>NW_027325366.1:9667160-11103436 GCF_036924035.1 Leuresthes tenuis
TGATTATGTTTGGTTAGATATTCGAACCTTTTCTTAACTGCTTTTTACAAACTTTGGTCGGACGTTCACAATATCTTGCAGCCGAACACCTCCGCTTCCGCTTTTGATGGTGTATATTCGGGCATACGAACCTTTTCTTACCCGCTTTTTACAAACCAAGGTCGGACTTTCACACCTTCTCTTAGCTGAACAACTCCACTCCCGCTATTGATTGTGTACAGTCGGGTATTTTAACCTTTTCTTACCCGCTTTTTACCAACTATGGTTGGACATTCACACCTTCTTACAGCAGAACACCTCCGCTCCCTGTTTTGATTATGTATGGTTTGACATTCGCACCTTCTCTCACCCGCCTTTTACTATGGTTGGCCATTCACAGCTTCCTCTCCACCATACTTGTATGGTGGGATATTCACACCCACTTGCATCCGAAGACCTCCGCCCCCACTTTTGTTGATATTTAGTCGGTCATTCGCACCTTACCCGCTTTTGGCAAACTATGGCCTTCTTGCAGCCAAACACCTCTGATCTCGCTTTTGATGATGTAAGGTTGGGCATTCAGACCTTGCTTCACCTGCTTTTCACCAAATATAGTCGGACATTCACACCTTCTTGCAGCCGAACACTTCCGCTTTTAGTGTTCTATGAGGCATTCACATATTTTTTTTCACCGTATTTTATAGATTATGGTTGGAAATTCTCACCCACTCTCATCCGAAGACCTCTCCTCCCGCTTTTGTTAATATATAGTCGGGCATTCGAACCTTTTCTTACCCTCTTTTTACAAATTATGGTCGAACATTCACACCTACTTGCAGCTGAATACTTCCGCTCCACCTTTTAGGTATGTATGGTTGGCATTTGCACCTCTTTTTATACTGATTGCTGAAGATTAAGT
Organism: Leuresthes tenuis; assembly: GCF_036924035.1. Classification (NCBI taxonomy): domain Eukaryota; kingdom Metazoa; phylum Chordata; class Actinopteri; order Atheriniformes; family Atherinopsidae; genus Leuresthes; species Leuresthes tenuis. Next base: position 9,668,059 of record NW_027325366.1, read on the forward strand.
TGTTCTTTCTCAAACTACAAATTTTTTTTAATTGTTGAAACTTGATTTGAAGTGGATAAATAAGGAGGACAAACAGTTTTAAGTCAGGCTGATAGAAGGAATTAATTTTATAGCAAAATCTGTATTTCGTCATATGTCGAGAGATGCTTATTGCTGAAGAAGTTCTTTCTCATTCTACAAAGTACAACGTTGTTTATCGTTGAAACTTGATTAGACATGAATAAATATGAAGGACAAAGCAGTCTTAACTTGGTTTGAGTTAATGAATTCGTTTTATAGGAGAATCCGAATTCGTGCATAACTCATAAAATAGAGCTTATTTTCGGATTCCTGAAGAATGAGTCTGGTTCTTTCTCATAATACAAAGTTTGTTGTTTATTCTTGAAACTTCATCAGAAGTGAAGAAATAAATGAATGCCTATCAACAAATGTGGGATCTAAACTCTAGTGCTTCCTCTAAAATAATTTCCTTTCTCAATTTAGAAATGTGTGTGTGTAAGTCACAACACCCGTGACACCAAAACGGCTTTCTTTTCTCTACACTCTGCACTATGAGCACACACACCAAATCAGAAAGACTTTTTTCTCTCTTTTCTACATTATGGACTGTGGGGACACAAAACTGCTCTCTCTCTTTTTTTTTTTTTTATCGTGTGCCAGGGCGTTGTCTCACGTATTAGATTATGCTTAAGATACGAATGGGTTTATCAGTCACATCAGAATCCATACATACTGATCCTCCCGTAATAAAATGGTCGGATCTTATCAAACACACTTTGTTTCTTGTGACAATCAAGTCAGCGAAACAGCGTATACACTTCAAGACACTGAATCAAGTTTGCCACAAGAACTCATAAGTTTGGCAGTATTGCTCTGCCGTCAGCAATCATACACCCATTTTATTTTCGTGAGACATGTGCAAGCACCTGTTCATCTACTGTTCTATCACTATGAATTAGTGATCTATTATCAATAAGGATACTTCTACAACTACTATCAAAGTATGTCCGGACTTCTTATGTTGTCAGTTGCTATATATGAATAAGTGGGTAGCTACTGACAAGCATTAAGCATGTCACACAGCCCAAACATATAACATTTCAGGACACACCACACAGTTAACAACCACAGTGAAGTGTGTCAAAGCCCAAACATGTAACATTCAAAAGGACACTTACACAACACATTCAAATCAAACAGTCAGACAACATACAAGAACATATACCCCAGCCGGCATTGCTCCCTGCCTATTTTCGTACAGCACACTATGTGTGCGCACACCTTTATTCACAAACTCTTCAACTTATACTCTTTTACCGAAGCTGCTACAGCTCGATTGGCCGAATACCCTTTGATCCTATTTCGGTGAATTTGACATCTGCCTTACATATAACAGATTAGCGGTTTAGCAGTTTTAATTTAGTTTGAGTGAAGGAATTCATTTTATAGCAAAATCCGAAATCGTGAAGAACTCATGAAAGTAAGCTTATTCTCGGATTCCTGAAACTTTAGATTTGCTCTTTCTTTTACTGCAAAGTACAACGTTGTTTTTTTTTTTTAAATCTTTCTAGACATGGTAAATATTAAGGACAAAGCAGTTTTCACATAGTTTGAGTGAAGGAATTCATTTTATAGATAAAATCCCAAGAGTCTGCTTAGAAAAGAGAGTGAATGCGAAGTAGACTTTAACACGGCTATGGGAGCGAGCCGAGTGTGGGCTAACCGGGAGAATTGCTTGAAAGAAACGCGACACCGAATGAGCGATCAGAACAAAGCCTCAATACGGGATTCTCGTGGTGTTTTTGTTGCTGCCTTGTCTTTTGCACAGAGTAAAAGACAAGGCAGCCATCGAATAGGGCCCGATTGTTCCTAGTTGGAGCAAGCGTCTCAACCAAGCAAAGCTCACCATGGGGAAGGTGGCTATGCCAACTAGCCTGATGCCCTGCTCCCGCAGTGACGGATAATCGTACTCTGGTTTCTCTTCATAACGTACAAGTCTTTCGCCTTTTACTAAAGATTTCTGTGGAGAGCAGCACTAATGAGTTGTTTCTATTTTTGGCAGGCTTTACCTTTGCGGGTGAAGCCCTTTCTGTCTGTGCAAAAGAAATCTTCTTACTGTGCAGAGTGACTTCTCTGAGTAGAGTCGCCTTACTTGTTGCGACTGTGCCGATGTTCGAAGCTGGAGTGCAAAGTTGTTGCTTGAATGGTGCTTGCTGGAGCGTGTGGGAGTGCAAAGTTATACCATTTAAAAGGGCTGAAGAGTGCTCAGTGCAGCGGGTGGGCGACACTCTGGCCACCTTGAAAACCGAGGTTACATCCACTACCAGGGGCAGCCCAAGTTCTGCCGCAAGTGTGGTTAGCATGGGCACCTGGTTGAGGCTTGTACCAAGGTGTTATGTGGGAAGAGCAGAGAAATTGGGCAAACTTTTGGAGAGTGTCCAAATGGCAGGAAATGTAATCTCTGTGGAGAATTAAATCACCTCTTCAGAGATTGCCCTAAATCTTTTGCCAACAAATTAAAGACGGTAAAGCCACAGTCAAGCCAACAAAGAGAAGGACCAAAGGTGGCAGTTGGTGAACAAAGTGAAGAGGTTGACCCAATAAATTCAAACTTCCCGCCAAAAGCTTGGATTGGAAGTGAGGAGCAAAAAGGAGAGGGGCCTGTAGAGGCCTCACCACTCAGTGTTGAAGTCTGTGAGAATTCACAGGCAGAGGGTGGAGCTACGCTAAATGAGGAGGAAGAGCAGACAGGTGAGTCTGGTGAAGATACTCACCTCCCCGAAGGTCAACAGCCGAAGAGGACGGCATCTGAGCCTCTGATTCCCCAGTGGTATCAGAGAAGAGGGGAAGGGTTAGGTCCCTTTCAGACAGTTCTTCAGTGGAAGAACCTAGAGTCTTCCCCTCCGACTCACCAAATGAGGTCTCCTTTTTAACTTCAGCTCTGCAATCAACCCCCAGGGACTCAAAGTTAAATGCAACATTGCGTCAGAGGCCAACACCGAGAGTCCGAAAAGGAAATATAGATCACCCTACTCACTTTTCACCTAAAGAAATGAAGGAAGAGCTAGTTTCCCAAGAAATAACCTGTGTGTAATTTGTTTTGATAACTTAGAAAAACGAAAATGACATACCTACTTTCCTTTATGCTTTTAATGGTTCTCACCTTCTCAACACTAAATGTGAGAAGTGTGAAATCAAAGACAAGAGCCCAGAGTATTTTATCCTTCTTAGACTCCATAAAATCAGATGTGTTTTTAATACAAGAATGTGGACTACCTTTTTTAAAAAACCATAGACAATGGGAAGAAATGTGGCCCCATTTATCGATATGGAGTGGCTCAAATCAAAATAAAAATGATGGTGTGGCCATTCTAATTAAAAATCCGCATGTTCTGGTGAAAGGTAGCACAGTGGTGAGAGACGGACGGGCACTTTTAGCACACTTGAATTTTATGGGGCAAGACTTTAACCTCTTAAATATTTATGGTTTCAATGGAAAAAATGAAAGGTATGACCTTTTAGAAGATATACAGCTTTACATGCTAGGGCAAGTACCTTTAGTTGTAGGAGGGGATTTTAACTGTATCTTGAGCAGGAAAGATAGAAAAAGAGCAGGGGTAGATTTTAAAGTGGATAAGACTTGGATTTTACTTCAGGGCATATGCAGGGATTTTAAGCTTACTGACTGTTTTAAAACCATGCATCCCAGAGAGGAGGGCTTCACCTGGTTTAGTCATGATGGCACTAGAGCCTCTCGCATTGATTATTTCTTTACTAGAGATTGCCCACCCACTGATGTTAGATTAACCCCTGTTTTCTTTTCAGACCACCTTATGCTCTCCTGCACCCTTTCACCCCCTTCTGGTGTGACGGTAGGAAGTGGTCTGTGGAAACTCAACTGTTCCCTGTTGGAGGATGAAATCATAGTCAGTCAGTACAGGGAATGTTATAAAGAGTGGCAGACCCTTCAAGACCTCTACGAAACACATGCACAATGGTGGGAAATGGTGAAGGAAACGACCCAGACTTTTTTTAAACAGCAAGGTAAACGTAAAAAAAGGAAAGAGAATAGATGTATGATGGGACTACATAAACGCTTACAGCGCTACTTTAAACTAAATCAGTGTGGCATAGACTTTAAAGAAGAAATCAAAGATGTCAAAAAGGAAATGTCAGTTTTAGCAGAAATAAAGAGTAAAGGAATTTTTGTAAGAAGCAGGGAGCAGGAAATTGAGGAAGGTGAAAAAGAAAGAAAGTTATAAATAAAAAGGAGTGTATTCAAAATCTAAAAAGAGAAGATGGGTTTTTAACAAAATCCACACAAGAGATGATTGAAACTGTACATACCTTTTATAGTAACATGTACAAAGAGAAACCAGTGCACTTGGAAACATCGGCAGAAATCTTAAAATTCGTTGACAAAACCGTAAAAGAGAATGCACACTTGACACAGAATTTTACTGCTTTAGAGTTAAAAAAATGCCTAACAGGTTTTAAGAGAAGTCGAGCTCCGGGTTTAGACGGGCTTCCTGCAGAATTCTATCTGACCTATTGGGACCTTTTATCATCAGACATTTTAGATGTTTTTAAAGATTTTGAAAAACTCGACCGACTGCCTGACAGTTTTAGAGTGGGAATAGTGACTCTACTTTATAAAAAAAATGATAAGACTGACCTAAAGAATTGGAGGCCCATCACACTTTTAAACTTTGACTGTAAACTTTTTAGCAAGGTTTTAGCGACACGGTCCTCTGTTTTAGAGGAGGTAATTCACCCAGACCAAGCTTGTGCCATCTCAGGGAGACAACTCACCGACAGCCTCGTACTGATTCGAGACATCATTGATTACGCTAGAGACAGGAAACACCCGGCTTGTCATCTTAAATTTAGACTTTGAAAAAGCATTTGATCGGGTCTCGCATCAATATTTCTTTTAGGTGTTGCAGCCATCGAAAAGGGCCCGATTGTTCCTACTTGGTGAGCTTTGCTTGGTTGAGACGCTTGCCCCCCCCCCCTGCTCCTCGGCTGACCAAGTCGAAACAATCTATTCGATGGCTGCCTTGTCTTTTACTCTGTGCAAAAGACAAGGCAGCCACAAACACCACGGGAACACCGTATTGAGGCTTTGTTCTGACCACTCATTCGGTGTCGCGTTTCTTTCAAGCAATTCTCCCGGTTAGCCCGCACTCGGCTCGCTCCCAGAGCGGTGTTAAAGTCCACTTCGCATTCACTCTCTTTTCTCAGCAGATTAAAAGAAAGTTTCATCTTGGGCTCCCTGAAACTTCCATCCTGCACCGCTGTTTGCTTTTTCACAAGAGCAGAGGAGAGCGCACCGTTCCCAGCGGCACTGCAGTACCGGGTCGAGGCTTGGAGTGAACGGAACAAGCTTCTTTTTCAACTCCTATTCTTAAAAATCCATTTAATATGTTTTCCTCGTATAGAGGACATATTAAACTGATAAGAACAGATACTACACTTGATCTTAGCCAAAAGGCCGAGAAGCGATAACTGTCCACTGTTTCAGGTCCGAGGGCCCTTGCTGGCACAATGCGCACTTGTAGCAGTGTTCTTTTTATGGCCATAGGTGGCCAGAGTGTCACGTTGCACCTCCGCCCACCCGCTGCACTGAGCACTCTTCAGCCCTTTTAAATGGTATAACTTTGCACTCCCGCATGCTCCAGCAAGCACCATTCAAGCAACAACTTTGCACTCCAGCTTCGAATATCGGCACAGTCGCAACAAGTAAGGCGACTCTACTCAGAGAAGTCACTCTGTAAAGTAGCAAGATTTCTTTTGCACAGACAGAAAGGGCTTCACCCGCAAAGGTAAAGCCTGCCAATAATAGAAACAACTCATTAGTGCTGCTCTCCACGGAAGTCTTTAGTAAAAGGCGAAAGACTTGTACGTTATGAAGAGAAACCAGAGTACGATTATCCGTCACTGCGGGAGCAGGGCATCAGGCTAGTTGGTATAGCCACCTTCCCCATGGTGAGCTTTGCTTGGTTGAGACGCTTGCCCCCCCCCCCCTTGCTCCTCGGCTGACCAAGTAGGAACAATCGGGCCCTATTCGATGGCTGCCTTGTCTTTTACTCTATGCAAAAGACAAGGCAGCAACAAAAACACCACGAGAATCCCGTATTGAGGCTTTGTTCAGACCGCTCATTCGGTGTCGCGTTTCTTTCAAGCAATTCTCCCGGTTAGCCCACACTCGGCTCGCTCCCATAGCCGTGTTAAAGTCTACTTCGCATTCACTCTCTTTTCTCTGCAGACTCTTGGGATTTTATCTATAAAATGAATTCCTTCACTCAAACTATGTTAAAACTGCTTTGTCGTTCATATTTACCATGTCTAGAAAGATTTAAACAAAAAAAACAACGTTGTACTTTGCAGTAAAAGAAAGAGCAAATCTAAAGTTTCAGGAATCCGAGAATAAGCTTACTTTCATGAGTGCTTCACGATTTCGGATTTTGCTATAAAATGAATTCCTTCACTCAAACTAAATTAAAACTGCTAAACCGCTAATCTGTTACATGTAAGGCAGATGTCAAATTCACAGAAATAGGATCTAAGGCTATTCGGCCAATCGAGCTGTAGCAGCTTCGGTAAAAGAGTATAAGTTGAAGAGTTTGTGAATAAAGGTGTGCGCACACATAGTGAGCTGTAGGAAAATAGGCAGGGAGCAATGCCGGCTGGGGTATATGTTCTTGTATGTTGTCTGACTATTTGATTTGAATGTGTTGTGTAAGTGTCCTGAAATGTTATATGTTTGGGCTGTGTGACATGCTTAATGCTTGTCAGTAGCTACCCACTTATTCATATATAGCAACTGACAACATAAGAAGTCTGTACATACTTTGATAGTAGTTGTAGAAGTATCCTTATTGATAATAGATAAACTAATTCATAGTGATAGAACAGTAGATGAACAGGTGCCTGCACGTCTCACGAAAATAAAATGGGTGTATGATTGCTGACGACAGAGCAATACTGCCAAACTTATGAGTTCTTGTGGCAAACTTGATTCAGTGTCTTGACGTGTATACGCTGTTTCGCTGACTTGATTGTCACAAGAAACAAAGTGTGTTTGATAAGATCCGATCATTTTATTACGGGAGGATCAGTATGTATGGATTCTGATGTGACTGATAAACCCATTCGTATCTTAAGCATAATCTAATACGTGAGACAACGCCCTGGCACACAATCAAAAAAAAAAAGAGAGAGCGGTTTTGTGTCCCCACAGTCCATAATGTAGAAAAGAGAGAAAAAAGCCTTTCTGATTTGGTGTGTGTGCTCATAGTGCAGAGTGTAGAGAAAAGAGAGAAAAGAAAGCCGTTTTGGTGTCACGGGTGTTGTGACTTACACACACACATTTCTGAATTGAGAAAAGAAATTATTTTAGAGGAAGCAGTAGAGTTTAGATCCCACATTTGTTGATAGGCATTCATTTATTTCTTCACTTCTGATGAAGTTTCAACAATAAACAACAAACTTTGTATTATGAGAAAGAACCAGACTCATTCTTCAGGAATCCGAAAATAAGCACGAATTCGGATTCTCCTATAAAACGAATTAATTAACTCAAACCAAGTTAAGACTGCTTTGTCCTTCATATTTATTCATGTCTAATCAAGTTTCAACGATAAACAACGTTGTACTTTGTAGAATGAGAAAGAACTTCTTCAGCAATAAGCATCTCTCGACATATGACGAAATACAGATTTTGCTATAAAATTAATTCCTTCAATCAGCCTGACTTAAAACTGTTTGTCCTCCTTATTTATCCACTTCAAATCAAGTTTCAACAATTAAAAAAAATTGTAGTTTGAGAAAGAACAACTTAATCTTCAGCAATCAGTATAAAAAGAGGGTAACAAAAGGTGCAAATGCCAACCATACATCACTAAAAGGTGGAGCGGAAGTATTCAGCTGCAAGTAGGTGAAAAAGCGGGAGGAGAGGTCTTCGGATGAGAGTGGGTGAGAATTTCCTACCATACAAGTATGGTGGAGAGGAAGCTGTGATTGGCCGACAATAGTAAAAAGCAGGTGAGAAAAGGTGCGAATGTCAAAACATACATGATCAAAACAGGGAGCGGAGGTGTTTGGCTGCGACAAGGTGTGAATGTCCACCCATAATTAATGAAAAACGGACAACAAGTAGGTTCGAATGCCCAACCATACATCATCAAAAGCAGGAGTGGATGTGTTCGGCTTCAAGAAGGTATGAATGTCCATCAATAATTGCTATAAAACATGAAAGAAAATTTTCGAATATCAAACCGCACATAATCATAAGCGGGAGAGGAGGTGTTCCGCTGCAAGAAGGTGTGAATATCCACCCATAATTACTGAAAAATGGGTAAGAAAAGGTGCGAATGCCCAACCATACATCATCAAAAGCAGGAGTGGATGTGTTCGGCTACAAGAAGGTTTGAATGTCCGACCATAGTTTGGAAAAAGCGGGTAAGAACAGGTTTGTATGCCCGACTGTACACAATCAAAAGAGGGAGCGGAGTTGTTCAGCTACAAGAAGGTGTGAAAGTCCGACCATGGTTTGTAAAAAGCGGGTAAGAACAGGTTCGTATGCCCGAATATACACCATCAAATGCGGGAGCGGAGGTGTTCGGCTGTGAGTAGGTGTGAATCTCCAACCATAATTGCTGAAAAATGTGTTAGAAAAGGTAAGAATGCCGGTCCATACATCATCAAAAGCGGGAGAGGTGGTGTTCGGCTGCAAGTAGGTGTGAATGTCCAGCCATAATTACTCACAAATGGGTAAGAAAAGGTAGTATTGCCAGACCATACATGATCAAAACAGGGAACGGAGGTGGTTAAGCTGCAAGAAGGTGTTAATGTCCGACTAAAGTTTGTAAAAAGCGGGTAAGAAAAGGTGCGAATGCCCGACAATGTATGATCAAAAGAGGGAGCGGAGGTTTTCGGCTGAAAGAAGGTCTGAATGTCCATCCATAATTTGTAAAAACCGGGGAAGAAAAGGCTCGAAAGCCCGACTATACACCATCAAAAGCTGGAGCGGAGGTGTTCAGCTGCAAGAAGGTCTGAATGTCCATCAATAATTGCTAGAAAACATGAAAGAGAATTTTCGAATATCAAACCGCACATGATAATAAGCGGGAGAGGAGGTGTTCAGCTGCAAGAAGGTGTGAATGTCCACCCATAATTACTGAAAAATGGGTAAGAAAAGGTGCGAATGCTAAATCATACATCATCAAAAGCAGGAGCGGATGTGTTCGGCTACAAGAAGGTTTGAATGTCCAACCATAGTAAGTAATAGGCGGGTAAGAAAAGGCTCGAATGCCCGACTATATACCATCAAAAGCGGAAGCGGAGGTGTTCGGCTGCAAGACGGTGTGAACGTCCGACCAAAGTTTGTAAAAAGCAGTTAAGAAAAGGTTCGAATATCCAACCAAACATAATCAAAAGCGGGAGCAGAGCTGTTCGACTGCAAGTAGGTGTGAATGTCAGATCATAATTTGCAAAAAGCTGATGAGAAAGGGTGAGAATGCCCGACTATACATCATCAAATGCGGGAGCGGAGTTGTTCGGCTGTGAGTAGGTGTGAATCTCCGACCATAATTGCTGAAAAATGTGTTAGAAAAGGTAAAAATGCCGGTCCATACATCATCAAAAGCGAGAGAGGTTGTGTTCGACTGCAAGTAGGTGTGAATGTCCAGCCATAATTACTCACAAACGGGTAAGAAAAGGTAGTATTGCCAGACCATATATGATCAAAACAGGGAGCGGAGGTGGTTCAGCTGCAAGAAGGTTTGAATGTCAAACTAAAGTTCAAATATATTAACAAAAGCTGGAGGAGAGGTCTTCGGATGAGAGTGGTTGAAAATTTCCAACCATAATGTATAAAATGCGGTGAAAAAAAAGGTGTGATAGAACACTAAAAGGTGGAGCGGAAGTGTTCGGCTGCAAGAAGGTGTGAATGTCCGACTATATTTGGTGAAAAGCAGGTGAAGCAAGGTCTGAATGCCCAACCTTACATCATCAAAAGCAAGATCAGAGTTGTTTGGCTGCAAGAAGGCCATAGTTTGCCAAAAGCGGGTAAGGTGCGAATGTCCGACTAAATATCAACAAAATTTGGGGCGGAGGTCTTCGGATGCCTCCCCCCTGAGCTGTCACCTTATCGTGGTGGGGGAGTTTGCGTGCCCCAATGAGTCTGGGAGCTATGTTGCCCGGGGCTTTAAGCCCCTGGTAGGGTCACCCAAGGCAAACAGATCCTAGATGAGGGACCAGACAAAGAACAGCTCAAAAGACTCCTTATGATGAACAAAAAATTTGGACCTCGTGATCCCTTGCCCGGATATGGGACACCGGGGCCTCCCCCCGGAGCCAGGCCCGGGGGTGGGGCCCGGCAGCGGGCGCCTGGTGGCCGGGTCTGTGCCCATGGGGCTCGGTCGGGCATAGCCCGAAATGATGACGTGGGTCCCCCTTCCGACGGGCTCACCACCCGTGGGAGGGGCCAAGGGGGTCGGGTGCGATGTGAGCTGGGTAGCAGCCGAAGGCAGAGGCCTTGGCGGTCTGATCCTCGGCTACTGAAGCTAGCTCTTGGGACGTGGAATGTCACCTCTCTGTTGGGGAAGGAGCCGGAGCTGGTGCGCGAGGCTGAGCGGTTCCGGCTAGATATAGTCGGACACACCTCGACGCACGGCTTGGGCTCTGGAACCAGTCCTCTTGAGAGGGGTTGGACTCTCTTACACTCTGGAGTTGCCCGTGGTGAGAGGCGCAGAGCAGGTGTGGGCATACTTATTGCCCCCCGGCTGTGTGCCAGTACATTGGGGTTTACCCCAGTGAACGAGAGGGTAGCCTCCCTCCGCCTTCGGGTGGGGGGACGAGTCCTGACTGTTGTTTGTGCCTATGCGCCAAACAGCAGTTCAGAGTACCCACCCTTTTTGGAGTCTCTGGGGGAGGCACTGGAGAATGCTCCTACCGGAGACTCCCTCGTTCTGCTGGGGGACTTCAATGCTCACGTGGGCAATGACAGTGAGACCTGGAGGGGTGTGATTGGGAGGAACGGCCCCCCCGATCTGAACCAGAGTGGTGTTATGTTGTTGGACTTCTGTGCTGGTCATGGACTGTCCATAACGAACACCATGTTCAGACATAAGGGTGTCCATATGTGCACTTGGCACCAGGACACCCTTGGCCGCAGTTCGATGATCGACTTTGTGGTTGTATCATCGGACTTGCGGCCGTATGTCCTGGACACTCGGGTGAAGAGAGGGGCGGAGCTGTCAACTGATCACCACCTGGTGGTGAGTTGGCTCCGCTGGTGGGGGAGGATGCCGATCAGACCTGGCAGGCCCAAACGTATTGTGAGGGTCTGCTGGGAGCGTTTGTCAGAATCCCCCGTCAGAAGGAGCTTTAACTCCCACCTCCGGCAGAGCTTCAACCATATCCCGGGGGAGGTGGGGGACATTGAGTCCGAATGGGCCATGTTCCGTGACTCCATTGCCGAGGCAGCTGATCGGAGTTGTGACCGTAAGGTGGTCGGTGCCTGTCGTGGCGGCAACCCTCGAACCTGCTGGTGGACACCAGTGGTGAGGGAAGCCGTCAAGCTGAAGAAGGAGTCCTATCGGGCCTTTTTGGCCAGTGGGACCCTGGAAGCAGCTGATAGGTACCGACAGGCCAGACGGGCTGTGGCTTCGGCGGTTGCTGAGGCAAAAACTCGGGCCTGGGAGGAGTTCGGTGAGACCATGGAGAACGATTTCCGGACGGCCTCGAAGAGATTCTGGTCCACCATCCGGCGTCTCAGGGGGGGGAAGCGGCTCACAGTCAACACTGTTTACAGTGGGGACGGGGCTTTGCTGACCTCAACTAGGGATGTTGTGAGTCGGTGGGGGGAGTACTTCGAGGAACTCCTCAATCCTACCAACACGTGCTCGGAAGAGGCAGAGTCGGAGAGCTCGGAGACGGGGCCTCCCATTTCTGGGGCTGAGGTTGCCGAGGTGGTCAAAAAGCTCCTCGGTGGCAAGGCCCCGGGGGTGGATGAGGTCCGTCCTGAGTTTCTCAAGGCTCTGGATGTTGTAGGGCTGTCTTGGCTGACACGCCTCTGCAGCATCGCGTGGACATCGGGGACAGTGCCTCTGGACTGGCAGATTGGGGTGGTGGTCCCCCTCTTTAAAAAGGGGGACCGGAGGGTGTGTTCCAACTATAGGGGTATCACACTCCTCAGCCTCCCTGGTAAGGTCTATTCGGGGGTATTGGAGAGGAGGATCCGTCGGATAATCGAGCCTCGGATTCAGGAGATGCAGTGTGGCTTTCGTCCTGGCCGTGGAACAGTGGACCAGCTCTATACCCTCGGCAGGATCCTGGAGGGTGCATGGGAGTTCGCCCAACCAGTCTACATGTGTTTTGTGGACTTGGAGAAAACGTTCGACCGTGTCCCTCGTGGAGTCCTGTGGGGGGTGCTCCGGGAATATGGAGTGCCGGACCCCTTGATAGGGGCCGTTCAGTCTCTGTATGACCGGTGCCAGAGTTTGGTCCGCATTGCCGGCAGTAAGTCGGATACGTTTCCGGTGAGAGTTGGACTCCGTCAGGGCTGCCCTTTGTCACCGATTCTGTTCCTAACTTTTATGGACAGAATTTCTAGGCGCATCCAGGGCGTTGAGGGTGTCCGATTTGGCGACATCAGAATCGGGTCGCTGCTTTTTGCAGATGATGTGGTTCTGTTAGCGTCGTCAGGCCGTGACCTTCAGCTCTCACTGGAGCGATTCGCAGCCGAGTGTGAAGCGGCTGGGATGAGAATCAGCACCTCCAAATCCGAGACTATGGTTCTCAGCCGGAAAAGGGTGGAATGCTCTCTCCGGGTCGGGAATGAGATCCTTCCCCAAGTGGAGGAGTTCAAGTATCTCGGGGTCTTGTTCACGAGTGAGGGACGAATGGAGCGGGAGATTGACGGGCGGATCGGTGCGGCGTCTGCAGTGTTGCGGGCTCTGCACCGACCCGTCGTTGTGAAGAGGGAGCTGAGCCAGAAGGCGAAGCTCTCTACTTACTGGTCAATCTACGTTCCCATCCTCACCTATGGTCACGAGTTGTGGGTAGTGACCGAAAGAACAAGATCGCGAATACAAGCGGCCGAAATGGGTTTCCTCCGCAGGGTGTCTGGGCTCTCCCTTAGAGATAGGGTGAGAAGCTCAGTCATCCGGGAGGGGCTCGGAGTAGAACCGCTGCTCCTCCGCATTGAGAGGAGTCAGATGAGGTGGCTCGGGCATCTGGTTAGGATGCCCCCTGGGCGCCTCCCTGGGGAGGTGTTCCGGGCACGTCCCACTGGGAGGAGACCCCGGGGGAGACCCAGGACACGTTGGAGAGACTATGTCTCTCGGCTGGCCTGGGAACGCCTCGGGGTCCCCCCGGAAGAGCTGGAGGAAGTGGCCGGGGACAGAGACGTCTGGGTTTCTTTGCTCAAGCTGCTGCCCCCGCGACCCGACCCCCGGATAAGCAGCAGATGATGGATGGATGGGTCTTGGGATGCAAGTGGGTGTGAATATCCCACCATACAAGTATGGTGGAGAGGAAGCTGTGAATAGCCGACCATAGTTTGGAAAAAGCGGGTAAGAAAAGGTTTGAATGCCCGAACATACACCATCAAAAGAGGGAGCGGAGGTGTTCCGCTGTAAGACGGTGTGAATTTCCGATCATAGTTGGTAAAAAGCGGGTAAGAAAAGGTTAAAATACCCGACTGTACACAATCAAAAGAGGGAGCGGAGTTGTTCAGCTAAGAGAAGGTGTGAAAGTCCGACCATGGTTTGTAAAAAGCGGGTAAGAAAAGGTTCGTATGCCCGAATATACACTATCAAAACCGGAAGCGTAGGTGTTCGGCTGCAAGAAGGTGTGAACGTCCGACCAAAGTTTGTGAAAAAGCAGTTAAGAAAAGGTTCGAATATCTAACCAAACATAATCAAAAGCGGGAGCAGAGCTGTTCGACTGCAAGTAGGTGTGAATGTCAGAGAATAATTTGCAAAAAGCTGATGAGAAAGGGTGAGAAATCCCGACTATACACCATCAAATGCGGTAGCGGAGTTGTTCGGCTGTGAGTAGGTGTGATTCTCCAACCATAATTGCTGAAAAATGTGTTAGAAAAGGTAAAAATGCCGGTCCATACATCATCAAAAGCGGGAGAGGTGGTGTTCGGCTGCAAGTAGGTGTGAATGTCCATTAATAATTGCTTTAAAACATGAAAGAAAATTTTCGAATATCAAACCTTACATGATCATTAGCGGGAGAGGAGGTGTTCAGCTGCAAGAAGGTGTCAATATCCACCCATAATTACTGAAAAATGGGTAGGAAAAGATGCGAATGTCCAACCATAAATCATCAAAAGCAGGAGTGGAGTTGTTCAGCTACAAGAAGGTATGAACGTCCAACCATGGTTTGTAAAAAGAGGGTAAGAGAAGGTTCGAATACCCGAATATATACCATCAAAAGCGGAAGCGGAGGTGTTCGGCTGCAAGAAGGTGTGAACGTCCGACCAAAGTTTGTAAAAAGCAGTTAAGAAAAGGTTTGAATATCCAACCGAACATAATCAAAAGCGGGAGCAGAGCTGTTCGACTGCAAGTAGGTGTGAATGTCAGATCATAATTGCTGAAAAATGTGATAGAAAAGACTAGAATGCCGGACAATACATCATCAAAAGCGGGAGAGGTGGTTTTTCGGCTGCAAGTAGGTGTGAATGTCCAGCCATAATTACTCACAAACGGGGGAAGAAAAGGTAGTATTTCCAGACCACGCATGATCAAAACAGGGAATGGAGGTGGTTCAGCTGCAAGGTGTGAATGTCTGACTAAAGTTTGTAAAAACCGTGTAAGACAAGGGGCGAATGCCCGACAATGTATGATCAAAAGAGGGAGCGGAGGTTTTCGGCTGCAAGGTCTGAATGTCCAACCACAATTTGTAAAAATCGGGGAAGAAAAGGCTCGAAAGCCCGACTATACACCATCAAAAGCGGGAGCAGAGGTGTTCAGGTGCAAGAAGGTCTGAATGTCCGACCAAAAATTACTGAAAAATGGGTAAGAAAAGGTGCGAATGCAGAATCATACATCATCAAAAGCAGGAGCGGATGTGTTCGGCTACAAGAAGGTTTGAATGTCCAACCATAGTAAGTAATAGGCGGGTAAGAAAAGGCTCGAATGCCCGACTATATACCATCAAAAGCGGAAGCGGAGGTGTTCGGCTGCAAGACGGTGTGAACGTCCGACCAAAGTTTGTAAAAAGCAGTTAAGAAAATGTTCGAATATCCAACCAAACATAATCAAAAGCGGGAGCAGAGCTGTTCGTCTGCAAGTAGGTGTGAATATCAGATCATAATTTGCAAAAAGCTGTTGAGAAAGGGTGAGAATGCCCGACTATACACTATCAAATTTGGGAGCGGAGGTGTTCGTCTGTGAGTAGGTGTGAATGTCCGACCATAATTGCTGAAAAATGTGTTAGAAAAGGTAAGAATGCCGGACCATATATCATCAAAAGCGGGAGAGGTTGTGTTCGGCTGCAAGTAGGTGTGAATGTCCAGCCATAACTACTCACAAACGGGTAAGGAAAGGTACTATTGCCAGACCATACATGATCAAAACAGGGAGCGGAGGTGGTTCAGCTGCAAGAAGGTTTGAATGTCTGACTAAAGTTTGTAAAAAGCGGGTAAGACAAGGTGTGAATGCCCGACAATGTATGATCAAAAGAGGAGTGGAGGTTTTGGGCTGCAAGAAGGTCTGAATGTCCACCCATAATTACTGAAAAATGGGTAAGAAAAGGTGCGAAAGCCCAACCGCACATGATCATAAGTGGATGAGAAGGTGTTCGACTGCAAGTAGGTGTGAATGTAAGATCATAATTTGTAAAAAGCGGGTAAGAAAAGGTAAGAATGCCCAACCATAAATTATCAAAAGCGGCAGCAGAGTTTCGGCTGGTATTTATCAATGTCTAGATAGATTTCAACAAAAAACAACGTTGTACTTTGCAGTAAAAGAAAGTGCAAATCAAAAGTTTTAGGAATCCGAGAATAAGCTTATTTTCATGAGTTCTGCACGATTTCGGATTTTATGTATAAAATGAATTTCTTCACGCAAACTAAGTTAACACTGCTTTGTCCTTCATATGTACCCATTTCTACATATATTTCAAGCATAAACTTCCTCATATTACCCTGAATGAGAAAGAGCCACACTTGTGATTAAGCCATACCTCCCTTTTGAGGAGTTCTGCATGATTTGGGATTTTATCTATAAAATTAATTCCTTCACTCAAACTATGTTAAAACGGCTTTTACCTTCATATTTATCAATGTCTCGATAGATTTAAACAAAAAAACAACGTTGTACTTTGCAATAAAAGAAAGAGCAAATCAAAAGTTTTAGGAATCCGAGAATAAGCTTATTTTCATGAGTTCTGCACGATTTCGGATTTTATGTATAAAATGAATTCATTCACTCAAACCAAGTTAAAACTGCTTTTTCCTTCATATTTATCAATGTCTAGATCGACTTCAACAAAGAACAACATTGTATTTTGCAGTAGAAGAAAGAGCAACACTGAAGGATCAGGAATCCGAGAATAAGCTTATTTTCTTATGGGCAAGTGGGAACTGCTTTGTCCTTCATATTTATCAATGTGTAGATGGATTTCAACTTCTTCTACTGCAAAGTCCAATGTTTTTCTTTGTTGAAGTCGATCTAGACATTGATGAATATGGAAGGACAAAGCAGTTTTAACTTGGTTTGAGCAAAGCAATTCATTTTATAGCAAAATCCGAAATCGTGCAGAACTCATGAAAGCAGGCTTACCCGCTTTTGGCAAACTATGGCCTTCTTGCAGCCAAACAACTCTGATCTTGGTTTTGATGATGTAAGGTTGGGCATTCAGACCTTGCTTCACCTGCTTTTCACCAAATATAGTCGGACATTCACACCTTCTTGCAGCCGAACACTTCCGCTCCACCTTTTATCTATCACACCTTTTTTTTCACTGCATTTTATACATTATGGTTGGAAATTTTCAACAACTTTCATCCGAAGACCTCTCCTCCCGCTTTTGTTAATATATTTGAACTTTAGTTTGACATTCAAACCTTCTTGCAGCTGAACCACCTCCGCTCCCTGTTTTGATCATATATGGTCTGGCAATACTACCCTTTCTTACCCGTTTGTGAGTAATTATGGCTGGACATTCACACCTACTTGCAGCCGAACACAACCTCTCTCGCTTTTGATGATGTATGGACCGGCATTTTTACCTTTTCTAACACATTTTTCAGCAATTATGGTCGGACATTCATACCTACTCACAGCTGGACACCTCCGCTCCCGCTTTTGATCATACAATGTCGGGACATCGCTCCTTGTCTTACCAGCTTTTTACAAACTTTAGTCGAATATTCACACCTTCTTGCAGCTGAACACATCCGCTCCCGCTTTTGATGATGTATAGTCGGGCTTTCGAGCCTTTTCTTATCCGGTTTTTACAAATTATGGTTGGACATTCAGACCTTGCAGCCGAACACCTCCGCTCTCTCTTTTGATCATACATTGTCGGGCATTCGCACCTTGTCTTACCCGCTTTTTACAAACTATAGTCAGACATTCACACCTTGCAGCTGAACCTCCGCTCCCTGTTTTGATCATGTATGGTCTGGCAATACTACCTTTTCTTCCCCCGTTTGTGAGTAATTATGGCTGGACATTCACACCTACTTGCAGTCGAACAGCTCTGCTCCCGCTTTTGATTATGTTTGGTTGGATATTCGAACCTTTTCTTAACTGCTTTTTACAAACCATGGTCGGACTTTCACACCTTCTTGTAGCCGAACAACTCCGCTCCCGCTATTGATTTTGTACAGTCGGGTATTTTAACCTTTTCTTACCCGCTTTTTACCAACTATGGTCGGACATTCACACCGTCTTACAGCGGAACACCTCCGCTCCCGCTTTTTATGGTGTATAGTCGGGCATTCGAACCTTTTCTTACCCGCTATTTACAAACTATGGTAGGACATTCAAACTTTCGTGTATCCGAAAACCTCCGCTCTCTCTTTTGATCATACATTGTCGGACATTCGCACCTTTTCTTACCCGCTTTTTACAAACCATGGTCGGACTGTCACACCTTCTTGTAGCCGAACACATCTGCTCCCGCTATTGATTGTGTACAGTCGGGTATATTAATCTTTTCTTACCCGCTTTTTACCAAGTATGGTTGGACATTCACACCTTCGTACAGCGGAACACCTCCGCTCCCTCTTTTGATGGTGTATGTTCGGGCATTCAAACCTTTTCTTACCCGCTTTTTCCAAACTATGGTCGGCTATTCACAGCTTCCTCTCCAACCTACTTGTATGCTGGGATATTCACACCCACTTGCATCCGAAGACCTCCGCCCCAAATTTTGTTGATATTTAGTCGGACATTCGCACCTTACCCGCTTTTGGCAAACTATGGCCTTGTTGCAGCCAAACACCTCTGATCTCGCTTTTGATGATGTAATGTTGGGCATTCAGACCTTGCTTCACCTGCTTTTCACCAAATATAGTCGGACATTCACACCTTCTTGCAGCCGAACACTTCCGCTCCACCTTTTAGTGTTCTATCACACCTTTTTTTCACCGCATTTTATACATTATGGTCGGAAATTTTCAACCACTCTCATCCGAAGACCTCTGCTCCCGCTTTTGTTAATATATTTGAACTTTAGTCGGACATTCAAACCTTCTTGCAGCTGAACCACCTCCGCTCCCTGTTTTGATCATATATGGTCTGGCAATACTACCTTTTCTTACCCGTTTGTGAGTAATTATGGCTGGACATTCACACCTACTTGCAGCCGAACACAACCTCTCTCGCTTTTGATGATGTATGGACCGGCATTCTTACCTTTTCTAACACATTTTTCAGCAATTATGGTCGGAGAATCAAACCTACTCACAGCCGAACAACTCCGCTCCCGCATTTGATGGTGTATAGTCGGGCATTCTCACCCTTTCTCATCAGCTTTTTGCAAATTATGATCTGACATTCACACCTACTTGCAGTCGAACAGCTCTGCTCCCGCTTTTGATTATGTTTGGTTGGATATTCGAACCTTTTCTTAACTTCTTTTTACATATTTTGGTTGGACGTTCACACCTTCTTGTAGCCGAACACTTCCACTCCTGCTTTTGATGATGTATGGTTGGGCATTCACACCTTTTTTTTGCCCATTTTTCAGGAATTATGGGTGGACATTCACACCTTGCAGCTGAACACCTCCTATCCCACTTATGATCATGTGCGGTTTGATTTTCGAAAATTTTCTTTCATGTTTTCTAGCAATTATTGATGGACATGTAGACCTTCTTGCAGCTGAACACCTCCGCTCCCGCTTTTGATCATACATTGTCAGGCATTCGCACCTTGTGTTACCCACTTTTTACAAACTTTAGTCGAACAGTCACACCTTTTTGCAGCCGAACACCACCTCTACCGCTTTTGATGATGTATGGTCCAGCATTCTTACCTTTTCTAACACATTCTTCAGCAATTATGGTCGGATATTCACACCTACTCAGAGCCGAACACCTCCGCTCCCGCATTTGATGGTCTATAGTCGGGCATTCTACAGCGGAAAAGACTCATTCTTATGTTTGGTTAGATATTCGAACCTTTTCTTAACTGCTTTTTACAAACTTTGGTCGGACGTTCACAATATCTTGCAGCCGAACACCTCCGCTTCCGCTTTTGATGGTGTATATTCGGGCATACGAACCTTTTCTTACCCGCTTTTTACAAACCAAGGTCGGACTTTCACACCTCTTAGCTGAACAACTCCGCTCCCTCTTTTGATTGTGTACAGTCGGGTAATTTAACCTTTTCTTACCCGCTTTTTACCAACTATTGTTGGACATTCACACCGTCTTACAGCGGAACACCTCCGCTCCCTCTTTTGATGGTGTATGTTCGGGCATTCGAACCTTTTCTTACCCGCATTTTACGAACTATGGTCGGACATTCAAACCTTCTTTTAGCCGAACACATCCACTCCTGCGTTTGATGATGTATGGTTGAGCATTCGCACCTTTTCTTACCCATTTTTTACAAACTATGGTCGGACATTCACACCTTCTTGCAGCTGAACACATCCGCTCCCGCTATTGATTGTGTACAGTCGGGTATTTTAACCTTTTCTTACCCGTTTTTTACCAACTATGGTCGGACATTCACACCTTCTTACAGCGGAACACCTCCGCTCCCTCTTTTGATGTTGTATGTTTGGGTATTCGAACCTTTTCTTACCCGCTTTTTACAAACTATGCTCGGACATTCAAACCTTCTTGTAGCCGAACACATCCACTCCTGCTTTTGATGATGTATGGTTGGGCATTCAAACCTACTTGTTGCCCGCTTTTCATTAATTTTTGTGGACATTCACACCTTGTCACAGCCAAACACCTCCGCTCCCTGTTTTGATCATGTATGGTTGGACATTCGCTCCTTTTCTCACCCGTTTTTTGCCAACTATGGTCGGCTGTTCACAGCTTCCTCTCCACCATACTTGGTGGGATATTCACACCCACTTGCATCCGAAGACCTTTTGTTGATATTTAGTTGGTCATTCGCAGCTTACCCGCTTTTGGCAAACTATGGCCTTCATGCAGCCAAACACCTCTGATCTCGCTTTTGATGATGTAAGGTTGGGCATTCAGACCTTGCTTCACCTGCTTTTCACCAAATATAGTCGGACATTCACACCTTCTTGCAGCCGAACACTTCCGCTCCACCTTTTAGTGTTCTATCACACCTTTTTTTCACCGCATTTTATAGATTATGGTTGGAAATTCTCAACCACTCTCATCCGAAGACCTCTCCTCCCGCTTTTGTTAATATATTTGAACTTTAGTCAGACATTCACACCTTCTTGCAGCTGAACCACCTCCGCTCCCTGTTTTGATCATGTATGGTCTGGCAATACTACCTTTTCTTACCCGTTTGTTAGTAATTATGGCTGGACATTCACACCTACTTGCAGCCGAACACCACCTCTCCCGCTTTTGATGATGTATGGACGGGCATTCTTACCTTTTCTAACACATTTTTCAGCAATTATGGTCGGAGATTCACACTTACTCACAGCCGAACCACTCCGCTCCCGCATTTGATGGTGTATAGTCGGGCATTCTCACCCTTTCTCATCAGCTTTTTGCAAATTATGATCTGACATTCACACCTGCTTTTGATAATGTATGGTTTGGCATTCGCACCTTTTCTTACCCATTTTTCAGTAATTATGGGTGGACATTCACACCTTCTTGCAGCTGAACACCTCCTCTCCCGCTATTGATTGTGTACAGTCGGGTATTTTAACCTTTTCTTACCCGCTTTTTACCAAATATGGTCGGACATTCACACCGTCTTACAGCGGAACACCTCTGCTCCCGCTTTTGATGGTGTATAGTCAGGCATTTGAACCTTTTCTTACCCGCTTTTTACAAACTATGGTCGGACATTCAAACCTTCTTGTAGCCGAAAACCTCCGCTCCCTCTTTTGATTATACATTGTTGGGCATTCGCACCTTATTTACAAACTATAGTCAGACATTCACACCTTGCAGCTGAGCCACCTCAGCTCCCTGTTTTGATAGTGTATGTTCGGGCATTCTAACCTATTCTTACCCCCTTTTTACAAACTATGCTCGGAGATTCACACCTACTCACAGCCGAACAACTCCGCTCCCGCATTTGATAATGTCTTGTCCGGCATTCTAGTCTCTTCTAACACATTTTTCAGCAATTATGGTTGGACATTCACACCTACTCACAGCCGAACACTTCCGCTCCCACATTTGATGGTGTATAGCGGGGCATTCTCACCCTTTCTCATCAGCTTTTTGCAAATTATGATCTGACATTCACACCTACTTGCAGTCGAACAGCTCTGCTCCCGCTTTTGATTATGTTTGGTTGGATATTCGAACCTTTTCTTAACTGCTTTTTACAAACTTTGGTCGGACGTTCACACCTTCTTGCAGCCGAACACATCCACTTCCACTTTTGATGGTATATATTCGGGCATTCGAACCTTTTCTTACCCGCTTTTTACAAACTTTGGTCGGACTTTCACACCTTCTTGTAGCCAAACAACTCCGCTCCCGCTATTGATTGTGTACAGTCGGGTATTTTAACCTTTTCTTACCCGCTTTTTACCAACTATGGTCGGACATTTACACCTTCTTACAGCGGAACACCTCCGCTCCCTCTTTTGATGGTCTATGTTCGGGCATTCGAACCTTTTCTTACCCGCTTTTTACAAACTATGGTCGGACATTCAAACTTTCTTGTAGCCGAACACATCCACTCCTGCTTTTGATGATGTATGGTTGGGCATTTTCACCTTTTCTTACCCATTTTTCAGTAATTATGGGTGGACATTCACACCCTCTTGCAGCTGAACAACTCCTCTCCCGCTTATGATCATGTGCGGTTTGATATTTGAAAATTTTCTTTCATGTTTTAAAGCAATTATTGATGGACATTCAAATCTTCTTGTAGCCGAACACATCCACTCCTGCTTTTGATGATGTATGGTAAGATTTTCTTACCCGCTTTTTACAAACTATGGTCGGACATTCAAACCTTCTTGTAGCCAAAACCCTCCGCTCCCTCTTTTGATCATACATTGTTGGGCATTCGCACCTTATCTTACCCGCTTTTTACAAACTATAGTCAGACATTCATACCTTGCAGCTGAACCACCTCCGCTCCCTGTTTTGATCATGTATGGTCTGGCAATACTACCTTTTCTTACCCGTTTGTGAGTAATTAATCCCAAAATATTGAGCATAAAATAAGTCTTTATGCTGATGATGTATTACTTTTCCTTCAGAACTCACAGACGTCTCTCAGTCACACGATCACACTCATAAATAAATTCTCAGCACTTTCTGACTACTCTATCAACTGGTCTAAGACCACAGTTCTGCCCATTAACTGTAGGGTCCATAATATACCTGCGATCACTTTACAGTCAGGAAATATTAGATATTTAGGCATAAACATTTCCTCCAGGCTCTCAGAGCTAACAAAGCTAAATTATGTGCAATTATTAAAGACAGTAGAGGACGATCTCTCGTTGGAAGTCCTTACCTATATCACTTATGGGGAGAGTTACATCCATTAAAATGATGATACTACCAAAAGTTAACTATTTGTTCTCAATGATCCCCATAAAACCATCTGCTACTTGGTTTAAGTCACTAGATTCATGCATCTCCAAATTTCTGTGGAAAAACAAACCACCACGTATTAGTTTAAAAACCCTACAGAAGACCAAGGACAGTGGTGGATTAGATTTACCTCATTTTCAGCACTATTCCTTAGACAATAGGTTACAATATATATCAAAATGGTTTAAACCTTGTTGTTGTCACAGTTCCCAGAGACGTTGTAATCGTTGAGGATTCTATATTCACCCCCTCATTAGAGGCACGTAATGCAGATTGATGACACTGAATCTTCTTCTCTGTTCATTGCTGGCATCATTCCCAGCATCGTAAGTGTTCGTGGCATTGTTAGCCTCTTCTTCTGGATCTTGATATCGAGAATCCTTTTGTATTTCTGGTTTGTCAGTCCTCTGTCTTCGTTCACCGGAGTCTTTGTCTTTTTGTCCTTGAGTTTGGTGATTTTTTCTTCTTTTGATGCCTTGACACAATGTGACAGGTGATACCACGTGGGAGATCCTGTAACTTGGATTGCTGTCCCTGTGCTGCGAAATGGCTGTGCTGCTCAAATGGTCTCTCCTTCATCATGGTTACATGCTGCCATTCCGACATCTCGCCATTCCGACATGGGTCTCCAATTGTCGGAATGGCGACACTTAATTTTTTATCAAACGTCCCACCATTCCGACACTTTTTTCCTCCTATGGTCGGAATGGCGGTATGTTTTTTGTTTTTTTTAACATACCGCCATTCCGACAGTTCCTTTTAATAGCCTATTTTTTACCCAAAACATTTTGCACTAATGATATGCCGGCGCAAATACGCCCTAAAGTTTGGCGCACAAGCTTTGCACATGCAGAGGCCACAGCCTCGCAAACAAACTTTAATAATCTATTATCAAAATCCCCTGAATTTCAAATATAAAAATACAGATATTAATATAACTCTGGCGAGACTGAAACTGATTAAGCAGAAATACAGTGTCAGTGAGCTGTCACAGCAGCCAGCTGGAGCGGAGCTCTCCACAGAGCCCATGCGTCTTTTGCACGCTGTCATCATATGCAAAAGTAATAATTGCAATTACAGATATCACGGCTACTGCACAGGACACAGTTGCGAGCACTCTGCCTTGCCTTGCCAATAGAAGAAGATAGAAATGACAGCATAGAACGTATAAAACACAACAAAATGCAGTAAAAACGTTTATTCATGTTATTCACGTGATTTATGAGTACTCACTCCAATTTTGGGAAGCGCGGATGGGTTTTGCGCATTTGGCACAAACACACAGCCGCAACGGTTGTAGCTTTATACAGCCTGTTGATATCTTAAGGACCTAACTGGTCACACCTGGGACTAAATGTCATGTAGAGATTGTTTTTACATGACATTACAGCTGAACATATAGCTTTCATCCACAAACCAACGTGGGAGAGCCCGAAGACGCATGTGCCAGACGCACATAGGCATGCGTAAAACCAATTTTGACCACTTCATACTGTTTATTTGCTTTCTTTTAGTTAACTTTCGTTTCTTTTGGATTCTTGTGCGTGTTATGGAGCCGTTTTGGTCCATGTTTGTAAGCCTTTTTTTCCTGGATTAAATTTTCGGAAGTTGAAACAAGTGGCATTGGAGTGTGTGATTGAAAACCACCGCGGACTGCTTCTCCTCCTCCAGTTGCCGAGACTTTGTGTTTTTAATAACGCTTGTCTATAAACATGTTAAACATATAAATTGCATGAACAGAAAGAAGGGACTCACCTGTTGAGTAACACACATTTCCTTATACGGAAAGCCTTGTCGGAATGGTGGGACATTTGAACGTCAGAATAGCGGGATGTCGCAATGGTGGGATGTCGGAATGGTGGGACGTTTGCATGTCGGAATGGTGGTATGTCGGAATGGTGGTATGTCGGAATGGTGGGATGTCGGAATAGCGGGATGTCGGAATGGCGGGATTTCGGAATGGGTGTTGCCACCCCCTTCATCATATACACAGTTATTTATACATCACCTTCCACCATGAAGCGTTGTCCCTTTTTGTTTCTCTCTTTGTTCTTAAAATGCTGTTATGCATGTCTAAACCAATCCATTAAATTAGATCATTTTGGCAGTAAAGCGATCTACAATGTGCTTGGTCGCAAAGCTGCTCATCTGTGGTAAACAGCTCTTCAGAAAGGCATTCTTCAATTGATTTCACTAATTCTATGTAATAATTTTGTGATTTCCTACAAAACTACACTTCTTCTCCCATCTGTCTGAGTATTTAATATTGTCTGGGTCCCGTTAAAACATGTATTTTTCCCATCTAATTCCTTGTTTGCTTTAAAACAAGTATTCCCCATTTTCTATCCCTTCAGTAGCCAACCAGTTTGTATGGAGTACACTGGAGCAACTTGACTGATCAGTAAAACACTGCTTTTGTTGTCACCGCAAGGCTTCCCCCGTCGGTTGTTTCACTGAGACACTACTGAGTAACTATAACTCAACACAGTTTATACACATAACATTCATATACATACTAACAAACAAACAAACAATTATTTATCGCAATTTTCTCATCTCTGTTTGAACGTACACCCAGGTAAATATTCCTGTAGTCTTCTCATACCGACTATGGACCCATTCATTGTTTAACTTCACTGTTTTGCAAATCCTAATTGAATATTACACATTGACATTGAACTTTACTTGATAAGCAGGTCTTCATTGCATTCAGCAGCCTATATGTGAGCATCTATGTGTAAGCTGTTCTTCTTTGCATTTATCAGCAGCAAGCAATTCTTCATTGCACATGCATATGAAAATAGTAAAACAATTCCAATGCGTTAGCGAAACCTTCTATATCAGGAGTGTCCATCATGATGCTGGGAATAGAACCTCTTTCCCAGAATAGTTCAACCTTCATTACTCAACTGATCATAACTCCGCAATGAGCACATTTCAAAGTATCATTCCTCTACATATATTCAAAAATCTATGTGTAAATGTTTAATATTTCTTATATTTGTTGATGTCATTCTGTGTGCATGTGGCCTAAACCCAATCTCTGTGTGGCAATTTTAATTTAAACAAGTTGAACTCTGCCTCTGATCATTTAAAAAAGGTGTGTACCAATATCAACCTTTCTCAGGTAATTACTGATCCTACAAAACCAAAGAGATCCTTCAAGGTTGTCCCTGATTGTCTCAATCTTAACAAATCAAAGGTAGAAAATCCGCAGTATCTGAACTTGGTGTTAGTTATCACTGCTCAATAGCCTGTATCAGAATTGCAAAAATGAAAACATTAGGTCCACGCTTGGTATCCAGATCCTGAAACATCTCCATGAGCAGGCTTTTTTTTAACTGATCTGTTGAATAGTTATATGACACTGTTAAAATCCCAGATGAAGATCTAGCACTTGACCATTTTTGTAAATCTTCTAATTCCATAGTTGATAAACACGCCCCTTTTAAAAAGTATAGAACTTAGAACAGGTCTATCCCTGGCTTTCGGCAGAACTGTCTTCTTTACTTTTTTTTCCCCTTGTCCTGTTCAGCATTATGTCAGAAGAATTGTAGTCTGAATACCTATGATGCCAAACAGATTTGTTTTGCCAAGGGAAGTTTTATAAATGTAAAGCTCCCCTTGATGCCCATTTATTTATTTCTTTTTACAATATATGACATGAACTGAACTGAACCGGACCGGGGGACAAGGAAAGAAGAAGAGGAAAGAAGAGGAAACAGAAAAAAAATAGAAACAAAAACCAGACAACCAGCTGCTACACCTGTAAAAAACAAAACAGACAACAATCCATGGCCTATGAGGGGAATCCAGCCTTAGCGCCAAGAGGAGCACCTGAAAGCAGACAAGCAGAGAAAAAACAAACACACAAACAAACAAAAACAAGCACAAGAAGCGGCAATCGCATACAACACAGCTGTGGATATAGATGACCTGAGATGACATGATAATACATCAACTGCTTAGTGACCATGCTACTGAACTAATGAATGTGTGTGTGTGTGTGAGAACATGCAACACCCATGGCACAGGACCTACATGATAACCGTGCTTAGTTATGAGTGTATAAGCGTACAGGGCCACAATCCACAGCCCCCCAAACAATCAGAAGCAGGCAGAGAGGGCCACAAGACCCAGGCCACCAGCAGCCCCCACAGAGCACAGAACCCAGGTAGCCCACCGCAGGGGCAACCACGCATCCACCCAGAAGACTGCAGAGGAAGCCCCCGGAAAGAGCCCCCATAAGCATAGGGCAGAGGCACTCCGGGAACCAGGGGCAACAGCCCACCGACCCCGCCAGGCCCCAGCCGCCCAGACATGGGCCGTGCACTGGACCTGGGCCCCAGGAGCCCGAGCGCCCCCAAACCCCCCGGCAGAGGCCCCACCCAATACCCAGGAGGGCCAAGCGCCCCAGACAGCCACAAAGTGGGTCAGCGCCTGCCCCAGCGCCCCTGGCCAAGTGCCCTGGGAGTCAAGACGTGCCCACAGGTGGGTGAAGTCGCGAGCAGTGGGGAGAGGCAACGCTGATGCCCCATCGGGAGAAACACAGGCAGGCCAGGCGACAGCAAGTCCCAGATCCAGGCCCAATCATTACCACACACACTTTCACGTCCCATACATCCACACATCCACACATCCTACCTCCCTCGACTCTGCTGGGGTGTAGTGCAGCGGGCACACCAGGAGGCCAGCAACCCCCCAGCCACCACAGACCCCGAACCAGCAGAACAATTAATTAATCCTCCTGGCCCCTCCTGCCCCGAGCAGACACCAGGAAGCAGGGGTGTGCGAAGAAGACCCCTCCCCTCACCCTTCTGGCTCTTCAATATTTTCTAATAGTGAGCAATTAAAATTGAGGGGCAGCCAAACTTGTAGAACTGGGAGCGCGGCACTCTGGGCAGCCTACATACCCAAAGAGCCCCGCCCACCAGATGCCACTCAGTGTAACCACCCCCCAAGACCTAATGTGTGTGTGTGAGTGTGTTTGATAAGTACTAATGTCTAAGGTGTAATTAAAACAGGGGCAGGGAACTGCAGAGTGCAACCAAAGGGGACCACCTACGTGGCCCCATCCACTACACCCCACCGAACACACACGCCCCCAAAACCCTTCATGTGTGAGTGTGTGCTGTGTACAGGAGCCAGAAGGGAGAGGGGTATGGGGATATATACCGGGGGAGCTACTCTCCCCCAGAGAGGGCAGCCAGGGACTGGCTGCAATAGGCATCCCCGCTACCTGGGAGCCAGCAATGGGCAGGAGGGCCTGATGTCCACCAGGCTCGGGGCCTGCAGCGACCATATTCCGGGAGCTACTGTACCCCCAGAAGGCACCCATCCCGCCCCACCCCACTCAACCCAACCCCACCCCGGAGGACCTCTACAAAAAACAAACAAACCACCCGGTCACACCAGTCGCAGCAGCCCGGGCCTGAGACCCACCATCACCCAGCAACCCACCACCACCACTATGTGATAAAACTAATCAGATGGGACCAGAGAGAATGAAATTCAGTCAATTGATGTTTTGAGGAGGCAGACATTGTTTCCATGCTAATATAATCTAAAAGAAAATTTCTAAACTGGTTAATACACAGATTGTTCTTCGCTTTCCACTTCATGAGAATAGTTTTCTTTGCGATACATAACACTGTGACAACCATGTGTGCTGAGTTAATTTCCATGTTGATGTTGTCTAAGTCACCCAGTATGCACAGTGTGGGGCATGCAGGGATGCTACACTTTAGCCATGTTGATAGGTCCTCACAGACTTCAAGCCAGAACTTCTGGACAGGCGCAGAAAACCACAAAGCGTGTACATAATCATCAGGTGTGTTATCTGTGCAATGTGAGCAGATGTTTGAGTGTGTTAGACCCATCCTGAACATCCTTTGTCCTGTATAGTGTGTTCTATGAAGGATTTTGTATTGTATGAGCTGTAAATTAGGATTTCGAGTCTTTATGAAGGTGTTCAAACATATTTGTGGTTAGAAGCTATGACCAGAACTGATGGATAAATCTGCCTCCCATTTTGAGGATGGAAGAGACATTGTGTCATCTATCTTAGACAATAATTTATATATTTTTGATAGTAGTTTTGGGGTACAGATGCTTAGAAATTCTGCTACCCTAGTCGGGGGTTGTAAGTCTGGTTGGTGGAGGATATATCCATCCATCCATCCATCCATCATCTGCCGCTTATCCGGGGGTCGGGTCGCGGGGGCAGCAGCTTGAGCAGAGAAACCCAGACGTCTCTGTCCCCGGCCACTTCCTCCAGCTCTTCCGGGGGGACCCCGAGGCGTTCCCAGGCCAGCCGAGAGACATAGTCTCTCCAACGTGTCCTGGGTCTCCCCCGGGGTCTCCTCCCAGTGGGACGTGCCCGGAACACCTCCCCAGGGAGGCGCCCAGGGGGCATCCTAACCAGATGCCCGAGCCACCTCATCTGACTCCTGTCAATGCGGAGGAGCAGCGGTTCTACTCCGAGCCCCTCCCGGATGACTGAGCTTCTCACCCTATCTCTAAGGGAGAGCCCAGACACCCTGCGGAGGAAACCCATTTCGGCCGCTTGTATTCGCGATCTTGTTCTTTCGGTCACTACCCACAACTCGTGACCATAGGTGAGGATGGGAACGTAGATTGACCAGTAAGTAGAGGCATACAGAGACCGAACGGCCCCTATCAAGGGGTCCGGCACTCCATATTCCCGGAGCACCCCCCACAGGACTCCACGAGGGACACGGTCGAACGCTTTCTCCAAGTCCACAAAACACATGTAGACTGGTTGGGCGAACTCCCATGCACCCTCCAGGATCCTGCCGAGGGTATAGAGCTGGTCCACTGTTCCACGGCCAGGACGAAAGCCACACTGCATCTCCTGAATCCGAGGCTCGATTATCCGACGGATCCTCCTCTCCAATACCCCCGAATAGACCTTACCAGGGAGGCTGAGGAGTGTGATACCCCTATAGTTGGAACACACCCTCCGGTCCCCCTTTTTAAAGAGGGGGACCACCACCCCAATCTGCCAGTCCAGAGGCACTGTCCCCGATGTCCACGCGATACTGCAGAGGCGTGTCAGCCAAGACAGCCCTACAACATCCAGAGCCTTGAGAAACTCAGGACGGACCTCATCCACCCCCGGGGCCTTGCCACCGAGGAACTTTTTAACCACCTCGGCAACCTCAGCCCCAGAAATGGGAGGCCCCGTCTCCGAGCTCTCCGACTCTGCCTCTTCCGAGCACGTGTTGGTAGGATTGAGGAGTTCCTCGAAGTACTCCCCCCACCGACTCACAACATCCCTAGTTGAGGTCAGCAAAGCCCCGTCCGCACTGTAAACAGTGTTGACTGTGAGCCGCTTCCCCCCCCTGAGATGCCGGATGGTGGACCAGAATCTTTTCGAGGCCGTCCGGAAATCGTTCTCCATGGTCTCACCGAACTCCTCCCAGGCCCGAGTTTTTGCCTCAGCAACCGCCGAAGCCGTGGCCCGTCTGGCCCGTCGGTACCTATCAGCTTCTTCCAGGGTCCCACTGGCCAAAAAGGCCCGATAGGACTCCTTCTTCAGCTTGACGGCTTCCCTCACCACTGGTGTCCACCAGCAGGTTCGAGGGTTGCCGCCACGACAGGCACCGACCACCTTACGGCCACAACTCCGACCAGCTGCCTCGGCAATGGAGTCACGGAACATGGCCCATTCAATGTCCCCCACCTCAAATATGGTTGAAGCTCTGCCGGAGGTGGGAGTTAAAGCTCCTTCTGACGGGGGATTCTGACAAACGCTCCCAGCAGACCCTCACAATACGTTTGGGCCTGCCAGGTCTGATCGGCATCCTCCCCCACCAGCGGAGCCAACTCACCACCAGGTGGTGATCAGTTGACAGCTCCGCCCCTCTCTTCACCCGAGTGTCCAGGACATACGGCCGCAAGTCCGATGATACAACCACAAAGTTGATCATCGAACTGCGGCCAAGGGTGTCCTGGTGCCAAGTATGGACACCCTTATGCCTGAACATGGTGTTCGTTATGGACAGTCTATGACTGGCACAGAAGTCCAACAACATAACACCACTCTGATTCAGATCGGGGGGGCCGTTCCTCCCAATCACACCCCTCCAGGTCTCACTGTCATTGCCCACGTGAGCATTGAAGTCCCCCAGCAGAATGAGGGAGTCTCCGGTAGGAGCATTCTCCAGTGCCTCCCCCAGAGACTCCAAAAAGAGTAGGTACTCTGAACTGCTGTTTGGCGCATAGGCACAAACAACAGTCAGGACTCGTCCCCCCACCCAAGGCGGAGGGAGGCTACCCTCTCGTTCACTGGGGTAAACCCCAATGTACTGGCACACAGCCGGGGGGGCAATAAGTATGCCCACACCTGCTCTGCGTCTCTCACCACGGGCAACTCCAGAGTGGAAGAGAGTCCAACCCCTCTCAAGAGTACTGGTTCCAGATCCCAAGCCGTGCGTCGAGGTGAGTCCGACTATATCTAACGGTCTGATGAAGTTTCAACAATAAACAACAAACTTTGTATTACGAGAAAGAACCAGACTCATTCTTTAGGAATCCGAAAATAAGCTCTATTTTACGAGTTATGCACGAATTCGGATTCTCCTATAAAACGAATTCCTTAACTCAAACCAAGTTAAGACTGCTTTGTCCTTCATATTTATTCATGTCTAATCAAGTTTCAATGATAAACAACGTTGTACTTTGTAGAATGAGAAAGAACTTCTTCAGCAATAAGCATCTCTCGACAAATGACGAAATACAGATTTTGCTATAAAATTAATTGCTATCAGCCTGACTTAAAACTGTTTGTCTTCCTTATTTATCCACTTCAAATCAAGTTTCAACAATTAAAAAATTTTTGTAGTTTGAGAAAGAACAACTTAATCTTGAGCAATCAGTATAAAAAGAAGGTAAGCAAAGGTGCGAATGTCAAACCATACATGATCAAAACAGGGAGCGGAGGTGTTTGGCTGAGACAAGGTGTGAATGTCCACCCATAATTAATGAAAAGCGGGCAACAAGTAGGTTCGAATGCCCAACCATACATCATCAAAAGCAAGAGTGGATATGTTCAGCTACAAGAAGGTTTGAACGTCTGACCATAGTTTGTAAAAAGCGGGTAAGAAAAGGTTCGAATGCCCGAACATACACCATCAAAGGAGGGAGCGGAGGTGTTCCGCTGTAAGAAGGTGTGAATGTCCGACCATAGTTGGTAAAAAACGGGTAAGAAAAGGTTAAAATACCCGACTGTACACAATCAGTAGCGGGTGCGGAGTTGTTCGGCTACTAAAAGGTGTGAAAGTCCAACCATGGTTTGTAAAAAGCGGGTAAGAAAAGGTGCGAATGCCCGAAAATGTATGATCAAAAGAGGGAGCGGAGGTGTTCGGCTGCAAGAAGGTGTGAATGTACACCCATAATTACTGAAAAATGGGTAAGAAAAGGTGCGAATGCCCAACTATACATAATCAAAAGCAGGAGTGGATGTGTTCGGCTCCAAGAAGGGTTGAATGTCTGACCATAGTTTGTAAAAAGCAGGTAAGAAAAGGTTTGACTGCCCGAACATACACCATCAAAAGAGGGAGCGGAGGTGTTCCGCTGTAAGAAGGTGTGAATGTCCGACCATAGTTGGTAAAAAGCGGGTAAGAAAAGGTTAAAATACCCGACTGTACACAATCAATAGCGGGAGCGGAGTTGTTCGGCTACTAAAAGATGTGAAAGTCTGACTATGGTTTGTAAAAAGGGGGTAAGAAAAGGTGCTAATGCCCGACAATGTATGATCAAAAGAGGGAGTGGAGGTTTTCGGCTGTAAGAAGGTCTGAATGTCCAACTATAATTTGTAAAAACCGGGTAAGAAAAGGCTTGAAAGCCCGACTATACACCATCATAAGCGGGAGAGGAGGTGTTCAGCTGTAAGAAGGTGTGAATGTCCACCCATAATTACTGAAAAATGGGTAAGAAAAGGTGCGAATGCCCAAACATACATCATCAAAAGCAGGAGTGGATGTGTTGGGCTACAAGAAGGTTTGAAAGTCCGACCATGGTTTGTAAAAAACGGGTAAGAAAAGGTGCGAATGCCCGACAATGTATATTCAAAAGAGGGAGCGGAGGTTTTTGGCTACAAGAAGGTTTGAATGTCCGACCATAGTTTGTAAAAAGCGGGTAAGAAAAGGTTCAAATGCCTGACAATACACCATCAAAAGCGTGAGCGGAGGTGTTCCGCTGTAAGACGGTGTGAATGTCCGACCATAGTTGGTAAAAAGCGGGTAAGAAAAGGTTAAAATACCCGACTGTACACAATCAATAGCGGGAGCGGAGTTGTTCGGCTACAAGAAGGTGTGAAAGTCCAACCATGGTTTGTAAAAAGCTGCTAAGAAAAGGTTCGAATGCCCGAATATATACCATCAAAAGCGGAGGCGGAGGTGTTCGGCTGCAAGAAGGTGTGAACGTCCGACCAAAGTTTGTAAAAAGCAGTTAAGAAAAGGTTCGAATATCCAACCAAACATAATCAAAAGCGGGAGCAGAGCTGTTCGACTGCAAGTAGGTGTGAATGTCCAGCCATAATTACTCACAAACGGGTAAAAAAAGGTAGTATTGCCAGACCATACATGATCAAAACAGGGAGCTGAGGTGGTTCAGCACCAAGGTGTGAATGTCTGACTATAGTTTGTAAAAAGCGGGTAAGCTGCGAATGACCGACTAAATATCAACAAAAGGTCTTCGGATGCAAGTGGGTGTGAATATCCCACCATACAAGTATGGTGGAGAGGAAGCTGTGAACAGCCGACCATAGTTTGCAAAAAGCGGGTGAGACAAGGTGCGAATGTCCAACCATACATGATCAAAACAGGGAGCGGAGGTGTTTGGCTGTGACAAGGTGTGAATGTCCACCCAAAATTAATGAAAAGCGGGCAAAAAGTAGGTTTGAATGCCCAAGCATACATCATCAAAAGAAGGAGTGGATGTGTTCGGCTACAAGAAGGTTTGAATGTCCGAGCATTGTTTGTAAAAAGCGGGTAAGAAAAGGTGCGAATGCCCAAACAAACACCATCAAAAGAGGGAGCGGAGGTGTTTGGCTGTGACAAGGTGTGAATGTCCACCCAAAATTAATGAAAAGCGGGCAAAAAGTAGGTTTGAATGCCCAAGCATACATCATCAAAAGAAGGAGTGGATGTGTTCGGCTACAAGAAGGTTTGAATGTCCGAGCATAGTTTGTAAAAAGCGGGTAAGAAAAGGTTCGAATGCCCAAACAAACACCATCAAAAGAGGGAGCGGAGGTGTTCCGCTGTAAGAAGGTGTGAATGTCCGACCATAGTTGGTAAAAAGTGGGTAAGAAAAGGTTAAAATACCCGACTGTACACAATCAATAGGGGGAGCGGAGTTGTTCGGCTACAAGAAGGTGTGAAAGTCCAACCATGGTTTGTAAAAAGCTGGTAAGAAAAGGTTCGAATGCCCGAATATATACCATCAAAAGCGGAAGCGGAGGTGTTCGGCTGCAAGAAGGTGTGAACGTCCGACCAAAGTTGGCAAAAAGCAGTTAAGAAAAGGTTCGAATATCCAAACATAATTAAAAGCGAGAGAGATTGTGTTCAGCTGCAAGTAGGTGTGAATATCCAGCCATAATTACTCACAAACGGGTAAGAAAATGTAGTATTGCCAGACCATACATGATCAAAACAGGGAGCGGAGGTGGTTTAGCTGCAAAAAGGGGTGAATGTCCAACTAAAGTTCAAATATATTAACAAAAGCGGGAGGAGAGGTCTTCGGATTAGAGTGGTTGAAATTTCCAACCATAATCTATAAAATGCGGTGAAAAAAAAAAGGTGTGAAGGAATGAATTTTATGGCAAAATCCGAAATCATGCATAACTCCGCAAAAGGAACGTATTGCTCAACCAAAGGGATGCTTCTTTCTCATTCAGGGTAATATGAGGAACTTTATGCTTGATACATTTTAGACACGGATAACTATGAAGGACAAAGCAATTTTAACTTGGTTTGAGCAAAGCAATTCATTTTATAGGAAAATCCGAAATCGTGCAGGACTCATGAAAGTAAGCTTATTCTCGGATTCCTGATCCTCCAGTGTTGCTCTTTCCTATACTGCAAAATACAGCCTTGTTCTTTGTTGAAATCGATATAGACATTGATAAATATGAAGGACAAAGCAGTTTCCACTTTGTTTGAGTGAAGGAAATAATTTTATAGCAAAATCCCAAATCAAGCAGAACGTATGAAAATAAGCGTGTTTTCGGATTCCTGATCCTTCAGTGTTGCTATTTCTTCTACTGCAAAATACAATGTTGTTCTTTGTTGAAGTCAATCTAGACATTGATAAATATGAAGGACAAAGCAGTTTTAACATAGTTTGAGTAAAGGAATTCATTTTATACATAAAATCCCAAATCATGCAGAACGTATGAAAATAAGCTTATTCTCGGATTCCTGTTCCTTCAAGTGTTGCTCTTTCTACTACTGCAAAATACAATGTTGTTCTTTGTTGAAGTAAATCTAGACATTGATAAATATGAAGGACAAAGCAGTTTTCACTTGGTTTGAGTGAAGGAATTCATTTTATACATAAAATCCCAAATCATTCAAAACGTATGAAAAGAAGCTTATTCTCGGATTCCTGATCCTTCAGTGTTGCTTTTTCTTCTACTGCAAAATACAATGTTGTTCTTTGTTGAAGTCGATCTAGACATTGATAAATATGAAGGACAAAGCAGTTTTAACTTGGTTTGAGTGAAGGAATTCATTTTATACATAAAATCCCAAATCATGCAGAACGTATGAAAATAAGCTTATTCTCGGATTACTGATCCTTCAGTGATGCTCTTTCTTCTACTGCAAAATCCAGTGTTGTTCTTTGTTGAAGTCAATCTAGACATTGATAAATATGAAGGACAAAGCAGTTTTCACTTGGTTTGAGTGAAGGATTTGCAGCTGAAAACCTCCCGCTCCCGCTTTTGATTGTGTATAGTCGGGCTTTCGAGCCTTTTCTTACCCGGTTTTTAGAAATTATGGTTAGACATTCAGACCTTGCAGCCGAAGACCTCCACTCCCTCTTTTGATCATACATTGTCGGGCATTCGCACCTTGTCTTGCCCGCTTTTTACAAACTATAGTCAGACATTCACATCTTGCAGCTGAACCACCTCAGC
Source organism: Leuresthes tenuis (assembly GCF_036924035.1). Taxonomy (NCBI): domain Eukaryota; kingdom Metazoa; phylum Chordata; class Actinopteri; order Atheriniformes; family Atherinopsidae; genus Leuresthes; species Leuresthes tenuis. Next base: position 9,704,430 of record NW_027325366.1, read on the forward strand.
TCCCTGTTTTGATCATGTATGGTCTGGCAATACTACCTTTTCTTACCCGTTTGTGAGTAATTATGGCTGGACATTCACACCTACTTGCAGTCGAACAGCTCTGCTCTCGCTTTTGATGATGTATGGACGGGCATTCTTACCTTTTCTAACACATTTTCAGCAATTATGGTCGGAGATTCACACTTACTCACAGCCGAACAACTCCGCTCCCGCATTTGATGGTGTATAGTCGGGCATTCTCACCCTTTCTCATCAGCTTTTTGCAAATTATGATCTGACATTCACACCTGCTTTTGATAATGTATGGTTTGGCATTCGCACCTTTTCTTACCCATTTTTCAGTAATTATGGGTGGACATTCACACCTTCTTGCAGCTGAACACCTCCTCTCCCGCTATTGATTGTGTACAGTCGGGTATTTTAACCTTTTCTTACCCGCTTTTTACCAAATATGGTCGGACATTCACACCGTCTTACAGCGGAACACCTCTGCTCCCGCTTTTGATGGTGTATAGTCAGGCATTTTAACCTTTTCTTACCCGCTTTTTACAAACTATGGTCGGACATTCAAACCTTCTTGTAGCCGAAAACCTCCGCTCCCTCTTTTGATTATACATTGTTGGGCATTCGCACCTTATTTACAAACTATAGTCAGACATTCACACCTTGCAGCTGAGCCACCTCAGCTCCCTGTTTTGATAGTGTATGTTCGGGCATTCGAACCTATTCTTACCCCCTTTTTACAAACTATGCTCGGAGATTCACACCTACTCACAGCCGAACAACTCCGCTCTCGCATTTGATAATGTCTTGTCCGGCATTCTAGTCTCTTCTAACACATTTTTCAGCAATTATGGTTGGACATTCACACCTACTCACAGCCGAACACTTCCGCTCCCACATTTGATGGTGTATAGCCGGGCATTTTCACCCTTTCTCATCAGCTTTTTGCAAATTATGATCTGACATTCACACCTACTTGCAGTCGAACAGCTCTGCTCCCGCTTTTGATTATGTTTGGTTGGATATTCGAACCTTTTCTTAACTGCTTTTTACAAACTTTGGTCGGACGTTCACACCTTCTTGCAGCCGAACACATCCACTTCCACTTTTGATGGTATATATTCGGGCATTCGAACCTTTTCTTACCCGCTTTTTACAAACCGTGGTCGGACTTTCACACCTTCTTGTAGCCAAACAACTCCGCTCCCGCTATTGATTGTGTACAGTCGGGTATTTTAACCTTTTCTTACCCGCTTTTTACCAACTATGGTCGGACATTTACACCTTCTTACAGCGGAACACCTCCGCTCCCTCTTTTGATGGTCTATGTTCGGGCATTCGAACCTTTTCTTACCCGCTTTTTACAAACTATGGTCGGACATTCAAACTTTCTTGTAGCCGAACACATCCACTCCTGCTTTTGATGATGTATGGTTGGGCATTTTCACCTTTTCTTACCCATTTTTCAGTAATTATGGGTGGACATTCACACCTTCTTGCAGCTGAACAACTCCTCTCCCGCTTATGATCATGTGCGGTTTGATATTTGAAAATTTTCTTTCATGTTTTAAAGCAATTATTGATGGACATTCAAATCTTCTTGTAGCCGAACACATCCACTCCTGCTTTTGATGATGTATGGTAAGCTTTTCTTACCCGCTTTTTACAAACTATGGTCGGACATTCAAACCTTCTTGTAGCCAAAACCCTCCGCTCCCTCTTTTGATCATACATTGTTGGGCATTCGCACCTTATCTTACCCGCTTTTTACAAACTATAGTCAGACATTCATACCTTGCAGCTGAACCACCTCCGCTCCCTGTTTTGATCATGTATGGTCTGGCAATACTACCTTTTCTTACCCGTTTGTGAGTAATTAATCCCAAAATATTGAGCATAAAATAAGTCTTTATGCTGATGATGTATTACTTTTCCTTCAGAACTCACAGACGTCTCTCAGTCACACGATCACACTCATAAATAAATTCTCAGCACTTTCTGACTACTCTATCAACTGGTCTAAGACCACAGTTCTGCCCATTAACTGTAGGGTCCATAATATACCTGCGATCACTTTACAGTCAGGAAATATTAGATATTTAGGCATAAACATTTCCTCCAGGCTCTCAGAGCTAACAAAGTTAATTATGTGCAATTATTAAAGACAGTAGAGGACGATCTCTCGTTGGAAGTCCTTACCTATATCACTTATGGGGAGAGTTACATCCATTAAAATGATGATACTACCAAAAGTTAACTATTTGTTCTCAATGATCCCCATAAAACCATCTGCTACTTGGTTTAAGTCACTAGATTCATGCATCTCCAAATTTCTGTGGAAAAACAAACCACCACGTATTAGTTTAAAAACCCTACAGAAGACCAAGGACAGTGGTGGATTAGATTTACCTAATTTTCAGCACTATTCCTTAGACAATAGGTTACAATATATATCAAAATGGTTTAAACTGTTGTCACAGTTCCCAGAGACGTTGTAATCGTTGAGGATTCTATATTCACCCCCTCATTAGAGGCACGTAATGCAGATTGATGACACTGAATCTTCTTCTCTGTTCATTGCTGGCATCATTCCCAGCATCGTAAGTGTTCGTGGCATTGTTAGCCTCTTCTTCTGGATCTTGATATCGAGAATCCTTTTGTATTTCTGGTTTGTCAGTCCTCTGTCTTCGTTCACCGGAGTCTTTGTCTTTTTGTCCTTGAGTTTGGTGATTTTTTCTTCTATTGATGCCTTGACACAATGTGACAGGTGATACCACGTGGGAGATCCTGTAACTTGGATTGCTGTCCCTGTGCTGCGAAATGGCTGTGCTGCTCAAATGGTCTCTCCTTCATCATGGTTACATGCTGCCATTCCGACATCTCGCCATTCCGACATGGGTCTCCAATTGTCGGAATGGCGACACTTAATTTTTTATCAAACGTCCCACCATTCCGACACTTTTTTCCTCCTATGGTCGGAATGGCGGTATGTTTTTTGTTTTTTTTAACATACCGCCATTCCGACAGTTCCTTTTAATAGCCTATTTTGATTTGATTTTGATGTCATTCTGTGTGCATGTGGCCTAAACCCAATCTCTGTGTGGCAATTTTAATTTAAACAAGTTGAACTCTGCCTCTGATCATTTAAAAAAGGTGTGTACCAATATCAACCTTTCTCAGGTAATTACTGATCCTACAAAACCAAAGAGATCCTTCAAGGTTGTCCCTGATTGGCTCAATCTTAACAAATCAAAGGTAGAAAATCCGCAGTATCTGAACTTGGTGTTAGTTATCACTGCTCAATAGCCTGTATCAGAATTGCACAAATGAAAAAATTAGGTCCACGCTTGGTATCCAGATCCTGAAACATCTCCATGAGCAGGCTTTTTTTTAACTGATCTGTTGAATAGTTATATGACACTGTTAAAATCCCAGATGAAGATCTAGCACTTGACCATTTTTGTAAATCTTCTAATTCCATAGTTGATAAACACGCCCCTTTTAAAAAGTATAGAACTTAGAACAGGTCTATCCCTGGCTTTCGGCAGAACTGTCTTCTTTACTTTTTTTTCCCCTTGTCCTGTTCAGCATTATGTCAGAAGAATTGTAGTCTGAATACCTATGATGCCAAACAGATTTGTTTTGCCAAGGGAAGTTTTATAAATGTAAAGCTCCCCTTGATGCCCATTTATTTATTTCTTTTTACAATATATGACATGAACTGAACTGAACCGGACCGGGGGACAAGGAAAGAAGAAGAGGAAAGAAGAGGAAACAGAAAAAAAATAGAAACAAAAACCAGACAACCAGCTGCTACACCTGTAAAAAACAAAACAGACAACAATCCATGGCCTATGAGGGGAATCCAGCCTTAGCGCCAAGAGGAGCACCTGAAAGCAGACAAGCAGAGAAAAAACAAACACACAAACAAACAAAAACAAGCACAAGAAGCGGCAATCGCATACAACACAGCTGTGGATATAGATGACCTGAGACGACATGATAATACATCAACTGCTTAGTGACCATGCTACTGGACTAATGAATGTGTGTGTGTGTGTGTGTGAGAACATGCAACACCCATGGCACAGGACCTACATGATAACCGTGCTTAGTTATGAGTGTATAAGCGTACAGGGCCACAATCCACAGCCCCCCAAACAATCAGAAGCAGGCAGAGAGGGCCACAAGACCCAGGCCACCAGCAGCCCCCACAGAGCACAGAACCCAGGTAGCCCACCGCAGGGGCAACCACGCATCCACCCAGAAGACTGCAGAGGAAGCCCCCGGAAAGAGCCCCCATAAGCATAGGGCAGAGGCACTCCGGGAACCAGGGGCAACAGCCCACCGACCCCGCCAGGCCCCAGCCGCCCAGACATGGGCCGTGCACTGGACCTGGGCCCCAGGAGCCCGAGCGCCCCCAAACCCCCCGGCAGAGGCCCCACCCAATACCCAGGAGGGCCAAGCGCCCCAGACAGCCACAAAGTGGGTCAGAGCCTGCCCCAGCGCCCCTGGCCAAGTGCCCTGGGAGTCAAGACGTGCCCACAGGTGGGTGAAGTCGCGAGCAGTGGGGAGAGGCAACGCTGATGCCCCATCGGGAGAAACACAGGCAGGCCAGGCGACAGCAAGTCCCAGATCCAGGCCCAATCATTACCACACACACTTTCACGTCCCATACATCCACACATCCACACATCCTACCTCCCTCGACTCTGCTGGGGTGTAGTGCAGCGGGCACACCAGGAGGCCAGCAACCCCCCAGCCACCACAGACCCCGAACCAGCAGAACAATTAATTAATCCTCCTGGCCCCTCCTGCCCCGAGCAGACACCAGGAAGCAGGGGTGTGCGAAGAAGACCCCTCCCCTCACCCTTCTGGCTCTTCAATATTTTCTAATAGTGAGCAATTAAAATTGAGGGGCAGCCAAACTTGTAGAACTGGGAGCGCGGCACTCTGGGCAGCCTACATACCCAAAGAGCCCCGCCCACCAGATGCCACTCAGTGTAACCACCCCCCAAGACCTAATGTGTGTGTGTGAGTGTGTTTGATAAGTACTAATGTCTAAGGTGTAATTAAAACAGGGGCAGGGAACTGCAGAGTGCAACCAAAGGGGACCACCTACGTGGCCCCATCCACTACACCCCACCGAACACACACGCCCCCAAAACCCTTCATGTGTGAGTGTGTGCTGTGTACAGGAGCCAGAAGGGAGAGGGGTATGGGGATATATACCGGGGGAGCTACTCTCCCCCAGAGAGGGCAGCCAGGGACTGGCTGCAATAGGCATCCCCGCTACCTGGGAGCCAGCAATGGGCAGGAGGGCCTGATGTCCACCAGGCTCGGGGCCTGCAGCGACCATATTCCGGGATGCTACACTTTAGCCATGTTGGTAGGTCCTCACAGACTTCAAGCCAGAACTTCTGGACAGGCGCAGAAAACCACAAAGCGTGTACATAATCATCAGGTGTGTTATCTGTGCAATGTGAGCAGATGTTTGAGTGTGTTAGACCCATCCTGAACATCCTTTGTCCTGTATAGTGGACAGGATACAGGAAGGATTTTGTATTGTATGAGCTGTAAATTAGGATTTCGAGTCTTTATGAAGGTGTTCAAACATATTTGTGGTTAGAAGCTATGACCAGAACTGATGGATAAATCTGCCTCCCATTTTGAGGATGGAAGAGACATTGTGTCATCTATCTTAGACAATAATTTATATATTTTTGATAGTAGTTTTGGGGTACAGATGCTTAGAAATTCTGCTACCCTAGTCGGGGGTTGTAAGTCTGGTTGGTGGAGGATATATCCATCCATCCATCCATCATCTGCCGCTTATCCGGGGGTCGGGTCGCGGGGGCAGCAGCTTGAGCAGAGAAACCCAGACGTCTCTGTCCCCGGCCACTTCCTCCAGCTCTTCCGGGGGGACCCCGAGGCGTTCCCAGGCCAGCCGAGAGACATAGTCTCTCCAACGTGTCCTGGGTCTCCCCCGGGGTCTCCTCCCAGTGGGACGTGCCCGGAACACCTCCCCAGGGAGGCGCCCAGGGGGCATCCTAACCAGATGCCCGAGCCACCTCATCTGACTCCTCTCAATGCGGAGGAGCAGCGGTTCTACTCCGAGCCCCTCCCGGATGACTGAGCTTCTCACCCTATCTCTAAGGGAGAGCCCAGACACCCTGCGGAGGAAACCCATTTCGGCCGCTTGTATTCGCGATCTTGTTCTTTCGGTCACTACCCACAACTCGTGACCATAGGTGAGGATGGGAACGTAGATTGACCAGTAAGTAGAGGCACCGGTCATACAGAGACCGAACGGCCCCTATCAAGGGGTCCGGCACTCCATATTCCCGGAGCACCCCCCACAGGACTCCACGAGGGACACGGTCGAACGCTTTCTCCAAGTCCACAAAACACATGTAGACTGGTTGGGCGAACTCCCATGCACCCTCCAGGATCCTGCCGAGGGTATAGAGCTGGTCCACTGTTCCACGGCCAGGACGAAAGCCACACTGCATCTCCTGAATCCGAGGCTCGATTATCCGACGGATCCTCCTCTCCAATACCCCCGAATAGACCTTACCAGGGAGGCTGAGGAGTGTGATACCCCTATAGTTGGAACACACCCTCCGGTCCCCCTTTTTAAAGAGGGGGACCACCACCCCAATCTGCCAGTCCAGAGGCACTGTCCCCGATGTCCACGCGATACTGCAGAGGCGTGTCAGCCAAGACAGCCCTACAACATCCAGAGCCTTGAGAAACTCAGGACGGACCTCATCCACCCCCGGGGCCTTGCCACCGAGGAACTTTTTAACCACCTCGGCAACCTCAGCCCCAGAAATGGGAGGCCCCGTCTCCGAGCTCTCCGACTCTGCCTCTTCCGAGCACGTGTTGGTAGGATTGAGGAGTTCCTCGAAGTACTCCCCCCACCGACTCACAACATCCCTAGTTGAGGTCAGCAAAGCCCCGTCCGCACTGTAAACAGTGTTGACTGTGAGCCGCTTCCCCCCCCTGAGATGCCGGATGGTGGACCAGAATCTTTTCGAGGCCGTCCGGAAATCGTTCTCCATGGTCTCACCGAACTCCTCCCAGGCCCGAGTTTTTGCCTCAGCAACCGCCGAAGCCGTGGCCCGTCTGGCCCGTCGGTACCTATCAGCTTCTTCCAGGGTCCCACTGGCCAAAAAGGCCCGATAGGACTCCTTCTTCAGCTTGACGGCTTCCCTCACCACTGGTGTCCACCAGCAGGTTCGAGGGTTGCCGCCACGACAGGCACCGACCACCTTACGGCCACAACTCCGACCAGCTGCCTCGGCAATGGAGTCACGGAACATGGCCCATTCAATGTCCCCCACCTCAAATATGGTTGAAGCTCTGCCGGAGGTGGGAGTTAAAGCTCCTTCTGACGGGGGATTCTGACAAACGCTCCCAGCAGACCCTCACAATACGTTTGGGCCTGCCAGGTCTGATCGGCATCCTCCCCCACCAGCGGAGCCAACTCACCACCAGGTGGTGATCAGTTGACAGCTCCGCCCCTCTCTTCACCCGAGTGTCCAGGACATACGGCCGCAAGTCCGATGATACAACCACAAAGTCGATCATCGAACTGCGGCCAAGGGTGTCCTGGTGCCAAGTGCACATATGGACACCCTTATGCCTGAACATGGTGTTCGTTATGGACAGTCTATGACTGGCACAGAAGTCCAACAACATAACACCACTCTGATTCAGATCGGGGGGGCCGTTCCTCCCAATCACACCCCTCCAGGTCTCACTGTCATTGCCCACGTGAGCATTGAAGTCCCCCAGCAGAATGAGGGAGTCTCCGGTAGGAGCATTCTCCAGTGCCTCCCCCAGAGACTCCAAAAAGAGTAGGTACTCTGAACTGCTGTTTGGCGCATAGGCACAAACAACAGTCAGGACTCGTCCCCCCACCCAAGGCGGAGGGAGGCTACCCTCTCGTTCACTGGGGTAAACCCCAATGTACTGGCACACAGTCGGGGGGGCAATAAGTATGCCCACATCTGCTCTGCGCCTCTCACCACGGGCAACTCCAGAGTGGAAGAGAGTCCAACCCCTCTCAAGAGTACTGGTTCCAGATCCCAAGCCGTGCGTCGAGGTGAGTCCGACTATATCTAACGGTCTGATGAAGTTTCAACAATAAACAACAAACTTTGTATTATGAGAAAGAACCAGACTCATTCTTTAGGAATCCGAAAATAAGCTCTATTTTACGAGTTATGCACGAATTCGGATTCTCCTATAAAACGAATTCCTTAACTCAAACCAAGTTAAGACTGCTTTGTCCTTCATATTTATTCATGTCTAATCAAGTTTCAATGATAAACAACGTTGTACTTTGTAGAATGAGAAAGAACTTCTTCAGCAATAAGCATCTCTCGACAAATGACGAAATACAGATTTTGCTATAAAATTAATTGCTATCAGCCTGACTTAAAACTGTTTGTCTTCCTTATTTATCCACTTCAAATCAAGTTTCAACAATTAAAAAATTTTTGTAGTTTGAGAAAGAACAACTTAATCTTGAGCAATCAGTATAAAAAGAAGGTAAGCAAAGGTGCGAATGTCAAACCATACATGATCAAAACAGGGAGCGGAGGTGTTTGGCTGAGACAAGGTGTGAATGTCCACCCATAATTAATGAAAAGCGGGCAACAAGTAGGTTCGAATGCCCAACCATACATCATCAAAAGCAAGAGTGGATATGTTCAGCTACAAGAAGGTTTGAACGTCTGACCATAGTTTGTAAAAAGCGGGTAAGAAAAGGTTCGAATGCCCGAACATACACCATCAAAGGAGGGAGCGGAGGTGTTCCGCTGTAAGAAGGTGTGAATGTCCGACCATAGTTGGTAAAAAACGGGTAAGAAAAGGTTAAAATACCCGACTGTACACAATCAGTAGCGGGTGCGGAGTTGTTCGGCTACTAAAAGGTGTGAAAGTCCAACCATGGTTTGTAAAAAGCGGGTAAGAAAAGGTGCGAATGCCCGAAAATGTATGATCAAAAGAGGGAGCGGAGGTGTTCGGCTGCAAGAAGGTGTGAATGTACACCCATAATTACTGAAAAATGGGTAAGAAAAGGTGCGAATGCCCAACTATACATAATCAAAAGCAGGAGTGGATGTGTTCGGCTCCAAGAAGGGTTGAATGTCTGACCATAGTTTGTAAAAAGCAGGTAAGAAAAGGTTTGACTGCCCGAACATACACCATCAAAAGAGGGAGCGGAGGTGTTCCGCTGTAAGAAGGTGTAAATGTCCGACCATAGTTGGTAAAAAGCGGGTAAGAAAAGGTTAAAATACCCGACTGTACACAATCAATAGCGGGAGCGGAGTTGTTCGGCTACTAAAAGATGTGAAAGTCCGACTATGGTTTGTAAAAAGCGGGTAAGAAAAGGTGCTAATGCCCGACAGTGTATGATCAAAAGAGGGAGTGGAGGTTTTCGGCTGTAAGAAGGTCTGAATGTCCAACTATAATTTGTAAAAACCGGGTAAGACAAGGCTTGAAAGCCCGACTATACACCATCATAAGCGGGAGAGGAGGTGTTCAGCTGTAAGAAGGTGTGAATGTCCACCCATAATTACTGAAAAATGGGTAAGAAAAGGTGCGAATGCCCAAACATACATCATCAAAAGCAGGAGTGGATGTGTTGGGCTACAAGAAGGTTTGAAAGTCCGACCATGGTTTGTAAAAAACGGGTAAGAAAAGGTGCGAATGCCCGACAATGTATATTCAAAAGAGGGAGCGGAGGTTTTTGGCTACAAGAAGGTTTGAATGTCCGACCATAGTTTGTAAAAAGCGGGTAAGAAAAGGTTCAAATGCCTGACAATACACCATCAAAAGCGTGAGCGGAGGTGTTCCGCTGTAAGACGGTGTGAATGTCCGACCATAGTTGGTAAAAAGCGGGTAAGAAAAGGTTAAAATACCCGACTGTACACAATCAATAGCGGGAGCGGAGTTGTTCGGCTACAAGAAGGTGTGAAAGTCCAACCATGGTTTGTAAAAAGCTGCTAAGAAAAGGTTCGAATGCCCGAATATATACCATCAAAAGCGGAAGCGGAGGTGTTCGGCTGCAAGAAGGTGTGAACGTCCGACCAAAGTTTGTAAAAAGCAGTTAAGAAAAGGTTCGAATATCCAACCAAACATAATCAAAAGCGGGAGCAGAGCTGTTCGACTGCAAGTAGGTGTGAATGTCCAGCCATAATTACTCACAAACGGGTAAAAAAAGGTAGTATTGCCAGACCATACATGATCAAAACAGGGAGCTGAGGTGGTTCAGCACCAAGGTGTGAATGTCTGACTATAGTTTGTAAAAAGCGGGTAAGCTGCGAATGACCGACTAAATATCAACAAAAGGTCTTCGGATGCAAGTGGGTGTGAATATCCCACCATACAAGTATGGTGGAGAGGAAGCTGTGAACAGCCGACCATAGTTTGCAAAAAGCGGGTGAGACAAGGTGCGAATGTCCAACCATACATGATCAAAACAGGGAGCGGAGGTGTTTGGCTGTGACAAGGTGTGAATGTCCACCCAAAATTAATGAAAAGCGGGCAAAAAGTAGGTTTGAATGCCCAAGCATACATCATCAAAAGAAGGAGTGGATGTGTTCGGCTACAAGAAGGTTTGAATGTCCGAGCATAGTTTGTAAAAAGCGGGTAAGAAAACGTTCGAATGCCCAAACAAACACCATCAAAAGAGGGAGCGGAGGTGTTTGGCTGTGACAAGGTGTGAATGTCCACCCAAAATTAATGAAAAGCGGGCAAAAAGTAGGTTTGAATGCCCAAGCATACATCATCAAAAGAAGGAGTGGATGTGTTCGGCTACAAGAAGGTTTGAATGTCCGAGCATAGTTTGTAAAAAGCGGGTAAGAAAAGGTTCGAATGCCCAAACAAACACCATCAAAAGAGGGAGCGGAGGTGTTCCGCTGTAAGAAGGTGTGAATGTCCGACCATAGTTGGTAAAAAGTGGGTAAGAAAAGGTTAAAATACCCGACTGTACACAATCAATAGGGGGAGCGGAGTTGTTCGGCTACAAGAAGGTGTGAAAGTCCAACCATGGTTTGTAAAAAGCTGGTAAGAAAAGGTTCGAATGCCCGAATATATACCATCAAAAGCGGAAGCGGAGGTGTCCGGCTGCAAGAAGGTGTGAACGTCCGACCAAAGTTTGTAAAAAGCAGTTAAGAAAAGGTTCGAATATCCAACCAAACAAAATCAAAAGCAGGAGCAGAGCTGTTCGACTGCAAGTAGGTGTGAATGTCCAGCCATAATTACTCACAAACGGGTAAGAAAAGGTAGTATTGCCAGACCATACATGATCAAAACAGGGAGCTGAGGTGGTTCAGCACCAAGGTGTGAATGTCTGACTATAGTTTGTAAAAAGCGGGTACGATAAGGTGCGAATGCCTGACAATGTATAATCAAAAGAGGGAGCAGAGGTTTTCGGCTACAAGAAGGTTTGAACGTCTGACCATAGTTTGTAAAAAGCGGGTAAGAAAAGGTTCGAATGCCCGAACATACACCATCAAAGGAGGGAGCGGAGGTGTTCCGCTGTAAGAAGGTGTGAATGTCCGACCATAGTTGGTAAAAAACGGGTAAGAAAAGGTTAAAATACCCGACTGTACACAATCAGTAGCGGGTGCGGAGTTGTTCGGCTACTAAAAGGTGTGAAAGTCCGACCATGGTTTGTAAAAAGCGGGTAAGAAAAGGTGCCAATGCCCGAAAATGTATGATCAAAAGAGGGAGCGGAGGTGTTTGGCTGCAAGAAGGTGTGAATGTACACCCATAATTACTGAAAAATGGGTAAGAAAAGGTGCGAATGCCCAAATATACATAATCAAAAGCAGGAGTGGATGTGTTCGGCTCCAAGAAGGGTTGAATCTCTGACCATAGTTTGTAAAAAGCAGGTAAGAAAAGGTTTGACTGCCCGAACATACACCATCAAAAGAGGGAGCGGAGGTGTTCCGCTGTAAGAAGGTGTGAATGTCCGACCATAGTTGGTAAAAAGCGGGTAAGAAAAGGTTAAAATACCCGACTGTACACAATCAATAGCGGGAGCGGAGTTGTTCGGCTACTAAAAGATGTGAAAGTCCGACTATGGTTTGTAAAAAGCGGGTAAGAAAAGGTGCTAATGCCCGACAATGTATGATCAAAAGAGGGAGCAGAGGTGTTCGGCTGCAAGAAGGTCTGAATGTCCAACCATAATTTGTATAAACCGGGAAGGAAAGTTTCGAAAGCCCGACTATACACCATCAAAAGCGGGAGCAGAGTGGTTCAGCTGCAAGAAGGTCTGAATGTCCATCAATAATTGCTTTAAAACATGAAAGAAAATTTTCGAATATCATCCGCACATGATCATAAGAAGGAGAGGAGGTGTTCAGCTGCAAGAAGGTGTGAATGTCCACCCATAATTCCTGAAAAATGGGTAAAAAAAGGTGCGAATGCCCAACCATACATTATCAAAATCAGGTGTGAATGTCAGATCATAATTTGCAAAAAGCTGATGAGAAAGGGTGAGAATGCCCGACTATACACCATCAAATGCGGGAGCGGAGGTGTTCGGCTCTGAGTAGGTGTGAATGTCCGACCATAATTGCTGAAAAATGTGTTAGAAAAGGAAAGAATGCCGGACCATACATCATCAAAAGCGAGAGAGGTGGTGTTCGGCTGCAAAAAGGTGTAAATGTTCGACTAAAGTTTGTAAAAAGCGGGTAAGACATGGTGCGAATGCCTGACAAGGTATGATCAAAAGCAGGAGCGGAGGTGTTCAGCTGCAAGAAGGTCTAAATGTCCATCAATAATTGCTAGAAAACATGAAAGAAAATTTTCGAAAATCAAACCGCACATGATCATAAGTGGGAGAGGAGGTGTTCAGCTGCAAGAAGGTGTGAATGTCCACCCATTATTCCTGACAAATGGGTAAGAAAAGGTGCGAATGCCAAACCATACATTATCAAAAGCAGGTGTGAATGTCAGATCATAATTTGCAAAAAGCTGATGAGAAAGGGTGAGAATGTCCGACTGCACACCATCAAATGCGGGAGCGGAGTTGTTCGGCTGTGAGTAGGTGTGAATCTCCGACCGTAATTTCTGAAAAATGTGTTAGAAAAGGTAAGAATGCCGGTCCATACATCATCAAAATTGAGAGAGGTGGTGTTCGGCTGCAAGTAGGTGTGAATGTCCAGCCATAATTACTCACAAACGGGTAAGAAAAGGTAGTATTGCCAGACCATACATGATCAAAACAGGGAGCGGAGGTGGTTCAGCTGCAAGAAGGTGTGAATGTCTCACTAAAGTTCAAATATATTAACAAAAGCGGGAGGAGAGGTCTTCGGATGAGAGTGGTTGAGAATTTCCAACCATAATCTATAAAATTCGGTGAAAAAAAGGTGTGATAGAACACTAAAAGGTGGAGCGGAAGTGTTCGGCTGCAAGAAGGTGTGAATGTCCGACTATATTTGGTGAAAAGCAGGTGAAGCAAGGTCTGAATGCCCAACCTTACATTATCAAAAGCGATATCAGAGGTGTTTGGCTGCAAGAAGGCCATAGTTTGCCAAAAGCGGGTAAGCTGCGAATGACCAACTAAATATCAACAAAAGTGGGGGCGGAGGTCTTCAGATGCAACTGGGTGTCAACATACCACCATACAAGTATGGTGGAGAGGAAGCTGTGAACAGCCGACCATAGTTTGCAAAAAGCGGGTGAGAAAAGGTGCGAATGTGCAACCATACATGATCAAAACAGGGAGCGGAGGTGTTTGGCTGTGACAAGGTGTGAATGTCCACCCAAAATTAATGAAAAGCGGGCAAAAAGTAGGTTTGAATGCCCAACCATACATCATCAAAAGAAGGAGTGGATATGTTCGGCTACAAGAAGGTTTGAACGTCTGACCATAGTTTGTAAAAAGCGGGTAAGAAAAGGTTCGAATGCCCAAACATACACCATCAAAAGAGGGAGCGGAGGTGTTCCGCTGTAAGAAGGTGTGAATGTCCGACCATAGTTGGTAAAAAGTGGGTAAGAAAAGGTTAAAATACCCGACTGTACACAATCAATAGGGGGAGCGGAGTTGTTCGGCTACAAGAAGGTGTGAAAGTCCAACCATCGTTTGTCAAAAGCTGGTAAGAAAAGGTTCGAATGCCCGAATATATACCATCAAAAGCGGAAGCGGAGGTGTTCGGCTGCAAGAAGGTGTGAACGTCCGACCAAAGTTGGCAAAAAGCAGTAAAGAAAAGGTTCGAATATCCAAACATAATTAAAAGCGAGAGAGATTGTGTTCAGCTGCAAGTAGGTGTGAATATCCAGCCATAATTACTCACAAACGGGTAAGAAAATGTAGTATTGCCAGACCATACATGATCAAAACAGGGAGCGGAGGTGGTTTAGCTGCAAAAAGGGGTGAATGTCCAACTAAAGTTCAAATATATTAACAAAAGCGGGAGGAGAGGTCTTCGGATTAGAGTGGTTGAAATGTCCAACCATAATCTATAAAATGCGGTGAAAAAAAAAAGGTGTGAAGGAATTAATTTTATAGCAAAATCCGAAATCATGCATAACTCCGCAAAAGGAACGTATTGCTCAACCAAAGGGATGCTTCTTTCTCATTCAGGGTAATATGAGGAACTTTATGCTTGATACATTTTAGACACGGATAACTATGAAGGACAAAGCAATTTTAACTTGGTTTGAGCAAAGCAATTCATTTTATAGGAAAATCCGAAATCGTGCAGGACTCATGAAAGTAAGCTTATTCTCGGATTCCTGATCCTCCAGTGTTGCTCTTTCCTATACTGCAAAATACAGCCTTGTTCTTTGTTGAAATCGATATAGACATTGATAAATATGAAGGACAAAGCAGTTTCCACTTTGTTTGAGTGAAGGAAATAATTTTATAGCAAAATCCCAAATCAAGCAGAACGTATGAAAATAAGCGTGTTTTCGGATTCCTGATCCTTCAGTGTTGCTATTTCTTCTACTGCAAAATACAATGTTGTTCTTTGTTGAAGTCAATCTAGACATTGATAAATATGAAGGACAAAGCAGTTTTAACATAGTTTGAGTAAAGGAATTCATTTTATACATAAAATCCCAAATCATGCAGAACGTATGAAAATAAGCTTATTCTCGGATTCCTGTTCCTTCAAGTGTTGCTCTTTCTACTACTGCAAAATACAATGTTGTTCTTTGTTGAAGTAAATCTAGACATTGATAAATATGAAGGACAAAGCAGTTTTCACTTGGTTTGAGTGAAGGAATTCATTTTATACATAAAATCCCAAATCATTCAAAACGTATGAAAAGAAGCTTATTCTCGGATTCCTGATCCTTCAGTGTTGCTTTTTCTTCTACTGCAAAATACAATGTTGTTCTTTGTTGAAGTCGATCTAGACATTGATAAATATGAAGGACAAAGCAGTTTTAACTTGGTTTGAGTGAAGGAATTCATTTTATAGATAAAATCCCAAATCATGCAGAACGTATGAAAACAAGCTTATTCTCGGATTACTGATCCTTCAGTGATGCTCTTTCTTCTACTGCAAAATCCAGTGTTGTTCTTTGTTGAAGTCAATCTAGACATTGATAAATATGAAGGACAAAGCAGTTTTCACTTGGTTTGAGTGAAGGATTTGCAGCTGAAAACCTCCCGCTCCCGCTTTTGATTGTGTATAGTCGGGCTTTCGAGCCTTTTCTTACCCGGTTTTTAGAAATTATGGTTAGACATTCAGACCTTGCAGCCGAAGACCTCCACTCCCTCTTTTGATCATACATTGTCGGGCATTCGCACCTTGTCTTACCCGCTTTTTACAAACTATAGTCAGACATTCACATCTTGCAGCTGAACCACCTCAGCTCCCTGTTTTGATCATGTATGGTCTGGCAATACTACCTTTTCTTACCCGTTTGTGAGTAATTATGGCTGGACATTCACACCTACTTGCAGTCGAACAGCTCTGCTCTCGCTTTTGATGGTATATATTCGGGCATTCGAACCTTTTCTTAACTGCTTTTTGCTAACTTTGGTCGGACGTTCACACCTTCTTGCAGCCGAACACCTCCGCTTCCGCTTTTGATGGTATATATTCGGGCATTCGAACCTTTTCTTAGCAGCTTTTTACAAACCATGGTTGAACTTTCACACCTTCTTGTAGCCGAACACCTCCGCTCCCGCTTTTGATGGTGTATAGTCAGGCATTTGAACCTTTTCTTTCCCGCTTTTTACAAACTATGGTCGGACATTCAAACCTTCTTGTAGCCGAAAACCTCCGCTCCCTCTTTTGATCATACATTGTCGGGCATTCGCACCTTTTCTTACCCGTTTTTTACAAACCATGGTCGGACTGTCACACATTCTTGTAGCCAAACACATCCGCTCCCGCTATTGATTGTGTACAGTCGGGTATTTTAACCTTTTCTTACCCGTTTTTTACCAACTATGGTCGGACATTCACACCTTCTTACAGCGGAACACCTCCGCTCCCTCTTTTGATGTTGTATGTTTGGGCATTCGAACCTTTTCTTACCCGCTTTTTACAAACTATGCTCGGACATTCAAACCTTCTTGAAGCCGAACAAATCCACTCCTGCTTTTGATGATGTATGGTTGGGCATTCAAACCTACTTGTTGCCCGCTTTTCATTAACTTTTGTGGACATTCACACCTTGTCACAGCCAAACACCTCCGCTCCCTGTTTTGATCATGTATGGTTGGACATTCGCTCCTTTTCTCACCCGTTTTTTGCCAACTATGGTCGGCTGTTCACAGCTTCCTCTCCACCATACTTGGTGGGATATTCACACCCACTTGCATCCGAAGACCTTTTGTTGATATTTAGTCGGTCATTCGCAGCTTACCCGCTTTTGGCAAACTATGGCCTTCATGCAGCCAAACACCTCTGATCTCGCTTTTGATGATGTAAGGTTGGGCATTCAGACCTTGCTTCACCTGCTTTTCACCAAATATAGTCGGACATTCACACCTTCTTGCAGCCGAACACTTCCGCTCCACCTTTTAGTGTTCTATCACACCTTTTTTTTCATCGCATTTTATAGATTATGGTTGGAAATTCTCAACCACTCTCATCCGAAGACCTCTCCTCCCGCTTTTGTTAATATATTTGAACTTTAGTCGGACATTCACACCTTCTTGCAGCTGAACCACCTCCGCTCCCTGTTTTGATCATGTATGGTCTGGCAATACTACCTTTTCTTACCCGTTTGTTAGTAATTATGGCTGGACATTCACACCTACTTGCAGCCGAACACCACCTCTCCCGCTTTTGATGATGTATGGACGGGCATTCTTACCTTTTCTAACACATTTTTCAGCAATTATGGTCGGAGATTCACACTTACTCACAGCCGAACAACTCCGCTCCCGCATTTGATGGTGTATAGTCGGGCATTCTCACCCTTTCTCATCAGCTTTTTGCAAATTATGATCTGACATTCACACCTGCTTTTGATAATGTATGGTTTGGCATTCGCACCTTTTCTTACCCATTTTTCAGTAATTATGGGTGGACATTCACACCTTCTTGCAGCTGAACACCTCCTCTCCCGCTATTGATTGTGTACAGTCGGGTATTTTAACCTTTTCTTACCCGCTTTTTACCAAATATGGTCGGACATTCACACCGTCTTACAGCGGAACACCTCTGCTCCCGCTTTTGATGGTGTATAGTCAGGCATTTGAACCTTTTCTTACCCGCTTTTTACAAACTATGGTCGGACATTCAAACCTTCTTGTAGCCGAAAACCTCCGCTCCCTCTTTTGATTATACATTGTTGGGCATTCGCACCTTATTTACAAACTATAGTCAGACATTCACACCTTGCAGCTGAGCCACCTCAGCTCCCTGTTTTGATAGTGTATGTTCGGGCATTCGAACCTATTCTTACCCCCTTTTTACAAACTATGCTCGGAGATTCACACCTACTCACAGCCGAACAACTCCGCTCCCGCATTTGATAATGTCTTGTCCGGCATTCTAGTCTCTTCTAACACATTTTTCAGCAATTATGGTTGGACATTCACACCTACTCACAGCCGAACACTTCCGCTCCCACATTTGATGGTGTATAGCCGGGCATTTTCACCCTTTCTCATCAGCTTTTTGCAAATTATGATCTGACATTCACACCTACTTGCAGTCGAACAGCTCTGCTCCCGCTTTTGATTATGTTTGGTTGGATATTCGAACCTTTTCTTAACTGCTTTTTACAAACTTTGGTCGGACGTTCACACCTTCTTGCAGCCGAACACATCCACTTCCACTTTTGATGGTATATATTCGGGCATTCGAACCTTTTCTTACCCGCTTTTTACAAACCGTGGTCGGACTTTCACACCTTCTTGTAGCCAAACAACTCCGCTCCCGCTATTGATTGTGTACAGTCGGGTATTTTAACCTTTTCTTACCCGCTTTTTACCAACTATGGTCGGACATTTACACCTTCTTACAGCGGAACACCTCCGCTCCCTCTTTTGATGGTCTATGTTCGGGCATTCGAACCTTTTCTTACCCGCTTTTTACAAACTATGGTCGGACATTCAAACTTTCTTGTAGCCGAACACATCCACTCCTGCTTTTGATGATGTATGGTTGGGCATTTTCACCTTTTCTTACCCATTTTTCAGTAATTATGGGTGGACATTCACACCTTCTTGCAGCTGAACAACTCCTCTCCCGCTTATGATCATGTGCGGTTTGATATTTGAAAATTTTCTTTCATGTTTTAAAGCAATTATTGATGGACATTCAAATCTTCTTGTAGCCGAACACATCCACTCCTGCTTTTGATGATGTATGGTAAGATTTTCTTACCCGCTTTTTACAAACTATGGTCGGACATTCAAACCTTCTTGTAGCCAAAACCCTCCGCTCCCTCTTTTGATCATACATTGTTGGGCATTCGCACCTTATCTTACCCGCTTTTTACAAACTATAGTCAGACATTCATACCTTGCAGCTGAACCACCTCCGCTCCCTGTTTTGATCATGTATGGTCTGGCAATACTACCTTTTCTTACCCGTTTGTGAGTAATTAATCCCAAAATATTGAGCATAAAATAAGTCTTTATGCTGATGATGTATTACTTTTCCTTCAGAACTCACAGACGTCTCTCAGTCACACGATCACACTCATAAATAAATTCTCAGCACTTTCTGACTACTCTATCAACTGGTCTAAGACCACAGTTCTGCCCATTAACTGTAGGGTCCATAATATACCTGCGATCACTTTACAGTCAGGAAATATTAGATATTTAGGCATAAACATTTCCTCCAGGCTCTCAGAGCTAACAAAGCTAAATTATGTGCAATTATTAAAGACAGTAGAGGACGATCTCTCGTTGGAAGTCCTTACCTATATCACTTATGGGGAGAGTTACATCCATTAAAATGATGATACTACCAAAAGTTAACTATTTGTTCTCAATGATCCCCATAAAACCATCTGCTACTTGGTTTAAGTCACTAGATTCATGCATCTCCAAATTTCTGTGGAAAAACAAACCACCACGTATTAGTTTAAAAACCCTACAGAAGACCAAGGACAGTGGTGGATTAGATTTACCTCATTTTCAGCACTATTCCTTAGACAATAGGTTACAATATATATCAAAATGGTTTAAACCTTGTTGTTGTCACAGTTCCCAGAGACGTTGTAATCGTTGAGGATTCTATATTCACCCCCTCATTAGAGGCACGTAATGCAGATTGATGACACTGAATCTTCTTCTCTGTTCATTGCTGGCATCATTCCCAGCATCGTAAGTGTTCGTGGCATTGTTAGCCTCTTCTTCTGGATCTTGATATCGAGAATCCTTTTGTATTTCTGGTTTGTCAGTCCTCTGTCTTCGTTCACCGGAGTCTTTGTCTTTTTGTCCTTGAGTTTGGTGATTTTTTCTTCTTTTGATGCCTTGACACAATGTGACAGGTGATACCACGTGGGAGATCCTGTAACTTGGATTGCTGTCCCTGTGCTGCGAAATGGCTGTGCTGCTCAAATGGTCTCTCCTTCATCATGGTTACATGCTGCCATTCCGACATCTCGCCATTCCGACATGGGTCTCCAATTGTCGGAATGGCGACACTTAATTTTTTATCAAACGTCCCACCATTCCGACACTTTTTTCCTCCTATGGTCGGAATGGCGGTATGTTTTTTGTTTTTTTTAACATACCGCCATTCCGACAGTTCCTTTTAATAGCCTATTTTTTACCCAAAACATTTTGCACTAATGATATGCCGGCGCAAATACGCCCTAAAGTTTGGCGCACAAGCTTTGCACATGCAGAGGCCACAGCCTCGCAAACAAACTTTAATAATCTATTATCAAAATCCCCTGAATTTCAAATATAAAAATACAGATATTAATATAACTCTGGCGAGACTGAAACTGATTAAGCAGAAATACAGTGTCAGTGAGCTGTCACAGCAGCCAGCTGGAGCGGAGCTCTCCACAGAGCCCATGCGTCTTTTGCACGCTGTCATCATATGCAAAAGTAATAATTGCAATTACAGATATCACGGCTACTGCACAGGACACAGTTGCGAGCACTCTGCCTTGCCTTGCCAATAGAAGAAGATAGAAATGACAGCATAGAACGTATAAAACACAACAAAATGCAGTAAAAACGTTTATTCATGTTATTCACGTGATTTATGAGTACTCACTCCAATTTTGGGAAGCGCGGATGGGTTTTGAGCATTTGGCACAAACACACAGCCGCAACGGTTGTAGCTTTATACAGCTTGTTGATATCTTAAGGACCTAACTGGTCACACCTGGGACTAAATGTCATGTAGAGATTGTTTTTACATGACATTACAGCTGAACATATAGCTTTCATCCACAAACCAACGTGGGAGAGCCCGAAGACGCATGTGCCAGACGCACATAGGCATGCGTAAAACCAATTTTGACCACTTCATACTGTTTATTTGCTTTCTTTTAGTTAACTTTCGTTTCTTTTGGATTCTTGTGCGTGTTATGGAGCCGTTTTGGTCCATGTTTGTAAGCCTTTTTTTCCTGGATTAAATTTTCGGAAGTTGAAACAAGTGGCATTGGAGTGTGTGATTGAAAACCACTGCGGACTGCTTCTCCTCCTCCAGTTGCCGAGACTTTGTGTTTTTAATAACGCTTGTCTATAAACATGTTAAACATATAAATTGCATGAACAGAAAGAAGGGACTCACCTGTTGAGTAACACACATTTCCTTATACGGAAAGCCTTGTCGGAATGGTGGGACATTTGAACGTCAGAATAGCGGGATGTCGCAATGGTGGGATGTCGGAATGGTGGGACGTTTGCATGTCGGAATGGTGGTATGTCGGAATGGTGGTATGTCGGAATAGCGGGATGTCGGAATGGCGGGATTTCGGAATGGGTGTTGCCACCCCCTTCATCATATACACAGTTATTTATACATCACCTTCCACCATGAAGCGTTGTCCCTTTTTGTTTCTCTCTTTGTTCTTAAAATGCTGTTATGCATGTCTAAACCAATCCATTAAATTAGATCATTTTGGCAGTAAAGCGATCTACAATGTGCTTGGTCGCAAAGCTGCTCATCTGTGGTAAACAGCTCTTCAGAAAGGCATTCTTCAATTTATTTCACTAATTCTATGTAATAATTTTGTGATTTCCTACAAAACTACACTTCTTCTCCCATCTGTCTGAGTATTTAATATTGTCTGGGTCCCGTTAAAACATGTATTTTTCCCATCTAATTCCTTGTTTGCTTTAAAACAAGTATTCCCCATTTTCTATCCCTTCAGTAGCCAACCAGTTTGTATGGAGTACACTGGAGCAACTTGACTGATCAGTAAAACACTGCTTTTGTTGTCACCGCAAGGCTTCCCCCGTCGGTTGTTTCACTGAGACACTACTGAGTAACTATAACTCAACACAGTTTATACACATAACATTCATATACATACTAACAAACAAACAAACAATTATTTATCGCAATTTTCTCATCTCTGTTTGAACGTACACCCAGGTAAATATTCCTGTAGTCTTCTCATACCGACTATGGACCCATTCATTGTTTAACTTCACTGTTTTGCAAATCCTAATTGAATATTACACATTGACATTGAACTTTACTTGATAAGCAGGTCTTCATTGCATTCAGCAGCCTATATGTGAGCATCTATGTGTAAGCTGTTCTTCTTTGCATTTATCAGCAGCAAGCAATTCTTCATTGCACATGCATATGAAAATAGTAAAACAATTCCAATGCGTTAGCGAAACCTTCTATATCAGGAGTGTCCATCATGATGCTGGGAATAGAACCTCTTTCCCAGAATAGTTCAACCTTCATTACTCAACTGATCATAACTCCGCAATGAGCACATTTCAAAGTATCATTCCTCTACATATATTCAAAAATCTATGTGTAAATGTTTAATATTTCTTATATTTGTTGATGTCATTCTGTGTGCATGTGGCCTAAACCCAATCTCTGTGTGGCAATTTTAATTTAAACAAGTTGAACTCTGCCTCTGATCATTTAAAAAAGGTGTGTACCAATATCAACCTTTCTCAGGTAATTACTGATCCTACAAAACCAAAGAGATCCTTCAAGGTTGTCCCTGATTGGCTCAATCTTAACAAATCAAAGGTAGAAAATCCGCAGTATCTGAACTTGGTGTTAGTTATCACTGCTCAATAGCCTGTATCAGAATTGCAAAAATGAAAACATTAGGTCCACGCTTGGTATCCAGATCCTGAAACATCTCCATGAGCAGGCTTTTTTTTAACTGATCTGTTGAATAGTTATATGACACTGTTAAAATCCCAGATGAAGATCTAGCACTTGACCATTTTTGTAAATCTTCTAATTCCATAGTTGATAAACACGCCCCTTTTAAAAAGTATAGAACTTAGAACAGGTCTATCCCTGGCTTTCGGCAGAACTGTCTTCTTTACTTTTTTTCCCCTTGTCCTGTTCAGCATTATGTCAGAAGAATTGTAGTCTGAATACCTATGATGCCAAACAGATTTGTTTTGCCAAGGGAAGTTTTATAAATGTAAAGCTCCCCTTGATGCCCATTTATTCATTTCTTTTTACAATATATGACATGAACTGAACTGAACCGGACCGGGGGACAAGGAAAGAAGAAGAGGAAAGAAGAGGAAACAGAAAAAAAATAGAAACAAAAACCAGACAACCAGCTGCTACACCTGTAAAAAACAAAACAGACAACAATCCATGGCCTATGAGGGGAATCCAGCCTTAGCGCCAAGAGGAGCACCTGAAAGCAGACAAGCAGAGAAAAAACAAACACACAAACAAACAAAAACAAGCACAAGAAGCGGCAATCGCATACAACACAGCTGTGGATATAGATGACCTGAGACGACATGATAATACATCAACTGCTTAGTGACCATGCTACTGGACTAATGAATGTGTGTGTGTGTGTGTGTGTGTGAGAACATGCAACACCCATGGCACAGGACCTACATGATAACCGTGCTTAGTTATGAGTGTATAAGCGTACAGGGCCACAATCCACAGCCCCCCAAACAATCAGAAGCAGGCAGAGAGGGCCACAAGACCCAGGCCACCAGCAGCCCCCACAGAGCACAGAACCCAGGTAGCCCACCGCAGGGGCAACCACGTATCCACCCAGAAGACTGCAGAGGAAGCCCCCGGAAAGAGCCCCCATAAGCATAGGGCAGAGGCACTCCGGGAACCAGGGGCAACAGCCCACCGACCCCGCCAGGCCCCAGCCGCCCAGACATGGGCCGTGCACTGGACCTGGGCCCCAGGAGCCCGAGCGCCCCCAAACCCCCCGGCAGAGGCCCCACCCAATACCCAGGAGGGCCAAGCGCCCCAGACAGCCACAAAGTGGGTCAGCGCCTGCCCCAGCGCCCCTGGCCAAGTGCCCTGGGAGTCAAGACGTGCCCACAGGTGGGTGAAGTCGCGAGCAGTGGGGAGAGGCAACGCTGATGCCCCATCGGGAGAAACACAGGCAGGCCAGGCGACAGCAAGTCCCAGATCCAGGCCCAATCATTACCACACACACTTTCACGTCCCATACATCCACACATCCACACATCCTACCTCCCTCGACTCTGCTGGGGTGTAGTGCAGCGGGCACACCAGGAGGCCAGCAACCCCCCAGCCACCACAGACCCCGAACCAGCAGAACAATTAATTAATCCTCCTGGCCCCTCCTGCCCCGAGCAGACACCAGGAAGCAGGGGTGTGCGAAGAAGACCCCTCCCCTCACCCTTCTGGCTCTTCAATATTTTCTAATAGTGAGCAATTAAAATTGAGGGGCAGCCAAACTTGTAGAACTGGGAGCGCGGCACTCTGGGCAGCCTACATACCCAAAGAGCCCCGCCCACCAGATGCCACTCAGTGTAACCACCCCCCAAGACCTAATGTGTGTGTGTGAGTGTGTTTGATAAGTACTAATGTCTAAGGTGTAATTAAAACAGGGGCAGGGAACTGCAGAGTGCAACCAAAGGGGACCACCTACGTGGCCCCATCCACTACACCCCACCGAACACACACGCCCCCAAAACCCTTCATGTGTGAGTGTGTGCTGTGTACAGGAGCCAGAAGGGAGAGGGGTATGGGGATATATACCGGGGGAGCTACTCTCCCCCAGAGAGGGCAGCCAGGGACTGGCTGCAATAGGCTACCTGGGAGCCAGCAATGGGCAGGAGGGCCTGATGTCCACCAGGCTCGGGGCCTGCAGCGACCATATTCCGGGAGCTACTGTACCCCCAGAAGGTACCCATCCCGCCCCACCCCACTCAACCCAACCCCACCCCGGAGGACCTCTACAAAAAACAAACAAACAAACCACCCGGTCACACCAGTCGCAGCAGCCCGGGCCTGAGACCCACCATCACCCAGCAACCCACCACCACCACTATGTGATAAAACTAATCAGAGGGGACCAGAGAGAATGAAATTCAGCCAATTGATGTTTTGAGGAGGCAGACATTGTTTCCATGCTAATATAATCTAAAAGAAAATTTCTAAACTGGTTAATACACAGATTGTTCTTCGCTTTCCAGTTCATGAGAATAGTTTTCTTTGCGATACATAACACTGTGACAACCATGTGTGCTGAGTTAATTTCCATGTTGATGTTGTCTAAGTCACCCAGTATGCACAGTGTGGGGCATGCAGGGATGCTACACTTTAGCCATGTTGATAGGTCCTCACAGACTTCAAGCCAGAACTTCTGGACAGGCGCAGAAAACCACAAAGCGTGTACATAATCATCAGGTGTGTTATCTGTGCAATGTGAGCAGATGTTTGAGTGTGTTAGACCCATCCTGAACATCCTTTGTCCTGTATAGTGTGTTCTATGAAGGATTTTGTATTGTATGAGCTGTAAATTAGGATTTCGAGTCTTTATGAAGGTGTTCAAACATATTTGTGGTTAGAAGCTATGACCAGAACTGATGGATAAATCTGCCTCCCATTTTGAGGATGGAAGAGACATTGTGTCATCTATCTTAGACAATAATTTATATATTTTTGATAGTAGTTTTGGGGTACAGATGCTTAGAAATTCTGCTACCCTAGTCGGGGGTTGTAAGTCTGGTTGGTGGAGGATATATCCATCCATCCATCCATCCATCATCTGCCGCTTATCCGGGGGTCGGGTCGCGGGGGCAGCAGCTTGAGCAGAGAAACCCAGACGTCTCTGTCCCCGGCCACTTCCTCCAGCTCTTCCGGGGGGACCCCGAGGCGTTCCCAGGCCAGCCGAGAGACATAGTCTCTCCAACGTGTCCTGGGTCTCCCCCGGGGTCTCCTCCCAGTGGGACGTGCCCGGAACACCTCCCCAGGGAGGCGCCCAGGGGGCATCCTAACCAGATGCCCGAGCCACCTCATCTGACTCCTCTCAATGCGGAGGAGCAGCGGTTCTACTCCGAGCCCCTCCCGGATGACTGAGCTTCTCACCCTATCTCTAAGGGAGAGCCCAGACACCCTGCGGAGGAAACCCATTTCGGCCGCTTGTATTCGCGATCTTGTTCTTTCGGTCACTACCCACAACTCGTGACCATAGGTGAGGATGGGAACGTAGATTGACCAGTAAGTAGAGGCACCGGTCATACAGAGACCGAACGGCCCCTATCAAGGGGTCCGGCACTCCATATTCCCGGAGCACCCCCCACAGGACTCCACGAGGGACACGGTCGAACGCTTTCTCCAAGTCCACAAAACACATGTAGACTGGTTGGGCGAACTCCCATGCACCCTCCAGGATCCTGCCGAGGGTATAGAGCTGGTCCACTGTTCCACGGCCAGGACGAAAGCCACACTGCATCTCCTGAATCCGAGGCTCGATTATCCGACGGATCCTCCTCTCCAATACCCCCGAATAGACCTTACCAGGGAGGCTGAGGAGTGTGATACCCCTATAGTTGGAACACACCCTCCGGTCCCCCTTTTTAAAGAGGGGGACCACCACCCCAATCTGCCAGTCCAGAGGCACTGTCCCCGATGTCCACGCGATACTGCAGAGGCGTGTCAGCCAAGACAGCCCTACAACATCCAGTGCCTTGAGAAACTCAGGACGGACCTCATCCACCCCCGGGGCCTTGCCACCGAGGAACTTTTTAACCACCTCGGCAACCTCAGCCCCAGAAATGGGAGGCCCCGTCTCCGAGCTCTCCGACTCTGCCTCTTCCGAGCACGTGTTGGTAGGATTGAGGAGTTCCTCGAAGTACTCCCCCCACCGACTCACAACATCCCTAATTGAGGTCAGCAAAGCCCCGTCCGCACTGTAAACAGTGTTGACTGTGAGCCGCTTCCCCCCCCTGAGATGCCGGATGGTGGACCAGAATCTTTTCGAGGCCGTCCGGAAATCGTTCTCCATGGTCTCACCGAACTCCTCCCAGGCCCGAGTTTTTGCCTCAGCAACCGCCGAAGCCGTGGCCCGTCTGGCCCGTCGGTACCTATCAGCTTCTTCCAGGGTCCCACTGGCCAAAAAGGCCCGATAGGACTCCTTCTTCAGCTTGACGGCTTCCCTCACCACTGGTGTCCACCAGCAGGTTCGAGGGTTGCCGCCACGACAGGCACCGACCACCTTACGGCCACAACTCCGACCAGCTGCCTCGGCAATGGAGTCACGGAACATGGCCCATTCAATGTCCCCCACCTCAAATATGGTTGAAGCTCTGCCGGAGGTGGGAGTTAAAGCTCCTTCTGACGGGGGATTCTGACAAACGCTCCCAGCAGACCCTCACAATACGTTTGGGCCTGCCAGGTCTGATCGGCATCCTCCCCCACCAGCGGAGCCAACTCACCACCAGGTGGTGATCAGTTGACAGCTCCGCCCCTCTCTTCACCCGAGTGTCCAGGACATACGGCCGCAAGTCCGATGATACAACCACAAAGTCGATCATCGAACTGCGGCCAAGGGTGTCCTGGTGCCAAGTGCACATATGGACACCCTTATGCCTGAACATGGTGTTCGTTATGGACAGTCTATGACTGGCACAGAAGTCCAACAACATAACACCACTCTGATTCAGATCGGGGGGGCCGTTCCTCCCAATCACACCCCTCCAGGTCTCACTGTCATTGCCCACGTGAGCATTGAAGTCCCCCAGCAGAATGAGGGAGTCTCCGGTAGGAGCATTCTCCAGTGCCTCCCCCAGAGACTCCAAAAAGAGTAGGTACTCTGAACTGCTGTTTGGCGCATAGGCACAAACAACAGTCAGGACTCGTCCCCCCACCCAAGGCGGAGGGAGGCTACCCTCTCGTTCACTGGGGTAAACCCCAATGTACTGGCACACAGCCGGGGGGGCAATAAGTATGCCCACATCTGCTCTGCGCCTCTCACCACGGGCAACTCCAGAGTGGAAGAGAGTCCAACCCCTCTCAAGAGTACTGGTTCCAGATCCCAAGCCGTGCGTCGAGGTGAGTCCGACTATATCTAACGGTCTGATGAAGTTTCAACAATAAACAACAAACTTTGTATTATGAGAAAGAACCAGACTCATTCTTTAGGAATCCGAAAATAAGCTCTATTTTACGAGTTATGCACGAATTCGGATTCTCCTATAAAACGAATTCCTTAACTCAAACCAAGTTAAGACTGCTTTGTCCTTCATATTTATTCATGTCTAATCAAGTTTCAATGATAAACAACGTTGTACTTTGTAGAATGAGAAAGAACTTCTTCAGCAATAAGCATCTCTCGACAAATGACGAAATACAGATTTTGCTATAAAATTAATTGCTATCAGCCTGACTTAAAACTGTTTGTCTTCCTTATTTATCCACTTCAAATCAAGTTTCAACAATTAAAAAATTTTTGTAGTTTGAGAAAGAACAACTTAATCTTGAGCAATCAGTATAAAAACAAGGTAAGCAAAGGTGCGAATGTCAAACCATACATGATCAAAACAGGGAGCGGAGGTGTTTGGCTGAGACAAGGTGTGAATGTCCACCCATAATTAATGAAAAGCGGGCAACAAGTAGGTTCGAATGCCCAACCATACATCATCAAAAGCAAGAGTGGATATGTTCAGCTACAAGAAGGTTTGAACGTCTGACCATAGTTTGTAAAAAGCGGGTAAGAAAAGGTTCGAATGCCTGACAATACACCATCAAAAGCGTGAGCGGAGGTGTTCCGCTGTAAGACGGTGTGAATGTCCGACCATAGTTGGTAAAAAGCGGGTAAGAAAAGGTTAAAATACCCGACTGTACACAATCAATAGCGGGAGCGGAGTTGTTCGGCTACAAGAAGGTGTGAAAGTCCAACCATGGTTTGTAAAAAGCTGCTAAGAAAAGGTTCGAATGCCCGAATATATACCATCAAAAGCGGAAGCGGAGGTGTTCGGCTGCAAGAAGGTGTGAACGTCCGACCAAAGTTTGTAAAAAGCAGTTAAGAAAAGGTTCGAATATCCAACCAAACATAATCAAAAGCGGGAGCAGAGCTGTTCGACTGCAAGTAGGTGTGAATGTCCAGCCATAATTACTCACAAACGGGTAAAAAAAGGTAGTATTGCCAGACCATACATGATCAAAACAGGGAGCTGAGGTGGTTCAGCACCAAGGTGTGAATGTCTGACTATAGTTTGTAAAAAGCGGGTAAGCTGCGAATGACCGACTAAATATCAACAAAAGGTCTTCGGATGCAAGTGGGTGTGAATATCCCACCATACAAGTATGGTGGAGAGGAAGCTGTGAACAGCCGACCATAGTTTGCAAAAAGCGGGTGAGACTAGGTGCGAATGTCCAACCATACATGATCAAAACAGGGAGCGGAGGTGTTTGGCTGTGACAAGGTGTGAATGTCCACCCAAAATTAATGAAAAGCGGGCAAAAAGTAGGTTTGAATGCCCAAGCATACATCATCAAAAGAAGGAGTGGATGTGTTCGGCTACAAGAAGGTTTGAATGTCCGAGCATAGTTTGTAAAAAGCGGGTAAGAAAAGGTTCGAATGCCCAAACAAACACCATCAAAAGAGGGAGCGGAGGTGTTTGGCTGTGACAAGGTGTGAATGTCCACCCAAAATTAATGAAAAGCGGGCAAAAAGTAGGTTTGAATGCCCAAGCATACATCATCAAAAGAAGGAGTGGATGTGTTCGGCTACAAGAAGGTTTGAATGTCCGAGCATAGTTTGTAAAAAGCGGGTAAGAAAAGGTTCGAATGCCCAAACAAACACCATCAAAAGAGGGAGCGGAGGTGTTCCGCTGTAAGAAGGTGTGAATGTCCGACCATAGTTGGTAAAAAGTGGGTAAGAAAAGGTTAAAATACCCGACTGTACACAATCAATAGCGGGAGCGGAGTTGTTCGGCTACAAGAAGGTGTGAAAGTCCAACCATGGTTTGTAAAAAGCTGGTAAGAAAAGGTTCGAATGCCCGAATATATACCATCAAAAGCGGAAGCGGAGGTGTTCGGCTGCAAGAAGGTGTGAACGTCCGACCAAAGTTTGTAAAAAGCAGTTAAGAAAAGGTTCGAATATCCAACCAAACAAAATCAAAAGCGGGAGCAGAGCTGTTCGACTGCAAGTAGTTGTGAATGTCCAGCCATAATTACTCACAAACGGGTAAGAAAAGGTAGTATTGCCAGACCATACATGATCAAAACAGGGAGCTGAGGTGGTTCAGCACCAAGGTGTGAATGTCTGACTATAGTTTGTAAAAAGCGGGTACGATAAGGTGCGAATGCCCGAAAATGTATGATCAAAAGAGGGAGCGGAGGTGTTTGGCTGCAAGAAGGTGTGAATGTACACCCATAATTACTGAAAAATGGGTAAGAAAAGGTGCGAATGCCCAAATATACATAATCAAAAGCAGGAGTGGATGTGTTCGGCTCCAAGAAGGGTTGAATGTCTGACCATAGTTTGTAAAAAGCAGGTAAGAAAAGGTTTGACTGCCCGAACATACACCATCAAAAGAGGGAGCGGAGGTGTTCCGCTGTAAGACGGTGTGAATGTCCGACCATAGTTGGTAAAAAGCGGGTAAGAAAAGGTTAAAATACCCGACTGTACACAATCAATAGCGGGAGCGGAGTTGTTCGGCTACTAAAAGATGTGAAAGTCCGACTATGTTTTGTAAAAAGTGGGTAAGAAAAGGTGCTAATGCCCGACAATGTATGATCAAAAGAGGGAGCAGAGGTGTTCGGCTGCAAGAAGGTCTGAATGTCCAACCATAATTTGTATAAACCGGGAAGGAAAGTTTCGAAAGCCCGACTATACACCATCAAAAGCGGGAGCAGAGTGGTTCAGCTGCAAGAAGGTCTGAATGTCCATCAATAATTGCTTTAAAACATGAAAGAAAATTATCGAATATCATCCGCACATGATCATAAGAAGGAGAGGAGGTGTTCAGCTGCAAGAAGGTGTGAATGTCCACCCATAATTCCTGAAAAATGGGTAAAAAAAGGTGCGAATGCCCAACCATACATTATCAAAAGCAGGTGTGAATGTCAGATCATAATTTGCAAAAAGCTGATGAGAAAGGGTGAGAATGCCCGACTATACACCATCAAATGCGGGAGCGGAGGTGTTTGGCTCTGAGTAGGTGTGAATGTCCGACCATAATTGCTGAAAAATGTGTTAGAAAAGGAAAGAATGCCGGACCATACATCATCAAAAGCGAGAGAGGTGGTGTTCGGCTGCAAAAAGGTGTAAATGTTCGACTAAAGTTTGTAAAAAGCGAGTAAGACATGGTGCTAATGCCTGACAAGGTATGATCAAAAGCAGGAGCGGAGGTGTTCAGCTGCAAGAAGGTCTAAATGTCCATCAATAATTGCTAGAAAACATGAAAGAAAATTTTCGAAAATCAAACCGCACATGATCATAAGTGGGAGAGGAGGTGTTCAGCTGCAAGAAGGTGTGAATGTCCACCCATTATTCCTGACAAATGGGTAAGAAAAGGTGCTAATGCCAAACCATACATTATCAAAAGCAGGTGTGAATGTCAGATCATAATTTGCAAAAAGCTGATGAGAAAGGGTGAGAATGTCCGACTGCACACCATCAAATGCGGGAGCGGAGTTGTTCGGCTGTGAGTAGGTGTGAATCTCCGACCGTAATTTCTGAAAAATGTGTTAGAAAAGGTAAGAATGCCGGTCCATACATCATCAAAAGCGAGAGAGGTGGTGTTCGGCTGCAAGTAGGTGTGAATGTCCAGCCATAATTACTCACAAACAGGTAAGAAAAGGTAGTATTGCCAGACCATACATGATCAAAACAGGGAGCGGAGGTGGTTCAGCTGCAAGAAGGTGTGAATGTCTCACTAAAGTTCAAATATATTAACAAAAGCGGGAGGAGAGGTCTTCGGATGAGAGTGGTTGAGAATTTCCAACCATAATCTATAAAATTCGGTGAAAAAAAGGTGTGATAGAACACTAAAAGGTGGAGCGGAAGTGTTCGGCTGCAAGAAGGTGTGAATGTCCGACTATATTTGGTGAAAAGCAGGTGAAGCAAGGTCTGAATGCCCAACCTTACATTATCAAAAGCGAGATCAGAGGTGTTTGGCTGCAAGAAGGCCATAGTTTGCCAAAAGCGGGTAAGCTGCGAATGACCAACTAAATATCAACAAAAGTGGGGGCGGAGGTCTTCGGATGCAACTGGGTGTGAACATCCCACCATACAAGTATGGTGGAGAGGAAGCTGTGAACAGCCGACCATAGTTTGCAAAAAGCGGGTGAGAAAAGGTGCGAATGTGCAACCATACATGATCAAAACAGGGAGCGGAGGTGTTTGGCTGTGACAAGGTGTGAATGTCCACCCAAAATTAATGAAAAGCGGGCAAAAAGTAGGTTTGAATGCCCAACCATACATCATCAAAAGCAGGAGTGGATATGTTCGGCTACAAGAAGGTTTGAACGTCTGACCATAGTTTGTAAAAAGCGGGTAAGAAAAGGTTCGAATGCCCAAACATACACCATCAAAAGAGGGAGCGGAGGTGTTCCGCTGTAAGAAGGTGTGAATGTCCGACCATAGTTGGTAAAAAGTGGGTAAGAAAAGGTTAAAATACCCGACTGTACACAATCAATAGGGGGAGCGTAGTTGTTCGGCTACAAGAAGTTGTGAAAGTCCAACCATGGTTTGTAAAAAGCGGGTAAGAAAAGGTGCGAATGCCCGAAAATGTATGATCAAAAGAGGGAGCGGAGGTGTTCGGCTGCAAGAAGGTGTGAATGTACACCCATAATTACTGAAAAATGGGTAAGAAAAGGTGCGAATGCCCAACTATACATAATCAAAAGCAGGAGTGGATGTGTTCGGCTCCAAGAAGGGTTGAATGTCTGACCATAGTTTGTAAAAAGCAGGTAAGAAAAGGTTTGACTGCCCGAACATACACCATCAAAAGAGGGAGTGGAGGTGTTCCGCTGTAAGAAGGTGTGAATGTCCGACCATAGTTGGTAAAAAGCGGGTAAGAAAAGGTTAAAATACCCGACTGTACACAATCAATAGCGGGAGCGGAGTTGTTCGGGTACAAGAAGGTGTGAAAGTCCAACCATCGTTTGTAAAAAGCTGCTAAGAAAAGGTTCGAATGCCCGAATATATACCATCAAAAGCGGAAGCGGAGGTGTTCGGCTGCAAGAAGGTGTGAACGTCCGACCAAAGTTGGCAAAAAGCAGTAAAGAAAAGGTTCGAATATCCAAACATAATTAAAAGCGAGAGAGATTGTGTTCAGCTGCAAGTAGGTGTGAATATCCAGCCATAATTACTCACAAACGGGTAAGAAAATGTAGTATTGCCAGACCATACATGATCAAAACAGGGAGCGGAGGTGGTTTAGCTGCAAAAAGGGGTGAATGTCCAACTAAAGTTCAAATATATTAACAAAAGCGGGAGGAGAGGTCTTCGGATTAGAGTGGTTGAAATTTCCAACCATAATCTATAAAATGCGGTGAAAAAAAAAAGGTGTGAAGGAATGAATTTTATAGCAAAATCCGAAATCATGCATAACTCCGCAAAAGGAACGTATTGCTCAACCAAAGGGATGCTTCTTTCTCATTCAGGGTAATATGAGGAACTTTATGCTTGATACATTTTAGACACGGATAACTATGAAGGACAAAGCAATTTTAACTTGGTTTGAGCAAAGCAATTCATTTTATAGGAAAATCCGAAATCGTGCAGGACTCATGAAAGTAAGCTTATTCTCGGATTCCTGATCCTCCAGTGTTGCTCTTTCCTATACTGCAAATTACAGCCTTCTTCTTTGTTGAAATCGATATAGACATTGATAAATATGAAGGACAAAGCAGTTTCCACTTTGTTTGAGTGAAGGAAATAATTTTATAGCAAAATCCCAAATCAAGCAGAACGTATGAAAATAAGCGTGTTTTCGGATTCCTGATCCTTCAGTGTTGCTATTTCTTCTACTTTAAAATACAATGTTGTTCTTTGTTGAAGTCAATCTAGACATTGATAAATATGAAGGACAAAGCAGTTTTAACATAGTTTGAGTAAAGGAATTCATTTTATACATAAAATCCCAATTCATGCAGAACGTATGAAAATAAGCTTATTCTCGGATTCCTGTTCCTTCAAGTGTTGCTCTTTCTACTACTGCAAAATACAATGTTGTTCTTTGTTGAAGTAAATCTAGACATTGATAAATATGAAGGACAAAGCAGTTTTCACTTGGTTTGAGTGAAGGAATTCATTTTATACATAAAATCCCAAATCATTCAAAACGTATGAAAAGAAGCTTATTCTCGGATTCCTGATCCTTCAGTGTTGCTTTTTCTTCTACTGCAAAATACAATGTTGTTCTTTGTTGAAGTCGATCTAGACATTGATAAATATGAAGGACAAAGTAGTTTTAACTTGGTTTGAGTGAAGGAATTCATTTTATACATAAAATCCCAAATCATGCAGAACGTATGAAAATAAGCTTATTCTCGGATTACTGATCCTTCAGTGATGCTCTTTCTTCTACTGCAAAATCCAGTGTTGTTCTTTGTTGAAGTCAATCTAGACATTGATAAATATGAAGGACAAAGCAGTTTTCACTTGGTTTGAGTGAAGGATTTGCAGCTGAAAACCTCCCGCTCCCGCTTTTGATTGTGTATAGTCGGGCTTTCGAGCCTTTTCTTACCCGGTTTTTAGAAATTATGGTTAGACATTCAGACCTTGCAGCCGAAGACCTCCACTCCCTCTTTTGATCATACATTGTCGGGCATTCGCACCTTGTCTTACCCGCTTTTTACAAACTATAGTCAGACATTCACATCTTGCAGCTGAACCACCTCAGCTCCCTGTTTTGATCATGTATGGTCTGGCAATACTACCTTTTCTTACCCGTTTATGAGTAATTATGGCTGGACATTCACACCTACTTGCAGTCGAACAGCTCTGCTCTCGCTTTTGATGGTATATATTCGGGCATTCGAACCTTTTCTTAACTGCTTTTTGCAAACTTTGGTCGGACGTTCACACCTTCTTGCAGCCGAACACCTCCGCTTCCGCTTTTGATGGTATATATTCGGGCATTCGAACCTTTTCTTAGCAGCTTTTTACAAACCATGGTTGAACTTTCACACCTTCTTGTAGCCGAACACCTCCGCTCCCGCTTTTGATGGTGTATAGTCAGGCATTTGAACCTTTTCTTTCCCGCTTTTTACAAACTATGGTCGGACAATTCAAACCTTCTTGTAGCCGAAAACCTCCGCTCCCTCTTTTGATCATACATTGTCGGGCATTCGCACCTTTTCTTACCCGTTTTTTACAAACCATGGTCGGACTGTCACACATTCTTGTAGCCAAAGTCATCCGCTCCCGCTATTGATTGTGTACAGTCGGGTATTTTAACCTTTTCTTACCCGTTTTTTACCAACTATGGTCGGACATTCACACCTTCTTACAGCGGAACACCTCCGCTCCCTCTTTTGATGTTGTATGTTTGGGCATTCGAACCTTTTCTTACCCGCTTTTTACAAACTATGCTCGGACATTCAAACCTTCTTGTAGCCGAACACATCCACTCCTGCTTTTGATGATGTATGGTTGGGCATTCAAACCTACTTGTTGCCCGCTTTTCATTAATTTTTGTGGACATTCACACCTTGTCACAGCCAAACACCTCCGCTCCCTGTTTTGATCATGTATGGTTGGACATTCGCTCCTTTTCTCACCCGTTTTTTGCCAACTATGGTCGGCTGTTCACAGCTTCCTCTCCACCATACTTGGTGGGATATTCACACCCACTTGCATCCGAAGACCTTTTGTTGATATTTAGTCGGTCATTCGCAGCTTACCCGCTTTTGGCAAACTATGGCCTTCATGCAGCCAAACACCTCTGATCTCACTTTTGATGATGTAAGGTTGGGCATTCAGACCTTGCTTCACCTGCTTTTCACCAAATATAGTCGGACATTCACACCTTCTTGCAGCCGAACACTTCCGCTCCACCTTTTAGTGTTCTATCACACCTTTTTTTTCACCGCATTTTATAGATTATGGTTGGAAATTCTCAACCACTCTCATCCGAAGACCTCTCCTCCCGTTTTTGTTAATATATTTGAACTTTAGTCGGACATTCACACCTTCTTGCAGCTGAACCACCTCCGCTCCCTGTTTTGATCATGTATGGTCTGGCAATACTACCTTTTCTTACCCGTTTGTTAGTAATTATGGCTGGACATTCACACCTACTTGCAGCCGAACACCACCTCTCCCGCTTTTGATGATGTATGGACGGGCATTCTTACCTTTTCTAACACATTTTTCAGCAATTATGGTCGGAGATTCACACTTACTCACAGCCGAACAACTCCGCTCCCGCATTTGATGGTGTATAGTCGGGCATTCTCACCCTTTCTCATCAGCTTTTTGCAAATTATGATCTGACATTCACACCTGCTTTTGATAATGTATGGTTTGGCATTCGCACCTTTTCTTACCCATTTTTCAGTAATTATGGGTGGACATTCACACCTTCTTGCAGCTGAACACCTCCTCTCCCGCTATTGATTGTGTACAGTCGGGTATTTTAACCTTTTCTTACCCGCTTTTTACCAAATATGGTCGGACATTCACACCGTCTTACAGCGGAACACCTCTGCTCCCGCTTTTGATGGTGTATAGTCAGGCATTTGAACCTTTTCTTACCCGCTTTTTACAAACTATGGTCGGACATTCAAACCTTCTTGTAGCCGAAAACCTCCGCTCCCTCTTTTGATTATACATTGTTGGGCATTCGCACCTTATTTACAAACTATAGTCAGACATTCACACCTTGCAGCTGAGCCACCTCAGCTCCCTGTTTTGATAGTGTATGTTCGGGCATTCGAACCTATTCTTACCCCCTTTTTACAAACTATGCTCGGAGATTCACACCTACTCACAGCCGAACAACTCCGCTCCCGCATTTGATAATGTCTTGTCCGGCATTCTAGTCTCTTCTAACACATTTTTCAGCAATTATGGTTGGACATTCACACCTACTCACAGCCGAACACTTCCGCTCCCACATTTGATGGTGTATAGCCAGGCATTTTCACCCTTTCTCATCAGCTTTTTGCAAATTATGATCTGACATTCACACCTACTTGCAGTCGAACAGCTCTGCTCCCGCTTTTGATTATGTTTGGTTGGATATTCGAACCTTTTCTTAACTGCTTTTTACAAACTTTGGTCGGACGTTCACACCTTCTTGCAGCCGAACACATCCACTTCCACTTTTGATGGTATATATTCGGGCATTCGAACCTTTTCTTACCCGCTTTTTACAAACCGTGGTCGGACTTTCACACCTTCTTGTAGCCAAACAACTCCGCTCCCGCTATTGATTGTGTACAGTCGGGTATTTTAACCTTTTCTTACCCGCTTTTTACCAACTATGGTCGGACATTTACACCTTCTTACAGCGGAACACCTCCGCTCCCTCTTTTGATGGTCTATGTTCGGGCATTCGAACCTTTTCTTACCCGCTTTTTACAAACTATGGTCGGACATTCAAACTTTCTTGTAGCCGAACACATCCACTCCTGCTTTTGATGATGTATGGTTGGGCATTTTCACCTTTTCTTACCCATTTTTCAGTAATTATGGGTGGACATTCACACCTTCTTGCAGCTGAACAACTCCTCTCCCGCTTATGATCATGTGCGGTTTGATATTTGAAAATTTTCTTTCATGTTTTAAAGCAATTATTGATGGACATTCAAATCTTCTTGTAGCCGAACACATCCACTCCTGCTTTTGATGATGTATGGTAAGCTTTTCTTACCCGCTTTTTACAAACTATGGTCGGACATTCAAACCTTCTTGTAGCCAAAACCCTCCGCTCCCTCTTTTGATCATACATTGTTGGGCATTCGCACCTTATCTTACCCGCTTTTTACAAACTATAGTCAGACATTCATACCTTGCAGCTGAACCACCTCCGCTCCCTGTTTTGATCATGTATGGTCTGGCAATACTACCTTTTCTTACCCGTTTGTGAGTAATTAATCCCAAAATATTGAGCATAAAATAAGTCTTTATGCTGATGATGTATTACTTTTCCTTCAGAACTCACAGACGTCTCTCAGTCACACGATCACACTCATAAATAAATTCTCAGCACTTTCTGACTACTCTATCAACTGGTCTAAGACCACAGTTCTGCCCATTAACTGTAGGGTCCATAATATACCTGCGATCACTTTACAGTCAGGAAATATTAGATATTTAGGCATAAACATTTCCTCCAGGCTCTCAGAGCTAACAAAGCTAAATTATGTGCAATTATTAAAGACAGTAGAGGACGATCTCTCGTTGGAAGTCCTTACCTATATCACTTATGGGGAGAGTTACATCCATTAAAATGATGATACTACCAAAAGTTAACTATTTGTTCTCAATGATCCCCATAAAACCATCTGCTACTTGGTTTAAGTCACTAGATTCATGCATCTCCAAATTTCTGTGGAAAAACAAACCACCACGTATTAGTTTAAAAACCCTACAGAAGACCAAGGACAGTGGTGGATTAGATTTACCTCATTTTCAGCACTATTCCTTAGACAATAGGTTACAATATATATCAAAATGGTTTAAACCTTGTTGTTGTCACAGTTCCCAGAGACGTTGTAATCGTTGAGGATTCTATAT
This sequence comes from Leuresthes tenuis, assembly GCF_036924035.1. Classification (NCBI taxonomy): domain Eukaryota; kingdom Metazoa; phylum Chordata; class Actinopteri; order Atheriniformes; family Atherinopsidae; genus Leuresthes; species Leuresthes tenuis. The sequence continues at coordinate 9,742,989 of NW_027325366.1, forward strand.
TCACCCCCTCATTAGAGGCACGTAATGCAGATTGATGACACTGAATCTTCTTCTCTGTTCATTGCTGGCATCATTCCCAGCATCGTAAGTGTTCGTGGCATTGTTAGCCTCTTCTTCTGGATCTTGATATCGAGAATCCTTTTATATTTCTGGTTTGTCAGTCCTCTGTCTTCGTTCACCGGAGTCTTTGTCTTTTTGTCCTTGAGTTTGGTGATTTTTTCTTCTTTTGATGCCTTGACACAATGTGACAGGTGATACCACGTGGGAGATCCTGTAACTTGGATTGCTGTCCCTGTGCTGCGAAATGGCTGTGCTGCTCAAATGGTCTCTCCTTCATCATGGTTACATGCTGCCATTCCGACATCTCGCCATTCCGACATGGGTCTCCAATTGTCGGAATGGCGACACTTAATTTTTTATCAAACGTCCCACCATTCCGACACTTTTTTCCTCCTATGGTCGGAATGGCGGTATGTTTTTTGTTTTTTTTAACATACCGCCATTCCGACAGTTCCTTTTAATAGCCTATTTTTTACCCAAAACATTTTGCACTAATGATATGCCGGCGCAAATACGCCCTAAAGTTTGGCGCACAAGCTTTGCACATGCAGAGGCCACAGCCTCGCAAACAAACTTTAATAATCTATTATCAAAATCCCCTGAATTTCAAATATAAAAATACAGATATTAATATAACTCTGGCGAGACTGAAACTGATTAAGCAGAAATACAGTGTCAGTGAGCTGTCACAGCAGCCAGCTGGAGCGGAGCTCTCCACAGAGCCCATGCGTCTTTTGCACGCTGTCATCATATGCAAAAGTAATAATTGCAATTACAGATATCACGGCTACTGCACAGGACACAGTTGCGAGCACTCTGCCTTGCCTTGCCAATAGAAGAAGATAGAAATGACAGCATAGAACGTATAAAACACAACAAAATGCAGTAAAAACGTTTATTCATGTTATTCACGTGATTTATGAGTACTCACTCCAATTTTGGGAAGCGCGGATGGGTTTTGCGCATTTGGCACAAACACACAGCCGCAACGGTTGTAGCTTTATACAGCCTGTTGATATCTTAAGGACCTAACTGGTCACACCTGGGACTAAATGTCATGTAGAGATTGTTTTTACATGACATTACAGCTGAACATATAGCTTTCATCCACAAACCAACGTGGGAGAGCCCGAAGACGCATGTGCCAGACGCACATAGGCATGCGTAAAACCAATTTTGACCACTTCATACTGTTTATTTGCTTTCTTTTAGTTAACTTTCGTTTCTTTTGGATTCTTGTGCGTGTTATGGAGCCGTTTTGGTCCATGTTTGTAAGCCTTTTTTTCCTGGATTAAATTTTCGGAAGTTGAAACAAGTGGCATTGGAGTGTGTGATTGAAAACCACCGCGGACTGCTTCTCCTCCTCCAGTCGCCGAGACTTTGTGTTTTTAATAACGCTTGTCTATAAACATGTTAAACATATAAATTGCATGAACAGAAAGAAGGGACTCACCTGTTGAGTAACACACATTTCCTTATACGGAAAGCCTTGTCGGAATGGTGGGACATTTGAACGTCAGAATAGCGGGATGTCGCAATGGTGGGATGTCGGAATGGTGGGACGTTTGCATGTCGGAATGGTGGTATGTCGGAATGGTGGGATGTCGGAATAGCGGGATGTCGGAATGGCGGGATTTCGGAATGGGTGTTGCCACCCCCTTCATCATATACACAGTTATTTATACATCACCTTCCACCATGAAGCGTTGTCCCTTTTTGTTTCTCTCTTTGTTCTTAAAATGCTGTTATGCATGTCTAAACCAATCCATTAAATTAGATCATTTTGGCAGTAAAGCGATCTACAATGTGCTTGGTCGCAAAGCTGCTCATCTGTGGTAAACAGCTCTTCAGAAAGGCATTCTTCAATTGATTTCACTAATTCTATGTAATAATTTTGTGATTTCCTACAAAACTACACTTCTTCTCCCATCTGTCTGAGTATTTAATATTGTCTGGGTCCCGTTAAAACATGTATTTTTCCCATCTAATTCCTTGTTTGCTTTAAAACAAGTATTCCCCATTTTCTATCCCTTCAGTAGCCAACCAGTTTGTATGGAGTACACTGGAGCAACTTGACTGATCAGTAAAACACTGCTTTTGTTGTCACCGCAAGGCTTCCCCCGTCGGTTGTTTCACTGAGACACTACTGAGTAACTATAACTCAACACAGTTTATACACATAACATTCATATACATACTAACAAACAAACAAACAATTATTTATCGCAATTTTCTCATCTCTGTTTGAACGTACACCCAGGTAAATATTCCTGTAGTCTTCTCATACCGACTATGGACCCATTCATTGTTTAACTTCACTGTTTTGCAAATCCTAATTGAATATTACACATTGACATTGAACTTTACTTGATAAGCAGGTCTTCATTGCATTCAGCAGCCTATATGTGAGCATCTATGTGTAAGCTGTTCTTCTTTGCATTTATCAGCAGCAAGCAATTCTTCATTGCACATGCATATGAAAATAGTAAAACAATTCCAATGCGTTAGCGAAACCTTCTATATCAGGAGTGTCCATCATGATGCTGGGAATAGAACCTCTTTCCCAGAATAGTTCAACCTTCATTACTCAACTGATCATAACTCCGCAATGAGCACATTTCAAAGTATCATTCCTCTACATATATTCAAAAATCTATGTGTAAATGTTTAATATTTCTTATATTTGTTGATGTCATTCTGTGTGCATGTGGCCTAAACCCAATCTCTGTGTGGCAATTTTAATTTAAACAAGTTGAACTCTGCCTCTGATCATTTAAAAAAGGTGTGTACCAATATCAACCTTTCTCAGGTAATTACTGATCCTACAAAACCAAAGAGATCCTTCAAGGTTGTCCCTGATTGGCTCAATCTTAACAAATCAAAGGTAGAAAATCCGCAGTATCTGAACTTGGTGTTAGTTATCACTGCTCAATAGCCTGTATCAGAATTGCAAAAATGAAAACATTAGGTCCACGCTTGGTATCCAGATCCTGAAACATCTCCATGAGCAGGCTTTTTTTTAACTGATCTGTTGAATAGTTATATGACACTGTTAAAATCCCAGATGAAGATCTAGCACTTGACCATTTTTGTAAATCTTCTAATTCCATAGTTGATAAACACGCCCCTTTTAAAAAGTATAGAACTTAGAACAGGTCTATCCCTGGCTTTCGGCAGAACTGTCTTCTTTACTTTTTTTTCCCCTTGTCCTGTTCAGCATTATGTCAGAAGAATTGTAGTCTGAATACCTATGATGCCAAACAGATTTGTTTTGCCAAGGGAAGTTTTATAAATGTAAAGCTCCCCTTGATGCCCATTTATTTATTTCTTTTTACAATATATGACATGAACTGAACTGAACCGGACCGGGGGACAAGGAAAGAAGAAGAGGAAAGAAGAGGAAACAGAAAAAAAATAGAAACAAAAACCAGACAACCAGCTGCTACACCTGTAAAAAACAAAACAGACAACAATCCATGGCCTATGAGGGGAATCCAGCCTTAGCGCCAAGAGGAGCACCTGAAAGCAGACAAGCAGAGAAAAAACAAACACACAAACAAACAAAAACAAGCACAAGAAGCGGCAATCGCATACAACACAGCTGTGGATATAGATGACCTGAGACGACATGATAATACATCAACTGCTTAGTGACCATGCTACTGGACTAATGAATGTGTGTGTGTGTGTGTGTGTGTGAGAACATGCAACACCCATGGCACAGGACCTACATGATAACCGTGCTTAGTTATGAGTGTATAAGCGTACAGGGCCACAATCCACAGCCCCCCAAACAATCAGAAGCAGGCAGAGAGGGCCACAAGACCCAGGCCACCAGCAGCCCCCACAGAGCACAGAACCCAGGTAGCACACCGCAGGGGCAACCACGCATCCACCCAGAAGACTGCAGAGGAAGCCCCCGGAAAGAGCCCCCATAAGCATAGGGCAGAGGCACTCCGGGAACCAGGGGCAACAGCCCACCGACCCCGCCAGGCCCCAGCCGCCCAGACATGGGCCGTGCACTGGACCTGGGCCCCAGGAGCCCGAGCGCCCCCAAACCCCCCGGCAGAGGCCCCACCCAATACCCAGGAGGGCCAAGCGCCCCAGACAGCCACAAAGTGGGTCAGCGCCTGCCCCAGCGCCCCTGGCCAAGTGCCCTGGGAGTCAAGACGTGCCCACAGGTGGGTGAAGTCGCGAGCAGTGGGGAGAGGCAACGCTGATGCCCCATCGGGAGAAACACAGGCAGGCCAGGCGACAGCAAGTCCCAGATCCAGGCCCAATCATTACCACACACACTTTCACGTCCCATACATCCACACATCCACACATCCTACCTCCCTCGACTCTGCTGGGGTGTAGTGCAGCGGGCACACCAGGAGGCCAGCAACCCCCCAGCCACCACAGACCCCGAACCAGCAGAACAATTAATTAATCCTCCTGGCCCCTCCTGCCCCGAGCAGACACCAGGAAGCAGGGGTGTGCGAAGAAGACCCCTCCCCTCACCCTTCTGGCTCTTCAATATTTTCTAATAGTGAGCAATTAAAATTGAGGGGCAGCCAAACTTGTAGAACTGGGAGCGCGGCACTCTGGGCAGCCTACATACCCAAAGAGCCCCGCCCACCAGATGCCACTCAGTGTAACCACCCCCCAAGACCTAATGTGTGTGTGTGAGTGTGTTTGATAAGTACTAATGTCTAAGGTGTAATTAAAACAGGGGCAGGGAACTGCAGAGTGCAACCAAAGGGGACCACCTACGTGGCCCCATCCACTACACCCCACCGAACACACACGCCCCCAAAACCCTTCATGTGTGAGTGTGTGCTGTGTACAGGAGCCAGAAGGGAGAGGGGTATGGGGATATATACCGGGGGAGCTACTCTCCCCCAGAGAGGGCAGCCAGGGACTGGCTGCAATAGGCTACCTGGGAGCCAGCAATGGGCAGGAGGGCCTGATGTCCACCAGGCTCGGGGCCTGCAGCGACCATATTCCGGGAGCTACTGTACCCCCAGAAGGTACCCATCCCGCCCCACCCCACTCAACCCAACCCCACCCCGGAGGACCTCTACAAAAAACAAACAAACAAACCACCCGGTCACACCAGTCGCAGCAGCCCGGGCCTGAGACCCACCATCACCCAGCAACCCACCACCACCACTATGTGATAAAACTAATCAGAGGGGACCAGAGAGAATGAAATTCAGCCAATTGATGTTTTGAGGAGGCAGACATTGTTTCCATGCTAATATAATCTAAAAGAAAATTTCTAAACTGGTTAATACACAGATTGTTCTTCGCTTTCCAGTTCATGAGAATAGTTTTCTTTGCGATACATAACACTGTGACAACCATGTGTGCTGAGTTAATTTCCATGTTGATGTTGTCTAAGTCACCCAGTATGCACAGTGTGGGGCATGCAGGGATGCTACACTTTAGCCATGTTGATAGGTCCTCACAGACTTCAAGCCAGAACTTCTGGACAGGCGCAGAAAACCACAAAGCGTGTACATAATCATCAGGTGTGTTATCTGTGCAATGTGAGCAGATGTTTGAGTGTGTTAGACCCATCCTGAACATCCTTTGTCCTGTATAGTGTGTTCTATGAAGGATTTTGTATTGTATGAGCTGTAAATTAGGATTTCGAGTCTTTATGAAGGTGTTCAAACATATTTGTGGTTAGAAGCTATGACCAGAACTGATGGATAAATCTGCCTCCCATTTTGAGGATGGAAGAGACATTGTGTCATCTATCTTAGACAATAATTTATATGTTTTTGATAGTAGTTTTGGGGTAAAGATGCTTAGAAATTCTGCTACCCTAGTCGGGGGTTGTAAGTCTGGTTGGTGGAGGATATATCCATCCATCCATCCATCATCTGCCGCTTATCCGGGGGTCGGGTCGCGGGGGCAGCAGCTTGAGCAGAGAAACCCAGACGTCTCTGTCCCCGGCCACTTCCTCCAGCTCTTCCGGGGGGACCCCGAGGCGTTCCCAGGCCAGCCGAGAGACATAGTCTCTCCAACGTGTCCTGGGTCTCCCCCGGGGTCTCCTCCCAGTGGGACGTGCCCGGAACACCTCCCCAGGGAGGCGCCCAGGGGGCATCCTAACCAGATGCCCGAGCCACCTCATCTGACTCCTCTCAATGCGGAGGAGCAGCGGTTCTACTCCGAGCCCCTCCCGGATGACTGAGCTTCTCACCCTATCTCTAAGGGAGAGCCCAGACACCCTGCGGAGGAAACCCATTTCGGCCGCTTGTATTCGCGAACTTGTTCTTTCGGTCACTACCCACAACTCGTGACCATAGGTGAGGATGGGAACGTAGATTGACCAGTAAGTAGAGGCACCGGTCATACAGAGACCGAACGGCCCCTATCAAGGGGTCCGGCACTCCATATTCCCGGAGCACCCCCCACAGGACTCCACGAGGGACACGGTCGAACGCTTTCTCCAAGTCCACAAAACACATGTAGACTGGTTAGGCGAACTCCCATGCACCCTCCAGGATCCTGCCGAGGGTATAGAGCTGGTCCACTGTTCCACGGCCAGGACGAAAGCCACACTGCATCTCCTGAATCCGAGGCTCGATTATCCGACGGATCCTCCTCTCCAATACCCCCGAATAGACCTTACCAGGGAGGCTGAGGAGTGTGATACCCCTATAGTTGGAACACACCCTCCGGTCCCCCTTTTTAAAGAGGGGGACCACCACCCCAATCTGCCAGTCCAGAGGCACTGTCCCCGATGTCCACGCGATACTGCAGAGGCGTGTCAGCCAAGACAGCCCTACAACATCCAGAGCCTTGAGAAACTCAGGACGGACCTCATCCACCCCCGGGGCCTTGCCACCGAGGAACTTTTTAACCACCCCGGCAACCTCAGCCCCAGAAATGGGAGGCCCCGTCTCCGAGCTCTCCGACTCTGCCTCTTCCAAGCACGTGTTGGTAGGATTGAGGAGTTCCTCGAAGTACTCCCCCCACCGACTCACAACATCCCTAGTTGAGGTCAGCAAAGCCCCGTCCGCACTGTAAACAGTGTTGACTGTGAGCCGCTTCCCCCCCCTGAGATGCCGGATGGTGGACCAGAATCTTTTCGAGGCCGTCCGGAAATCGTTCTCCATGGTCTCACCGAACTCCTCCCAGGCCCGAGTTTTTGCCTCAGCAACCGCCGAAGCCGTGGCCCGTCTGGCCCGTCGGTACCTATCAGCTTCTTCCAGGGTCCCACTGGCCAAAAAGGCCCGATAGGACTCCTTCTTCAGCTTGACGGCTTCCCTCACCACTGGTGTCCACCAGCAGGTTCGAGGGTTGCCGCCACGACAGGCACCGACCACCTTACGGCCACAACTCCGACCAGCTGCCTCGGCAATGGAGTCACGGAACATGGCCCATTCAATGTCCCCCACCTCAAATATGGTTGAAGCTCTGCCGGAGGTGGGAGTTAAAGCTCCTTCTGACGGGGGATTCTGACAAACGCTCCCAGCAGACCCTCACAATACGTTTGGGCCTGCCAGGTCTGATCGGCATCCTCCCCCACCAGCGGAGCCAACTCACCACCAGGTGGTGATCAGTTGACAGCTCCGCCCCTCTCTTCACCCGAGTGTCCAGGACATACGGCCGCAAGTCCGATGATACAACCACAAAGTCGATCATCGAACTGCGGCCAAGGGTGTCCTGGTGCCAAGTGCACATATGGACACCCTTATGCCTGAACATGGTGTTCGTTATGGACAGTCTATGACTGGCACAGAAGTCCAACAACATAACACCACTCTGATTCAGATCGGGGGGGCCGTTCCTCCCAATCACACCCCTCCAGGTCTCACTGTCATTGCCCACGTGAGCATTGAAGTCCCCCAGCAGAATGAGGGAGTCTCCGGTAGGAGCATTCTCCAGTGCCTCCCCCAGAGACTCCAAAAAGAGTAGGTACTCTGAACTGCTGTTTGGCGCATAGGCACAAACAACAGTCAGGACTCGTCCCCCCACCCAAGGCGGAGGGAGGCTACCCTCTCGTTCACTGGGGTAAACCCCAATGTACTGGCACACAGCCGGGGGGGCAATAAGTATGCCCACACCTGCTCTGCGCCTCTCACCACGGGCAACTCCAGAGTGGAAGAGAGTCCAACCCCTCTCAAGAGTACTGGTTCCAGATCCCAAGCCGTGCGTCGAGGTGAGTCCGACTATATCTAACGGTCTGATGAAGTTTCAACAATAAACAACAAACTTTGTATTATGAGAAAGAACCAGACTCATTCTTTAGGAATCCGAAAATAAGCTCTATTTTACGAGTTATGCACGAATTCGGATTCTCCTATAAAACGAATTCCTTAACTCAAACCAAGTTAAGACTGCTTTGTCCTTCATATTTATTCATGTCTAATCAAGTTTCAATGATAAACAACGTTGTACTTTGTAGAATGAGAAAGAACTTCTTCAGCAATAAGCATCTCTCGACAAATGACGAAATACAGATTTTGCTATAAAATTAATTGCTATCAGCCTGACTTAAAACTGTTTGTCTTCCTTATTTATCCACTTCAAATCAAGTTTCAACAATTAAAAATTTTTTGTAGTTTGAGAAAGAACAACTTAATCTTGAGCAATCAGTATAAAAAGAAGGTAAGCAAAGGTGCGAATGTCAAACCATACATGATCAAAACAGGGAGCGGAGGTGTTTGGCTGAGACAAGGTGTGAATGTCCACCCATAATTAATGAAAAGCGGGCAACAAGTAGGTTCGAATGCCCAACCATACATCATCAAAAGCAAGAGTGGATATGTTCAGCTACAAGAAGGTTTGAACGTCTGACCATAGTTTGTAAAAAGCGGGTAAGAAAAGGTTCGAATGCCCGAACATACACCATCAAAGGAGGGAGCGGAGGTGTTCCGCTGTAAGAAGGTGTGAATGTCCGACCATAGTTGGTAAAAAACGGGTAAGAAAAGGTTAAAATACCCAACTGTACACAATCAGTAGCGGGTGCGGAGTTGTTCGGCTACTAAAAGGTGTGAAAGTCCAACCATGGTTTGTAAAAAGCGGGTAAGAAAAGGTGCGAATGCCCGAAAATGTATGATCAAAAGAGGGAGCGGAGGTGTTCGGCTGCAAGAAGGTGTGAATGTACACCCATAATTACTGAAAAATGGGTAAGAAAAGGTGCGAATGCCCAACTATACATAATCAAAAGCAGGAGTGGATGTGTTCGGCTCCAAGAAGGGTTGAATGTCCGACTATGGTTATTAAAAAGCGGGTAAGAAAAGGTGCTAATGCCCGACAATGTATGATCAAAAGAGGGAGTGGAGGTTTTCGGCTGTAAGAAGGTCTGAATGTCCAACTATAATTTGTAAAAACCGGGTAAGATAAGGCTTGAAAGCCCGACTATACACCATCATAAGCGGGAGAGGAGGTGTTCAGCTGTAAGAAGGTGTGAATGTCCACCCATAATTACTGAAAAATGGGTAAGAAAAGGTGCGAATGCCCAAACATACATCATCAAAAGCAGGAGTGGATGTGTTGGGCTACAAGAAGGTTTGAAAGTCCGACCATGGTTTGTAAAAAACGGGTAAGAAAAGGTGTGAATGCCCGACAATGTATATTCAAAAGAGGGGGCGGAGGTTTTTGGCTACAAGAAGGTTTGAATGTCCGACCATAGTTTGTAAAAAGCGGGTAAGAAAAGGTTCAAATGCCTGACAATACACCATCAAAAGCGTGAGCGGAGGTGTTCCGCTGTAAGACGGTGTGAATGTCCGACCATAGTTGGTAAAAAGCGGGTAAGAAAAGGTTAAAATACCCGACTGTACACAATCAATAGCGGGAGCGGAGTTGTTCGGCTACAAGAAGGTGTGAAAGTCCAACCATGGTTTGTAAAAAGCTGCTAAGAAAAGGTTCGAATGCCCGAATATATACCATCAAAAGCGGAAGCGGAGGTGTTCGGCTGCAAGAAGGTGTGAACGTCCGACCAAAGTTTGTAAAAAGCAGTTAAGAAAAGGTTCGAATATCCAACCAAACATAATCAAAAGCGGGAGCAGAGCTGTTCGACTGCAAGTAGGTGTGAATGTCCAGCCATAATTACTCACAAACGGGTAAAAAAAGGTAGTATTGCCAGACCATACATGATCAAAACAGGGAGCTGAGGTGGTTCAGCACCAAGGTGTGAATGTCTGACTATAGTTTGTAAAAAGCGGGTAAGCTGCGAATGACCGACTAAATATCAACAAAATGTCTTCGGATGCAAGTGGGTGTGAATATCCCACCATACAAGTATGGTGGAGAGGAAGCTGTGAACAGCCGACCATAGTTTGCAAAAAGCGGGTGAGACAAGGTGCGAATGTCCAACCATACATGATCAAAACAGGGAGCGGAGGTGTTTGGCTGTGACAAGGTGTGAATGTCCACCCGAAATTAATGAAAAGCGGGCAAAAAGTAGGTTTGAATGCCCAAGCATACATCATCAAAAGAAGGAGTGGATGTGTTCGGCTACAAGAAGGTTTGAATGTCCGAGCATAGTTTGTAAAAAGCGGGTAAGAAAAGGTTCAAATGCCCAAACAAACACCATCAAAAGAGGGAGCGGAGGTGTTTGGCTGTGACAAGGTGTGAATGTCCACCCAAAATTAATGAAAAGCGGGCAAAAAGTAGGTTTGAATGCCCAAGCATACATCATCAAAAGAAGGAGTGGATGTGTTCGGCTACAAGAAGGTTTGAATGTCCGAGCATAGTTTGTAAAAAGCGGGTAAGAAAAGGTTCGAATGCCCAAACAAACACCATCAAAAGAGGGAGCGGAGGTGTTCCGCTGTAAGAAGGTGTGAATGTCCGACCATAGTTGGTAAAAAGTGGGTAAGAAAAGGTTAAAATACCCGACTGTACACAATCAATAGGGGGAGCGGAGTTGTTCGGCTACAAGAAGGTGTGAAAGTCCAACCATGGTTTGTAAAAAGCTGGTAAGAAAAGGTTCGAATGCCCGAATATATACCATCAAAAGCGGAAGCGGAGGTGTTCGGCTGCAAGAAGGTGTGAACGTCCGACCAAAGTTTGTAAAAAGCAGTTAAGAAAAGGTTCGAATATCCAACCAAACAAAATCAAAAGCGGGAGCAGAGCTGTTCGACTGCAAGTAGGTGTGAATGTCCAGCCATAATTACTCACAAACGGGTAAGAAAAGGTAGTATTGCCAGACCATACATGATCAAAACAGGGAGCGGAGGTGGTTCAGCTGCAAGGTATGAATGTCTGACTATAGTTTGTAAAAAGCGGGTACGATAAGGTGCGAATGCCTGACAATGTATAATCAAAAGAGGGAGCAGAGGTTTTCGGCTACAAGAAGGTTTGAACGTCTGACCATAGTTTGTAAAAAGCGGGTAAGAAAAGGTTTGAATGCCCGAACATACACCATCAAAGGAGGGAGCGGAGGTGTTCCGCTGTAAGAAGGTGTGAATGTCCGACCATAGTTGGTAAAAAGCGGGTAAGAAAAGGTTAAAATACCCGACTGTACACAATCAATAGCGGGAGCGGAGTTGTTCGGCTACTAAAAGATGTGAAAGTCCGACCATGGTTTGTAAAAAGCGGGTAAGAAAAGGTGCGAATGCCCGAAAATGTATGATCAAAAGAGTGAGCGGAGGTGTTTGGCTGCAAGAAGGTGTGAATGTACACCCATAATTACTGAAAAATGGGTAAGAAAAGGTGCGAATGCCCAAATATACATAATCAAAAGCAGGAGTGGATGTGTTCGGCTCCAAGAAGGGTTGAATGTCTGACCATAGTTTGTAAAAAGCAGGTAAGAAAAGGTTTGACTGCCCGAACATACACCATCAAAAGAAGGAGCGGAGGTGTTCCGCTGTAAGAAGGTGTGAATGTCCGACCATAGTTGGTAAAAAGCGGGTAAGAAAAGGTTAAAATACTCGACTGTACACAATCAATAGCGGGAGCGGAGTTGTTCGGCTACTAAAAGATGTGAAAGTCATACTATGGTTTGTAAAAAGCGGGTAAGAAAAGGTGCTAATGCCCGACAATGTATGATCAAAAGAGGGAGCAGAGGTGTTCGGCTGCAAGAAGGTCTGAATGTCCAACCATAATTTGTATAAACCGGTAAGGAAAGCTTCGAAAGCCCGACTATACACCATCAAAAGCGGGAGCAGAGTGGTTCAGCTACAAGAAGGTCTGAATGTCCATCAATAATTGCTTTAAAACATGAAAGAAAATTTTCGAATATCATCCGCACATGATCATAAGAAGGAGAGGAGGTGTTCAGCTGCAAGAAGGTGTGAATGTCCACCCATAATTCCTGAAAAATGGGTAAAAAAAGGTGCGAATGCCCAACCATACATTATCAAAAGCAGGTGTGAATGTCAGATCATAATTTGCAAAGAGCTGATGAGAAAGGGTGAGAATGCCCGACTATACACCATCAAATGCGGGAGCGGAGGTGTTCGGCTCTGAATAGGTGTGAATGTCCGACCATAATTGCTGAAAAATGTGTTAGAAAAGGAAAGAATGCCGGACCATACATCATCAAAAGCGAGAGAGGTGGTGTTCGGCTGCAAAAAGGTGTAAATGTTCGACTAAAGTTTGTAAAAAGCGGGTAAGACATGATGCGAATGCCTGACAAGGTATGATCAAAAGCAGGAGCGGAGGTGTTCAGCTGCAAGAAGGTCTAAATGTCCATCAATAATTGCTAGAAAACATGAAAGAAAATTTTCGAAAATCAAACCGCACATGATCATAAGTGGGAGAGGAGGTGTTCAGCTGCAAGAAGGTGTGAATGTCCACCCATTATTCCTGACAAATGGGTAAGAAAAGGTGCGAATGCCAAACCATACATTATCAAAAGCAGGTGTGAATGTCAGATCATAATTTGCAAAAAGCTGATGAGAAAGGGTGAGAATATCCGACTGCACACCATCAAATGCGGGAGCGGAGTTGTTCGGCTGTGAGTAGGTGTGAATCTCCGACCGTAATTTCTGAAAAATGTGTTAGAAAAGGTAAGAATGCCGGTCCATACATCATCAAAAGCGAGAGAGGTGGTGTTCGGCTGCAAGTAGGTGTGAATGTCCAGCCATAATTACTCACAAACGGGTAAGAAAAGGTAGTATTGCCAGACCATACATGATCAAAACAGGGAGCGGAGGTGGTTCAGCTGCAAGAAGGTGTGAATGTCTCACTAAAGTTCAAATATATTAACAAAAGCGAGAGGAGAGGTCTTCGGATGAGAGTGGTTGAGAATTTCCAACCATAATCTATAAAATTCGGTGAAAAAAAGGTGTGATAGAACACTAAAAGGTGGAGCGGAAGTGTTCGGCTGCAAGAAGGTGTGAATGTCCGACTATATTTGGTGAAAAGCAGGTGAAGCAAGGTCTGAATGCCCAACCTTACATTATCAAAAGCGAGATCAGAGGTGTTTGGCTGCAAGAAGGCCATAGTTTGCCAAAATCGGGTAAGCTGCGAATGACCAACTAAATATCAACAAAAGTGGGGGCGGAGGTCTTCGGATGCAACTGGGTGTGAACATCCCACCATACAAGTATGGTGGAGAGGAAGCTGTGAACAGCCGACCATAGTTTGCAAAAAGCGGGTGAGAAAAGGTGCGAATGTGCAACCATACATGATCAAAACAGGGAGCGGAGGTGTTTGGCTGTGACAAGGTGTGAATGTCCACCCAAAATTAATGAAAAGCGGGCAAAAAGTAGGTTTGAATGCCCAACCATACATCATCAAAAGCAGGAGTGGATATGTTCGGCTACAAGAAGGTTTGAACGTCTGACCATAGTTTGTAAAAAGCGGGTAAGAAAAGGTTCGAATGCCCAAACATACACCATCAAAAGAGGGAGCGGAGGTGTTCCGCTGTAAGAAGGTGTGAATGTCCGACCATAGTTGGTAAAAAGTGGGTAAGAAAAGGTTAAAATACCCGACTGTACACAATCAATAGGGGGAGCGTAGTTGTTCGGCTACAAGAAGTTGTGAAAGTCCAACCATGGTTTGTAAAAAGCGGGTAAGAAAAGGTGCGAATGCCCGAAAATGTATGATCAAAAGAGGGAGCGGAGGTGTTCGGCTGCAAGAAGGTGTGAATGTACACCCATAATTACTGAAAAATGGGTAAGAAAAGGTGCGAATGCCCAACTATACATAATCAAAAGCAGGAGTGGATGTGTTCGGCTCCAAGAAGGGTTGAATGTCTGACCATAGTTTGTAAAAAGCAGGTAAGAAAAGGTTTGACTGCCCGAACATACACCATCAAAAGAGGGAGTGGAGGTGTTCCGCTGTAAGAAGGTGTGAATGTCCGACCATAGTTGGTAAAAAGCGGGTAAGAAAAGGTTAAAATACCCGACTGTACACAATCAATAGCGGGAGCGGAGTTGTTCGGCTACAAGAAGGTGTGAAAGTCCAACCATCGTTTGTCAAAAGCTGGTAAGAAAAGGTTCGAATGCCCGAATATATACCATCAAAAGCGGAAGCGGAGGTGTTCGGCTGCAAGAAGGTGTGAACGTCCGACCAAAGTTGGCAAAAAGCAGTAAAGAAAAGGTTCGAATATCCAAACATAATTAAAAGCGAGAGAGATTGTGTTCAGCTGCAAGTAGGTGTGAATATCCAGCCATAATTACTCACAAACGGGTAAGAAAATGTAGTATTGCCAGACCATACATGATCAAAACAGGGAGCGGAGGTGGTTTAGCTGCAAAAAGGGGTGAATGTCCAAAAGCGGACAGGAGAGGTCTTCGGATTAGAGTGGTTGAAATTTCCAACCATAATCTATAAAATGCGGTGAAAAAAAAAGGTGTGAAGGAATGAATTTTATAGCAAAATCCGAAATCATGCATAACTCCACAAAAGGAACGTATTGCTCAACCAAAGGGATGCTTCTTTCTCATTCAGGGTAATATGAGGAACTTTATGCTTGATACATTTTAGACACGGATAACTATGAAGGACAAAGCAATTTTAACTTGGTTTGAGCAAAGCAATTCATTTTATAGGAAAATCCGAAATCGTGCAGGACTCATGAAAGTAAGCTTATTCTCGGATTCCTGATCCTCCAGTGTTGCTCTTTCCTATACTGCAAAATACAGCCTTGTTCTTTGTTGAAATCGATATAGACATTGATAAATATGAAGGACAAAGCAGTTTCCACTTTGTTTGAGTGAAGGAAATAATTTTATAGCAAAATCCCAAATCAAGCAGAACGTATGAAAATAAGCGTGTTTTCGGATTCCTGATCCTTCAGTGTTGCTATTTCTTCTACTGCAAAATACAATGTTGTTCTTTGTTGAAGTCAATCTAGACATTGATAAATATGAAGGACAAAGCAGTTTTAACATAGTTTGAGTAAAGGAATTCATTTTATACATAAAATCCCAAATCATGCAGAACGTATGAAAATAAGCTTATTCTCGGATTCCTGTTCCTTCAAGTGTTGCTCTTTCTACTACTGCAAAATACAATGTTGTTCTTTGTTGAAGTAAATCTAGACATTGATAAATATGAAGGACAAAGCAGTTTTCACTTGGTTTGAGTGAAGGAATTCATTCTATACATAAAATCCCAAATCATTCAAAACGTATGAAAAGAAGCTTATTCTCGGATTCCTGATCCTTCAGTGTTGCTTTTTCTTCTACTGCAAAATCCAGTGTTGTTCTTTGTTGAAGTCAATCTAGACATTGATAAATATGAAGGACAAAGCAGTTTTCACTTGGTTTGAGTGAAGGATTTGCAGCTGAAAACCTCCCGCTCCCGCTTTTGATTGTGTATAGTCGGGCTTTCGAGCCTTTTCTTACCCGGTTTTTAGAAATTATGGTTAGACATTCAGACCTTGCAGCCGAAGACCTCCACTCCCTCTTTTGATCATACATTGTCGGGCATTCGCACCTTGTCTTACCCGCTTTTTACAAACTATAGTCAGACATTCACATCTTGCAGCTGAACCACCTCAGCTCCCTGTTTTGATCATGTATGGTCTGGCAATACTACCTTTTCTTACCCGTTTGTGAGTAATTATGGCTGGACATTCACACCTACTTGCAGTCGAACAGCTCTGCTCTCGCTTTTGATGGTATATATTCGGGCATTCGAACCTTTTCTTAACTGCTTTTTGCAAACTTTGGTCGGACGTTCACACCTTCTTGCAGCCGAACACCTCCGCTTCCGCTTTTGATGGTATATATTCGGGCATTCGAACCTTTTCTTAGCAGCTTTTTACAAACCATGGTTGAACTTTCACACCTTCTTGTAGCCGAACACCTCCGCTCCCGCTTTTGATGGTGTATAGTCAGGCATTTGAACCTTTTCTTTCCCGCTTTTTACAAACTATGTTCGGACATTCAAACCTTCTTGTAGCCGAAAACCTCCGCTCCCTCTTTTGATCATACATTGTCGGGCATTCGCACCTTTTCTTACCCGTTTTTTACAAACCATGGTCGGACTGTCACACATTCTTGTAGCCAAACACATCCGCTCCCGCTATTGATTGTGTACAGTCGGGTATTTTAACCTTTTCTTACCCGTTTTTTTACCAACTATGGTCGGACATTCACACCTTCTTACAGCGGAACACCTCCGCTCCCTCTTTTGATGTTGTATGTTTGGGCATTCGAACCTTTTCTTACCCTCTTTTTACAAACTATGCTCGGACATTCAAACCTTCTTGTAGCCGAACACATCCACTCCTGCTTTTGATGATGTATGGTTGGGCATTCAAACCTACTTGTTGCCCGCTTTTCATTAATTTTTGTGGACATTCACACCTTGTCACAGCCAAACACCTCCGCTCCCTGTTTTGATCATGTATGGTTGGACATTCGCTCCTTTTCTCACCCGTTTTTTGCCAACTATGGTCGGCTGTTCACAGCTTCCTCTCCACCATACTTGGTGGGATATTCACACCCACTTGCATCCGAAGACCTTTTGTTGATATTTAGTCGGTCATTCGCAGCTTACCCGCTTTTGGCAAACTATGGCCTTCATGCAGCCAAACACCTCTGATCTCGCTTTTGATGATGTAAGGTTGGGCATTCAGACCTTGCTTCACCTGCTTTTCACCAAATATAGTCGGACATTCACACCTTCTTGCAGCCGAACACTTCCGCTCCACCTTTTAGTGTTCTATCACACCTTTTTTTTCACCGCATTTTATAGATTATGGTTGGAAATTCTCAACCACTCTCATCCGAAGACCTCTCCTCCCGCTTTTGTTAATATATTTGAACTTTAGTCGGACATTCACACCTTCTTGCAGCTGAACCACCTCCGCTCCCTGTTTTGATCATGTATGGTCTGGCAATACTACCTTTTCTTACCCGTTTGTTAGTAATTATGGCTGGACATTCACACCTACTTGCAGCCGAACACCACCTCTCCCGCTTTTGATGATGTATGGACGGGCATTCTTACCTTTTCTAACACATTTTTCAGCAATTATGGTCGGAGATTCACACTTACTCACAGCCGAACAACTCCGCTCCCGCATTTGATGGTGTATAGTCGAGCATTCTCACCCTTTCTCATCAGCTTTTTGCAAATTATGATCTGACATTCACACCTGCTTTTGATAATGTATGGTTTGGCATTCGCACCTTTTCTTACCCATTTTTCAGTAATTATGGGTGGACATTCACACCTTCTTGCAGCTGAACACCTCCTCTCCCGCTATTGATTGTGTACAGTCGGGTATTTTAACCTTTTCTTACCCGCTTTTTACCAAATATGGTCGGACATTCACACCGTCTTACAGCGGAACACCTCTGCTCCCGCTTTTGATGGTGTATAGTCAGGCATTTGAACCTTTTCTTACCCGCTTTTTACAAACTATGGTCGGACATTCAAACCTTCTTGTAGCCGAAAACCTCCGCTCCCTCTTTTGATTATACATTGTCGGGCATTCGCACCTTATTTACAAACTATAGTCAGACATTCACACCTTGCAGCTGAGCCACCTCAGCTCCCTGTTTTGATAGTGTATGTTCGGGCATTCGAACCTATTCTTACCCCCTTTTTACAAACTATGCTCGGAGATTCACACCTACTCACAGCCGAACAACTCCGCTCCCGCATTTGATAATGTCTTGTCCGGCATTCTAGTCTCTTCTAACACATTTTTCAGCAATTATGGTTGGACATTCACACCTACTCACAGCCGAACACTTCCGCTCCCACATTTGATGGTGTATAGCCGGGCATTTTCACCCTTTCTCATCAGCTTTTTGCAAATTATGATCTGACATTCACACCTACTTGCAGTCGAACAGCTCTGCTCCCGCTTTTGATTATGTTTGGTTGGATATTCGAACCTTTTCTTAACTGCTTTTTACAAACTTTGGTCGGACG
The DNA here is from genome assembly GCF_036924035.1 of Leuresthes tenuis. Taxonomy (NCBI): domain Eukaryota; kingdom Metazoa; phylum Chordata; class Actinopteri; order Atheriniformes; family Atherinopsidae; genus Leuresthes; species Leuresthes tenuis. The sequence goes on from NW_027325366.1 coordinate 9,761,334, forward strand.
TTCACACCTTCTTGCAGCCGAACACATCCACTTCCACTTTTGATGGTATATATTCGGGCATTCGAACCTTTTCTTACCCGCTTTTTACAAACCGTGGTCGGACTTTCACACCTTCTTGTAGCCAAACAACTCCGCTCCCGCTATTGATTGTGTACAGTCGGGTATTTTAACCTTTTCTTACCCGCTTTTTACCAACTATGGTCGGACATTTACACCTTCTTACAGCGGAACACCTCCGCTCCCTCTTTTGATGGTCTATGTTCGGGCATTCGAACCTTTTCTTACCCGCTTTTTACAAACTATGGTCGGACATTCAAACTTTCTTGTAGCCGAACACATCCACTCCTGCTTTTGATGATGTATGGTTGGGCATTTTCACCTTTTCTTACCCATTTTTCAGTAATTATGGGTGGACATTCACACCTTCTTGCAGCTGAACAACTCCTCTCCCGCTTATGATCATGTGCGGTTTGATATTTGAAAATTTTCTTTCATGTTTTAAAGCAATTATTGATGGACATTCAAATCTTCTTGTAGCCGAACACATCCACTCCTGCTTTTGATGATGTATGGTAAGCTTTTCTTACCCGCTTTTTACAAACTATGGTCGGACATTCAAACCTTCTTGTAGCCAAAACCCTCCGCTCCCTCTTTTGATCATACATTGTTGGGCATTCGCACCTTATCTTACCCGCTTTTTACAAACTATAGTCAGACATTCATACCTTGCAGCTGAACCACCTCCGCTCCCTGTTTTGATCATGTATGGTCTGGCAATACTACCTTTTCTTACCCGTTTGTGAGTAATTAATCCCAAAATATTGAGCATAAAATAAGTCTTTATGCTGATGATGTATTACTTTTCCTTCAGAACTCACAGACGTCTCTCAGTCACACGATCACACTCATAAATAAATTCTCAGCACTTTCTGACTACTCTATCAACTGGTCTAAGACCACAGTTCTGCCCATTAACTGTAGGGTCCATAATATACCTGCGATCACTTTACAGTCAGGAAATATTAGATATTTAGGCATAAACATTTCCTCCAGGCTCTCAGAGCTAACAAAGCTAAATTATGTGCAATTATTAAAGACAGTAGAGGACGATCTCTCGTTGGAAGTCCTTACCTATATCACTTATGGGGAGAGTTACATCCATTAAAATGATGATACTACCAAAAGTTAACTATTTGTTCTCAACGATCCCCATAAAACCATCTGCTACTTGGTTTAAGTCACTAGATTCATGCATCTCCAAATTTCTGTGGAAAAACAAACCACCACGTATTAGTTTAAAAACCCTACAGAAGACCAAGGACAGTGGTGGATTAGATTTACCTCATTTTCAGCACTATTCCTTAGACAATAGGTTACAATATATATCAAAATGGTTTAAACCTTGTTGTTGTCACAGTTCCCAGAGACGTTGTAATCGTTGAGGATTCTATATTCACCCCCTCATTAGAGGCACGTAATGCAGATTGATGACACTGAATCTTCTTCTCTGTTCATTGCTGGCATCATTCCCAGCATCGTAAGTGTTCGTGGCATTGTTAGCCTCTTCTTCTGGATCTTGATATCGAGAATCCTTATGTATTTCTGGTTTGTCAGTCCTCTGTCTTCGTTCACCGGAGTCTTTGTCTTTTTGTCCTTGAGTTTGGTGATTTTTTCTTCTTTTGATGCCTTGACACAATGTGACAGGTGATACCACGTGGGAGATCCTGTAACTTGGATTGCTGTCCCTGTGCTGCGAAATGGCTGTGCTGCTCAAATGGTCTCTCCTTCATCATGGTTACATGCTGCCATTCCGACATCTCGCCATTCCGACATGGGTCTCCAATTGTCGGAATGGCGACACTTAATTTTTTATCAAACGTCCCACCATTCCGACACTTTTTTCCTCCTATGGTCGGAATGGCGGTATGTTTTTTGTTTTTTTTAACATACCGCCATTCCGACAGTTCCTTTTAATAGCCTATTTTTTACCCAAAACATTTTGCACTAATGATATGCCGGCGCAAATACGCCCTAAAGTTTGGCGCACAAGCTTTGCACATGCAGAGGCCACAGCCTCGCAAACAAACTTTAATAATCTATTATCAAAATCCCCTGAATTTCAAATATAAAAATACAGATATTAATATAACTCTGGCGAGACTGAAACTGATTAAGCAGAAATACAGTGTCAGTGAGCTGTCACAGCAGCCAGCTGGAGCGGAGCTCTCCACAGAGCCCATGCGTCTTTTGCACGCTGTCATCATATGCAAAAGTAATAATTGCAATTACAGATATCACGGCTACTGCACAGGACACAGTTGCGAGCACTCTGCCTTGCCTTGCCAATAGAAGAAGATAGAAATGACAGCATAGAACGTATAAAACACAACAAAATGCAGTAAAAACGTTTATTCATGTTATTCACGTGATTTATGAGTACTCACTCCAATTTTGGGAAGCGCGGATGGGTTTTGCGCATTTGGCACAAACACACAGCCGCAACGGTTGTAGCTTTATACAGCCTGTTGATATCTTAAGGACCTAACTGGTCACACCTGGGACTAAATGTCATGTAGAGATTGTTTTTACATGACATTACAGCTGAACATATAGCTTTCATCCACAAACCAACGTGGGAGAGCCCGAAGACGCATGTGCCAGACGCACATAGGCATGCGTAAAACCAATTTTGACCACTTCATACTGTTTATTTGCTTTCTTTTAGTTAACTTTCGTTTCTTTTGGATTCTTGTGCGTGTTATGGAGCCGTTTTGGTCCATGTTTGTAAGCCTTTTTTTCCTGGATTAAATTTTCGGAAGTTGAAACAAGTGGCATTGGAGTGTGTGATTGAAAACCACCGCGGACTGCTTCTCCTCCTCCAGTTGCCGAGACTTTGTGTTTTTAATAACGCTTGTCTATAAACATGTTAAACATATAAATTGCATGAACAGAAAGAAGGGACTCACCTGTTGAGTAACACACATTTCCTTATACGGAAAGCCTTGTCGGAATGGTGGGACATTTGAACGTCAGAATAGCGGGATGTCGCAATGGTGGGATGTCGGAATGGTGGGACGTTTGCATGTCGGAATGGTGGTATGTCGGAATGGTGGTATGTCGGAATGGTGGGATGTCGGAATAGCGGGATGTCGGAATGGCGGGATTTCGGAATGGGTGTTGCCACCCCCTTCATCATATACACAGTTATTTATACATCACCTTCCACCATGAAGCGTTGTCCCGTTGTTTCTCTCTTTGTTCTTAAAATGCTGTTATGCATGTCTAAACCAATCCATTAAATTAGATCATTTTGGCAGTAAAGCGATCTACAATGTGCTTGGTCGCAAAGCTGCTCATCTGTGGTAAACAGCTCTTCAGAAAGGCATTCTTCAATTGATTTCACTAATTCTATGTAATAATTTTGTGATTTCCTACAAAACTACACTTCTTCTCCCATCTGTCTGAGTATTTAATATTGTCTGGGTCCCGTTAAAACATGTATTTTTCCCATCTAATTCCTTGTTTGCTTTAAAACAAGTATTCCCCATTTTCTATCCCTTCAGTAGCCAACCAGTTTGTATGGAGTACACTGGAGCAACTTGACTGATCAGTAAAACACTGCTTTTGTTGTCACCGCAAGGCTTCCCCCGTCGGTTGTTTCACTGAGACACTACTGAGTAACTATAACTCAACACAGTTTATACACATAACATTCATATACATACTAACAAACAAACAAACAATTATTTATCGCAATTTTCTCATCTCTGTTTGAACGTACACCCAGGTAAATATTCCTGTAGTCTTCTCATACCGACTATGGACCCATTCATTGTTTAACTTCACTGTTTTGCAAATCCTAATTGAATATTACACATTGACATTGAACTTTACTTGATAAGCAGGTCTTCATTGCATTCAGCAGCCTATATGTGAGCATCTATGTGTAAGCTGTTCTTCTTTGCATTTATCAGCAGCAAGCAATTCTTCATTGCACATGCATATGAAAATAGTAAAACAATTCCAATGCGTTAGCGAAACCTTCTATATCAGGAGTGTCCATCATGATGCTGGGAATAGAACCTCTTTCCCAGAATAGTTCAACCTTCATTACTCAACTGATCATAACTCCGCAATGAGCACATTTCAAAGTATCATTCCTCTACATATATTCAAAAATCTATGTGTAAATGTTTAATATTTCTTATATTTGTTGATGTCATTCTGTGTGCATGTGGCCTAAACCCAATCTCTGTGTGGCAATTTTAATTTAAACAAGTTGAACTCTGCCTCTGATCATTTAAAAAAGGTGTATACCAATATCAACCTTTCTCAGGTAATTACTGATCCTACAAAACCAAAGAGATCCTTCAAGGTTGTCCCTGATTGGCTCAATCTTAACAAATCAAAGGTAGAAAATCCGCAGTATCTGAACTTGGTGTTAGTTATCACTGCTCAATAGCCTGTATCAGAATTGCAAAAATGAAAACATTAGGTCCACGCTTGGTATCCAGATCCTGAAACATCTCCATGAGCAGGCTTTTTTTTAACTGATCTGTTGAATAGTTATATGACACTGTTAAAATCCCAGATGAAGATCTAGCACTTGACCATTTTTGTAAATCTTCTAATTCCATAGTTGATAAACACGCCCCTTTTAAAAAGTATAGAACTTAGAACAGGTCTATCCCTGGCTTTCGGCAGAACTGTCTTCTTTACTTTTTTTTCCCCTTGTCCTGTTCAGCATTATGTCAGAAGAATTGTAGTCTGAATACCTATGATGCCAAACAGATTTGTTTTGCCAAGGGAAGTTTTATAAATGTAAAGCTCCCCTTGATGCCCATTTATTTATTTCTTTTTACAATATATGACATGAACTGAACTGAACCGGACCGGGGGACAAGGAAAGAAGAAGAGGAAAGAAGAGGAAACAGAAAAAAAATAGAAACAAAAACCAGACAACCAGCTGCTACACCTGTAAAAAACAAAACAGACAACAATCCATGGCCTATGAGGGGAATCCAGCCTTAGCGCCAAGAGGAGCACCTGAAAGCAGACAAGCAGAGAAAAAACAAACACACAAACAAACAAAAACAAGCACAAGAAGCGGCAATCGCATACAACACAGCTGTGGATATAGATGACCTGAGACGACATGATAATACATCAACTGCTTAGTGACCATGCTACTGGACTAATGAATGTGTGTGTGTGTGTGTGTGTGAGAACATGCAACACCCATGGCACAGGACCTACATGATAACCGTGCTTAGTTATGAGTGTATAAGCGTACAGGGCCACAATCCACAGCCCCCCAAACAATCAGAAGCAGGCAGAGAGGGCCACAAGACCCAGGCCACCAGCAGCCCCCACAGAGCACAGAACCCAGGTAGCCCACCGCAGGGGCAACCACGCATCCACCCAGAAGACTGCAGAGGAAGCCCCCGGAAAGAGCCCCCATAAGCATAGGGCAGAGGCACTCCGGGAACCAGGGGCAACAGCCCACCGACCCCGCCAGGCCCCAGCCGCCCAGACATGGGCCGTGCACTGGACCTGGGCCCCAGGAGCCCGAGCGCCCCCAAACCCCCCGGCAGAGGCCCCACCCAATACCCAGGAGGGCCAAGCGCCCCAGACAGCCACAAAGTGGGTCAGCGCCTGCCCCAGCGCCCCTGGCCAAGTGCCCTGGGAGTCAAGACGTGCCCACAGGTGGGTGAAGTCGCGAGCAGTGGGGAGAGGCAACGCTGATGCCCCATCGGGAGAAACACAGGCAGGCCAGGCGACAGCAAGTCCCAGATCCAGGCCCAATCATTACCACACACACTTTCACGTCCCATACATCCACACATCCACACATCCTACCTCCCTCGACTCTGCTGGGGTGTAGTGCAGCGGGCACACCAGGAGGCCAGAAACCCCCCAGCCACCACAGACCCCGAACCAGCAGAACAATTAATTAATCCTCCTGGCCCCTCCTGCCCCGAGCAGACACCAGGAAGCAGGGGTGTGCGAAGAAGACCCCTCCCCTCACCCTTCTGGCTCTTCAATATTTTCTAATAGTGAGCAATTAAAATTGAGGGGCAGCCAAACTTGTAGAACTGGGAGCGCGGCACTCTGGGCAGCCTACATACCCAAAGAGCCCCGCCCACCAGATGCCACTCAGTGTAACCACCCCCCAAGACCTAATGTGTGTGTGTGAGTGTGTTTGATAAGTACTAATGTCTAAGGTGTAATTAAAACAGGGGCAGGGAACTGCAGAGTGCAACCAAAGGGGACCACCTACGTGGCCCCATCCACTACACCCCACCGAACACACACGCCCCCAAAACCCTTCATGTGTGAGTGTGTGCTGTGTACAGGAGCCAGAAGGGAGAGGGGTATGGGGATATATACCGGGGGAGCTACTCTCCCCCAGAGAGGGCAGCCAGGGACTGGCTGCAATAGGCATCCCCGCTACCTGGGAGCCAGCAATGGGCAGGAGGGCCTGATGTCCACCAGGCTCGGGGCCTGCAGCGACCATATTCCGGGAGCTACTGTACCCCCAGAAGGTACCCATCCCGCCCCACCCCACTCAACCCAACCCCACCCCGGAGGACCTCTACAAAAAACAAACAAACAAACCACCCGGTCACACCAGTCGCAGCAGCCCGGGCCTGAGACCCACCATCACCCAGCAACCCACCACCACCACTATGTGATAAAACTAATCAGAGGGGACCAGAGAGAATGAAATTCAGCCAATTGATGTTTTGAGGAGGCAGACATTGTTTCCATGCTAATATAATCTAAAAGAAAATTTCTAAACTGGTTAATACACAGATTGTTCTTCGCTTTCCAGTTCATGAGAATAGTTTTCTTTGCGATACATAACACTGTGACAACCATGTGTGCTGAGTTAATTTCCATGTTGATGTTGTCTAAGTCACCCAGTATGCACAGTGTGGGGCATGCAGGGATGCTACACTTTAGCCATGTTGATAGGTCCTCACAGACTTCAAGCCAGAACTTCTGGACAGGCGCAGAAAACCACAAAGCGTGTACATAATCATCAGGTGTGTTATCTGTGCAATGTGAGCAGATGTTTGAGTGTGTTAGACCCATCCTGAACATCCTTTGTCCTGTATAGTGTGTTCTATGAAGGATTTTGTATTGTATGAGCTGTAAATTAGGATTTCGAGTCTTTATGAAGGTGTTCAAACATATTTGTGGTTAGAAGCTATGACCAGAACTGATGGATAAATCTGCCTCCCATTTTGAGGATGGAAGAGACATTGTGTCATCTATCTTAGACAATAATTTATATATTTTTGATAGTAGTTTTGGGGTACAGATGCTTAGAAATTCTTCTACCCTAGTCGGGGGTTGTAAGTCTGGTTGGTGGAGGATATATCCATCCATCCATCCATCATCTGCCGCTTATCCGGGGGTCGGGTCGCGGGGGCAGCAGCTTGAGCAGAGAAACCCAGACGTCTCTGTCCCCGGCCACTTCCTCCAGCTCTTCCGGGGGGACCCCGAGGCGTTCCCAGGCCAGCCGAGAGACATAGTCTCTCCAACGTGTCCTGGGTCTCCCCCGGGGTCTCCTCCCAGTGGGACGTGCCCGGAACACCTCCCCAGGGAGGCGCCCAGGGGGCATCCTAACCAGATGCCCGAGCCACCTCATCTGACTCCTCTCAATGCGGAGGAGCAGCGGTTCTACTCCGAGCCCCTCCCGGATGACTGAGCTTCTCACCCTATCTCTAAGGGAGAGCCCAGACACCCTGCGGAGGAAACCCATTTCGGCCGCTTGTATTCGCGATCTTGTTCTTTCGGTCACTACCCACAACTCGTGACCATAGGTGAGGATGGGAACGTAGATTGACCAGTAAGTAGAGGCACCGGTCATACAGAGACCGAACGGCCCCTATCAAGGGGTCCGGCACTCCATATTCCCGGAGCACCCCCCACAGGACTCCACGAGGGACACGGTCGAACGCTTTCTCCAAGTCCACAAAACACATGTAGACTGGTTGGGCGAACTCCCATGCACCCTCCAGGATCCTGCCGAGGGTATAGAGCTGGTCCACTGTTCCACGGCCAGGACGAAAGCCACACTGCATCTCCTGAATCCGAGGCTCGATTATCCGACGGATCCTCCTCTCCAATACCCCCGAATAGACCTTACCAGGGAGGCTGAGGAGTGTGATACCCCTATAGTTGGAACACACCCTCCGGTCCCCCTTTTTAAAGAGGGGGACCACCACCCCAATCTGCCAGTCCAGAGGCACTGTCCCCGATGTCCACGCGATACTGCAGAGGCGTGTCAGCCAAGACAGCCCTACAACATCCAGAGCCTTGAGAAACTCAGGACGGACCTCATCCACCCCCGGGGCCTTGCCACCGAGGAACTTTTTAACCACCTCGGCAACCTCAGCCCCAGAAATGGGAGGCCCCGTCTCCGAGCTCTCCGACTCTGCCTCTTCCGAGCACGTGTTGGTAGGATTGAGGAGTTCCTCGAAGTACTCCCCCCACCGACTCACAACATCCCTAGTTGAGGTCAGCAAAGCCCCGTCCGCACTGTAAACAGTGTTGACTGTGAGCCGCTTCCCCCCCCTGAGATGCCGGATGGTGGACCAGAATCTTTTCGAGGCCGTCCAGAAATCGTTCTCCATGGTCTCACCGAACTCCTCCCAGGCCCGAGTTTTTGCCTCAGCAACCGCCGAAGCCGTGGCCCGTCTGGCTTCCCTCACCACTGGTGTCCACCAGCAGGTTCGAGGGTTGCCGCCACGACAGGCACCGACCACCTTACGGCCACAACTCCGACCAGCTGCCTCGGCAATGGAGTCACGGAACATGGCCCATTCAATGTCCCCCACCTCAAATATGGTTGAAGCTCTGCCGGAGGTGGGAGTTAAAGCTCCTTCTGACGGGGGATTCTGACAAACGCTCCCAGCAGACCCTCACAATACGTTTGGGCCTGCCAGGTCTGATCGGCATCCTCCCCCACCAGCGGAGCCAACTCACCACCAGGTGGTGATCAGTTGACAGCTCCGCCCCTCTCTTCACCCGAGTGTCCAGGACATACGGCCGCAAGTCCGATGATACAACCACAAAGTCGATCATCGAACTGCGGCCAAGGGTGTCCTGGTGCCAAGTGCACATATGGACACCCTTATGCCTGAACATGGTGTTCGTTATGGACAGTCTATGACTGGCACAGAAGTCCAACAACATAGCACCACTCTGATTCAGATCGGGGGGGCCGTTCCTCTCAATCACACCCCTCCAGGTCTCACTGTCATTGCCCACGTGAGCATTGAAGTCCCCCAGCAGAATGAGGGAGTCTCCGGTAGGAGCATTCTCCAGTGCCTCCCCCAGAGACTCCAAAAAGAGTAGGTACTCTGAACTGCTGTTTGGCGCATAGGCACAAACAACAGTCAGGACTCGTCCCCCCACCCAAGGCGGAGGGAGGCTACCCTCTCGTTCACTGGGGTAAACCCCAATGTACTGGCACACAGCCGGGGGGGCAATAAGTATGCCCACACCTGCTCTGCGCCTCTCACCACGGGCAACTCCAGAGTGGAAGAGAGTCCAACCCCTCTCAAGAGTACTGGTTCCAGATCCCAAGCCGTGCGTCGAGGTGAATCCGACTATATCTAACGGTCTGATGAAGTTTCAACAATAAACAACAAACTTTGTATTATGAGAAAGAACCAGACTCATTCTTTAGGAATCCGAAAATAAGCTCTATTTTACGAGTTATGCACGAATTCGGATTCTCCTATAAAACGAATTCCTTAACTCAAACCAAGTTAAGACTGCTTTGTCCTTCATATTTATTCATGTCTAATCAAGTTTCAATGATAAACAACGTTGTACTTTGTAGAATGAGAAAGAACTTCTTCAGCAATAAGCATCTCTCGACAAATGACGAAATACAGATTTTGCTATAAAATTAATTGCTATCAGCCTGACTTAAAACTGTTTGTCTTCCTTATTTATCCACTTCAAATCAAGTTTCAACAATTAAAAATTTTTTGTAGTTTGAGAAAGAACAACTTAATCTTGAGCAATCAGTATAAAAAGAAGGTAAGCAAAGGTGCGAATGTCAAACCATACATGATCAAAACAGGGAGCGGAGGTGTTTGGCTGAGACAAGGTGTGAATGTCCACCCATAATTAATGAAAAGCGGGCAACAAGTAGGTTCGAATGCCCAACCATACATCATCAAAAGCAAGAGTGGATATGTTCAGCTACAAGAAGGTTTGAACGTCTGACCATAGTTTGTAAAAAGCGGGTAAGAAAAGGTTCGAATGCCCGAACATACACCATCAAAGGAGGGAGCGGAGGTGTTCCGCTGTAAGAAGGTGTGAATGTCCGACCATAGTTGGTAAAAAACGGGTAAGAAAAGGTTAAAATACCCGACTGTACACAATCAGTAGCGGGTGCGGAGTTGTTCGGCTACTAAAAGGTGTGAAAGTCCAACCATGGTTTGTAAAAAGCGGGTAAGAAAAGGTGCGAATGCCCGAAAATGTATGATCAAAAGAGGGAGCGGAGGTGTTCGGCTGCAAGAAGGTGTGAATGTACACCCATAATTACTGAAAAATGGGTAAGAAAAGGTGCGAATTTCCAACTATACATAATCAAAAGCAGGAGTGGATGTGTTCGGCTCCAAGAAGGGTTGAATGTCTGACCATAGTTTGTAAAAAGCAGGTAAGAAAAGGTTTGACTGCCCGAACATACACCATCAAAAGAGGGAGCGGAGGTGTTCCGCTGTAAGAAGGTGTGAATGTCCGACCATAGTTGGTAAAAAGCGGGTAAGAAAAGGTTAAAATACCCGACTGTACACAATCAATAGCGGGAGCGGAGTTGTTCGGCTACTAAAAGATGTGAAAGTCCGACTATGGTTTGTAAAAAGCGGGTAAGAAAAGGTGCTAATGCCCGACAATGTATGATCAAAAGAGGGAGTGGAGGTTTTCGGCTGTAAGAAGGTCTGAATGTCCAACTATAATTTGTAAAAACCGGGTAAGAAAAGGCTTGAAAGCCCGACTATACACCATCATAAGCGGGAGAGGAGGTGTTCAGCTGTAAGAAGGTGTGAATGTCCACCCATAATTACTGAAAAATGGGTAAGAAAAGGTGCGAATGCCCAAACATATATCATCAAAAGCAGGAGTGGATGTGTTGGGCTACAAGAAGGTTTGAAAGTCCGACCATGGTTTGTAAAAAACGGGTAAGAAAAGGTGCGAATGCCCGACAATGTATATTCAAAAGAGGGAGCGGAGGTTTTTGGCTACAAGAAGGTTTGAATGTCCGACCATAGTTTGTAAAAAGCGGGTAAGAAAAGGTTCAAATGCCTGACAATACACCATCAAAAGCGTGAGCGGAGGTGTTCCGCTGTAAGACGGTGTGAATGTCCGACCATAGTTGGTAAAAAGCGGGTAAGAAAAGGTTAAAATACCCGACTGTACACAATCAATAGCGGGAGCGGAGCTGTTCAGCTACAAGAAGGTGTGAAAGTCCAACCATGGTTTGTAAAAAGCTGCTAAGAAAAGGTTCGAATGCCCGAATATATACCATCAAAAGCGGAAGCGGAGGTGTTCGGCTGCAAGAAGGTGTGAACGTCCGACCAAAGTTTGTAAAAAGCAGTTAAGAAAAGGTTCGAATATCCAACCAAACATAATCAAAAGCGGGAGCAGAGCTGTTCGACTGCAAGTAGGTGTGAATGTCCAGCCATAATTACTCACAAACGGGTAAAAAAAGGTAGTATTGCCAGACCATACATGATCAAAACAGGGAGCTGAGGTGGTTCAGCACCAAGGTGTGAATGTCTGACTATAGTTTGTAAAAAGCGGGTAAGCTGCGAATGACCGACTAAATATCAACAAAAGGTCTTCGGATGCAAGTGGGTGTGAATATCCCACCATACAAGTATGGTGGAGAGGAAGCTGTGAACAGCCGACCATAGTTTGCAAAAAGCAGGTGAGACAAGGTGCGAATGCCCAAACAAACACCATCAAAAGAGGGAGCGGAGGTGTTTGGCTGTGACAAGGTGTGAATGTCCACCCAAAATTAATGAAAAGCGGGCAAAAAGTAGGTTTGAATGCCCAAGCATACATCATCAAAAGAAGGAGTGGATGTGTTCGGCTACAAGAAGGTTTGAATGTCCGAGCATAGTTTGTAAAAAGCGGGTAAGAAAAGGTTCGAATGCCCAAACAAACACCATCAAAAGAGGGAGCGGAGGTGTTCCGCTGTAAGAAGGTGTGAATGTCCGACCATAGTTGGTAAAAAGTGGGTAAGAAAAGGTTAAAATACCCGACTGTACACAATCAATAGGGGGAGCGGAGTTGTTCGGCTACAAGAAGGTGTGAAAGTCCAACCATGGTTTGTAAAAAGCTGCTAAGAAAAGGTTCGAATGCCCGAATATATACCATCAAAAGCGGAAGCGGAGGTGTTCGGCTGCAAGAAGGTGTGAACGTCCGACCAAAGTTTGTAAAAAGCAGTTAAGAAAAGGTTCGAATATCCAACCAAACAAAATCAAAAGCGGGAGCAGAGCTGTTCGACTGCAAGTAGGTGTGAATGTCCAGCCATAATTACTCACAAACGGGTAAGAAAAGGTAGTATTGCCAGACCATACATGATCAAAACAGGGAGCTGAGGTGGTTCAGCACCAAGGTGTGAATGTCTGACTATAGTTTGTAAAAAGCGGGTACGATAAGGTGCGAATGCCTGACAATGTATAATCAAAAGAGGGAGCAGAGGTTTTCGGCTACAAGAAGGTTTGAACGTCTGACCATAGTTTGTAAAAAGCGGGTAAGAAAAGGTTCGAATGCCCGAACATACACCATCAAAGGAGGGAGCGGAGGTGTTCCGCTGTAAGAAGGTGTGAATGTCCGACCATAGTTGGTAAAAAACGGGTAAGAAAAGGTTAAAATACCCGACTGTACACAATCAGTAGCGGGTGCGGAGTTGTTCGGCTACTAAAAGGTGTGAAAGTCCGACCATGGTTTGTAAAAAGCGGGTAAGAAAAGGTGTGAATGCCCGAAAATGTATGATCAAAAGAGGGAGCGGAGGTGTTTGGCTGCAAGAAGGTGTGAATGTACACCCATAATTACTGAAAAATGGGTAAGAAAAGGTGCGAATGCCCAAATATACATAATCAAAAGCAGGAGTGGATGTGTTCGGCTCCAAGAAGGGTTGAATGTCTGACCATAGTTTGTAAAAAGCAGGTAAGAAAAGGTTTGACTGCCCGAACATACACCATCAAAAGAGGGAGCGGAGGTGTTCCGCTGTAAGAAGGTGTGAATGTCCGACAATAGTTGGTAAAAAGCGGGTAAGAAAAGGTTAAAATACCCGACTGTACACAATCAATAGCGGGAGCGGAGTTGTTCGGCTACTAAAAGATGTGAAAGTCCGACTATGGTTTGTAAAAAGCGGGTAAGAAAAGGTGCTAATGCCCGACAATGTATGATCAAAAGAGGGAGCAGAGGTGTTCGGCTGCAAGAAGGTCTGAATGTCCAACCATAATTTGTATAAACCGGGAAGGAAAGTTTCGAAAGCCCGACTATACACCATCAAAAGCGGGAGTAGAGTGGTTCAGCTGCAAGAAGGTCTGAATGTCCATCAATAATTGCTTTAAAACATGAAAGAAAATTTTCGAATATCATCCGCACATGATCATAAGAAGGAGAGGAGGTGTTCAGCTGCAAGAAGGTGTGAATGTCCACCCATAATTCCTGAAAAATGGGTAAAAAAAGGTGCGAATGCCCAACCATACATTATCAAAAGCAGGTGTGAATGTCAGATCATAATTTGCAAAAAGCTGATGAGAAAGGGTGAGAATGCCCGACTATACACCATCAAATGCGGGAGCGGAGGTGTTCGGCTCTGAGTAGGTGTGAATGTCCGACCATAATTGCTGAAAAATGTGTTAGAAAAGGAAAGAATGCCGGACCATACATCATCAAAAGCGAGAGAGGTGGTGTTCGGCTGCAAAAAGGTGTAAATGTTCGACTAATGTTTGTAAAAAGCGGGTAAGACATGGTGCGAATGCCTGACAAGGTATGATCAAAAGCAGGAGCGGAGGTGTTCAGCTGCAAGAAGGTCTAAATGTCCATCAATAATTGCTAGAAAACATGAAAGAAAATTTTCGAAAATCAAACCGCACATGATCATAAGTGGGAGAGGAGGTGTTCAGCTGCAAGAAGGTGTGAATGTCCACCCATTATTCCTGACAAATGGGTAAGAAAAGGTGCGAATGCCCAACCATACATTATCAAAAGCAGGTGTGAATGTCAGATCATAATTTGCAAAAAGCTGATGAGAAAGGGTGAGAATGTCCGACTGCACACCATCAAATGCGGGAGCGGAGTTGTTCGGCTGTGAGTAGGTGTGAATCTCCGACCGTAATTTCTGAAAAATGTGTTAGAAAAGGTAAGAATGCCGGTCCATACATCATCAAAAGCGAGAGAGGTGGTGTTCGGCTGCAAGTAGGTGTGAATGTCCAGCCATAATTACTCACAAACGGGTAAGAAAAGGTAGTATTGCCAGACCATACATGATCAAAACAGGGAGCGGAGGTGGTTCAGCTGCAAGAAGGTGTGAATGTCTCACTAAAGTTCAAATATATTAACAAAAGCGGGAGGAGAGGTCTTCGGATGAGAGTGGTTGAGAATTTCCAACCATAATCTATAAAATTCGGTGAAAAAAAGGTGTGATAGAACACTAAAAGGTGGAGCGGAAGTGTTCGGCTGCAAGAAGGTGTGAATGTCCGACTATATTTGGTGAAAAGCAGGTGAAGCAAGGTCTGAATGCCCAACCTTACATTATCAAAAGCGAGATCAGAGGTGTTTGGCTGCAAGAAGGCCATAGTTTGCCAAAAGCGGGTAAGCTGCGAATGACCAACTAAATATCAACAAAAGTGGGGGCGGAGGTCTTCGGATGCAACTGGGTGTGAACATCCCACCATACAAGTATGGTGGAGAGGAAGCTGTGAACAGCCGACCATAGTTTGCAAAAAGCGGGTGAGAAAAGGTGCGAATGTGCAACCATACATGATCAAAACAGGGAGCGGAGGTGTTTGGCTGTGACAAGGTGTGAATGTCCACCCAAAATTAATGAAAAGCGGGCAAAAAGTAGGTTTGAATGCCCAACCATACATCATCAAAAGCAGGAGTGGATATGTTCGGCTACAAGAAGGTTTGTACGTCTGACCATAGTTTGTAAAAAGCGGGTAAGAAAAGGTTCGAATGCCCAAACATACACCATCAAAAGAGGGAGCGGAGGTGTTCCGCTGTAAGAAGGTGTGAATGTCCGACCATAGTTGGTAAAAAGTGGGTAAGAAAAGGTTAAAATACCCGACTGTACACAATCAATAGGGGGAGCGTAGTTGTTCGGCTACAAGAAGTTGTGAAAGTCCAACCATGGTTTGTAAAAAGCGGGTAAGAAAAGGTGCGAATGCCCGAAAATGTATGATCAAAAGAGGGAGCGGAGGTGTTCGGCTGCAAGAAGGTGTGAATGTACACCCATAATTACTGAAAAATGGGTAAGAAAAGGTGCGAATGCCCAACTATACATAATCAAAAGCAGGAGTGGATGTGTTCGGCTCCAAGAAGGGTTGAATGTCTGACCATAGTTTGTAAAAAGCAGGTAAGAAAAGGTTTGACTGCCCGAACATACACCATCAAAAGAGGGAGTGGAGGTGTTCCGCTGTAAGAAGGTGTGAATGTCCGACCATAGTTGGTAAAAAGCGGGTAAGAAAAGGTTAAAATACCCGACTGTACACAATCAATAGCGGGAGCGGAGTTGTTCGGCTACAAGAAGGTGTGAAAGTCCAACCATCGTTTGTCAAAATCTGGTAAGAAAAGGTTCGAATGCCCGAATATATACCATCAAAAGCGGAAGCGGAGGTGTTCGGCTGCAAGAAGGTGTGAACGTCCGACCAAAGTTGGCAAAAAGCAGTAAAGAAAAGGTTCGAATATCCAAACATAATTAAAAGCGAGAGAGATTGTGTTCAGCTGCAAGTAGGTGTGAATATCCAGCCATAATTAGTCACAAACGGGTAAGAAAATGTAGTATTGCCAGACCATACATGATCAAAACAGGGAGCGGAGGTGGTTTAGCTGCAAAAAGGGGTGAATGTCCAACTAAAGTTCAAATATATTAACAAAAGCGGGAGGAGAGGTCTTCGGATTAGAGTGGTTGAAATTTCCAACCATAATCTATAAAATGCGGTGAAAAAAAAAGGTGTGAAGGAATGAATTTTATAGCAAAATCCGAAATCATGCATAACTCCGCAAAAGGAACGTATTGCTCAACCAAAGGGATGCTTCTTTCTCATTCAGGGTAATATGAGGAACTTTATGCTTGATACATTTTAGACACGGATAACTATGAAGGACAAAGCAATTTTAACTTGGTTTGAGCAAAGCAATTCATTTTATAGGAAAATCCGAAATCGTGCAGGACTCATGAAAGTAAGCTTATTCTCGGATTCCTGATCCTCCAGTGTTGCTCTTTCCTATACTGCAAAATACAGCCTTGTTCTTTGTTGAAATCGATATAGACATTGATAAATATGAAGGACAAAGCAGTTTCCACTTTGTTTGAGTGAAGGAAATAATTTTATAGCAAAATCCCAAATCAAGCAGAACGTATGAAAATAAGCGTGTTTTCGGATTCCTGATCCTCCAGTGTTGCTATTTCTTCTACTGCAAAATACAATGTTGTTCTTTGTTGAAGTCAATCTAGACATTGATAAATATGAAGGACAAAGCAGTTTTAACATAGTTTGAGTAAAGGAATTCATTTTATACATAAAATCCCAAATCATGCAGAACGTATGAAAATAAGCTTATTCTCGGATTCCTGTTCCTTCAAGTGTTGCTCTTTCTACTACTGCAAAATACAATGTTGTTCTTTGTTGAAGTAAATCTAGACATTGATAAATATGAAGGACAAAGCAGTTTTCACTTGGTTTGAGTGAAGGAATTCATTTTATACATAAAATCCCAAATCATTCAAAACGTATGAAAAGAAGCTTATTCTCGGATTCCTGATCCTTCAGTGTTGCTTTTTCTTCTACTGCAAAATACAATGTTGTTCTTTGTTGAAGTCGATCTAGACATTGATAAATATGAAGGACAAAGCAGTTTTAACTTGGTTTGAGTGAAGGAATTCATTTTATACATAAAATCCCAAATCATGCAGAACGTATGAAAATAAGCTTATTCTCGGATTCCTGTTCCTTCAAGTGTTGCTCTTTCTACTACTGCAAAATACAATTTTGTTCTTTGTTGAAGTAAATCTAGACATTGATAAATATGAAGGACAAAGCAGTTTTCACTTGGTTTGAGTGAAGGAATTCATTTTATACATAAAATCCCAAATCATTCAAAACGTATGAAAAGAAGCTTATTCTTGGATTCCTGATCCTTCAGTGTTGCTTTTTCTTCTACTGCAAAATACAATGTTGTTCTTTGTTGAAGTCGATCTAGACATTGATAAATATGAAGGACAAAGCAGTTTTAACTTGGTTTGAGTGAAGGAATTCATTTTATACATAAAATCCCAAATCATGCAGAACGTATGAAAATAAGCTTATTCTCGGATTACTGATCCTTCAGTGATGCTCTTTCTTCTACTGCAAAATCCAGTGTTGTTCTTTGTTGAAGTCAATCTAGACATTGATAAATATGAAGGACAAAGCAGTTTTCACTTGGTTTGAGTGAAGGATTTGCAGCTGAAAACCTCCCACTCCCGCTTTTGATTGTGTATAGTCGGGCTTTCGAGCCTTTTCTTACCCGGTTTTTAGAAATTATGGTTAGACATTCAGACCTTGCAGCCGAAGACCTCCACTCCCTCTTTTGATCATACATTGTCGGGCATTCGCACCTTGTCTTACCCGCTTTTTACAAACTATAGTCAGACATTCACATCTTGCAGCTGAACCACCTCAGCTCCCTGTTTTGATCATGTATGGTCTGGCAATACTACCTTTTCTTACCCGTTTGTGAGTAATTATGGCTGGACATTCACACCTACTTGCAGCCGAACACCTCCGCTTCCGCTTTTGATGGTATATATTCGGGCATTCGAACCTTTTCTTAGCAGCTTTTTACAAACCATGGTTGAACTTTCACACCTTCTTGTAGCCGAACACCTCCGCTCCCGCTTTTGATGGTGTATAGTCAGGCATTTGAACCTTTTCTTTCCCGCTTTTTACAAACTATGGTTGGACATTCAAACCTTCTTGTAGCCGAAAACCTCCGCTCCCTCTTTTGATCATACATTGTCGGGCATTCGCACCTTTTCTTACCCGTTTTTTACAAACCATGGTCGGACTGTCACACATTCTTGTAGCCAAACACATCCGCTCCCGCTATTGATTGTGTACAGTCGGGTATTTTAACCTTTTCTTACCCGTTTTTTACCAACTATGGTCGGACATTCACACCTTCTTACAGCGGAACACCTCCGCTCCCTCTTTTGATGTTGTATGTTTGGGCATTCGAACCTTTTCTTACCCTCTTTTTACAAACTATGCTCGGACATTCAAACCTTCTTGTAGCCGAACACATCCACTCCTGCTTTTGATGATGTATGGTTGGGCATTCAAACCTACTTGTTGCCCGCTTTTCATTAATTTTTGTGGACATTCACACCTTGTCACAGCCAAACACCTCCGCTCCCTGTTTTGATCATGTATGGTTGGACATTCGCTCCTTTTCTCACCCGTTTTTTGCCAACTATGGTCGGCTGTTCACAGCTTCCTCTCCACCATACTTGGTGGGATATTCACACCCACTTGCATCCGAAGACCTTTTGTTGATATTTAGTCGGTCATTCGCAGCTTACCCGCTTTTGGCAAACTATGGCCTTCATGCAGCCAAACACCTCTGATCTCGCTTTTGATGATGTAAGGTTGGGCATTCAGACCTTGCTTCACCTGCTTTTCACCAAATATAGTCGGACATTCACACCTTCTTGCAGCCGAACACTTCCACTCCACCTTTTAGTGTTCTATCACACCTTTTTTTTCACCGCATTTTATAGATTATGGTTGGAAATTCTCAACCACTCTCATCCGAAGACCTCTCCTCCCGCTTTTGTTAATATATTTGAACTTTAGTCGGACATTCACACCTTCTTGCAGCTGAACCACCTCCGCTCCCTGTTTTGATCATGTATGGTCTGGCAATACTACCTTTTCTTACCCGTTTGTTAGTAATTATGGCTGGACATTCACACCTACTTGCAGCCGAACACCACCTCTCACGCTTTTGATGATGTATGGACGGGCATTCTTACCTTTTCTAACACATTTTTCAGCAATTATGGTCGGAGATTCACACTTACTCACAGCCGAACAACTCCGCTCCCGCATTTGATGGTGTATAGTCGGGCATTCTCACCCTTTCTCATCAGCTTTTTGCAAATTATGATCTGACATTCACACCTGCTTTTGATAATGTATGGTTTGGCATTCGCACCTTTTCTTACCCATTTTTCAGTAATTATGGGTGGACATTCACACCTTCTTGCAGCTGAACACCTCCTCTCCCGCTATTGATTGTGTACAGTCGGGTATTTTAACCTTTTCTTACCCGCTTTTTACCAAATATGGTCGGACATTCACACCGTCTTACAGCGGAACACCTCTGCTCCCGCTTTTGATGGTGTATAGTCAGGCATTTGAACCTTTTCTTACCCGCTTTTTACAAACTATGGTCGGACATTCAAACCTTCTTGTAGCCGAAAACCTCCGCTCCCTCTTTTGATTATACATTGTTGGGCATTCGCACCTTATTTACAAACTATAGTCAGACATTCACACCTTGCAGCTGAGCCACCTCAGCTCCCTGTTTTGATAGTGTATGTTCGGGCATTCGAACCTATTCTTACCCCCTTTTTACAAACTATGCTCGGAGATTCACAACTACTCACAGCCGAACAACTCCGCTCCCGCATTTGATAATGTCTTGTCCGGCATTCTAGTCTCTTCTAACACATTTTTCAGCAATTATGGTTGGACATTCACACCTACTCACAGCCGAACACTTCCGCTCCCACATTTGATGGTGTATAGCCGGGCATTTTCACCCTTTCTCATCAGCTTTTTGCAAATTATGATCTGACATTCACACCTACTTGCAGTCGAACAGCTCTGCTCCCGCTTTTGATTATGTTTGGTTGGATATTCGAACCTTTTCTTAACTGCTTTTTACAAACTTTGGTCGGACGTTCACACCTTCTTGCAGCCGAACACATCCACTTCCACTTTTGATGGTATATATTCGGGCATTCGAACCTTTTCTTACCCGCTTTTTACAAACCGTGGTCGGACTTTCACACCTTCTTGTAGCCAAACAACTCCGCTCCCGCTATTGATTGTGTACAGTCGGGTATTTTAACCTTTTCTTACCCGCTTTTTACCAACTATGGTCGGACATTTACACCTTCTTACAGCGGAACACCTCCGCTCCCTCTTTTGATGGTCTATGTTCGGGCATTCGAACCTTTTCTTACCCGCTTTTTACAAACTATGGTCGGACATTCAAACTTTCTTGTAGCCGAACACATCCACTCCTGCTTTTGATGATGTATGGTTGGGCATTTTCACCTTTTCTTACCCATTTTTCAGTAATTATGGGTGGACATTCACACCTTCTTGCAGCTGAACAACTCCTCTCCCGCTTATGATCATGTGCGGTTTGATATTTGAAAATTTTCTTTCATGTTTTAAAGCAATTATTGATGGACATTCAAATCTTCTTGTAGCCGAACACATCCACTCCTGCTTTTGATGATGTATGGTAAGCTTTTCTTACCCGCTTTTTACAAACTATGGTCGGACATTCAAACCTTCTTGTAGCCAAAACCCTCCGCTCCCTCTTTTGATCATACATTGTTGGGCATTCGCACCTTATCTTACCCGCTTTTTACAAACTATAGTCAGACATTCATACCTTGCAGCTGAACCACCTCCGCTCCCTGTTTTGATCATGTATGGTCTGGCAATACTACCTTTTCTTACCCGTTTGTGAGTAATTAATCCCAAAATATTGAGCATAAAATAAGTCTTTATGCTGATGATGTATTACTTTTCCTTCAGAACTCACAGACGTCTCTCAGTCACACGATCACACTCATAAATAAATTCTCAGCACTTTCTGACTACTCTATCAACTGGTCTAAGACCACAGTTCTGCCCATTAACTGTAGGGTCCATAATATACCTGCGATCACTTTACAGTCAGGAAATATTAGATATTTAGGCATAAACATTTCCTCCAGGCTCTCAGAGTTAACAAAGCTAAATTATGTGCAATTATTAAAGACAGTAGAGGACGATCTCTTGTTGGAAGTCCTTACCTATATCACTTATGGGGAGAGTTACATCCATTAAAATGATGATACTACCAAAAGTTAACGATTTGTTCTCAATGATCCCCATAAAACCATCTGCTACTTGGTTTAAGTCACTAGATTCATGCATCTCCAAATTTCTGTGGAAAAACAAACCACCACGTATTAGTTTAAAAACCCTACAGAAGACCAAGGACAGTGGTGGATTAGATTTACCTCATTTTCAGCACTATTCCTTAGACAATAGGTTACAATATATATCAAAATGGTTTAAACCTTGTTGTTGTCACAGTTCCCAGAGACGTTGTAATCGTTGAGGATTCTATATTCACCCCCTCATTAGAGGCACGTAATGCAGATTGATGACACTGAATCTTCTTCTCTGTTCATTGCTGGCATCATTCCCAGCATCGTAAGTGTTCGTGGCATTGTTAGCCTCTTCTTCTGGATCTTGATATCGAGAATCCTTTTGTATTTCTGGTTTGTCAGTCCTCTGTCTTCGTTCACCGGAGTCTTTGTCTTTTTGTCCTTGAGTTTGGTGATTTTTTCTTCTTTTGATGCCTTGACACAATGTGACAGGTGATACCACGTGGGAGATCCTGTAACTTGGATTGCTGTCCCTGTGCTGCGAAATGGCTGTGCTGCTCAAATGGTCTCTCCTTCATCATGGTTACATGCTGCCATTCCGACATCTCGCCATTCCGACATGGGTCTCCAATTGTCGGAATGGCGACACTTAATTTTTTATCAAACGTCCCACCATTCCGACACTTTTTTCCTCCTATGGTCGGAATGGCGGTATGTTTTTTGTTTTTTTTAACATACCGCCATTCCGACAGTTCCTTTTAATAGCCTATTTTTTACCCAAAACATTTTGCACTAATGATATGCCGGCGCAAATACGCCCTAAAGTTTGGCGCACAAGCTTTGCACATGCAGAGGCCACAGCCTCGCAAACAAACTTTAATAATCTATTATCAAAATCCCCTGAATTTCAAATATAAAAATACAGATATTAATATAACTCTGGCGAGACTGAAACTGATTAAGCAGAAATACAGTGTCAGTGAGCTGTCACAGCAGCCAGCTGGAGCGGGATAACTCCGCTGTCATCATATGCAAAAGTAATAATTGCAATTACAGATATCATGGCTACTGCACAGGACACAGTTGCAAGCACTCTGCCTTGCCTTGCCAATAGAAGAAGATAGAAATGACAGCATAGAACGTATAAAACACAACAAAATGCAGTAAAAACGTTTATTCATGTTATTCACGTGATTTATGAGTACTCACTCCAATTTTGGGAAGCGCGGATGGGTTTTGCGCATTTGGCACAAACACACAGCCGCAACGGTTGTAGCTTTATACAGCCTGTTGATATCTTAAGGACCTAACTGGTCACACCTGGGACTAAATGTCATGTAGAGATTGTTTTTACATGACATTACAGCTGAACATATAGCTTTCATCCACAAACCAACGTGGGAGAGCCCGAAGACGCATGTGCCAGACGCACATAGGCATGCGTAAAACCAATTTTGACCACTTCATACTGTTTATTTGCTTTCTTTTAGTTAACTTTCGTTTCTTTTGGATTCTTGTGCGTGTTATGGAGCCGTTTTGGTCCATGTTTGTAAGCCTTTTTTTCCTGGATTAAATTTTCGGAAGTTGAAACAAGTGGCATTGGAGTGTGTGATTGAAAACCACCGCGGACTGCTTCTCCTCCTCCAGTTGCCGAGACTTTGTGTTTTTAATAACGCTTGTCTATAAACATGTTAAACATATAAATTGCATGAACAGAAAGAAGGGACTCACCTGTTGAGTAACACACATTTCCTTATACGGAAAGCCTTGTCGGAATGGTGGGACATTTGAACGTCAGAATAGCGGGATGTCGCAATGGTGGGATGTCGGAATGGTGGGACGTTTGCATGTCGGAATGGTGGTATGTCGGAATGGTGGTATGTCGGAATGGTGGGATGTCGGAATAGCGGGATGTCGGAATGGCGGGATTTCGGAATGGGTGTTGCCACCCCCTTCATCATATACACAGTTATTTATACATCACCTTCCACCATGAAGCGTTGTCCCTTTTTGTTTCTCTCTTTGTTCTTAAAATGCTGTTATGCATGTCTAAACCAATCCATTAAATTAGATCATTTTGGCAGTAAAGCGATCTACAATGTGCTTGGTCGCAAAGCTGCTCATCTGTGGTAAACAGCTCTTCAGAAAGGCATTCTTCAATTGATTTCACTAATTCTATGTAATAATTTTGTGATTTCCTACAAAACTACACTTCTTCTCCCATCTGTCTGAGTATTTAATATTGTCTGGGTCCCGTTAAAACATGTATTTTTCCCATCTAATTCCTTGTTTGCTTTAAAACAAGTATTCCCCATTTTCTATCCCTTCAGTAGCCAACCAGTTTGTATGGAGTACACTGGAGCAACTTGACTGATCAGTAAAACACTGCTTTTGTTGTCACCGCAAGGCTTCCCCCGTCGGTTGTTTCACTGAGACACTACTGAGTAACTATAACTCAACACAGTTTATACACATAACATTCATATACATACTAACAAACAAACAAACAATTATTTATCGCAATTTTCTCATCTCTGTTTGAACGTACACCCAGGTAAATATTCCTGTAGTCTTCTCATACCGACTATGGACCCATTCATTGTTTAACTTCACTGTTTTGCAAATCCTAATTGAATATTACACATTGACATTGAACTTTACTTGATAAGCAGGTCTTCGTTGCATTCAGCAGCCTATATGTGAGCATCTATGTGTAAGCTGTTCTTCTTTGCATTTATCAGCAGCAAGCAATTCTTCATTGCACATGCATATGAAAATAGTAAAACAATTCCAATGCGTTAGCGAAACCTTCTATATCAGGAGTGTCCATCATGATGCTGGGAATAGAACCTCTTTCCCAGAATAGTTCAACCTTCATTACTCAACTGATCATAACTCCGCAATGAGCACATTTCAAAGTATCATTCCTCTACATATATTCAAAAATCTATGTGTAAATGTTTAATATTTCTTATATTTGTTGATGTCATTCTGTGTGCATGTGGCCTAAACCCAATCTCTGTGTGGCAATTTTAATTTAAACAAGTTGAACTCTGCCTCTGATCATTTAAAAAAGGTGTATACCAATATCAACCTTTCTCAGGTAATTACTGATCCTACAAAACCAAAGAGATCCTTCAAGGTTGTCCCTGATTAGCTCAATCTTAACAAATCAAAGGTAGAAAATCCGCAGTATCTGAACTTGGTGTTAGTTATCACTGCTCAATAGCCTGTATCAGAATTGCAAAAATGAAAACATTAGGTCCACGCTTGGTATCCAGATCCTGAAACATCTCCATGAGCAGGCTTTTTTTTAACTGATCTGTTGAATAGTTATATGACACTGTTAAAATCCCAGATGAAGATCTAGCACTTGACCATTTTTGTAAATCTTCTAATTCCATAGTTGATAAACACGCCCCTTTTAAAAAGTATAGAACTTAGAACAGGTCTATCCCTGGCTTTCGGCAGAACTGTCTTCTTTACTTTTTTTTCCCCTTGTCCTGTTCAGCATTATGTCAGAAGAATTGTAGTCTGAATACCTATGATGCCAAACAGATTTGTTTTGCCAAGGGAAGTTTTATAAATGTAAAGCTCCCCTTGATGCCCATTTATTTATTTCTTTTTACAATATATGACATGAACTGAACTGAACCGGACCGGGGGACAAGGAAAGAAGAAGAGGAAAGAAGAGGAAACAGAAAAAAAATAGAAACAAAAACCAGACAACCAGCTGCTACACCTGTAAAAAACAAAACAGACAACAATCCATGGCCTATGAGGGGAATCCAGCCTTAGCGCCAAGAGGAGCACCTGAAAGCAGACAAGCAGAGAAAAAACAAACACACAAACAAACAAAAACAAGCACAAGAAGCGGCAATCGCATACAACACAGCTGTGGATATAGATGACCTGAGACGACATGATAATACATCAACTGCTTAGTGACCATGCTACTGGACTAATGTGTGTGTGTGTGTGTGTGTGTGAGAACATGCAACACCCATGGCACAGGACCTACATGATAACCGTGCTTAGTTATGAGTGTATAAGCGTACAGGGCCACAATCCACAGCCCCCCAAACAATCAGAAGCAGGCAGAGAGGGCCACAAGACCCAGGCCACCAGCAGCCCCCACAGAGCACAGAACCCAGGTAGCCCACCGCAGGGGCAACCACGCATCCACCCAGAAGACTGCAGAGGAAGCCCCCGGAAAGAGCCCCCATAAGCATAGGGCAGAGGCACTCCGGGA
Organism: Leuresthes tenuis; assembly: GCF_036924035.1. Taxonomy (NCBI): domain Eukaryota; kingdom Metazoa; phylum Chordata; class Actinopteri; order Atheriniformes; family Atherinopsidae; genus Leuresthes; species Leuresthes tenuis. Next base: position 9,787,013 of record NW_027325366.1, read on the forward strand.
ACCAGGGGCAACAGCCCACCGACCCCGCCAGGCCCCAGCCGCCCAGACATGGGCCGTGCACTGGACCTGGGCCCCAGGAGCCCGAGCGCCCCCAAACCCCCCGGCAGAGGCCCCACCCAATACCCAGGAGGGCCAAGCGCCCCAGACAGCCACAAAGTGGGTCAGCGCCTGCCCCAGCGCCCCTGGCCAAGTGCCCTGGGAGTCAAGACGTGCCCACAGGTGGGTGAAGTCGCGAGCAGTGGGGAGAGGCAACGCTGATGCCCCATCGGGAGAAACACAGGCAGGCCAGGCGACAGCAAGTCCCAGATCCAGGCCCAATCATTACCACACACACTTTCACGTCCCATACATCCACACATCCACACATCCTACCTCCCTCGACTCTGCTGGGGTGTAGTGCAGCGGGCACACCAGGAGGCCAGCAACCCCCCAGCCACCACAGACCCCGAACCAGCAGAACAATTAATTAATCCTCCTGGCCCCTCCTGCCCCGAGCAGACACCAGGAAGCAGGGGTGTGCGAAGAAGACCCCTCCCCTCACCCTTCTGGCTCTTCAATATTTTCTAATAGTGAGCAATTAAAATTGAGGGGCAGCCAAACTTGTAGAACTGGGAGCGCGGCACTCTGGGCAGCCTACATACCCAAAGAGCCCCGCCCACCAGATGCCACTCAGTGTAACCACCCCCCAAGACCTAATGTGTGTGTGTGAGTGTGTTTGATAAGTACTAATGTCTAAGGTGTAATTAAAACAGGGGCAGGGAACTGCAGAGTGCAACCAAAGGGGACCACCTACGTGGCCCCATCCACTACACCCCACCGAACACACACGCCCCCAAAACCCTTCATGTGTGAGTGTGTGCTGTGTACAGGAGCCAGAAGGGAGAGGGGTATGGGGATATATACCGGGGGAGCTACTCTCCCCCAGAGAGGGCAGCCAGGGACTGGCTGCAATAGGCATCCCCGCTACCTGGGAGCCAGCAATGGGCAGGAGGGCCTGATGTCCACCAGGCTCGGGGCCTGCAGCGACCATATTCCGGGAGCTACTGTACCCCCAGAAGGTACCCATCCCGCCCCACCCCACTCAACCCAACCCCACCCCGGAGGACCTCTACAAAAAACAAACAAACAAACCACCCGGTCACACCAGTCGCAGCAGCCCGGGCCTGAGACCCACCATCACCCAGCAACCCACCACCACCACTATGTGATAAAACTAATCAGAGGGGACCAGAGAGAATGAAATTCAGCCAATTGATGTTTTGAGGAGGCAGACATTGTTTCCATGCTAATATAATCTAAAAGAAAATTTCTAAACTGGTTAATACACAGATTGTTCTTCGCTTTCCAGTTCATGAGAATAGTTTTCTTTGCGATACATAACACTGTGACAACCATGTGTGCTGAGTTAATTTCCATGTTGATGTTGTCTAAGTCACCCAGTATGCACAGTGTGGGGCATGCAGGGATGCTACACTTTAGCCATGTTGATAGGTCCTCACAGACTTCAAGCCAGAACTTCTGGACAGGCGCAGAAAACCACAAAGCGTGTACATAATCATCAGGTGTGTTATCTGTGCAATGTGAGCAGATGTTTGAGTGTGTTAGACCCATCCTGAACATCCTTTGTCCTGTATAGTGTGTTCTATGAAGGATTTTGTATTGTATGAGCTGTAAATTAGGATTTCGAGTCTTTATGAAGGTGTTCAAACATATTTGTGGTTAGAAGCTATGACCAGAACTGATGGATAAATCTGCCTCCCATTTTGAGGATGGAAGAGACATTGTGTCATCTATCTTAGACAATAATTTATATATTTTTGATAGTAGTTTTGGGGTACAGATGCTTAGAAATTCTTCTACCCTAGTCGGGGGTTGTAAGTCTGGTTGGTGGAGGATATATCCATCCATCCATCCATCATCTGCCGCTTATCCGGGGGTCGGGTCGCGGGGGCAGCAGCTTGAGCAGAGAAACCCAGACGTCTCTGTCCCCGGCCACTTCCTCCAGCTCTTCCGGGGGGACCCCGAGGCGTTCCCAGGCCAGCCGAGAGACATAGTCTCTCCAACGTGTCCTGGGTCTCCCCCGGGGTCTCCTCCCAGTGGGACGTGCCCGGAACACCTCCCCAGGGAGGCGCCCAGGGGGCATCCTAACCAGATGCCCGAGCCACCTCATCTGACTCCTCTCAATGCGGAGGAGCAGCGGTTCTACTCCGAGCCCCTCCCGGATGACTGAGCTTCTCACCCTATCTCTAAGGGAGAGCCCAGACACCCTGCGGAGGAAACCCATTTCGGCCGCTTGTATTCGCGATCTTGTTCTTTCGGTCACTACCCACAACTCGTGACCATAGGTGAGGATGGGAACGTAGATTGACCAGTAAGTAGAGGCACCGGTCATACAGAGACCGAACGGCCCCTATCAAGGGGTCCGGCACTCCATATTCCCGGAGCACCCCCCACAGGACTCCACGAGGGACACGGTCGAACGCTTTCTCCAAGTCCACAAAACACATGTAGACTGGTTGGGCGAACTCCCATGCACCCTCCAGGATCCTGCCGAGGGTATAGAGCTGGTCCACTGTTCCACGGCCAGGACGAAAGCCACACTGCATCTCCTGAATCCGAGGCTCGATTATCCGACGGATCCTCCTCTCCAATACCCCCGAATAGACCTTACCAGGGAGGCTGAGGAGTGTGATACCCCTATAGTTGGAACACACCCTCCGGTCCCCCTTTTTAAAGAGGGGGACCACCACCCCAATCTGCCAGTCCAGAGGCACTGTCCCCGATGTCCACGCGATACTGCAGAGGCGTGTCAGCCAAGACAGCCCTACAACATCCAGAGCCTTGAGAAACTCAGGACGGACCTCATCCACCCCCGGGGCCTTGCCACCGAGGAACTTTTTAACCACCTCGGCAACCTCAGCCCCAGAAATGGGAGGCCCCGTCTCCGAGCTCTCCGACTCTGCCTCTTCCGAGCACGTGTTGGTAGGATTGAGGAGTTCCTCGAAGTACTCCCCCCACCGACTCACAACATCCCTAGTTGAGGTCAGCAAAGACCCGTCCGCACTGTAAACAGTGTTGACTGTGAGCCGCTTCCCCCCCCTGAGATGCCGGATGGTGGACCAGAATCTTTTCGAGGCCGTCCGGAAATCGTTCTCCATGGTCTCACCGAACTCCTCCCAGGCCCGAGTTTTTGCCTCAGCAACCGCCGAAGCCGTGGCCCGTCTGGCCCGTCGGTACCTATCAGCTTCTTCCAGGGTCCCACTGGCCAAAAAGGCCCGATAGGACTCCTTCTTCAGCTTGACGGCTTCCCTCACCACTGGTGTCCACCAGCAGGTTCGAGGGTTGCCGCCACGACAGGCACCGACCACCTTACGGCCACAACTCCGACCAGCTGCCTCGGCAATGGAGTCACGGAACATGGCCCATTCAATGTCCCCCACCTCAAATATGGTTGAAGCTCTGCCGGAGGTGGGAGTTAAAGCTCCTTCTGACGGGGGATTCTGACAAACGCTCCCAGCAGACCCTCACAATACGTTTGGGCCTGCCAGGTCTGATCGGCATCCTCCCCCACCAGCGGAGCCAACTCACCACCAGGTGGTGATCAGTTGACAGCTCCGCCCCTCTCTTCACCCGAGTGTCCAGGACATACGGCCGCAAGTCCGATGATACAACCACAAAGTCGATCATCGAACTGCGGCCAAGGGTGTCCTGGTGCCAAGTGCACATATGGACACCCTTATGCCTGAACATGGTGTTCGTTATGGACAGTCTATGACTGGCACAGAAGTCCAACAACATAGCACCACTCTGATTCAGATCGGGGGGGCCGTTCCTCTCAATCACACCCCTCCAGGTCTCACTGTCATTGCCCACGTGAGCATTGAAGTCCCCCAGCAGAATGAGGGAGTCTCCGGTAGGAGCATTCTCCAGTGCCTCCCCCAGAGACTCCAAAAAGAGTAGGTACTCTGAACTGCTGTTTGGCGCATAGGCACAAACAACAGTCAGGACTCGTCCCCCCACCCAAGGCGGAGGGAGGCTACCCTCTCGTTCACTGGGGTAAACCCCAATGTACTGGCACACAGCCGGGGGGGCAATAAGTATGCCCACACCTGCTCTGCGCCTCTCACCACGGGCAACTCCAGAGTGGAAGAGAGTCCAACCCCTCTCAAGAGTACTGGTTCCAGATCCCAAGCCGTGCGTCGAGGTGAATCCGACTATATCTAACGGTCTGATGAAGTTTCAACAATAAACAACAAACTTTGTATTATGAGAAAGAACCAGACTCATTCTTTAGGAATCCGAAAATAAGCTCTATTTTACGAGTTATGCACGAATTCGGATTCTCCTATAAAACGAATTCCTTAACTCAAACCAAGTTAAGACTGCTTTGTCCTTCATATTTATTCATGTCTAATCAAGTTTCAATGATAAACAACGTTGTACTTTGTAGAATGAGAAAGAACTTCTTCAGCAATAAGCATCTCTCGACAAATGACGAAATACAGATTTTGCTATAAAATTAATTGCTATCAGCCTGACTTAAAACTGTTTGTCTTCCTTATTTATCCACTTCAAATCAAGTTTCAACAATTAAAAATTTTTTGTAGTTTGAGAAAGAACAACTTAATCTTGAGCAATCAGTATAAAAAGAAGGTAAGCAAAGGTGCGAATGTCAAACCATACATGATCAAAAAAGGGAGCGGAGGTGTTTGGCTGAGACAAGGTGTGAATGTCCACCCATAATTAATGAAAAGCGGGCAACAAGTAGGTTCGAATGCCCAACCATACATCATCAAAAGCAAGAGTGGATATGTTCAGCTACAAGAAGGTTTGAACGTCTGACCATAGTTTGTAAAAAGCGGGTAAGAAAAGGTTCGAATGCCCGAACATACACCATCAAAGGAGGGAGCGGAGGTGTTCCGCTGTAAGAAGGTGTGAATGTCCGACCATAGTTGGTAAAAAACGGGTAAGAAAAGGTTAAAATACCCGACTGTACACAATCAGTAGCGGGTGCGGAGTTGTTCGGCTACTAAAAGGTGTGAAAGTCCAACCATGGTTTGTAAAAAGCGGGTAAGAAAAGGTGCGAATGCCCGAAAATGTATGATCAAAAGAGGGAGCGGAGGTGTTCGGCTGCAAGAAGGTGTGAATGTACACCCATAATTACTGAAAAATGGGTAAGAAAAGGTGCGAATTTCCAACTATACATAATCAAAAGCAGGAGTGGATGTGTTCGGCTCCAAGAAGGGTTGAATGTCTGACCATAGTTTGTAAAAAGCAGGTAAGAAAAGGTTTGACTGCCCGAACATACACCATCAAAAGAGGGAGCGGAGGTGTTCCGCTGTAAGAAGGTGTGAATGTCCGACCATAGTTGGTAAAAAGCGGGTAAGAAAAGGTTAAAATACCCGACTGTACACAATCAATAGCGGGAGCGGAGTTGTTCGGCTACTAAAAGATGTGAAAGTCCGACTATGGTTTGTAAAAAGCGGGTAAGAAAAGGTGCTAATGCCCGACAATGTATGATCAAAAGAGGGAGTGGAGGTTTTCGGCTGTAAGAAGGTCTGAATGTCCAACTATAATTTGTAAAAACCGGGTAAGAAAAGGCTTGAAAGCCCGACTATACACCATCATAAGCGGGAGAGGAGGTGTTCAGCTGTAAGAAGGTGTGAATGTCCACCCATAATTACTGAAAAATGGGTAAGAAAAGGTGCGAATGCCCAAACATACATCATCAAAAGCAGGAGTGGATGTGTTGGGCTACAAGAAGGTTTGAAAGTCCGACCATGGTTTGTAAAAAACGGGTAAGAAAAGGTGCGAATGCCCGACAATGTATATTCAAAAGAGGGAGCGGAGGTTTTTGGCTACAAGAAGGTTTGAATGTCCGACCATAGTTTGTAAAAAGCGGGTAAGAAAAGGTTCAAATGCCTGACAATACACCATCAAAAGCGTGAGCGGAGGTGTTCCGCTGTAAGACGGTGTGAATGTCCGACCATAGTTGGTAAAAAGCGGGTAAGAAAAGGTTAAAATACCCGACTGTACACAATCAATAGCGGGAGCGGAGCTGTTCAGCTACAAGAAGGTGTGAAAGTCCAACCATGGTTTGTAAAAAGCTGCTAAGAAAAGGTTCGAATGCCCGAATATATACCATCAAAAGCGGAAGCGGAGGTGTTCGGCTGCAAGAAGGTGTGAACGTCCGACCAAAGTTTGTAAAAAGCAGTTAAGAAAAGGTTCGAATATCCAACCAAACATAATCAAAAGCGGGAGCAGAGCTGTTCGACTGCAAGTAGGTGTGAATGTCCAGCCATAATTACTCACAAACGGGTAAAAAAAGGTAGTATTGCCAGACCATACATGATCAAAACAGGGAGCTGAGGTGGTTCAGCACCAAGGTGTGAATGTCTGACTATAGTTTGTAAAAAGCGGGTAAGCTGCGAATGACCGACTAAATATCAACAAAAGGTCTTCGGATGCAAGTGGGTGTGAATATCCCACCATACAAGTATGGTGGAGAGGAAGCTGTGAACAGCCGACCATAGTTTGCAAAAAGCAGGTGAGACAAGGTGCGAATGCCCAAACAAACACCATCAAAAGAGGGAGCGGAGGTGTTTGGCTGTGACAAGGTGTGAATGTCCACCCAAAATTAATGAAAAGCGGGCAAAAAGTAGGTTTGAATGCCCAAGCATACATCATCAAAAGAAGGAGTGGATGTGTTCGGCTACAAGAAGGTTTGAATGTCCGAGCATAGTTTGTAAAAAGCGGGTAAGAAAAGGTTCGAATGCCCAAACAAACACCATCAAAAGAGGGAGCGGAGGTGTTCCGCTGTAAGAAGGTGTGAATGTCCGACCATAGTTGGTAAAAAGTGGGTAAGAAAAGGTTAAAATACCCGACTGTACACAATCAATAGGGGGAGCGGAGTTGTTCGGCTACAAGAAGGTGTGAAAGTCTAACCATGGTTTGTAAAAAGCTGCTAAGAAAAGGTTCGAATGCCCGAATATATACCATCAAAAGCGGAAGCGGAGGTGTTCGGCTGCAAGAAGGTGTGAACGTCCGACCAAAGTTTGTAAAAAGCAGTTAAGAAAAGGTTCGAATATCCAACCAAACAAAATCAAAAGCGGGAGCAGAGCTGTTCGACTGCAAGTAGGTGTGAATGTCCAGCCATAATTACTCACAAACGGGTAAGAAAAGGTAGTATTGCCAGACCATACATGATCAAAACAGGGAGCTGAGGTGGTTCAGCACCAAGGTGTGAATGTCTGACTATAGTTTGTAAAAAGCGGGTACGATAAGGTGCGAATGCCTGACAATGTATAATCAAAAGAGGGAGCAGAGGTTTTCGGCTACAAGAAGGTTTGAACGTCTGACCATAGTTTGTAAAAAGCGGGTAAGAAAAGGTTCGAATGCCCGAACATACACCATCAAAGGAGGGAGCGGAGGTGTTCCGCTGTAAGAAGGTGTGAATGTCCGACCATAGTTGGTAAAAAACGGGTAAGAAAAGGTTAAAATACCCGACTGTACACAATCAGTAGCGGGTGCGGAGTTGTTCGGCTACTAAAAGGTGTGAAAGTCCGACCATGGTTTGTAAAAAGCGGGTAAGAAAAGGTGTGAATGCCCGAAAATGTATGATCAAAAGAGGGAGCGGAGGTGTTTGGCTGCAAGAAGGTGTGAATGTACACCCATAATTACTGAAAAATGGGTAAGAAAAGGTGCGAATGCCCAAATATACATAATCAAAAGCAGGAGTGGATGTGTTCGGCTCCAAGAAGGGTTGAATGTCTGACCATAGTTTGTAAAAAGCAGGTAAGAAAAGGTTTGACTGCCCGAACATACACCATCAAAAGAGGGAGCGGAGGTGTTCCGCTGTAAGAAGGTGTGAATGTCCGACCATAGTTGGTAAAAAGCGGGTAAGAAAAGGTTAAAATACCCGACTGTACACAATCAATAGCGGGAGCGGAGTTGTTCGGCTACTAAAAGATGTGAAAGTCCGACTATGGTTTGTAAAAAGCGGGTAAGAAAAGGTGCTAATGCCCGACAATGTATGATCAAAAGAGGGAGCAGAGGTGTTCGGCTGCAAGAAGGTCTGAATGTCCAACCATAATTTGTATAAACCGGGAAGGAAAGTTTCGAAAGCCCGACTATACACCATCAAAAGCGGGAGTAGAGTGGTTCAGCTGCAAGAAGGTCTGAATGTCCATCAATAATTGCTTTAAAACATGAAAGAAAATTTTCGAATATCATCCGCACATGATCATAAGAAGGAGAGGAGGTGTTCAGCTGCAAGAAGGTGTGAATGTCCACCCATAATTCCTGAAAAATGGGTAAAAAAAGGTGCGAATGCCCAACCATACATTATCAAAAGCAGGTGTGAATGTCAGATCATAATTTGCAAAAAGCTGATGAGAAAGGGTGAGAATGCCCGACTATACACCATCAAATGCGGGAGCGGAGGTGTTCGGCTCTGAGTAGGTGTGAATGTCCGACCATAATTGCTGAAAAATGTGTTAGAAAAGGAAAGAATGCCGGACCATACATCATCAAAAGCGAGAGAGGTGGTGTTCGGCTGCAAAAAGGTGTAAATGTTCGACTAATGTTTGTAAAAAGCGGGTAAGACATGGTGCGAATGCCTGACAAGGTATGATCAAAAGCAGGAGCGGAGGTGTTCAGCTGCAAGAAGGTCTAAATGTCCATCAATAATTGCTAGAAAACATGAAAGAAAATTTTCGAAAATCAAACCGCACATGATCATAAGTGGGAGAGGAGGTGTTCAGCTGCAAGAAGGTGTGAATGTCCACCCATTATTCCTGACAAATGGGTAAGAAAAGGTGCGAATGCCCAACCATACATTATCAAAAGCAGGTGTGAATGTCAGATCATAATTTGCAAAAAGCTGATGAGAAAGGGTGAGAATGTCCGACTGCACACCATCAAATGCGGGAGCGGAGTTGTTCGGCTGTGAGTAGGTGTGAATCTCCGACCGTAATTTCTGAAAAATGTGTTAGAAAAGGTAAGAATGCCGGTCCATACATCATCAAAAGCGAGAGAGGTGGTGTTCGGCTGCAAGTAGGTGTTAATGTCCAGCCATAATTACTCACAAACGGGTAAGAAAAGGTAGTATTGCCAGACCATACATGATCAAAACAGGGAGCGGAGGTGGTTCAGCTGCAAGAAGGTGTGAATGTCTCACTAAAGTTCAAATATATTAACAAAAGCGGGAGGAGAGGTCTTCGGATGAGAGTGGTTGAGAATTTCCAACCATAATCTATAAAATTCGGTGAAAAAAAGGTGTGATAGAACACTAAAAGGTGGAGCGGAAGTGTTCGGCTGCAAGAAGGTGTGAATGTCCGACTATATTTGGTGAAAAGCAGGTGAAGCAAGGTCTGAATGCCCAACCTTACATTATCAAAAGCGAGATCAGAGGTGTTTGGCTGCAAGAAGGCCATAGTTTGCCAAAAGCGGGTAAGCTGCGAATGACCAACTAAATATCAACAAAAGTGGGGGCGGAGGTCTTCGGATGCAACTGGGTGTGAACATCCCACCATACAAGTATGGTGGAGAGGAAGCTGTGAACAGCCGACCATAGTTTGCAAAAAGCGGGTGAGAAAAGGTGCGAATGTGCAACCATACATGATCAAAACAGGGAGCGGAGGTGTTTGGCTGTGACAAGGTGTGAATGTCCACCCAAAATGAATGAAAAGCGGGCAAAAAGTAGGTTTGAATGCCCAACCATACATCATCAAAAGCAGGAGTGGATATGTTCGGCTACAAGAAGGTTTGAACGTCTGACCATAGTTTGTAAAAAGCGGGTAAGAAAAGGTTCGAATGCCCAAACATACACCATCAAAAGAGGGAGCGGAGGTGTTCCGCTGTAAGAAGGTGTGAATGTCCGACCATAGTTGGTAAAAAGTGGGTAAGAAAAGGTTAAAATACCCGACTGTACACAATCAATAGGGGGAGCGTAGTTGTTCGGCTACAAGAAGTTGTGAAAGTCCAACCATGGTTTGTAAAAAGCGGGTAAGAAAAGGTGCGAATGCCCGAAAATGTATGATCAAAAGAGGGAGCGGAGGTGTTCGGCTGCAAGAAGGTGTGAATGTACACCCATAATTACTGAAAAATGGGTAAGAAAAGGTGCGAATGCCCAACTATACATAATCAAAAGCAGGAGTGGATGTGTTCGGCTCCAAGAAGGGTTGAATGTCTGACCATAGTTTGTAAAAAGCAGGTAAGAAAAGGTTTGACTGCCCGAACATACACCATCAAAAGAGGGAGTGGAGGTGTTCCGCTGTAAGAAGGTGTGAATGTCCGACCATAGTTGGTAAAAAGCGGGTAAGAAAAGGTTAAAATACCCGACTGTACACAATCAATAGCGGGAGCGGAGTTGTTCGGCTACAAGAAGGTGTGAAAGTCCAACCATCGTTTGTCAAAAGCTGGTAAGAAAAGGTTCGAATGCCCGAATATATACCATCAAAAGCGGAAGCGGAGGTGTTCGGCTGCAAGAAGGTGTGAACGTCCGACCAAAGTTGGCAAAAAGCAGTAAAGAAAAGGTTCGAATATCCAAACATAATTAAAAGCGAGAGAGATTGTGTTCAGCTGCAAGTAGGTGTGAATATCCAGCCATAATTACTCACAAACGGGTAAGAAAATGTAGTATTGCCAGACCATACATGATCAAAACAGGGAGCGGAGGTGGTTTAGCTGCAAAAAGGGGTGAATGTCCAACTAAAGTTCAAATATATTAACAAAAGCGGGAGGAGAGGTCTTCGGATTAGAGTGGTTGAAATTTCCAACCATAATCTATAAAATGCGGTGAAAAAAAAAAGGTGTGAAGGAATGAATTTTATAGCAAAATCCGAAATCATGCATAACTCCGCAAAAGGAACGTATTGCTCAACCAAAGGGATGCTTCTTTCTCATTCAGGGTAATATGAGGAACTTTATGCTTGATACATTTTAGACACGGATAACTATGAAGGACAAAGCAATTTTAACTTGGTTTGAGCAAAGCAATTCATTTTATAGGAAAATCCGAAATCGTGCAGGACTCATGAAAGTAAGCTTATTCTCGGATTCCTGATCCTCCAGTGTTGCTCTTTCCTATACTGCAAAATACAGCCTTGTTCTTTGTTGAAATCGATATAGACATTGATAAATATGAAGGACAAAGCAGTTTCCACTTTGTTTGAGTGAAGGAAATAATTTTATAGCAAAATCCCAAATCAAGCAGAACGTATGAAAATAAGCGTGTTTTCGGATTCCTGATCCTTCAGTGTTGCTATTTCTTCTACTGCAAAATACAATGTTGTTCTTTGTTGAAGTCAATCTAGACATTGATAAATATGAAGGACAAAGCAGTTTTAACATAGTTTGAGTAAAGGAATTCATTTTATACATAAAATCCCAAATCATGCAGAACGTATGAAAATAAGCTTATTCTCGGATTCCTGTTCCTTCAAGTGTTGCTCTTTCTACTACTGCAAAATACAATGTTGTTCTTTGTTGAAGTAAATCTAGACATTGATAAATATGAAGGACAAAGCAGTTTTCACTTGGTTTTAGTGAAGGAATTCATTTTATACATAAAATCCCAAATCATGCAGAACGTATGAAAATAAGCTTATTCTCGGATTACTGATCCTTCAGTGATGCTCTTTCTTCTACTGCAAAATCCAGTGTTGTTCTTTGTTGAAGTCAATCTAGACATTGATAAATATGAAGGACAAAGCAGTTTTCACTTGGTTTGAGTGAAGGATTTGCAGCTGAAAACCTCCCGCTCCCGCTTTTGATTGTGTATAGTCGGGCTTTCGAGCCTTTTCTTACCCGGTTTTTAGAAATTATGGTTAGACATTCAGACCTTGCAGCCGAAGACCTCCACTCCCTCTTTTGATCATACATTGTCGGGCATTCGCACCTTGTCTTACCCGCTTTTTACAAACTATAGTCAGACATTCACATCTTGCAGCTGAACCACCTCCGCTCCCTGTTTTGATCATGTATGGTCTGGCAATACTACCTTTTCTTACCCGTTTGTGAGTAATTATGGCTGGACATTCACACCTACTTGCAGTCGAACAGCTCTGCTCTCGCTTTTGATGGTATATATTCGGGCATTCGAACCTTTTCTTAACTGCTTTTTGCAAACTTTGGTCGGACGTTCACACCTTCTTGCAGCCGAACACCTCCGCTTCCGCTTTTGATGGTATATATTCGGGCATTCGAACCTTTTCTTAGCAGCTTTTTACAAACCATGGTTGAACTTTCACACCTTCTTGTAGCCGAACACCTCCGCTCCCGCTTTTGATGGTGTATAGTCAGGCATTTGAACCTTTTCTTTCCCGCTTTTTACAAACTATGGTCGGACATTCAAACCTTCTTGTAGCCGAAAACCTCCGCTCCCTCTTTTGATCATACATTGTCGGGCATTCGCACCTTTTCTTACCCGTTTTTTATAAACCATGGTCGGACTGTCACACATTCTTGTAGCCAAACACATCCGCTCCCGCTATTGATTGTGTACAGTCGGGTATTTTAACCTTTTCTTACCCGTTTTTTACCAACTATGGTCGGACATTCACACCTTCTTACAGCGGAACACCTCCGCTCCCTCTTTTGATGGTCTATGTTCGGGCATTCGAACCTTTTCTTACCCGCTTTTTACAAACTATGGTCGGACATTCAAACTTTCTTGTAGCCGAACACATCCACTCCTGCTTTTGATGATGTATGGTTGGGCATTTTCACCTTTTCTTACCCATTTTTCAGTAATTATGGGTGGACATTCACACCTTCTTGCAGCTGAAAAACTCCTCTCCCGCTTATGATCATGTGCGGTTTGATATTTGAAAATTTTCTTTCATGTTTTAAAGCAATTATTGATGGACATTCAAATCTTCTTGTAGCCGAACACATCCACTCCTGCTTTTGATGATGTATGGTAAGCTTTTCTTACCCGCTTTTTACAAACTATGGTCGGACATTCAAACCTTCTTGTAGCCAAAACCCTCCCCTCCCTCTTTTGATCTTACATTGTTGGGCATTCGCACCTTATCTTACCCGCTTTTTACAAACTATAGTCAGACATTCATACCTTGCAGCTGAACCACCTCCGCTCCCTGTTTTGATCATGTATGGTCTGGCAATACTACCTTTTCTTACCCGTTTGTGAGTAATTAATCCCAAAATATTGAGCATAAAATAAGTCTTTATGCTGATGATGTATTACTTTTCCTTCAGAACTCACAGACGTCTCTCAGTCACACGATCACACTCATAAATAAATTCTCAGCACTTTCTGACTACTCTATCAACTGGTCTAAGACCACAGTTCTGCCCATTAACTGTAGGGTCCATAATATACCTGCGATCACTTTACAGTCAGGAAATATTAGATATTTAGGCATAAACATTTCCTCCAGGCTCTCAGAGCTAACAAAGCTAAATTATGTGCAATTATTAAAGACAGTAGAGGACGATCTCTCGTTGGAAGTCCTTACCTATATCACTTATGGGGAGAGTTACATCCATTAAAATGATGATACTACCAAAAGTTAACTATTTGTTCTCAATGATCCCCATAAAACCATCTGCTACTTGGTTTAAGTCACTAGATTCATGCATCTCCAAAATTCTGTGGAAAAACAAACCACCACGTATTAGTTTAAAAACCCTACAGAAGACCAAGGACAGTGGTGGATTAGATTTACCTCATTTTCAGCACTATTCCTTAGACAATAGGTTACAATATATATCAAAATGGTTTAAACCTTGTTGTTGTCACAGTTCCCAGAGACGTTGTAATCGTTGAGGATTCTATATTCACCCCCTCATTAGAGGCACGTAATGCAGATTGATGACACTGAATCTTCTTCTCTGTTCATTGCTGGCATCATTCCCAGCATCGTAAGTGTTCGTGGCATTGTTAGCCTCTTCTTCTGGATCTTGATATCGAGAATCCTTTTGTATTTCTGGTTTGTCAGTCCTCTGTCTTCGTTCACCGGAGTCTTTGTCTTTTTGTCCTTGAGTTTGGTGATTTTTTCTTCTTTTGATGCCTTGACACAATGTGACAGGTGATACCACGTGGGAGATCCTGTAACTTGGATTGCTGTCCCTGTGCTGCGAAATGGCTGTGCTGCTCAAATGGTCTCTCCTTCATCATGGTTACATGCTGCCATTCCGACATCTCGCCATTCCGACATGGGTCTCCAATTGTCGGAATGGCGACACTTAATTTTTTATCAAACGTCCCACCATTCCGACACTTTTTTCCTCCTATGGTCGGAATGGCGGTATGTTTTTTGTTTTTTTTAACATACCGCCATTCCGACAGTTCCTTTTAATAGCCTATTTTTTACCCAAAACATTTTGCACTAATGATATGCCGGCGCAAATACGCCCTAAAGTTTGGCGCACAAGCTTTGCACATGCAGAGGCCACAGCCTCGCAAACAAACTTTAATAATCTATTATCAAAATCCCCTGAATTTCAAATATAAAAATACAGATATTAATATAACTCTGGCGAGACTGAAACTGATTAAGCAGAAATACAGTGTCAGTGAGCTGTCACAGCAGCCAGCTGGAGCGGGATAACTCCGCTGTCATCATATGCAAAAGTAATAATTGCAATTACAGATATCATGGCTACTGCACAGGACACAGTTGCAAGCACTCTGCCTTGCCTTGCCAATAGAAGAAGATAGAAATGACAGCATAGAACGTATAAAACACAACAAAATGCAGTAAAAACGTTTATTCATGTTATTCACGTGATTTATGAGTACTCACTCCAATTTTGGGAAGCGCGGATGGGTTTTGCGCATTTGGCACAAACACACAGCCGCAACGGTTGTAGCTTTATACAGCCTGTTGATATCTTAAGGACCTAACTGGTCACACCTGGGACTAAATGTCATGTAGAGATTGTTTTTACATGACATTACAGCTGAACATATAGCTTTCATCCACAAACCAACGTGGGAGAGCCCGAAGACGCATGTGCCAGACGCACATAGGCATGCGTAAAACCAATTTTGACCACTTCATACTGTTTATTTGCTTTCTTTTAGTTAACTTTCGTTTCTTTTGGATTCTTGTGCGTGTTATGGAGCCGTTTTGGTCCATGTTTGTAAGCCTTTTTTTCCTGGATTAAATTTTCGGAAGTTGAAACAAGTGGCATTGGAGTGTGTGATTGAAAACCACCGCGGACTGCTTCTCCTCCTCCAGTTGCCGAGACTTTGTGTTTTTAATAACGCTTGTCTATAAACATGTTAAACATATAAATTGCATGAACAGAAAGAAGGGACTCACCTGTTGAGTAACACACATTTCCTTATACGGAAAGCCTTGTCGGAATGGTGGGACATTTGAACGTCAGAATAGCGGGATGTCGCAATGGTGGGATGTCGGAATGGTGGGACGTTTGCATGTCGGAATGGTGGTATGTCGGAATGGTGGGATGTCGGAATAGCGGGATGTCGGAATGGCGGGATTTCGGAATGGGTGTTGCCACCCCCTTCATCATATACACAGTTATTTATACATCACCTTCCACCATGAAGCGTTGTCCCTTTTTGTTTCTCTCTTTGTTCTTAAAATGCTGTTATGCATGTCTAAACCAATCCATTAAATTAGATCATTTTGGCAGTAAAGCGATCTACAATGTGCTTGGTCGCAAAGCTGCTCATCTGTGGTAAACAGCTCTTCAGAAAGGCATTCTTCAATTGATTTCACTAATTCTATGTAATAATTTTGTGATTTCCTACAAAACTACACTTCTTCTCCCATCTGTCTGAGTATTTAATATTGTCTGGGTCCCGTTAAAACATGTATTTTTCCCATCTAATTCCTTGTTTGCTTTAAAACAAGTATTCCCCATTTTCTATCCCTTCAGTAGCCAACCAGTTTGTATGGAGTACACTGGAGCAACTTGACTGATCAGTAAAACACTGCTTTTGTTGTCACCGCAAGGCTTCCCCCGTCGGTTGTTTCACTGAGACACTACTGAGTAACTATAACTCAACACAGTTTATACACATAACATTCATATGCATACTAACAAACAAACAAACAATTATTTATCGCAATTTTCTCATCTCTGTTTGAACGTACACCCAGGTAAATATTCCTGTAGTCTTCTCATACCGACTATGGACCCATTCATTGTTTAACTTCACTGTTTTGCAAATCCTAATTGAATATTACACATTGACATTGAACTTTACTTGATAAGCAGGTCTTCATTGCATTCAGCAGCCTATATGTGAGCATCTATGTGTAAGCTGTTCTTCTTTGCATTTATCAGCAGCAAGCAATTCTTCATTGCACATGCATATGAAAATAGTAAAACAATTCCAATGCGTTAGCGAAACCTTCTATATCAGGAGTGTCCATCATGATGCTGGGAATAGAACCTCTTTCCCAGAATAGTTCAACCTTCATTACTCAACTGATCATAACTCCGCAATGAGCACATTTCAAAGTATCATTCCTCTACATATATTCAAAAATCTATGTGTAAATGTTTAATATTTCTTATATTTGTTGATGTCATTCTGTGTGCATGTGGCCTAAACCCAATCTCTGTGTGGCAATTTTAATTTAAACAAGTTGAACTCTGCCTCTGATCATTTAAAAAAGGTGTGTACCAATATCAACCTTTCTCAGGTAATTACTGATCCTACAAAACCAAAGAGATCCTTCAAGGTTGTCCCTGATTGTCTCAATCTTAACAAATCAAAGGGAGAAAATCCGCAGTATCTGAACTTGGTGTTAGTTATCACTGCTCAATAGCCTGTATCAGAATTGCAAAAATGAAAACATTAGGTCCACGCTTGGTATCCAGATCCTGAAACATCTCCATGAGCAGGCTTTTTTTTAACTGATCCGTTGAATAGTTATATGACACTGTTAAAATCCCAGATGAAGATCTAGCACTTGACCATTTTTGTAAATCTTCTAATTCCATAGTTGATAAACACGCCCCTTTTAAAAAGTATAGAACTTAGAACAGGTCTATCCCTGGCTTTCGGCAGAACTGTCTTCTTTACTTTTTTTTCCCCTTGTCCTGTTCAGCATTATGTCAGAAGAATTGTAGTCTGAATACCTATGATGCCAAACAGATTTGTTTTGCCAAGGGAAGTTTTATAAATGTAAAGCTCCCCTTGATGCCCATTTATTTATTTCTTTTTACAATATATGACATGAACTGAACTGAACCGGACCGGGGGACAAGGAAAGAAGAAGAGGAAAGAAGAGGAAACAGAAAAAAAATAGAAACAAAAACCAGACAACCAGCTGCTACACCTGTAAAAAACAAAACAGACAACAATCCATGGCCTATGAGGGGAATCCAGCCTTAGCGCCAAGAGGAGCACCTGAAAGCAGACAAGCAGAGAAAAAACAAACACACAAACAAACAAAAACAAGCACAAGAAGCGGCAATCGCATACAACACAGCTGTGGATATAGATGACCTGAGACGACATGATAATACATCAACTGCTTAGTGACCATGCTACTGGACTAATGAATGTGTGTGTGTGTGTGTGTGTGTGAGAACATGCAACACCCATGGCACAGGACCTACATGATAACCGTGCTTAGTTATGAGTGTATAAGCGTACAGGGCCACAATCCACAGCCCCCCAAACAATCAGAAGCAGGCAGAGAGGGCCACAAGACCCAGGCCACCAGCAGCCCCCACAGAGCACAGAACCCAGGTAGCCCACCGCAGGGGCAACCACGCATCCACCCAGAAGACTGCAGAGGAAGCCCCCGGAAAGAGCCCCCATAAGCATAGGGCAGAGGCACTCCGGGAACCAGGGGCAACAGCCCACCGACCCCGCCAGGCCCCAGCCGCCCAGACATGGGCCGTGCACTGGACCTGGGCCCCAGGAGCCCGAGCGCCCCCAAACCCCCCGGCAGAGGCCCCACCCAATACCCAGGAGGGCCAAGCGCCCCAGACAGCCACAAAGTGGGTCAGCGCCTGCCCCAGCGCCCCTGGCCAAGTGCCCTGGGAGTCAAGACGTGCCCACAGGTGGGTGAAGTCGCGAGCAGTGGGGAGAGGCAACGCTGATGCCCCATCGGGAGAAACACAGGCAGGCCAGGCGACAGCAAGTCCCAGATCCAGGCCCAATCATTACCACACACACTTTCACGTCCCATACATCCACACATCCACACATCCTACCTCCCTCGACTCTGCTGGGGTGTAGTGCAGCGGGCACACCAGGAGGCCAGCAACCCCCCAGCCACCACAGACCCCGAACCAGCAGAACAATTAATTAATCCTCCTGGCCCCTCCTGCCCCGAGCAGACACCAGGAAGCAGGGGTGTGCGAAGAAGACCCCTCCCCTCACCCTTCTGGCTCTTCAATATTTTCTAATAGTGAGCAATTAAAATTGAGGGGCAGCCAAACTTGTAGAACTGGGAGCGCGGCACTCTGGGCAGCCTACATACCCAAAGAGCCCCGCCCACCAGATGCCACTCAGTGTAACCACCCCCCAAGACCTAATGTGTGTGTGTGAGTGTGTTTGATAAGTACTAATGTCTAAGGTGTAATTAAAACAGGGGCAGGGAACTGCAGAGTGCAACCAAAGGGGACCACCTACGTGGCCCCATCCACTACACCCCACCGAACACACACGCCCCCAAAACCCTTCATGTGTGAGTGTGTGCTGTGTACAGGAGCCAGAAGGGAGAGGGGTATGGGGATATATACCGGGGGAGCTACTCTCCCCCAGAGAGGGCAGCCAGGGACTGGCTGCAATAGGCATCCCCGCTACCTGGGAGCCAGCAATGGGTAGGAGGGCGTGATGTCCACCAGGCTCGGGGCCTGCAGCGACCATATTCCGGGAGCTACTGTACCCCCAGAAGGTACCCATCCCGCCCCACCCCACTCAACCCAACCCCACCCCGGAGGACCTCTACAAAAAACAAACAAACAAACCACCCGGTCACACCAGTCGCAGCAGCCCGGGCCTGAGACCCACCATCACCCAGCAACCCACCACCACCACTATGTGATAAAACTAATCAGAGGGGACCAGAGAGAATGAAATTCAGCCAATTGATGTTTTGAGGAGGCAGACATTGTTTCCATGCTAATATAATCTAAAAGAAAATTTCTAAACTGGTTAATACACAGATTGTTCTTCGCTTTCCAGTTCATGAGAATAGTTTTCTTTGCGATACATAACACTGTGACAACCATGTGTGCTGAGTTAATTTCCATGTTGATGTTGTCTAAGTCACCCAGTATGCACAGTGTGGGGCATGCAGGGATGCTACACTTTAGCCATGTTGATAGGTCCTCACAGACTTCAAGCCAGAACTTCTGGACAGGCGCAGAAAACCACAAAGCGTGTACATAATCATCAGGTGTGTTATCTGTGCAATGTGAGCAGATGTTTGAGTGTGTTAGACCCATCCTGAACATCCTTTGTCCTGTATAGTGTGTTCTATGAAGGATTTTGTATTGTATGAGCTGTAAATTAGGATTTCGAGTCTTTATGAAGGTGTTCAAACATATTTGTGGTTAGAAGCTATGACCAGAACTGATGGATAAATCTGCCTCCCATTTTGAGGATGGAAGAGACATTGTGTCATCTATCTTAGACAATAATTTATATATTTTTGATAGTAGTTTTGGGGTACAGATGCTTAGAAATTCTGCTACCCTAGTCGGGGGTTGTAAGTCTGGTTGGTGGAGGATATATCCATCCATCCATCCATCATCTGCCGCTTATCCGGGGGTCGGGTCGCGGGGGCAGCAGCTTGAGCAGAGAAACCCAGACGTCTCTGTCCCCGGCCATTTCCTCCAGCTCTTCCGGGGGGACCCCGAGGCATTCCCAGGCCAGCCGAGAGACATAGTCTGTCCTGGGTCTCCCCCGGGGTCTCCTCCCAGTGGGACGTGCCCGGAACACCTCCCCAGGGAGGCGCCCAGGGGGCATCCTAACCAGATGCCCGAGCCACCTCATCTGACTCCTCTCAATGCGGAGGAGCAGCGGTTCTACTCCGAGCCCCTCCCGGATGACTGAGCTTCTCACCCTATCTCTAAGGGAGAGCCCAGACACCCTGCGGAGGAAACCCATTTCGGCCGCTTGTATTCGCGATCTTGTTCTTTCGGTCACTACCCACAACTCGTGACCATAGGTGAGGATGGGAACGTAGATTGACCAGTAAGTAGAGGCACCGGTCATACAGAGACCGAACGGCCCCTATCAAGGGGTCCGGCACTCCATATTCCCGGAGCACCCCCCACAGGACTCCACGAGGGACACGGTCGAACGCTTTCTCCAAGTCCACAAAACACATGTAGACTGGTTGGGCGAACTCCCATGCACCCTCCAGGATCCTGCCGAGGGTATAGAGCTGGTCCACTGTTCCACGGCCAGGACGAAAGCCACACTGCATCTCCTGAATCCGAGGCTCGATTATCCGACGGATCCTCCTCTCCAATACCCCCGAATAGACCTTACCAGGGAGGCTGAGGAGTGTGATACCCCTATAGTTGGAACACACCCTCCGGTCCCCCTTTTTAAAGAGGGGGACCACCACCCCAATCTGCCAGTCCAGAGGCACTGTCCCCGATGTCCACGCGATACTGCAGAGGCGTGTCAGCCAAGACAGCCCTACAACATCCAGAGCCTTGAGAAACTCAGGACGGACCTCATCCACCCCCGGGGCCTTGCCACCAAGGAACTTTTTAACCACCTCGGCAACCTCAGCCCCAGAAATGGGAGGCCCCGTCTCCGAGCTCTCCGACTCTGCCTCTTCCGAGCACGTGTTGGTAGGATTGAGGAGTTCCTCGAAGTACTCCCCCCACCGACTCACAACATCCCTAGTTGAGGTCAGCAAAGCCCCGTCCGCACTGTAAACAGTGTTGACTGTGAGCCGCTTCCCCCCCCTGAGATGCCGGATGGTGGACCAGAATCTTTTCGAGGCCGTCCGGAAATCGTTCTCCATGGTCTCACCGAACTCCTCCCAGGCCCGAGTTTTTGCCTCAGCAACCGCCGAAGCCGTGGCCCGTCTGGCCCGTCGGTACCTATCAGCTTCTTCCAGGGTCCCACTGGCCAAAAAGGCCCGATAGGACTCCTTCTTCAGCTTGACGGCTTCCCTCACCACTGGTGTCCACCAGCAGGTTCGAGGGTTGCCGCCACGACAGGCACCGACCACCTTACGGCCACAACTCCGACCAGCTGCCTCGGCAATGGAGTCACGGAACATGGCCCATTCAATGTCCCCCACCTCAAATATGGTTGAAGCTCTGCCGGAGGTGGGAGTTAAAGCTCCTTCTGACGGGGGATTCTGACAAACGCTCCCAGCAGACCCTCACAATATGTTTGGGCCTGCCAGGTCTGATCGGCATCCTCCCCCACCAGCGGAGCCAACTCACCACCAGGTGGTGATCAGTTGACAGCTCCGCCCCTCTCTTCACCCGAGTGTCCAGGACATACGGCCGCAAGTCCGATGATACAACCACAAAGTCGATCATCGAACTGCGGCCAAGGGTGTCCTGGTGCCAAGTGCACATATGGACACCCTTATGCCTGAACATGGTGTTCGTTATGGACAGTCTATGACTGGCACAGAAGTCCAACAACATAACACCACTCTGATTCAGATCGGGGGGCCGTTCCTCCCAATCACACCCCTCCAGGTCTCACTGTCATTGCCCACGTGAGCATTGAAGTCCCCCAGCAGAATGAGGGAGTCTCCGGTAGGAGCATTCTCCAGTGCCTCCCCCAGAGACTCCAAAAAGAGTAGGTACTCTGAACTGCTGTTTGGCGCATAGGCACAAACAACAGTCAGGACTCGTCCCCCCACCCAAGGCGGAGGGAGGCTACCCTCTCGTTCACTGGGGTAAACCCCAATGTACTGGCACACAGCCGGGGGGGCAATAAGTATGCCCACACCTGCTCTGCGCCTCTCACCACGGGCAACTCCAGAGTGGAAGAGAGTCCAACCCCTCTCAAGAGTACTGGTTCCAGATCCCAAGCCGTGCGTCGAGGTGAGTCCGACTATATCTAACGGTCTGATGAAGTTTCAACAATAAACAACAAACTTTGTATTATGAGAAAGAACCAGACTCATTCTTTAGGAATCCGAAAATAAGCTCTATTTTACGAGTTATGCACGAATTCGGATTCTCCTATAAAACGAATTCCTTAACTCAAACCAAGTTAAGACTGCTTTGTCCTTCATATTTATTCATGTCTAATCAAGTTTCAATGATAAACAACGTTGTACTTTGTAGAATGAGAAAGAACTTCTTCAGCAATAAGCATCTCTCGACAAATGACGAAATACAGATTTTGCTATAAAATTAATTGCTATCAGCCTGACTTAAAACTGTTTGTCTTCCTTATTTATCCACTTCAAATCAAGTTTCAACAATTAAAAAATTTTTGTAGTTTGAGTAAGAACAACTTAATCTTGAGCAATCAGTATAAAAAGAAGGTAAGCAAAGGTGCGAATGTCAAACCATACATGATCAAAACAGGGAGCGGAGGTGTTTGGCTGAGACAAGGTGTGAATGTCCACCCATAATTAATGAAAAGCGGGCAACAAGTAGGTTCGAATGCCCAACCATACATCATCAAAAGCAAGAGTGGATATGTTCAGCTACAAGAAGGTTTGAACGTCTGACCATAGTTTGTAAAAAGCGGGTAAGAAAAGGTTCGAATGCCCGAACATACACCATCAAAGGAGGGAGCGGAGGTGTTCCGCTGTAAGAAGGTGTGAATGTCCGACCATAGTTGGTAAAAAACGGGTAAGAAAAGGTTAAAATACCCGACTGTACACAATCAGTAGCGGGTGCGGAGTTGTTCGGCTACTAAAAGGTGTGAAAGTCCAACCATGGTTTGTAAAAAGCGGGTAAGAAAAGGTGCGAATGCCCGAAAATGTATGATCAAAAGAGGGAGCGGAGGTGTTCGGCTGCAAGAAGGTGTGAATGTACACCCATAATTACTGAAAAATGGGTAAGAAAAGGTGCGAATGCCCAACTATACATAATCAAAAGCAGGAGTGGATGTGTTCGGCTCCAAGAAGGGTTGAATGTCTGACCATAGTTTGTAAAAAGCAGGTAAGAAAAGGTTTGACTGCCCGAACATACACCATCAAAAGAGGGAGCGGAGGTGTTCCGCTGTAAGAAGGTGTGAATGTCCGACCATAGTTGGTAAAAAGCGGGTAAGAAAAGGTTAAAATACCCGACTGTACACAATCAATAGCGGGAGCGGAGTTGTTCGGCTACTAAAAGATGTGAAAGTCCGACTATGGTTTGTAAAAAGCGGGTAAGAAAAGGTGCTAATGCCCGACAATGTATGATCAAAAGAGGGAGTGGAGGTTTTCGGCTGTAAGAAGGTCTGAATGTCCAACTATAATTTGTAAAAACCGGGTAAAAAAAGGCTTGAAAGCCCGACTATACACCATCATAAGCGGGAGAGGAGGTGTTCAGCTGTAAGAAGGTGTGAATGTCCACCCATAATTACTGAAAAATGGGTAAGAAAAGGTGCGAATGCCCAAACATACATCATCAAAAGCAGGAGTGGATGTGTTGGGCTACAAGAAGGTGTGAAAGTCCGACCATGGTTTGTAAAAAACGGGTAAGAAAAGGTGCGAATGCCCGACAATGTATATTCAAAAGAGGGAGTGGAGGTTTTTGTCTACAAGAAGGTTTAAATGTCCGACCATAGTTTATAAAAAGCGGGTAAGAAAAGGTTCAAATGCCTGACAATACACCATCAAAAGCGTGAGCGGAGGTGTTCCGCTGTAAGACGGTGTGAATGTCCGACCATAGTTGGTAAAAAGCGGGTAAGAAAAGGTTAAAATACCCGACTGTACACAATCAATAGCGGGAGCGGAGTTGTTCGGCTACAAGAAGGTGTGAAAGTCCAACCATGGTTTGTAAAAAGCTGCTAAGAAAAGGTTCGAATGCCCGAATATATACCATCAAAAGCGGAAGCAGAGGTGTTCGGCTGCAAGAAGGTGTGAACGTCGACCAAAGTTTGTAAAAAGCAGTTAAGAAAAGGTTCGAATATCCAACCAAACATAATCAAAAGCGGGAGCAGAGCTGTTCGACTGCAAGTAGGTGTGAATGTCCAGCCATAATTACTCACAAACGGGTAAAAAAAGGTAGTATTGCCAGACCATACATGATCAAAACAGGGAGCTGAGGTGGTTCAGCACCAAGGTGTGAATGTCTGACTATAGTTTGTAAAAAGCGGGTAAGCTGCGAATGACCGACTAAATATCAACAAAAGGTCTTCGGATGCAAGTGGGTGTGAATATCCCACCATACAAGTATGGTGGAGAGGAAGCTGTGAACAGCCGACCATAGTTTGCAAAAAGCGGGTGAGACAAGGTGCGAATGTCCAACCATACATGATCAAAACAGGGAGCGGAGGTGTTTGGCTGTGACAAGGTGTGAATGTCCACCCAAAATTAATGAAAAGCGGGCAAAAAGTAGGTTTGAATGCCCAAGCATACATCATCAAAAGAAGGAGTGGATGTGTTCGGCTACAAGAAGGTTTGAATGTCCGAGCATAGTTTGTAAAAAGCGGGTAAGAAAAGGTTCGAATGCCCAAACAAACACCATCAAAAGAGGGAGCGGAGGTGTTTGGCTGTGACAAGGTGTGAATGTCCACCCAAAATTAATGAAAAGCGGGCAAAAAGTAGGTTTGAATGCCCAAGCATACATCATCAAAAGAAGGAGTGGATGTGTTCGGCTACAAGAAGGTTTGAATGTCCGAGCATAGTTTGTAAAAAGCGGGTAAGAAAAGGTTCGAATGCCCAAACAAACACCATCAAAAGAGGGAGCGGAGGTGTTCCGCTGTAAGAAGGTGTGAATGTCCGACCATAGTTGGTAAAAAGTGGGTAAGAAAAGGTTAAAATACCCGACTGTACACAATCAATAGGGGGAGCGGCGTTGTTCGGCTACAAGAAGGTGTGAAAGTCCAACCATGGTTTGTAAAAAGCTGGTAAGAAAAGGTTCGAATGCCCGAATATATACCATCAAAAGCGGAAGCGGAGGTGTTCGGCTGCAAGAAGGTGTGAACGTCCGACCAAAGTTTGTAAAAAGCAGTTAAGAAAAGGTTCGAATATCCAACCAAACAAAATCAAAAGCGGGAGCAGAGCTGTTCGACTGCAAGTAGGTGTGAATGTCCAGCCATAATTACTCACAAACGGGTAAGAAAAGGTAGTATTGCCAGACCATACATGATCAAAACAGGGAGCTGACGTGGTTCAGCACCAAGGTGTGAATGTCTGACTATAGTTTGTAAAAAGCGGGTACGATAAGGTGCGAATGCCTGACAATGTATAATCAAAAGAGGGAGCAGAGGTTTTCGGCTACAAGAAGGTTTGAACGTCTGACCATAGTTTGTAAAAAGCGGGTAAGAAAAGGTTCGAATGCCCGAACATACACCATCAAAAGAGGGAGCGGAGGTGTTCCGCTGTAAGAAGGTGTGAATGTCCGACCATAGTTGGTAAAAAGTGGGTAAGAAAAGGTTAAAATACCCGACTGTACACAATCAATAGGGGGAGCGTAGTTGTTCGGCTACAAGAAGTTGTGAAAGTCCAACCATGGTTTGTAAAAAGCGGGTAAGAAAAGGTGCGAATGCCCGAAAATGTATGATCAAAAGAGGGAGCGGAGGTGTTCGGCTGCAAGAAGGTGTGAATGTACACCCATAATTACTGAAAAATGGGTAAGAAAAGGTGCGAATGCCCAACTATACATAATCAAAAGCAGGAGTGGATGTGTTCGGCTCCAAGAAGGGTTGAATGTCTGACCATAGTTTGTAAAAAGCAGGTAAGAAAAGGTTTGACTGCCCGAACATACACCATCAAAAGAGGGAGTGGAGGTGTTCCGCTGTAAGAAGGTGTGAATGTCCGACCATAGTTGGTAAAAAGCGGGTAAGAAAAGGTTAAAATACCCGACTGTACACAATCAATAGCGGGAGCGGAGTTGTTCGGCTACAAGAAGGTGTGAAAGTCCAACCATCGTTTGTCAAAAGCTGGTAAGAAAAGGTTCGAATGCCCGAATATATACCATCAAAAGCGGAAGCGGAGATGTTCGGCTGCAAGAAGGTGTGAACGTCCGAACAAAGTTGGCAAAAAGCAGTAAAGAAAAGGTTCGAATATCCAAACATAATTAAAAGCGAGAGAGATTGTGTTCAGCTGCAAGTAGGTGTGAATATCCAGCCATAATTACTCACAAACGGGTAAGAAAATGTAGTATTGCCAGACCATACATGATCAAAACAGGGAGCGGAGGTGGTTTAGCTGCAAAAAGGGGTTAATGTCCAACTAAAGTTCAAATATATTAACAAAAGCGGGAGGAGAGGTCTTCGGATTAGAGTGGTTGAAATTTCCAACCATAATCTATAAAATGCGGTGAAAAAAAAAAGGTGTGAAGGAATGAATTTTATAGCAAAATCCGAAATCATGCATAACTCCGCAAAAGGAACGTATTGCTCAACCAAAGGGATGCTTCTTTCTCATTCAGGGTAATATGAGGAACTTTATGCTTGATACATTTTAGACACGGATAACTATGAAGGACAAAGCAATTTTAACTTGGTTTGAGCAAAGCAATTCATTTTATAGGAAAATCCGAAATCGTGCAGGACTCATGAAAGTAAGCTTATTCTCGGATTCCTGATCCTCCAGTGTTGCTCTTTCCTATACTGCAAAATACAGCCTTGTTCTTTGTTGAAATCGATATAGACATTGATAAATATGAAGGACAAAGCAGTTTCCACTTTGTTTGAGTGAAGGAAATAATTTTATAGCAAAATCCCAAATCAAGCAGAACGTATGAAAATAAGCGTGTTTTCGGATTCCTGATCCTTCAGTGTTGCTATTTCTTCTACTGCAAAATACAATGTTGTTCTTTGTTGAAGTCAATCTAGACATTGATAAATATGAAGGACAAAGCAGTTTTAACATAGTTTGAGTAAAGGAATTCATTTTATACATAAAATCCCAAATCATGCAGAAGGTATGAAAATAAGCTTATTCTCGGATTCCTGTTCCTTCAAGTGTTGCTCTTTCTACTACTGCAAAATACAATGTTGTTCTTTGTTGAAGTCGATCTAGACATTGATAAATATGAAGGACAAAGCAGTTTTAACTTGGTTTGAGTGAAGGAATTCATTTTATACATAAAATCCCAAATCATGCAGAACGTATGAAAATAAGCTTATTCTCGGATTCCTGTTCCTTCAAGTGTTGCTCTTTCTACTACTGCAAAATACAATGTTGTTCTTTGTTGAAGTCGATCTAGACATTGATAAATATGAAGGACAAAGCAGTTTTAACTTGGTTTGAGTGAAGGAATTCATTTTATACATAAAATCCCAAATCATGCAGAACGTATGAAAATAAGCTTATTCTCGGATTACTGATCCTTCAGTGATGCTCTTTCTTCTACTGCAAAATCCAGTGTTGTTCTTTGTTGAAGTCAATCTAGACATTGATAAATATGAAGGACAAAGCAGTTTTCACTTGGTTTGAGTGAAGGATTTGCAGCTGAAAACCTCCCGCTCCCGCTTTTGATTGTGTATAGTCGGGCTTTCGAGCCTTTTCTTACCCGGTTTTTAGAAATTATGGTTAGACATTCAGACCTTGCTGCCGAAGACCTCCACTCCCTCTTTTGATCATACATTGTCGGGCATTCGCACCTTGTCTTACCCGCTTTTTACAAACTATAGTCAGACATTCACATCTTGCAGCTGAACCACGTCAGCTCCCTGTTTTGATCATGTATGGTCTGGCAATACTACCTTTTCTTACCCGTTTGTGAGTAATTATGGCTGGACATTCACACCTACTTGCAGTCGAACAGCTCTGCTCTCGCTTTTGATGGTATATATTCGGGCATTCGAACCTTTTCTTAACTGCTTTTTGCAAACTTTGGTCGGACGTTCACACCTTCTTGCAGCCGAACACCTCCGCTTCCGCTTTTGATGGTATATATTCGGGCATTCGAACCTTTTCTTAGCAGCTTTTTACAAACCATGGTTGAACTTTCACACCTTCTTGTAGCCGAACACCTCCGCTCCCGCTTTTGATGGTGTATAGTCAGGCATTCGAACCTTTTCTTTCCCGCTTTTTATAAACTATGGTCGGACATTCAAACCTTCTTGTAGCCGAAAACCTCCGCTCCCTCTTTTGATCATACATTGTCGGGCATTCGCACCTTTTCTTACCCGTTTTTTACAAACCATGGTTGGACTGTCACACATTCTTGTAGCCAAACACATCCGCTCCCGCTATTGATTGTGTACAGTCGGGTATTTTAACCTTTTCTTACCCGTTTTTTACCAACTATGGTCGGACATTCACACCTTCTTACAGCGGAACACCTCCGCTCCCTCTTTTGATGTTGTATGTTTGGGCATTCGAACCTTTTCTTACCCGCTTTTTACAAACTATGCTCGGACATTCAAACCTTATTGTAGCCGAACACATCCACTCCTGCTTTTGATGATGTATGGTTGGGCATTCAAACCTACTTGTTGCCCGCTTTTCATTAATTTTTGTGGACATTCACACCTTGTCACAGCCAAACACCTCCGCTCCCTGTTTTGATCATGTATGGTTGGACATTCGCTCCTTTTCTCACCCGTTTTTTGCCAACTATGGTCGGCTGTTCACAGCTTCCTCTCCACCATACTTGGTGGGATATTCACACCCACTTGCATCCGAAGACCTTTTGTTGATATTTAGTCGGTCATTCGCAGCTTACCCGCTTTTGGCAAACTATGGCCTTCATGCAGCCAAACACCTCTGATCTCGCTTTTGATGATGTAAGGTTGGGCATTCAGACCTTGCTTCACCTGCTTTTCACCAAATATAGTCGGACATTCACACCTTCTTGCAGCCGAACACTTCCGCTCCACCTTTTAGTGTTCTATCACACCTTTTTTTTCACCGCATTTTATAGATTATGGTTGGAAATTCTCAACCACTCTCATCCGAAGACCTCTCCTCCCGCTTTTGTTAATATATTTGAACTTTAGTCGGACATTCACACCTTCTTGCAGCTGAACCACCTCCGCTCCCTGTTTTGATCATGTATGGTCTGGCAATACTACCTTTTCTTACCCGTTTGTTAGTAATTATGGCTGGACATTCACACCTACTTGCAGCCGAACACCACCTCTCCCGCATTTGATGGTGTATAGTCGGGCATTCTCACCCTTTCTCATCAGCTTTTTGCAAATTATGATCTGACATTCACACCTGCTTTTGATAATGTATGGTTTGGCATTCGCACCTTTTCTTACCCATTTTTCAGTAATTATGGGTGGACATTCACACCTTCTTGCAGCTGAACACCTCCTCTCCCGCTATTGATTGTGTACAGTCGGGTATTTTAACCTTTTCTTACCCGCTTTTTACCAAATATGGTCGGACATTCACACCGTCTTACAGCGGAACACCTCTGCTCCCGCTTTTGATGGTGTATAGTCAGGCATTTGAACCTTTTCTTACCCGCTTTTTACAAACTATGGTCGGACATTCAAACCTTCTTGTAGCCGAAAACCTCCGCTCCCTCTTTTGATTATACATTGTTGGGCATTCGCACCTTATTTACAAACTATAGTCAGACATTCACACCTTGCAGCTGAGCCACCTCAGCTCCCTGTTTTGATAGTGTATGTTCGGGCATTCGAACCTATTCTTACCCCCTTTTTACAAACTATGCTCGGAGATTCACACCTACTCACAGCCGAACAACTCCGCTCCCGCATTTGATAATGTCTTGTCCGGCATTCTAGTCTCTTCTAACACATTTTTCAGCAATTATGGTTGGACATTCACACCTACTCACAGCCGAATACTTCCGCTCCCACATTTGATGGTGTATAGCCGGGCATTTTCACCCTTTCTCATCAGCTTTTTGCAAATTATGATCTGACATTCACACCTACTTGCAGTCGAACAGCTCTGCTCCCGCTTTTGATTATGTTTGGTTGGATATTCGAACCTTTTCTTAACTGCTTTTTACAAACTTTGGTCGGACGTTCACACCTTCTTGCAGCCGAACACATCCACTTCCACTTTTGATGGTATATATTCGGGCATTCGAACCTTTTCTTACCCGCTTTTTACAAACCGTGGTCGGACTTTCACACCTTCTTGTAGCCAAACAACTCCGCTCCCGCTATTGATTGTGTACAGTCGGGTATTTTAACCTTTTCTTACCCGCTTTTTACCAACTATGGTCGGACATTTACACCTTCTTACAGCGGAACACCTCCGCTCCCTCTTTTGATGGTCTATGTTCGGGCATTCGAACCTTTTCTTACCCGCTTTTTACAAACTATGGTCGGACATTCAAACTTTCTTGTAGCCGAACACATCCACTCCTGCTTTTGATGATGTATGGTTGGGCATTTTCACCTTTTCTTACCCATTTTTCAGTAATTATGGGTGGACATTCACACCTTCTTGCAGCTGAACAACTCCTCTCCCGCTTATGATCATGTGCGGTTTGATATTTGAAAATTTTCTTTCATGTTTTAAAGCAATTATTGATGGACATTCAAATCTTCTTGTAGCCGAACACATCCACTCCTGCTTTTGATGATGTATGGTAAGCTTTTCTTACCCGCTTTTTACAAACTATGGTCGGACATTCACACCTTCTTGCAGCTGAACAACTCCTCTCCCGCTTATGATCATGTGCGGTTTGATATTTGAAAATTTTCTTTCATGTTTTAAAGCAATTATTGATGGACATTCAAATCTTCTTGTAGCCGAACACATCCACTCCTGCTTTTGATGATGTATGGTAAGCTTTTCTTACCCGCTTTTTACAAACTATGGTCGGACATTCAAACCTTCTTGTAGCCAAAACCCTCCGCTCCCTCTTTTGATCATACATTGTTGGGCATTCGCACCTTATCTTACCCGCTTTTTACAAACTATAGTCAGACATTCATACCTTGCAGCTGAACCACCTCCGCTCCCTGTTTTGATCATGTATGGTCTGGCAATACTACCTTTTCTTACCCGTTTGTGAGTAATTAATCCCAAAATATTGAGCATAAAATAAGTCTTTATGCTGATGATGTATTACTTTTCCTTCAGAACTCACAGACGTCTCTCAGTCACACGATCACACTCATAAATAAATTCTCAGCACTTTCTGACTACTCTATCAACTGGTCTAAGACCACAGTTCTGCCCATTAACTGTAGGGTCCATAATATACCTGCGATCACTTTACAGTCAGGAAATATTAGATATTTAGGCATAAACATTTCCTCCAGGCTCTCAGAGCTAACAAAGCTAAATTATGTGCAATTATTAAAGACAGTAGAGGACGATCTCTCGTTGGAAGTCCTTACCTATATCACTTATGGGGAGAGTTACATCCATTAAAATGATGATACTACCAAAAGTTAACTATTTGTACTCAATGATCCCCATAAAACCATCTGCTACTTGGTTTAAGTCACTAGATTCATGCATCTCCAAATTTCTGTGGAAAAACAAACCACCACGTATTAGTTTAAAAACCCTACAGAAGACCAAGGACAGTGGTGGATTAGATTTACCTCATTTTCAGCACTATTCCTTAGACAATAGGTTACAATATATATCAAAATGGTTTAAACCTTGTTGTTGTCACAGTTCCCAGAGACGTTGTAATCGTTGAAGATTCTATATTCACCCCCTCATTAGAGGCACGTAATGCAGATTGATGACACTGAATCTTCTTCTCTGTTCATTGCTGGCATCATTCCCAGCATCGTAAGTGTTCGTGGCATTGTTAGCCTCTTCTTCTGGATCTTGATATCGAGAATCCTTTTGTATTTCTGGTTTGTCAGTCCTCTGTCTTCGTTCACCGGAGTCTTTGTCTTTTTGTCCTTGAGTTTGGTGATTTTTTCTTCTTTTGATGCCTTGACACAATGTGACAGGTGATACCACGTGGGAGATCCTGTAACTTGGATTGCTGTCCCTGTGCTGCGAAATGGCTGTGCTGCTCAAATGGTCTCTCCTTCATCATGGTTACATGCTGCCATTCCGACATCTCGCCATTCCGACATGGGTCTCCAATTGTCGGAATGGCGACACTTAATTTTTTATCAAACGTCCCACCATTCCGACACTTTTTTCCTCCTATGGTCGGAATGGCGGTATGTTTTTTGTTTTTTTTAACATACCGCCATTCCGACAGTTCCTTTTAATAGCCTATTTTTTACCCAAAACATTTTGCACTAATGATATGCCGGCGCAAATACGCCCTAAAGTTTGGCGCACAAGCTTTGCACATGCAGAGGCCACAGCCTCGCAAACAAACTTTAATAATCTATTATCAAAATCCCCTGAATTTCAAATATAAAAATACAGATATTAATATAACTCTGGCGAGACTGAAACTGATTAAGCAGAAATACAGTGTCAGTGAGCTGTCACAGCAGCCAGCTGGAGCGGAGCTCTCCACAGAGCCCATGCGTCTTTTGCACGCTGTCATCATATGCAAAAGTAATAATTGCAATTACAGATATCACGGCTACTGCACAGGACACAGTTGCGAGCACTCTGCCTTGCCTTGCCAATAGAAGAAGATAGAAATGACAGCATAGAACGTATAAAACACAACAAAATGCAGTAAAAACGTTTATTCATGTTATTCACGTGATTTATGAGTACTCACTCCAATTTTGGGAAGCGCGGATGGGTTTTGCGCATTTGGCACAAACACACAGCCGCAACGGTTGTAGCTTTATACAGCCTGTTGATATCTTAAGGACCTAACTGGTCACACCTGGGACTAAATGTCATGTAGAGATTGTTTTTACATGACATTACAGCTGAACATATAGCTTTCATCCACAAACCAACGTGGGAGAGCCCGAAGACGCATGTGCCAGACGCACATAGGCATGCGTAAAACCAATTTTGACCACTTCATACTGTTTATTTGCTTTCTTTTAGTTAACTTTCGTTTCTTTTGGATTCTTGTGCGTGTTATGGAGCCGTTTTGGTCCATGTTTGTAAGCCTTTTTTTCCTGGATTAAATTTTCGGAAGTTGAAACAAGTGGCATTGGAGTGTGTGATTGAAAACCACCGCGGACTGCTTCTCCTCCTCCAGTTGCCGAGACTTTGTGTTTTTAATAACGCTTGTCTATAAACATGTTAAACATATAAATTGCATGAACAGAAAGAAGGGACTCACCTGTTGAGTAACACACATTTCCTTATACGGAAAGCCTTGTCGGAATGGTGGGACATTTGAACGTCAGAATAGCGGGATGTCGCAATGGTGGGATGTCGGAATGGTGGGACGTTTGCATGTCGGAATGGTGGTATGTCGGAATGGTGGTATGTCGGAATGGTGGGATGTCGGAATAGCGGGATGTCGGAATGGCGGGATTTCGGAATGGGTGTTGCCACCCCCTTCATCATATACACAGTTATTTATACATCACCTTCCACCATGAAGCGTTGTCCCTTTTTGTTTCTCTCTTTGTTCTTAAAATGCTGTTATGCATGTCTAAACCAATCCATTAAATTAGATCATTTTGGCAGTAAAGCGATCTACAATGTGCTTGGTCGCAAAGCTGCTCATCTGTGGTAAACAGCTCTTCAGAAAGGCATTCTTCAATTGATTTCACTAATTCTATGTAATAATTTTGTGATTTCCTACAAAACTACACTTCTTCTCCCATCTGTCTGAGTATTTAATATTGTCTGGGTCCCGTTAAAACATGTATTTTTCCCATCTAATTCCTTGTTTGCTTTAAAACAAGTATTCCCCATTTTCTATCCCTTCAGTAGCCAACCAGTTTGTATGGAGTACACTGGAGCAACTTGACTGATCAGTAAAACACTGCTTTTGTTGTCACCGCAAGGCTTCCCCCGTCGGTTGTTTCACTGAGACACTACTGAGTAACTATAACTCAACACAGTTTATACACATAACATTCATATACATACTAACAAACAAACAAACAATTATTTATCGCAATTTTCTCATCTCTGTTTGAACGTACACCCAGGTAAATATTCCTGTAGTCTTCTCATACCGACTATGGACCCATTCATTGTTTAACTTCACTGTTTTGCAAATCCTAATTGAATATTACACATTGACATTGAACTTTACTTGATAAGCAGGTCTTCATTGCATTCAGCAGCCTATATGTGAGCATCTATGTGTAAGCTGTTCTTCTTTGCATTTATCAGCAGCAAGCAATTCTTCATTGCACATGCATATGAAAATAGTAAAACAATTCCAATGCGTTAGCGAAACCTTCTATATCAGGAGTGTCCATCATGATGCTGGGAATAGAACCTCTTTCCCAGAATACTTCAACCTTCATTACTCAACTGATCATAACTCCGCAATGAGCACATTTCAAAGTATCATTCCTCTACATATATTCAAAAATCTATGTGTAAATGTTTAATATATCTTATATTTGTTGATGTCATTCTGTGTGCATGTGGCCTAAACCCAATCTCTGTGTGGCAATTTTAATTTAAACAAGTTGAACTCTGCCTCTGATCATTTAAAAAAGGTGTGTACCAATATCAACCTTTCTCAGGTAATTACTGATCCTACAAAACCAAAGAGATCCTTCAAGGTTGTCCCTGATTGGCTCAATCTTAACAAATCAAAGGTAGAAAATCCGCAGTATCTGAACTTGGTGTTAGTTATCACTGCTCAATAGCCTGTATCAGAATTGCAAAAATGAAAACAGGTCCACGCTTGGTATCCAGATCCTGAAACATCTCCATGAGCAGGCTTTTTTTTTAACTGATCTGTTGAATAGTTATATGACACTGTTAAAATCCCAGATGAAGATCTAGCACTTGACCATTTTTGTAAATCTTCTAATTCCATAGTTGATAAACACGCCCCTTTTAAAAAGTATAGAACTTAGAACAGGTCTATCCCTGGCTTTCGGCAGAACTGTCTTCTTTACTTTTTTTTTCCCCTTGTCCTGTTCAGCATTATGTCAGAAGAATTGTAGTCTGAATACCTATGATGCCAAACAGATTTGTTTTGCCAAGGGAAGTTTTATAAATGTAAAGCTCCCCTTGATGCCCATTTATTTATTTCTTTTTACAATATATGACATGAACTGAACTGAACCGGACCGGGGGACAAGGAAAGAAGAAGAGGAAAGAAGAGGAAACAGAAAAAAAATAGAAACAAAAACCAGACAACCAGCTGCTACACCTGTAAAAAACAAAACAGACAACAATCCATGGCCTATGAGGGGAATCCAGCCTTAGCGCCAAGAGGAGCACCTGAAAGCAGACAAGCAGAGAAAAAACAAACACACAAACAAACAAAAACAAGCACAAGAAGCGGCAATCGCATACAACACAGCTGTGGATATAGATGACCTGAGACGACATGATAATACATCAACTGCTTAGTGACCAAGCTACTGGACTAATGAATGTGTGTGTGTGTGTGTGTGTGTGAGAACATGCAACACCCATGGCACAGGACCTACATGATAACCGTGCTTAGTTATGAGTGTATAAGCGTACAGGGCCACAATCCACAGCCCCCCAAACAATCAGAAGCAGGCAGAGAGGGCCACAAGACCCAGGCCACCAGCAGCCCCCACAGAGCACAGAACCCAGGTAGCCCACCGCAGGGGCAACCACGCATCCACCCAGAAGACTGCAGAGGAAGCCCCCGGAAAGAGCCCCCATAAGCATAGGGCAGAGGCACTCCGGGAACCAGGGGCAACAGCCCACCGACCCCGCCAGGCCCCAGCCGCCCAGACATGGGCCGTGCACTGGACCTGGGCCCCAGGAGCCCGAGCGCCCCCAAACCCCCCGGCAGAGGCCCCACCCAATACCCAGGAGGGCCAAGCGCCCCAGACAGCCACAAAGTGGGTCAGCGCCTGCCCCAGCGCCCCTGGCCAAGTGCCCTGGGAGTCAAGACGTGCCCACAGGTGGGTGAAGTCGCGAGCAGTGGGGAGAGGCAACGCTGATGCCCCATCGGGAGAAACACAGGCAGGCCAGGCGACAGCAAGTCCCAGATCCAGGCCCAATCCTTACCACACACACTTTCACGTCCCATACATCCACACATCCACACATCCTACCTCCCTCGACTCTGCTGGGGTGTAGTGCAGCGGGCACACCAGGAGGCCAGCAACCCCCCAGCCACCACAGACCCCGAACCAGCAGAACAATTAATTAATCCTCCTGGCCCCTCCTGCCCCGAGCAGACACCAGGAAGCAGGGGTGTGCGAAGAAGACCCCTCCCCTCACCCTTCTGGCTCTTCAATATTTTCTAATAGTGAGCAATTAAAATTGAGGGGCAGCCAAACTTGTAGAACTGGGAGCGCGGCACTCTGGGCAGCCTACATACCCAAAGAGCCCCGCCCACCAGATGCCACTCAGTGTAACCACCCCCCAAGACCTAATGTGTGTGTGTGAGTGTGTTTGATAAGTACTAATGTCTAAGGTGTAATTAAAACAGGGGCAGGGAACTGCAGAGTGCAACCAAAGGGGACCACCTACGTGGCCCCATCCACTACACCCCACCGAACACACACGCCCCCAAAACCCTTCATGTGTGAGTGTGTGCTGTGTACAGGAGCCAGAAGGGAGAGGGGTATGGGGATATATACCGGGGGAGCTACTCTCCCCCAGAGAGGGCAGCCAGGGACTGGCTGCAATAGGCTACCTGGGAGCCAGCAATGGGCAGGAGGGCCTGATGTCCACCAGGCTCGGGGCCTGCAGCGACCATATTCCGGGAGCTACTGTACCCCCAGAAGGTACCCATCCCGCCCCGCCCCACTCAACCCAACCCCACCCCGGAGGACCTCTACAAAAAACAAACAAACAAACCACCCGGTCACACCAGTCGCAGCAGCCCGGGCCTGAGACCCACCATCACCCAGCAACCCACCACCACCACTATGTGATAAAACTAATCAGAGGGGACCAGAGAGAATGAAATTCAGCCAATTGATGTTTTGAGGAGGCAGACATTGTTTCCATGCTAATATAATCTAAAAGAAAATTTCTAAACTGGTTAATACACAGATTGTTCTTCGCTTTCCAGTTCATGAGAATAGTTTTCTTTGCGATACATAACACTGTGACAACCATGTGTGCTGAGTTAATTTCCATGTTGATGTTGTCTAAGTCACCCAGTATGCACAGTGTGGGGCATGCAGGGATGCTACACTTTAGCCATGTTGATAGGTCCTCACAGACTTCAAGCCAGAACTTCTGGACAGGCGCAGAAAACCACAAAGCGTGTACATAATCATCAGGTGTGTTATCTGTGCAATGTGAGCAGATGTTTGAGTGTGTTAGACCCATCCTGAACATCCTTTGTCCTGTATAGTGTGTTCTATGAAGGATTTTGTATTGTATGAGCTGTAAATTAGGATTTCGAGTCTTTATGAAGGTGTTCAAACATATTTGTGGTTAGAAGCTATGACCAGAACTGATGGATAAATCTGCCTCCCATTTTGAGGATGGAAGAGACATTGTGTCATCTATCTTAGACAATAATTTATATATTTTTGATAGTAGTTTTGGGGTACAGATGCTTAGAAATTCTGCTACCCTAGTCGGGGGTTGTAAGTCTGGTTGGTGGAGGATATATCCATCCATCCATCCATCATCTGCCGCTTATCCGGGGGTCGGGTCGCGGGGGCAGCAGCTTGAGCAGAGAAACCCAGACGTCTCTGTCCCCGGCCACTTCCTCCAGCTCTTCCGGGGGGACCCCGAGGCGTTCCCAGGCCAGCCGAGAGACATAGTCTCTCCAACGTGTCCTGGGTCTCCCCCGGGGTCTCCTCCCAGTGGGACGTGCCCGGAACACCTCCCCAGGGAGGCGCCCAGGGGGCATCCTAACCAGATGCCCGAGCCACCTCATCTGACTCCTCTCAATGCGGAGGAGCAGCGGTTCTACTCCGAGCCCCTCCCGGATGACTGAGCTTCTCACCCTATCTCTAAGGGAGAGCCCAGACACCCTGCGGAGGAAACCCATTTCGGCCGCTTGTATTCGCGATCTTGTTCTTTCGGTCACTACCCACAACTCGTGACCATAGGTGAGGATGGGAACGTAGATTGACCAGTAAGTAGAGGCACCGGTCATACAGAGACCGAACGGCCCCTATCAAGGGGTCCGGCACTCCATATTCCCGGAGCACCCCCCACAGGACTCCACGAGGGACACGGTCGAACGCTTTCTCCAAGTCCACAAAACACATGTAGACTGGTTGGGCGAACTCCCATGCACCCTCCAGGATCCTGCCGAGGGTATAGAGCTGGTCCACTGTTCCACGGCCAGGACGAAAGCCACACTGCATCTCCTGAATCCGAGGCTCGATTATCCGACGGATCCTCCTCTCCAATACCCCCGAATAGACCTTACCAGGGAGGCTGAGGAGTGTGATACCCCTATAGTTGGAACACACCCTCCGGTCCCCCTTTTTAAAGAGGGGGACCACCACCCCAATCTGCCAGTCCAGAGGCACTGTCCCCGATGTCCACGCGATACTGCAGAGGCGTGTCAGCCAAGACAGCCCTACAACATCCAGAGCCTTGAGAAACTCAGGACGGACCTCATCCACCCCCGGGGCCTTGCCACCAAGGAACTTTTTAACCACCTCGGCAACCTCAGCCCCAGAAATGGGAGGCCCCGTCTCCGAGCTCTCCGACTCTGCCTCTTCCGAGCACGTGTTGGTAGGATTGAGGAGTTCCTCGAAGTACTCCCCCCACCGACTCACAACATCCCTAGTTGAGGTCAGCAAAGCCCCGTCCGCACTGTAAACAGTGTTGACTGTGAGCCGCTTCCCCCCCCTGAGATGCCGGATGGTGGACCAGAATCTTTTCGAGGCCGTCCGGAAATCGTTCTCCATGGTCTCACCGAACTCCTCCCAGGCCCGAGTTTTTGCCTCAGCAACCGCCGAAGCCGTGGCCCGTCTGGCCCGTCGGTACCTATCAGCTTCTTCCAGGGTCCCACTGGCCAAAAAGGCCCGATAGGACTCCTTCTTCAGCTTGACGGCTTCCCTCACCACTGGTGTCCACCAGCAGGTTCGAGGGTTGCCGCCACGACAGGCACCGACCACTTTACGGCCACAACTCCGACCAGCTGCCTCGGCAATGGAGTCACGGAACATGGCCCATTCAATGTCCCCCACCTCAAATATGGTTGAAGCTCTGCCGGAGGTGGGAGTTAAAGCTCCTTCTGACGGGGGATTCTGACAAACGCTCCCAGCAGACCCTCACAATACGTTTGGGCCTGCCAGGTCTGATCGGCATCCTCCCCCACCAGCGGAGCCAACTCACCACCAGGTGGTGATCAGTTGACAGCTCCGCCCCTCTCTTCACCCGAGTGTCCAGGACATACGGCCGCAAGTCCGATGATACAACCACAAAGTCGATCATCGAACTGCGGCCAAGGGTGTCCTGGTGCCAAGTGCACATATGGACACCCTTATGCCTGAACATGGTGTTCGTTATGGACAGTCTATGACTGGCACAGAAGTCCAACAACATAACACCACTCTGATTCAGATCGGGGGGGCCGTTCCTCCCAATCACACCCCTCCAGGTCTCACTGTCATTGCCCACGTGAGCATTGAAGTCCCCCAGCAGAATGAGGGAGTCTCCGGTAGGAGCATTCTCCAGTGCCTCCCCCAGAGACTCCAAAAAGAGTAGGTACTCTGAACTGCTGTTTGGCGCATAGGCACAAACAACAGTCAGGACTCGTCCCCCCACCCAAGGCGGAGGGAGGCTACCCTCTCGTTCACTGGGGTAAACCCCAATGTACTGGCACACAGCCGGGGGGGCAATAAGTATGCCCACACCTGCTCTGCGCCTCTCACCACTGGCAACTCCAGAGTGGAAGAGAGTCCAACCCCTCTCAAGAGTACTGGTTCCAGATCCCAAGCCGTGCGTCGAGGTGAGTCCGACTATATCTAACGGTCTGATGAAGTTTCAACAATAAACAACAAACTTTGTATTATGAGAAAGAACCAGACTCATTCTTTAGGAATCCGAAAATAAGCTCTATTTTACGAGTTATGCACGAATTCGGATTCTCCTATAAAACGAATTCCTTAACTCAAACCAAGTTAAGACTGCTTTGTCCTTCATATTTATTCATGTCTAATCAAGTTTCAATGATAAACAACATTGTACTTTGTAGAATGAGAAAGAACTTCTTCAGCAATAAGCATCTCTCGACAAATGACGAAATACAGATTTTGCTATAAAATTAATTGCTATCAGCCTGACTTAAAACTGTTTGTCTTCCTTATTTATCCACTTCAAATCAAGTTTCAACAATTAAAAAATTTTTGTAGTTTGAGAAAGAACAACTTAATCTTGAGCAATCAGTATAAAAAGAAGGTAAGCAAAGGTGCGAATGTCAAACCATACATGATCAAAACAGGGAGCGGAGGTGTTTGGCTGAGACAAGGTGTGAATGTCCACCCATAATTAATGAAAAGCGGGCAACAAGTAGGTTTGAATGCCCAAGCATACATCATCAAAAGAAGGAGTGGATGTGTTCGGCTACAAGAAGGTTTGAATGTCCGAGCATAGTTTGTAAAAAGCGGGTAAGAAAAGGTTCGAATACCCAAACAAACACCATCAAAAGAGGGAGCGGAGGTGTTCCGCTGTAAGAAGGTGTGAATGTCCGACCATAGTTGGTAAAAAGTGGGTAAGAAAAGGTTAAAATACCCGACTGTACACAATCAATAGGGGGAGCGGAGTTGTTCGGCTACAAGAAGGTGTGAAAGTCCAACCATGGTTTGTAAAAAGCTGGTAAGAAAAGGTTCGAATGCCCGAATATATACCATCAAAAGCGGAAGCGGAGGTGTTCGGCTGCAAGAAGGTGTGAACGTCCGACCAAAGTTTGTAAAAAGCAGTTAAGAAAAGGTTCGAATATCCAACCAAACAAAATCAAAAGCGGGAGCAGAGCTGTTCGACTGCAAGTAGGTGTGAATGTCCAGCCATAATTACTCACAAACGGGTAAGAAAAGGTAGTATTGCCAGACCATACATGATCAAAACAGGGAGCTGAGGTGGTTCAGCACCAAGGTGTGAATGTCTGACTATAGTTTGTAAAAAGCGGGTACGATAAGGTGCGAATGACTGACAATGTATAATCAAAAGAGGGAGCAGAGGTTTTCGGCTACAAGAAGGTTTGAACGTCTGACCATAGTTTGTAAAAAGCGGGTAAGAAAAGGTTCGAATGCCCGAACATACACCATCAAAGGAGGGAGCGGAGGTGTTCCGCTGTAAGAAGGTGTGAATGTCTGACCATAGTTGGTAAAAAACGGGTAAGAAAAGGTTAAAATACCCGACTGTACACAATCAGTAGCGGGTGCGGAGTTGTTCGGCTACTAAAAGGTGTGAAAGTCCGACCATGGTTTGTAAAAAGCGGGTAAGAAAAGGTGCGAATGCCCGAAAATGTATGATCAAAAGAGGGAGCGGAGGTGTTTGGCTCCAAGAAGGGTTGAATGTCTGACCATAGTTTGTAAAAAGCAGGTAAGAAAAGGTTTGACTGCCCGAACATACACCATCAAAAGAGGGAGCGGAGGTGTTCCCCTGTAAGAAGGTGTGAATATCCGACCATAGTTGGTAAAAAGTGGGTAAGAAAAGGTTAAAATACCCGACTGTACACAATCAATAGGGGGAGCGTAGTTGTTCGGCTACAAGAAGTTGTGAAAGTCCAACCATGGTTTGTAAAAAGCGGGTAAGAAAAGGTGCGAATGCCCGAAAATGTATGATCAAAAGAGGGAGCGGAGGTGTTCGGCTGCAAGAAGGTGTGAATGTACACCCATAATTACTGAAAAATGGGTAAGAAAAGGTGCGAATGCCCAACTATACATAATCAAAAGCAGGAGTGGATGTGTTCGGCTCCAAGAAGGGTTGAATGTCTGACCATAGTTTGTAAAAAGCAGGTAAGAAAAGGTTTGACTGCCCGAACATACACCATCAAAAGAGGGAGTGGAGGTGTTCCGCTGTAAGAAGGTGTGAATGTCCGACCATAGTTGGTAAAAAGCGGGTAAGAAAAGGTTAAAATACCCGACTGTACACAATCAATAGCGGGAGCGGAGTTGTTCGGCTACAAGAAGGTGTGAAAGTCCAACCATCGTTTGTCAAAAGCTGGTAAGAAAAGGTTCGAATGCCCGAATATATACCATCAAAAGCGGAAGCGGAGGTGTTCGGCTGCAAGAAGGTGTGAACGTCCGACCAAAGTTGGCAAAAAGCAGTAAAGAAAAGGTTCGAATATCCAAACATAATTAAAAGCGAGAGAGATTGTGTTCAGCTGCAAGTAGGTGTGAATATCCAGCCATAATTACTCACAAACGGGTAAGAAAATGTAGTATTGCCAGACCATACATGATCAAAACAGGGAGCGGAGGTGGTTTAGCTGCAAAAAGGGGTGAATGTCCAACTAAAGTTCAAATATATTAACAAAAGCGGGAGGAGAGGTCTTCGGATTAGAGTGGTTGAAATTTCCAACCATAATCTATAAAATGCGGTGAAAAAAAAAGGTGTGAAGGAATGAATTTTATAGCAAAATCCGAAATCATGCATAACTCCGCAAAAGGAACGTATTGCTCAACCAAAGGGATGCTTCTTTCTCATTCAGGGTAATATGAGGAACTTTATGCTTGATACATTTTAGACACGGATAACTATGAAGGACAAAGCAATTTTAACTTGGTTTGAGCAAAGCAATTCATTTTATAGGAAAATCCGAAATCGTGCAGGACTCATGAAAGTAAGCTTATTCTCGGATTCCTGATCCTCCAGTGTTGCTCATTCCTATACTGCAAAATACAGCCTTGTTCTTTGTTGAAATCGATAT
Source organism: Leuresthes tenuis (assembly GCF_036924035.1). Classification (NCBI taxonomy): domain Eukaryota; kingdom Metazoa; phylum Chordata; class Actinopteri; order Atheriniformes; family Atherinopsidae; genus Leuresthes; species Leuresthes tenuis. The sequence goes on from NW_027325366.1 coordinate 9,829,835, forward strand.
AGACATTGATAAATATGAAGGACAAAGCAGTTTCCACTTTGTTTGAGTGAAGGAATTAATTTTATAGCAAAATCCCAAATCAAGCAGAACGTATGAAAATAAGCATGTTTTCGGATTCCTGATCCTTCAGTGTTGCTATTTCTTCTACTGCAAAATACAATGTTGTTCTTTGTTGAAGTCAATCTAGACATTGATAAATATGAAGGACAAAGCAGTTTTAACATAGTTTGAGTAAAGGAATTCATTTTATACATAAAATCCCAAATCATGCAGAACGTATGAAAATAAGCTTATTCTCGGATTCCTGTTCCTTCAAGTGTTGCTCTTTCTACTACTGCAAAATACAATGTTGTTCTTTGTTGAAGTAAATCTAGACATTGATAAATATGAAGGACAAAGCAGTTTTCACTTGGTTTGAGTGAAGGAATTCATTTTATACATAAAATCCCAAATCATTCAAAACGTATGAAAAGAAGCTTATTCTCGGATTCCTGATCCTTCAGTGTTGCTTTTTCTTCTACTGCAAAATACAATGTTGTTCTTTGTTGAAGTCGATCTAGACATTGATAAATATGAAGGACAAAGCAGTTTTAACTTGGTTTGAGTGAAGGAATTCATTTTATACATAAAATCCCAAATCATGCAGAACGTATGAAAATAAGCTTATTCTCGGATTACTGATCCTTCAGTGATGCTCTTTCTTCTACTGCAAAATCCAGTGTTGTTCTTTGTTGAAGTCAATCTAGACATTGATAAATATGAAGGACAAAGCAGTTTTCACTTGGTTTGAGTGAAGGATTTGCAGCTGAAAACCTCCCGCTCCCGCTTTTGATTGTGTATAGTCGGGCTTTCGAGCCTTTTCTTACCCGGTTTTTAGAAATTATGGTTAGACATTCAGACCTTGCAGCCGAAGACCTTTTGATCATACATTGTCGGGCATTCGCACCTTGTCTTACCCGCTTTTTACAAACTATAGTCAGACATTCACATCTTGCAGCTGAACCACCTCAGCTCCCTGTTTTGATCATGTATGGTCTGGCAATACTACCTTTTCTTACCCGTTTGTGAGTAATTATGGCTGGACATTCACACCTACTTGCAGTCGAACAGCTCTGCTCTCGCTTTTGATGGTATATATTCGGGCATTCGAACCTTTTCTTAACTGCTTTTTGCAAACTTTGGTCGGACGTTCACACCTTCTTGCAGCCGAACACCCCCGCTTCCGCTTTTGATGGTATATATTCGGGCATTCGAACCTTTTCTTAGCAGCTTTTTACAAACCATGGTTGAACTTTCACACCTTCTTGTAGCCGAACACCCCCGCTCCCGCTTTTGATGGTGTATAGTCAGGCATTTGAACCTTTTCTTTCCCGCTTTTTACAAACTATGGTCGGACATTCAAACCTTCTTGTAGCCGAAAACCTCCGCTCCCTCTTTTGATCATACATTGTCGGGCATTCGCACCTTTTCTTACCCGTTTTTTACAAACCATGGTTGGACTGTCACACATTCTTGTAGCCAAACACATCCGCTCCCGCTATTGATTGTGTACAGTCGGGTATTTTAACCTTTTCTTACCCGTTTTTTACCAACTATGGTCGGACATTCACACCTTCTTACAGCGGAACACCTCCGCTCCCTCTTTTGATGTTGTATGTTTGGGCAATCGAACCTTTTCTTACCCGCTTTTTACAAACTATGCTCGGACATTCAAACCTTCTTGTAGCCGAACACATCCACTCCTGCTTTTGATGATGTATGGTTGGGCATTCAAACCTACTTGTTGCCCGCTTTTCATTAATTTTTGTGGACATTCACACCTTGTCACAGCCAAACACCTCCGCTCCCTGTTTTGATCATGTATGGTTGGACATTCGCTCCTTTTCTCACCCGTTTTTTGCCAACTATGGTCGGCTGTTCACAGCTTCCTCTCCACCATACTTGGTGGGATATTCACACCCACTTGCATCCGAAGACCTTTTGTTGATATTTAGTCGGTCATTCGCAGCTTATCCGCTTTTGGCAAACTATGGCCTTCATGCAGCCAAACACCTCTGATCTCACTTTTGATGATGTAAGGTTGGGCATTCAGACCTTGCTTCACCTGCTTTTCACCAAATATAGTCGGACATTCACACCTTCTTGCAGCCGAACACTTCCGCTCCACCTTTTAGTGTTCTATCACACCTTTTTTTTCACCGCATTTTATAGATTATGGTTGGAAATTCTCAACCACTCTCATCCGAAGACCTCTCCTCCCGCTTTTGTTAATATATTTGAACTTTAGTCGGACATTCACACCTTCTTGCAGCTGAACCACCTCCGCTCCCTGTTTTGATCATGTATGGTCTGACAATACTACCTTTTCTTACCCGTTTGTTAGTAATTATGGCTGGACATTCACACCTACTTGCAGCCGAACACCACCTCTCCCGCTTTTGATGATGTATGGACGGGCATTCTTACCTTTTCTAACACATTTTTCAGAAATTATGGTCGGAGATTCACACTTACTCACAGCCGAACAACTCCGCTCCCGCATTTGATGGTGTATAGTCGGGCATTCTCACCCTTTCTCATCAGCTTTTTGCAAATTATGATCTGACATTCACACCTGCTTTTGATAATGTATGGTTTGGCATTCGCACCTTTTCTTACCCATTTTTCAGTAATTATGGGTGGACATTCACACCTTCTTGCAGCTGAACACCTCCTCTCCCGCTATTGATTGTGTACAGTCGGGTATTTTAACCTTTTCTTACCCGCTTTTTACCAAATATGGTCGGACATTCACACCGTCTTACAGCGGAACACCTCTGCTCCCGCTTTTGATGGTGTATAGTCAGGCATTTGAACCTTTTCTTACCCGCTTTTTACAAACTATGGTCGGACATTCAAACCTTCTTGTAGCCGAAAACCTCCGCTCCCTCTTTTGATTATACATTGTTGGGCATTCGCACCTTATTTACAAACTATAGTCAGACATTCACACCTTGCAGCTGAGCCACCTCAGCTCCCTGTTTTGATAGTGTATGTTCGGGCATTCGAACCTATTCTTACCCCCTTTTTACAAACTATGCTCGGAGATTCACACCTACTCACAGCCGAACAACTCCGCTCCCGCATTTGATAATGTCTTGTCCGGCATTCTAGTCTCTTCTAACACATTTTTCAGCAATTATGGTTGGACATTCACACCTACTCACAGCCGAACACTTCCGCTCCCACATTTGATGGTGTATAGCCGGGCATTTTCACCCTTTCTCATCAGCTTTTTGCAAATTATGATCTGACCTTCACACCTACTTGCAGTCGAACAGCTCTGCTCCCGCTTTTGATTATGTTTGGTTGGATATTCGAACCTTTTCTTAACTGCTTTTTACAAACTTTGGTCGGACGTTCACACCTTCTTGCAGCCGAACACATCCACTTCCACTTTTGATGGTATATATTCGGGCATTCGAACCTTTTCTTACCCGCTTTTTACAAACCGTGGTCGGACTTTCACACCTTCTTGTAGCCAAACAACTCCGCTCCCGCTATTGATTGTGTACAGTCGGGTATTTTAACCTTTTCTTACCCGCTTTTTACCAACTATGGTCGGACATTTACACCTTCTTACAGCGGAACACCTCCGCTCCCTCTTTTGATGGTCTATGTTCGGGCATTCGAACCTTTTCTTACCCGCTTTTTACAAACTATGGTCGGACATTCAAACTTTCTTGTAGCCGAACACATCCACTCCTGCTTTTGATGATGTATGGTTGGGCATTTTCACCTTTTCTTACCCATTTTTCAGTAATTATGGGTGGACATTCACACCTTCTTGCAGCTGAACAACTCCTCTCCCGCTTATGATCATGTGCGGTTTGATATTTGAAAATTTTCTTTCATGTTTTAAAGCAATTATTGATGGACATTCAAATCTTCTTGTAGCCGAACACATCCACTCCTGCTTTTGATGATGTATGGTAAGCTTTTCTTACCCGCTTTTTACAAACTATGGTCGGACATTCAAACCTTCTTGTAGCCAAAACCCTCCGCTCCCTCTTTTGATCATACATTGTTGGGCATTCGCACCTTATCTTACCCGCTTTTTACAAACTATAGTCAGACATTCATACCTTGCAGCTGAACCACCTCCGCTCCCTGTTTTGATCATGTATGGTCTGGCAATACTACCTTTTCTTACCCGTTTGTGAGTAATTAATCCCAAAATATTGAGCATAAAATAAGTCTTTATGCTGATGATGTATTACTTTTCCTTCAGAACTCACAGACGTCTCTCAGTCACACGATCACACTCATAAATAAATTCTCAGCACTTTCTGACTACTCTATCAACTGGTCTAAGACCACAGTTCTGCCCATTAACTGTAGGGTCCATAATATACCTGCGATCACTTTACAGTCAGGAAATATTAGATATTTAGGCATAAACATTTCCTCCAGGCTCTCAGAGCTAACAAAGCTAAATTATGTGCAATTATTAAAGACAGTAGAGGACGATCTCTCGTTGGAAGTCCTTACCTATATCACTTATGGGGAGAGTTACATCCATTAAAATGATGATACTACCAAAAGTTAACTATTTGTTCTCAATGATCCCCATAAAACCATCTGCTACTTGGTTTAAGTCACTAGATTCATGCATCTCCACATTTCTGTGGAAAAACAAACCACCACGTATTAGTTTAAAAACCCTACAGAAGACCAAGGACAGTGGTGGATTAGATTTACCTCATTTTCAGCACTATTCCTTAGACAATAGGTTACAATATATATCAAAATGGTTTAAACCTTGTTGTTGTCACAGTTCCCAGAGACGTTGTAATCGTTGAGGATTCTATATTCACCCCCTCATTAGAGGCACGTAATGCAGATTGATGACACTGAATCTTCTTCTCTGTTCATTGCTGGCATCATTCCCAGCATCGTAAGTGTTCGTGGCATTGTTAGCCTCTTCTTCTGGATCTTGATATCGAGAATCCTTTTGTATTTCTGGTTTGTCAGTCCTCTGTCTTCGTTCACCGGAGTCTTTGTCTTTTTGTCCTTGAGTTTGGTGATTTTTTCTTCTTTTGATGCCTTGACACAATGTGACAGGTGATACCACGTGGGAGATCCTGTAACTTGGATTGCTGTCCCTGTGCTGCGAAATGGCTGTGCTGCTCAAATGGTCTCTCCTTCATCATGGTTACATGCTGCCATTCCGACATCTCGCCATTCCGACATGGGTCTCCAATTGTCGGAATGGCGACACTTAATTTTTTATCAAACGTCCCACCATTCCGACACTTTTTTCCTCCTATGGTCGGAATGGCGGTATGTTTTTTGTTTTTTTTAACATACCGCCATTCCGACAGTTCCTTTTAATAGCCTATTTTTTACCCAAAACATTTTGCACTAATGATATGCCGGCGCAAATACGCCCTAAAGTTTGGCGCACAAGCTTTGCACATGCAGAGGCCACAGCCTCGCAAACAAACTTTAATAATCTATTATCAAAATCCCCTGAATTTCAAATATAAAAATACAGATATTAATATAACTCTGGCGAGACTGAAACTGATTAAGCAGAAATACAGTGTCAGTGAGCTGTCACAGCAGCCAGCTGGAGCGGAGCTCTCCACAGAGCCCATGCGTCTTTTGCACGCTGTCATCATATGCAAAAGTAATAATTGCAATTACAGATATCACGGCTACTGCACAGGACACAGTTGCGAGCACTCTGCCTTGCCTTGCCAATAGAAGAAGATAGAAATGACAGCATAGAACGTATAAAACACAACAAAATGCAGTAAAAACGTTTATTCATGTTATTCACGTGATTTATGAGTACTCACTCCAATTTTGGGAAGCGCGGATGGGTTTTGCGCATTTGGCACAAACACACAAGCCGCAACGGTTGTAGCTTTATACAGCCTGTTGATATCTTAAGGACCTAACTGGTCACACCTGGGACTAAATGTCATGTAGAGATTGTTTTTACATGACATTACAGCTGAACATATAGCTTTCATCCACAAACCAACGTGGGAGAGCCCGAAGACGCATGTGCCAGACGCACATAGGCATGCGTAAAACCAATTTTGACCACTTCATACTGTTTATTTGCTTTCTTTTAGTTAACTTTCGTTTCTTTTGGATTCTTGTGCGTGTTATGGAGCCGTTTTGGTCCATGTTTGTAAGCCTTTTTTTCCTGGATTAAATTTTCGGAAGTTGAAACAAGTGGCATTGGAGTGTATGATTGAAAACCACCGCGGACTGCTTCTCCTCCTCCAGTTGCCGAGACTTTGTGTTTTTAATAACGCTTGTCTATAAACATGTTAAACATATAAATTGCATGAACAGAAAGAAGGGACTCACCTGTTGAGTAACACACATTTCCTTATACGGAAAGCCTTGTCGGAATGGTGGGACATTTGAACGTCAGAATAGCGGGATGTCGCAATGGTGGGATGTCGGAATGGTGGGACGTTTGCATGTCGGAATGGTGGTATGTCGGAATGGTGGTATGTCGGAATGGTGGGATGTCGGAATAGCGGGATGTCGGAATGGCGGGATTTCGGAATGGGTGTTGCCACCCCCTTCATCATATACACAGTTATTTATACATCACCTTCCACCATGAAGCGTTGTCCCTTTTTGTTTCTCTCTTTGTTCTTAAAATGCTGTTATGCATGTCTAAACCAATCCATTAAATTAGATCATTTTGGCAGTAAAGCGATCTACAATGTGCTTGGTCGCAAAGCTGCTCATCTGTGGTAAACAGCTCTTCAGAAAGGCATTCTTCAATTGATTTCACTAATTCTATGTAATAATTTTGTGATTTCCTACAAAACTACACTTCTTCTCCCATCTGTCTGAGTATTTAATATTGTCTGGGTCCCGTTAAAACATGTATTTTTCCCATCTAATTCCTTGTTTGCTTTAAAACAAGTATTCCCCATTTTCTATCCCTTCAGTAGCCAACCAGTTTGTATGGAGTACACTGGAGCAACTTGACTGATCAGTAAAACACTGCTTTTGTTGTCACCGCAAGGCTTCCCCCGTCGGTTGTTTCACTGAGACACTACTGAGTAACTATAACTCAACACAGTTTATACACATAACATTCATATACATACTAACAAACAAACAAACAATTATTTATCGCAATTTTCTCATCTCTGTTTGAACGTACACCCAGGTAAATATTCCTGTAGTCTTCTCATACCGACTATGGACCCATTCATTGTTTAACTTCACTGTTTTGCAAATCCTAATTGAATATTACACATTGACATTGAACTTTACTTGATAAGCAGGTCTTCATTGCATTCAGCAGCCTATATGTGAGCATCTTTGTGTAAGCTGTTCTTCTTTGCATTTATCAGCAGCAAGCAATTCTTCATTGCACATGCATATGAAAATAGTAAAACAATTCCAATGCGTTAGCGAAACCTTCTATATCAGGAGTGTCCATCATGATGCTGGGAATAGAACCTCTTTCCCAGAATAGTTCAACCTTCATTACTCAACTGATCATAACTCCGCAATGAGCACATTTCAAAGTATCATTCCTCTACATATATTCAAAAATCTATGTGTAAATGTTTAATATTTCTTATATTTGTTGATGTCATTCTGTGTGCATGTGGCCTAAACCCAATCTCTGTGTGGCAATTTTAATTTAAACAAGTTGAACTCTGCCTCTGATCATTTAAAAAAGGTGTGTACCAATATCAACCTTTCTCAGGTAATTACTGATCCTACAAAACCAAAGAGATCCTTCAAGGTTGTCCCTGATTGGCTCAATCTTAACAAATCAAAGGTAGAAAATCCGCAGTATCTGAACTTGGTGTTAGTTATCACTGCTCAATAGCCTGTATCAGAATTGCAAAAATGAAAACATTAGGTCCACGCTTGGTATCCAGATCCTGAAACATCTCCATGAGCAGGCTTTTTTTTAACTGATCTGTTGAATAGTTATATGACACTGTTAAAATCCCAGATGAAGATCTAGCACTTGACCATTTTTGTAAATCTTCTAATTCCATAGTTGATAAACACGCCCCTTTTAAAAAGTATAGAACTTAGAACAGGTCTATCCCTGGCTTTCGGCAGAACTGTCTTCTTTACTTTTTTTTCCCCTTGTCCTGTTCAGCATTATGTCAGAAGAATTGTAGTCTGAATACCTATGATGCCAAACAGATTTGTTTTGCCAAGGGAAGTTTTATAAATGTAAAGCTCCCCTTGATGCCCATTTATTTATTTCTTTTTACAATATATGACATGAACTGAACTGAACCGGACCGGGGGACAAGGAAAGAAGAAGAGGAAAGAAGAGGAAACAGAAAAAAAATAGAAACAAAAACCAGACAACCAGCTGCTACACCTGTAAAAAACAAAACAGACAACAATCCATGGCCTATGAGGGGAATCCAGCCTTAGCGCCAAGAGGAGCACCTGAAAGCAGACAAGCAGAGAAAAAACAAACACACAAACAAACAAAAACAAGCACAAGAAGCGGCAATCGCATACAACACAGCTGTGGATATAGATGACCTGAGACGACATGATAATACATCAACTGCTTAGTGACCATGCTACTGGACTAATGAATGTGTGTGTGTGTGTGTGAGAACATGCAACACCCATGGCACAGGACCTACATGATAACCGTGCTTAGTTATGAGTGTATAAGCGTACAGGGCCACAATCCACAGCCCCCCAAACAATCAGAAGCAGGCAGAGAGGGCCACAAGACCCAGGCCACCAGCAGCCCCCACAGAGCACAGAACCCAGGTAGCCCACCGCAGGGGCAACCACGCATCCACCCAGAAGACTGCAGAGGAAGCCCCCGGAAAGAGCCCCCATAAGCATAGGGCAGAGGCACTCCGGGAACCAGGGGCAACAGCCCACCGACCCCGCCAGGCCCCAGCCGCCCAGACATGGGCCGTGCACTGGACCTGGGCCCCAGGAGCCCGAGCGCCCCCAAACCCCCCGGCAGAGGCCCCACCCAATACCCAGGAGGGCCAAGCGCCCCAGACAGCCACAAAGTGGGTCAGCGCCTGCCCCAGCGCCCCTGGCCAAGTGCCCTGGGAGTCAAGACGTGCCCACAGGTGGGTGAAGTCGCGAGCAGTGGGGAGAGGCAACGCTGATGCCCCATCGGGAGAAACACAGGCAGGCCAGGCGACAGCAAGTCTCAGATCCAGGCCCAATCATTACCACACACACTTTCACGTCCCATACATCCACACATCCACACATCCTACCTCCCTCGACTCTGCTGGGGTGTAGTGCAGCGGGCACACCAGGAGGCCAGCAACCCCCCAGCCACCACAGACCCCGAACCAGCAGAACAATTAATTAATCCTCCTGGCCCCTCCTGCCCCGAGCAGACACCAGGAAGCAGGGGTGTGCGAAGAAGACCCCTCCCCTCACCCTTCTGGTTCTTCAATATTTTCTAATAGTGAGCAATTAAAATTGAGGGGCAGCCAAACTTGTAGAACTGGGAGCGCGGCACTCTGGGCAGCCTACATACCCAAAGAGCCCCGCCCACCAGATGCCACTCAGTGTAACCACCCCCCAAGACCTAATGTGTGTGTGTGAGTGTGTTTGATAAGTACTAATGTCTAAGGTGTAATTAAAACAGGGGCAGGGAACTGCAGAGTGCAACCAAAGGGGACCACCTACGTGGCCCCATCCACTACACCCCACCGAACACACACGCCCCCAAAACCCTTCATGTGTGAGTGTGTGCTGTGTACAGGAGCCAGAAGGGAGAGGGGTATGGGGATATATACCGGGGGAGCTACTCTCCCCCAGAGAGGGCAGCCAGGGACTGGCTGCAATAGGCATCCCCGCTACCTGGGAGCCAGCAATGGGCAGGAGGGCCTGATGTCCACCAGGCTCGGGGCCTGCAGCGACCATATTCCGGGAGCTACTGTACCCCCAGAAGGTACCCATCCCGCCCCACCCCACTCAACCCAACCCCACCCCGGAGGACCTCTACAAAAAACAAACAAACAAACCACCCGGTCACACCAGTCGCAGCAGCCCGGGCCTGAGACCCACCATCACCCAGCAACCCACCACCACCACTATGTGATAAAACTAATCAGAGGGGACCAGAGAGAATGAAATTCAGCCAATTGATGTTTTGAGGAGGCAGACATTGTTTCCATGCTAATATAATCTAAAAGAAAATTTCTAAACTGGTTAATACACAGATTGTTCTTCGCTTTCCAGTTCATGAGAATAGGTTTCTTTGCGATACATAACACTGTGACAACCATGTGTGCTGAGTTAATTTCCATGTTGATGTTGTCTAAGTCACCCAGTATGCACAGTGTGGGGCATGCAGGGATGCTACACTTTAGCCATGTTGATAGGTCCTCACAGACTTCAAGCCAGAACTTCTGGACAGGCGCAGAAAACCACAAAGCGTGTACATAATCATCAGGTGTGTTATCTGTGCAATGTGAGCAGATGTTTGAGTGTGTTAGACCCATCCTGAACATCCTTTGTCCTGTATAGTGTGTTCTATGAAGGATTTTGTATTGTATGAGCTGTAAATTAGGATTTCGAGTCTTTATGAAGGTGTTCAAACATATTTGTGGTTAGAAGCTATGACCAGAACTGATGGATAAATCTGCCTCCCATTTTGAGGATGGAAGAGACATTGTGTCATCTATCTTAGACAATAATTTATATATTTTTGATAGTAGTTTTGGGGTACAGATGCTTAGAAATTCTGCTACCCTAGTCGGGGGTTGTAAGTCTGGTTGGTGGAGGATATATCCATCCATCCATCCATCATCTGCCGCTTATCCGGGGGTCGGGTCGCGGGGGCAGCAGCTTGAGCAGAGAAACCCAGACGTCTCTGTCCCCGGCCACTTCCTCCAGCTCTTCCGGGGGGACCCCGAGGCGTTCCCAGGCCAGCCGAGAGACATAGTCTCTCCAACGTGTCCTGGGTCTCCCCCGGGGTCTCCTCCCAGTGGGACGTGCCCGGAACACCTCCCCAGGGAGGCGCCCAGGGGGCATCCTAACCAGATGCCCGAGCCACCTCATCTGACTCCTCTCAATGCGGAGGAGCAGCGGTTCTACTCCGAGCCCCTCCCGGATGACTGAGCTTCTCACCCTATCTCTAAGGGAGAGCCCAGACACCCTGCGGAGGAAACCCATTTTGGCCGCTTGTATTCGCGATCTTGTTCTTTCGGTCACTACCCACAACTCGTGACCATAGGTGAGGATGGGAACGTAGATTGACCAGTAAGTAGAGGCACCGGTCATACAGAGACCGAACGGCCCCTATCAAGGGGTCCGGCACTCCATATTCCCGGAGCACCCCCCACAGGACTCCACGAGGGACACGGTCGAACGCTTTCTCCAAGTCCACAAAACACATGTAGACTGGTTGGGCGAACTCCCATGCACCCTCCAGGATCCTGCCGAGGGTATAGAGCTGGTCCACTGTTCCGAAAGCCACACTGCATCTCCTGAATCCGAGGCTCGATTATCCGACGGATCCTCCTCTCCAATACCCCCGAATAGACCTTACCAGGGAGGCTGTGATACCCCTATAGTTGGAACACACCCTCCGGTCCCCCTTTTTAAAGAGGGGGACCACCACCCCAATCTGCCAGTCCAGAGGCACTGTCCCCGATGTCCACGCGATACTGCAGAGGCGTGTCAGCCAAGACAGCCCTACAACATCCAGAGCCTTGAGAAACTCAGGACGGACCTCATCCACCCCCGGGGCCTTGCCACCGAGGAACTTTTTAACCACCTCGGCAACCTCAGCCCCAGAAATGGGAGGCCCCGTCTCCGAGCTCTCCGACTCTGCCTCTTCCGAGCACGTGTTGGTAGGATTGAGGAGTTCCTCGAAGTACTCCCCCCACCGACTCACAACATCCCTAGTTGAGGTCAGCAAAGCCCCGTCCGCACTGTAAACAGTGTTGACTGTGAGCCGCTTCCCCCCCCTGAGATGCCGGATGGTGGACCAGAATCTTTTCGAGGCCGTCCGGAAATCGTTCTCCATGGTCTCACCGAACTCCTCCCAGGCCCGAGTTTTTGCCTCAGCAACCGCCGAAGCCGTGGCCCGTCTGGCCCTTCGGTACCTATCAGCTTCTTCCAGGGTCCCACTGGCCAAAAAGGCCCGATAGGACTCCTTCTTCAGCTTGACGGCTTCCCTCACCACTGGTGTCCACCAGCAGGTTCGAGGGTTGCCGCCACGACAGGCACCGACCACCTTACGGCCACAACTCCGACCAGCTGCCTCGGCAATGGAGTCACGGAACATGGCCCATTCAATGTCCCCCACCTCAAATATGGTTGAAGCTCTGCCGGAGGTGGGAGTTAAAGCTCCTTCTGACGGGGGATTCTGACAAACGCTCCCAGCAGACCCTCACAATACGTTTGGGCCTGCCAGGTCTGATCGGCATCCTCCCCCACCAGCGGAGCCAACTCACCACCAGGTGGTGATCAGTTGACAGCTCCGCCCCTCTCTTCACCCGAGTGTCCAGGACATACGGCCGCAAGTCCGATGATACAACCACAAAGTCGATCATCGAACTGCGGCCAAGGGTGTCCTGGTGCCAAGTGCACATATGGACACCCTTATGCCTGAACATGGTGTTCGTTATGGACAGTCTATGACTGGCACAGAAGTCCAACAACATAACACCACTCTGATTCAGATCGGGGGGGCCGTTCCTCCCAATCACACCCCTCCAGGTCTCACTGTCATTGCCCACGTGAGCATTGAAGTCCCCCAGCAGAATGAGGGAGTCTCCGGTAGGAGCATTCTCCAGTGCCTCCCCCAGAGACTCCAAAAAGAGTAGGTACTCTGAACTGCTGTTTGGCGCATAGGCACAAACAACGGTCAGGACTCGTCCCCCCACCCAAGGCGGAGGGAGGCTACCCTCTCGTTCACTGGGGTAAACCCCAATGTACTGGCACACAGCCGGGGGGGCAATAAGTATGCCCACACCTGCTCTGCGCCTCTCACCACGGGCAACTCCAGAGTGGAAGAGAGTCCAACCCCTCTCAAGAGTACTGGTTCCAGATCCCAAGCCGTGCGTCGAGGTGAGTCCGACTATATCTAACGGTCTGATGAAGTTTCAACAATAAACAACAAACTTTGTATTATGAGAAAGAACCAGACTCATTCTTTAGGAATCCGAAAATAAGCTCTATTTTACGAGTTATGCACGAATTCGGATTCTCCTATAAAACGAATTCCTTAACTCAAACCAAGTTAAGACTGCTTTGTCCTTCATATTTATTCATGTCTAATCAAGTTTCAATGATAAACAACGTTGTACTTTGTAGAATGAGAAAGAACTTCTTCAGCAATAAGCATCTCTCGACAAATGACGAAATACAGATTTTGCTATAAAATTAATTGCTATCAGCCTGACTTAAAACTGTTTGTCTTCCTTATTTATCCACTTCAAATCAAGTTTCAACAATTAAAAATTTTTTGTAGTTTGAGAAAGAACAACTTAATCTTGAGCAATCAGTATAAAAAGAAGGTAAGCAAAGGTGCGAATGTCAAACCATACATGATCAAAACAGGGAGCGGAGGTGTTTGGCTGAGACAAGGTGTGAATGTCCACCCATAATTAATGAAAAGCGGGCAACAAGTAGGTTCGAATGCCCAACCATACATCATCAAAAGCAAGAGTGGATATGTTCAGCTACAAGAAGGTTTGAACGTCTGACCATAGTTTGTAAAAAGCGGGTAAGAAAAGGTTCGAATGCCCGAACATACACCATCAAAGGAGGGAGCGGAGGTGTTCCGCTGTAAGAAGGTGTGAATGTCCGACCATAGTTGGTAAAAAACGGGTAAGAAAAGGTTAAAATACCCGACTGTACACAATCAGTAGCGGGTGCGGAGTTGTTCGGCTACTAAAAGGTGTGAAAGTCCAACCATGGTTTGTAAAAAGCGGGTAAGAAAAGGTGCGAATGCCCGAAAATGTATGATCAAAAGAGGGAGCGGAGGTGTTCGGCTGCAAGAAGGTGTGAATGTACACCCATAATTACTGAAAAATGGGTAAGAAAAGGTGCGAATGCCCAACTATACATAATCAAAAGCAGGAGTGGATGTGTTCGGCTCCAAGAAGGGTTGAATGTCTGACCATAGTTTGTAAAAAGCAGGTAAGAAAAGGTTTGACTGCCCGAACATACACCATCAAAAGAGGGAGCGGAGGTGTTCCGCTGTAAGAAGGTGGGAATGTCCGACCATAGTTGGTAAAAAGCGGGTAAGAAAAGGTTAAAATACCCGACTGTACACAATCAATAGCGGGAGCGGAGTTGTTCGGCTACTAAAAGATGTGAAAGTCCGACTATGGTTTGTAAAAAGCGGGTAAGAAAAGGTGCTAATGCCCGACAATGTATGATCAAAAGAGGGAGTGGAGGTTTTCGGCTGTAAGAAGGTCTGAATGTCCAACTATAATTTGTAAAAACCGGGTAAGAAAAGGCTTGAAAGCCCGACTATACACCATCATAAGCGGGAGAGGAGGTGTTCAGCTGTAAGAAGGTGTGAATGTCCACCCATAATTACTGAAAAATGGGTAAGAAAAGGTGCGAATGCCCAAACATACATCATCAAAAGCAGGAGTGGATGTGTTGGGCTACAAGAAGGTTTGAAAGTCCGACCATGGTTTGTAAAAAACGGGTAAGAAAAGGTGCGAATGCCCGACAATGTATATTCAAAAGAGGGAGCGGAGGTTTTTGGCTACAAGAAGGTTTGAATGTCCGACCATAGTTTGTAAAAAGCGGGTAAGAAAAGGTTCAAATGCCTGACAATACACCATCAAAAGCGTGAGCGGAGGTGTTCCGCTGTAAGACGGTGTGAATGTCCGACCATAGTTGGTAAAAAGCGGGTAAGAAAAGGTTAAAATACCCGACTGTACACAATCAATAGCGGGAGCGGAGCTGTTCAGCTACAAGAAGGTGTGAAAGTCCAACCATGGTTTGTAAAAAGCTGCTAAGAAAAGGTTCGAATGCCCGAATATATACCATCAAAAGCGGAAGCGGAGGTGTTCGGCTGCAAGAAGGTGTGAACGTCCGACCAAAGTTTGTAAAAAGCAGTTAAGAAAAGGTTCGAATATCCAACCAAACATAATCAAAAGCGGGAGCAGAGCTGTTCGACTGCAAGTAGGTGTGAATGTCCAGCCATAATTACTCACAAACGGGTAAAAAAAGGTAGTATTGCCAGACCATACATGATCAAAACAGGGAGCTGAGGTGGTTCAGCACCAAGGTGTGAATGTCTGACTATAGTTTGTAAAAAGCGGGTAAGCTGCGAATGACCGACTAAATATCAACAAAAGGTCTTCGGATGCAAGTGGGTGTGAATATCCCACCATACAAGTATGGTGGAGAGGAAGCTGTGAACAGCCGACCATAGTTTGCAAAAAGCGGGTGAGACAAGGTGCGAATGTCCAACCATACATGATCAAAACAGGGAGCGGAGGTGTTTGGCTGTGACAAGGTGTGAATGTCCACCCAAAATTAATGAAAAGCGGGCAAAAAGTAGGTTTGAATGCCCAAGCATACATCATCAAAAGAAGGAGTGGATGTGTTCGGCTACAAGAAGGTTTGAATGTCCGAGCATAGTTTGTAAAAAGTGGGTAAGAAAAGGTTCGAATGCCCAAACAAACACCATCAAAAGAGGGAGCGGAGGTGTTTGGCTGTGACAAGGTGTGAATGTCCACCCAAAATTAATGAAAAGCGGGCAAAAAGTAGGTTTGAATGCCCAAGCATACATCATCAAAAGAAGGAGTGGATGTGTTCGGCTACAAGAAGGTTTGAATGTCCGAGCATAGTTTGTAAAAAGCGGGTAAGAAAAGGTTCGAATGCCCAAACAAACACCATCAAAAGAGGGAGCGGAGGTGTTCCGCTGTAAGAAGGTGTGAATGTCCGACCATAGTTGGTAAAAAGTGGGTAAGAAAAGGTTAAAATACCCGACTGTACACAATCAATAGGGGGAGCGGAGTTGTTCGGCTACAAGAAGGTGTGAAAGTCCAACCATGGTTTGTAAAAAGCTGGTAAGAAAAGGTTCGAATGCCCGAATATATACCATCAAAAGCGGAAGCGGAGGTGTTCGGCTGCAAGAAGGTGTGAACGTCCGACCAAAGTTTGTAAAAAGCAGTTAAGAAAAGGTTCGAATATCCAACCAAACAAAATCAAAAGCGGGAGCAGAGCTGTTCGACTGCAAGTAGGTGTGAATGTCCAGCCATAATTACTCACAAACGGGTAAGAAAAGGTAGTATTGCCAGACCATACATGATCAAAACAGGGAGCTGAGGTGGTTCAGCACCAAGGTGTGAATGTCTGACTATAGTTTGTAAAAAGCGGGTACGATAAGGTGCGAATGCCTGACAATGTATAATCAAAAGAGGGAGCAGAGGTTTTCGGCTACAAGAAGGTTTGAACGTCTGACCATAGTTTGTAAAAAGCGGGTAAGAAAAGGTTCGAATGCCCGAACATACACCATCAAAGGAGGGAGCGGAGGTGTTCCGCTGTAAGAAGGTGTGAATGTCCGACCATAGTTGGTAAAAAACGGGTAAGAAAAGGTTAAAATACCCGACTGTACACAATCAGTAGCGGGTGCGGAGTTGTTCGGCTACTAAAAGGTGTGAAAGTCCGACCATGGTTTGTAAAAAGCGGGTAAGAAAAGGTGCGAATGCCCGAAAATGTATGATCAAAAGAGGGAGCGGAGGTGTTTGGCTGCAAGAAGGTGTGAATGTACACCCATAATTACTGAAAAATGGGTAAGAAAAGGTGCGAATGCCCAAATATACATAATCAAAAGAAGGTGTGAATGTCCAACCATAATTTGTATAAACCGGGAAGGAAAGTTTCGAAAGCCCGACTATACACCATCAAAAGCGGGAGCAGAGTGGTTCAGCTGCAAGAAGGTCTGAATTTCCATCAATAATTGCTTTAAAACATGAAAGAAAATTTTCGAATATCATCCGCACATGATCATAAGAAGGAGAGGAAGTGTTCAGCTGCAAGAAGGTGTGAATGTCCACCCATAATTCCTGAAAAATGGGTAAAAAAAGGTGCGAATGCCCAACCATACATTATCAAAAGCAGGTGTGAATGTCAGATCATAATTTGCAAAAAGCTGATGAGAAAGGGTGAGAATGCCCGACTATACACCATCAAATGCGGGAGCGGAGGTGTTCGGCTCTGAGTAGGTGTGAATGTCCGACCATAATTGCTGAAAAATGTGTTAGAAAAGGAAAGAATGCCGGACCATACATCATCAAAAGCGAGAGAGGTGGTGTTCGGCTGCAAAAAGGTGTAAATGTTCGACTAAAGTTTGTAAAAAGCGGGTAAGACATGGTGCGAATGCCTGACAAGGTATGATCAAAAGCAGGAGCGGAGGTGTTCAGCTGCAAGAAGGTCTAAATGTCCATCAATAATTGCTAGAAAACATGAAAGAAAATTTTCAAAAATCAAACCGCACATGATCATAAGTGGGAGAGGAGGTGTTCAGCTGCAAGAAGGTGTGAATGTCCACCCATTATTCCTGACAAATGGGTAAGAAAAGGTGCGAATGCCAAACCATACATTATCAAAAGCAGGTGTGAATGTCAGATCATAATTTGCAAAAAGCTGATGAGAAAGGGTGAGAATGTCCGACTGCACACCATCAAATGCGGGAGCGGAGTTGTTCGGCTGTGAGTAGGTGTGAATGTCCGACCGTAATTTCTGAAAAATGTGTTAGAAAAGGTAAGAATGCCGGTCCATACATCATCAAAAGCGAGAGAGGTGGTGTTCGGCTGCAAGTAGGTGTGAATGTCCAGCCATAATTACTCACAAACGGGTAAGAAAAGGTAGTATTGCCAGACCATACATGATCAAAACAGGGAGCGGAGGTGGTTCAGCTGCAAGAAGGTGTGAATGTCTCACTAAAGTTCAAATATATTAACAAAAGCGGGAGGAGAGGTCTTCGGATGAGAGTGGTTGAGAATTTCCAACCATAATCTATAAAATTCGGTGAAAAAAAGGTGTGATAGAACACTAAAAGGTGGAGCGGAAGTGTTCGGCTGCAAGAAGGTGTGAATGTCCGACTATATTTGGTGAAAAGCAGGTGAAGCAAGGTCTGAATGCCCAACCTTACATTATCAAAAGCGAGATCAGAGGTGTTTGGCTGCAAGAAGGCCATAGTTTGCCAAAAGCGGGTAAGCTGCGAATGACCAACTAAATATCAACAAAAGTGGGGGCGGAGGTCTTCGGATGCAACTGGGTGTGAACATCCCACCATACAAGTATGGTGGAGAGGAAGCTGTGAACAGCCGACCATAGTTTGCAAAAAGCGGGTGAGAAAAGGTGCGAATGTGCAACCATACATGATCAAAACAGGGAGCGGAGGTGTTTGGCTGTGACAAGGTGTGAATGTCCACCCAAAATGAATGAAAAGCGGGCAAAAAGTAGGTTTGAATGCCCAACCATACATCATCAAAAGCAGGAGTGGATATGTTCGGCTACAAGAAGGTTTGAACGTCTGACCATAGTTTGTAAAAAGCGGGTAAGAAAAGGTTCGAATGCCCAAACGTACACCATCAAAAGAGGGAGCGGAGGTGTTCCGCTGTAAGAAGGTGTGAATGTCCGACCATAGTTGGTAAAAAGTGGGTAAGAAAAGGTTAAAATACCCGACTGTACACAATCAATAGGGGGAGCGTAGTTGTTCGGCTACAAGAAGTTGTGAAAGTCCAACCATGGTTTGTAAAAAGCGGGTAAGAAAAGGTGCGAATGCCCGAAAATGTATGATCAAAAGAGGGAGCGGAGGTGTTCGGCTGCAAGAAGGTGTGAATGTACACCCATAATTACTGAAAAATGGGTAAGAAAAGGTGCGAATGCCCAACTATACATAATCAAAAGCAGGAGTGGATGTGTTCGGCTCCAAGAAGGGTTGAATGTCTGACCATAGTTTGTAAAAAGCAGGTAAGAAAAGGTTTGACTGCCCGAACATACACCATCAAAAGAGGGAGTGGAGGTGTTCCGCTGTAAGAAGGTGTGAATGTCCGACCATAGTTGGTAAAAAGCGGGTAAGAAAAGGTTAAAATACCCGACTGTACACAATCAATAGCGGGAGCGGAGTTGTTCGGCTACAAGAAGGTGTGAAAGTCCAACCATCGTTTGTCAAAAGCTGGTAAGAAAAGGTTCGAATGCCCGAATATATACCATCAAAAGCGGAAGCGGAGGTGTTCGGCTGCAAGAAGGTGTGAACGTCCGACCAAAGTTGGCAAAAAGCAGTAAAGAAAAGGTTCGAATATCCAAACATAATTAAAAGCGAGAGAGATTGTGTTCAGCTGCAAGTAGGTGTGAATATCCAGCCATAATTACTCACAAACGGGTAAGAAAATGTAGTATTGCCAGACCATACATGATCAAAACAGGGAGCGGAGGTGGTTTAGCTGCAAAAAGGGGTGAATGTCCAACTAAAGTTCAAATATATTAACAAAAGCGGGAGGAGAGGTCTTCGGATTAGAGTGGTTGAAATTTCCAACCATAATCTATAAAATGCGGTGAAAAAAAAAAGGTGTGAAGGAATGAATTTTATAGCAAAATCCGAAATCATGCATAACTCCGCAAAAGGAACGTATTGCTCAACCAAAGGGATGCTTCTTTCTCATTCAGGGTAATATGAGGAACTTTATTCTTGATACATTTTAGACACGGATAACTATGAAGGACAAAGCAATTTTAACTTGGTTTGAGCAAAGCAATTCATTTTATAGGAAAATCCGAAATCGTGCAGGACTCATGAAAGTAAGCTTATTCTCGGATTCCTGATCCTCCAGTGTTGCTCTTTCCTATACTGCAAAATACAGCCTTGTTCTTTGTTGAAATCGATATAGACATTGATAAATATGAAGGACAAAGCAGTTTCCACTTTGTTTGAGTGAAGGAAATAATTTTATAGCAAAATCCCAAATCAAGCAGAACGTATGAAAATAAGCGTGTTTTCGGATTCCTGATCCTTCAGTGTTGCTATTTCTTCTACTGCAAAATACAATGTTGTTCTTTGTTGAAGTCAATCTAGACATTGATAAATATGAAGGACAAAGCAGTTTTAACATAGTTTGAGTAAAGGAATTCATTTTATACATAAAATCCCAAATCATGCAGAACGTATGAAAATAAGCTTATTCTCGGATTCCTGTTCCTTCAAGTGTTGCTCTTTCTACTACTGCAAAATACAATGTTGTTCTTTGTTGAAGTAAATCTAGACATTGATAAATATGAAGGACAAAGCAGTTTTCACTTGGTTTGAGTGAAGGAATTCATTTTATACATAAAATCCCAAATCATTCAAAACGTATGAAAAGAAGCTTATTCTCGGATTCCTGATCCTTCAGTGTTGCTTTTTCTTCTACTGCAAAATACAATGTTGTTCTTTGTTGAAGTCGATCTAGACATTGATAAATATGAAGGACAAAGCAGTTTTCACTTGGTTTGAGTGAAGGATTTGCAGCTGAAAACCTCCCGCTCCCGCTTTTGATTGTGTATAGTCGGGCTTTCGAGCCTTTTCTTACCCGGTTTTTAGAAATTATGGTTAGACATTCAGACCTTGCACACGAAGACCTCCACTCCCTCTTTTGATCATACATTGTCGGGCATTCGCACCTTGTCTTACCCGCTTTTTACAAACTATAGTCAGACATTCACATCTTGCAGCTGAACCACCTCAGCTCCCTGTTTTGATCATGTATGGTCTGGCAATACTACCTTTTCTTACCCGTTTGTGAGTAATTATGGCTGGACATTCACACCTACTTGCAGTCGAACAGCTCTGCTCTCGCTTTTGATGGTATATATTCGGGCATTCGAACCTTTTCTTAACTGCTTTTTGCTAACTTTGGTCGGACGTTCACACCTTCTTGCAGCCGAACACCTCCGCTTCCGCTTTTGATGGTATATATTCGGGCATTCGAACCTTTTCTTAGCAGCTTTTTACAAACCATGGTTGAACTTTCACACCTTCTTGTAGCCGAACACCTCCGCTCCCGCTTTTGATGGTGTATAGTCAGGCATTTGAACCTTTTCATTCCCGCTTTTTACAAACTATGGTCGGACATTCAAACCTTCTTGTAGCCGAAAACCTCCGCTCCCTCTTTTGATCATACATTGTCGGGCATTCGCACCTTTTCTTACCCGTTTTTTACAAACCATGGTCGGACTGTCACACATTCTTGTAGCCAAACACATCCGCTCCCGCTATTGATTGTGTACAGTCGGGTATTTTAACCTTTTCTTACCCGTTTTTTACCAACTATGGTCGGACATTCACACCTTCTTACAGCGGAACACCTCCACTCCCTCTTTTGATGTTGTATGTTTGGGCATTCGAACCTTTTCTTACCCGCTTTTTACAAACTATGCTCGGACATTCAAACCTTCTTGTAGCCGAACACATCCACTCCTGCTTTTGATGATGTATGGTTGGGCATTCAAACCTACTTGTTGCCCGCTTTTCATTAATTTTTGTGGACATTCACACCTTGTCACAGCCAAACACCTCCGCTCCCTGTTTTGATCATGTATGGTTGGACATTCGCTCCTTTTCTCACCCGTTTTTTGCCAACTATGGTCGGCTGTTCACAGCTTCCTCTCCACCATACTTGGTGGGATATTCACACCCACTTGCATCCGAAGACCTTTTGTTGATATTTAGTCGGTCATTCGCAGCTTACCCGCTTTTGGCAAACTATGGCCTTCATGCAGCCAAACACCTCTGATCTCGCTTTTGATGATGTAAGGTTGGGCATTCAGACCTTGCTTCACCTGCTTTTCACCAAATATAGTCGGACATTCACACCTTCTTGCAGCCGAACACTTCCGCTCCACCTTTTATTGTTTTATCACACCTTTTTTTTCACCGCATTTTATAGATTATGGTTGGAAATTCTCAACCACTCTCATCCGAAGACCTCTCCTCCCGCTTTTGTTAATATATTTGAACTTTAGTCGGACATTCACACCTTCTTGCAGCTGAACCACCTCCGCTCCCTGTTTTGATCATGTATGGTCTGGCAATACTACCTTTTCTTACCCGTTTGTTAGTAATTATGGCTGGACATTCACACCTACTTGCAGCCGAACACCACCTCTCCCGCTTTTGATGATGTATGGACGGGCATTCTTACCTTTTCTAACACATTTTTCAGCAATTATGGTCGGAGATTCACACTTACTCACAGCCGAACAACTCCGCTCCCGCATTTGATGGTGTATAGTCGGGCATTCTCACCCTTTCTCATCAGCTTTTTGCAAATTATGATCTGACATTCACACCTGCTTTTGATAATGTATGGTTTGGCATTCGCACCTTTTCTTACCCATTTTTCAGTAATTATGGGTGGACATTCACACCTTCTTGCAGCTGAACACCTACTCTCCCGCTATTGATTGTGTACAGTCGGGTATTTGAACCTTTTCTTACCCGCTTTTTACCAAATATGGTCGGACATTCACACCGTCTTACAGCGGAACACCTCTGCTCCCGCTTTTGATGGTGTATAGTCAGGCATTTTAACCTTTTCTTACCCGCTTTTTACAAACTATGGTCGGACATTCAAACCTTCTTGTAGCCGAAAACCTCCGCTCCCTCTTTTGATTATACATTGTTGGGCATTCGCACCTTATTTACAAACTATAGTCAGACATTCACACCTTGCAGCTGAGCCACCTCAGCTCCCTGTTTTGATAGTGTATGTTCGGGCATTCGAACCTATTCTTACCCCCTTTTTACAAACTATGCTCGGAGATTCACACCTACTCACAGCCGAACAACTCCGCTCCCGCATTTGATAATGTCTTGTCCGGCATTCTAGTCTCTTCTAACACATTTTTCAGCAATTATGGTTGGACATTCACACCTACTCACAGCCGAACACTTCCGCTCCCACATTTGATGGTGTATAGCCGGGCATTTTCACCCTTTCTCATCAGCTTTTTGCAAATTATGATCTGACATTCACACCTACTTGCAGTCGAACAGCTCTGCTCCCGCTTTTGATTTTGTTTGGTTGGATATTCGAACCTTTTCTTAACTGCTTTTTACAAACTTTGGTCGGACGTTCACACCTTCTTGCAGCCGAACACATCCACTTCCACTTTTGATGGTATATATTCGGGCATTCGAACCTTTTCTTACCCGCTTTTTACAAACCGTGGTCGGACTTTCACACCTTCTTGTAGCCAAACAACTCCGCTCCCGCTATTGATTGTGTACAGTCGGGTATTTTAACCTTTTCTTACCCGCTTTTTACCAACTATGGTCGGACATTTACACCTTCTTACAGCGGAACACCTCCGCTCCCTCTTTTGATGGTCTATGTTCGGGCATTCGAACCTTTTCTTACCCGCTTTTTACAAACTATGGTCGGACATTCAAACTTTCTTGTAGCCGAACACATCCACTCCTGCTTTTGATGATGTATGGTTGGGCATTTTCACCTTTTCTTACCCATTTTTCAGTAATTATGGGTGGACATTCACACCTTCTTGCAGCTGAACAACTCCTCTCCCGCTTATGATCATGTGCGGTTTGATATTTGAAAATTTTCTTTCATGTTTTAAAGCAATTATTGATGGACATTCAAATCTTCTTGTAGCCGAACACATCCACTCCTGCTTTTGATGATGTATGGTAAGCTTTTCTTACCCGCTTTTTACAAACTATGGTCGGACATTCAAACCTTCTTGTAGCCAAAACCCTCCGCTCCCTCTTTTGATCATACATTGTTGGGCATTCGCACCTTATCTTACCCGCTTTTTACAAACTATAGTCAGACATTCATACCTTGCAGCTGAACCACCTCCGCTCCCTGTTTTGATCATGTATGGTCTGGCAATACTACCTTTTCTTACCCGTTTGTGAGTAATTAATCCCAAAATATTGAGCATAAAATAAGTCTTTATGCTGATGATGTATTACTTTTCCTTCAGAACTCACAGACGTCTCTCAGTCACACGATCACACTCATAAATAAATTCTCAGCACTTTCTGACTACTCTATCAACTGGTCTAAGACCACAGTTCTGCCCATTAACTGTAGGGTCCATAATATACCTGCGATCACTTTACAGTCAGGAAATATTAGATATTTAGGCATAAACATTTCCTCCAGGCTCTCAGAGCTAACAAAGCTAAATTATGTGCAATTATTAAAGACAGTAGAGGACGATCTCTCGTTGGAAGTCCTTACCTATATCACTTATGGGGAGAGTTACATCCATTAAAATGATGATACTACCAAAAGTTAACTATTTGTTCTCAATGATCCCCATAAAACCATCTGCTACTTGGTTTAAGTCACTAGATTCATGCATCTCCAAATTTCTGTGGAAAAACAAACCACCACGTATTAGTTTAAAAACCCTACAGAAGACCAAGGACAGTGGTGGATTAGATTTACCTCATTTTCAGCACTATTCCTTAGACAATAGGTTACAATATATATCAAAATGGTTTAAACCTTGTTGTTGTCACAGTTCCCAGAGACGTTGTAATCGTTGAGGATTCTATATTCACCCCCTCATTAGAGGCACGTAATGCAGATTGATGACACTGAATCTTCTTCTCTGTTCATTGCTGGCATCATTCCCAGCATCGTAAGTGTTCGTGGCATTGTTAGCCTCTTCTTCTGGATCTTGATATCGAGAATCCTTTTGTATTTCTGGTTTGTCAGTCCTCTGTCTTCGTTCACCGGAGTCTTTGTCTTTTTGTCCTTGAGTTTGGTGATTTTTTCTTCTTTTGATGCCTTGACACAATGTGACAGGTGATACCACGTGGGAGATCCTGTAACTTGGATTGCTGTCCCTGTGCTGCGAAATGGCTGTGCTGCTCAAATGGTCTCTCCTTCATCATGGTTACATGCTGCCATTCCGACATCTCGCCATTCCGACATGGGTCTCCAATTGTCGGAATGGCGACACTTAATTTTTTATCAAACGTCCCACCATTCCGACACTTTTTTCCTCCTATGGTCGGAATGGCGGTATGTTTTTTGTTTTTTTTAACATACCGCCATTCCGACAGTTCCTTTTAATAGCCTATTTTTTACCCAAAACATTTTGCACTAATGATATGCCGGCGCAAATACGCCCTAAAGTTTGGCGCACAAGCTTTGCACATGCAGAGGCCACAGCCTCGCAAACAAACTTTAATAATCTATTATCAAAATCCCCTGAATTTCAAATATAAAAATACAGATATTAATATAACTCTGGCGAGACTGAAACTGATTAAGCAGAAATACAGTGTCAGTGAGCTGTCACAGCAGCCAGCTGGAGCGGAGCTCTCCACAGAGCCCATGCGTCTTTTGCACGCTGTCATCATATGCAAAAGTAATAATTGCAATTACAGATATCACGGCTACTGCACAGGACACAGTTGCGAGCACTCTGCCTTGCCTTGCCAATAGAAGAAGATAGAAATGACAGCATAGAACGTATAAAACACAACAAAATGCAGTAAAAACGTTTATTCATGTTATTCACGTGATTTATGAGTACTCACTCCAATTTTGGGAAGCGCGGATGGGTTTTGCGCATTTGGCACAAACACACAGCCGCAACGGTTGTAGCTTTATACAGCCTGTTGATATCTTAAGGACCTAACTGGTCACACCTGGGACTAAATGTCATGTAGAGATTGTTTTTACATGACATTACAGCTGAACATATAGCTTTCATCCACAAACCAACGTGGGAGAGCCCGAAGACGCATGTGCCAGACGCACATAGGCATGCGTAAAACCAATTTTGACCACTTCATACTGTTTATTTGCTTTCTTTTAGTTAACTTTCGTTTCTTTTGGATTCTTGTGCGTGTTATGGAGCCGTTTTGGTCCATGTTTGTAAGCCTTTTTTTCCTGGATTAAATTTTCGGAAGTTGAAACAAGTGGCATTGGAGTGTGTGATTGAAAACCACCGCGGACTGCTTCTCCTCCTCCAGTTGCCGAGACTTTGTGTTTTTAATAACACTTGTCTATAAACATGTTAAACATATAAATTGCATGAACAGAAAGAAGGGACTCACCTGTTGAGTAACACACATTTCCTTATACGGAAAGCCTTGTCGGAATGGTGGGACATTTGAACGTCAGAATAGCGGGATGTCGCAATGGTGGGATGTCGGAATGGTGGGACGTTTGCATGTCGGAATGGTGGTATGTCGGAATGGTGGTATGTCGGAATGGTGGGATGTCGGAATAGCGGGATGTCGGAATGGCAGGATTTCGGAATGGGTGTTGCCACCCCCTTCATCATATACACAGTTATTTATACATCACCTTCCACCATGAAGCGTTGTCCCTTTTTGTTTCTCTCTTTGTTCTTAAAATGCTGTTATGCATGTCTAAACCAATCCATTAAATTAGATCATTTTGGCAGTAAAGCGATCTACAATGTGCTTGGTCGCAAAGCTGCTCATCTGTGGTAAACAGCTCTTCAGAAAGGCATTCTTCAATTGATTTCACTAATTCTATGTAATAATTTTGTGATTTCCTACAAAACTACACTTCTTCTCCCATCTGTCTGAGTATTTAATATTGTCTGGGTCCCGTTAAAACATGTATTTTTCCCATCTAATTCCTTGTTTGCTTTAAAACAAGTATTCCCCATTTTCTATCCCTTCAGTAGCCAACCAGTTTGTATGGAGTACACTGGAGCAACTTGACTGATCAGTAAAACACTGCTTTTGTTGTCACCGCAAGGCTTCCCCCGTCGGTTGTTTCACTGAGACACTACTGAGTAACTATAACTCAACACAGTTTATACACATAACATTCATATACATACTAACAAACAAACAAACAATTATTTATCGCAATTTTCTCATCTCTGTTTGAACGTACACCCAGGTAAATATTCCTGTAGTCTTCTCATACCGACTATGGACCCATTCATTGTTTAACTTCACTGTTTTGCAAATCCTAATTGAATATTACACATTGACATTGAACTTTACTTGATAAGCAGGTCTTCATTGCATTCAGCAGCCTATATGTGAGCATCTATGTGTAAGCTGTTCTTCTTTGCATTTATCAGCAGCAAGCAATTCTTCATTGCACATGCATATGAAAATAGTAAAACAATTCCAATGCGTTAGCAAAACCTTCTATATCAGGAGTGTCCATCATGATGCTGGGAATAGAACCTCTTTCCCAGAATAGTTCAACCTTCATTACTCAACTGATCATAACTCCGCAATGAGCACATTTCAAAGTATCATTCCTCTACATATATTCAAAAATCTATGTGTAAATGTTTAATATTTCTTATATTTGTTGATGTCATTCTGTGTGCATGTGGCCTAAACCCAATCTCTGTGTGGCAATTTTAATTTAAACAAGTTGAACTCTGCCTCTGATCATTTAAAAAAGGTGTGTACCAATATCAACCTTTCTCAGGTAATTACTGATCCTACAAAACCAAAGAGATCCTTCAAGGTTGTCCCTGATTGGCTCAATCTTAACAAATCAAAGGTAGAAAATCCGCAGTATCTGAACTTGGTGTTAGTTATCACTGCTCAATAGCCTGTATCAGAATTGCAAAAATGAAAACATTAGGTCCACGCTTGGTATCCAGATCCTGAAACATCTCCATGAGCAGGCTTTTTTTTAACTGATCTGTTGAATAGTTATATGACACTGTTAAAATCCCAGATGAAGATCTAGCACTTGACCATTTTTGTAAATCTTCTAATTCCATAGTTGATAAACACGCCCCTTTTAAAAAGTATAGAACTTAGAACAGGTCTATCCCTGGCTTTCGGCAGAACTGTCTTCTTTACTTTTTTTTCCCCTTGTCCTGTTCAGCATTATGTCAGAAGAATTGTAGTCTGAATACCTATGATGCCAAACAGATTTGTTTTGCCAAGGGAAGTTTTATAAATGTAAAGCTCCCCTTGATGCCCATTTATTTATTTCTTTTTACAATATATGACATGAACTGAACTGAACCGGACCGGGGGACAAGGAAAGAAGAAGAGGAAAGAAGAGGAAACAGAAAAAAAATAGAAACAAAAACCAGACAACCAGCTGCTACACCTGTAAAAAACAAAACAGACAACAATCCATGGCCTATGAGGGGAATCCAGCCTTAGCGCCAAGAGGAGCACCTGAAATCAGACAAGCAGAGAAAAAACAAACACACAAACAAACAAAAACAAGCACAAGAAGCGGCAATCGCATACAACACAGCTGTGGATATAGATGACCTGAGACGACATGATAATACATCAACTGCTTAGTGACCATGCTACTGGACTAATGAATGTGTGTGTGTGTGTGTGTGTGTGAGAACATGCAACACCCATGGCACAGGACCTACATGATAACCGTGCTTAGTTATGAGTGTATAAGCGTACAGGGCCACAATCCACAGCCCCCCAAACAATCAGAAGCAGGCAGAGAGGGCCACAAGACCCAGGCCACCAGCAGCCCTCACAGAGCACAGAACCCAGGTAGCCCACCGCAGGGGCAACCACGCATCCACCCAGAAGACTGCAGAGGAAGCCCCCGGAAAGAGCCCCCATAAGCATAGGGCAGAGGCACTCCGGGAACCAGGGGCAACAGCCCACCGACCCCGCCAGGCCCCAGCCGCCCAGACATGGGCCGTGCACTGGACCTGGGCCCCAGGAGCCCGAGCGCCCCCAAACCCCCCGGCAGAGGCCCCACCCAATACCCAGGAGGGCCAAGCGCCCCAGACAGCCACAAAGTGGGTCAGCGCCTGCCCCAGCGCCCCTGGCCAAGTGCCCTGGGAGTCAAGACGTGCCCACAGGTGGGTGAAGTCGCGAGCAGTGGGGAGAGGCAACGCTGATGCCCCATCGGGAGAAACACAGGCAGGCCAGGCGACAGCAAGTCCCAGATCCAGGCCCAATCATTACCACACACACTTTCACGTCCCATACATCCACACATCCTACCTCCCTCGACTCTGCTGGGGTGTAGTGCAGCGGGCACACCAGGAGGCCAGCAACCCCCCAGCCACCACAGACCCCGAACCAGCAGAACAATTAATTAATCCTCCTGGCCCCTCCTACCCCGAGCAGACACCAGGAAGCAGGGGTGTGCGAAGAAGACCCCTCCCCTCACCCTTCTGGCTCTTCAATATTTTCTAATAGTGAGCAATTAAAATTGAGGGGCAGCCAAACTTGTAGAACTGGGAGCGCGGCACTCTGGGCAGCCTACATACCCAAAGAGCCCCGCCCACCAGATGCCACTCAGTGTAACCACCCCCCAAGACCTAATGTGTGTGTGTGAGTGTGTTTGATAAGTACTAATGTCTAAGGTGTAATTAAAACAGGGGCAGGGAACTGCAGAGTGCAACCAAAGGGGACCACCTACGTGGCCCCATCCACTACACCCCACCGAACACACACGCCCCCAAAACCCTTCATGTGTGAGTGTGTGCTGTGTACAGGAGCCAGAAGGAAGAGGGGTATGGGGATATATACCGGGGGAGCTACTCTCCCCCAGAGAGGGCAGCCAGGGACTGGCTGCAATAGGCATCCCCGCTACCTGGGAGCCAGCAATGGGCAGGAGGGCCTGATGTCCACCAGGCTCGGGGCCTGCAGCGACCATATTCCGGGAGCTACTGTACCCCCAGAAGGTACCCATCCCGCCCCACCCCACTCAACCCAACCCCACCCCGGAGGACCTCTACAAAAAACAAACAAACAAACCACCCGGTCACACCAGTCGCAGCAGCCCGGGCCTGAGACCCACCATCACCCAGCAACCCACCACCACCACTATGTGATAAAACTAATCAGAGGGGACCAGAGAGAATGAAATTCAGCCAATTGATGTTTTGAGGAGGCAGACATTGTTTCCATGCTAATATAATCTAAAAGAAAATTTCTAAACTGGTTAATACACAGATTGTTCTTCGCTTTCCAGTTCATGAGAATAGTTTTCTTTGCGATACATAACACTGTGACAACCATGTGTGCTGAGTTAATTTCCATGTTGATGTTGTCTAAGTCACCCAGTATGCACAGTGTGGGGCATGCAGGGATGCTACACTTTAGCCATGTTGATAGGTCCTCACAGACTTCAAGCCAGAACTTCTGGACAGGCGCAGAAAACCACAAAGCGTGTACATAATCATCAGGTGTGTTATCTGTGCAATGTGAGCAGATGTTTGAGTGTGTTAGACCCATCCTGAACATCCTTTGTCCTGTATAGTGTGTTCTATGAAGGATTTTGTATTGTATGAGCTGTAAATTAGGATTTCGAGTCTTTATGAAGGTGTTCAAACATATTTGTGGTTAGAAGCTATGACCAGAACTGATGGATAAATCTGCCTCCCATTTTGAGGATGGAAGAGACATTGTGTCATCTATCTTAGACAATAATTTATATATTTTTGATAGTAGTTTTGGGGTACAGATGCTTAGAAATTCTGCTACCCTAGTCGGGGGTTGTAAGTCTGGTTGGTGGAGGATATATCCATCCATCCATCCATCATCTGCCGCTTATCCGGGGGTCGGGTCGCGGGGGCAGCAGCTTGAGCAGAGAAACCCAGACGTCTCTGTCCCCGGCCACTTCCTCCAGCTCTTCCGGGGGGACCCCGAGGCGTTCCCAGGCCAGCCGAGAGACATAGTCTCTCCAACGTGTCCTGGGTCTCCCCCGGGGTCTCCTCCCAGTGGGACGTGCCCGGAACACCTCCCCAGGGAGGCGCCCAGGGGGCATCCTAACCAGATGCCCGAGCCACCTCATCTGACTCCTCTCAATGCGGAGGAGCAGCGGTTCTACTCCGAGCCCCTCCCGGATGACTGAGCTTCTCACCCTATCTCTAAGGGAGAGCCCAGACACCCTGCGGAGGAAACCCATTTCGGCCGCTTGTATTCGCGATCTTGTTCTTTCGGTCACTACCCACAACTCGTGACCATAGGTGAGGATGGGAACGTAGATTGACCAGTAAGTAGAGGCACCGGTCATACAGAGACCGAACGGCCCCTATCAAGGGGTCCGGCACTCCATATTCCCGGAGCACCCCCCACAGGACTCCACGAGGGACACGGTCGAACGCTTTCTCCAAGTCCACAAAACACATGTAGACTGGTTGGGCGAACTCCCATGCACCCTCCAGGATCCTGCCGAGGGTATAGAGCTGGTCCACTGTTCCACGGCCAGGACGAAAGCCACACTGCATCTCCTGAATCCGAGGCTCGATTATCCGACGGATCCTCCTCTCCAATACCCCCGAATAGACCTTACCAGGGAGGCTGAGGAGTGTGATACCCCTATAGTTGGAACACACCCTCCGGTCCCCCTTTTTAAAGAGGGGGACCACCACCCCAATCTGCCAGTCCATAGGCACTGTCCCCGATGTCCACGCGATACTGCAGAGGCGTGTCAGCCAAGACAGCCCTACAACATCCAGAGCCTTGAGAAACTCAGGACGGACCTCATCCACCCCCGGGGCCTTGCCACCAAGGAACTTTTTAACCACCTCGGCAACCTCAGCCCCAGAAATGGGAGGTCCCGTCTCCGAGCTCTCCGACTCTGCCTCTTCCGAGCACGTGTTGGTAGGATTGAGGAGTTCCTCGAAGTACTCCCCCCACCGACTCACAACATCCCTAGTTGAGGTCAGCAAAGCCCCGTCCGCACTGTAAACAGTGTTGACTGTGAGCCGCTTCCCCCCCCTGAGATGCCGGATGGTGGACCAGAATCTTTTCGAGGCCGTCCGGAAATCGTTCTCCATGGTCTCACCGAACTCCTCCCAGGCCCGAGTTTTTGCCTCAGCAACCGCCGAAGCCGTGGCCCGTCTGGCCCGTCGGTACCTATCAGCTTCTTCCAGGGTCCCACTGGCCAAAAAGGCCCGATAGGACTCCTTCTTCAGCTTGACGGCTTCCCTCACCACTGGTGTCCACCAGCAGGTTCGAGGGTTGCCGCCACGACAGGCACCGACCACCTTACGGCCACAACTCCGACCAGCTGCCTCGGCAATGGAGTCACGGAACATGGCCCATTCAATGTCCCCCACCTCAAATATGGTTGAAGCTCTGCCGGAGGTGGGAGTTAAAGCTCCTTCTGACGGGGGATTCTGACAAACGCTCCCAGCAGACCCTCACAATACGTTTGGGCCTGCCAGGTCTGATCGGCATCCTCCCCCACCAGCGGAGCCAACTCACCACCAGGTGGTGATCAGTTGACAGCTCCGCCCCTCTCTTCACCCGAGTGTCCAGGACATACGGCCGCAAGTCCGATGATACAACCACAAAGTCGATCATCGAACTGCGGCCAAGGGTGTCCTGGTGCCAAGTGCACATATGGACACCCTTATGCCTGAACATGGTGTTCGTTATGGACAGTCTATGACTGGCACAGAAGTCCAACAACATAACACCACTCTGATTCAGATCGGGGGGGCCGTTCCTCCCAATCACACCCCTCCAGGTCTCACTGTCATTGCCCACGTGAGCATTGAAGTCCCCCAGCAGAATGAGGGAGTCTCCGGTAGGAGCATTCTCCAGTGCCTCCCCCAGAGACTCCAAAAAGAGTAGGTACTCTGAACTGCTGTTTGGCGCATAGGCACAAACAACGGTCAGGACTCGTCCCCCCACCCAAGGCGGAGGGAGGCTACCCTCTCGTTCACTGGGGTAAACCCCAATGTACTGGCACACAGCCGGGGGGGCAATAAGTATGCCCACACCTGCTCTGCGCCTCTCACCACGGGCAACTCCAGAGTGGAAGAGAGTCCAACCCCTCTCAAGAGTACTGGTTCCAGATCCCAAGCCGTGCGTCGAGGTGAGTCCGACTATATCTAACGGTCTGATGAAGTTTCAACAATAAACAACAAACTTTGTATTATGAGAAAGAACCAGACTCATTCTTTAGGAATCCGAAAATAAGCTCTATTTTACGAGTTATGCACGAATTCGGATTCTCCTATAAAACGAATTCCTTAACTCAAACCAAGTTAAGACTGCTTTGTCCTTCATATTTATTCATGTCTAATCAAGTTTCAATGATAAACAACGTTGTACTTTGTAGAATGAGAAAGAACTTCTTCAGCAATAAGCATCTCTCGACAAATGACGAAATACAGATTTTGCTATAAAATTAATTGCTATCAGCCTGACTTAAAACTGTTTGTCTTCCTTATTTATCCACTTCAAATCAAGTTTCAACAATTAAAAAATTTTTGTAGTTTGAGAAAGAACAACTTAATCTTGAGCAATCAGTATAAAAAGAAGGTAAGCAAAGGTGCGAATGTCAAACCATACATGATCAAAACAGGGAGTGGAGGTGTTTGGCTGAGACAAGGTGTGAATGTCCACCCATAATTAATGAAAAGCGGGCAACAAGTAGGTTCGAATGCCCAACCATACATCATCAAAAGCAAGAGTGGATATGTTCAGCTACAAGAAGGTTTGAACGTCTGACCATAGTTTGTAAAAAGCGGGTAAGAAAAGGTTCGAATGCCCGAACATACACCATCAAAGGAGGGAGCGGAGGTGTTCCGCAGTAAGAAGGTGTGAATGTCCGACCATAGTTGGTAAAAAACGGGTAAGAAAAGGTTAAAATACCCGACTGTACACAATCAGTAGCGGGTGCGGAGTTGTTCGGCTACTAAAAGGTGTGAAAGTCCAACCATGGTTTGTAAAAAGCGGGTAAGAAAAGGTGCGAATGCCCGAAAATGTATGATCAAAAGAGGGAGCGGAGGTGTTCGGCTGCAAGAAGGTGTGAATGTACACCCATAATTACTGAAAAATGGGTAAGAAAAGGTGCGAATGCCCAACTATACATAATCAAAAGCAGGAGTGGATGTGTTCGGCTCCAAGAAGGGTTGAATGTCTGACCATAGTTTGTAAAAAGCAGGTAAGAAAAGGTTTGACTGCCCGAACATACACCATCAAAAGAGGGAGCGGAGGTGTTCCGCTGTAAGAAGGTGTGAATGTCCGACCATAGTTGGTAAAAAGCGGGTAAGAAAAGGTTAAAATACCCGACTGTACACAATCAATAGCGGGAGCGGAGTTGTTCGGCTACAAGAAGGTGTGAAAGTCCAACCATCGTTTGTCAAAAGCTGGTAAGAAAAGGTTCGAATGCCCGAATATATACCATCAAAAGCGGAAGCGGAGGTGTTCGGCTGCAAGAAGGTGTGAACGTCCGACCAAAGTTGGCAAAAAGCAGTAAAGAAAAGGTTCGAATATCCAAACATAATTAAAAGCGAGAGAGATTGTGTTCAGCTGCAAGTAGGTGTGAATATCCAGCCATAATTACTCACAAACGGGTAAGAAAATGTAGTATTGCCAGACCATACATGATCAAAACAGGGAGCGGAGGTGGTTTAGCTGCAAAAAGGGGTGAATGTCCAACTAAAGTTCAAATATATTAACAAAAGCGGGAGGAGAGGTCTTCGGATTAGAGTGGTTGAAATTTCCAACCATAATCTATAAAATGCGGTGAAAAAAAAAGGTGTGAAGGAATGAATTTTATAGCAAAATCCGAAATCATGCATAACTCCGCAAAAGGAACGTATTGCTCAACCAAAGGGATGCTTCTTTCTCATTCAGGGTAATATGAGGAACTTTATGCTTGATACATTTTAGACACGGATAACTATGAAGGACAAAGCAATTTTAACTTGGTTTGAGCAAAGCAATTCATTTTATAGGAAAATCCGAAATCGTGCAGGACTCATGAAAGTAAGCTTATTCTCGGATTCCTGATCCTCCAGTGTTGCTCTTTCCTATACTGCAAAATACAGCCTTGTTCTTTGTTGAAATCGATATAGACATTGATAAATATGAAGGACAAAGCAGTTTCCACTTTGTTTGAGTGAAGGAAATAATTTATAGCAAAATCCCAAATCAAGCAGAACGTATGAAAATAAGCGTGTTTTCGGATTCCTGATCCTTCAGTGTTGCTATTTCTTCTACTGCAAAATACAATGTTGTTCTTTGTTGAAGTCAATCTAGACATTGATAAATATGAAGGACAAAGCAGTTTTAACATAGTTTGAGTAAAGGAATTCATTTTATACATAAAATCCCAAATCATGCAGAACGTATGAAAATAAGCTTATTCTCGGATTCCTGTTCCTTCAAGTGTTGCTCTTTCTACTACTGCAAAATACGTTGTTCTTTGTTGAAGTAAATCTAGACATTGATAAATATGAAGGACAAAGCAGTTTTCACTTGGTTTGAGTGAAGGAATTCATTTTATACATAAAATCCCAAATCATTCAAAACGTATGAAAAGAAGCTTATTCTCGGATTCCTGATCCTTCAGTGTTGCTTTTTCTTCTACTGCAAAATACAATGTTGTTCTTTGTTGAAGTCGATCTAGACATTGATAAATATGAAGGACAAAGCAGTTTTAACTTGGTTTGAGTGAAGGAATTCATTTTATACATAAAATCCCAAATCATGCAGAACGTATGAAAATAAGCTTATTCTCGGATTACTGATCCTTCAGTGATGCTCTTTCTTCTACTGCAAAATCCAGTGTTGTTCTTTGTTGAAGTCAATCTAGACATTGATAAATATGAAGGACAAAGCAGTTTTCACTTGGTTTGAGTGAAGGATTTGCAGCTGAAAACCTCCCGCTCCCGCTTTTGATTGTGTATAGTCGGGCTTTCGAGCCTTTTCTTACCCGGTTTTTAGAAATTATGGTTAGACATTCAGACCTTGCAGCCGAAGACCTCCACTCCCTCTTTTGATCATACATTGTCGGGCATTCGCACCTTGTCTTACCCGCTTTTTACAAACTATAGTCAGACATTCACATCTTGCAGCTGAACCACCTCAGCTCCCTGTTTTGATCATGTATGGTCTGGCAATACTACCTTTTCTTACCCGTTTGTGAGTAATTATGGCTGGACATTCACACCTACTTGCAGTCGAACAGCTCTGCTCTCGCTTTTGATGGTATATATTCGGGCATTCGAACCTTTTCTTAGCAGCTTTTTACAAACCATGGTTGAACTTTCACACCTTCTTGTAGCCGAACACCTCCGCTCCCGCTTTTGATGGTGTATAGTCAGGCATTTGAACCTTTTCTTTCCCGCTTTTTACAAACTATGGTCGGACATTCAAACCTTCTTGTAGCCGAAAACCTCCGCTCCCTCTTTTGATCATACATTGTCGGGCATTCGCACCTTTTCTTACCCGTTTTTTACAAACCATGGTCGGACTGTCACACATTCTTGTAGCCAAACACATCCGCTCCCGCTATTGATTGTGTACAGTCGGGTATTTTAACCTTTTCTTACCCGTTTTTTACCAACTATGGTCGGACATTCACACCTTCTTACAGCGGAACACCTCCGCTCCCTCTTTTGATGTTGTATGTTTGGGCATTCGAACCTTTTCTTACCCGCTTTTTACAAACTATGCTCGGACATTCAAACCTTCTTGTAGCCGAACACATCCACTCCTGCTTTTGATGATGTATGGTTGGGCATTCAAACCTACTTGATGCCCGCTTTTCATTAATTTTTGTGGACATTCACACCTTGTCACAGCCAAACACCTCCGCTCCCTGTTTTGATCATGTATGGTTGGACATTCGCTCCTTTTCTCACCCGTTTTTTGCCAACTATGGTCGGCTGTTCACAGCTTCCTCTCCACCATACTTGGTGGGATACTCCGCTCCCTCTTTTGATCATACATTGTTGGGCATTCGCACCTTATCTTACCCGCTTTTTACAAACTATAGTCAGACATTCATACCTTGCAGCTGAACCACCTCCGCTCCCTGTTTTGATCATGTATGGTCTGGCAATACTACCTTTTCTTACCCGTTTGTGAGTAATTAATCCCAAAATATTGAGCATAAAATAAGTCTTTATGCTGATGATGTATTACTTTTCCTTCAGAACTCACAGACGTCTCTCAGTCACACGATCACACTCATAAATAAATTCTCAGCACTTTCTGACTACTCTATCAACTGGTCTAAGACCACAGTTCTGCCCATTAACTGTAGGGTCCATAATATACCTGCGATCACTTTACAGTCAGGAAATATTAGATATTTAGGCATAAACATTTCCTCCAGGCTCTCAGAGCTAACAAAGCTAAATTATGTGCAATTATTAAAGACAGTAGAGGACGATCTCTCGTTGGAAGTCCTTACCTATATCACTTATGGGGAGAGTTACATCCATTAAAATGATGATACTACCAAAAGTTAACTATTTGTTCTCAATGATCCCCATAAAACCATCTGCTACTTGGTTTAAGTCACTAGATTCATGCATCTCCAAATTTCTGTGGAAAAACAAACCACCACGTATTAGTTTAAAAACCCTACAGAAGACCAAGGACAGTGGTGGATTAGATTTACCTCATTTTCAGCACTATTCCTTAGACAATAGGTTACAATATATATCAAAATGGTTTAAACCTTGTTGTTGTCACAGTTCCCAGAGACGTTGTAATCGTTGAGGATTCTATATTCACCCCCTCATTAGAGGCACGTAATGCAGATTGATGACACTGAATCTTCTTCTCTGTTCATTGCTGGCATCATTCCCAGCATCGTAAGTGTTCGTGGCATTGTTAGCCTCTTCTTCTGGATCTTGATATCGAGAATCCTTTTGTATTTCTGGTTTGTCAGTCCTCTGTCTTCGTTCACCGGAGTCTTTGTCTTTTTGTCCTTGAGTTTGGTGATTTTTTCTTCCTTTGATGCCTTGACACAATGTGACAGGTGATACCACGTGGGAGATTCTGTAACTTGGATTGCTGTCCCTGTGCTGCGAAATGGCTGTGCTGCTCAAATGGTCTCTCCTTCATCATGGTTACATGCTGCCATTCCGACATCTCGCCATTCCGACATGGGTCTCCAATTGTCGGAATGGCGACACTTAATTTTTTATCAAACGTCCCACCATTCCGACACTTTTTTCCTCCTATGGTCGGAATGGCGGTATGTTTTTTGTTTTTTTTTAACATGGCGAGACTGAAACTGATTAAGCAGAAATACAGTGTCAGTGAGCTGTCACAGCAGCCAGCTGGAGCGGAGCTCTCCACAGAGCCCATGCGTCTTTTGCACGCTGTCATCATATGCAAAAGTAATAATTGCAATTACAGATATCACGGCTACTGCACAGGACACAGTTGCGAGCACTCTGCCTTGCCTTGCCAATAGAAGAAGATAGAAATGACAGCATAGAACGTATAAAACACAACAAAATGCAGTAAAAACGTGTATTCATGTTATTCACGTGATTTATGAGTACTCACTCCAATTTTGGGAAGCGCGGATGGGTTTTGCGCATTTGGCACAAACACACAGCCGCAACGGTTGTAGCTTTATACAGCCTGTTGATATCTTAAGGACCTAACTGGTCACACCTGGGACTAAATGTCATGTAGAGATTGTTTTTACATGACATTACAGCTGAACATATAGCTTTCATCCACAAACCAACGTGGGAGAGCCCGAAGACGCATGTGCCAGACGCACATAGGCATGCGTAAAACCAATTTTGACCACTTCATACTGTTTATTTGCTTTCTTTTAGTTAACTTTCGTTTCTTTTGGATTCTTGTGCGTGTTATGGAGCCGTTTTGGTCCATGTTTGTAAGCCTTTTTTTCCTGGATTAAATTTTCGGAAGTTGAAACAAGTGGCATTGGAGTGTGTGATTGAAAACCACCGCGGACTGCTTCTCCTCCTCCAGTTGCCGAGACTTTGTGTTTTTAATAACGCTTGTCTATAAACATGTTAAACATATAAATTGCATGAACAGAAAGAAGGGACTCACCTGTTGAGTAACACACATTTCCTTATACGGAAAGCCTTGTCGGAATGGTGGGACATTTGAACGTCAGAATAGCGGGATGTCGCAATGGTGGGATGTCGGAATGGTGGGACGTTTGCATGTCGGAATGGTGGTATGTCGGAATGGTGGTATGTCGGAATGGTGGGATGTCGGAATAGCGGGATGTCGGAATGGCGGGATTTCGGAATGGGTGTTGCCACCCCCTTCATCATATACACAGTTATTTATACATCACCTTCCACCATGAAGCGTTGTCCCTTTTTGTGTCTCTCTTTGTTCTTAAAATGCTGTTATGCATGTCTAAACCAATCCATTAAATTAGATCATTTTGGCAGTAAAGCGATCTACAATGTGCTTGGTCGCAAAGCTGCTCATCTGTGGTAAACAGCTCTTCAGAAAGGCATTCTTCAATTGATTTCACTAATTCTATGTAATAATTTTGTGATTTCCTACAAAACTACACTTCTTCTCCCATCTGTCTGAGTATTTAATATTGTCTGGGTCCCGTTAAAACATGTATTTTTCCCATCTAATTCCTTGTTTGCTTTAAAACAAGTATTCCCCATTTTCTATCCCTTCAGTAGCCAACCAGTTTGTATGGGGTACACTGGAGCAACATGACTGATCAGTAAAACACTGCTTTTGTTGTCACCGCAAGGCTTCCCCCGTCGGTTGTTTCACTGAGACACTACTGAGTAACTATAACTCAACACAGTTTATACACATAACATTCATATACATACTAACAAACAAACAAACAATTATTTATCGCAATTTTCTCATCTCTGTTTGAACGTACACCCAGGTAAATATTCCTGTAGTCTTCTCATACCGACTATGGACCCATTCATTGTTTAACTTCACTGTTTTGCAAATCCTAATTGAATATTACACATTGACATTGAACTTTACTTGATAAGCAGGTCTTCATTGCATTCAGCAGCCTATATGTGAGCATCTATGTGTAAGCTGTTCTTCTTTGCATTTATCAGCAGCAAGCAATTCTTCATTGCACATGCATATGAAAATAGTAAAACAATTCCAATGCGTTAGCGAAACCTTCTATATCAGGAGTGTCCATCATGATGCTGGGAATAGAACCTCTTTCCCAGAATAGTTCAACCTTCATTACTCAACTGATCATAACTCCGCAATGAGCACATTTCAAAGTATCATTCCTCTACATATATTCAAAAATCTATGTGTAAATGTTTAATATTTCTTATATTTGTTGATGTCATTCTGTGTGCATGTGGCCTAAACCCAATCTCTGTGTGGCAATTTTAATTTAAACAAGTTGAACTCTGCCTCTGATCATTTAAAAAAGGTGTGTACCAATATCAACCTTTCTCAGGTAATTACTGATCCTACAAAACCAAAGAGATCCTTCAAGGTTGTCCCTGATTGGCTCAATCTTAACAAATCAAAGGTAGAAAATCCGCAGTATCTGAACTTGGTGTTAGTTATCACTGCTCAATAGCCTGTATCAGAATTGCAAAAATGAAAACATTAGGTCCACGCTTGGTATCCAGATCCTGAAACATCTCCATGAGCAGGCTTTTTTTTAACTGATCTGTTGAATAGTTATATGACACTGTTAAAATCCCAGATGAAGATCTAGCACTTGACCATTTTTGTAAATCTTCTAATTCCATAGTTGATAAACACGCCCCTTTTAAAAAGTATAGAACTTAGAACAGGTCTATCCCTGGCTTTCGGCAGAACTGTCTTCTTTACTTTTTTTTCCCCTTGTCCTGTTCAGCATTATGTCAGAAGAATTGTAGTCTGAATAACTATGATGCCAAACAGATTTGTTTTGCCAAGGGAAGTTTTATAAATGTAAAGCTCCCCTTGATGCCCATTTATTTATTTCTTTTTACAATATATGACATGAACTGAAATGAACCGGACCGGGGGACAAGGAAAGAAGAAGAGGAAAGAAGAGGAAACAGAAAAAAAATAGAAACAAAAACCAGACAACCAGCTGCTACACCTGTAAAAAACAAAACAGACAACAATCCATGGCCTATGAGGGGAATCCAGCCTTAGCGCCAAGAGGAGCACCTGAAAGCAGACAAGCAGAGAAAAAACAAACACACAAACAAACAAAAACAAGCACAAGAAGCGGCAATCGCATACAACACAGCTGTGGATATAGATGACCTGAGACGACATGATAATACATCAACTGCTTAGTGACCATGCTACTGGACTAATGAATGTGTGTGTGTGTGTGTGTGTGTGAGAACATGCAACACCCATGGCACAGGACCTACATGATAACCGTGCTTAGTTATGAGTGTATAAGCGTACAGGGCCACAATCCACAGCCCCCCAAACAATCAGAAGCAGGCAGAGAGGGCCACAAGACCCAGGCCACCAGCAGCCCCCACAGAGCACAGAACCCAGGTAGCCCACCGCAGGGGCAACCACGCATCCACCCAGAAGACTGCAGAGGAAGCCCCTGGAAAGAGCCCCCATAAGCATAGGGCAGAGGCACTCCGGGAACCAGGGGCAACAGCCCACCGACCCCGCCAGGCCCCAGCCGCCCAGACATGGGCCGTGCACTGGACCTGGGCCCCAGGAGCCCGAGCGCCCCCAAACCCCCCGGCAGAGGCCCCACCCAATACCCAGGAGGGCCAAGCGCCCCAGACAGCCACAAAGTGGGTCAGCGCCTGCCCCAGCGCCCCTGGCCAAGTGCCCTGGGAGTCAAGACGTGCCCACAGGTGGGTGAAGTCGCGAGCAGTGGGGAGAGGCAACGCTGATGCCCCATCGGGAGAAACACAGGCAGGCCAGGCGACAGCAAGTCCCAGATCCAGGCCCAATCATTACCACACACACTTTCACGTCCCATACATCCACACATCCACACATCCTACCTCCCTCGACTCTGCTGGGGTGTAGTGCAGCGGGCACACCAGGAGGCCAGCAACCCCCCAGCCACCACAGACCCCGAACCAGCAGAACAATTAATTAATCCTCCTGGCCCCTCCTGCCCCGAGCAGACACCAGGAAGCAGGGGTGTGCGAAGAAGACCCCTCCCCTCACCCTTCTGGCTCTTCAATATTTTCTAATAGTGAGCAATTAAAATTGAGGGGCAGCCAAACTTGTAGAACTGGGAGCGCGGCACTCTGGGCAGCCTACATACCCAAAGAGCCCCGCCCACCAGATGCCACTCAGTGTAACCACCCCCCAAGACCTAATGTGTGTGTGTGAGTGTGTTTGATAAGTACTAATGTCTAAGGTGTAATTAAAACAGGGGCAGGGAACTGCAGAGTGCAACCAAAGGGGACCACCTACGTGGCCCCATCCACTACACCCCACCGAACACACACGCCCCCAAAACCCTTCATGTGTGAGTGTGTGCTGTGTACAGGAGCCAGAAGGGAGAGGGGTATGGGGATATATACCGGGGGAGCTACTCTCCCCCAGAGAGGGCAGCCAGGGACTGGCTGCAATAGGCATCCCCGCTACCTGGGAGCCAGCAATGGGCAGGAGGGCCTGATGTCCACCAGGCTCGGGGCCTGCAGCGACCATATTCCGGGAGCTACTGTACCCCCAGAAGGTACCCATCCCGCCCCACCCCACTCAACCCAACCCCACCCCGGAGGACCTCTACAAAAAACAAACAAACAAACCACCCGGTCACACCAGTCGCAGCAGCCCGGGCCTGAGACCCACCATCACCCAGCAACCCACCACCACCACTATGTGATAAAACTAATCAGAGGGGACCAGAGAGAATGAAATTCAGCCAATTGATGTTTTGAGGAGGCAGACATTGTTTCCATGCTAATATAATCTAAAAGAAAATTTCTAAACTGGTTAATACACAGATTGTTCTTCGCTTTCCAGTTCATGAGAATAGTTTTCTTTGCGATACATAACACTGTGACAACCATGTGTGCTGAGTTAATTTCCATGTTGATGTTGTCTAAGTCACCCAGTATGCACAGTGTGGGGCATGCAGGGATGCTACACTTTAGCCATGTTGATAGGTCCTCACAGACTTCAAGCCAGAACTTCTGGACAGGCGCAGAAAACCACAAAGCGTGTACATAATCATCAGGTGTGTTATCTGTGCAATGTGAGCAGATGTTTGAGTGTGTTAGACCCATCCTGAACATCCTTTGTCCTGTATAGTGTGTTCTATGAAGGATTTTGTATTGTATGAGCTTTAAATTAGGATTTCGAGTCTTTATGAAGGTGTTCAAACATATTTGTGGTTAGAAGCTATGACCAGAACTGATGGATAAATCTGCCTCCCATTTTGAGGATGGAAGAGACATTGTGTCATCTATCTTAGACAATAATTTATATATTTTTGATAGTAGTTTTGGGGTACAGATGCTTAGAAATTCTGCTACCCTAGTCGGGGGTTGTAAGTCTGGTTGGTGGAGGATATATCCATCCATCCATCCATCATCTGCCGCTTATCCGGGGGTCGGGTCGCGGGGGCAGCAGCTTGAGCAGAGAAACCCAGACGTCTCTGTCCCCGGCCACTTCCTCCAGCTCTTCCGGGGGGACCCCGAGGCGTTCCCAGGCCAGCCGAGAGACATAGTCTCTCCAACGTGTCCTGGGTCTCCCCCGGGGTCTCCTCCCAGTGGGACGTGCCCGGAACACCTCCCCAGGGAGGCGCCCAGGGGGCATCCTAACCAGATGCCCGAGCCACCTCATCTGACTCCTCTCAATGCGGAGGAGCAGCGGTTCTACTCCGAGCCCCTCCCGGATGACTGAGCTTCTCACCCTATCTCTAAGGGAGAGCCCAGACACCCTGCGGAGGAAACCCATTTCGGCCGCTTGTATTCGCGATCTTGTTCTTTCGGTCACTACCCACAACTCGTGACCATAGGTGAGGATGGGAACGTAGATTGACCAGTAAGTAGAGGCACCGGTCATACAGAGACCGAACGGCCCCTATCAAGGGGTCCGGCACTCCATATTCCCGGAGCACCCCCCACAGGACTCCACGAGGGACACGGTCGAACGCTTTCTCCAAGTCCACAAAACACATGTAGACTGGTTGGGCGAACTCCCATGCACCCTCCAGGATCCTGCCGAGGGTATAGAGCTGGTCCACTGTTCCACGGCCAGGACGAAAGCCACACTGCATCTCCTGAATCCGAGGCTCGATTATCCGACGGATCCTCCTCTCCAATACCCCCGAATAGACCTTACCAGGGAGGCTGAGGAGTGTGATACCCCTATAGTTGGAACACACCCTCCGGTCCCCCTTTTTAAAGAGGGGGACCACCACCCCAATCTGCCAGTCCAGAGG
The DNA here is from genome assembly GCF_036924035.1 of Leuresthes tenuis. Lineage (NCBI taxonomy): Eukaryota > Metazoa > Chordata > Actinopteri > Atheriniformes > Atherinopsidae > Leuresthes > Leuresthes tenuis. Next base: position 9,873,874 of record NW_027325366.1, read on the forward strand.
CACTGTCCCCGATGTCCACGCGATACTGCAGAGGCGTGTCAGCCAAGACAGCCCTACAACATCCAGAGCCTTGAGAAACTCAGGACGGACCTCATCCACCCCCGGGGCCTTGCCACCGAGGAGCTTTTTAACCACCTCGGCAACCTCAGCCCCAGAAATGGGAGGCCCCGTCTCCGAGCTCTCCGACTCTGCCTCTTCCGAGCACGTGTTGGTAGGATTGAGGAGTTCCTCGAAGTACTCCCCCCACCGACTCACAACATCCCTAGTTGAGGTCAGCAAAGCCCCGTCCGCACTGTAAACAGTGTTGACTGTGAGCCGCTTCCCCCCCCTGAGATGCCGGATGGTGGACCAGAATCTTTTCGAGGCCGTCCGGAAATCGTTCTCCATGGTCTCACCGAACTCCTCCCAGGCCCGAGTTTTTGCCTCAGCAACCGCCGAAGCCGTGGCCCGTCTGGCCCGTCGGTACCTATCAGCTTCTTCCAGGGTCCCACTGGCCAAAAAGGCCCGATAGGACTCCTTCTTCAGCTTGACGGCTTCCCTCACCACTGGTGTCCACCAGCAGGTTCGAGGGTTGCCGCCACGACAGGGACCGACCACCTTACGGCCACAACTCCGACCAGCTGCCTCGGCAATGGAGTCACGGAACATGGCCCATTCAATGTCCCCAACCTCAAATATGGTTGAAGCTCTGCCGGAGGTGGGAGTTAAAGCTCCTTCTGACGGGGGATTCTGACAAACGCTCCCAGCAGACCCTCACAATACGTTTGGGCCTGCCAGGTCTGATCGGCATCCTCCCCCACCAGCGGAGCCAACTCACCACCAGGTGGTGATCAGTTGACAGCTCCGCCCCTCTCTTCACCCGAGTGTCCAGGACATACGGCCGCAAGTCCGATGATACAACCACAAAGTCGATCATCGAACTGCGGCCAAGGGTGTCCTGGTGCCAAGTGCACATATGGACACCCTTATGCCTGAACATGGTGTTCGTTATGGACAGTCTATGACTGGCACAGAAGTCCAACAACATAACACCACTCTGATTCAGATCGGGGGGGCCGTTCCTCCCAATCACACCCCTCCAGGTCTCACTGTCATTGCCCACGTGAGCATTGAAGTCCCCCAGCAGAATGAGGGAGTCTCCGGTAGGAGCATTCTCCAGTGCCTCCCCCAGAGACTCCAAAAAGAGTAGGTACTCTGAACTGCTGTTTGGCGCATAGGCACAAACAACAGTCAGGACTCGTCCCCCCACCCAAGGCGGAGGGAGGCTACCCTCTCGTTCACTGGGGTAAACCCCAATGTACTGGCACACAGCCGGGGGGGCAATAAGTATGCCCACACCTGCTCTGCGCCTCTCACCACGGGCAACTCCAGAGTGGAAGAGAGTCCAACCCCTCTCAAGAGTACTGGTTCCAGATCCCAAGCCGTGCGTCGAGGTGAGTCCGACTATATCTAACGGTCTGATGAAGTTTCAACAATAAACAACAAACTTTGTATTATGAGAAAGAACCAGACTCATTCTTTAGGAATCCGAAAATAAGCTCTATTTTACGAGTTATGCACGAATTCGGATTCTCCTATAAAACGAATTCCTTAACTCAAACCAAGTTAAGACTGCTTTGTCCTTCATATTTATTCATGTCTAATCAAGTTTCAATGATAAACAACGTTGTACTTTGTAGAATGAGAAAGAACTTCTTCAGCAATAAGCATCTCTCGACAAATGACGAAATACAGATTTTGCTATAAAATTAATTGCTATCAGCCTGACTTAAAACTGTTTGTCTTCCTTATTTATCCACTTCAAATCAAGTTTCAACAATTAAAAAAATTTTGTAGTTTGAGAAAGAACAACTTAATCTTGAGCAATCAGTATAAAAAGAAGGTAAGCAAAGGTGCGAATGTCAAACCATACATGATCAAAACAGGGAGCGGAGGTGTTTGGCTGAGACAAGGTGTGAATGTCCACCCATAATTAATGAAAAGCGGGCAACAAGTAGGTTCGAATGCCCAACCATACATCATCAAAAGCAAGAGTGGATATGTTCAGCTACAAGAAGGTTTGAACGTCTGACCATAGTTTGTAAAAAGCGGGTAAGAAAAGGTTCGAATGCCCGAACATACACCATCAAAGGAGGGAGCGGAGGTGTTCCGCTGTAAGAAGGTGTGAATGTCCGACCATAGTTGGTAAAAAACGGGTAAGAAAAGGTTAAAATACCCGACTGTACACAATCAGTAGCGGGTGCGGAGTTGTTCGGCTACTAAAAGGTGTGAAAGTCCAACCATGGTTTGTAAAAAGCGGGTAAGAAAAGGTGCGAATGCCCGAAAATGTATGATCAAAAGAGGGAGCGGAGGTGTTCGGCTGCAAGAAGGTGTGAATGTACACCCATAATTACTGAAAAATGGGTAAGAAAAGGTGCGAATGCCCAACTATACATAATCAAAAGCAGGAGTGGATGTGTTCGGCTCCAAGAAGGGTTGAATGTCTGACCATAGTTTGTAAAAAGCAGGTAAGAAAAGGTTTGACTGCCCGAACATACACCATCAAAAGAGGGAGCGGAGGTGTTCTGCTGTAAGAAGGTGTGAATGTCCGACCATAGTTGGTAAAAAGCGGGTAAGAAAAGGTTAAAATACCCGACTGTACACAATCAATAGCGGGAGCGGAGTTGTTCGGCTACTAAAAGATGTGAAAGTCCGACTATGGTTTGTAAAAAGCGGGTAAGAAAAGGTGCTAATGCCCGACAATGTATGATCAAAAGAGGGAGTGGAGGTTTTCGGCTGTAAGAAGGTCTGAATGTCCAACTATAATTTGTAAAAACCGGGTAAGAAAAGGCTTGAAAGCCCGACTATACACCATCATAAGCGGGAGAGGAGGTGTTCAGCTGTAAGAAGGTGTGAATGTCCACCCATAATTACTGAAAAATGGGTAAGAAAAGGTGCGAATGCCCAAACATACATCATCAAAAGCAGGAGTGGATGTGTTGGGCTACAAGAAGGTTTGAAAGTCCGACCATGGTTTGTAAAAAACGGGTAAGAAAAGGTGCGAATGCCCGACAATGTATATTCAAAAGAGGGAGCGGAGGTTTTTGGCTACAAGAAGGTTTGAATGTCCGACCATAGTTTGTAAAAAGCGGGTAAGAAAAGGTTCAAATGCCTGACAATACACCATCAAAAGCGTGAGCGGAGGTGTTCCGCTGTAAGACGGTGTGAATGTCCGACCATAGTTGGTAAAAAGCGGGTAAGAAAAGGTTAAAATACCCGACTGTACACAATCAATAGCGGGAGCAGAGTTGTTCGGCTACAAGAAGGTGTGAAAGTCCAACCATGGTTTGTAAAAAGCTGCTAAGAAAAGGTTCGAATGCCCGAATATATACCATCAAAAGCGGAAGCGGAGGTGTTCGGCTGCAAGAAGGTGTGAACGTCCGACCAAAGTTTGTAAAAAGCAGTTAAGAAAAGGTTCGAATATCCAACCAAACATAATCAAAAGCGGGAGCAGAGCTGTTCGACTGCAAGTAGGTGTGAATGTCCAGCCATAATTACTCACAAACGGGTAAAAAAAGGTAGTATTGCCAGACCATACATGATCAAAACAGGGAGCTGAGGTGGTTCAGCACCAAGGTGTGAATGTCTGACTATAGTTTGTAAAAAGCGGGTAAGCTGCGAATGACCGACTAAATATCAACAAAAGGTCTTCGGATGCAAGTGGGTGTGAATATCCCACCATACAAGTATGGTGAAGAGGAAGCTGTGAACAGCCGACCATAGTTTGCAAAAAGCGGGTGAGACAAGGTGCGAATGTCCAACCATACATGATCAAAACAGGGAGCGGAGGTGTTTGGCTGTGACAAGGTGAGAATGTCCACCCAAAATTAATGAAAAGCGGGCAAAAAGTAGGTTTGAATGCCCAAGCATACATCATCAAAAGAAGGAGTGGATGTGTTCGACTACAAGAAGGTTTGAATGTCCGAGCATAGTTTGTAAAAAGCGGGTAAGAAAAGGTTCGAATGCCCAAACAAACACCATCAAAAGAGGGAGCGGAGGTGTTTGGCTGTGACAAGGTGTGAATGTCCACCCAAAATTAATGAAAAGCGGGCAAAAAGTAGGTTTGAATGCCCAAGCATACATCATCAAAAGAAGGAGTGGATGTGTTCGGCTACAAGAAGGTTTGAATGTCCGAGCATAGTTTGTAAAAAGCGGGTAAGAAAAGGTTCGAATGCCCAAACAAACACAATCAAAAGAGGGAGCGGAGGTGTTCCGCTGTAAGAAGGTGTGAATGTCCGACCATAGTTGGTAAAAAGTGGGTAAGAAAAGGTTAAAATACCCGACTGTACACAATCAATAGGGGGAGCGGAGTTGTTCGGCTACAAGAAGGTGTGAAAGTCCAACCATGGTTTGTAAAAAGCTGGTAAGAAAAGGTTCGAATGCCCGAATATATACCATCAAAAGCGGAAGCGGAGGTGTTCGGCTGCAAGAAGGTGTGAACGTCCGACCAAAGTTTGTAAAAAGCAGTTAAGAAAAGGTTCGAATATCCAACCAAACAAAATCAAAAGCGGGAGCAGAGCTGTTCGACTGCAAGTAGGTGTGAATGTCCAGCCATAATTACTCACAAACGGGTAAGAAAAGGTAGTATTGCCAGACCATACATGATCAAAACAGGGAGCTGAGGTGGTTCAGCACCAAGGTGTGAATGTCTGACTATAGTTTGTAAAAAGCGGGTACGATAAGGTGCGAATGCCTGACAATGTATAATCAAAAGAGGGAGCAGAGGTTTTCGGCTACAAGAAGGTTTGAACGTCTGACCATAGTTTGTAAAAAGCGGGTAAGAAAAGGTTCGAATGCCCGAACATACACCATCAAAGGAGGGAGCGGAGGTGTTCCGCTGTAAGAAGGTGTGAATGTCCGACCATAGTTGGTAAAAAACGGGTAAGAAAAGGTTAAAATACCCGACTGTACACAATCAGTAGCGGGTGCGGAGTTGTTCGGCTACTAAAAGGTGTGAAAGTCCGACCATGGTTTGTAAAAAGCGGGTAAGAAAAGGTGCGAATGCCCGAAAATGTATGATCAAAAGAGGGAGCGGAGGTGTTTGGCTGCAAGAAGGTGTGAATGTACACCCATAATTACTGAAAAATGGGTAAGAAAAGGTGCGAATGCCCAAATATACATAATCAAAAGCAGGAGTGGATGTGTTCGGCTCCAAGAAGGGTTGAATGTCTGACCATAGTTTGTAAAAAGCAGGTAAGAAAAGGTTTGACTGCCCGAACATACACCATCAAAAGAGGGAGCGGAGGTGTTCCGCTGTAAGAAGGTGTGAATGTCCGACCATAGTTGGTAAAAAGCGGGTAAGAAAAGGTTAAAATACCCGACTGTACACAATCAATAGCGGGAGCGGAGTTGTTCGGCTACTAAAAGATGTGAAAGTCCGACTATGGTTTGTAAAAAGCGGGTAAGAAAAGGTGCTAATGCCCGACAATGTATGATCAAAAGAGGGAGCAGAGGTGTTCGGCTGCAAGAAGGTCTGAATGTCCAACCATAATTTGTATAAACCGGGAAGGAAAGTTTCGAAAGCCCGACTATACACCATCAAAAGCGGGAGCAGAGTGGTTCAGCTGCAAGAAGGTCTGAATGTCCATCAATAATTGCTTTAAAACATGAAAGAAAATTTTCGAATATCATCCGCACATGATCATAAGAAGGAGAGGAGGTGTTCAGCTGCAAGAAGGTGTGAATGTCCACCCATAATTCCTGAAAAATGGGTAAAAAAAGGTGCGAATGCCCAACCATACATTATCAAAAGCAGGTGTGAATGTCAGATCATAATTTGCAAAAAGCTGATGAGAAAGGGTGAGAATGCCCGACTATACACCATCAAATGCGGGAGCGGAGGTGTTCGGCTCTGAGTAGGTGTGAATGTCCGACCATAATTGCTGAAAAATGTGTTAGAAAAGGAAAGAATGCCGGACCATACATCATCAAAAGCGAGAGAGGTGGTGTTCGGCTGCAAAAAGGTGTAAATGTTAAACTAAAGTTTGTAAAAAGCGGGTAAGACATGGTGCGAATGCCTGACAAGGTATGATCAAAAGCAGGAGCGGAGGTGTTCAGCTGCAAGAAGGTCTAAATGTCCATCAATAATTGCTAGAAAACATGAAAGAAAATTTTCGAAAACCAAACCGCACATGATCATAAGTGGGAGAGGAGGTGTTCAGCTGCAAGAAGGTGTGAATGTCCACCCATTATTCCTGACAAATGGGTAAGAAAAGGTGCGAATGCCAAACCATACATTATCAAAAGCAGGTGTGAATGTCAGATCATAATTTGCAAAAAGCTGATGAGAAAGGGTGAGAATGTCCGACTGCACACCATCAAATGCGGGAGCGGAGTTGTTCGGCTGTGAGTAGGTGTGAATCTCCGACCGTAATTTCTGAAAAATGTGTTAGAAAACGTAAGAATGCCGGTCCATACACCATCAAAAGAGGGAGTGGAGGTGTTCCGCTGTAAGAAGGTGTGAATGTCCGACCATAGTTGGTAAAAAGCGGGTAAGAAAAGGTTAAAATACCCGACTGTACACAATCAATAGCGGGAGCGGAGTTGTTCGGCTACAAGAAGGTGTGAAAGTCCAACCATCGTTTGTCAAAAGCTGGTAAGAAAAGGTTCGAATGCTCGAATATATACCATCAAAAGCGGAAGCAGAGGTGTTCGGCTGCAAGAAGGTGTGAACGTCCGACCAAAGTTGGCAAAAAGCAGTAAAGAAAAGGTTCGAATATCCAAACATAATTAAAAGCGAGAGAGATTGTGTTCAGCTGCAAGTAGGTGTGAATATCCAGCCATAATTACTCACAAACGGGTAAGAAAATGTAGTATTGCCAGACCATACATGATCAAAACAGGGAGCGGAGGTGGTTTAGCTGCAAAAAGGGGTGAATGTCCAACTAAAGTTCAAATATATTAACAAAAGCGGGAGGAGAGGTCTTCGGATTAGAGTGGTTGAAATTTCCAACCATGATCTATAAAATGCGGTGAAAAAAAAAAGGTGTGAAGGAATGAATTTTATAGCAAAATCCGAAATCATGCATAACTCCGCAAAAGGAACGTATTGCTCAACCAAAGGGATGCTTCTTTCTCATTCAGGGTAATATGAGGAACTTTATGCTTGATACATTTTAGACACGGATAACTATGAAGGACAAAGCAATTTTAACTTGGTTTGAGCAAAGCAATTCATTTTATAGGAAAATCCGAAATCGTGCAGGACTCATGAAAGTAAGCTTATTCTCGGATTCCTGATCCTCCAGTGTTGCTCTTTCCTATACTGCAAAATACAGCCTTGTTCTTTGTTGAAATCGATATAGACATTGATAAATATGAAGGACAAAGCAGTTTCCACTTTGTTTGAGTGAAGGAAATAATTTTATAGCAAAATCCCAAATCAAGCAGAACGTATGAAAATAAGCGTGTTTTCGGATTCCTGATCCTTCAGTGTTGCTATTTCTTCTACTGCAAAATACAATGTTGTTCTTTGTTGAAGTCAATCTAGACATTGATAAATATGAAGGACAAAGCAGTTTTAACATAGTTTGAGTAAAGGAATTCATTTTATACATAAAATCCCAAATCATGCAGAACGTATGAAAATAAGCTTATTCTCGGATTCCTGTTCCTTCAAGTGTTGCTCTTTCTACTACTGCAAAATACAATGTTGTTCTTTGTTGAAGTAAATCTAGACATTGATAAATATGAAGGACAAAGCAGTTTTCACTTGGTTTGAGTGAAGGAATTCATTTTATACATAAAATCCCAAATCATTCAAAACGTATGAAAAGAAGCTTATTCTCGGATTCCTGATCCTTCAGTGTTGCTTTTTCTTCTACTGCAAAATACAATGTTGTTCTTTGTTGAAATCGATCTAGACATTGATAAATATGAAGGACAAAGCAGTTTTAACTTGGTTTGAGTGAAGGAATTAATTTTATACATAAAATCCCAAATCATGCAGAACGTATGAAAATAAGCTTATTCTCGGATTACTGATCCTTCAGTGATGCTCTTTCTTCTACTGCAAAATCCAGTGTTGTTCTTTGTTGCAGTCAATCTAGACATTGATAAATATGAAGGACAAAGCAGTTTTCACTTGGTTTGAGTGAAGGATTTGCAGCTGAAAACCTCCCGCTCCCGCTTTTGATTGTGTATAGTCGGGCTTTCGAGCCTTTTCTTACCCGGTTTTTATTATGGTTAGACATTCAGACCTTGCAGCCGAAGACCTCCACTCCCTCTTTTGATCATACATTGTCGGGCATTCGCACCTTGTCTTACCCGCTTTTTACAAACTATAGTCAGACATTCACATCTTGCAGCTGAACCACCTCAGCTCCCTGTTTTGATCATGTATGGTCTGGCAATACTACCTTTTCTTACCCGTTTGTGAGTAATTATGGCTGGACATTCACACCTACTTGCAGTCGAACAGCTCTGCTCTCGCTTTTGATGGTATATATTCGGGCATTCGAACCTTTTCTTAACTGCTTTTTGCAAACTTTGGTCGGACGTTCACACCTTCTTGCAGCCGAACACCTCCGCTTCCGCTTTTGATGGTATATATTCGGGCATTCGAACCTTTTCTTAGCAGCTTTTTACAAACCATGGTTGAACTTTCACACCTTCTTGTAGCCGAACACCTCCGCTCCCGCTTTTGATGGTGTATAGTCAGGCATTTGAACCTTTTCTTTCCCGCTTTTTACAAACTATGGTCGGACATTCAAACCTTCTTGTAGCCGAAAACCTCCGCTCCCTCTTTTGATCTTACATTGTCGGGCATTCGCACCTTTTCTTACCCGCTTTTTACAAACCATGGTCGGACTGTCACACATTCTTGTAGCCAAACACATCCGCTCCCGCTATTGATTGTGTACAGTCGGGTATTTTAACCTTTTCTTACCCGTTTTTTACCAACTATGGTCGGACATTCACACCTTCTTACAGCGGAACACCTCCGCTCCCTCTTTTGATGTTGTATGTTTGGGCAATCGAACCTTTTCTTACCCGCTTTTTACAAACTATGCTCGGACATTCAAACCTTCTTGTAGCCGAACACATCCACTCCTGCTTTTGATGATGTATGGTTGGGCATTCAAACCTACTTGTTGCCCGCTTTTCATTAATTTTTGTGGACATTCACACCTTGTCACAGCCAAACACCTCCGCTCCCTGTTTTGATCATGTATGGTTGGACATTCGCTCCTTTTCTCACCCGTTTTTTGCCAACTATGGTCGGCTGTTCACAGCTTCCTCTCCACCATACTTGGTGGGATATTCACACCCACTTGCATCCGAAGACCTTTTGTTGATATTTAGTCGGTCATTCGCAGCTTACCCGCTTTTGGCAAACTATGGCCTTCATGCAGCCAAACACCTCTGATCTCGCTTTTGATGATGTAAGGTTGGGCATTCAGACCTTGCTTCACCTGCTTTTCACCAAATATAGTCGGACATTCACACCTTCTTGCAGCCGAACACTTCCGCTCCACCTTTTAGTGTTCTATCACACCTTTTTTTTCACCGCATTTTATAGATTATGGTTGGAAATTCTCAACCACTCTCATCCGAAGACCTCTCCTCCCGCTTTTGTTAATATATTTGAACTTTAGTCGGACATTCACACCTTCTTGCAGCTGAACCACCTCGGCTCCCTGTTTTGACCATGTATGGTCTGGCAATACTACCTTTTCTTACCCGTTTGTTAGTAATTATGGCTGGACATTCACACCTACTTGCAGCCGAACACCACCTCTCCCGCTTTTGATGATGTATGGACGGGCATTCTTACCTTTTCTAACACATTTTTCAGCAATTATGGTCGGAGATTCACACTTACTCACAGCCGAACAACTCCGCTCCCGCATTTGATGGTGTATAGTCGGGCATTCTCACCCTTTCTCATCAGCTTTTTGCAAATTATGATCTGACATTCACACCTGCTTTTGATAATGTATGGTTTGGCATTCGCACCTTTTCTTACCCATTTTTCAGTAATTATGGGTGGATATTCACACCTTCTTGCAGCTGAACACCTCCTCTCCCGCTATTGATTGTGTACAGTCGGGTATTTGAACCTTTTCTTACCCGCTTTTTACCAAATATGGTCGGACATTCACACCGTCTTACAGCGGAACACCTCTGCTCCCGCTTTTGATGGTGTATAGTCAGGCATTTGAACCTTTTCTTACCCGCTTTTTACAAACTATGGTCGGACATTCAAACCTTCTTGTAGCCGAAAACCTCCGCTCCCTCTTTTGATTATACATTGTTGGGCATTCGCACCTTATTTACAAACTATAGTCAGACATTCACACCTTGCAGCTGAGCCACCTCAGCTCCCTGTTTTGATAGTCTATGTTCGGGCATTCGAACCTATTCTTACCCCCTTTTTACAAACTATGCTCGGAGATTCACACCTACTCACAGCCGAACAACTCCGCTCCCGCATTTGATAATGTCTTGTCCGGCATTCTAGTCTCTTCTAACACATTTTTCAGCAATTATGGTTGGACATTCACACCTACTCACAGCCGAACACTTCCGCTCCCACATTTGATGGTGTATAGCCGGGCATTTTCACCCTTTCTCATCAGCTTTTTGCAAATTATGATCTGACATTCACACCTACTTGCAGTCGAACAGCTCTGCTCCCGCTTTTGATTATGTTTGGTTGGATATTCGAACCTTTTCTTAACTGCTTTTTACAAACTTTGGTCGGACGTTCACACCTTCTTGCAGCCGAACACATCCACTTCCACTTTTGATGGTATATATTCGGGCATTCGAACCTTTTCTTACCTGCTTTTTACAAACCGTGGTCGGACTTTCACACCTTCTTGTAGCCAAACAACTCCGCTCCCGCTATTGATTGTGTACAGTCGGGTATTTTAACCTTTTCTTACCCGCTTTTTACCAACTATGGTCGGACATTTACACCTTCTTACAGCGGAACACCTCCGCTCCCTCTTTTGATGGTCTATGTTCGGGCATTCGAACCTTTTCTTACCCGCTTTTTACAAACTATGGTCGGACATTCAAACTTTCTTGTAGCCGAACACATCCACTCCTGCTTTTGATGATGTATGGTTGGGCATTTTCACCTTTTCTTACCCATTTTTCAGTAATTATGGGTGGACATTCACACCTTCTTGCAGCTGAACAACTCCTCTCCCGCTTATGATCATGTGCGGTTTGATATTTGAAAATTTTCTTTCATGTTTTAAAGCAATTATTGATGGACATTCAAATCTTCTTGTAGCCGAACACATCCACTCCTGCTTTTGATGATGTATGGTAAGCTTTTCTTACCCGCTTTTTACAAACTATGGTCGGACATTCAAACCTTCTTGTAGCCAAAACCCTCCGCTCCCTCTTTTGATCATACATTGTTGGGCATTCGCACCTTATCTTACCCGCTTTTTACAAACTATAGTCAGACATTCATACCTTGCAGCTGAACCACCTCCGCTCCCTGTTTTGATCATGTATGGTCTGGCAATACTACCTTTTCTTACCCGTTTGTGAGTAATTAATCCCAAAATATTGAGCATAAAATAAGTCTTTATGCTGATGATGTATTACTTTTCCTTCAGAACTCACAGACGTCTCTCAGTCACACGATCACACTCATAAATAAATTCTCAGCACTTTCTGACTACTCTATCAACTGGTCTAAGACCACAGTTCTGCCCATTAACTGTAGGGTCCATAATATACCTGCGATCACTTTACAGTCAGGAAATATTAGATATTTAGGCATAAACATTTCCTCCAGGCTCTCAGAGCTAACAAAGCTAAATTATGTGCAATTATTAAAGACAGTAGAGGACGATCTCTCGTTGGAAGTCCTTACCTATATCACTTATGGGGAGAGTTACATCCATTAAAATGATGATACTACCAAAAGTTAACTATTTGTTCTCAATGATCCCCATAAAACCATCTGCTACTTGGTTTAAGTCACTAGATTCATGCATCTCCACATTTCTGTGGAAAAACAAACCACCACGTATTAGTTTAAAAACCCTACAGAAGACCAAGGACAGTGGTGGATTAGATTTACCTCATTTTCAGCACTATTCCTTAGACAATAGGTTACAATATATATCAAAATGGTTTAAACCTTGTTGTTGTCACAGTTCCCAGAGATGTTGTAATCGTTGAGGATTCTATATTCACCCCCTCATTAGAGGCACGTAATGCAGATTGATGACACTGAATCTTCTTCTCTGTTCATTGCTGGCATCATTCCCAGCATCGTAAGTGTTCGTGGCATTGTTAGCCTCTTCTTCTGGATCTTGATATCGAGAATCCTTTTGTATTTCTGGTTTGTCAGTCCTCTGTCTTCGTTCACCGGAGTCTTTGTCTTTTTGTCCTTGAGTTTGGTGATTTTTTCTTCTTTTGATGCCTTGACACAATGTGACAGGTGATACCACGTGGGAGATCCTGTAACTTGGATTGCTGTCCCTGTGCTGCGAAATGGCTGTGCTGCTCAAATGGTCTCTCCTTCATCATGGTTACATGCTGCCATTCCGACATCTCGCCATTCCGACATGGGTCTCCAATTGTCGGAATGGCGACACTTAATTTTTTATCAAACGTCCCACCATTCCGACACTTTTTTCCTCCTATGGTCGGAATGGCGGTATGTTTTTTGTTTTTTTTAACATACCGCCATTCCGACAGTTCCTTTTAATAGCCTATTTTTTACCCAAAACATTTTCCACTAATGATATGCCAGCGCAAATACGCCCTAAAGTTTGGCGCACAAGCTTTGCACATGCAGAGGCCACAGCCTCGCAAACAAACTTTAATAATCTATTATCAAAATCCCCTGAATTTCAAATATAAAAATACAGATATTAATATAACTGGCGAGACTGAAACTGATTAAGCAGAAATACAGTGTCAGTGAGCTGTCACAGCAGCCAGCTGGAGCGGAGCTCTCCACAGAGCCCATGCGTCTTTTGCACGCTGTCATCATATGCAAAAGTAATAATTGCAATTACAGATATCACGGCTACTGCACAGGACACAGTTGCGAGCACTCTGCCTTGCCTTGCCAATAGAAGAAGATAGAAATGACAGCATAGAACGTATAAAACACAACAAAATGCAGTAAAAACGTTTATTCATGTTATTCACGTGATTTATGAGTACTCACTCCAATTTTGGGAAGCGCGGATGGGTTTTGCGCATTTGGCACAAACACACAGCCGCAACGGTTGTAGCTTTATACAGCCTGTTGATATCTTAAGGACCTAACTGGTCACACCTGGGACTAAATGTCATGTAGAGATTGTTTTTACATGACATTACAGCTGAACATATAGCTTTCATCCACAAACCAACGTGGGAGAGCCCGAAGACGCATGTGCCAGACGCACATAGGCATGCGTAAAACCAATTTTGACCACTTCATACTGTTTATTTGCTTTCTTTTAGTTAACTTTCGTTTCTTTTGGATTCTTGTGCGTGTTATGGAGCCGTTTTGGTCCATGTTTGTAAGCCTTTTTTTCCTGGATTAAATTTTCGGATGTTGAAACAAGTGGCATTGGAGTGTGTGATTGAAAACCACCGCGGATTGCTTCTCCTCCTCCAGTTGCCGAGACTTTGTGTTTTTAATAACGCTTGTCTATAAACATGTTAAACATATAAATTGCATGAACAGAAAGAAGGGACTCACCTGTTGAGTAACACACATTTCCTTATACGGAAAGCCTTGTCGGAATGGTGGGACATTTGAACGTCAGAATAGCGGGATGTCGCAATGGTGGGATGTCGGAATGGTGGGACGTTTGCATGTCGGAATGGTGGTATGTCGGAATGGTGGTATGTCGGAATGGTGGGATGTCGGAATAGCGGGATGTCGGAATGGCGGGATTTCGGAATGGGTGTTGCCACCCCCTTCATCATATACACAGTTATTTATACATCACCTTCCACCATGAAGCGTTGTCCCTTTTTGTTTCTCTCTTTGTTCTTAAAATGCTGTTATGCATGTCTAAACCAATCCATTAAATTAGATCATTTTGGCAGTAAAGCGATCTACAATGTGCTTGGTCGCAAAGCTGCTCATCTGTGGTAAACAGCTCTTCAGAAAGGCATTCTTCAATTGATTTCACTAATTCTATGTAATAATTTTGTGATTTCCTACAAAACTACACTTCTTCTCCCATCTGTCTGAGTATTTAATATTGTCTGGGTCCCGTTAAAACATGTATTTTTCCCATCTAATTCCTTGTTTGCTTTAAAACAAGTATTCCCCATTTTCTATCCCTTCAGTAGCCAACCAGTTTGTATGGAGTACACTGGAGCAACTTGACTGATCAGTAAAACACTGCTTTTGTTGTCACCGCAAGGCTTCCCCCGTCGGTTGTTTCACTGAGACACTACTGAGTAACTATAACTCAACACAGTTTATACACATAACATTCATATACATACTAACAAACAAACAAACAATTATTTATCGCAATTTTCTCATCTCTGTTTGAACGTACACCCAGGTAAATATTCCTGTAGTCTTCTCATACCGACTATGGACCCATTCATTGTTTAACTTCACTGTTTTGCAAATCCTAATTGAATATTACACATTGACATTGAACTTTACTTGATAAGCAGGTCTTCATTGCATTCAGCAGCCTATATGTGAGCATCTATGTGTAAGCTGTTCTTCTTTGCATTTATCAGCAGCAAGCAATTCTTCATTGCACATGCATATGAAAATAGTAAAACAATTCCAATGCGTTAGCGAAACCTTCTATATCAGGAGTGTCCTTCATGATGCTGGGAATAGAACCTCTTTCCCAGAATAGTTCAACCTTCATTACTCAACTGATCATAACTCCGCAATGAGCACATTTCAAAGTATCATTCCTCCACATATATTCAAAAATCTATGTGTAAATGTTTAATATTTCTTATATTTGTTGATGTCATTCTGTGTGCATGTGGCCTAAACCCAATCTCTGTGTGGCAATTTTAATTTAAACAAGTTGAACTCTGCCTCTGATAATTTAAAAAAGGTGTGTACCAATATCAACCTTTCTCAGGTAATTACTGATCCTACAAAACCAAAGAGATCCTTCAAGGTTGTCCCTGATTGGCTCAATCTTAACAAATCAAAGGTAGAAAATCCGCAGTATCTGAACTTGGTGTTAGTTATCACTGCTCAATAGCCTGTATCAGAATTGCAAAAATGAAAACATTAGGTCCACGTTTGGTATCCAGATCCTGAAACATCTCCATGAGCAGGCTTTTTTTTAACTGATCTGTTGAATAGTTATATGACACTGTTAAAATCCCAGATGAAGATCTAGCACTTGACCATTTTTGTAAATCTTCTAATTCCATAGTTGATAAACACGCCCCTTTTAAAAAGTATAGAACTTAGAACAGGTCTATCCCTGGCTTTCGGCAGAACTGTCTTCTTTACTTTTTTTTCCCCTTGTCCTGTTCAGCATTATGTCAGAAGAATTGTAGTCTGAATACCTATGATGTCAAACAGATTTGTTTTGCCAAGGGAAGTTTTATAAATGTAAAGCTCCCCTTGATGCCCATTTATTTATTTCTTTTTACAATATATGACATGAACTGAACTGAACCGGACCGGGGGACAAGGAAAGAAGAAGAGGAAAGAAGAGGAAACAGAAAAAAAATAGAAACAAAAACCAGACAACCAGCTGCTACACCTGTAAAAAACAAAACAGACAACAATCCATGGCCTATGAGGGGAATCCAGCCTTAGCGCCAAGAGGAGCACCTGAAAGCAGACAAGCAGAGAAAAAACAAACACACAAACAAACAAAAACAAGCACAAGAAGCGGCAATCGCATACAACACAGCTGTGGATATAGATGACCTGAGACGACATGATAATACATCAACTGCTTAGTGACCATGCTACTGGACTAATGTGTGTGTGTGTGTGTGTGTGTGAGAACATGCAACACCCATGGCACAGGACCTACATGATAACCGTGCTTAGTTATGAGTGTATAAGCGTACAGGGCCACAATCCACAGCCCCCCAAACAATCAGAAGCAGGCAGAGAGGGCCACAAGACCCAGGCCACCAGCAGCCCCCACAGAGCACAGAACCCAGGTAGCCCACCGCAGGGGCAACCACGCATCCACCCAGAAGACTGCAGAGGAAGCCCCCGGAAAGAGCCCCCATAAGCATAGGGCAGAGGCACTCCGGGAACCAGGGGCAACAGCCCACCGACCCCGCCAGGCCCCAGCCGCCCAGACATGGGCCGTGCACTGGACCTGGGCCCCAGGAGCCCGAGCGCCCCCAAACCCCCCGGCAGAGGCCCCACCCAATACCCAGGAGGGCCAAGCGCCCCAGACAGCCACAAAGTGGGTCAGCGCCTGCCCCAGCGCCCCTGGCCAAGTGCCCTGGGAGTCAAGACGTGCCCACAGGTGGGTGAAGTCGCGAGCAGTGGGGAGAGGCAACGCTGATGCCCCATCGGGAGAAACACAGGCAGGCCAGGCGACAGCAAGTCCCAGATCCAGGCCCAATCATTACCACACACACTTTCACGTCCCATACATCCACACATCCACACATCCTACCTCCCTCGACTCTGCTGGGGTGTAGTGCAGCGGGCACACCAGGAGGCCAGCAACCCCCCAGCCACCACAGACCCCGAACCAGCAGAACAATTAATTAATCCTCCTGGCCCCTCCTGCCCCGAGCAGACACCAGGAAGCAGGGGTGTGCGAAGAAGACCCCTCCCCTCACCCTTCTGGCTCTTCAATATTTTCTAATAGTGAGCAATTAAAATTGAGGGGCAGCCAAACTTGTAGAACTGGGAGCGCGGCACTCTGGGCAGCCTACATACCCAAAGAGCCCCGCCCACCAGATGCCACTCAGTGTAACCACCCCCCAAGA
The DNA here is from genome assembly GCF_036924035.1 of Leuresthes tenuis. NCBI lineage: Eukaryota > Metazoa > Chordata > Actinopteri > Atheriniformes > Atherinopsidae > Leuresthes > Leuresthes tenuis. The sequence continues at coordinate 9,890,797 of NW_027325366.1, forward strand.
CCTAATGTGTGTGTGTGAGTGTGTTTGATAAGTACTAATGTCTAAGGTGTAATTAAAACAGGGGCAGGGAACTGCAGAGTGCAACCAAAGGGGACCACCTACGTGGCCCCATCCACTACACCCCACCGAACACACACGCCCCCAAAACCCTTCATGTGTGAGTGTGTGCTGTGTACAGGAGCCAGAAGGGAGAGGGGTATGGGGATATATACCGGGGGAGCTACTCTCCCCCAGAGAGGGCAGCCAGGGACTGGCTGCAATAGGCATCCCCGCTACCTGGGAGCCAGCAATGGGCAGGAGGGCCTGATGTCCACCAGGCTCGGGGCCTGCAGCGACCATATTCCGGGAGCTACTGTACCCCCAGAAGGTACCCATCCCGCCCCACCCCACTCAACCCAACCCCACCCCGGAGGACCTCTACAAAAAACAAACAAACAAACCACCCGGTCACACCAGTCGCAGCAGCCCGGGCCTGAGACCCACCATCACCCAGCAACCCACCACCACCACTATGTGATAAAACTAATCAGAGGGGACCAGAGAGAATGAAATTCAGCCAATTGATGTTTTGAGGAGGCAGACATTGTTTCCATGCTAATATAATCTAAAAGAAAATTTCTAAACTGGTTAATACACAGATTGTTCTTCGCTTTCCAGTTCATGAGAATAGTTTTCTTTGCGATACATAACACTGTGACAACCATGTGTGCTGAGTTAATTTCCATGTTGATGTTGTCTAAGTCACCCAGTATGCACAGTGTGGGGCATGCAGGGATGCTACACTTTAGCCATGTTGATAGGTCCTCACAGACTTCAAGCCAGAACTTCTGGACAGGCGCAGAAAACCACAAAGCGTGTACATAATCATCAGGTGTGTTATCTGTGCAATGTGAGCAGATGTTTGAGTGTGTTAGACCCATCCTGAACATCCTTTGTCCTGTATAGTGTGTTCTATGAAGGATTTTGTATTGTATGAGCTGTAAATTAGGATTTCGAGTCTTTATGAAGGTGTTCAAACATATTTGTGGTTAGAAGCTATGACCAGAACTGATGGATAAATCTGCCTCCCATTTTGAGGATGGAAGAGACATTGTGTCATCTATCTTAGACAATAATTTATATATTTTTGATAGTAGTTTTGGGGTACAGATGCTTAGAAATTCTTCTACCCTAGTCGGGGGTTGTAAGTCTGGTTGGTGGAGGATATATCCATCCATCCATCCATCATCTGCCGCTTATCCGGGGGTCGGGTCGCGGGGGCAGCAGCTTGAGCAGAGAAACCCAGACGTCTCTGTCCCCGGCCACTTCCTCCAGCTCTTCCGGGGGGACCCCGAGGCGTTCCCAGGCCAGCCGAGAGACATAGTCTCTCCAACGTGTCCTGGGTCTCCCCCGGGGTCTCCTCCCAGTGGGACGTGCCCGGAACACCTCCCCAGGGAGGCGCCCAGGGGGCATCCTAACCAGATGCCCGAGCCACCTCATCTGACTCCTCTCAATGCGGAGGAGCAGCGGTTCTACTCCGAGCCCCTCCCGGATGACTGAGCTTCTCACCCTATCTCTAAGGGAGAGCCCAGACACCCTGCGGAGGAAACCCATTTCGGCCGCTTGTATTCGCGATCTTGTTCTTTCGGTCACTACCCACAACTCGTGACCATAGGTGAGGATGGGAACGTAGATTGACCAGTAAGTAGAGGCACCGGTCATACAGAGACCGAACGGCCCCTATCAAGGGGTCCGGCACTCCATATTCCCGGAGCACCCCCCACAGGACTCCACGAGGGACACGGTCGAACGCTTTCTCCAAGTCCACAAAACACATGTAGACTGGTTGGGCGAACTCCCATGCACCCTCCAGGATCCTGCCGAGGGTATAGAGCTGGTCCACTGTTCCACGGCCAGGACGAAAGCCACACTGCATCTCCTGAATCCGAGGCTCGATTATCCGACGGATCCTCCTCTCCAATACCCCCGAATAGACCTTACCAGGGAGGCTGAGGAGTGTGATACCCCTATAGTTGGAACACACCCTCCGGTCCCCCTTTTTAAAGAGGGGGACCACCACCCCAATCTGCCAGTCCAGAGGCACTGTCCCCGATGTCCACGCGATACTGCAGAGGCGTGTCAGCCAAGACAGCCCTACAACATCCAGAGCCTTGAGAAACTCAGGACGGACCTCATCCACCCCCGGGGCCTTGCCACCGAGGAACTTTTTAACCACCTCGGCAACCTCAGCCCCAGAAATGGGAGGCCCCGTCTCCGAGCTCTCCGACTCTGCCTCTTCCGAGCATGTGTTGGTAGGATTGAGGAGTTCCTCGAAGTACTCCCCCCACCGACTCACAACATCCCTAGTTGAGGTCAGCAAAGACCCGTCCGCACTGTAAACAGTGTTGACTGTGAGCCGCTTCCCCCCCCTGAGATGCCGGATGGTGGACCAGAATCTTTTCGAGGCCGTCCGGAAATCGTTCTCCATGGTCTCACCGAACTCCTCCCAGGCCCGAGTTTTTGCCTCAGCAACCGCCGAAGCCGTGGCCCGTCTGGCTTCCCTCACCACTGGTGTCCACCAGCAGGTTCGAGGGTTGCCGCCACGACAGGCACCGACCACCTTACGGCCACAACTCCGACCAGCTGCCTCGGCAATGGAGTCACGGAACATGGCCCATTCAATGTCCCCCACCTCAAATATGGTTGAAGCTCTGCCGGAGGTGGGAGTTAAAGCTCCTTCTGACGGGGGATTCTGACAAACGCTCCCAGCAGACCCTCACAATACGTTTGGGCCTGCCAGGTCTGATCGGCATCCTCCCCCACCAGCGGAGCCAACTCACCACCAGGTGGTGATCAGTTGACAGCTCCGCCCCTCTCTTCACCCGAGTGTCCAGGACATACGGCCGCAAGTCCGATGATACAACCACAAAGTCGATCATCGAACTGCGGCCAAGGGTGTCCTGGTGCCAAGTGCACATATGGACACCCTTATGCCTGAACATGGTGTTCGTTATGGACAGTCTATGACTGGCACAGAAGTCCAACAACATAGCACCACTCTGATTCAGATCGGGGGGGCCGTTCCTCTCAATCACACCCCTCCAGGTCTCACTGTCATTGCCCACGTGAGCATTGAAGTCCCCCAGCAGAATGAGGGAGTCTCCGGTAGGAGCATTCTCCAGTGCCTCCCCCAGAGACTCCAAAAAGAGTAGGTACTCTGAACTGCTGTTTGGCGCATAGGCACAAACAACAGTCAGGACTCGTCCCCCCACCCAAGGCGGAGGGAGGCTACCCTCTCGTTCACTGGGGTAAACCCCAATGTACTGGCACACAGCCGGGGGGGCAATAAGTATGCCCACACCTGCTCTGCGCCTCTCACCACGGGCAACTCCAGAGTGGAAGAGAGTCCAACCCCTCTCAAGAGTACTGGTTCCAGATCCCAAGCCGTGCGTCGAGGTGAATCCGACTATATCTAACGGTCTGATGAAGTTTCAACAATAAACAACAAACTTTGTATTATGAGAAAGAACCAGACTCATTCTTTAGGAATCCGAAAATAAGCTCTATTTTACGAGTTATGCACGAATTCGGATTCTCCTATAAAACGAATTCCTTAACTCAAACCAAGTTAAGACTGCTTTGTCCTTCATATTTATTCATGTCTAATCAAGTTTCAATGATAAACAACGTTGTACTTTGTAGAATGAGAAAGAACTTCTTCAGCAATAAGCATCTCTCGACAAATGACGAAATACAGATTTTGCTATAAAATTAATTGCTATCAGCCTGACTTAAAACTGTTTGTCTTCCTTATTTATCCACTTCAAATCAAGTTTCAACAATTAAAAATTTTTTGTAGTTTGAGAAAGAACAACTTAATCTTGAGCAATCAGTATAAAAAGAAGGTAAGCAAAGGTGCGAATGTCAAACCATACATGATCAAAAAAGGGAGCGGAGGTGTTTGGCTGAGACAAGGTGTGAATGTCCACCCATAATTAATGAAAAGCGGGCAACAAGTAGGTTCGAATGCCCAACCATACATCATCAAAAGCAAGAGTGGATATGTTCAGCTACAAGAAGGTTTGAACGTCTGACCATAGTTTGTAAAAAGCGGGTAAGAAAAGGTTCGAATGCCCGAACATACACCATCAAAGGAGGGAGCGGAGGTGTTCCGCTGTAAGAAGGTGTGAATGTCCGACCATAGTTGGTAAAAAACGGGTAAGAAAAGGTTAAAATACCCGACTGTACACAATCAGTAGCGGGTGCGGAGTTGTTCGGCTACTAAAAGGTGTGAAAGTCCAACCATGGTTTGTAAAAAGCGGGTAAGAAAAGGTGCGAATGCCCGAAAATGTATGATCAAAAGAGGGAGCGGAGGTGTTCGGCTGCAAGAAGGTGTGAATGTACACCCATAATTACTGAAAAATGGGTAAGAAAAGGTGCGAATTTCCAACTATACATAATCAAAAGCAGGAGTGGATGTGTTCGGCTCCAAGAAGGGTTGAATGTCTGACCATAGTTTGTAAAAAGCAGGTAAGAAAAGGTTTGACTGCCCGAACATACACCATCAAAAGAGGGAGCGGAGGTGTTCCGCTGTAAGAAGGTGTGAATGTCCGACCATAGTTGGTAAAAAGCGGGTAAGAAAAGGTTAAAATACCCGACTGTACACAATCAATAGCGGGAGCGGAGTTGTTCGGCTACTAAAAGATGTGAAAGTCCGACTATGGTTTGTAAAAAGCGGGTAAGAAAAGGTGCTAATGCCCGACAATGTATGATCAAAAGAGGGAGTGGAGGTTTTCGGCTGTAAGAAGGTCTGAATGTCCAACTATAATTTGTAAAAACCGGGTAAGAAAAGGCTTGAAAGCCCGACTATACACCATCATAAGCGGGAGAGGAGGTGTTCAGCTGTAAGAAGGTGTGAATGTCCACCCATAATTACTGAAAAATGGGTAAGAAAAGGTGCGAATGCCCAAACATACATCATCAAAAGCAGGAGTGGATGTGTTGGGCTACAAGAAGGTTTGAAAGTCCGACCATGGTTTGTAAAAAACGGGTAAGAAAAGGTGCGAATGCCCGACAATGTATATTCAAAAGAGGGAGCGGAGGTTTTTGGCTACAAGAAGGTTTGAATGTCCGACCATAGTTTGTAAAAAGCGGGTAAGAAAAGGTTCAAATGCCTGACAATACACCATCAAAAGCGTGAGCGGAGGTGTTCCGCTGTAAGACGGTGTGAATGTCCGACCATAGTTGGTAAAAAGCGGGTAAGAAAAGGTTAAAATACCCGACTGTACACAATCAATAGCGGGAGCGGAGCTGTTCAGCTACAAGAAGGTGTGAAAGTCCAACCATGGTTTGTAAAAAGCTGCTAAGAAAAGGTTCGAATGCCCGAATATATACCATCAAAAGCGGAAGCGGAGGTGTTCGGCTGCAAGAAGGTGTGAACGTCCGACCAAAGTTTGTAAAAAGCAGTTAAGAAAAGGTTCGAATATCCAACCAAACATAATCAAAAGCGGGAGCAGAGCTGTTCGACTGCAAGTAGGTGTGAATGTCCAGCCATAATTACTCACAAACGGGTAAAAAAAGGTAGTATTGCCAGACCATACATGATCAAAACAGGGAGCTGAGGTGGTTCAGCACCAAGGTGTGAATGTCTGACTATAGTTTGTAAAAAGCGGGTAAGCTGCGAATGACCGACTAAATATCAACAAAAGGTCTTCGGATGCAAGTGGGTGTGAATATCCCACCATACAAGTATGGTGGAGAGGAAGCTGTGAACAGCCGACCATAGTTTGCAAAAAGCAGGTGAGACAAGGTGCGAATGCCCAAACAAACACCATCAAAAGAGGGAGCGGAGGTGTTTGGCTGTGACAAGGTGTGAATGTCCACCCAAAATTAATGAAAAGCGGGCAAAAAGTAGGTTTGAATGCCCAAGCATACATCATCAAAAGAAGGAGTGGATGTGTTCGGCTACAAGAAGGTTTGAATGTCCGAGCATAGTTTGTAAAAAGCGGGTAAGAAAAGGTTCGAATGCCCAAACAAACACCATCAAAAGAGGGAGCGGAGGTGTTCCGCTGTAAGAAGGTGTGAATGTCCGACCATAGTTGGTAAAAAGTGGGTAAGAAAAGGTTAAAATACCCGACTGTACACAATCAATAGGGGGAGCGGAGTTGTTCGGCTACAAGAAGGTGTGAAAGTCCAACCATGGTTTGTAAAAAGCTGCTAAGAAAAGGTTCGAATGCCCGAATATATACCATCAAAAGCGGAAGCGGAGGTGTTCGGCTGCAAGAAGGTGTGAACGTCCGACCAAAGTTTGTAAAAAGCAGTTAAGAAAAGGTTCGAATATCCAACCAAACAAAATCAAAAGCGGGAGCAGAGCTGTTCGACTGCAAGTAGGTGTGAATGTCCAGCCATAATTACTCACAAACGGGTAAGAAAAGGTAGTATTGCCAGACCATACATGATCAAAACAGGGAGCTGAGGTGGTTCAGCACCAAGGTGTGAATGTCTGACTATAGTTTGTAAAAAGCGGGTACGATAAGGTGCGAATGCCTGACAATGTATAATCAAAAGAGGGAGCAGAGGTTTTCGGCTACAAGAAGGTTTGAACGTCTGACCATAGTTTGTAAAAAGCGGGTAAGAAAAGGTTCGAATGCCCGAACATACACCATCAAAGGAGGGAGCGGAGGTGTTCCGCTGTAAGAAGGTGTGAATGTCCGACCATAGTTGGTAAAAAACGGGTAAGAAAAGGTTAAAATACCCGACTGTACACAATCAGTAGCGGGTGCGGAGTTGTTCGGCTACTAAAAGGTGTGAAAGTCCGACCATGGTTTGTAAAAAGCGGGTAAGAAAAGGTGTGAATGCCCGAAAATGTATGATCAAAAGAGGGAGCGGAGGTGTTTGGCTGCAAGAAGGTGTGAATGTACACCCATAATTACTGAAAAATGGGTAAGAAAAGGTGCGAATGCCCAAATATACATAATCAAAAGCAGGAGTGGATGTGTTCGGCTCCAAGAAGGGTTGAATGTCTGACCATAGTTTGTAAAAAGCAGGTAAGAAAAGGTTTGACTGCCCGAACATACACCATCAAAAGAGGGAGCGGAGGTGTTCCGCTGTAAGAAGGTGTGAATGTCCGACCATAGTTGGTAAAAAGCGGGTAAGAAAAGGTTAAAATACCCGACTGTACACAATCAATAGCGGGAGCGGAGTTGTTCGGCTACTAAAAGATGTGAAAGTCCGACTATGGTTTGTAAAAAGCGGGTAAGAAAAGGTGCTAATGCCCGACAATGTATGATCAAAAGAGGGAGCAGAGGTGTTCGGCTGCAAGAAGGTCTGAATGTCCAACCATAATTTGTATAAACCGGGAAGGAAAGTTTCGAAAGCCCGACTATACACCATCAAAAGCGGGAGTAGAGTGGTTCAGCTGCAAGAAGGTCTGAATGTCCATCAATAATTGCTTTAAAACATGAAAGAAAATTTTCGAATATCATCCGCACATGATCATAAGAAGGAGAGGAGGTGTTCAGCTGCAAGAAGGTGTGAATGTCCACCCATAATTCCTGAAAAATGGGTAAAAAAAGGTGCGAATGCCCAACCATACATTATCAAAAGCAGGTGTGAATGTCAGATCATAATTTGCAAAAAGCTGATGAGAAAGGGTGAGAATGCCCGACTATACACCATCAAATGCGGGAGCGGAGGTGTTCGGCTCTGAGTAGGTGTGAATGTCCGACCATAATTGCTGAAAAATGTGTTAGAAAAGGAAAGAATGCCGGACCATACATCATCAAAAGCGAGAGAGGTGGTGTTCGGCTGCAAAAAGGTGTAAATGTTCGACTAATGTTTGTAAAAAGCGGGTAAGACATGGTGCGAATGCCTGACAAGGTATGATCAAAAGCAGGAGCGGAGGTGTTCAGCTGCAAGAAGGTCTAAATGTCCATCAATAATTGCTAGAAAACATGAAAGAAAATTTTCGAAAATCAAACCGCACATGATCATAAGTGGGAGAGGAGGTGTTCAGCTGCAAGAAGGTGTGAATGTCCACCCATTATTCCTGACAAATGGGTAAGAAAAGGTGCGAATGCCCAACCATACATTATCAAAAGCAGGTGTGAATGTCAGATCATAATTTGCAAAAAGCTGATGAGAAAGGGTGAGAATGTCCGACTGCACACCATCAAATGCGGGAGCGGAGTTGTTCGGCTGTGAGTAGGTGTGAATCTCCGACCGTAATTTCTGAAAAATGTGTTAGAAAAGGTAAGAATGCCGGTCCATACATCATCAAAAGCGAGAGAGGTGGTGTTCGGCTGCAAGTAGGTGTTAATGTCCAGCCATAATTACTCACAAACGGGTAAGAAAAGGTAGTATTGCCAGACCATACATGATCAAAACAGGGAGCGGAGGTGGTTCAGCTGCAAGAAGGTGTGAATGTCTCACTAAAGTTCAAATATATTAACAAAAGCGGGAGGAGAGGTCTTCGGATGAGAGTGGTTGAGAATTTCCAACCATAATCTATAAAATTCGGTGAAAAAAAGGTGTGATAGAACACTAAAAGGTGGAGCGGAAGTGTTCGGCTGCAAGAAGGTGTGAATGTCCGACTATATTTGGTGAAAAGCAGGTGAAGCAAGGTCTGAATGCCCAACCTTACATTATCAAAAGCGAGATCAGAGGTGTTTGGCTGCAAGAAGGCCATAGTTTGCCAAAAGCGGGTAAGCTGCGAATGACCAACTAAATATCAACAAAAGTGGGGGCGGAGGTCTTCGGATGCAACTGGGTGTGAACATCCCACCATACAAGTATGGTGGAGAGGAAGCTGTGAACAGCCGACCATAGTTTGCAAAAAGCGGGTGAGAAAAGGTGCGAATGTGCAACCATACATGATCAAAACAGGGAGCGGAGGTGTTTGGCTGTGACAAGGTGTGAATGTCCACCCAAAATTAATGAAAAGCGGGCAAAAAGTAGGTTTGAATGCCCAACCATACATCATCAAAAGCAGGAGTGGATATGTTCGGCTACAAGAAGGTTTGAACGTCTGACCATAGTTTGTAAAAAGCGGGTAAGAAAAGGTTCGAATGCCCAAACATACACCATCAAAAGAGGGAGCGGAGGTGTTCCGCTGTAAGAAGGTGTGAATGTCCGACCATAGTTGGTAAAAAGTGGGTAAGAAAAGGTTAAAATACCCGACTGTACACAATCAATAGGGGGAGCGTAGTTGTTCGGCTACAAGAAGTTGTGAAAGTCCAACCATGGTTTGTAAAAAGCGGGTAAGAAAAGGTGCGAATGCCCGAAAATGTATGATCAAAAGAGGGAGCGGAGGTGTTCGGCTGCAAGAAGGTGTGAATGTACACCCATAATTACTGAAAAATGGGTAAGAAAAGGTGCGAATGCCCAACTATACATAATCAAAAGCAGGAGTGGATGTGTTCGGCTCCAAGAAGGGTTGAATGTCTGACCATAGTTTGTAAAAAGCAGGTAAGAAAAGGTTTGACTGCCCGAACATACACCATCAAAAGAGGGAGTGGAGGTGTTCCGCTGTAAGAAGGTGTGAATGTCCGACCATAGTTGGTAAAAAGCGGGTAAGAAAAGGTTAAAATACCCGACTGTACACAATCAATAGCGGGAGCGGAGTTGTTCGGCTACAAGAAGGTGTGAAAGTCCAACCATCGTTTGTCAAAAGCTGGTAAGAAAAGGTTCGAATGCCCGAATATATACCATCAAAAGCGGAAGCGGAGGTGTTCGGCTGCAAGAAGGTGTGAACGTCCGACCAAAGTTGGCAAAAAGCAGTAAAGAAAAGGTTCGAATATCCAAACATAATTAAAAGCGAGAGAGATTGTGTTCAGCTGCAAGTAGGTGTGAATATCCAGCCATAATTACTCACAAACGGGTAAGAAAATGTAGTATTGCCAGACCATACATGATCAAAACAGGGAGCGGAGGTGGTTTAGCTGCAAAAAGGGGTGAATGTCCAACTAAAGTTCAAATATATTAACAAAAGCGGGAGGAGAGGTCTTCGGATTAGAGTGGTTGAAATTTCCAACCATAATCTATAAAATGCGGTGAAAAAAAAAAGGTGTGAAGGAATGAATTTTATAGCAAAATCCGAAATCATGCATAACTCCGCAAAAGGAACGTATTGCTCAACCAAAGGGATGCTTCTTTCTCATTCAGGGTAATATGAGGAACTTTATGCTTGATACATTTTAGACACGGATAACTATGAAGGACAAAGCAATTTTAACTTGGTTTGAGCAAAGCAATTCATTTTATAGGAAAATCCGAAATCGTGCAGGACTCATGAAAGTAAGCTTATTCTCGGATTCCTGATCCTCCAGTGTTGCTCTTTCCTATACTGCAAAATACAGCCTTGTTCTTTGTTGAAATCGATATAGACATTGATAAATATGAAGGACAAAGCAGTTTCCACTTTGTTTGAGTGAAGGAAATAATTTTATAGCAAAATCCCAAATCAAGCAGAACGTATGAAAATAAGCGTGTTTTCGGATTCCTGATCCTTCAGTGTTGCTATTTCTTCTACTGCAAAATACAATGTTGTTCTTTGTTGAAGTCAATCTAGACATTGATAAATATGAAGGACAAAGCAGTTTTAACATAGTTTGAGTAAAGGAATTCATTTTATACATAAAATCCCAAATCATGCAGAACGTATGAAAATAAGCTTATTCTCGGATTCCTGTTCCTTCAAGTGTTGCTCTTTCTACTACTGCAAAATACAATGTTGTTCTTTGTTGAAGTAAATCTAGACATTGATAAATATGAAGGACAAAGCAGTTTTCACTTGGTTTTAGTGAAGGAATTCATTTTATACATAAAATCCCAAATCATGCAGAACGTATGAAAATAAGCTTATTCTCGGATTACTGATCCTTCAGTGATGCTCTTTCTTCTACTGCAAAATCCAGTGTTGTTCTTTGTTGAAGTCAATCTAGACATTGATAAATATGAAGGACAAAGCAGTTTTCACTTGGTTTGAGTGAAGGATTTGCAGCTGAAAACCTCCCGCTCCCGCTTTTGATTGTGTATAGTCGGGCTTTCGAGCCTTGTCTTACCCGCTTTTTACAAACTATAGTCAGACATTCACATCTTGCAGCTGAACCACCTCCGCTCCCTGTTTTGATCATGTATGGTCTGGCAATACTACCTTTTCTTACCCGTTTGTGAGTAATTATGGCTGGACATTCACACCTACTTGCAGTCGAACAGCTCTGCTCTCGCTTTTGATGGTATATATTCGGGCATTCGAACCTTTTCTTAACTGCTTTTTGCAAACTTTGGTCGGACGTTCACACCTTCTTGCAGCCGAACACCTCCGCTTCCGCTTTTGATGGTATATATTCGGGCATTCGAACCTTTTCTTAGCAGCTTTTTACAAACCATGGTTGAACTTTCACACCTTCTTGTAGCCGAACACCTCCGCTCCCGCTTTTGATGGTGTATAGTCAGGCATTTGAACCTTTTCTTTCCCGCTTTTTACAAACTATGGTCGGACATTCAAACCTTCTTGTAGCCGAAAACCTCCGCTCCCTCTTTTGATCATACATTGTCGGGCATTCGCACCTTTTCTTACCCGTTTTTTATAAACCATGGTCGGACTGTCACACATTCTTGTAGCCAAACACATCCGCTCCCGCTATTGATTGTGTACAGTCGGGTATTTTAACCTTTTCTTACCCGTTTTTTACCAACTATGGTCGGACATTCACACCTTCTTACAGCGGAACACCTCCGCTCCCTCTTTTGATGGTCTATGTTCGGGCATTCGAACCTTTTCTTACCCGCTTTTTACAAACTATGGTCGGACATTCAAACTTTCTTGTAGCCGAACACATCCACTCCTGCTTTTGATGATGTATGGTTGGGCATTTTCACCTTTTCTTACCCATTTTTCAGTAATTATGGGTGGACATTCACACCTTCTTGCAGCTGAAAAACTCCTCTCCCGCTTATGATCATGTGCGGTTTGATATTTGAAAATTTTCTTTCATGTTTTAAAGCAATTATTGATGGACATTCAAATCTTCTTGTAGCCGAACACATCCACTCCTGCTTTTGATGATGTATGGTAAGCTTTTCTTACCCGCTTTTTACAAACTATGGTCGGACATTCAAACCTTCTTGTAGCCAAAACCCTCCCCTCCCTCTTTTGATCTTACATTGTTGGGCATTCGCACCTTATCTTACCCGCTTTTTACAAACTATAGTCAGACATTCATACCTTGCAGCTGAACCACCTCCGCTCCCTGTTTTGATCATGTATGGTCTGGCAATACTACCTTTTCTTACCCGTTTGTGAGTAATTAATCCCAAAATATTGAGCATAAAATAAGTCTTTATGCTGATGATGTATTACTTTTCCTTCAGAACTCACAGACGTCTCTCAGTCACACGATCACACTCATAAATAAATTCTCAGCACTTTCTGACTACTCTATCAACTGGTCTAAGACCACAGTTCTGCCCATTAACTGTAGGGTCCATAATATACCTGCGATCACTTTACAGTCAGGAAATATTAGATATTTAGGCATAAACATTTCCTCCAGGCTCTCAGAGCTAACAAAGCTAAATTATGTGCAATTATTAAAGACAGTAGAGGACGATCTCTCGTTGGAAGTCCTTACCTATATCACTTATGGGGAGAGTTACATCCATTAAAATGATGATACTACCAAAAGTTAACTATTTGTTCTCAATGATCCCCATAAAACCATCTGCTACTTGGTTTAAGTCACTAGATTCATGCATCTCCAAAAGTCTGTGGAAAAACAAACCACCACGTATTAGTTTAAAAACCCTACAGAAGACCAAGGACAGTGGTGGATTAGATTTACCTCATTTTCAGCACTATTCCTTAGACAATAGGTTACAATATATATCAAAATGGTTTAAACCTTGTTGTTGTCACAGTTCCCAGAGACGTTGTAATCGTTGAGGATTCTATATTCACCCCCTCATTAGAGGCACGTAATGCAGATTGATGACACTGAATCTTCTTCTCTGTTCATTGCTGGCATCATTCCCAGCATCGTAAGTGTTCGTGGCATTGTTAGCCTCTTCTTCTGGATCTTGATATCGAGAATCCTTTTGTATTTCTGGTTTGTCAGTCCTCTGTCTTCGTTCACCGGAGTCTTTGTCTTTTTGTCCTTGAGTTTGGTGATTTTTTCTTCTTTTGATGCCTTGACACAATGTGACAGGTGATACCACGTGGGAGATCCTGTAACTTGGATTGCTGTCCCTGTGCTGCGAAATGGCTGTGCTGCTCAAATGGTCTCTCCTTCATCATGGTTACATGCTGCCATTCCGACATCTCGCCATTCCGACATGGGTCTCCAATTGTCGGAATGGCGACACTTAATTTTTTATCAAACGTCCCACCATTCCGACACTTTTTTCCTCCTATGGTCGGAATGGCGGTATGTTTTTTGTTTTTTTTAACATACCGCCATTCCGACAGTTCCTTTTAATAGCCTATTTTTTACCCAAAACATTTTGCACTAATGATATGCCGGCGCAAATACGCCCTAAAGTTTGGCGCACAAGCTTTGCACATGCAGAGGCCACAGCCTCGCAAACAAACTTTAATAATCTATTATCAAAATCCCCTGAATTTCAAATATAAAAATACAGATATTAATATAACTCTGGCGAGACTGAAACTGATTAAGCAGAAATACAGTGTCAGTGAGCTGTCACAGCAGCCAGCTGGAGCGGGATAACTCCGCTGTCATCATATGCAAAAGTAATAATTGCAATTACAGATATCATGGCTACTGCACAGGACACAGTTGCAAGCACTCTGCCTTGCCTTGCCAATAGAAGAAGATAGAAATGACAGCATAGAACGTATAAAACACAACAAAATGCAGTAAAAACGTTTATTCATGTTATTCACGTGATTTATGAGTACTCACTCCAATTTTGGGAAGCGCGGATGGGTTTTGCGCATTTGGCACAAACACACAGCCGCAACGGTTGTAGCTTTATACAGCCTGTTGATATCTTAAGGACCTAACTGGTCACACCTGGGACTAAATGTCATGTAGAGATTGTTTTTACATGACATTACAGCTGAACATATAGCTTTCATCCACAAACCAACGTGGGAGAGCCCGAAGACGCATGTGCCAGACGCACATAGGCATGCGTAAAACCAATTTTGACCACTTCATACTGTTTATTTGCTTTCTTTTAGTTAACTTTCGTTTCTTTTGGATTCTTGTGCGTGTTATGGAGCCGTTTTGGTCCATGTTTGTAAGCCTTTTTTTCCTGGATTAAATTTTCGGAAGTTGAAACAAGTGGCATTGGAGTGTGTGATTGAAAACCACCGCGGACTGCTTCTCCTCCTCCAGTTGCCGAGACTTTGTGTTTTTAATAACGCTTGTCTATAAACATGTTAAACATATAAATTGCATGAACAGAAAGAAGGGACTCACCTGTTGAGTAACACACATTTCCTTATACGGAAAGCCTTGTCGGAATGGTGGGACATTTGAACGTCAGAATAGCGGGATGTCGCAATGGTGGGATGTCGGAATGGTGGGACGTTTGCATGTCGGAATGGTGGTATGTCGGAATGGTGGGATGTCGGAATAGCGGGATGTCGGAATGGCGGGATTTCGGAATGGGTGTTGCCACCCCCTTCATCATATACACAGTTATTTATACATCACCTTCCACCATGAAGCGTTGTCCCTTTTTGTTTCTCTCTTTGTTCTTAAAATGCTGTTATGCATGTCTAAACCAATCCATTAAATTAGATCATTTTGGCAGTAAAGCGATCTACAATGTGCTTGGTCGCAAAGCTGCTCATCTGTGGTAAACAGCTCTTCAGAAAGGCATTCTTCAATTGATTTCACTAATTCTATGTAATAATTTTGTGATTTCCTACAAAACTACACTTCTTCTCCCATCTGTCTGAGTATTTAATATTGTCTGGGTCCCGTTAAAACATGTATTTTTCCCATCTAATTCCTTGTTTGCTTTAAAACAAGTATTCCCCATTTTCTATCCCTTCAGTAGCCAACCAGTTTGTATGGAGTACACTGGAGCAACTTGACTGATCAGTAAAACACTGCTTTTGTTGTCACCGCAAGGCTTCCCCCGTCGGTTGTTTCACTGAGACACTACTGAGTAACTATAACTCAACACAGTTTATACACATAACATTCATATGCATACTAACAAACAAACAAACAATTATTTATCGCAATTTTCTCATCTCTGTTTGAACGTACACCCAGGTAAATATTCCTGTAGTCTTCTCATACCGACTATGGACCCATTCATTGTTTAACTTCACTGTTTTGCAAATCCTAATTGAATATTACACATTGACATTGAACTTTACTTGATAAGCAGGTCTTCATTGCATTCAGCAGCCTATATGTGAGCATCTATGTGTAAGCTGTTCTTCTTTGCATTTATCAGCAGCAAGCAATTCTTCATTGCACATGCATATGAAAATAGTAAAACAATTCCAATGCGTTAGCGAAACCTTCTATATCAGGAGTGTCCATCATGATGCTGGGAATAGAACCTCTTTCCCAGAATAGTTCAACCTTCATTACTCAACTGATCATAACTCCGCAATGAGCACATTTCAAAGTATCATTCCTCTACATATATTCAAAAATCTATGTGTAAATGTTTAATATTTCTTATATTTGTTGATGTCATTCTGTGTGCATGTGGCCTAAACCCAATCTCTGTGTGGCAATTTTAATTTAAACAAGTTGAACTCTGCCTCTGATCATTTAAAAAAGGTGTGTACCAATATCAACCTTTCTCAGGTAATTACTGATCCTACAAAACCAAAGAGATCCTTCAAGGTTGTCCCTGATTGTCTCAATCTTAACAAATCAAAGGGAGAAAATCCGCAGTATCTGAACTTGGTGTTAGTTATCACTGCTCAATAGCCTGTATCAGAATTGCAAAAATGAAAACATTAGGTCCACGCTTGGTATCCAGATCCTGAAACATCTCCATGAGCAGGCTTTTTTTTAACTGATCCGTTGAATAGTTATATGACACTGTTAAAATCCCAGATGAAGATCTAGCACTTGACCATTTTTGTAAATCTTCTAATTCCATAGTTGATAAACACGCCCCTTTTAAAAAGTATAGAACTTAGAACAGGTCTATCCCTGGCTTTCGGCAGAACTGTCTTCTTTACTTTTTTTTCCCCTTGTCCTGTTCAGCATTATGTCAGAAGAATTGTAGTCTGAATACCTATGATGCCAAACAGATTTGTTTTGCCAAGGGAAGTTTTATAAATGTAAAGCTCCCCTTGATGCCCATTTATTTATTTCTTTTTACAATATATGACATGAACTGAACTGAACCGGACCGGGGGACAAGGAAAGAAGAAGAGGAAAGAAGAGGAAACAGAAAAAAAATAGAAACAAAAACCAGACAACCAGCTGCTACACCTGTAAAAAACAAAACAGACAACAATCCATGGCCTATGAGGGGAATCCAGCCTTAGCGCCAAGAGGAGCACCTGAAAGCAGACAAGCAGAGAAAAAACAAACACACAAACAAACAAAAACAAGCACAAGAAGCGGCAATCGCATACAACACAGCTGTGGATATAGATGACCTGAGACGACATGATAATACATCAACTGCTTAGTGACCATGCTACTGGACTAATGAATGTGTGTGTGTGTGTGTGTGTGTGAGAACATGCAACACCCATGGCACAGGACCTACATGATAACCGTGCTTAGTTATGAGTGTATAAGCGTACAGGGCCACAATCCACAGCCCCCCAAACAATCAGAAGCAGGCAGAGAGGGCCACAAGACCCAGGCCACCAGCAGCCCCCACAGAGCACAGAACCCAGGTAGCCCACCGCAGGGGCAACCACGCATCCACCCAGAAGACTGCAGAGGAAGCCCCCGGAAAGAGCCCCCATAAGCATAGGGCAGAGGCACTCCGGGAACCAGGGGCAACAGCCCACCGACCCCGCCAGGCCCCAGCCGCCCAGACATGGGCCGTGCACTGGACCTGGGCCCCAGGAGCCCGAGCGCCCCCAAACCCCCCGGCAGAGGCCCCACCCAATACCCAGGAGGGCCAAGCGCCCCAGACAGCCACAAAGTGGGTCAGCGCCTGCCCCAGCGCCCCTGGCCAAGTGCCCTGGGAGTCAAGACGTGCCCACAGGTGGGTGAAGTCGCGAGCAGTGGGGAGAGGCAACGCTGATGCCCCATCGGGAGAAACACAGGCAGGCCAGGCGACAGCAAGTCCCAGATCCAGGCCCAATCATTACCACACACACTTTCACGTCCCATACATCCACACATCCACACATCCTACCTCCCTCGACTCTGCTGGGGTGTAGTGCAGCGGGCACACCAGGAGGCCAGCAACCCCCCAGCCACCACAGACCCCGAACCAGCAGAACAATTAATTAATCCTCCTGGCCCCTCCTGCCCCGAGCAGACACCAGGAAGCAGGGGTGTGCGAAGAAGACCCCTCCCCTCACCCTTCTGGCTCTTCAATATTTTCTAATAGTGAGCAATTAAAATTGAGGGGCAGCCAAACTTGTAGAACTGGGAGCGCGGCACTCTGGGCAGCCTACATACCCAAAGAGCCCCGCCCACCAGATGCCACTCAGTGTAACCACCCCCCAAGACCTAATGTGTGTGTGTGAGTGTGTTTGATAAGTACTAATGTCTAAGGTGTAATTAAAACAGGGGCAGGGAACTGCAGAGTGCAACCAAAGGGGACCACCTACGTGGCCCCATCCACTACACCCCACCGAACACACACGCCCCCAAAACCCTTCATGTGTGAGTGTGTGCTGTGTACAGGAGCCAGAAGGGAGAGGGGTATGGGGATATATACCGGGGGAGCTACTCTCCCCCAGAGAGGGCAGCCAGGGACTGGCTGCAATAGGCATCCCCGCTACCTGGGAGCCAGCAATGGGTAGGAGGGCGTGATGTCCACCAGGCTCGGGGCCTGCAGCGACCATATTCCGGGAGCTACTGTACCCCCAGAAGGTACCCATCCCGCCCCACCCCACTCAACCCAACCCCACCCCGGAGGACCTCTACAAAAAACAAACAAACAAACCACCCGGTCACACCAGTCGCAGCAGCCCGGGCCTGAGACCCACCATCACCCAGCAACCCACCACCACCACTATGTGATAAAACTAATCAGAGGGGACCAGAGAGAATGAAATTCAGCCAATTGATGTTTTGAGGAGGCAGACATTGTTTCCATGCTAATATAATCTAAAAGAAAATTTCTAAACTGGTTAATACACAGATTGTTCTTCGCTTTCCAGTTCATGAGAATAGTTTTCTTTGCGATACATAACACTGTGACAACCATGTGTGCTGAGTTAATTTCCATGTTGATGTTGTCTAAGTCACCCAGTATGCACAGTGTGGGGCATGCAGGGATGCTACACTTTAGCCATGTTGATAGGTCCTCACAGACTTCAAGCCAGAACTTCTGGACAGGCGCAGAAAACCACAAAGCGTGTACATAATCATCAGGTGTGTTATCTGTGCAATGTGAGCAGATGTTTGAGTGTGTTAGACCCATCCTGAACATCCTTTGTCCTGTATAGTGTGTTCTATGAAGGATTTTGTATTGTATGAGCTGTAAATTAGGATTTCGAGTCTTTATGAAGGTGTTCAAACATATTTGTGGTTAGAAGCTATGACCAGAACTGATGGATAAATCTGCCTCCCATTTTGAGGATGGAAGAGACATTGTGTCATCTATCTTAGACAATAATTTATATATTTTTGATAGTAGTTTTGGGGTACAGATGCTTAGAAATTCTGCTACCCTAGTCGGGGGTTGTAAGTCTGGTTGGTGGAGGATATATCCATCCATCCATCCATCATCTGCCGCTTATCCGGGGGTCGGGTCGCGGGGGCAGCAGCTTGAGCAGAGAAACCCAGACGTCTCTGTCCCCGGCCATTTCCTCCAGCTCTTCCGGGGGGACCCCGAGGCATTCCCAGGCCAGCCGAGAGACATAGTCTGTCCTGGGTCTCCCCCGGGGTCTCCTCCCAGTGGGACGTGCCCGGAACACCTCCCCAGGGAGGCGCCCAGGGGGCATCCTAACCAGATGCCCGAGCCACCTCATCTGACTCCTCTCAATGCGGAGGAGCAGCGGTTCTACTCCGAGCCCCTCCCGGATGACTGAGCTTCTCACCCTATCTCTAAGGGAGAGCCCAGACACCCTGCGGAGGAAACCCATTTCGGCCGCTTGTATTCGCGATCTTGTTCTTTCGGTCACTACCCACAACTCGTGACCATAGGTGAGGATGGGAACGTAGATTGACCAGTAAGTAGAGGCACCGGTCATACAGAGACCGAACGGCCCCTATCAAGGGGTCCGGCACTCCATATTCCCGGAGCACCCCCCACAGGACTCCACGAGGGACACGGTCGAACGCTTTCTCCAAGTCCACAAAACACATGTAGACTGGTTGGGCGAACTCCCATGCACCCTCCAGGATCCTGCCGAGGGTATAGAGCTGGTCCACTGTTCCACGGCCAGGACGAAAGCCACACTGCATCTCCTGAATCCGAGGCTCGATTATCCGACGGATCCTCCTCTCCAATACCCCCGAATAGACCTTACCAGGGAGGCTGAGGAGTGTGATACCCCTATAGTTGGAACACACCCTCCGGTCCCCCTTTTTAAAGAGGGGGACCACCACCCCAATCTGCCAGTCCAGAGGCACTGTCCCCGATGTCCACGCGATACTGCAGAGGCGTGTCAGCCAAGACAGCCCTACAACATCCAGAGCCTTGAGAAACTCAGGACGGACCTCATCCACCCGCGGGGCCTTGCCACCGAGGAACTTTTTAACCACCTCGGCAACCTCAGCCCCAGAAATGGGAGGCCCCGTCTCCGAGCTCTCCGACTCTGCCTCTTCCGAGCACGTGTTGGTAGGATTGAGGAGTTCCTCGAAGTACTCCCCCCACCGACTCACAACATCCCTAGTTGAGGTCAGCAAAGCCCCGTCCGCACTGTAAACAGTGTTGACTGTGAGCCGCTTCCCCCCCCTGAGATGCCGGATGGTGGACCAGAATCTTTTCGAGGCCGTCCGGAAATCGTTCTCCATGGTCTCACCGAACTCCTCCCAGGCCCGAGTTTTTGCCTCAGCAACCGCCGAAGCCGTGGCCCGTCTGGCCCGTCGGTACCTATCAGCTTCTTCCAGGGTCCCACTGGCCAAAAAGGCCCGATAGGACTCCTTCTTCAGCTTGACGGCTTCCCTCACCACTGGTGTCCACCAGCAGGTTCGAGGGTTGCCGCCACGACAGGCACCGACCACCTTACGGCCACAACTCCGACCAGCTGCCTCGGCAATGGAGTCACGGAACATGGCCCATTCAATGTCCCCCACCTCAAATATGGTTGAAGCTCTGCCGGAGGTGGGAGTTAAAGCTCCTTCTGACGGGGGATTCTGACAAACGCTCCCAGCAGACCCTCACAATATGTTTGGGCCTGCCAGGTCTGATCGGCATCCTCCCCCACCAGCGGAGCCAACTCACCACCAGGTGGTGATCAGTTGACAGCTCCGCCCCTCTCTTCACCCGAGTGTCCAGGACATACGGCCGCAAGTCCGATGATACAACCACAAAGTCGATCATCGAACTGCGGCCAAGGGTGTCCTGGTGCCAAGTGCACATATGGACACCCTTATGCCTGAACATGGTGTTCGTTATGGACAGTCTATGACTGGCACAGAAGTCCAACAACATAACACCACTCTGATTCAGATCGGGGGGCCGTTCCTCCCAATCACACCCCTCCAGGTCTCACTGTCATTGCCCACGTGAGCATTGAAGTCCCCCAGCAGAATGAGGGAGTCTCCGGTAGGAGCATTCTCCAGTGCCTCCCCCAGAGACTCCAAAAAGAGTAGGTACTCTGAACTGCTGTTTGGCGCATAGGCACAAACAACAGTCAGGACTCGTCCCCCCACCCAAGGCGGAGGGAGGCTACCCTCTCGTTCACTGGGGTAAACCCCAATGTACTGGCACACAGCCGGGGGGGCAATAAGTATGCCCACACCTGCTCTGCGCCTCTCACCACGGGCAACTCCAGAGTGGAAGAGAGTCCAACCCCTCTCAAGAGTACTGGTTCCAGATCCCAAGCCGTGCGTCGAGGTGAGTCCGACTATATCTAACGGTCTGATGAAGTTTCAACAATAAACAACAAACTTTGTATTATGAGAAAGAACCAGACTCATTCTTTAGGAATCCGAAAATAAGCTCTATTTTACGAGTTATGCACGAATTCGGATTCTCCTATAAAACGAATTCCTTAACTCAAACCAAGTTAAGACTGCTTTGTCCTTCATATTTATTCATGTCTAATCAAGTTTCAATGATAAACAACGTTGTACTTTGTAGAATGAGAAAGAACTTCTTCAGCAATAAGCATCTCTCGACAAATGACGAAATACAGATTTTGCTATAAAATTAATTGCTATCAGCCTGACTTAAAACTGTTTGTCTTCCTTATTTATCCACTTCAAATCAAGTTTCAACAATTAAAAAATTTTTGTAGTTTGAGTAAGAACAACTTAATCTTGAGCAATCAGTATAAAAAGAAGGTAAGCAAAGGTGCGAATGTCAAACCATACATGATCAAAACAGGGAGCGGAGGTGTTTGGCTGAGACAAGGTGTGAATGTCCACCCATAATTAATGAAAAGCGGGCAACAAGTAGGTTCGAATGCCCAACCATACATCATCAAAAGCAAGAGTGGATATGTTCAGCTACAAGAAGGTTTGAACGTCTGACCATAGTTTGTAAAAAGCGGGTAAGAAAAGGTTCGAATGCCCGAACATACACCATCAAAGGAGGGAGCGGAGGTGTTCCGCTGTAAGAAGGTGTGAATGTCCGACCATAGTTGGTAAAAAACGGGTAAGAAAAGGTTAAAATACCCGACTGTACACAATCAGTAGCGGGTGCGGAGTTGTTCGGCTACTAAAAGGTGTGAAAGTCCAACCATGGTTTGTAAAAAGCGGGTAAGAAAAGGTGCGAATGCCCGAAAATGTATGATCAAAAGAGGGAGCGGAGGTGTTCGGCTGCAAGAAGGTGTGAATGTACACCCATAATTACTGAAAAATGGGTAAGAAAAGGTGCGAATGCCCAACTATACATAATCAAAAGCAGGAGTGGATGTGTTCGGCTCCAAGAAGGGTTGAATGTCTGACCATAGTTTGTAAAAAGCAGGTAAGAAAAGGTTTGACTGCCCGAACATACACCATCAAAAGAGGGAGCGGAGGTGTTCCGCTGTAAGAAGGTGTGAATGTCCGACCATAGTTGGTAAAAAGCGGGTAAGAAAAGGTTAAAATACCCGACTGTACACAATCAATAGCGGGAGCGGAGTTGTTCGGCTACTAAAAGATGTGAAAGTCCGACTATGGTTTGTAAAAAGCGGGTAAGAAAAGGTGCTAATGCCCGACAATGTATGATCAAAAGAGGGAGTGGAGGTTTTCGGCTGTAAGAAGGTCTGAATGTCCAACTATAATTTGTAAAAACCGGGTAAAAAAAGGCTTGAAAGCCCGACTATACACCATCATAAGCGGGAGAGGAGGTGTTCAGCTGTAAGAAGGTGTGAATGTCCACCCATAATTACTGAAAAATGGGTAAGAAAAGGTGCGAATGCCCAAACATACATCATCAAAAGCAGGAGTGGATGTGTTGGGCTACAAGAAGGTGTGAAAGTCCGACCATGGTTTGTAAAAAACGGGTAAGAAAAGGTGCGAATGCCCGACAATGTATATTCAAAAGAGGGAGTGGAGGTTTTTGTCTACAAGAAGGTTTAAATGTCCGACCATAGTTTATAAAAAGCGGGTAAGAAAAGGTTCAAATGCCTGACAATACACCATCAAAAGCGTGAGCGGAGGTGTTCCGCTGTAAGACGGTGTGAATGTCCGACCATAGTTGGTAAAAAGCGGGTAAGAAAAGGTTAAAATACCCGACTGTACACAATCAATAGCGGGAGCGGAGTTGTTCGGCTACAAGAAGGTGTGAAAGTCCAACCATGGTTTGTAAAAAGCTGCTAAGAAAAGGTTCGAATGCCCGAATATATACCATCAAAAGCGGAAGCGGAGGTGTTCGGCTGCAAGAAGGTGTGAACGTCGACCAAAGTTTGTAAAAAGCAGTTAAGAAAAGGTTCGAATATCCAACCAAACATAATCAAAAGCGGGAGCAGAGCTGTTCGACTGCAAGTAGGTGTGAATGTCCAGCCATAATTACTCACAAACGGGTAAAAAAAGGTAGTATTGCCAGACCATACATGATCAAAACAGGGAGCTGAGGTGGTTCAGCACCAAGGTGTGAATGTCTGACTATAGTTTGTAAAAAGCGGGTAAGCTGCGAATGACCGACTAAATATCAACAAAAGGTCTTCGGATGCAAGTGGGTGTGAATATCCCACCATACAAGTATGGTGGAGAGGAAGCTGTGAACAGCCGACCATAGTTTGCAAAAAGCGGGTGAGACAAGGTGCGAATGTCCAACCATACATGATCAAAACAGGGAGCGGAGGTGTTTGGCTGTGACAAGGTGTGAATGTCCACCCAAAATTAATGAAAAGCGGGCAAAAAGTAGGTTTGAATGCCCAAGCATACATCATCAAAAGAAGGAGTGGATGTGTTCGGCTACAAGAAGGTTTGAATGTCCGAGCATAGTTTGTAAAAAGCGGGTAAGAAAAGGTTCGAATGCCCAAACAAACACCATCAAAAGAGGGAGCGGAGGTGTTTGGCTGTGACAAGGTGTGAATGTCCACCCAAAATTAATGAAAAGCGGGCAAAAAGTAGGTTTGAATGCCCAAGCATACATCATCAAAAGAAGGAGTGGATGTGTTCGGCTACAAGAAGGTTTGAATGTCCGAGCATAGTTTGTAAAAAGCGGGTAAGAAAAGGTTCGAATGCCCAAACAAACACCATCAAAAGAGGGAGCGGAGGTGTTCCGCTGTAAGAAGGTGTGAATGTCCGACCATAGTTGGTAAAAAGTGGGTAAGAAAAGGTTAAAATACCCGACTGTACACAATCAATAGGGGGAGCGGAGTTGTTCGGCTACAAGAAGGTGTGAAAGTCCAACCATGGTTTGTAAAAAGCTGGTAAGAAAAGGTTCGAATGCCCGAATATATACCATCAAAAGCGGAAGCGGAGGTGTTCGGCTGCAAGAAGGTGTGAACGTCCGACCAAAGTTTGTAAAAAGCAGTTAAGAAAAGGTTCGAATATCCAACCAAACAAAATCAAAAGCGGGAGCAGAGCTGTTCGACTGCAAGTAGGTGTGAATGTCCAGCCATAATTACTCACAAACGGGTAAGAAAAGGTAGTATTGCCAGACCATACATGATCAAAACAGGGAGCTGACGTGGTTCAGCACCAAGGTGTGAATGTCTGACTATAGTTTGTAAAAAGCGACTACGATAAGGTGCGAATGCCTGACAATGTATAATCAAAAGAGGGAGCAGAGGTTTTCGGCTACAAGAAGGTTTGAACGTCTGACCATAGTTTGTAAAAAGCGGGTAAGAAAAGGTTCGAATGCCCGAACATACACCATCAAAAGAGGGAGCGGAGGTGTTCCGCTGTAAGAAGGTGTGAATGTCCGACCATAGTTGGTAAAAAGTGGGTAAGAAAAGGTTAAAATACCCGACTGTACACAATCAATAGGGGGAGCGTAGTAGTTCGGCTACAAGAAGTTGTGAAAGTCCAACCATGGTTTGTAAAAAGCGGGTAAGAAAAGGTGCGAATGCCCGAAAATGTATGATCAAAAGAGGGAGCGGAGGTGTTCGGCTGCAAGAAGGTGTGAATGTACACCCATAATTACTGAAAAATGGGTAAGAAAAGGTGCGAATGCCCAACTATACATAATCAAAAGCAGGAGTGGATGTGTTCGGCTCCAAGAAGGGTTGAATGTCTGACCATAGTTTGTAAAAAGCAGGTAAGAAAAGGTTTGACTGCCCGAACATACACCATCAAAAGAGGGAGTGGAGGTGTTCCGCTGTAAGAAGGTGTGAATGTCCGACCATAGTTGGTAAAAAGCGGGTAAGAAAAGGTTAAAATACCCGACTGTACACAATCAATAGCGGGAGCGGAGTTGTTCGGCTACAAGAAGGTGTGAAAGTCCAACCATCGTTTGTCAAAAGCTGGTAAGAAAAGGTTCGAATGCCCGAATATATACCATCAAAAGCGGAAGCGGAGATGTTCGGCTGCAAGAAGGTGTGAACGTCCGAACAAAGTTGGCAAAAAGCAGTAAAGAAAAGGTTCGAATATCCAAACATAATTAAAAGCGAGAGAGATTGTGTTCAGCTGCAAGTAGGTGTGAATATCCAGCCATAATTACTCACAAACGGGTAAGAAAATGTAGTATTGCCAGACCATACATGATCAAAACAGGGAGCGGAGGTGGTTTAGCTGCAAAAAGGGGTTAATGTCCAACTAAAGTTCAAATATATTAACAAAAGCGGGAGGAGAGGTCTTCGGATTAGAGTGGTTGAAATTTCCAACCATAATCTATAAAATGCGGTGAAAAAAAAAAGGTGTGAAGGAATGAATTTTATAGCAAAATCCGAAATCATGCATAACTCCGCAAAAGGAACGTATTGCTCAACCAAAGGGATGCTTCTTTCTCATTCAGGGTAATATGAGGAACTTTATGCTTGATACATTTTAGACACGGATAACTATGAAGGACAAAGCAATTTTAACTTGGTTTGAGCAAAGCAATTCATTTTATAGGAAAATCCGAAATCGTGCAGGACTCATGAAAGTAAGCTTATTCTCGGATTCCTGATCCTCCAGTGTTGCTCTTTCCTATACTGCAAAATACAGCCTTGTTCTTTGTTGAAATCGATATAGACATTGATAAATATGAAGGACAAAGCAGTTTCCACTTTGTTTGAGTGAAGGAAATAATTTTATAGCAAAATCCCAAATCAAGCAGAACGTATGAAAATAAGCGTGTTTTCGGATTCCTGATCCTTCAGTGTTGCTATTTCTTCTACTGCAAAATACAATGTTGTTCTTTGTTGAAGTCAATCTAGACATTGATAAATATGAAGGACAAAGCAGTTTTAACATAGTTTGAGTAAAGGAATTCATTTTATACATAAAATCCCAAATCATGCAGAAGGTATGAAAATAAGCTTATTCTCGGATTCCTGTTCCTTCAAGTGTTGCTCTTTCTACTACTGCAAAATACAATGTTGTTCTTTGTTGAAGTCGATCTAGACATTGATAAATATGAAGGACAAAGCAGTTTTAACTTGGTTTGAGTGAAGGAATTCATTTTATACATAAAATCCCAAATCATGCAGAACGTATGAAAATAAGCTTATTCTCGGATTCCTGTTCCTTCAAGTGTTGCTCTTTCTACTACTGCAAAATACAATGTTGTTCTTTGTTGAAGTCGATCTAGACATTGATAAATATGAAGGACAAAGCAGTTTTAACTTGGTTTGAGTGAAGGAATTCATTTTATACATAAAATCCCAAATCATGCAGAACGTATGAAAATAAGCTTATTCTCGGATTACTGATCCTTCAGTGATGCTCTTTCTTCTACTGCAAAATCCAGTGTTGTTCTTTGTTGAAGTCAATCTAGACATTGATAAATATGAAGGACAAAGCAGTTTTCACTTGGTTTGAGTGAAGGATTTGCAGCTGAAAACCTCCCGCTCCCGCTTTTGATTGTGTATAGTCGGGCTTTCGAGCCTTTTCTTACCCGGTTTTTAGAAATTATGGTTAGACATTCAGACCTTGCAGCCGAAGACCTCCACTCCCTCTTTTGATCATACATTGTCGGGCATTCGCACCTTGTCTTACCCGCTTTTTACAAACTATAGTCAGACATTCACATCTTGCAGCTGAACCACGTCAGCTCCCTGTTTTGATCATGTATGGTCTGGCAATACTACCTTTTCTTACCCGTTTGTGAGTAATTATGGCTGGACATTCACACCTACTTGCAGTCGAACAGCTCTGCTCTCGCTTTTGATGGTATATATTCGGGCATTCGAACCTTTTCTTAACTGCTTTTTGCAAACTTTGGTCGGACGTTCACACCTTCTTGCAGCCGAACACCTCCGCTTCCGCTTTTGATGGTATATATTCGGGCATTCGAACCTTTTCTTAGCAGCTTTTTACAAACCATGGTTGAACTTTCACACCTTCTTGTAGCCGAACACCTCCGCTCCCGCTTTTGATGGTGTATAGTCAGGCATTCGAACCTTTTCTTTCCCGCTTTTTATAAACTATGGTCGGACATTCAAACCTTCTTGTAGCCGAAAACCTCCGCTCCCTCTTTTGATCATACATTGTCGGGCATTCGCACCTTTTCTTACCCGTTTTTTACAAACCATGGTTGGACTGTCACACATTCTTGTAGCCAAACACATCCGCTCCCGCTATTGATTGTGTACAGTCGGGTATTTTAACCTTTTCTTACCCGTTTTTTACCAACTATGGTCGGACATTCACACCTTCTTACAGCGGAACACCTCCGCTCCCTCTTTTGATGTTGTATGTTTGGGCATTCGAA
This sequence comes from Leuresthes tenuis, assembly GCF_036924035.1. Lineage (NCBI taxonomy): Eukaryota > Metazoa > Chordata > Actinopteri > Atheriniformes > Atherinopsidae > Leuresthes > Leuresthes tenuis. The sequence continues at coordinate 9,918,319 of NW_027325366.1, forward strand.
CCTTTTCTTACCCGCTTTTTACAAACTATGCTCGGACATTCAAACCTTATTGTAGCCGAACACATCCACTCCTGCTTTTGATGATGTATGGTTGGGCATTCAAACCTACTTGTTGCCCGCTTTTCATTAATTTTTGTGGACATTCACACCTTGTCACAGCCAAACACCTCCGCTCCCTGTTTTGATCATGTATGGTTGGACATTCGCTCCTTTTCTCACCCGTTTTTTGCCAACTATGGTCGGCTGTTCACAGCTTCCTCTCCACCATACTTGGTGGGATATTCACACCCACTTGCATCCGAAGACCTTTTGTTGATATTTAGTCGGTCATTCGCAGCTTACCCGCTTTTGGCAAACTATGGCCTTCATGCAGCCAAACACCTCTGATCTCGCTTTTGATGATGTAAGGTTGGGCATTCAGACCTTGCTTCACCTGCTTTTCACCAAATATAGTCGGACATTCACACCTTCTTGCAGCCGAACACTTCCGCTCCACCTTTTAGTGTTCTATCACACCTTTTTTTTCACCGCATTTTATAGATTATGGTTGGAAATTCTCAACCACTCTCATCCGAAGACCTCTCCTCCCGCTTTTGTTAATATATTTGAACTTTAGTCGGACATTCACACCTTCTTGCAGCTGAACCACCTCCGCTCCCTGTTTTGATCATGTATGGTCTGGCAATACTACCTTTTCTTACCCGTTTGTTAGTAATTATGGCTGGACATTCACACCTACTTGCAGCCGAACACCACCTCTCCCGCATTTGATGGTGTATAGTCGGGCATTCTCACCCTTTCTCATCAGCTTTTTGCAAATTATGATCTGACATTCACACCTGCTTTTGATAATGTATGGTTTGGCATTCGCACCTTTTCTTACCCATTTTTCAGTAATTATGGGTGGACATTCACACCTTCTTGCAGCTGAACACCTCCTCTCCCGCTATTGATTGTGTACAGTCGGGTATTTTAACCTTTTCTTACCCGCTTTTTACCAAATATGGTCGGACATTCACACCGTCTTACAGCGGAACACCTCTGCTCCCGCTTTTGATGGTGTATAGTCAGGCATTTGAACCTTTTCTTACCCGCTTTTTACAAACTATGGTCGGACATTCAAACCTTCTTGTAGCCGAAAACCTCCGCTCCCTCTTTTGATTATACATTGTTGGGCATTCGCACCTTATTTACAAACTATAGTCAGACATTCACACCTTGCAGCTGAGCCACCTCAGCTCCCTGTTTTGATAGTGTATGTTCGGGCATTCGAACCTATTCTTACCCCCTTTTTACAAACTATGCTCGGAGATTCACACCTACTCACAGCCGAACAACTCCGCTCCCGCATTTGATAATGTCTTGTCCGGCATTCTAGTCTCTTCTAACACATTTTTCAGCAATTATGGTTGGACATTCACACCTACTCACAGCCGAATACTTCCGCTCCCACATTTGATGGTGTATAGCCGGGCATTTTCACCCTTTCTCATCAGCTTTTTGCAAATTATGATCTGACATTCACACCTACTTGCAGTCGAACAGCTCTGCTCCCGCTTTTGATTATGTTTGGTTGGATATTCGAACCTTTTCTTAACTGCTTTTTACAAACTTTGGTCGGACGTTCACACCTTCTTGCAGCCGAACACATCCACTTCCACTTTTGATGGTATATATTCGGGCATTCGAACCTTTTCTTACCCGCTTTTTACAAACCGTGGTCGGACTTTCACACCTTCTTGTAGCCAAACAACTCCGCTCCCGCTATTGATTGTGTACAGTCGGGTATTTTAACCTTTTCTTACCCGCTTTTTACCAACTATGGTCGGACATTTACACCTTCTTACAGCGGAACACCTCCGCTCCCTCTTTTGATGGTCTATGTTCGGGCATTCGAACCTTTTCTTACCCGCTTTTTACAAACTATGGTCGGACATTCAAACTTTCTTGTAGCCGAACACATCCACTCCTGCTTTTGATGATGTATGGTTGGGCATTTTCACCTTTTCTTACCCATTTTTCAGTAATTATGGGTGGACATTCACACCTTCTTGCAGCTGAACAACTCCTCTCCCGCTTATGATCATGTGCGGTTTGATATTTGAAAATTTTCTTTCATGTTTTAAAGCAATTATTGATGGACATTCAAATCTTCTTGTAGCCGAACACATCCACTCCTGCTTTTGATGATGTATGGTAAGCTTTTCTTACCCGCTTTTTACAAACTATGGTCGGACATTCACACCTTCTTGCAGCTGAACAACTCCTCTCCCGCTTATGATCATGTGCGGTTTGATATTTGAAAATTTTCTTTCATGTTTTAAAGCAATTATTGATGGACATTCAAATCTTCTTGTAGCCGAACACATCCACTCCTGCTTTTGATGATGTATGGTAAGCTTTTCTTACCCGCTTTTTACAAACTATGGTCGGACATTCAAACCTTCTTGTAGCCAAAACCCTCCGCTCCCTCTTTTGATCATACATTGTTGGGCATTCGCACCTTATCTTACCCGCTTTTTACAAACTATAGTCAGACATTCATACCTTGCAGCTGAACCACCTCCGCTCCCTGTTTTGATCATGTATGGTCTGGCAATACTACCTTTTCTTACCCGTTTGTGAGTAATTAATCCCAAAATATTGAGCATAAAATAAGTCTTTATGCTGATGATGTATTACTTTTCCTTCAGAACTCACAGACGTCTCTCAGTCACACGATCACACTCATAAATAAATTCTCAGCACTTTCTGACTACTCTATCAACTGGTCTAAGACCACAGTTCTGCCCATTAACTGTAGGGTCCATAATATACCTGCGATCACTTTACAGTCAGGAAATATTAGATATTTAGGCATAAACATTTCCTCCAGGCTCTCAGAGCTAACAAAGCTAAATTATGTGCAATTATTAAAGACAGTAGAGGACGATCTCTCGTTGGAAGTCCTTACCTATATCACTTATGGGGAGAGTTACATCCATTAAAATGATGATACTACCAAAAGTTAACTATTTGTACTCAATGATCCCCATAAAACCATCTGCTACTTGGTTTAAGTCACTAGATTCATGCATCTCCAAATTTCTGTGGAAAAACAAACCACCACGTATTAGTTTAAAAACCCTACAGAAGACCAAGGACAGTGGTGGATTAGATTTACCTCATTTTCAGCACTATTCCTTAGACAATAGGTTACAATATATATCAAAATGGTTTAAACCTTGTTGTTGTCACAGTTCCCAGAGACGTTGTAATCGTTGAAGATTCTATATTCACCCCCTCATTAGAGGCACGTAATGCAGATTGATGACACTGAATCTTCTTCTCTGTTCATTGCTGGCATCATTCCCAGCATCGTAAGTGTTCGTGGCATTGTTAGCCTCTTCTTCTGGATCTTGATATCGAGAATCCTTTTGTATTTCTGGTTTGTCAGTCCTCTGTCTTCGTTCACCGGAGTCTTTGTCTTTTTGTCCTTGAGTTTGGTGATTTTTTCTTCTTTTGATGCCTTGACACAATGTGACAGGTGATACCACGTGGGAGATCCTGTAACTTGGATTGCTGTCCCTGTGCTGCGAAATGGCTGTGCTGCTCAAATGGTCTCTCCTTCATCATGGTTACATGCTGCCATTCCGACATCTCGCCATTCCGACATGGGTCTCCAATTGTCGGAATGGCGACACTTAATTTTTTATCAAACGTCCCACCATTCCGACACTTTTTTCCTCCTATGGTCGGAATGGCGGTATGTTTTTTGTTTTTTTTAACATACCGCCATTCCGACAGTTCCTTTTAATAGCCTATTTTTTACCCAAAACATTTTGCACTAATGATATGCCGGCGCAAATACGCCCTAAAGTTTGGCGCACAAGCTTTGCACATGCAGAGGCCACAGCCTCGCAAACAAACTTTAATAATCTATTATCAAAATCCCCTGAATTTCAAATATAAAAATACAGATATTAATATAACTCTGGCGAGACTGAAACTGATTAAGCAGAAATACAGTGTCAGTGAGCTGTCACAGCAGCCAGCTGGAGCGGAGCTCTCCACAGAGCCCATGCGTCTTTTGCACGCTGTCATCATATGCAAAAGTAATAATTGCAATTACAGATATCACGGCTACTGCACAGGACACAGTTGCGAGCACTCTGCCTTGCCTTGCCAATAGAAGAAGATAGAAATGACAGCATAGAACGTATAAAACACAACAAAATGCAGTAAAAACGTTTATTCATGTTATTCACGTGATTTATGAGTACTCACTCCAATTTTGGGAAGCGCGGATGGGTTTTGCGCATTTGGCACAAACACACAGCCGCAACGGTTGTAGCTTTATACAGCCTGTTGATATCTTAAGGACCTAACTGGTCACACCTGGGACTAAATGTCATGTAGAGATTGTTTTTACATGACATTACAGCTGAACATATAGCTTTCATCCACAAACCAACGTGGGAGAGCCCGAAGACGCATGTGCCAGACGCACATAGGCATGCGTAAAACCAATTTTGACCACTTCATACTGTTTATTTGCTTTCTTTTAGTTAACTTTCGTTTCTTTTGGATTCTTGTGCGTGTTATGGAGCCGTTTTGGTCCATGTTTGTAAGCCTTTTTTTCCTGGATTAAATTTTCGGAAGTTGAAACAAGTGGCATTGGAGTGTGTGATTGAAAACCACCGCGGACTGCTTCTCCTCCTCCAGTTGCCGAGACTTTGTGTTTTTAATAACGCTTGTCTATAAACATGTTAAACATATAAATTGCATGAACAGAAAGAAGGGACTCACCTGTTGAGTAACACACATTTCCTTATACGGAAAGCCTTGTCGGAATGGTGGGACATTTGAACGTCAGAATAGCGGGATGTCGCAATGGTGGGATGTCGGAATGGTGGGACGTTTGCATGTCGGAATGGTGGTATGTCGGAATGGTGGTATGTCGGAATGGTGGGATGTCGGAATAGCGGGATGTCGGAATGGCGGGATTTCGGAATGGGTGTTGCCACCCCCTTCATCATATACACAGTTATTTATACATCACCTTCCACCATGAAGCGTTGTCCCTTTTTGTTTCTCTCTTTGTTCTTAAAATGCTGTTATGCATGTCTAAACCAATCCATTAAATTAGATCATTTTGGCAGTAAAGCGATCTACAATGTGCTTGGTCGCAAAGCTGCTCATCTGTGGTAAACAGCTCTTCAGAAAGGCATTCTTCAATTGATTTCACTAATTCTATGTAATAATTTTGTGATTTCCTACAAAACTACACTTCTTCTCCCATCTGTCTGAGTATTTAATATTGTCTGGGTCCCGTTAAAACATGTATTTTTCCCATCTAATTCCTTGTTTGCTTTAAAACAAGTATTCCCCATTTTCTATCCCTTCAGTAGCCAACCAGTTTGTATGGAGTACACTGGAGCAACTTGACTGATCAGTAAAACACTGCTTTTGTTGTCACCGCAAGGCTTCCCCCGTCGGTTGTTTCACTGAGACACTACTGAGTAACTATAACTCAACACAGTTTATACACATAACATTCATATACATACTAACAAACAAACAAACAATTATTTATCGCAATTTTCTCATCTCTGTTTGAACGTACACCCAGGTAAATATTCCTGTAGTCTTCTCATACCGACTATGGACCCATTCATTGTTTAACTTCACTGTTTTGCAAATCCTAATTGAATATTACACATTGACATTGAACTTTACTTGATAAGCAGGTCTTCATTGCATTCAGCAGCCTATATGTGAGCATCTATGTGTAAGCTGTTCTTCTTTGCATTTATCAGCAGCAAGCAATTCTTCATTGCACATGCATATGAAAATAGTAAAACAATTCCAATGCGTTAGCGAAACCTTCTATATCAGGAGTGTCCATCATGATGCTGGGAATAGAACCTCTTTCCCAGAATACTTCAACCTTCATTACTCAACTGATCATAACTCCGCAATGAGCACATTTCAAAGTATCATTCCTCTACATATATTCAAAAATCTATGTGTAAATGTTTAATATATCTTATATTTGTTGATGTCATTCTGTGTGCATGTGGCCTAAACCCAATCTCTGTGTGGCAATTTTAATTTAAACAAGTTGAACTCTGCCTCTGATCATTTAAAAAAGGTGTGTACCAATATCAACCTTTCTCAGGTAATTACTGATCCTACAAAACCAAAGAGATCCTTCAAGGTTGTCCCTGATTGGCTCAATCTTAACAAATCAAAGGTAGAAAATCCGCAGTATCTGAACTTGGTGTTAGTTATCACTGCTCAATAGCCTGTATCAGAATTGCAAAAATGAAAACAGGTCCACGCTTGGTATCCAGATCCTGAAACATCTCCATGAGCAGGCTTTTTTTTTAACTGATCTGTTGAATAGTTATATGACACTGTTAAAATCCCAGATGAAGATCTAGCACTTGACCATTTTTGTAAATCTTCTAATTCCATAGTTGATAAACACGCCCCTTTTAAAAAGTATAGAACTTAGAACAGGTCTATCCCTGGCTTTCGGCAGAACTGTCTTCTTTACTTTTTTTTTCCCCTTGTCCTGTTCAGCATTATGTCAGAAGAATTGTAGTCTGAATACCTATGATGCCAAACAGATTTGTTTTGCCAAGGGAAGTTTTATAAATGTAAAGCTCCCCTTGATGCCCATTTATTTATTTCTTTTTACAATATATGACATGAACTGAACTGAACCGGACCGGGGGACAAGGAAAGAAGAAGAGGAAAGAAGAGGAAACAGAAAAAAAATAGAAACAAAAACCAGACAACCAGCTGCTACACCTGTAAAAAACAAAACAGACAACAATCCATGGCCTATGAGGGGAATCCAGCCTTAGCGCCAAGAGGAGCACCTGAAAGCAGACAAGCAGAGAAAAAACAAACACACAAACAAACAAAAACAAGCACAAGAAGCGGCAATCGCATACAACACAGCTGTGGATATAGATGACCTGAGACGACATGATAATACATCAACTGCTTAGTGACCAAGCTACTGGACTAATGAATGTGTGTGTGTGTGTGTGTGTGTGAGAACATGCAACACCCATGGCACAGGACCTACATGATAACCGTGCTTAGTTATGAGTGTATAAGCGTACAGGGCCACAATCCACAGCCCCCCAAACAATCAGAAGCAGGCAGAGAGGGCCACAAGACCCAGGCCACCAGCAGCCCCCACAGAGCACAGAACCCAGGTAGCCCACCGCAGGGGCAACCACGCATCCACCCAGAAGACTGCAGAGGAAGCCCCCGGAAAGAGCCCCCATAAGCATAGGGCAGAGGCACTCCGGGAACCAGGGGCAAGAGCCCACCGACCCCGCCAGGCCCCAGCCGCCCAGACATGGGCCGTGCACTGGACCTGGGCCCCAGGAGCCCGAGCGCCCCCAAACCCCCCGGCAGAGGCCCCACCCAATACCCAGGAGGGCCAAGCGCCCCAGACAGCCACAAAGTGGGTCAGCGCCTGCCCCAGCGCCCCTGGCCAAGTGCCCTGGGAGTCAAGACGTGCCCACAGGTGGGTGAAGTCGCGAGCAGTGGGGAGAGGCAACGCTGATGCCCCATCGGGAGAAACACAGGCAGGCCAGGCGACAGCAAGTCCCAGATCCAGGCCCAATCCTTACCACACACACTTTCACGTCCCATACATCCACACATCCACACATCCTACCTCCCTCGACTCTGCTGGGGTGTAGTGCAGCGGGCACACCAGGAGGCCAGCAACCCCCCAGCCACCACAGACCCCGAACCAGCAGAACAATTAATTAATCCTCCTGGCCCCTCCTGCCCCGAGCAGACACCAGGAAGCAGGGGTGTGCGAAGAAGACCCCTCCCCTCACCCTTCTGGCTCTTCAATATTTTCTAATAGTGAGCAATTAAAATTGAGGGGCAGCCAAACTTGTAGAACTGGGAGCGCGGCACTCTGGGCAGCCTACATACCCAAAGAGCCCCGCCCACCAGATGCCACTCAGTGTAACCACCCCCCAAGACCTAATGTGTGTGTGTGAGTGTGTTTGATAAGTACTAATGTCTAAGGTGTAATTAAAACAGGGGCAGGGAACTGCAGAGTGCAACCAAAGGGGACCACCTACGTGGCCCCATCCACTACACCCCACCGAACACACACGCCCCCAAAACCCTTCATGTGTGAGTGTGTGCTGTGTACAGGAGCCAGAAGGGAGAGGGGTATGGGGATATATACCGGGGGAGCTACTCTCCCCCAGAGAGGGCAGCCAGGGACTGGCTGCAATAGGCTACCTGGGAGCCAGCAATGGGCAGGAGGGCCTGATGTCCACCAGGCTCGGGGCCTGCAGCGACCATATTCCGGGAGCTACTGTACCCCCAGAAGGTACCCATCCCGCCCCGCCCCACTCAACCCAACCCCACCCCGGAGGACCTCTACAAAAAACAAACAAACAAACCACCCGGTCACACCAGTCGCAGCAGCCCGGGCCTGAGACCCACCATCACCCAGCAACCCACCACCACCACTATGTGATAAAACTAATCAGAGGGGACCAGAGAGAATGAAATTCAGCCAATTGATGTTTTGAGGAGGCAGACATTGTTTCCATGCTAATATAATCTAAAAGAAAATTTCTAAACTGGTTAATACACAGATTGTTCTTCGCTTTCCAGTTCATGAGAATAGTTTTCTTTGCGATACATAACACTGTGACAACCATGTGTGCTGAGTTAATTTCCATGTTGATGTTGTCTAAGTCACCCAGTATGCACAGTGTGGGGCATGCAGGGATGCTACACTTTAGCCATGTTGATAGGTCCTCACAGACTTCAAGCCAGAACTTCTGGACAGGCGCAGAAAACCACAAAGCGTGTACATAATCATCAGGTGTGTTATCTGTGCAATGTGAGCAGATGTTTGAGTGTGTTAGACCCATCCTGAACATCCTTTGTCCTGTATAGTGTGTTCTATGAAGGATTTTGTATTGTATGAGCTGTAAATTAGGATTTCGAGTCTTTATGAAGGTGTTCAAACATATTTGTGGTTAGAAGCTATGACCAGAACTGATGGATAAATCTGCCTCCCATTTTGAGGATGGAAGAGACATTGTGTCATCTATCTTAGACAATAATTTATATATTTTTGATAGTAGTTTTGGGGTACAGATGCTTAGAAATTCTGCTACCCTAGTCGGGGGTTGTAAGTCTGGTTGGTGGAGGATATATCCATCCATCCATCCATCATCTGCCGCTTATCCGGGGGTCGGGTCGCGGGGGCAGCAGCTTGAGCAGAGAAACCCAGACGTCTCTGTCCCCGGCCACTTCCTCCAGCTCTTCCGGGGGGACCCCGAGGCGTTCCCAGGCCAGCCGAGAGACATAGTCTCTCCAACGTGTCCTGGGTCTCCCCCGGGGTCTCCTCCCAGTGGGACGTGCCCGGAACACCTCCCCAGGGAGGCGCCCAGGGGGCATCCTAACCAGATGCCCGAGCCACCTCATCTGACTCCTCTCAATGCGGAGGAGCAGCGGTTCTACTCCGAGCCCCTCCCGGATGACTGAGCTTCTCACCCTATCTCTAAGGGAGAGCCCAGACACCCTGCGGAGGAAACCCATTTCGGCCGCTTGTATTCGCGATCTTGTTCTTTCGGTCACTACCCACAACTCGTGACCATAGGTGAGGATGGGAACGTAGATTGACCAGTAAGTAGAGGCACCGGTCATACAGAGACCGAACGGCCCCTATCAAGGGGTCCGGCACTCCATATTCCCGGAGCACCCCCCACAGGACTCCACGAGGGACACGGTCGAACGCTTTCTCCAAGTCCACAAAACACATGTAGACTGGTTGGGCGAACTCCCATGCACCCTCCAGGATCCTGCCGAGGGTATAGAGCTGGTCCACTGTTCCACGGCCAGGACGAAAGCCACACTGCATCTCCTGAATCCGAGGCTCGATTATCCGACGGATCCTCCTCTCCAATACCCCCGAATAGACCTTACCAGGGAGGCTGAGGAGTGTGATACCCCTATAGTTGGAACACACCCTCCGGTCCCCCTTTTTAAAGAGGGGGACCACCACCCCAATCTGCCAGTCCAGAGGCACTGTCCCCGATGTCCACGCGATACTGCAGAGGCGTGTCAGCCAAGACAGCCCTACAACATCCAGAGCCTTGAGAAACTCAGGACGGACCTCATCCACCCCCGGGGCCTTGCCACCAAGGAACTTTTTAACCACCTCGGCAACCTCAGCCCCAGAAATGGGAGGCCCCGTCTCCGAGCTCTCCGACTCTGCCTCTTCCGAGCACGTGTTGGTAGGATTGAGGAGTTCCTCGAAGTACTCCCCCCACCGACTCACAACATCCCTAGTTGAGGTCAGCAAAGCCCCGTCCGCACTGTAAACAGTGTTGACTGTGAGCCGCTTCCCCCCCCTGAGATGCCGGATGGTGGACCAGAATCTTTTCGAGGCCGTCCGGAAATCGTTCTCCATGGTCTCACCGAACTCCTCCCAGGCCCGAGTTTTTGCCTCAGCAACCGCCGAAGCCGTGGCCCGTCTGGCCCGTCGGTACCTATCAGCTTCTTCCAGGGTCCCACTGGCCAAAAAGGCCCGATAGGACTCCTTCTTCAGCTTGACGGCTTCCCTCACCACTGGTGTCCACCAGCAGGTTCGAGGGTTGCCGCCACGACAGGCACCGACCACCTTACGGCCACAACTCCGACCAGCTGCCTCGGCAATGGAGTCACGGAACATGGCCCATTCAATGTCCCCCACCTCAAATATGGTTGAAGCTCTGCCGGAGGTGGGAGTTAAAGCTCCTTCTGACGGGGGATTCTGACAAACGCTCCCAGCAGACCCTCACAATACGTTTGGGCCTGCCAGGTCTGATCGGCATCCTCCCCCACCAGCGGAGCCAACTCACCACCAGGTGGTGATCAGTTGACAGCTCCGCCCCTCTCTTCACCCGAGTGTCCAGGACATACGGCCGCAAGTCCGATGATACAACCACAAAGTCGATCATCGAACTGCGGCCAAGGGTGTCCTGGTGCCAAGTGCACATATGGACACCCTTATGCCTGAACATGGTGTTCGTTATGGACAGTCTATGACTGGCACAGAAGTCCAACAACATAACACCACTCTGATTCAGATCGGGGGGGCCGTTCCTCCCAATCACACCCCTCCAGGTCTCACTGTCATTGCCCACGTGAGCATTGAAGTCCCCCAGCAGAATGAGGGAGTCTCCGGTAGGAGCATTCTCCAGTGCCTCCCCCAGAGACTCCAAAAAGAGTAGGTACTCTGAACTGCTGTTTGGCGCATAGGCACAAACAACGGTCAGGACTCGTCCCCCCACCCAAGGCGGAGGGAGGCTACCCTCTCGTTCACTGGGGTAAACCCCAATGTACTGGCACACAGCCGGGGGGGCAATAAGTATGCCCACACCTGCTCTGCGCCTCTCACCACGGGCAACTCCAGAGTGGAAGAGAGTCCAACCCCTCTCAAGAGTACTGGTTCCAGATCCCAAGCCGTGCGTCGAGGTGAGTCCGACTATATCTAACGGTCTGATGAAGTTTCAACAATAAACAACAAACTTTGTATTATGAGAAAGAACCAGACTCATTCTTTAGGAATCCGAAAATAAGCTCTATTTTACGAGTTATGCACGAATTCGGATTCTCCTATAAAACGAATTCCTTAACTCAAACCAAGTTAAGACTGCTTTGTCCTTCATATTTATTCATGTCTAATCAAGTTTCAATGATAAACAACATTGTACTTTGTAGAATGAGAAAGAACTTCTTCAGCAATAAGCATCTCTCGACAAATGACGAAATACAGATTTTGCTATAAAATTAATTGCTATCAGCCTGACTTAAAACTGTTTGTCTTCCTTATTTATCCACTTCAAATCAAGTTTCAACAATTAAAAAATTTTTGTAGTTTGAGAAAGAACAACTTAATCTTGAGCAATCAGTATAAAAAGAAGGTAAGCAAAGGTGCGAATGTCAAACCATACATGATCAAAACAGGGAGCGGAGGTGTTTGGCTGAGACAAGGTGTGAATGTCCACCCATAATTAATGAAAAGCGGGCAACAAGTAGGTTTGAATGCCCAAGCATACATCATCAAAAGAAGGAGTGGATGTGTTCGGCTACAAGAAGGTTTGAATGTCCGAGCATAGTTTGTAAAAAGCGGGTAAGAAAAGGTTCGAATACCCAAACAAACACCATCAAAAGAGGGAGCGGAGGTGTTCCGCTGTAAGAAGGTGTGAATGTCCGACCATAGTTGGTAAAAAGTGGGTAAGAAAAGGTTAAAATACCCGACTGTACACAATCAATAGGGGGAGCGGAGTTGTTCGGCTACAAGAAGGTGTGAAAGTCCAACCATGGTTTGTAAAAAGCTGGTAAGAAAAGGTTCGAATGCCCGAATATATACCATCAAAAGCGGAAGCGGAGGTGTTCGGCTGCAAGAAGGTGTGAACGTCCGACCAAAGTTTGTAAAAAGCAGTTAAGAAAAGGTTCGAATATCCAACCAAACAAAATCAAAAGCGGGAGCAGAGCTGTTCGACTGCAAGTAGGTGTGAATGTCCAGCCATAATTACTCACAAACGGGTAAGAAAAGGTAGTATTGCCAGACCATACATGATCAAAACAGGGAGCTGAGGTGGTTCAGCACCAAGGTGTGAATGTCTGACTATAGTTTGTAAAAAGCGGGTACGATAAGGTGCGAATGACTGACAATGTATAATCAAAAGAGGGAGCAGAGGTTTTCGGCTACAAGAAGGTTTGAACGTCTGACCATAGTTTGTAAAAAGCGGGTAAGAAAAGGTTCGAATGCCCGAACATACACCATCAAAGGAGGGAGCGGAGGTGTTCCGCTGTAAGAAGGTGTGAATGTCTGACCATAGTTGGTAAAAAACGGGTAAGAAAAGGTTAAAATACCCGACTGTACACAATCAGTAGCAGGTGCGGAGTTGTTCGGCTACTAAAAGGTGTGAAAGTCCGACCATGGTTTGTAAAAAGCGGGTAAGAAAAGGTGCGAATGCCCGAAAATGTATGATCAAAAGAGGGAGCGGAGGTGTTTGGCTCCAAGAAGGGTTGAATGTCTGACCATAGTTTGTAAAAAGCAGGTAAGAAAAGGTTTGACTGCCCGAACATACACCATCAAAAGAGGGAGCGGAGGTGTTCCCCTGTAAGAAGGTGTGAATATCCGACCATAGTTGGTAAAAAGTGGGTAAGAAAAGGTTAAAATACCCGACTGTACACAATCAATAGGGGGAGCGTAGTTGTTCGGCTACAAGAAGTTGTGAAAGTCCAACCATGGTTTGTAAAAAGCGGGTAAGAAAAGGTGCGAATGCCCGAAAATGTATGATCAAAAGAGGGAGCGGAGGTGTTCGGCTGCAAGAAGGTGTGAATGTACACCCATAATTACTGAAAAATGGGTAAGAAAAGGTGCGAATGCCCAACTATACATAATCAAAAGCAGGAGTGGATGTGTTCGGCTCCAAGAAGGGTTGAATGTCTGACCATAGTTTGTAAAAAGCAGGTAAGAAAAGGTTTGACTGCCCGAACATACACCATCAAAAGAGGGAGTGGAGGTGTTCCGCTGTAAGAAGGTGTGAATGTCCGACCATAGTTGGTAAAAAGCGGGTAAGAAAAGGTTAAAATACCCGACTGTACACAATCAATAGCGGGAGCGGAGTTGTTCGGCTACAAGAAGGTGTGAAAGTCCAACCATCGTTTGTCAAAAGCTGGTAAGAAAAGGTTCGAATGCCCGAATATATACCATCAAAAGCGGAAGCGGAGGTGTTCGGCTGCAAGAAGGTGTGAACGTCCGACCAAAGTTGGCAAAAAGCAGTAAAGAAAAGGTTCGAATATCCAAACATAATTAAAAGCGAGAGAGATTGTGTTCAGCTGCAAGTAGGTGTGAATATCCAGCCATAATTACTCACAAACGGGTAAGAAAATGTAGTATTGCCAGACCATACATGATCAAAACAGGGAGCGGAGGTGGTTTAGCTGCAAAAAGGGGTGAATGTCCAACTAAAGTTCAAATATATTAACAAAAGCGGGAGGAGAGGTCTTCGGATTAGAGTGGTTGAAATTTCCAACCATAATCTATAAAATGCGGTGAAAAAAAAAAGGTGTGAAGGAATTAATTTTATAGCAAAATCCGAAATCATGCATAACTCCGCAAAAGGAACGTATTGCTCAACCAAAGGGATGCTTCTTTCTCATTCAGGGTAATATGAGGAACTTTATGCTTGATACATTTTAGACACGGATAACTATGAAGGACAAAGCAATTTTAACTTGGTTTGAGCAAAGCAATTCATTTTATAGGAAAATCCGAAATCGTGCAGGACTCATGAAAGTAAGCTTATTCTCGGATTCCTGATCCTCCAGTGTTGCTCATTCCTATACTGCAAAATACAGCCTTGTTCTTTGTTGAAATCGATATAGACATTGATAAATATGAAGGACAAAGCAGTTTCCACTTTGTTTGAGTGAAGGAATTAATTTTATAGCAAAATCCCAAATCAAGCAGAACGTATGAAAATAAGCGTGTTTTCGGATTCCTGATCCTTCAGTGTTGCTATTTCTTCTACTGCAAAATACAATGTTGTTCTTTGTTGAAGTCAATCTAGACATTGATAAATATGAAGGACAAAGCAGTTTTAACATAGTTTGAGTAAAGGAATTCATTTTATACATAAAATCCCAAATCATGCAGAACGTATGAAAATAAGCTTATTCTCGGATTCCTGTTCCTTCAAGTGTTGCTCTTTCTACTACTGCAAAATACAATGTTGTTCTTTGTTGAAGTAAATCTAGACATTGATAAATATGAAGGACAAAGCAGTTTTCACTTGGTTTGAGTGAAGGAATTCATTTTATACATAAAATCCCAAATCATTCAAAACGTATGAAAAGAAGCTTATTCTCGGATTCCTGATCCTTCAGTGTTGCTTTTTCTTCTACTGCAAAATACAATGTTGTTCTTTGTTGAAGTCGATCTAGACATTGATAAATATGAAGGACAAAGCAGTTTTAACTTGGTTTGAGTGAAGGAATTCATTTTATACATAAAATCCCAAATCATGCAGAACGTATGAAAATAAGCTTATTCTCGGATTACTGATCCTTCAGTGATGCTCTTTCTTCTACTGCAAAATCCAGTGTTGTTCTTTGTTGAAGTCAATCTAGACATTGATAAATATGAAGGACAAAGCAGTTTTCACTTGGTTTGAGTGAAGGATTTGCAGCTGAAAACCTCCCGCTCCCGCTTTTGATTGTGTATAGTCGGGCTTTCGAGCCTTTTCTTACCCGGTTTTTAGAAATTATGGTTAGACATTCAGACCTTGCAGCCGAAGACCTTTTGATCATACATTGTCGGGCATTCGCACCTTGTCTTACCCGCTTTTTACAAACTATAGTCAGACATTCACATCTTGCAGCTGAACCACCTCAGCTCCCTGTTTTGATCATGTATGGTCTGGCAATACTACCTTTTCTTACCCGTTTGTGAGTAATTATGGCTGGACATTCACACCTACTTGCAGTCGAACAGCTCTGCTCTCGCTTTTGATGGTATATATTCGGGCATTCGAACCTTTTCTTAACTGCTTTTTGCAAACTTTGGTCGGACGTTCACACCTTCTTGCAGCCGAACACCCCCGCTTCCGCTTTTGATGGTATATATTCGGGCATTCGAACCTTTTCTTAGCAGCTTTTTACAAACCATGGTTGAACTTTCACACCTTCTTGTAGCCGAACACCCCCGCTCCCGCTTTTGATGGTGTATAGTCAGGCATTTGAACCTTTTCTTTCCCGCTTTTTACAAACTATGGTCGGACATTCAAACCTTCTTGTAGCCGAAAACCTCCGCTCCCTCTTTTGATCATACATTGTCGGGCATTCGCACCTTTTCTTACCCGTTTTTTACAAACCATGGTCGGACTGTCACACATTCTTGTAGCCAAACACATCCGCTCCCGCTATTGATTGTGTACAGTCGGGTATTTTAACCTTTTCTTACCCGTTTTTTACCAACTATGGTCGGACATTCACACCTTCTTACAGCGGAACACCTCCGCTCCCTCTTTTGATGTTGTATGTTTGGGCAATCGAACCTTTTCTTACCCGCTTTTTACAAACTATGCTCGGACATTCAAACCTTCTTGTAGCCGAACACATCCACTCCTGCTTTTGATGATGTATGGTTGGGCATTCAAACCTACTTGTTGCCCGCTTTTCATTAATTTTTGTGGACATTCACACCTTGTCACAGCCAAACACCTCCGCTCCCTGTTTTGATCATGTATGGTTGGACATTCGCTCCTTTTCTCACCCGTTTTTTGCCAACTATGGTCGGCTGTTCACAGCTTCCTCTCCACCATACTTGGTGGGATATTCACACCCACTTGCATCCGAAGACCTTTTGTTGATATTTAGTCGGTCATTCGCAGCTTATCCGCTTTTGGCAAACTATGGCCTTCATGCAGCCAAACACCTCTGATCTCACTTTTGATGATGTAAGGTTGGGCATTCAGACCTTGCTTCACCTGCTTTTCACCAAATATAGTCGGACATTCACACCTTCTTGCAGCCGAACACTTCCGCTCCACCTTTTAGTGTTCTATCACACCTTTTTTTTCACCGCATTTTATAGATTATGGTTGGAAATTCTCAACCACTCTCATCCGAAGACCTCTCCTCCCGCTTTTGTTAATATATTTGAACTTTAGTCGGACATTCACACCTTCTTGCAGCTGAACCACCTCCGCTCCCTGTTTTGATCATGTATGGTCTGGCAATACTACCTTTTCTTACCCGTTTGTTAGTAATTATGGCTGGACATTCACACCTACTTGCAGCCGAACACCACCTCTCCCGCTTTTGATGATGTATGGACGGGCATTCTTACCTTTTCTAACACATTTTTCAGAAATTATGGTCGGAGATTCACACTTACTCACAGCCGAACAACTCCGCTCCCGCATTTGATGGTGTATAGTCGGGCATTCTCACCCTTTCTCATCAGCTTTTTGCAAATTATGATCTGACATTCACACCTGCTTTTGATAATGTATGGTTTGGCATTCGCACCTTTTCTTACCCATTTTTCAGTAATTATGGGTGGACATTCACACCTTCTTGCAGCTGAACACCTCCTCTCCCGCTATTGATTGTGTACAGTCGGGTATTTTAACCTTTTCTTACCCGCTTTTTACCAAATATGGTCGGACATTCACACCGTCTTACAGCGGAACACCTCTGCTCCCGCTTTTGATGGTGTATAGTCAGGCATTTGAACCTTTTCTTACCCGCTTTTTACAAACTATGGTCGGACATTCAAACCTTCTTGTAGCCGAAAACCTCCGCTCCCTCTTTTGATTATACATTGTTGGGCATTCGCACCTTATTTACAAACTATAGTCAGACATTCACACCTTGCAGCTGAGCCACCTCAGCTCCCTGTTTTGATAGTGTATGTTCGGGCATTCGAACCTATTCTTACCCCCTTTTTACAAACTATGCTCGGAGATTCACACCTACTCACAGCCGAACAACTCCGCTCCCGCATTTGATAATGTCTTGTCCGGCATTCTAGTCTCTTCTAACACATTTTTCAGCAATTATGGTTGGACATTCACACCTACTCACAGCCGAACACTTCCGCTCCCACATTTGATGGTGTATAGCCGGGCATTTTCACCCTTTCTCATCAGCTTTTTGCAAATTATGATCTGACCTTCACACCTACTTGCAGTCGAACAGCTCTGCTCCCGCTTTTGATTATGTTTGGTTGGATATTCGAACCTTTTCTTAACTGCTTTTTACAAACTTTGGTCGGACGTTCACACCTTCTTGCAGCCGAACACATCCACTTCCACTTTTGATGGTATATATTCGGGCATTCGAACCTTTTCTTACCCGCTTTTTACAAACCGTGGTCGGACTTTCACACCTTCTTGTAGCCAAACAACTCCGCTCCCGCTATTGATTGTGTACAGTCGGGTATTTTAACCTTTTCTTACCCGCTTTTTACCAACTATGGTCGGACATTTACACCTTCTTACAGCGGAACACCTCCGCTCCCTCTTTTGATGGTCTATGTTCGGGCATTCGAACCTTTTCTTACCCGCTTTTTACAAACTATGGTATATTCGAACCTTTTCTTAACTGCTTTTTACAAACTTTGGTCGGACGTTCACACCTTCTTGCAGCCGAACACATCCACTTCCACTTTTGATGGTATATATTCGGGCATTCGAACCTTTTCTTACCCGCTTTTTACAAACCGTGGTCGGACTTTCACACCTTCTTGTAGCCAAACAACTCCGCTCCCGCTATTGATTGTGTACAGTCGGGTATTTTAACCTTTTCTTACCCGCTTTTTACCAACTATGGTCGGACATTTACACCTTCTTACAGCGGAACACCTCCGCTCCCTCTTTTGATGGTCTATGTTCGGGCATTCGAACCTTTTCTTACCCGCTTTTTACAAACTATGGTCGGACATTCAAACTTTCTTGTAGCCGAACACATCCACTCCTGCTTTTGATGATGTATGGTTGGGCATTTTCACCTTTTCTTACCCATTTTTCAGTAATTATGGGTGGACATTCACACCTTCTTGCAGCTGAACAACTCCTCTCCCGCTTATGATCATGTGCGGTTTGATATTTGAAAATTTTCTTTCATGTTTTAAAGCAATTATTGATGGACATTCAAATCTTCTTGTAGCCGAACACATCCACTCCTGCTTTTGATGATGTATGGTAAGCTTTTCTTACCCGCTTTTTACAAACTATGGTCGGACATTCAAACCTTCTTGTAGCCAAAACCCTCCGCTCCCTCTTTTGATCATACATTGTTGGGCATTCGCACCTTATCTTACCCGCTTTTTACAAACTATAGTCAGACATTCATACCTTGCAGCTGAACCACCTCCGCTCCCTGTTTTGATCATGTATGGTCTGGCAATACTACCTTTTCTTACCCGTTTGTGAGTAATTAATCCCAAAATATTGAGCATAAAATAAGTCTTTATGCTGATGATGTATTACTTTTCCTTCAGAACTCACAGACGTCTCTCAGTCACACGATCACACTCATAAATAAATTCTCAGCACTTTCTGACTACTCTATCAACTGGTCTAAGACCACAGTTCTGCCCATTAACTGTAGGGTCCATAATATACCTGCGATCACTTTACAGTCAGGAAATATTAGATATTTAGGCATAAACATTTCCTCCAGGCTCTCAGAGCTAACAAAGCTAAATTATGTGCAATTATTAAAGACAGTAGAGGACGATCTCTCGTTGGAAGTCCTTACCTATATCACTTATGGGGAGAGTTACATCCATTAAAATGATGATACTACCAAAAGTTAACTATTTGTTCTCAATGATCCCCATAAAACCATCTGCTACTTGGTTTAAGTCACTAGATTCATGCATCTCCACATTTCTGTGGAAAAACAAACCACCACGTATTAGTTTAAAAACCCTACAGAAGACCAAGGACAGTGGTGGATTAGATTTACCTCATTTTCAGCACTATTCCTTAGACAATAGGTTACAATATATATCAAAATGGTTTAAACCTTGTTGTTGTCACAGTTCCCAGAGACGTTGTAATCGTTGAGGATTCTATATTCACCCCCTCATTAGAGGCACGTAATGCAGATTGATGACACTGAATCTTCTTCTCTGTTCATTGCTGGCATCATTCCCAGCATCGTAAGTGTTCGTGGCATTGTTAGCCTCTTCTTCTGGATCTTGATATCGAGAATCCTTTTGTATTTCTGGTTTGTCAGTCCTCTGTCTTCGTTCACCGGAGTCTTTGTCTTTTTGTCCTTGAGTTTGGTGATTTTTTCTTCTTTTGATGCCTTGACACAATGTGACAGGTGATACCACGTGGGAGATCCTGTAACTTGGATTGCTGTCCCTGTGCTGCGAAATGGCTGTGCTGCTCAAATGGTCTCTCCTTCATCATGGTTACATGCTGCCATTCCGACATCTCGCCATTCCGACATGGGTCTCCAATTGTCGGAATGGCGACACTTAATTTTTTATCAAACGTCCCACCATTCCGACACTTTTTTCCTCCTATGGTCGGAATGGCGGTATGTTTTTTGTTTTTTTTAACATACCGCCATTCCGACAGTTCCTTTTAATAGCCTATTTTTTACCCAAAACATTTTGCACTAATGATATGCCGGCGCAAATACGCCCTAAAGTTTGGCGCACAAGCTTTGCACATGCAGAGGCCACAGCCTCGCAAACAAACTTTAATAATCTATTATCAAAATCCCCTGAATTTCAAATATAAAAATACAGATATTAATATAACTCTGGCGAGACTGAAACTGATTAAGCAGAAATACAGTGTCAGTGAGCTGTCACAGCAGCCAGCTGGAGCGGAGCTCTCCACAGAGCCCATGCGTCTTTTGCACGCTGTCATCATATGCAAAAGTAATAATTGCAATTACAGATATCACGGCTACTGCACAGGACACAGTTGCGAGCACTCTGCCTTGCCTTGCCAATAGAAGAAGATAGAAATGACAGCATAGAACGTATAAAACACAACAAAATGCAGTAAAAACGTTTATTCATGTTATTCACGTGATTTATGAGTACTCACTCCAATTTTGGGAAGCGCGGATGGGTTTTGCGCATTTGGCACAAACACACAAGCCGCAACGGTTGTAGCTTTATACAGCCTGTTGATATCTTAAGGACCTAACTGGTCACACCTGGGACTAAATGTCATGTAGAGATTGTTTTTACATGACATTACAGCTGAACATATAGCTTTCATCCACAAACCAACGTGGGAGAGCCCGAAGACGCATGTGCCAGACGCACATAGGCATGCGTAAAACCAATTTTGACCACTTCATACTGTTTATTTGCTTTCTTTTAGTTAACTTTCGTTTCTTTTGGATTCTTGTGCGTGTTATGGAGCCGTTTTGGTCCATGTTTGTAAGCCTTTTTTTCCTGGATTAAATTTTCGGAAGTTGAAACAAGTGGCATTGGAGTGTATGATTGAAAACCACCGCGGACTGCTTCTCCTCCTCCAGTTGCCGAGACTTTGTGTTTTTAATAACGCTTGTCTATAAACATGTTAAACATATAAATTGCATGAACAGAAAGAAGGGACTCACCTGTTGAGTAACACACATTTCCTTATACGGAAAGCCTTGTCGGAATGGTGGGACATTTGAACGTCAGAATAGCGGGATGTCGCAATGGTGGGATGTCGGAATGGTGGGACGTTTGCATGTCGGAATGGTGGTATGTCGGAATGGTGGTATGTCGGAATGGTGGGATGTCGGAATAGCGGGATGTCGGAATGGCGGGATTTCGGAATGGGTGTTGCCACCCCCTTCATCATATACACAGTTATTTATACATCACCTTCCACCATGAAGCGTTGTCCCTTTTTGTTTCTCTCTTTGTTCTTAAAATGCTGTTATGCATGTCTAAACCAATCCATTAAATTAGATCATTTTGGCAGTAAAGCGATCTACAATGTGCTTGGTCGCAAAGCTGCTCATCTGTGGTAAACAGCTCTTCAGAAAGGCATTCTTCAATTGATTTCACTAATTCTATGTAATAATTTTGTGATTTCCTACAAAACTACACTTCTTCTCCCATCTGTCTGAGTATTTAATATTGTCTGGGTCCCGTTAAAACATGTATTTTTCCCATCTAATTCCTTGTTTGCTTTAAAACAAGTATTCCCCATTTTCTATCCCTTCAGTAGCCAACCAGTTTGTATGGAGTACACTGGAGCAACTTGACTGATCAGTAAAACACTGCTTTTGTTGTCACCGCAAGGCTTCCCCCGTCGGTTGTTTCACTGAGACACTACTGAGTAACTATAACTCAACACAGTTTATACACATAACATTCATATACATACTAACAAACAAACAAACAATTATTTATCGCAATTTTCTCATCTCTGTTTGAACGTACACCCAGGTAAATATTCCTGTAGTCTTCTCATACCGACTATGGACCCATTCATTGTTTAACTTCACTGTTTTGCAAATCCTAATTGAATATTACACATTGACATTGAACTTTACTTGATAAGCAGGTCTTCATTGCATTCAGCAGCCTATATGTGAGCATCTTTGTGTAAGCTGTTCTTCTTTGCATTTATCAGCAGCAAGCAATTCTTCATTGCACATGCATATGAAAATAGTAAAACAATTCCAATGCGTTAGCGAAACCTTCTATATCAGGAGTGTCCATCATGATGCTGGGAATAGAACCTCTTTCCCAGAATAGTTCAACCTTCATTACTCAACTGATCATAACTCCGCAATGAGCACATTTCAAAGTATCATTCCTCTACATATATTCAAAAATCTATGTGTAAATGTTTAATATTTCTTATATTTGTTGATGTCATTCTGTGTGCATGTGGCCTAAACCCAATCTCTGTGTGGCAATTTTAATTTAAACAAGTTGAACTCTGCCTCTGATCATTTAAAAAAGGTGTGTACCAATATCAACCTTTCTCAGGTAATTACTGATCCTACAAAACCAAAGAGATCCTTCAAGGTTGTCCCTGATTGGCTCAATCTTAACAAATCAAAGGTAGAAAATCCGCAGTATCTGAACTTGGTGTTAGTTATCACTGCTCAATAGCCTGTATCAGAATTGCAAAAATGAAAACATTAGGTCCACGCTTGGTATCCAGATCCTGAAACATCTCCATGAGCAGGCTTTTTTTTAACTGATCTGTTGAATAGTTATATGACACTGTTAAAATCCCAGATGAAGATCTAGCACTTGACCATTTTTGTAAATCTTCTAATTCCATAGTTGATAAACACGCCCCTTTTAAAAAGTATAGAACTTAGAACAGGTCTATCCCTGGCTTTCGGCAGAACTGTCTTCTTTACTTTTTTTTCCCCTTGTCCTGTTCAGCATTATGTCAGAAGAATTGTAGTCTGAATACCTATGATGCCAAACAGATTTGTTTTGCCAAGGGAAGTTTTATAAATGTAAAGCTCCCCTTGATGCCCATTTATTTATTTCTTTTTACAATATATGACATGAACTGAACTGAACCGGACCGGGGGACAAGGAAAGAAGAAGAGGAAAGAAGAGGAAACAGAAAAAAAATAGAAACAAAAACCAGACAACCAGCTGCTACACCTGTAAAAAACAAAACAGACAACAATCCATGGCCTATGAGGGGAATCCAGCCTTAGCGCCAAGAGGAGCACCTGAAAGCAGACAAGCAGAGAAAAAACAAACACACAAACAAACAAAAACAAGCACAAGAAGCGGCAATCGCATACAACACAGCTGTGGATATAGATGACCTGAGACGACATGATAATACATCAACTGCTTAGTGACCATGCTACTGGACTAATGAATGTGTGTGTGTGTGTGTGTGTGTGAGAACATGCAACACCCATGGCACAGGACCTACATGATAACCGTGCTTAGTTATGAGTGTATAAGCGTACAGGGCCACAATCCACAGCCCCCCAAACAATCAGAAGCAGGCAGAGAGGGCCACAAGACCCAGGCCACCAGCAGCCCCCACAGAGCACAGAACCCAGGTAGCCCACCGCAGGGGCAACCACGCATCCACCCAGAAGACTGCAGAGGAAGCCCCCGGAAAGAGCCCCCATAAGCATAGGGCAGAGGCACTCCGGGAACCAGGGGCAACAGCCCACCGACCCCGCCAGGCCCCAGCCGCCCAGACATGGGCCGTGCACTGGACCTGGGCCCCAGGAGCCCGAGCGCCCCCAAACCCCCCGGCAGAGGCCCCACCCAATACCCAGGAGGGCCAAGCGCCCCAGACAGCCACAAAGTGGGTCAGCGCCTGCCCCAGCGCCCCTGGCCAAGTGCCCTGGGAGTCAAGACGTGCCCACAGGTGGGTGAAGTCGCGAGCAGTGGGGAGAGGCAACGCTGATGCCCCATCGGGAGAAACACAGGCAGGCCAGGCGACAGCAAGTCTCAGATCCAGGCCCAATCATTACCACACACACTTTCACGTCCCATACATCCACACATCCACACATCCTACCTCCCTCGACTCTGCTGGGGTGTAGTGCAGCGGGCACACCAGGAGGCCAGCAACCCCCCAGCCACCACAGACCCCGAACCAGCAGAACAATTAATTAATCCTCCTGGCCCCTCCTGCCCCGAGCAGACACCAGGAAGCAGGGGTGTGCGAAGAAGACCCCTCCCCTCACCCTTCTGGCTCTTCAATATTTTCTAATAGTGAGCAATTAAAATTGAGGGGCAGCCAAACTTGTAGAACTGGGAGCGCGGCACTCTGGGCAGCCTACATACCCAAAGAGCCCCGCCCACCAGATGCCACTCAGTGTAACCACCCCCCAAGACCTAATGTGTGTGTGTGAGTGTGTTTGATAAGTACTAATGTCTAAGGTGTAATTAAAACAGGGGCAGGGAACTGCAGAGTGCAACCAAAGGGGACCACCTACGTGGCCCCATCCACTACACCCCACCGAACACACACGCCCCCAAAACCCTTCATGTGTGAGTGTGTGCTGTGTACAGGAGCCAGAAGGGAGAGGGGTATGGGGATATATACCGGGGGAGCTACTCTCCCCCAGAGAGGGCAGCCAGGGACTGGCTGCAATAGGCATCCCCGCTACCTGGGAGCCAGCAATGGGCAGGAGGGCCTGATGTCCACCAGGCTCGGGGCCTGCAGCGACCATATTCCGGGAGCTACTGTACCCCCAGAAGGTACCCATCCCGCCCCACCCCACTCAACCCAACCCCACCCCGGAGGACCTCTACAAAAAACAAACAAACAAACCACCCGGTCACACCAGTCGCAGCAGCCCGGGCCTGAGACCCACCATCACCCAGCAACCCACCACCACCACTATGTGATAAAACTAATCAGAGGGGACCAGAGAGAATGAAATTCAGCCAATTGATGTTTTGAGGAGGCAGACATTGTTTCCATGCTAATATAATCTAAAAGAAAATTTCTAAACTGGTTAATACACAGATTGTTCTTCGCTTTCCAGTTCATGAGAATAGGTTTCTTTGCGATACATAACACTGTGACAACCATGTGTGCTGAGTTAATTTCCATGTTGATGTTGTCTAAGTCACCCAGTATGCACAGTGTGGGGCATGCAGGGATGCTACACTTTAGCCATGTTGATAGGTCCTCACAGACTTCAAGCCAGAACTTCTGGACAGGCGCAGAAAACCACAAAGCGTGTACATAATCATCAGGTGTGTTATCTGTGCAATGTGAGCAGATGTTTGAGTGTGTTAGACCCATCCTGAACATCCTTTGTCCTGTATAGTGTGTTCTATGAAGGATTTTGTATTGTATGAGCTGTAAATTAGGATTTCGAGTCTTTATGAAGGTGTTCAAACATATTTGTGGTTAGAAGCTATGACCAGAACTGATGGATAAATCTGCCTCCCATTTTGAGGATGGAAGAGACATTGTGTCATCTATCTTAGACAATAATTTATATATTTTTGATAGTAGTTTTGGGGTACAGATGCTTAGAAATTCTGCTACCCTAGTCGGGGGTTGTAAGTCTGGTTGGTGGAGGATATATCCATCCATCCATCCATCATCTGCCGCTTATCCGGGGGTCGGGTCGCGGGGGCAGCAGCTTGAGCAGAGAAACCCAGACGTCTCTGTCCCCGGCCACTTCCTCCAGCTCTTCCGGGGGGACCCCGAGGCGTTCCCAGGCCAGCCGAGAGACATAGTCTCTCCAACGTGTCCTGGGTCTCCCCCGGGGTCTCCTCCCAGTGGGACGTGCCCGGAACACCTCCCCAGGGAGGCGCCCAGGGGGCATCCTAACCAGATGCCCGAGCCACCTCATCTGACTCCTCTCAATGCGGAGGAGCAGCGGTTCTACTCCGAGCCCCTCCCGGATGACTGAGCTTCTCACCCTATCTCTAAGGGAGAGCCCAGACACCCTGCGGAGGTAACCCATTTTGGCCGCTTGTATTCGCGATCTTGTTCTTTCGGTCACTACCCACAACTCGTGACCATAGGTGAGGATGGGAACGTAGATTGACCAGTAAGTAGAGGCACCGGTCATACAGAGACCGAACGGCCCCTATCAAGGGGTCCGGCACTCCATATTCCCGGAGCACCCCCCACAGGACTCCACGAGGGACACGGTCGAACGCTTTCTCCAAGTCCACAAAACACATGTAGACTGGTTGGGCGAACTCCCATGCACCCTCCAGGATCCTGCCGAGGGTATAGAGCTGGTCCACTGTTCCGAAAGCCACACTGCATCTCCTGAATCCGAGGCTCGATTATCCGACGGATCCTCCTCTCCAATACCCCCGAATAGACCTTACCAGGGAGGCTGTGATACCCCTATAGTTGGAACACACCCTCCGGTCCCCCTTTTTAAAGAGGGGGACCACCACCCCAATCTGCCAGTCCAGAGGCACTGTCCCCGATGTCCACGCGATACTGCAGAGGCGTGTCAGCCAAGACAGCCCTACAACATCCAGAGCCTTGAGAAACTCAGGACGGACCTCATCCACCCCCGGGGCCTTGCCACCGAGGAACTTTTTAACCACCTCGGCAACCTCAGCCCCAGAAATGGGAGGCCCCGTCTCCGAGCTCTCCGACTCTGCCTCTTCCGAGCACGTGTTGGTAGGATTGAGGAGTTCCTCGAAGTACTCCCCCCACCGACTCACAACATCCCTAGTTGAGGTCAGCAAAGCCCCGTCCGCACTGTAAACAGTGTTGACTGTGAGCCGCTTCCCCCCCCTGAGATGCCGGATGGTGGACCAGAATCTTTTCGAGGCCGTCCGGAAATCGTTCTCCATGGTCTCACCGAACTCCTCCCAGGCCCGAGTTTTTGCCTCAGCAACCGCCGAAGCCGTGGCCCGTCTGGCCCTTCGGTACCTATCAGCTTCTTCCAGGGTCCCACTGGCCAAAAAGGCCCGATAGGACTCCTTCTTCAGCTTGACGGCTTCCCTCACCACTGGTGTCCACCAGCAGGTTCGAGGGTTGCCGCCACGACAGGCACCGACCACCTTACGGCCACAACTCCGACCAGCTGCCTCGGCAATGGAGTCACGGAACATGGCCCATTCAATGTCCCCCACCTCAAATATGGTTGAAGCTCTGCCGGAGGTGGGAGTTAAAGCTCCTTCTGACGGGGGATTCTGACAAACGCTCCCAGCAGACCCTCACAATACGTTTGGGCCTGCCAGGTCTGATCGGCATCCTCCCCCACCAGCGGAGCCAACTCACCACCAGGTGGTGATCAGTTGACAGCTCCGCCCCTCTCTTCACCCGAGTGTCCAGGACATACGGCCGCAAGTCCGATGATACAACCACAAAGTCGATCATCGAACTGCGGCCAAGGGTGTCCTGGTGCCAAGTGCACATATGGACACCCTTATGCCTGAACATGGTGTTCGTTATGGACAGTCTATGACTGGCACAGAAGTCCAACAACATAACACCACTCTGATTCAGATCGGGGGGGCCGTTCCTCCCAATCACACCCCTCCAGGTCTCACTGTCATTGCCCACGTGAGCATTGAAGTCCCCCAGCAGAATGAGGGAGTCTCCGGTAGGAGCATTCTCCAGTGCCTCCCCCAGAGACTCCAAAAAGAGTAGGTACTCTGAACTGCTGTTTGGCGCATAGGCACAAACAACGGTCAGGACTCGTCCCCCCACCCAAGGCGGAGGGAGGCTACCCTCTCGTTCACTGGGGTAAACCCCAATGTACTGGCACACAGCCGGGGGGGCAATAAGTATGCCCACACCTGCTCTGCGCCTCTCACCACGGGCAACTCCAGAGTGGAAGAGAGTCCAACCCCTCTCAAGAGTACTGGTTCCAGATCCCAAGCCGTGCGTCGAGGTGAGTCCGACTATATCTAACGGTCTGATGAAGTTTCAACAATAAACAACAAACTTTGTATTATGAGAAAGAACCAGACTCATTCTTTAGGAATCCGAAAATAAGCTCTATTTTACGAGTTATGCACGAATTCGGATTCTCCTATAAAACGAATTCCTTAACTCAAACCAAGTTAAGACTGCTTTGTCCTTCATATTTATTCATGTCTAATCAAGTTTCAATGATAAACAACGTTGTACTTTGTAGAATGAGAAAGAACTTCTTCAGCAATAAGCATCTCTCGACAAATGACGAAATACAGATTTTGCTATAAAATTAATTGCTATCAGCCTGACTTAAAACTGTTTGTCTTCCTTATTTATCCACTTCAAATCAAGTTTCAACAATTAAAAATTTTTTGTAGTTTGAGAAAGAACAACTTAATCTTGAGCAATCAGTATAAAAAGAAGGTAAGCAAAGGTGCGAATGTCAAACCATACATGATCAAAACAGGGAGCGGAGGTGTTTGGCTGAGACAAGGTGTGAATGTCCACCCATAATTAATGAAAAGCGGGCAACAAGTAGGTTCGAATGCCCAACCATACATCATCAAAAGCAAGAGTGGATATGTTCAGCTACAAGAAGGTTTGAACGTCTGACCATAGTTTGTAAAAAGCGGGTAAGAAAAGGTTCGAATGCCCGAACATACACCATCAAAGGAGGGAGCGGAGGTGTTCCGCTGTAAGAAGGTGTGAATGTCCGACCATAGTTGGTAAAAAACGGGTAAGAAAAGGTTAAAATACCCGACTGTACACAATCAGTAGCGGGTGCGGAGTTGTTCGGCTACTAAAAGGTGTGAAAGTCCAACCATGGTTTGTAAAAAGCGGGTAAGAAAAGGTGCGAATGCCCGAAAATGTATGATCAAAAGAGGGAGCGGAGGTGTTCGGCTGCAAGAAGGTGTGAATGTACACCCATAATTACTGAAAAATGGGTAAGAAAAGGTGCGAATGCCCAACTATACATAATCAAAAGCAGGAGTGGATGTGTTCGGCTCCAAGAAGGGTTGAATGTCTGACCATAGTTTGTAAAAAGCAGGTAAGAAAAGGTTTGACTGCCCGAACATACACCATCAAAAGAGGGAGCGGAGGTGTTCCGCTGTAAGAAGGTGGGAATGTCCGACCATAGTTGGTAAAAAGCGGGTAAGAAAAGGTTAAAATACCCGACTGTACACAATCAATAGCGGGAGCGGAGTTGTTCGGCTACTAAAAGATGTGAAAGTCCGACTATGGTTTGTAAAAAGCGGGTAAGAAAAGGTGCTAATGCCCGACAATGTATGATCAAAAGAGGGAGTGGAGGTTTTCGGCTGTAAGAAGGTCTGAATGTCCAACTATAATTTGTAAAAACCGGGTAAGAAAAGGCTTGAAAGCCCGACTATACACCATCATAAGCGGGAGAGGAGGTGTTCAGCTGTAAGAAGGTGTGAATGTCCACCCATAATTACTGAAAAATGGGTAAGAAAAGGTGCGAATGCCCAAACATACATCATCAAAAGCAGGAGTGGATGTGTTGGGCTACAAGAAGGTTTGAAAGTCCGACCATGGTTTGTAAAAAACGGGTAAGAAAAGGTGCGAATGCCCGACAATGTATATTCAAAAGAGGGAGCGGAGGTTTTTGGCTACAAGAAGGTTTGAATGTCCGACCATAGTTTGTAAAAAGCGGGTAAGAAAAGGTTCAAATGCCTGACAATACACCATCAAAAGCGTGAGCGGAGGTGTTCCGCTGTAAGACGGTGTGAATGTCCGACCATAGTTGGTAAAAAGCGGGTAAGAAAAGGTTAAAATACCCGACTGTACACAATCAATAGCGGGAGCGGAGCTGTTCAGCTACAAGAAGGTGTGAAAGTCCAACCATGGTTTGTAAAAAGCTGCTAAGAAAAGGTTCGAATGCCCGAATATATACCATCAAAAGCGGAAGCGGAGGTGTTCGGCTGCAAGAAGGTGTGAACGTCCGACCAAAGTTTGTAAAAAGCAGTTAAGAAAAGGTTCGAATATCCAACCAAACATAATCAAAAGCGGGAGCAGAGCTGTTCGACTGCAAGTAGGTGTGAATGTCCAGCCATAATTACTCACAAACGGGTAAAAAAAGGTAGTATTGCCAGACCATACATGATCAAAACAGGGAGCTGAGGTGGTTCAGCACCAAGGTGTGAATGTCTGACTATAGTTTGTAAAAAGCGGGTAAGCTGCGAATGACCGACTAAATATCAACAAAAGGTCTTCGGATGCAAGTGGGTGTGAATATCCCACCATACAAGTATGGTGGAGAGGAAGCTGTGAACAGCCGACCATAGTTTGCAAAAAGCGGGTGAGACAAGGTGCGAATGTCCAACCATACATGATCAAAACAGGGAGCGGAGGTGTTTGGCTGTGACAAGGTGTGAATGTCCACCCAAAATTAATGAAAAGCGGGCAAAAAGTAGGTTTGAATGCCCAAGCATACATCATCAAAAGAAGGAGTGGATGTGTTCGGCTACAAGAAGGTTTGAATGTCCGAGCATAGTTTGTAAAAAGTGGGTAAGAAAAGGTTCGAATGCCCAAACAAACACCATCAAAAGAGGGAGCGGAGGTGTTTGGCTGTGACAAGGTGTGAATGTCCACCCAAAATTAATGAAAAGCGGGCAAAAAGTAGGTTTGAATGCCCAAGCATACATCATCAAAAGAAGGAGTGGATGTGTTCGGCTACAAGAAGGTTTGAATGTCCGAGCATAGTTTGTAAAAAGCGGGTAAGAAAAGGTTCGAATGCCCAAACAAACACCATCAAAAGAGGGAGCGGAGGTGTTCCGCTGTAAGAAGGTGTGAATGTCCGACCATAGTTGGTAAAAAGTGGGTAAGAAAAGGTTAAAATACCCGACTGTACACAATCAATAGGGGGAGCGGAGTTGTTCGGCTACAAGAAGGTGTGAAAGTCCAACCATGGTTTGTAAAAAGCTGGTAAGAAAAGGTTTGAATGCCCGAATATATACCATCAAAAGCGGAAGCGGAGGTGTTCGGCTGCAAGAAGGTGTGAACGTCCGACCAAAGTTTGTAAAAAGCAGTTAAGAAAAGGTTCGAATATCCAACCAAACAAAATCAAAAGCGGGAGCAGAGCTGTTCGACTGCAAGTAGGTGTGAATGTCCAGCCATAATTACTCACAAACGGGTAAGAAAAGGTAGTATTGCCAGACCATACATGATCAAAACAGGGAGCTGAGGTGGTTCAGCACCAAGGTGTGAATGTCTGACTATAGTTTGTAAAAAGCGGGTACGATAAGGTGCGAATGCCTGACAATGTATAATCAAAAGAGGGAGCAGAGGTTTTCGGCTACAAGAAGGTTTGAACGTCTGACCATAGTTTGTAAAAAGCGGGTAAGAAAAGGTTCGAATGCCCGAACATACACCATCAAAGGAGGGAGCGGAGGTGTTCCGCTGTAAGAAGGTGTGAATGTCCGACCATAGTTGGTAAAAAACGGGTAAGAAAAGGTTAAAATACCCGACTGTACACAATCAGTAGCGGGTGCGGAGTTGTTCGGCTACTAAAAGGTGTGAAAGTCCGACCATGGTTTGTAAAAAGCGGGTAAGAAAAGGTGCGAATGCCCGAAAATGTATGATCAAAAGAGGGAGCGGAGGTGTTTGGCTGCAAGAAGGTGTGAATGTACACCCATAATTACTGAAAAATGGGTAAGAAAAGGTGCGAATGCCCAAATATACATAATCAAAAGAAGGTGTGAATGTCCAACCATAATTTGTATAAACCGGGAAGGAAAGTTTAAAAAGCCCGACTATACACCATCAAAAGCGGGAGCAGAGTGGTTCAGCTGCAAGAAGGTCTGAATTTCCATCAATAATTGCTTTAAAACATGAAAGAAAATTTTCGAATATCATCCGCACATGATCATAAGAAGGAGAGGAAGTGTTCAGCTGCAAGAAGGTGTGAATGTCCACCCATAATTCCTGAAAAATGGGTAAAAAAAGGTGCGAATGCCCAACCATACATTATCAAAAGCAGGTGTGAATGTCAGATCATAATTTGCAAAAAGCTGATGAGAAAGGGTGAGAATGCCCGACTATACACCATCAAATGCGGGAGCGGAGGTGTTCGGCTCTGAGTAGGTGTGAATGTCCGACCATAATTGCTGAAAAATGTGTTAGAAAAGGAAAGAATGCCGGACCATACATCATCAAAAGCGAGAGAGGTGGTGTTCGGCTGCAAAAAGGTGTAAATGTTCGACTAAAGTTTGTAAAAAGCGGGTAAGACATGGTGCGAATGCCTGACAAGGTATGATCAAAAGCAGGAGCGGAGGTGTTCAGCTGCAAGAAGGTCTAAATGTCCATCAATAATTGCTAGAAAACATGAAAGAAAATTTTCAAAAATCAAACCGCACATGATCATAAGTGGGAGAGGAGGTGTTCAGCTGCAAGAAGGTGTGAATGTCCACCCATTATTCCTGACAAATGGGTAAGAAAAGGTGCGAATGCCAAACCATACATTATCAAAAGCAGGTGTGAATGTCAGATCATAATTTGCAAAAAGCTGATGAGAAAGGGTGAGAATGTCCGACTGCACACCATCAAATGCGGGAGCGGAGTTGTTCGGCTGTGAGTAGGTGTGAATGTCCGACCGTAATTTCTGAAAAATGTGTTAGAAAAGGTAAGAATGCCGGTCCATACATCATCAAAAGCGAGAGAGGTGGTGTTCGGCTGCAAGTAGGTGTGAATGTCCAGCCATAATTACTCACAAACGGGTAAGAAAAGGTAGTATTGCCAGACCATACATGATCAAAACAGGGAGCGGAGGTGGTTCAGCTGCAAGAAGGTGTGAATGTCTCACTAAAGTTCAAATATATTAACAAAAGCGGGAGGAGAGGTCTTCGGATGAGAGTGGTTGAGAATTTCCAACCATAATCTATAAAATTCGGTGAAAAAAAGGTGTGATAGAACACTAAAAGGTGGAGCGGAAGTGTTCGGCTGCAAGAAGGTGTGAATGTCCGACTATATTTGGTGAAAAGCAGGTGAAGCAAGGTCTGAATGCCCAACCTTACATTATCAAAAGCGAGATCAGAGGTGTTTGGCTGCAAGAAGGCCATAGTTTGCCAAAAGCGGGTAAGCTGCGAATGACCAACTAAATATCAACAAAAGTGGGGGCGGAGGTCTTCGGATGCAACTGGGTGTGAACATCCCACCATACAAGTATGGTGGAGAGGAAGCTGTGAACAGCCGACCATAGTTTGCAAAAAGCGGGTGAGAAAAGGTGCGAATGTGCAACCATACATGATCAAAACAGGGAGCGGAGGTGTTTGGCTGTGACAAGGTGTGAATGTCCACCCAAAATGAATGAAAAGCGGGCAAAAAGTAGGTTTGAATGCCCAACCATACATCATCAAAAGCAGGAGTGGATATGTTCGGCTACAAGAAGGTTTGAACGTCTGACCATAGTTTGTAAAAAGCGGGTAAGAAAAGGTTCGAATGCCCAAACGTACACCATCAAAAGAGGGAGCGGAGGTGTTCCGCTGTAAGAAGGTGTGAATGTCCGACCATAGTTGGTAAAAAGTGGGTAAGAAAAGGTTAAAATACCCGACTGTACACAATCAATAGGGGGAGCGTAGTTGTTCGGCTACAAGAAGTTGTGAAAGTCCAACCATGGTTTGTAAAAAGCGGGTAAGAAAAGGTGCGAATGCCCGAAAATGTATGATCAAAAGAGGGAGCGGAGGTGTTCGGCTGCAAGAAGGTGTGAATGTACACCCATAATTACTGAAAAATGGGTAAGAAAAGGTGCGAATGCCCAACTATACATAATCAAAAGCAGGAGTGGATGTGTTCGGCTCCAAGAAGGGTTGAATGTCTGACCATAGTTTGTAAAAAGCAGGTAAGAAAAGGTTTGACTGCCCGAACATACACCATCAAAAGAGGGAGTGGAGGTGTTCCGCTGTAAGAAGGTGTGAATGTCCGACCATAGTTGGTAAAAAGCGGGTAAGAAAAGGTTAAAATACCCGACTGTACACAATCAATAGCGGGAGCGGAGTTGTTCGGCTACAAGAAGGTGTGAAAGTCCAACCATCGTTTGTCAAAAGCTGGTAAGAAAAGGTTCGAATGCCCGAATATATACCATCAAAAGCGGAAGCGGAGGTGTTCGGCTGCAAGAAGGTGTGAACGTCCGACCAAAGTTGGCAAAAAGCAGTAAAGAAAAGGTTCGAATATCCAAACATAATTAAAAGCGAGAGAGATTGTGTTCAGCTGCAAGTAGGTGTGAATATCCAGCCATAATTACTCACAAACGGGTAAGAAAATGTAGTATTGCCAGACCATACATGATCAAAACAGGGAGCGGAGGTGGTTTAGCTGCAAAAAGGGGTGAATGTCCAACTAAAGTTCAAATATATTAACAAAAGCGGGAGGAGAGGTCTTCGGATTAGAGTGGTTGAAATTTCCAACCATAATCTATAAAATGCGGTGAAAAAAAAAAGGTGTGAAGGAATGAATTTTATAGCAAAATCCGAAATCATGCATAACTCCGCAAAAGGAACGTATTGCTCAACCAAAGGGATGCTTCTTTCTCATTCAGGGTAATATGAGGAACTTTATTCTTGATACATTTTAGACACGGATAACTATGAAGGACAAAGCAATTTTAACTTGGTTTGAGCAAAGCAATTCATTTTATAGGAAAATCCGAAATCGTGCAGGACTCATGAAAGTAAGCTTATTCTCGGATTCCTGATCCTCCAGTGTTGCTCTTTCCTATACTGCAAAATACAGCCTTGTTCTTTGTTGAAATCGATATAGACATTGATAAATATGAAGGACAAAGCAGTTTCCACTTTGTTTGAGTGAAGGAAATAATTTTATAGCAAAATCCCAAATCAAGCAGAACGTATGAAAATAAGCGTGTTTTCGGATTCCTGATCCTTCAGTGTTGCTATTTCTTCTACTGCAAAATACAATGTTGTTCTTTGTTGAAGTCAATCTAGACATTGATAAATATGAAGGACAAAGCAGTTTTAACATAGTTTGAGTAAAGGAATTCATTTTATACATAAAATCCCAAATCATGCAGAACGTATGAAAATAAGCTTATTCTCGGATTCCTGTTCCTTCAAGTGTTGCTCTTTCTACTACTGCAAAATACAATGTTGTTCTTTGTTGAAGTAAATCTAGACATTGATAAATATGAAGGACAAAGCAGTTTTCACTTGGTTTGAGTGAAGGAATTCATTTTATACATAAAATCCCAAATCATTCAAAACGTATGAAAAGAAGCTTATTCTCGGATTCCTGATCCTTCAGTGTTGCTTTTTCTTCTACTGCAAAATACAATGTTGTTCTTTGTTGAAGTCGATCTAGACATTGATAAATATGAAGGACAAAGCAGTTTTCACTTGGTTTGAGTGAAGGATTTGCAGCTGAAAACCTCCCGCTCCCGCTTTTGATTGTGTATTATGGTTAGACATTCAGACCTTGCACACGAAGACCTCCACTCCCTCTTTTGATCATACATTGTCGGGCATTCGCACCTTGTCTTACCCGCTTTTTACAAACTATAGTCAGACATTCACATCTTGCAGCTGAACCACCTCAGCTCCCTGTTTTGATCATGTATGGTCTGGCAATACTACCTTTTCTTACCCGTTTGTGAGTAATTATGGCTGGACATTCACACCTACTTGCAGTCGAACAGCTCTGCTCTCGCTTTTGATGGTATATATTCGGGCATTCGAACCTTTTCTTAACTGCTTTTTGCTAACTTTGGTCGGACGTTCACACCTTCTTGCAGCCGAACACCTCCGCTTCCGCTTTTGATGGTATATATTCGGGCATTCGAACCTTTTCTTAGCAGCTTTTTACAAACCATGGTTGAACTTTCACACCTTCTTGTAGCCGAACACCTCCGCTCCCGCTTTTGATGGTGTATAGTCAGGCATTTGAACCTTTTCATTCCCGCTTTTTACAAACTATGGTCGGACATTCAAACCTTCTTGTAGCCGAAAACCTCCGCTCCCTCTTTTGATCATACATTGTCGGGCATTCGCACCTTTTCTTACCCGTTTTTTACAAACCATGGTCGGACTGTCACACATTCTTGTAGCCAAACACATCCGCTCCCGCTATTGATTGTGTACAGTCGGGTATTTTAACCTTTTCTTACCCGTTTTTTACCAACTATGGTCGGACATTCACACCTTCTTACAGCGGAACACCTCCACTCCCTCTTTTGATGTTGTATGTTTGGGCATTCGAACCTTTTCTTACCCGCTTTTTACAAACTATGCTCGGACATTCAAACCTTCTTGTAGCCGAACACATCCACTCCTGCTTTTGATGATGTATGGTTGGGCATTCAAACCTACTTGCTGCCCGCTTTTCATTAATTTTTGTGGACATTCACACCTTGTCACAGCCAAACACCTCCGCTCCCTGTTTTGATCATGTATGGTTGGACATTCGCTCCTTTTCTCACCCGTTTTTTGCCAACTATGGTCGGCTGTTCACAGCTTCCTCTCCACCATACTTGGTGGGATATTCACACCCACTTGCATCCGAAGACCTTTTGTTGATATTTAGTCGGTCATTCGCAGCTTACCCGCTTTTGGCAAACTATGGCCTTCATGCAGCCAAACACCTCTGATCTCGCTTTTGATGATGTAAGGTTGGGCATTCAGACCTTGCTTCACCTGCTTTTCACCAAATATAGTCGGACATTCACACCTTCTTGCAGCCGAACACTTCCGCTCCACCTTTTATTGTTTTATCACACCTTTTTTTTCACCGCATTTTATAGATTATGGTTGGAAATTCTCAACCACTCTCATCCGAAGACCTCTCCTCCCGCTTTTGTTAATATATTTGAACTTTAGTCGGACATTCACACCTTCTTGCAGCTGAACCACCTCCGCTCCCTGTTTTGATCATGTATGGTCTGGCAATACTACCTTTTCTTACCCGTTTGTTAGTAATTATGGCTGGACATTCACACCTACTTGCAGCCGAACACCACCTCTCCCGCTTTTGATGATGTATGGACGGGCATTCTTACCTTTTCTAACACATTTTTCAGCAATTATGGTCGGAGATTCACACTTACTCACAGCCGAACAACTCCGCTCCCGCATTTGATGGTGTATAGTCGGGCATTCTCACCCTTTCTCATCAGCTTTTTGCAAATTATGATCTGACATTCACACCTGCTTTTGATAATGTATGGTTTGGCATTCGCACCTTTTCTTACCCATTTTTCAGTAATTATGGGTGGACATTCACACCTTCTTGCAGCTGAACACCTACTCTCCCGCTATTGATTGTGTACAGTCGGGTATTTGAACCTTTTCTTACCCGCTTTTTACCAAATATGGTCGGACATTCACACCGTCTTACAGCGGAACACCTCTGCTCCCGCTTTTGATGGTGTATAGTCAGGCATTTTAACCTTTTCTTACCCGCTTTTTACAAACTATGGTCGGACATTCAAACCTTCTTGTAGCCGAAAACCTCCGCTCCCTCTTTTGATTATACATTGTTGGGCATTCGCACCTTATTTACAAACTATAGTCAGACATTCACACCTTGCAGCTGAGCCACCTCAGCTCCCTGTTTTGATAGTGTATGTTCGGGCATTCGAACCTATTCTTACCCCCTTTTTACAAACTATGCTCGGAGATTCACACCTACTCACAGCCGAACAACTCCGCTCCCGCATTTGATAATGTCTTGTCCGGCATTCTAGTCTCTTCTAACACATTTTTCAGCAATTATGGTTGGACATTCACACCTACTCACAGCCGAACACTTCCGCTCCCACATTTGATGGTGTATAGCCGGGCATTTTCACCCTTTCTCATCAGCTTTTTGCAAATTATGATCTGACATTCACACCTACTTGCAGTCGAACAGCTCTGCTCCCGCTTTTGATTTTGTTTGGTTGGATATTCGAACCTTTTCTTAACTGCTTTTTACAAACTTTGGTCGGACGTTCACACCTTCTTGCAGCCGAACACATCCACTTCCACTTTTGATGGTATATATTCGGGCATTCGAACCTTTTCTTACCCGCTTTTTACAAACCGTGGTCGGACTTTCACACCTTCTTGTAGCCAAACAACTCCGCTCCCGCTATTGATTGTGTACAGTCGGGTATTTTAACCTTTTCTTACCCGCTTTTTACCAACTATGGTCGGACATTTACACCTTCTTACAGCGGAACACCTCCGCTCCCTCTTTTGATGGTCTATGTTCGGGCATTCGAACCTTTTCTTACCCGCTTTTTACAAACTATGGTCGGACATTCAAACTTTCTTGTAGCCGAACACATCCACTCCTGCTTTTGATGATGTATGGTTGGGCATTTTCACCTTTTCTTACCCATTTTTCAGTAATTATGGGTGGACATTCACACCTTCTTGCAGCTGAACAACTCCTCTCCCGCTTATGATCATGTGCGGTTTGATATTTGAAAATTTTCTTTCATGTTTTAAAGCAATTATTGATGGACATTCAAATCTTCTTGTAGCCGAACACATCCACTCCTGCTTTTGATGATGTATGGTAAGCTTTTCTTACCCGCTTTTTACAAACTATGGTCGGACATTCAAACCTTCTTGTAGCCAAAACCCTCCGCTCCCTCTTTTGATCATACATTGTTGGGCATTCGCACCTTATCTTACCCGCTTTTTACAAACTATAGTCAGACATTCATACCTTGCAGCTGAACCACCTCCGCTCCCTGTTTTGATCATGTATGGTCTGGCAATACTACCTTTTCTTACCCGTTTGTGAGTAATTAATCCCAAAATATTGAGCATAAAATAAGTCTTTATGCTGATGATGTATTACTTTTCCTTCAGAACTCACAGACGTCTCTCAGTCACACGATCACACTCATAAATAAATTCTCAGCACTTTCTGACTACTCTATCAACTGGTCTAAGACCACAGTTCTGCCCATTAACTGTAGGGTCCATAATATACCTGCGATCACTTTACAGTCAGGAAATATTAGATATTTAGGCATAAACATTTCCTCCAGGCTCTCAGAGCTAACAAAGCTAAATTATGTGCAATTATTAAAGACAGTAGAGGACGATCTCTCGTTGGAAGTCCTTACCTATATCACTTATGGGGAGAGTTACATCCATTAAAATGATGATACTACCAAAAGTTAACTATTTGTTCTCAATGATCCCCATAAAACCATCTGCTACTTGGTTTAAGTCACTAGATTCATGCATCTCCAAATTTCTGTGGAAAAACAAACCACCACGTATTAGTTTAAAAACCCTACAGAAGACCAAGGACAGTGGTGGATTAGATTTACCTCATTTTCAGCACTATTCCTTAGACAATAGGTTACAATATATATCAAAATGGTTTAAACCTTGTTGTTGTCACAGTTCCCAGAGACGTTGTAATCGTTGAGGATTCTATATTCACCCCCTCATTAGAGGCACGTAATGCAGATTGATGACACTGAATCTTCTTCTCTGTTCATTGCTGGCATCATTCCCAGCATCGTAAGTGTTCGTGGCATTGTTAGCCTCTTCTTCTGGATCTTGATATCGAGAATCCTTTTGTATTTCTGGTTTGTCAGTCCTCTGTCTTCGTTCACCGGAGTCTTTGTCTTTTTGTCCTTGAGTTTGGTGATTTTTTCTTCTTTTGATGCCTTGACACAATGTGACAGGTGATACCACGTGGGAGATCCTGTAACTTGGATTGCTGTCCCTGTGCTGCGAAATGGCTGTGCTGCTCAAATGGTCTCTCCTTCATCATGGTTACATGCTGCCATTCCGACATCTCGCCATTCCGACATGGGTCTCCAATTGTCGGAATGGCGACACTTAATTTTTTATCAAACGTCCCACCATTCCGACACTTTTTTCCTCCTATGGTCGGAATGGCGGTATGTTTTTTGTTTTTTTTAACATACCGCCATTCCGACAGTTCCTTTTAATAGCCTATTTTTTACCCAAAACATTTTGCACTAATGATATGCCGGCGCAAATACGCCCTAAAGTTTGGCGCACAAGCTTTGCACATGCAGAGGCCACAGCCTCGCAAACAAACTTTAATAATCTATTATCAAAATCCCCTGAATTTCAAATATAAAAATACAGATATTAATATAACTCTGGCGAGACTGAAACTGATTAAGCAGAAATACAGTGTCAGTGAGCTGTCACAGCAGCCAGCTGGAGCGGAGCTCTCCACAGAGCCCATGCGTCTTTTGCACGCTGTCATCATATGCAAAAGTAATAATTGCAATTACAGATATCACGGCTACTGCACAGGACACAGTTGCGAGCACTCTGCCTTGCCTTGCCAATAGAAGAAGATAGAAATGACAGCATAGAACGTATAAAACACAACAAAATGCAGTAAAAACGTTTATTCATGTTATTCACGTGATTTATGAGTACTCACTCCAATTTTGGGAAGCGCGGATGGGTTTTGCGCATTTGGCACAAACACACAGCCGCAACGGTTGTAGCTTTATACAGCCTGTTGATATCTTAAGGACCTAACTGGTCACACCTGGGACTAAATGTCATGTAGAGATTGTTTTTACATGACATTACAGCTGAACATATAGCTTTCATCCACAAACCAACGTGGGAGAGCCCGAAGACGCATGTGCCAGACGCACATAGGCATGCGTAAAACCAATTTTGACCACTTCATACTGTTTATTTGCTTTCTTTTAGTTAACTTTCGTTTCTTTTGGATTCTTGTGCGTGTTATGGAGCCGTTTTGGTCCATGTTTGTAAGCCTTTTTTTCCTGGATTAAATTTTCGGAAGTTGAAACAAGTGGCATTGGAGTGTGTGATTGAAAACCACCGCGGACTGCTTCTCCTCCTCCAGTTGCCGAGACTTTGTGTTTTTAATAACACTTGTCTATAAACATGTTAAACATATAAATTGCATGAACAGAAAGAAGGGACTCACCTGTTGAGTAACACACATTTCCTTATACGGAAAGCCTTGTCGGAATGGTGGGACATTTGAACGTCAGAATAGCGGGATGTCGCAATGGTGGGATGTCGGAATGGTGGGACGTTTGCATGTCGGAATGGTGGTATGTCGGAATGGTGGTATGTCGGAATGGTGGGATGTCGGAATAGCGGGATGTCGGAATGGCAGGATTTCGGAATGGGTGTTGCCACCCCCTTCATCATATACACAGTTATTTATACATCACCTTCCACCATGAAGCGTTGTCCCTTTTTGTTTCTCTCTTTGTTCTT
Source organism: Leuresthes tenuis (assembly GCF_036924035.1). Lineage (NCBI taxonomy): Eukaryota > Metazoa > Chordata > Actinopteri > Atheriniformes > Atherinopsidae > Leuresthes > Leuresthes tenuis. Next base: position 9,959,423 of record NW_027325366.1, read on the forward strand.
AAAATGCTGTTATGCATGTCTAAACCAATCCATTAAATTAGATCATTTTGGCAGTAAAGCGATCTACAATGTGCTTGGTCGCAAAGCTGCTCATCTGTGGTAAACAGCTCTTCAGAAAGGCATTCTTCAATTGATTTCACTAATTCTATGTAATAATTTTGTGATTTCCTACAAAACTACACTTCTTCTCCCATCTGTCTGAGTATTTAATATTGTCTGGGTCCCGTTAAAACATGTATTTTTCCCATCTAATTCCTTGTTTGCTTTAAAACAAGTATTCCCCATTTTCTATCCCTTCAGTAGCCAACCAGTTTGTATGGAGTACACTGGAGCAACTTGACTGATCAGTAAAACACTGCTTTTGTTGTCACCGCAAGGCTTCCCCCGTCGGTTGTTTCACTGAGACACTACTGAGTAACTATAACTCAACACAGTTTATACACATAACATTCATATACATACTAACAAACAAACAAACAATTATTTATCGCAATTTTCTCATCTCTGTTTGAACGTACACCCAGGTAAATATTCCTGTAGTCTTCTCATACCGACTATGGACCCATTCATTGTTTAACTTCACTGTTTTGCAAATCCTAATTGAATATTACACATTGACATTGAACTTTACTTGATAAGCAGGTCTTCATTGCATTCAGCAGCCTATATGTGAGCATCTATGTGTAAGCTGTTCTTCTTTGCATTTATCAGCAGCAAGCAATTCTTCATTGCACATGCATATGAAAATAGTAAAACAATTCCAATGCGTTAGCAAAACCTTCTATATCAGGAGTGTCCATCATGATGCTGGGAATAGAACCTCTTTCCCAGAATAGTTCAACCTTCATTACTCAACTGATCATAACTCCGCAATGAGCACATTTCAAAGTATCATTCCTCTACATATATTCAAAAATCTATGTGTAAATGTTTAATATTTCTTATATTTGTTGATGTCATTCTGTGTGCATGTGGCCTAAACCCAATCTCTGTGTGGCAATTTTAATTTAAACAAGTTGAACTCTGCCTCTGATCATTTAAAAAAGGTGTGTACCAATATCAACCTTTCTCAGGTAATTACTGATCCTACAAAACCAAAGAGATCCTTCAAGGTTGTCCCTGATTGGCTCAATCTTAACAAATCAAAGGTAGAAAATCCGCAGTATCTGAACTTGGTGTTAGTTATCACTGCTCAATAGCCTGTATCAGAATTGCAAAAATGAAAACATTAGGTCCACGCTTGGTATCCAGATCCTGAAACATCTCCATGAGCAGGCTTTTTTTTAACTGATCTGTTGAATAGTTATATGACACTGTTAAAATCCCAGATGAAGATCTAGCACTTGACCATTTTTGTAAATCTTCTAATTCCATAGTTGATAAACACGCCCCTTTTAAAAAGTATAGAACTTAGAACAGGTCTATCCCTGGCTTTCGGCAGAACTGTCTTCTTTACTTTTTTTTCCCCTTGTCCTGTTCAGCATTATGTCAGAAGAATTGTAGTCTGAATACCTATGATGCCAAACACATTTGTTTTGCCAAGGGAAGTTTTATAAATGTAAAGCTCCCCTTGATGCCCATTTATTTATTTCTTTTTACAATATATGACATGAACTGAACTGAACCGGACCGGGGGACAAGGAAAGAAGAAGAGGAAAGAAGAGGAAACAGAAAAAAAATAGAAACAAAAACCAGACAACCAGCTGCTACACCTGTAAAAAACAAAACAGACAACAATCCATGGCCTATGAGGGGAATCCAGCCTTAGCGCCAAGAGGAGCACCTGAAATCAGACAAGCAGAGAAAAAACAAACACACAAACAAACAAAAACAAGCACAAGAAGCGGCAATCGCATACAACACAGCTGTGGATATAGATGACCTGAGACGACATGATAATACATCAACTGCTTAGTGACCATGCTACTGGACTAATGAATGTGTGTGTGTGTGTGTGTGTGTGAGAACATGCAACACCCATGGCACAGGACCTACATGATAACCGTGCTTAGTTATGAGTGTATAAGCGTACAGGGCCACAATCCACAGCCCCCCAAACAATCAGAAGCAGGCAGAGAGGGCCACAAGACCCAGGCCACCAGCAGCCCTCACAGAGCACAGAACCCAGGTAGCCCACCGCAGGGGCAACCACGCATCCACCCAGAAGACTGCAGAGGAAGCCCCCGGAAAGAGCCCCCATAAGCATAGGGCAGAGGCACTCCGGGAACCAGGGGCAACAGCCCACCGACCCCGCCAGGCCCCAGCCGCCCAGACATGGGCCGTGCACTGGACCTGGGCCCCAGGAGCCCGAGCGCCCCCAAACCCCCCGGCAGAGGCCCCACCCAATACCCAGGAGGGCCAAGCGCCCCAGACAGCCACAAAGTGGGTCAGCGCCTGCCCCAGCGCCCCTGGCCAAGTGCCCTGGGAGTCAAGACGTGCCCACAGGTGGGTGAAGTCGCGAGCAGTGGGGAGAGGCAACGCTGATGCCCCATCGGGAGAAACACAGGCAGGCCAGGCGACAGCAAGTCCCAGATCCAGGCCCAATCATTACCACACACACTTTCACGTCCCATACATCCACACATCCTACCTCCCTCGACTCTGCTGGGGTGTAGTGCAGCGGGCACACCAGGAGGCCAGCAACCCCCCAGCCACCACAGACCCCGAACCAGCAGAACAATTAATTAATCCTCCTGGCCCCTCCTACCCCGAGCAGACACCAGGAAGCAGGGGTGTGCGAAGAAGACCCCTCCCCTCACCCTTCTGGCTCTTCAATATTTTCTAATAGTGAGCAATTAAAATTGAGGGGCAGCCAAACTTGTAGAACTGGGAGCGCGGCACTCTGGGCAGCCTACATACCCAAAGAGCCCCGCCCACCAGATGCCACTCAGTGTAACCACCCCCCAAGACCTAATGTGTGTGTGTGAGTGTGTTTGATAAGTACTAATGTCTAAGGTGTAATTAAAACAGGGGCAGGGAACTGCAGAGTGCAACCAAAGGGGACCACCTACGTGGCCCCATCCACTACACCCCACCGAACACACACGCCCCCAAAACCCTTCATGTGTGAGTGTGTGCTGTGTACAGGAGCCAGAAGGAAGAGGGGTATGGGGATATATACCGGGGGAGCTACTCTCCCCCAGAGAGGGCAGCCAGGGACTGGCTGCAATAGGCATCCCCGCTACCTGGGAGCCAGCAATGGGCAGGAGGGCCTGATGTCCACCAGGCTCGGGGCCTGCAGCGACCATATTCCGGGAGCTACTGTACCCCCAGAAGGTACCCATCCCGCCCCACCCCACTCAACCCAACCCCACCCCGGAGGACCTCTACAAAAAACAAACAAACAAACCACCCGGTCACACCAGTCGCAGCAGCCCGGGCCTGAGACCCACCATCACCCAGCAACCCACCACCACCACTATGTGATAAAACTAATCAGAGGGGACCAGAGAGAATGAAATTCAGCCAATTGATGTTTTGAGGAGGCAGACATTGTTTCCATGCTAATATAATCTAAAAGAAAATTTCTAAACTGGTTAATACACAGATTGTTCTTCGCTTTCCAGTTCATGAGAATAGTTTTCTTTGCGATACATAACACTGTGACAACCATGTGTGCTGAGTTAATTTCCATGTTGATGTTGTCTAAGTCACCCAGTATGCACAGTGTGGGGCATGCAGGGATGCTACACTTTAGCCATGTTGATAGGTCCTCACAGACTTCAAGCCAGAACTTCTGGACAGGCGCAGAAAACCACAAAGCGTGTACATAATCATCAGGTGTGTTATCTGTGCAATGTGAGCAGATGTTTGAGTGTGTTAGACCCATCCTGAACATCCTTTGTCCTGTATAGTGTGTTCTATGAAGGATTTTGTATTGTATGAGCTGTAAATTAGGATTTCGAGTCTTTATGAAGGTGTTCAAACATATTTGTGGTTAGAAGCTATGACCAGAACTGATGGATAAATCTGCCTCCCATTTTGAGGATGGAAGAGACATTGTGTCATCTATCTTAGACAATAATTTATATATTTTTGATAGTAGTTTTGGGGTACAGATGCTTAGAAATTCTGCTACCCTAGTCGGGGGTTGTAAGTCTGGTTGGTGGAGGATATATCCATCCATCCATCCATCATCTGCCGCTTATCCGGGGGTCGGGTCGCGGGGGCAGCAGCTTGAGCAGAGAAACCCAGACGTCTCTGTCCCCGGCCACTTCCTCCAGCTCTTCCGGGGGGACCCCGAGGCGTTCCCAGGCCAGCCGAGAGACATAGTCTCTCCAACGTGTCCTGGGTCTCCCCCGGGGTCTCCTCCCAGTGGGACGTGCCCGGAACACCTCCCCAGGGAGGCGCCCAGGGGGCATCCTAACCAGATGCCCGAGCCACCTCATCTGACTCCTCTCAATGCGGAGGAGCAGCGGTTCTACTCCGAGCCCCTCCCGGATGACTGAGCTTCTCACCCTATCTCTAAGGGAGAGCCCAGACACCCTGCGGAGGAAACCCATTTCGGCCGCTTGTATTCGCGATCTTGTTCTTTCGGTCACTACCCACAACTCGTGACCATAGGTGAGGATGGGAACGTAGATTGACCAGTAAGTAGAGGCACCGGTCATACAGAGACCGAACGGCCCCTATCAAGGGGTCCGGCACTCCATATTCCCGGAGCACCCCCCACAGGACTCCAGGAGGGACACGGTCGAACGCTTTCTCCAAGTCCACAAAACACATGTAGACTGGTTGGGCGAACTCCCATGCACCCTCCAGGATCCTGCCGAGGGTATAGAGCTGGTCCACTGTTCCACGGCCAGGACGAAAGCCACACTGCATCTCCTGAATCCGAGGCTCGATTATCCGACGGATCCTCCTCTCCAATACCCCCGAATAGACCTTACCAGGGAGGCTGAGGAGTGTGATACCCCTATAGTTGGAACACACCCTCCGGTCCCCCTTTTTAAAGAGGGGGACCACCACCCCAATCTGCCAGTCCATAGGCACTGTCCCCGATGTCCACGCGATACTGCAGAGGCGTGTCAGCCAAGACAGCCCTACAACATCCAGAGCCTTGAGAAACTCAGGACGGACCTCATCCACCCCCGGGGCCTTGCCACCAAGGAACTTTTTAACCACCTCGGCAACCTCAGCCCCAGAAATGGGAGGTCCCGTCTCCGAGCTCTCCGACTCTGCCTCTTCCGAGCACGTGTTGGTAGGATTGAGGAGTTCCTCGAAGTACTCCCCCCACCGACTCACAACATCCCTAGTTGAGGTCAGCAAAGCCCCGTCCGCACTGTAAACAGTGTTGACTGTGAGCCGCTTCCCCCCCCTGAGATGCCGGATGGTGGACCAGAATCTTTTCGAGGCCGTCCGGAAATCGTTCTCCATGGTCTCACCGAACTCCTCCCAGGCCCGAGTTTTTGCCTCAGCAACCGCCGAAGCCGTGGCCCGTCTGGCCCGTCGGTACCTATCAGCTTCTTCCAGGGTCCCACTGGCCAAAAAGGCCCGATAGGACTCCTTCTTCAGCTTGACGGCTTCCCTCACCACTGGTGTCCACCAGCAGGTTCGAGGGTTGCCGCCACGACAGGCACCGACCACCTTACGGCCACAACTCCGACCAGCTGCCTCGGCAATGGAGTCACGGAACATGGCCCATTCAATGTCCCCCACCTCAAATATGGTTGAAGCTCTGCCGGAGGTGGGAGTTAAAGCTCCTTCTGACGGGGGATTCTGACAAACGCTCCCAGCAGACCCTCACAATACGTTTGGGCCTGCCAGGTCTGATCGGCATCCTCCCCCACCAGCGGAGCCAACTCACCACCAGGTGGTGATCAGTTGACAGCTCCGCCCCTCTCTTCACCCGAGTGTCCAGGACATACGGCCGCAAGTCCGATGATACAACCACAAAGTCGATCATCGAACTGCGGCCAAGGGTGTCCTGGTGCCAAGTGCACATATGGACACCCTTATGCCTGAACATGGTGTTCGTTATGGACAGTCTATGACTGGCACAGAAGTCCAACAACATAACACCACTCTGATTCAGATCGGGGGGGCCGTTCCTCCCAATCACACCCCTCCAGGTCTCACTGTCATTGCCCACGTGAGCATTGAAGTCCCCCAGCAGAATGAGGGAGTCTCCGGTAGGAGCATTCTCCAGTGCCTCCCCCAGAGACTCCAAAAAGAGTAGGTACTCTGAACTGCTGTTTGGCGCATAGGCACAAACAACGGTCAGGACTCGTCCCCCCACCCAAGGCGGAGGGAGGCTACCCTCTCGTTCACTGGGGTAAACCCCAATGTACTGGCACACAGCCGGGGGGGCAATAAGTATGCCCACACCTGCTCTGCGCCTCTCACCACGGGCAACTCCAGAGTGGAAGAGAGTCCAACCCCTCTCAAGAGTACTGGTTCCAGATCCCAAGCCGTGCGTCGAGGTGAGTCCGACTATATCTAACGGTCTGATGAAGTTTCAACAATAAACAACAAACTTTGTATTATGAGAAAGAACCAGACTCATTCTTTAGGAATCCGAAAATAAGCTCTATTTTACGAGTTATGCACGAATTCGGATTCTCCTATAAAACGAATTCCTTAACTCAAACCAAGTTAAGACTGCTTTGTCCTTCATATTTATTCATGTCTAATCAAGTTTCAATGATAAACAACGTTGTACTTTGTAGAATGAGAAAGAACTTCTTCAGCAATAAGCATCTCTCGACAAATGACGAAATACAGATTTTGCTATAAAATTAATTGCTATCAGCCTGACTTAAAACTGTTTGTCTTCCTTATTTATCCACTTCAAATCAAGTTTCAACAATTAAAAAATTTTTGTAGTTTGAGAAAGAACAACTTAATCTTGAGCAATCAGTATAAAAAGAAGGTAAGCAAAGGTGCGAATGTCAAACCATACATGATCAAAACAGGGAGTGGAGGTGTTTGGCTGAGACAAGGTGTGAATGTCCACCCATAATTAATGAAAAGCGGGCAACAAGTAGGTTCGAATGCCCAACCATACATCATCAAAAGCAAGAGTGGATATGTTCAGCTACAAGAAGGTTTGAACGTCTGACCATAGTTTGTAAAAAGCGGGTAAGAAAAGGTTCGAATGCCCGAACATACACCATCAAAGGAGGGAGCGGAGGTGTTCCGCAGTAAGAAGGTGTGAATGTCCGACCATAGTTGGTAAAAAACGGGTAAGAAAAGGTTAAAATACCCGACTGTACACAATCAGTAGCGGGTGCGGAGTTGTTCGGCTACTAAAAGGTGTGAAAGTCCAACCATGGTTTGTAAAAAGCGGGTAAGAAAAGGTGCGAATGCCCGAAAATGTATGATCAAAAGAGGGAGCGGAGGTGTTCGGCTGCAAGAAGGTGTGAATGTACACCCATAATTACTGAAAAATGGGTAAGAAAAGGTGCGAATGCCCAACTATACATAATCAAAAGCAGGAGTGGATGTGTTCGGCTCCAAGAAGGGTTGAATGTCTGACCATAGTTTGTAAAAAGCAGGTAAGAAAAGGTTTGACTGCCCGAACATACACCATCAAAAGAGGGAGTGGAGGTGTTCCGCTGTAAGAAGGTGTGAATGTCCTACCATAGTTGGTAAAAAGCGGGTAAGAAAAGGTTAAAATACCCGACTGTACACAATCAATAGCGGGAGCGGAGTTGTTCGGCTACAAGAAGGTGTGAAAGTCCAACCATCGTTTGTCAAAAGCTGGTAAGAAAAGGTTCGAATGCCCGAATATATACCATCAAAAGCGGAAGCGGAGGTGTTCGGCTGCAAGAAGGTGTGAACGTCCGACCAAAGTTGGCAAAAAGCAGTAAAGAAAAGGTTCGAATATCCAAACATAATTAAAAGCGAGAGAGATTGTGTTCAGCTGCAAGTAGGTGTGAATATCCAGCCATAATTACTCACAAACGGGTAAGAAAATGTAGTATTGCCAGACCATACATGATCAAAACAGGGAGCGGAGGTGGTTTAGCTGCAAAAAGGGGTGAATGTCCAACTAAAGTTCAAATATATTAACAAAAGCGGGAGGAGAGGTCTTCGGATTAGAGTGGTTGAAATTTCCAACCATAATCTATAAAATGCGGTGAAAAAAAAAGGTGTGAAGGAATGAATTTTATAGCAAAATCCGAAATCATGCATAACTCCGCAAAAGGAACGTATTGCTCAACCAAAGGGATGCTTCTTTCTCATTCAGGGTAATATGAGGAACTTTATGCTTGATACATTTTAGACACGGATAACTATGAAGGACAAAGCAATTTTAACTTGGTTTGAGCAAAGCAATTCATTTTATAGGAAAATCCGAAATCGTGCAGGACTCATGAAAGTAAGCTTATTCTCGGATTCCTGATCCTCCAGTGTTGCTCTTTCCTATACTGCAAAATACAGCCTTGTTCTTTGTTGAAATCGATATAGACATTGATAAATATGAAGGACAAAGCAGTTTCCACTTTGTTTGAGTGAAGGAAATAATTTATAGCAAAATCCCAAATCAAGCAGAACGTATGAAAATAAGCGTGTTTTCGGATTCCTGATCCTTCAGTGTTGCTATTTCTTCTACTGCAAAATACAATGTTGTTCTTTGTTGAAGTCAATCTAGACATTGATAAATATGAAGGACAAAGCAGTTTTAACATAGTTTGAGTAAAGGAATTCATTTTATACATAAAATCCCAAATCATGCAGAACGTATGAAAATAAGCTTATTCTCGGATTCCTGTTCCTTCAAGTGTTGCTCTTTCTACTACTGCAAAATACGTTGTTCTTTGTTGAAGTAAATCTAGACATTGATAAATATGAAGGACAAAGCAGTTTTCACTTGGTTTGAGTGAAGGAATTCATTTTATACATAAAATCCCAAATCATTCAAAACGTATGAAAAGAAGCTTATTCTCGGATTCCTGATCCTTCAGTGTTGCTTTTTCTTCTACTGCAAAATACAATGTTGTTCTTTGTTGAAGTCGATCTAGACATTGATAAATATGAAGGACAAAGCAGTTTTAACTTGGTTTGAGTGAAGGAATTCATTTTATACATAAAATCCCAAATCATGCAGAACGTATGAAAATAAGCTTATTCTCGGATTACTGATCCTTCAGTGATGCTCTTTCTTCTACTGCAAAATCCAGTGTTGTTCTTTGTTGAAGTCAATCTAGACATTGATAAATATGAAGGACAAAGCAGTTTTCACTTGGTTTGAGTGAAGGATTTGCAGCTGAAAACCTCCCGCTCCCGCTTTTGATTGTGTATAGTCGGGCTTTCGAGCCTTTTCTTACCCGGTTTTTAGAAATTATGGTTAGACATTCAGACCTTGCAGCCGAAGACCTCCACTCCCTCTTTTGATCATACATTGTCGGGCATTCGCACCTTGTCTTACCCGCTTTTTACAAACTATAGTCAGACTTTCACATCTTGCAGCTGAACCACCTCAGCTCCCTGTTTTGATCATGTATGGTCTGGCAATACTACCTTTTCTTACCCGTTTGTGAGTAATTATGGCTGGACATTCACACCTACTTGCAGTCGAACAGCTCTGCTCTCGCTTTTGATGGTATATATTCGGGCATTCGAACCTTTTCTTAGCAGCTTTTTACAAACCATGGTTGAACTTTCACACCTTCTTGTAGCCGAACACCTCCGCTCCCGCTTTTGATGGTGTATAGTCAGGCATTTGAACCTTTTCTTTCCCGCTTTTTACAAACTATGGTCGGACATTCAAACCTTCTTGTAGCCGAAAACCTCCGCTCCCTCTTTTGATCATACATTGTCGGGCATTCGCACCTTTTCTTACCCGTTTTTTACAAACCATGGTCGGACTGTCACACATTCTTGTAGCCAAACACATCCGCTCCCGCTATTGATTGTGTACAGTCGGGTATTTTAACCTTTTCTTACCCGTTTTTTACCAACTATGGTCGGACATTCACACCTTCTTACAGCGGAACACCTCCGCTCCCTCTTTTGATGTTGTATGTTTGGGCATTCGAACCTTTTCTTACCCGCTTTTTACAAACTATGCTCGGACATTCAAACCTTCTTGTAGCCGAACACATCCACTCCTGCTTTTGATGATGTATGGTTGGGCATTCAAACCTACTTGATGCCCGCTTTTCATTAATTTTTGTGGACATTCACACCTTGTCACAGCCAAACACCTCCGCTCCCTGTTTTGATCATGTATGGTTGGACATTCGCTCCTTTTCTCACCCGTTTTTTGCCAACTATGGTCGGCTGTTCACAGCTTCCTCTCCACCATACTTGGTGGGATACTCCGCTCCCTCTTTTGATCATACATTGTTGGGCATTCGCACCTTATCTTACCCGCTTTTTACAAACTATAGTCAGACATTCATACCTTGCAGCTGAACCACCTCCGCTCCCTGTTTTGATCATGTATGGTCTGGCAATACTACCTTTTCTTACCCGTTTGTGAGTAATTAATCCCAAAATATTGAGCATAAAATAAGTCTTTATGCTGATGATGTATTACTTTTCCTTCAGAACTCACAGACGTCTCTCAGTCACACGATCACACTCATAAATAAATTCTCAGCACTTTCTGACTACTCTATCAACTGGTCTAAGACCACAGTTCTGCCCATTAACTGTAGGGTCCATAATATACCTGCGATCACTTTACAGTCAGGAAATATTAGATATTTAGGCATAAACATTTCCTCCAGGCTCTCAGAGCTAACAAAGCTAAATTATGTGCAATTATTAAAGACAGTAGAGGACGATCTCTCGTTGGAAGTCCTTACCTATATCACTTATGGGGAGAGTTACATCCATTAAAATGATGATACTACCAAAAGTTAACTATTTGTTCTCAATGATCCCCATAAAACCATCTGCTACTTGGTTTAAGTCACTAGATTCATGCATCTCCAAATTTCTGTGGAAAAACAAACCACCACGTATTAGTTTAAAAACCCTACAGAAGACCAAGGACAGTGGTGGATTAGATTTACCTCATTTTCAGCACTATTCCTTAGACAATAGGTTACAATATATATCAAAATGGTTTAAACCTTGTTGTTGTCACAGTTCCCAGAGACGTTGTAATCGTTGAGGATTCTATATTCACCCCCTCATTAGAGGCACGTAATGCAGATTGATGACACTGAATCTTCTTCTCTGTTCATTGCTGGCATCATTCCCAGCATCGTAAGTGTTCGTGGCATTGTTAGCCTCTTCTTCTGGATCTTGATATCGAGAATCCTTTTGTATTTCTGGTTTGTCAGTCCTCTGTCTTCGTTCACCGGAGTCTTTGTCTTTTTGTCCTTGAGTTTGGTGATTTTTTCTTCCTTTGATGCCTTGACACAATGTGACAGGTGATACCACGTGGGAGATTCTGTAACTTGGATTGCTGTCCCTGTGCTGCGAAATGGCTGTGCTGCTCAAATGGTCTCTCCTTCATCATGGTTACATGCTGCCATTCCGACATCTCGCCATTCCGACATGGGTCTCCAATTGTCGGAATGGCGACACTTAATTTTTTATCAAACGTCCCACCATTCCGACACTTTTTTCCTCCTATGGTCGGAATGGCGGTATGTTTTTTGTTTTTTTTTAACATGGCGAGACTGAAACTGATTAAGCAGAAATACAGTGTCAGTGAGCTGTCACAGCAGCCAGCTGGAGCGGAGCTCTCCACAGAGCCCATGCGTCTTTTGCACGCTGTCATCATATGCAAAAGTAATAATTGCAATTACAGATATCACGGCTACTGCACAGGACACAGTTGCGAGCACTCTGCCTTGCCTTGCCAATAGAAGAAGATAGAAATGACAGCATAGAACGTATAAAACACAACAAAATGCAGTAAAAACGTTTATTCATGTTATTCACGTGATTTATGAGTACTCACTCCAATTTTGGGAAGCGCGGATGGGTTTTGCGCATTTGGCACAAACACACAGCCGCAACGGTTGTAGCTTTATACAGCCTGTTGATATCTTAAGGACCTAACTGGTCACACCTGGGACTAAATGTCATGTAGAGATTGTTTTTACATGACATTACAGCTGAACATATAGCTTTCATCCACAAACCAACGTGGGAGAGCCCGAAGACGCATGTGCCAGACGCACATAGGCATGCGTAAAACCAATTTTGACCACTTCATACTGTTTATTTGCTTTCTTTTAGTTAACTTTCGTTTCTTTTGGATTCTTGTGCGTGTTATGGAGCCGTTTTGGTCCATGTTTGTAAGCCTTTTTTTCCTGGATTAAATTTTCGGAAGTTGAAACAAGTGGCATTGGAGTGTGTGATTGAAAACCACCGCGGACTGCTTCTCCTCCTCCAGTTGCCGAGACTTTGTGTTTTTAATAACGCTTGTCTATAAACATGTTAAACATATAAATTGCATGAACAGAAAGAAGGGACTCACCTGTTGAGTAACACACATTTCCTTATACGGAAAGCCTTGTCGGAATGGTGGGACATTTGAACGTCAGAATAGCGGGATGTCGCAATGGTGGGATGTCGGAATGGTGGGACGTTTGCATGTCGGAATGGTGGTATGTCGGAATGGTGGTATGTCGGAATGGTGGGATGTCGGAATAGCGGGATGTCGGAATGGCGGGATTTCGGAATGGGTGTTGCCACCCCCTTCATCATATACACAGTTATTTATACATCACCTTCCACCATGAAGCGTTGTCCCTTTTTGTGTCTCTCTTTGTTCTTAAAATGCTGTTATGCATGTCTAAACCAATCCATTAAATTAGATCATTTTGGCAGTAAAGCGATCTACAATGTGCTTGGTCGCAAAGCTGCTCATCTGTGGTAAACAGCTCTTCAGAAAGGCATTCTTCAATTGATTTCACTAATTCTATGTAATAATTTTGTGATTTCCTACAAAACTACACTTCTTCTCCCATCTGTCTGAGTATTTAATATTGTCTGGGTCCCGTTAAAACATGTATTTTTCCCATCTAATTCCTTGTTTGCTTTAAAACAAGTATTCCCCATTTTCTATCCCTTCAGTAGCCAACCAGTTTGTATGGGGTACACTGGAGCAACATGACTGATCAGTAAAACACTGCTTTTGTTGTCACCGCAAGGCTTCCCCCGTCGGTTGTTTCACTGAGACACTACTGAGTAACTATAACTCAACACAGTTTATACACATAACATTCATATACATACTAACAAACAAACAAACAATTATTTATCGCAATTTTCTCATCTCTGTTTGAACGTACACCCAGGTAAATATTCCTGTAGTCTTCTCATACCGACTATGGACCCATTCATTGTTTAACTTCACTGTTTTGCAAATCCTAATTGAATATTACACATTGACATTGAACTTTACTTGATAAGCAGGTCTTCATTGCATTCAGCAGCCTATATGTGAGCATCTATGTGTAAGCTGTTCTTCTTTGCATTTATCAGCAGCAAGCAATTCTTCATTGCACATGCATATGAAAATAGTAAAACAATTCCAATGCGTTAGCGAAACCTTCTATATCAGGAGTGTCCATCATGATGCTGGGAATAGAACCTCTTTCCCAGAATAGTTCAACCTTCATTACTCAACTGATCATAACTCCGCAATGAGCACATTTCAAAGTATCATTCCTCTACATATATTCAAAAATCTATGTGTAAATGTTTAATATTTCTTATATTTGTTGATGTCATTCTGTGTGCATGTGGCCTAAACCCAATCTCTGTGTGGCAATTTTAATTTAAACAAGTTGAACTCTGCCTCTGATCATTTAAAAAAGGTGTGTACCAATATCAACCTTTCTCAGGTAATTACTGATCCTACAAAACCAAAGAGATCCTTCAAGGTTGTCCCTGATTGGCTCAATCTTAACAAATCAAAGGTAGAAAATCCGCAGTATCTGAACTTGGTGTTAGTTATCACTGCTCAATAGCCTGTATCAGAATTGCAAAAATGAAAACATTAGGTCCACGCTTGGTATCCAGATCCTGAAACATCTCCATGAGCAGGCTTTTTTTTAACTGATCTGTTGAATAGTTATATGACACTGTTAAAATCCCAGATGAAGATCTAGCACTTGACCATTTTTGTAAATCTTCTAATTCCATAGTTGATAAACACGCCCCTTTTAAAAAGTATAGAACTTAGAACAGGTCTATCCCTGGCTTTCGGCAGAACTGTCTTCTTTACTTTTTTTTCCCCTTGTCCTGTTCAGCATTATGTCAGAAGAATTGTAGTCTGAATAACTATGATGCCAAACAGATTTGTTTTGCCAAGGGAAGTTTTATAAATGTAAAGCTCCCCTTGATGCCCATTTATTTATTTCTTTTTACAATATATGACATGAACTGAAATGAACCGGACCGGGGGACAAGGAAAGAAGAAGAGGAAAGAAGAGGAAACAGAAAAAAAATAGAAACAAAAACCAGACAACCAGCTGCTACACCTGTAAAAAACAAAACAGACAACAATCCATGGCCTATGAGGGGAATCCAGCCTTAGCGCCAAGAGGAGCACCTGAAAGCAGACAAGCAGAGAAAAAACAAACACACAAACAAACAAAAACAAGCACAAGAAGCGGCAATCGCATACAACACAGCTGTGGATATAGATGACCTGAGACGACATGATAATACATCAACTGCTTAGTGACCATGCTACTGGACTAATGAATGTGTGTGTGTGTGTGTGAGAACATGCAACACCCATGGCACAGGACCTACATGATAACCGTGCTTAGTTATGAGTGTATAAGCGTACAGGGCCACAATCCACAGCCCCCCAAACAATCAGAAGCAGGCAGAGAGGGCCACAAGACCCAGGCCACCAGCAGCCCCCACAGAGCACAGAACCCAGGTAGCCCACCGCAGGGGCAACCACGCATCCACCCAGAAGACTGCAGAGGAAGCCCCTGGAAAGAGCCCCCATAAGCATAGGGCAGAGGCACTCCGGGAACCAGGGGCAACAGCCCACCGACCCCGCCAGGCCCCAGCCGCCCAGACATGGGCCGTGCACTGGACCTGGGCCCCAGGAGCCCGAGCGCCCCCAAACCCCCCGGCAGAGGCCCCACCCAATACCCAGGAGGGCCAAGCGCCCCAGACAGCCACAAAGTGGGTCAGCGCCTGCCCCAGCGCCCCTGGCCAAGTGCCCTGGGAGTCAAGACGTGCCCACAGGTGGGTGAAGTCGCGAGCAGTGGGGAGAGGCAACGCTGATGCCCCATCGGGAGAAACACAGGCAGGCCAGGCGACAGCAAGTCCCAGATCCAGGCCCAATCATTACCACACACACTTTCACGTCCCATACATCCACACATCCACACATCCTACCTCCCTCGACTCTGCTGGGGTGTAGTGCAGCGGGCACACCAGGAGGCCAGCAACCCCCCAGCCACCACAGACCCCGAACCAGCAGAACAATTAATTAATCCTCCTGGCCCCTCCTGCCCCGAGCAGACACCAGGAAGCAGGGGTGTGCGAAGAAGACCCCTCCCCTCACCCTTCTGGCTCTTCAATATTTTCTAATAGTGAGCAATTAAAATTGAGGGGCAGCCAAACTTGTAGAACTGGGAGCGCGGCACTCTGGGCAGCCTACATACCCAAAGAGCCCCGCCCACCAGATGCCACTCAGTGTAACCACCCCCCAAGACCTAATGTGTGTGTGTGAGTGTGTTTGATAAGTACTAATGTCTAAGGTGTAATTAAAACAGGGGCAGGGAACTGCAGAGTGCAACCAAAGGGGACCACCTACGTGGCCCCATCCACTACACCCCACCGAACACACACGCCCCCAAAACCCTTCATGTGTGAGTGTGTGCTGTGTACAGGAGCCAGAAGGGAGAGGGGTATGGGGATATATACCGGGGGAGCTACTCTCCCCCAGAGAGGGCAGCCAGGGACTGGCTGCAATAGGCATCCCCGCTACCTGGGAGCCAGCAATGGGCAGGAGGGCCTGATGTCCACCAGGCTCGGGGCCTGCAGCGACCATATTCCGGGAGCTACTGTACCCCCAGAAGGTACCCATCCCGCCCCACCCCACTCAACCCAACCCCACCCCGGAGGACCTCTACAAAAAACAAACAAACAAACCACCCGGTCACACCAGTCGCAGCAGCCCGGGCCTGAGACCCACCATCACCCAGCAACCCACCACCACCACTATGTGATAAAACTAATCAGAGGGGACCAGAGAGAATGAAATTCAGCCAATTGATGTTTTGAGGAGGCAGACATTGTTTCCATGCTAATATAATCTAAAAGAAAATTTCTAAACTGGTTAATACACAGATTGTTCTTCGCTTTCCAGTTCATGAGAATAGTTTTCTTTGCGATACATAACACTGTGACAACCATGTGTGCTGAGTTAATTTCCATGTTGATGTTGTCTAAGTCACCCAGTATGCACAGTGTGGGGCATGCAGGGATGCTACACTTTAGCCATGTTGATAGGTCCTCACAGACTTCAAGCCAGAACTTCTGGACAGGCGCAGAAAACCACAAAGCGTGTACATAATCATCAGGTGTGTTATCTGTGCAATGTGAGCAGATGTTTGAGTGTGTTAGACCCATCCTGAACATCCTTTGTCCTGTATAGTGTGTTCTATGAAGGATTTTGTATTGTATGAGCTTTAAATTAGGATTTCGAGTCTTTATGAAGGTGTTCAAACATATTTGTGGTTAGAAGCTATGACCAGAACTGATGGATAAATCTGCCTCCCATTTTGAGGATGGAAGAGACATTGTGTCATCTATCTTAGACAATAATTTATATATTTTTGATAGTAGTTTTGGGGTACAGATGCTTAGAAATTCTGCTACCCTAGTCGGGGGTTGTAAGTCTGGTTGGTGGAGGATATATCCATCCATCCATCCATCATCTGCCGCTTATCCGGGGGTCGGGTCGCGGGGGCAGCAGCTTGAGCAGAGAAACCCAGACGTCTCTGTCCCCGGCCACTTCCTCCAGCTCTTCCGGGGGGACCCCGAGGCGTTCCCAGGCCAGCCGAGAGACATAGTCTCTCCAACGTGTCCTGGGTCTCCCCCGGGGTCTCCTCCCAGTGGGACGTGCCCGGAACACCTCCCCAGGGAGGCGCCCAGGGGGCATCCTAACCAGATGCCCGAGCCACCTCATCTGACTCCTCTCAATGCGGAGGAGCAGCGGTTCTACTCCGAGCCCCTCCCGGATGACTGAGCTTCTCACCCTATCTCTAAGGGAGAGCCCAGACACCCTGCAGAGGAAACCCATTTCGGCCGCTTGTATTCGCGATCTTGTTCTTTCGGTCACTACCCACAACTCGTGACCATAGGTGAGGATGGGAACGTAGATTGACCAGTAAGTAGAGGCACCGGTCATACAGAGACCGAACGGCCCCTATCAAGGGGTCCGGCACTCCATATTCCCGGAGCACCCCCCACAGGACTCCACGAGGGACACGGTCGAACGCTTTCTCCAAGTCCACAAAACACATGTAGACTGGTTGGGCGAACTCCCATGCACCCTCCAGGATCCTGCCGAGGGTATAGAGCTGGTCCACTGTTCCACGGCCAGGACGAAAGCCACACTGCATCTCCTGAATCCGAGGCTCGATTATCCGACGGATCCTCCTCTCCAATACCCCCGAATAGACCTTACCAGGGAGGCTGAGGAGTGTGATACCCCTATAGTTGGAACACACCCTCCGGTCCCCCTTTTTAAAGAGGGGGACCACCACCCCAATCTGCCAGTCCAGAGGCACTGTCCCCGATGTCCACGCGATACTGCAGAGGCGTGTCAGCCAAGACAGCCCTACAACATCCAGAGCCTTGAGAAACTCAGGACGGACCTCATCCACCCCCGGGGCCTTGCCACCGAGGAGCTTTTTAACCACCTCGGCAACCTCAGCCCCAGAAATGGGAGGCCCCGTCTCCGAGCTCTCCGACTCTGCCTCTTCCGAGCACGTGTTGGTAGGATTGAGGAGTTCCTCGAAGTACTCCCCCCACCGACTCACAACATCCCTAGTTGAGGTCAGCAAAGCCCCGTCCGCACTGTAAACAGTGTTGACTGTGAGCCGCTTCCCCCCCCTGAGATGCCGGATGGTGGACCAGAATCTTTTCGAGGCCGTCCGGAAATCGTTCTCCATGGTCTCACCGAACTCCTCCCAGGCCCGAGTTTTTGCCTCAGCAACCGCCGAAGCCGTGGCCCGTCTGGCCCGTCGGTACCTATCAGCTTCTTCCAGGGTCCCACTGGCCAAAAAGGCCCGATAGGACTCCTTCTTCAGCTTGACGGCTTCCCTCACCACTGGTGTCCACCAGCAGGTTCGAGGGTTGCCGCCACGACAGGGACCGACCACCTTACGGCCACAACTCCGACCAGCTGCCTCGGCAATGGAGTCACGGAACATGGCCCATTCAATGTCCCCCACCTCAAATATGGTTGAAGCTCTGCCGGAGGTGGGAGTTAAAGCTCCTTCTGACGGGGGATTCTGACAAACGCTCCCAGCAGACCCTCACAATACGTTTGGGCCTGCCAGGTCTGATCGGCATCCTCCCCCACCAGCGGAGCCAACTCACCACCAGGTGGTGATCAGTTGACAGCTCCGCCCCTCTCTTCACCCGAGTGTCCAGGACATACGGCCGCAAGTCCGATGATACAACCACAAAGTCGATCATCGAACTGCGGCCAAGGGTGTCCTGGTGCCAAGTGCACATATGGACACCCTTATGCCTGAACATGGTGTTCGTTATGGACAGTCTATGACTGGCACAGAAGTCCAACAACATAACACCACTCTGATTCAGATCGGGGGGGCCGTTCCTCCCAATCACACCCCTCCAGGTCTCACTGTCATTGCCCACGTGAGCATTGAAGTCCCCCAGCAGAATGAGGGAGTCTCCGGTAGGAGCATTCTCCAGTGCCTCCCCCAGAGACTCCAAAAAGAGTAGGTACTCTGAACTGCTGTTTGGCGCATAGGCACAAACAACAGTCAGGACTCGTCCCCCCACCCAAGGCGGAGGGAGGCTACCCTCTCGTTCACTGGGGTAAACCCCAATGTACTGGCACACAGCCGGGGGGGCAATAAGTATGCCCACACCTGCTCTGCGCCTCTCACCACGGGCAACTCCAGAGTGGAAGAGAGTCCAACCCCTCTCAAGAGTACTGGTTCCAGATCCCAAGCCGTGCGTCGAGGTGAGTCCGACTATATCTAACGGTCTGATGAAGTTTCAACAATAAACAACAAACTTTGTATTATGAGAAAGAACCAGACTCATTCTTTAGGAATCCGAAAATAAGCTCTATTTTACGAGTTATGCACGAATTCGGATTCTCCTATAAAACGAATTCCTTAACTCAAACCAAGTTAAGACTGCTTTGTCCTTCATATTTATTCATGTCTAATCAAGTTTCAATGATAAACAACGTTGTACTTTGTAGAATGAGAAAGAACTTCTTCAGCAATAAGCATCTCTCGACAAATGACGAAATACAGATTTTGCTATAAAATTAATTGCTATCAGCCTGACTTAAAACTGTTTGTCTTCCTTATTTATCCACTTCAAATCAAGTTTCAACAATTAAAAAATTTTTGTAGTTTGAGAAAGAACAACTTAATCTTGAGCAATCAGTATAAAAAGAAGGTAAGCAAAGGTGCGAATGTCAAACCATACATGATCAAAACAGGGAGCGGAGGTGTTTGGCTGAGACAAGGTGTGAATGTCCACCCATAATTAATGAAAAGCGGGCAACAAGTATGTTCGAATGCCCAACCATACATCATCAAAAGCAAGAGTGGATATGTTCAGCTACAAGAAGGTTTGAACGTCTGACCATAGTTTGTAAAAAGCGGGTAAGAAAAGGTTCGAATGCCCGAACATACACCATCAAAGGAGGGAGCGGAGGTGTTCCGCTGTAAGAAGGTGTGAATGTCCGACCATAGTTGGTAAAAAACGGGTAAGAAAAGGTTAAAATACCCGACTGTACACAATCAGTAGCGGGTGCGGAGTTGTTCGGCTACTAAAAGGTGTGAAAGTCCAACCATGGTTTGTAAAAAGCGGGTAAGAAAAGGTGCGAATGCCCGAAAAAGTATGATCAAAAGAGGGAGCGGAGGTGTTCGGCTGCAAGAAGGTGTGAATGTACACCCATAATTACTGAAAAATGGGTAAGAAAAGGTGCGAATGCCCAACTATACATAATCAAAAGCAGGAGTGGATGTGTTCGGCTCCAAGAAGGGTTGAATGTCTGACCATAGTTTGTAAAAAGCAGGTAAGAAAAGGTTTGACTGCCCGAACATACACCATCAAAAGAGGGAGTGGAGGTGTTCCGCTGTAAGAAGGTGTGAATGTCCGACCATAGTTGGTAAAAAACGGGTAAGAAAAGGTTAAAATACCCGACTGTACACAATCAATAGCGGGAGCGGAGTTGTTCGGCTACAAGAAGGTGTGAAAGTCCAACCATCGTTTGTCAAAAGCTGGTAAGAAAAGGTTCGAATGCCCGAATATATACCATCAAAAGCGGAAGCGGAGGTGTTCGGCTGCAAGAAGGTGTGAACGTCCGACCAAAGTTGGCAAAAAGCAGTAAAGAAAAGGTTCGAATATCCAAACATAATTAAAAGCGAGAGAGATTGTGTTCAGCTGCAAGTAGGTGTGAATATCCAGCCATAATTACTCACAAACGGGTAAGAAAATGTAGTATTGCCAGACCATACATGATCAAAACAGGGAGCGGAGGTGGTTTAGCTGCAGGGGTGAATGTCCAACTAAAGTTCAAATATATTAACAAAAGCGGAAGGAGAGGTCTTCGGATTAGAGTGGTTGAAATTTCCAACCATAATCTATAAAATGCGGTGAAAAAAAAAAGGTGTGAAGGAATGAATTTTATAGCAAAATCCGAAATCATGCATAACTCCGCAAAAGGAACGTATTGCTCAACCAAAGGGATGCTTCTTTCTCATTCAGGGTAATATGAGGAACTTTATGCTTGATACATTTTAGACACGGATAACTATGAATGACAAAGCAATTTTAACTTGGTTTGAGCAAAGCAATTCATTTTATAGGAAAATCCGAAATCGTGCAGGACTCATGAAAGTAAGCTTATTCTCGGATTCCTGATCCTCCAGTGTTGCTCTTTCCTATACTGCAAAATACAGCCTTGTTCTTTGTTGAAATCGATATAGACATTGATAAATATGAAGGACAAAGCAGTTTCCACTTTGTTTGAGTGAAGGAAATAATTTTATAGCAAAATCCCAAATAAAGCAGAACGTATGAAAATAAGCGTGTTTTCGGATTCCTGATCCTTCAGTGTTGCTATTTCTTCTACTGCAAAATACAATGTTGTTCTTTGTTGAAGTCAATCTAGACATTGATAAATATGAAGGACAAAGCAGTTTTAACATAGTTTGAGTAAAGGAATTCATTTTATACATAAAATCCCAAATCATGCAGAACGTATGAAAATAAGCTTATTCTCGGATTCCTGTTCCTTCAAGTGTTGCTCTTTCTACTACTGCAAAATACAATGTTGTTCTTTGTTGAAGTAAATCTAGACATTGATAAATATGAAGGACAAAGCAGTTTTCACTTGGTTTGAGTGAAGGAATTCATTTTATACATAAAATCCCAAATCATTCAAAACGTATGAAAAGAAGCTTATTCTCGGATTCCTGATCCTTCAGTGTTGCTTTTTCTTCTACTGCAAAATACAATGTTGTTCTTTGTTGAAGTCGATCTAGACATTGATAAATATGAAGGACAAAGCAGTTTTAACTTGGTTTGAGTGAAGGAATTCATTTTATACATAAAATCCCAAATCATGCAGAACGTATGAAAATAAGCTTATTCTCGGATTACTGATCCTTCAGTGATGCTCTTTCTTCTACTGCAAAATCCAGTGTTGTTCTTTTGTTGAAGTCAATCTAGACATTGATAAATATGAAGGACAAAGCAGTTTTGACTTGGTTTGAGTGAAGGATTTGCAGCTGAAAACCTCCCGCTCCCGCTTTTGATTGTGTATAGTCGGGCTTTCGAGCCTTTTCTTACCCGGTTTTTAGAACTTATGGTTAGACATTCAGACCTTGCAGCCGAAGACCTCCACTCCCTCTTTTGATCATACATTGTCGGGCATTCGCACCTTGTCTTACCCGCTTTTTACAAACTATAGTCAGACATTCACATCTTGCAGCTGAACCACCTCAGCTCCCTGTTTTGATCATGTATGGTCTGGCAATACTACCTTTTCTTACCCGTTTGTGAGTAATTATGGCTGGACATTCACACCTACTTGCAGTCGAACAGCTCTGCTCTCGCTTTTGATGGTATATATTCGGGCATTCGAACCTTTTCTTAACTGCTTTTTGCAAACTTTGGTCGGACGTTCACACCTTCTTGCAGCCGAACACCTCCGCTTCCGCTTTTGATGGTATATATTCGGGCATTCGAACCTTTTCTTAGCAGCTTTTTACAAACCATGGTTGAACTTTCACACCTTCTTGTAGCCGAACAACTCCGCTCCCGCTTTTGATGGTGTATAGTCAGGCATTTGAACCTTTTCTTTCCCGCTTTTTACAAACTATGGTCGGACATTCAAACCTTCTTGTAGCCGAAAACCTCCGCTCCCTCTTTTGATCATACATTGTCGGGCATTCGCACCTTTTCTTACCCGTTTTTTACAAACCATGGTCGGACTGTCACACATTCTTGTAGCCAAACACATCCGCTCCCGCTATTGATTGTGTACAGTCGGGTATTTTAACCTTTTCTTACCCGTTTTTTACCAACTATGGTCGGACATTCACACCTTCTTACAGCGGAACACCTCCGCTCCCTCTTTTGATGTTGTATGTTTGGGCATTCGAACCTTTTCTTACCCGCTTTTTACAAACTATGCTCGGACATTCAAACCTTCTTGTAGCCGAACACATCCACTCCTGCTTTTGATGATGTATGGTTGGGCATTCAAACCTACTTGTTGCCCGCTTTTCATTAATTTTTGTGGACATTCACACCTTGTCACAGCCAAACACCTCCGCTCCCTGTTTTGATCATGTATGGTTGGACATTCGCTCCTTTTCTCACCCGTTTTTTGCCAACTATGGTCGGCTGTTCACAGCTTCCTCTCCACCATACTTGGTGGGATATTCACACCCACTTGCATCCGAAGACCTTTTGTTGATATTTAGTCGGTCAATCGCAGCTTACCCGCTTTTGGCAAACTATGGCCTTCATGCAGCCAAACACCTCTGATCTCGCTTTTGATGATGTAAGGTTGGGCATTCAGACCTTGCTTCACCTGCTTTTCACCAAATATAGTCGGACATTCACACCTTCTTGCAGCCGAACACTTCCGCTCCACCTTTTAGTGTTCTATCACACCTTTTTTTTCACCACATTTTATAGATTATGGTTGGAAATTCTCAACCACTCTCATCCGAAGACCTCTCCTCCCGCTTTTGTTAATATATTTGAACTTTAGTCGGACATTCACACCTTCTTGCAGCTGAACCACCTCCGCTCCCTGTTTTGATCATGTATGGTCTGGCAATACTACCTTTTCTTACCCGTTTGTTAGTAATTATGGCTGGACATTCACACCTACTTGCAGCCGAACACCACCTCTCCCGCTTTTGATGATGTATGGACGGGCATTCTTACCTTTTCTAACACATTTTTCAGCAATTATGGTCGGAGATTCACACTTACTCACAGCCGAACAACTCCGCTCCCGCATTTGATGGTGTATAGTCGGGCATTCTCACCCTTTCTCATCAGCTTTTTGCAAATTATGATCTGACATTCACACCTGCTTTTGATAATGTATGGTTTGGCATTCGCACCTTTTCTTACCCATTTTTCAGTAATTATGGGTGGACATTCACACCTTCTTGCAGCTGAACACGTCCTCTCCCGCTATTGATTGTGTACAGTCGGGTATTTTAACCTTTTCTTACCCGCTTTTTACCAAATATGGTCGGACATTCACACCGTCTTACAGCGGAACACCTCTGCTCCCGCTTTTGATGGTGTATAGTCAGGCATTTGAACCTTTTCTTACCCGCTTTTTACAAACTATGGTCGGACATTCAAACCTTCTTGTAGCCGAAAACCTCCGCTCCCTCTTTTGATTATACATTGTTGGGCATTCGCACCTTATTTACAAACTATAGTCAGACATTCACACCTTGCAGCTGAGCCACCTCAGCTCCCTGTTTTGATAGTGTATGTTCGGGCATTCGAACCTATTCTTACCCCCTTTTTACAAACTATGCTCGGAGATTCACACCTACTCACAGCCGAACAACTCCGCTCCCGCATTTGATAATGTCTTGTCCGGCATTCTAGTCTCTTCTAACACATTTTTCAGCAATTATGGTTGGACATTCACACCTACTCACAGCCGAACACTTCCGCTCCCACATTTGATGGTGTATAGCCGGGCATTTTCACCCTTTCTCATCAGCTTTTTGCAAATTATGATCTGACATTCACACCTACTTGCAGTCGAACAGCTCTGCTCCCGCTTTTGATTATGTTTGGTTGGATATTCGAACCTTTTCTTAACTGCTTTTTACAAACTTTGGTCGGACGTTCACACCTTCTTGCAGCCGAACACATCCACTTCCACTTTTGATGGTATATATTCGGGCATTCGAACCTTTTCTTACCCGCTTTTTACAAACCGTGGTCGGACTTTCACACCTTCTTGTAGCCAAACAACTCCGCTCCCGCTATTGATTGTGTACAGTCGGGTATTTTAACCTTTTCTTACCCGCTTTTTACCAACTATGGTCGGACATTTACACCTTCTTACAGCGGAACACCTCCGCTCCCTCTTTTGATGGTCTATGTTCGGGCATTCGAACCTTTTCTTACCCGCTTTTTACAAACTATGGTCGGACATTCAAACTTTCTTGTAGCCGAACACATCCACTCCTGCTTTTGATGATGTATGGTTGGGCATTTTCACCTTTTCTTACCCATTTTTCAGTAATTATGGGTGGACATTCACACCTTCTTGCAGCTGAACAACTCCTCTCCCGCTTATGATCATGTGCGGTTTGATATTTGAAAATTTTCTTTCATGTTTTAAAGCAATTATTGATGGACATTCAAATCTTCTTGTAGCCGAACACATCCACTCCTGCTTTTGATGATGTATGGTAAGCTTTTCTTACCCGCTTTTTACAAACTATGGTCGGACATTCAAACCTTCTTGTAGCCAAAACCCTCCGCTCCCTCTTTTGATCATACATTGTTGGGCATTCGCACCTTATCTTACCCGCTTTTTACAAACTATAGTCAGACATTCATACCTTGCAGCTGAACCACCTCCGCTCCCTGTTTTGATCATGTATGGTCTGGCAATACTACCTTTTCTTACCCGTTTGTGAGTAATTAATCCCAAAATATTGAGCATAAAATAAGTCTTTATGCTGATGATGTATTACTTTTCCTTCAGAACTCACAGACGTCTCTCAGTCACACGATCACACTCATAAATAAATTCTCAGCACTTTCTGACTACTCTATCAACTGGTCTAAGACCACAGTTCTGCCCATTAACTGTAGGGTCCATAATATACCTGCGATCACTTTACAGTCAGGAAATATTAGATATTTAGGCATAAACATTTCCTCCAGGCTCTCAGAGCTAACAAAGCTAAATTATGTGCAATTATTAAAGACAGTAGAGGACGATCTCTCGTTGGAAGTCCTTACCTATATCACTTATGGGGAGAGTTACATCCATTAAAATGATGATACTACCAAAAGTTAACTATTTGTTCTCAATGATCCCCATAAAACCATCTGCTACTTGGTTTAAGTCACTAGATTCATGCATCTCCAAATTTCTGTGGAAAAACAAACCACCACGTATTAGTTTAAAAACCCTACAGAAGACCAAGGACAGTGGTGGATTAGATTTACCTCATTTTCAGCACTATTCCTTAGACAATAGGTTACAATATATATCAAAATGGTTTAAACCTTGTTGTTGTCACAGTTCCCAGAGACGTTGTAATCGTTGAGGATTCTATATTCACCCCCTCATTAGAGGCACGTAATGCAGATTGATGACACTGAATCTTCTTCTCTGTTCATTGCTGGCATCATTCCCAGCATCGTAAGTGTTCGTGGCATTGTTAGCCTCTTCTTCTGGATCTTGATATCGAGAATCCTTTTGTATTTCTGGTTTGTCAGTCCTCTGTCTTCGTTCACCGGAGTCTTTGTCTTTTTGTCCTTGAGTTTGGTGATTTTTTCTTCTTTTGATGCCTTGACACAATGTGACAGGTGATACCACGTGGGAGATCCTGTAACTTGGATTGCTGTCCCTGTGCTGCGAAATGGCTGTGCTGCTCAAATGGTCTCTCCTTCATCATGGTTACATGCTGCCATTCCGACATCTCGCCATTCCGACATGGGTCTCCAATTGTCGGAATGGCGACACTTAATTTTTTATCAAACGTCCCACCATTCCGACACTTTTTTCCTCCTATGGTCGGAATGGCGGTATGTTTTTTGTTTTTTTTAACATACCGCCATTCCGACAGTTCCTTTTAATAGCCTATTTTTTACCCAAAACATTTTGCACTAATGATATGCCGGCGCAAATACGCCCTAAAGTTTGGCGCACAAGCTTTGCACATGCAAAGGCCACAGCCTCGCAAACAAACTTTAATAATCTATTATCAAAATCCCCTGAATTTCAAATATAAAAATACAGATATTAATATAACTCTGGCGAGACTGAAACTGATTAAGCAGAAATACAGTGTCAGTGAGCTGTCACAGCAGCTGGAGCGGAGCTCTCCACAGAGCCCATGCGTCTTTTGCACACCATCAAAAGAGGGAGCGGAGGTGTTCCGCTGTAAGAAGGTGTGAATGTCCGACCATAGTTGGTAAAAAGCGGGTAAGAAAAGGTTAAAATACCCGACTGTACACAATCAATAGCGGGAGCGGAGTTGTTCGGCTACTAAAAGATGTGAAAGTCCGACTATGGTTTGTAAAAAGCGGGTAAGAAAAGGTGCTAATGCCCGACAATGTATGATCAAAAGAGGGAGTGGAGGTTTTCGGCTGTAAGAAGGTCTGAATGTCCAACTATAATTTGTAAAAACCGGGTAAGAAAAGGCTTGAAAGCCCGACTATACACCATCATAAGCGGGAGAGGAGGTGTTCAGCTGTAAGAAGGTGTGAATGTCCACCCATAATTACTGAAAAATGGGTAAGAAAAGGTGCGAATGCCCAAACATACATCATCAAAAGCAGGAGTGGATGTGTTGGGCTACAAGAAGGTTTGAAAGTCTGACCATAGTTTGTAAAAAGCAGGTAAGAAAAGGTTTGACTGCCCGAACATACACCATCAAAAGAGGGAGCGGAGGTGTTCCGCTGTAAGAAGGTGTGAATGTCCGACCATAGTTGGTAAAAAGCGGGTAAGAAAAGGTTAAAATACCCGACTGTACACAATCAATAGCGGGAGCGGAGTTGTTCGGCTACT
Source organism: Leuresthes tenuis (assembly GCF_036924035.1). Classification (NCBI taxonomy): domain Eukaryota; kingdom Metazoa; phylum Chordata; class Actinopteri; order Atheriniformes; family Atherinopsidae; genus Leuresthes; species Leuresthes tenuis. The sequence continues at coordinate 9,986,838 of NW_027325366.1, forward strand.
AAAAGATGTGAAAGTCCGACTATGGTTTGTAAAAAGCGGGTAAGAAAAGGTGCTAATGCCCGACAATGTATGATCAAAAGAGGGAGTGGAGGTTTTCGGCTGCAAGAAGGTCTGAATGTCCAACCATAATTTGTATAAACCGGGTAAGAAAAGGCTTGAAAGCCCGACTATACACCATCATAAGCGGGAGAGGAGGTGTTCAGCTGTAAGAAGGTGTGAATGTCCACCCATAATTACTGAAAAATGGGTAAGAAAAGGTGCGAATGCCCAAACATACATCATCAAAAGCAGGAGTGGATGTGTTGGGCTACAAGAAGGTTTGAAAGTCCGACCATGGTTTGTAAAAAACGGGTAAGAAAAGGTGCGAATGCCCGACAATGTATATTCAAAAGAGGGAGCGGAGGTTTTTGGCTACAAGAAGGTTTGAATGTCCGACCATAGTTTGTAAAAAGCGGGTAAGAAAAGGTTCAAATGCCTGACAATACACCATCAAAAGCGTGAGCGGAGGTGTTCCGCTGTAAGACGGTGTGAATGTCCGACCATAGTTGGTAAAAAGCGGGTAAGAAAAGGTTAAAATACCCGACTGTACACAATCAATAGCGGGAGCGGAGTTGTTCGGCTACAAGAAGGTGTGAAAGTCCAACCATGGTTTGTAAAAAGCTGCTAAGAAAAGGTTCGAATGCCCGAATATATACCATCAAAAGCGGAAGCGGAGGTGTTCGGCTGCAAGAAGGTGTGAACGTCCGACCAAAGTTTGTAAAAAGCAGTTAAGAAAAGGTTCGAATATCCAACCAAACATAATCAAAAGCGGGAGCAGAGCTGTTCGACTGCAAGTAGGTGTGAATGTCCAGCCATAATTACTCACAAACGGGTAAAAAAAGGTAGTATTGCCAGACCATACATGATCAAAACAGGGAGCTGAGGTGGTTCAGCACCAAGGTGTGAATGTCTGACTATAGTTTGTAAAAAGCGGGTACGATAAGGTGCGAATGCCTGACAATGTATAATCAAAAGAGGGAGCAGAGGTTCCTCTCCCGCTTATGATGGTGTATAGTCGGGCTTTCAAGCCTTTTCTTACCCGGTTTTTACAAATTATAGTTGGACATTCAGACCTTCTTACAGCCGAAAACCTCCACTCCCTCTTTTGATCATACATTGTCGGGCATTAGCACCTTTTCTTACCCGCTTTTTACAAACCATAGTCGGACTTTCACATCTTTTAGTAGCCGAACAACTCCGCTCCCGCTATTGATTGTGTACAGTCGGGTATTTTAACCTTTTCTTACCCGCTTTTTACCAACTATGGTCGGACATTCACACCTTCTCACAGCGGAACACCTCCGCTCCCTCTTTTGATGGTGTATGTTCGGGCAGTCAAACCTTTTCTTACCTGCTTTTTACAAACTATGGTCAGACATTCAACCCTTCTTGGAGCCGAACACATCCACTCCTGGTTTTGATTATGTATAGTTGGGCATTCGCACCTTTTCTTACCCATTTTTCAGTAATTATGGGTGTACATTCACACCTTCTTGCAGCCGAACACCTCCGCTCCCTCTTTTGATCATACATTTTCGGGCATTCGCACCTTTTCTTACCCGCTTTTTACAAACCATGGTCGGACTTTCACACCTTTTAGTAGCCGAACAACTCCGCACCCGCTACTGATTGTGTACAGTTGGGTATTTTAACCTTTTCTTACCCGTTTTTTACCAACTATGGTCGGACATTCACACCTTCTTACAGCGGAACACCTCCGCTCCCTCCTTTGATGGTGTATGTTCGGGCATTCGAACCTTTTCTTACCCGCTTTTTACAAACTATGGTCAGACGTTCAAACCTTCTTGTAGCCGAACATATCCACTCCTGCTTTTGATGATGTACGGTTGGGCATTCGAACCTACTTGTTGCCCGCTTTTCATTAATTATGGGTGGACATTCACACCTTGTCTCAGCCAAACACCTCCGCTCCCTGTTTTGATCATGTATGGTTTGACATTCGCACCTTTGCTTACCCTCTTTTTATACTGATTGCTCAAGATTAAGTTGTTCTTTCTCAAACTACAAATTTTTTTTAATTGGTGAAACTTGATTTGAAGTGGATAAATAAGGAAGACAAACAGTTTTAAGTCAGGCTGATAGCAATTAATTTTATAGCAAAATCTGTATTTCGTCATTTGTCGAGAGATGCTTATTGCTGAAGAAGTTCTTTCTCATTCTACAAAGTACAACGTTGTTTATCATTGAAACTTGATTAGACATGAATAAATATGAAGGACAAAGCAGTCTTAACTTGGTTTGAGTTAAGGAATTCGTTTTATAGGAGAATCCGAATTCGTGCATAACTCGTAAAATAGAGCTTATTTTCGGATTCCTGAACAATGAGTCTGGTTCTTTCTCATAATACAAAGTTTGTTGTTTATTGTTGAAACTTCATCAGACCGTTAGATATAGTCGGACTCATCTCGACGCACGGCTTGGGATCTGGAACCAGTACTCTTGAGAGGGGTTGGACTCTCTTCCACTCTGGAGTTGCCCGTGGTGAGAGGCGCAGAGCAGGTGTGGGCATACTTATTGCCCCCCGGCTGTGTGCCAGTACATTGGGGTTTACCCCAGTGAACGAGAGGGTAGCCTCCCTCCGCCTTGGGTGGGGGGACGAGTCCTGACTGTTGTTTGTGCTTATGCGCCAAACAGCAGTTCAGAGTACCTACCCTTTTTGGAGTCTCTGGGGGAGGCACTGGAGAATGCTCCTACCGGAGACTCCCTCATTCTGCTGGGGGACTTCAATGCTCACGTGGGCAATGACAGTGAGACCTGGAGGGGTGTGATTGGGAGGAACGGCCCCCCCGATCTGAATCAAAGTGGTGTTATGTTGTTGGACTTCTGTGCCAGTCATAGACTGTCCATAACGAACACCATGTTCAGGCATAAGGGTGTCCATATGTGCACTTGGCACCAGGACACCCTTGGCCGCAGTTCGATGATCGACTTTGTGGTTGTATCATCGGACTTGCGGCCGTATGTCCTGGACACTCGGGTGAAGAGAGGGGCGGAGCTGTCAACTGATCACCACCTGGTGGTGAGTTGGCTCCGCTGGTGGGGGAGGATGCCGATCAGACCTGGCAGGCCCAAACGTATTGTGAGGGTCTGCTGGGAGCGTTTGTCAGAATCCCCCGTCAGAAGGAGCTTTAACTCCCACCTCCGGCAGAGCTTCAACCATATTTGAGGTGGGGGACATTGAATGGGCCATGTTCCGTGACTCCATTGCCGAGGCAGCTGGTCGGAGTTGTGGCCGTAAGGTGGTCGGTGCCTGTCGTGGCGGCAACCCTCCAACCTGCTGGTGGACACCAGTGGTGAGGGAAGCCGTCAAGCTGAAGAAGGAGTCCTATCGGGCCTTTTTGGCCAGTGGGACCCTGGAAGAAGCTGATAGGTACCGACGGGCCAGACGGGCCACGGCTTCGGCGGTTGCTGAGGCAAAAACTCGGGCCTGGGAGGAGTTCGGTGAGACCATGGAGAACGATTTCCGGACGGCCTCGAAAAGATTCTGGTCCACCATCCGGCGTCTCAGGAGGGGGAAGCGGCTCACAGTCAACACTGTTTACAGTGGGGACGGGGCTTTGCTGACCTCAACTAGGGATGTTGTGAGTCGGTGGGGGGAGTACTTCGAGGAACTCCTCAATCCTACCAACACGTGCTCGGAAGAGGCAGAGTCGGAGAGCTCGGAGACGGGGCCTCCCATTTCTGGGGCTGAGGTTGCCGAGGTGGTTAAAAAGCTTCTCGGTGGCAAGGCCCCGGGGGTGGATGAGGTCCGTCCTGAGTTTCTCAAGGCTCTGGATGTTGTAGGGCTGTCTTGGCTGACACGCCTCTGCAGTATCGCGTGGACATCGGGGACAGTGCCTCTGGACTGGCAGATTGGGGTGGTGGTCCCCCTCTTTAAAAAGGGGGACCGGAGGGTGTGTTCCAACTATAGGGGTATCACACTCCTCAGCCTCCCTGGTAAGGTCTATTCGGGGGTATTGGAGAGGAGGATCCGTCGGATAATCGAGCCTCGGATTCAGGAGATGCAGTGTGGCTTTCGTCCTGGCCGTGGAACAGTGGACCAGCTCTATACCCTCGGCAGGATCCTGGAGGGTGCATGGGAGTTCGCCCAACCAGTCTACATGTGTTTTGTGGACTTGGAGAAAGCGTTCGACCGTGTCCCTCGTGGAGTCCTGTGGGGGTGCTCCGGGAATATGGAGTGCCGGACCCGTTGATAGGGGCCGTTCGGTCTCTGTATGACCGGTGCCAGAGTTTGGTCCGCATTGCCGGCAGTAAGTCGGATACGTTTCCGGTGAGAGTTGGACTCCGTCAGGGCTGCCCTTTGTCACCGATTATGTTCCTAACTTTTATGGACAGAATTTCTAGGCGGAGCCAGGGCGTTGAGGGTGTCCCATTTGGTGACCTCAGAATCGGGTCTCTGCTTTTTGCAGATGATGTGGTTCTGTTAGCGTCGTCAGGCCGTGACCTTCAGCTCTCACTGGAATGATTCGCAGCCGAGTGTGAAGCGGCTGGGATGAGAATCAGCACCTCCAAATCCGAGACTATGGTTCTCAGCCGGAAAAGGGTGGAATGCTCTCTCCGGGTCGGGAATGAGATCCTTCCCCAAGAGGAGGAGTTCAAGTATCTCGGGGTCTTGTTCACGAGTGACGGACGAATGGAGCGGGAGATTGACGGGCGGATCGGTGCGGCGCCTGCAGTGTTGCAGGCTCTGCACCGACCCGTCGTTGTGAAGAGGGAGCTGAGCCAGAAGGCGAAGCTCTCTACTTACTGGTCAATCTACATTCCCATCCTCACCTATGGTCACGAGTTGTGGGTAGTGACCGAAAGAACAAGATCGCGAATACAAGTGGACGAAATGGGTTTCCTCCGCAGGGTGTCTGGGCTCTCCCTTAGAGATAGGGTGAGAAGCTCAGTCATCCGGGAGGGGCTCGGAGTAGAACCGCTGCTCATCCGCATTGAGAGGAGTCAGATGAGGTGGCTTGGGCATCTGGTTAGGATGCCCCCTGGGCGCCTCCCTGGGGAGGTGTTCCGGGCACGTCCCACTGGGAGGAGACCCCGGGGGAGACCCAGGACACGTTGGAGAGACTATGTCTCTCGGCTGGCCTGGGAACGCCTCGGGGTCCCCCCGGAAGAGCTGGAGGAAGTGGCCGGGGACAGAGATGTCTGGGTTTCTCTGCTCAAGCTGCTGCCCCCGCGACCCGACCCCCGGATAAGCGGCAGATGATGGATGGATGGATGGATATATCCTCCACCAACCAGACTTACAACCCCCGACTAGGGTAGCAGAATTTCTAAGCAGCTGTACCCCAAAACTACTATCAAAAATATATAAATTATTGTCTAAGATAGATGACGTGATGTAGTGGATGGGGCCACGTAGGTGGTCCCCTTTGGTTGCACTCTGCAGTTCCCTGCCCCTGTTTTAATTACACCTTAGACATTACTACTTATCAAACACACTCACACACACACATTAGGTCTTGGGGGGTGGTTACACTGAGTGGCATCTGGTGGGCGGGGCTCTTTGGGTATGTAGGCTGCCCAGAGTGCCGCGCTCCCAGTTCTACAAGTTTGGCTGCCCCTCAATTTTAATTGCTCACTATTAGAAAATATTGAAAAGCCAGAAGGGTGAGGGGAGGGGTCTTCTTCGCACACCCCTGCTTCCTGGTGTCTGCTCGGGGCAGGAGGGGCCAGGAGGATTAATTAATTGTTCTGCTGGTTCAGGTTCTGTGGTGGCTGGGGGGTTGCTGGCCTCCTGGTGTGCCCGCTGCACTACACCCCAGCAGAGTCGAGGGAGGTAGGATGTGTGGATGTGTGGATGTATGGGACGTGAAAGTGTGTGTGGTAATGATTGGGCCTGGATCTGGGACTTGCTGTCGCCTGGCCTGCCTATGTTTCTCCCGATGGGGCATCAGCGTTGCCTCTCCCCACTGCTCGCGACTTCACCCACCTGTGGGCACGTCTTGACTCCCAGGGCACTTGGCCAGGGGCGCTGGGGCAGGCGCTGACCCACTTTGTGGCTGTCTGGGGCGCTTGGCCCTCCTGGGTATTGGGTGGGGCCTCTGCCGGGGGGTTTGGGGGCGCTCGGGCTCCTGGGGCCCAGGTCCAGTGCACGGCCCATGTCTGGGCGGCTGGGGCCTGGCGGGGTCGGTGGGCTGTTGCCCCTGGTTCCCGGAGTGCCTCTGCCCTATGCTTATGGGGGCTCTTTCCGGGGGCTTCCTCTGCAGTCTTCTGGGTGGATGCGTGGTTGCCCCTGCGGTGGGCTGCCTGGGTTCTGTGCTCTGTGGGGGCTGCTGGTGGCCTGGGTCTTGTGGCCCTCTCTGCCTGCTTCTGATTGCTTGGGGGGGGGCTGTGGATTGTGGCCCTGTACGCTTATACACTCATAACTAAGCACGGTTATCATGTAGGTCCTGTGCCATGGGTGTTGCTTGTTCTCACACACACACACAAACATTCATTAGTCCAGTAGCATGGTCACTAAGCAGTTGATGTATTATCATGTCGTCTCAGGTCATCTATATCCACAGCTGTGTTGTATGCGATTGCCGCTTCTTGTGCTTCTTTTTTGTTTGTTTGTGTGTTTGTTTTTTCTCTGCTTGTCTGCTTTCAGGTGCTCCTGGTGGCGCTAACGCTGGATTCCCCTCATAGGCCATGGATTGTTGTCTGTTTTGTTTTTTACAGGTGTAGCAGCTGGTTGTCTGGTTTTTGTTTCTATTTTTGTTCTGTTTCCTCTTCTTTCCTCTTCTTCTTTCCTTGTCCCCCGGTCCGGTTCAGTTCAGTTCATGTCATATATTGTAAACAGAAATAAATAAATGGGCATCAAGGGGAGCTTTACATTTATAAAACTTCCCTTGGCAAAACAAATCTGTTTGGCATCAAAGGTATTCAGACTACAATTCTTCTGACATAATGCTGAACAGGACAAGGGGAAAAAAAAGTAAAGAAGACAGTTCTGCCGAAAGCCAGGGACTAGACCTGTTCTAAGTTCTATACTTTTTAAAAGGGGCTTGTTTAGCAACTATGGAATTAGAAGATTTACAAAAATGGTCAAGTGCTAGATCTTCATCTGGGATTTTAACAGTGTCATATAACTATTCAACAGATCAGTTAAAAAAAAAGCCTGCTCATGGAGATGTTTCAGGATCTGGATACCAAGCGTGGACCTAATGTTTTCATTTTTGCAATTCTGATACAGGCTATTGAGCAGTGATAACTAACACCAAGTTCAGATACTGCGGATTTTCTACCTTTGATTTGTTAAGATTGAGCCAATCAGGGACAACCTTGAAGGATCTCTTTGGTTTTGTAGGATCAGTAATTACCTGAGAAATGATCAGAGGCAGAGTTCAACTTGTTTAAATTAAAATAGCCACACAGAGATTGGGTTTAGGCCACATGCACACAGAATGACATCAACAAATATAAGAAATATTAAACATTTACACAGATTTTTGAATATATGTAGAGGAATGATACTTTGAAATGTGCTCATTGCGGAGTTGATCAGTTGAGTAATGAAGGGTGAACTATTCTGGGAAAGAGGTTCTATTCCCAGCATCATGATGGACACTCCTGATATAGAAGGTTTCGCTAACGCATTGGAATTGTTTTACTATTTTCATATGCATGTGCAATGAAGAATTGCTTGCTGCTGATAAATGCAAAGAAGAACAGCTTACACATAGATGCTCACATATAGGCTGCTGAATGCAATGAAGACCTGCTTATCAAGTAAAGTTCAATGTCAATGTGTAATATTCAATTAGGATTTGCAAAACAGTGAAGTTAAACAATGAATGGGTCCATAGTCGGTATGAGAAGACTACAGGAATATTTACCTGGGTGTACGTTCAAACAGAGATGAGAAAATTGCGATAAATAATTGTTTGTTTGTTTGTTAGTATGTATATGAATGTTATGTGTATAAACTGTGTTGAGTTATAGTTACTCAGTAGTGTCTCAGTGAAACAACCGACGGGGGAAGCCTTGCGGTGACAACAAAAGCAGTGTTTTACTGATCAGTCAAGTTGCTCCAGTGTACTCCATACAAACTGGTTGGCTACTGAAGGGATAGAAAATGGGGAATACTTGTTTGAGGAACAATTCAACTGTCCCACAGTGAGGAACCTTGGAGTTATTTTTGACCAGAATTTATCATTTGACGCACATATAAAACTGGTTTCTAGGACTGCCTTCTTTCACCTTCGTAATATTGCCAAAATCAGGAACATCCTGTCTCAAGGTGATGCAGAGAAACTAGTTCATGCATTTGTTACTTCAAGATTGGACTACTGTAATTCCTTATTATTGGGCTGTCCCACATATTCTCTGAAAAGCCTCCAGCTGATCCAAAATGCTGCAGCCAGAGTTCTGATGAGAACTAACAGGAGAGATCATGTTTCTCCAGTTTTAGCTTCTCTTCATTGGCTCCCTGTTAAATTCAGAATAGAATTTAAGATTCTTCTCCTCACATATAAAGCTCTTACTGACCGAACTCCATCATATCTTAAAGATCTCATTGTACAATATTTTCCTAACAGAGCACTTCGCTCCCAAACTGCAGGTTTACTTGTTGTTCCCAGAGTTTCTAAAAGTAGAATGGGAGGTAGAGCCTTCAGTTATCAGGCCCCTCTCTTGTGGAATAAGCTGCCAGTAAATGTCCGGGAAGCAGACACCCTTTCCACTTTTAAGATTAGGCTTAAAACTTTTCTTTTCGATAAAGCTTATAGTTAGGGATGGCTCAGGTAATCCTGAAACATCCCATAGTTAAGCTGCTATAGGCTTAGACTGCTGGGGGACCTCATCTGTCACACCTTTCCTCACTTTGCTCTCTTTTTCCCCCTGATTAATTTCACAATTGATTTTATGTACATGTGACATTATTGTGATTATTAACCTATGTTTCCCTGTTCCAACAGATATCCTTTGAATGGCGTTATGGTGTTTTTCCCCCCTCTTTTCCCTCTTTTCTGTCTTCTCAAACCCCAGCTGGTCGAGGCGGATGGCCACCCTTCCTGAGTCTGGTTCTGCCAGAGGTTTCTTCCTGTTAAAAGGGAGTCGTTCCTTTCCACAGTTGCCACAGGCACGCTCAGGACGGGAGATTGGACTGAAGACACATTTCGGTGCAATCTGTTGGTTTCCTTAGCTAGGATATTAATTTTTTTAATTAGCTCTATATGAATTAATTGGATTATGATTACAATGAATTGAATTCCAATTGGCTTGAATTGGACTATATTACTTAAGTGCCTTGAGATGACAATTGTTGTAATCTGGCGCTATATAAATAAAATTGAATTGAATTGAATTGTTTTAAAGCAAACAAGGAATTAGATGGGAAAAATACATGTTTTAACGGGACCCAGACAATATTAAATACTCAGACAGATGGGAGAAGAAGTGTAGTTTTGTAGGAAATCACAAAATTATTACATAGAATTAGTGAATTCCGACATCCCACCATTCCGACATACCACCATTCCGACATGCAAACGTCCCACCATTCCGACATCCCACCATTGCGACATCCCGCTATTCTGACGTTCAAATGTCCCACCATTCCGACAAGGCTTTCCGTATAAGGAAATGTGTGTTACTCAACAGGTGAGTCCCTTCTTTCTGTTCATGCAATTTATATGTTTAACACATGTTTATAGACAAGCGTTATTAAAAACACAAAGTCTCGGCAACTGGAGGAGGAGAAGCAGTCCGCGGTGGTTTTCAATCACACACTCCAATGCCACTTGTTTCAACTTCCGAAAATTTAATCCAGGAAAAAAAGGCTTACAAACATGGACCAAAACGGCTCCATAACACGCACAAGAATCCAAAAGAAACGAAAGTTAACTAAAAGAAAGCAAATAAACAGTATGAAGTGGTCAAAATTGGTTTTACGCATGCCTATGTGCGTCTGGCACATGCGTCTTCGGGCTCTCCCACGTTGGTTTGTGGATGAAAGATATATGTTCAGCTGTAATGTCATGTAAAAACAATCTCTACATGACATTTAGTCCCAGGTGTGACCAGTTAGGTCCTTAAGATATCAACAGGCTGTATAAAGCTACAACCGTTGCGGCTGTGTGTTTGTGCCAAATGCGCAAAACCCATCCGCGCTTCCCAAAATTGGAGTGAGTACTCATAAATCACGTGAATAACATGAATAAACGTTTTTACTGCATTTTGTTGTGTTTTATACGTTCTATGCTGTCATTTCTATCTTCTTCTATTGGCAAGGCAAGGCAGAGTGCTCGCAACTGTGTCCTGTGCAGTAGCCGTGATATCTGTAATTGCAATTATTACTTTTGCATATGATGACAGCGTGCAAAAGACGCATGGGCTCTGTGGAGAGCTCCGCTCCAGCTGGCTGCTGTGACAGCTCACTGACACTGTATTTCTGCTTAATCAGTTTCAGTCTCGCCAGAGTTATATTAATATCTGTATTTTTATATTTGAAATTCAGGGGATTTTGATAATAGATTATTAAAGTTTGTTTGCGAGGCTGTGGCCTCTGCATGTGCAAAGCTTGTGCGCCAAACTTTAGGGCGTATTTGCGCCGGCATATCATTAGTGCAAAATGTTTTGGGTAAAAAATAGGCTATTAAAAGGAACTGTCGGAATGGCGGTATGTTAAAAAAAACAAAAAACATACCGCCATTCCGACCATAGGAGGAAAAAAGTGTCGGAATGGTGGGACGTTTGATAAAAAATTAAGTGTCGCCATTCCGACAATTGGAGACCCATGTCGGAATGGCGAGATGTCGGAATGGCAGCATGTAACCATGATGAAGGAGAGACCATTTGAGCAGCACAGCCATTTCGCAGCACAGGGACAGCAATCCAAGTTACAGGATCTCCCACGTGGTATCACCTGTCACATTGTGTCAAGGCATCAAAAGAAGAAAAAATCACCAAACTCAAGGACAAAAAGACAAAGACTCCGGGGAACGAAGACAGAGGACTGACAAACCAGAAATACAAAAGGATTCTCGATATCAAGATCCAGAAGAAGAGGCTAACAATGCCACGAACACTTACGATGCTGGGAATGATGCCAGCAATGAACAGAGAAGAAGATTCAGTGTCATCAATCTGCATTACGTGCCTCTAATGAGGGGGTGAATATAGAATCCTCAACGATTACAACGTCTCTGGGAACTGTGACAACAACAAGGTTTAAACCATTTTGATATATATTGTAACCTATTGTCTAAGGAATAGTGCTGAAAATGAGGTAAATCTAATCCACCACTGTCCTTGGTCTTCTGTAGGGTTTTTAAACTAATACGTGGTGGTTTGTTTTTCCACAGAAATTTGGAGATGCATGAATCTAGTGACTTAAACCAAGTAGCAGATGGTTTTATGGGGATCATTGAGAACAAATAGTTAACTTTTGGTAGTATCATCATTTTAATGGATGTAACTCTCCCCATAAGTGATATAGGTAAGGACTTCCAACGAGAGATCGTCCTCTACTGTCTTTAATAATTGCACATAATTTAGCTTTGTTAGCTCTGAGAGCCTGGAGGAAATGTTTATGCCTAAATATCTAATATTTCCTGACTGTAAAGTGATCGCAGGTATATTATGGACCCTACAGTTAATGGGCAGAACTGTGGTCTTAGACCAGTTGATAGAGTAGTCAGAAAGTGCTGAGAATTTATTTATGAGTGTGATCGTGTGACTGAGAGACGTCTGTGAGTTCTGAAGGAAAAGTAATACATCATCAGCATAAAGACTTATTTTATGCTCAATATTTTGGGATTAATTACTCACAAACGGGTAAGAAAAGGTAGTATTGCCAGACCATACATGATCAAAACAGGGAGCGGAGGTGGTTCAGCTGCAAGGTGTGAATGTCTGACTATAGTTTGTAAAAAGCGGGTAAGATAAGGTGCGAATGCCCGACAATGTATGATCAAAAGAGGGAGCGGAGGTTTTCGGCTGCAAGAAGGTCTGAATGTCCACCCAAAATTCCTGAAAAATGGGTAAAAAAAGGGTGTGAATGCCAAACCATACATCATCAAAAGCAGGAGTGGATGTGTTCGGCTACAAGAAGATTTGAATGTCCATCAATAATTGCTTTAAAACATGAAAGAAATTTTTCGAATATCAAACCGCACATGATCATAAGCGGGAGAGGAGTTGTTCAGCTGCAAGAAGGTGTGAATGTCCACCCATAATTACTGAAAAATGGGTAAGAAAAGGTGAAAATGCCCAACCATACATCATCAAAAGCAGGAGTGGATGTGTTCGGCTACAAGAAGGTTTGAATGTCCGACCATAGTTTGTAAAAAGCGGGTAAGAAAAGGTTCGAATGCCCGAACATAGACCATCAAAAGAGGGAGCGGAGGTGTTCCGCTGTAAGAAGGTGTAAATGTCCGACCATAGTTGGTAAAAAGCGGGTAAGAAAAGGTTAAAATACCCGACTGTACACAATCAATAGCGGGAGCGGAGTTGTTTGGCTACAAGAAGGTGTGAAAGTCCGACCACGGTTTGTAAAAAGCGGGTAAGAAAAGGTTCGAATGCCCGAATATATACCATCAAAAGTGGAAGTGGATGTGTTCGGCTGCAAGAAGGTGTGAACGTCCGACCAAAGTTTGTAAAAAGCAGTTAAGAAAAGGTTCGAATATCCAACCAAACATAATCAAAAGCGGGAGCAGAGCTGTTCGACTGCAAGTAGGTGTGAATGTCAGATCATAATTTGCAAAAAGCTGATGAGAAAGGGTGAGAATGCCCGGCTATACACCATCAAATGCGGGAGCGGAAGTGTTCGGCTGTGAGTAGGTGTGAATGTCCAACCATAATTGCTGAAAAATGTGTTAGAAGAGACTAGAATGCCGGACAAGACATCATCAAATGCGGGAGCGGAGTTGTTCGGCTGTGAGTAGGTGTGAATCTCCGAGCATAGTTTGTAAAAAGGGGGTAAGAATAGGTTTGAATGCCCGAACATACACTATCAAAACAGGGAGCTGAGGTGGCTCAGCTGCAAGGTGTGAATGTCTGACTATAGTTTGTAAATAAGGTGCGAATGCCCAACAATGTATAATCAAAAGAGGGAGCGGAGGTTTTCGGCTACAAGAAGGTTTGAATGTCCGACCATAGTTTGTAAAAAGCGGGTAAGAAAAGGTTCAAATGCCTGACTATACACCATCAAAAGCGGGAGCAGAGGTGTTCCGCTGTAAGATGGTGTGAATGTCCGACCATATTTGGTAAAAAGCGGGTAAGAAAAGGTTAAAATACCCGACTGTACACAATCAATAGCGGGAGAGGAGGTGTTCAGCTGCAAGAAGGTGTGAATGTCCACCCATAATTACTGAAAAATGGGTAAGAAAAGGTGCGAATGCCAAACCATACATTATCAAAAGCAGGTGTGAATGTCAGATCATAATTTGCAAAAAGCTGATGAGAAAGGGTGAGAATGCCCGACTATACACCATCAAATGCGGGAGCGGAGTTGTTCGGCTGTGAGTAAGTGTGAATCTCCGACCATAATTGCTGAAAAATGTGTTAGAAAAGGTAAGAATGCCGGTCCATACATCATCAAAAGCGGGAGAGGTGGTGTTCGGCTGCAAGTAGGTGTGAATGTCCAGCCATAATTACTAACAAACGGGTAAGAAAAGGTAGTATTGCCAGACCATACATGATCAAAACAGGGAGCGGAGGTGGTTCAGCTGCAAGAAGGTGTGAATGTCCGACTAAAGTTCAAATATATTAACAAAAGCGGGAGGAGAGGTCTTCGGATGAGAGTGGTTGAGAATTTCCAACCATAATCTATAAAATGCGGTGAAAAAAAAGGTGTGATAGAACACTAAAAGGTGGAGCGGAAGTGTTCGGCTGCAAGAAGGTGTGAATGTCCGACTATATTTGGTGAAAAGCAGGTGAAGCAAGGTCTGAATGCCCAACCTTACATCATCAAAAGCGAGATCAGAAGTGTTTGGCTGCATGAAGGCCATAGTTTGCCAAAAGCGGGTAGGAATGACCGACTAAATATCAACAAAAGGTCTTCGGATGCAAGTGGGTGTGAATATCCCACCATACAAGTATGGTGGAGAGGAAGCTGTGAACAGCCGACCATAGTTGGCAAAAAGCGGGTGAGAAAAGGTGCGAATGTCCAACCATACATGATCAAAACAGGGAGCGGAGGTGTTTGGCTGTGACAAGGTGTGAATGTCCACCCAAAATTAATTAAAAGCGGGCAACAAGTAGGTTTGAATGCCCAACCATACATCATCAAAAGCAGGAGTGGATGTGTTCGGCTACAAGAAGGTTTGAATGTCCGAGCATAGTTTGTAAAAATCGGGTAAGAAAAGGTTCGAATGCCCAAACATACACCAACAAAAGAGGGAGCGGAGGTGTTCCGCTGTAAGAAGGTGTGAATGTCCGACCATAGTTGGTAAAACACGGGTAAGAAAAGGTTAAAATACCCGACTGTACACAATCAATAGCGGGAGAGGAGGTGTTTGGCTACAAGAATGTGTGACAGTCCGACCATAGTTTGTAAAAAGCGGGTAAAAAAAGGTTCAAATGCCTAACTATACACAATCAAAAGCGGGAGCGGAGGTGTTCGGCTACAAGAAGGTGTGAAAGTTCAACCATGGTTTGTAAAAAGCTGCTAAGAAAAGGTTCAAATGCCCGAATATATACCATCAAAAGCGGAAGCGGAGGTGTTCGGCTGCAAGAAGGTGTGAATGTCCAGCCATAATTACTCACAAACGGGTAAGAAAAGGTAGTATTGCCAGACCATACATGATCAAAACAGGGAGCTGAGGTGGTTCAGCTGCAAGGTGTGAATGTCTGACTATAGTTTGTAAAAAGCGGGTAAGACAAGGTGCGAATGCCCGACAATGTATGATCAAAAGAGGGAGTGGAGGTCTTCGGCTGCAAGGTGTGAATGTCCAACCATAATTTCTAAAAACCGTGTAAGAAAAGGCTCGAAAGCCCGACTATACACAATCAAAAGCGGGAGCGGGAGGTTTTCAGCTGCAAATCCTTCACTCAAACCAAGTGAAAACTGCTTTGTCCTTCATATTTATCAATGTCTAGATCGACTTCAACAAAGAACAACATTGTACTTTGCAGTAAAGAAAGAGCAAATCAAAAGTTTTAGGAATCCGAGAATAAGCTTATTTTCATGAGTTCTGCACGATTATTGATTTTACTATAAATGAATGCCTTCACTCAAACTATGTTAAAACTGCTTTGTCCTTCATATTTATCAATGTCTAGATTGACTTCAACAAAGAACAACACTGGATTTTGCAGTAGAAGAAAGAGCAACACTGAAGGATCAGTAATCCAAGAATAAGCTTATTTTCATACGTTCTGCATGATTTGGGATTTTATGTATAAAATTAATTCCTTCACTCAAACCAAGTTAAAACTGCTTTGTCCTTCATATTTATCAATGTCTAGATCGACTTCAACAAAGAACAACATTGTATTTTGCAGTAGAAGAAAAAGCAACACTGAAGGATCAGGAATCCGAGAAAAAGCTTCTTTTCATACGTTCTGCATGATTTGGGATTTTATGTATAAAATTAATTCCTTCACTCAAACCAAGTGAAAACTGCTTTGTCCTTCATATTTATCAATGTCTAGATTTACTTCAACAAAGAACAACATTGTATTTTGCAGTAGTAGAAAGAGCAACACTGAAGGATCGGGAATCCGAGAATAAGCTTATTTTCATACGTTCTGCATGATTTGGGATTTTATGTATAAAATGAATTCCTTTTCTCAAACTATGTTAAAACTGCTTTGTCCTTCATATTTATCAATGTCTAGATTGACTTCAACAAAGAACAACATTGTATTTTGCAGTAGAAGAAATAGCAACACTGAAGGATCAGGAATCCGAAAACAAGCTTATTTTCATACGTTCTGCATGATTTGGGATTTTGCTATAAAATTAATTCCTTCACTCAAACAAAGTGGAAACTGCTTTGTCCTTCATATTTATCAATGTCTATATCGATTTCAACAAAGAACAAGGCTGTATTTTGCAGTATAGGAAAGAGCAACACTGGAGGATCAGGAATCCGAAAATAAGCTTACTTTCATGAGTCCTGCACGATTTCGGATTTTCCTATAAAATGAATTGCTTTGCTCAAACCAAGTTAAAATTGCTTTGTCCTTCATAGTTATCCATGTCTAAAATGTATCAAGCATAAAGTTCCTCATATTACCCTGAATGAGAAAGAAGCATCCCTTTGGTTGAGCAATACGTTCCTTTTGCGGAGTTATGCATGATTTCGGATTTTGCTATAAAATTCATTCCTTCAATTCAAATTCAATTTCAACCACTCTAATCCGAAGACCTCTCCTCCCGCTTTTGTTAATATATTTGAACTTTAGTTGGACATTCACCCCTTTTTGCAGCTAAACCACCTCCGCTCCCTGTTTTGATCATGTATGGTCTGGCAATACTACATTTTCTTACCCGTTTGTGAGAAATTATGGCTGGATATTCACACCTACTTGCAGCTGAACACAATCTCTCTCGCTTTTAATTATGTTTGGATATTCGAACCTTTTCTTTACTGCTTTTTGCCAACTTTGGTCGGACGTTCACACCTTCTTGCAGCCGAACACCTCCGCTTCCGCTTTTGATGGTATATATTCGGGCATTCGAACCTTTTCTTACCAGCTTTTTACAAACGATGGTTGGACTTTCACACCTTCTTGTAGCCGAACAACTCCGCTCCCAATATTGATTGTGTACAGTCGGGTATTTTAACCTTTTCTTACCCGCTTTTTACCAACTATGGTCGGACATTCACACCGTCTTACAGCGGAACATCTCCGCTCCCGCTTTTGATGGTGTATAGTCAGGCATTTGAACCTTTTCTTACCCGCTTTTTACAAACTATGGTCGGACATTCAAACCTTCTTGTAGCCGAAAACCTCTGCTCCCTCTTTTGATTATACATTGTCGGGCATTCGCACCTTATCTTACCCGCTTTTTACAAACTATAGTCAGACATTCACACCTTGGTGCTGAACCACCTCAGCTCCCTGTTTTGATCATGTATGGTCTGGCAATACTACCTTTTCTTACCCGTTTGTGAGTAATTATGGCTGGACATTCACACCTACTTGCAGTCGAACAGCTCTGCTCCCGCTTTTGATTATGTTTGGTTGGATATTCGAACCTTTTCTTAACTGCTTTTTACAAACTTTGGTCGGACGTTCACACCTTCTTGCAGCCGAACACCTCCGCTTCCGCTTTTGATGGTATATATTCGGGCATTCGAACCTTTTCTTACAAGCTTTTTACAAACCATGGTTGGACATTCACACCTTCTTACAGCGGACCACCTCCTCTCCCTCTTTTGATGGTGTATGTTTGGGCATTCGAACCTTTTCTTACCCGCTTTTTACAAACTATGGTCGGACATTCAAACCTTCTTGTAGCCGAACACATCCACTTCTTCTTTTGATGATGTATGCTTGGGCATTCAAACCTACTTTTTGCCCGCTTTTCATTCATTTTGGGTGGACATTCACACCTTGTCACAGCCAAACACCTCCGCTCCCTGTTTTGATCATGTATGGTTGGACATTCGCACCTTGTCTCACCCGCTTTTTGCAAACTATGGTCGGCTGTTCACAGCTTCCTCTCCACCATACTTGTATGGTGGGATATTCACACCCACTTGCATCCGAAGACCTTTTGTTGATATTTAGTCGGTCATTCGCAGCTTACCCGCTTTTGGCAAACTATGGCCTTCATGCAGCCAAACACCTCTGATCTCGCTTTTGATGATGTAAGGTTGGGCATTCAGACCTTGCTTAACCTGCTTTTCACAAAATATAGTCGGACATTCACACCTTCTTGCAGCCGAACACTTCCGCTCCACCTTTTAGTGTTCTATCACACCTTTTTTTTCACCCCATTTTATAGATTATGGTTGGAAATTCTCAACCACTCTCATCCGAAGACCTCTCCTCCCGCTTTTGTTAATATATTTGAACTTTAGTCGGACATTCACACCTTCTTGCAGCTGAACCACCTCCGCTCCCTGTTTTGATCATTTATGGTCTGGCAATACTACCTTTTCTTACCAGTTTGTTAGTAATTATGGCTGGACATTCACACCTACTTGCAGCTGAACACCACCTCTCCCGCTTTTGATGATGTATGGACCGGCATTCTTACCTTTTCTAACACATTTTTCAGCAATTATGGTCGGACATTCACACTTACTCACAGCCGAACAACTCCGCTCCCGCATTTGATTGTGTATAGTCGGGCATTCTCACCCTTTCTCATCAGCTTTTTGCAAATTATGATCTGACATTCACACCTGCTTTTGATAATGTATGGTTGGGCATTCGCACCTTTTCTTACCCATTTTTCAGTAATTATGGGTGGACATTCACACCTTGTCACAGCCAAACACCTCCGCTCCCTGTTTTGATCATGTATGGTTGGACATTCGCGCCTTGTCTCACCCGCTTTTTGCAAACTATGGTCGGCTGTTCACAGCTTCCTCTCCACCATACTTGTATGGTGGGATATTCACACCCACTTGCATCCGAAGACCTTTTGTTGATATTTAGTCGGTCATTCGCAGCTTACCCGCTTTTGGCAAACTATGGCCTTCATGCAGCCAAACACCTCTGTTCTCGCTTTTGATGATGTAAGGTTGGGCATTCAGACCTTGCTTCACCTGCTTTTCACCAAATATAGTCGGACATTCACACCTTCTTGCAGCCGAACACTTCCGCTCCACCTTTTAGTGTTCTATCACACCTTTTTTTTCACCCCATTTTATAGATTATGGTTGGAACTTCTCAACCACTCTCATCCGAAGACCTCTCCTCCCGCTTTTGTTAATATATTTGAACTTTAGTCGGACATTCACACCTTCTTGCAGCTGAACCACCTCCGCTCCCTGTTTTGATCATTTATGGTCTGGCAATACTACCTTTTCTTACCCGTTTGTTAGTAATTATGGCTGGACATTCACACCTACTTGCAGCCGAACACCACCTCTCCCGCTTTTGATGATGTATGGACCGGCATTCTTACCTTTTCTAACACATTTTTCAGCAATTATGGTCGGACATTCACACCTACTCACAGCCGAACAACTCCGCTCCCGCATTTGATGGTGTATAGTCGGGCATTCTCACCCTTTCTCATCAGCTTTTTGCAAATTATGATCTGACATTCACACCTACTTGCAGTCGAACAGCTCTGCTCCCGCTTTTGATTATGTTTGGTTGGATATTCGAACCTTTTCTTAACTGCTTTTTACAAACTTTGGTCGGACGTTCACACCTTCTTGCAGCCGAACACATCCACTTCCACTTTTGATGGTATATATTCGGGCATTCGAACCTTTTCTTACCCGCTTTTTACAAACCGTGGTCGGACGTTCACACCTTCTTGCAGCCGAACACCTCCGCTTCCGCTTTTGATGGTATATATTCGGGCATTCGAACCTTTTCTTAGCAGCTTTTTACAAACCATGGTTGAACTTTCACACCTTCTTGTAGCCGAACACCTCCGCTCCCGCTTTTGATGGTGTATAGTCAGGCATTTGAACATTTTCTTACCCGCTTTTTACAAACTATGGTCGGACATTCAAACCTTCTTGTAGCCGAAAACCTCCGCTCCCTCTTTTGATCATACATTTTCGGGCATTCGCACCTTTTCTTACCCGTTTTTTACAAACCATGGTCGGACTGTCACACATTCTTGTAGCCAAACACATCCGCTCCCGCTATTGATTGTGTACAGTCGGGTATTTTAACCTTTTCTTACCCGTTTTTTACCAACTATGGTCGGACATTCACACCTTCTTACAGCGGAACACCTCCGCTCCCTCTTTTGATGGTGTATGTTTGGGCATTCGAACCTTTTCTTACCCGCTTTTTACAAACTATGCTCGGACATTCAAACCTTCTTGTAGCCGAACACATCCACTCCTGCTTTTGATGATGTATGGTTGGGCAAACTATGGCCTAAATGCAGCCAAACACCTCTGA
This sequence comes from Leuresthes tenuis, assembly GCF_036924035.1. NCBI lineage: Eukaryota > Metazoa > Chordata > Actinopteri > Atheriniformes > Atherinopsidae > Leuresthes > Leuresthes tenuis. The sequence goes on from NW_027325366.1 coordinate 10,006,872, forward strand.
TCTCGCTTTTGATGATGTAAGGTTGGGCATTCAGACCTTGCTTCACCTGCTTTTCACCAAATATAGTCGGACATTCACACCTTCTTGCAGCCGAACACTTCCGCTCCACCTTTTAATGTTCTATCACACCTTTTTTTTCACCGCATTTTATAGATTATGGTTGGAAATTCTCAACCACTCTCATCCGTAGACCTCTCCTCCCGCTTTTGTTAATATATTTGAACTTTAGTCGGACATTCACACCTTCTTGCAGCTGAACCACCTCCGCTCCCTGTTTTGATCATGTATGGTCTGGCAATACTACCTTTTCTTACCCGTTTGTTAGTAATTATGGCTGGACATTCACACCTACTTGCAGCCGAACACCACCTCTCCCGCTTTTGATGATGTATGGACCGGCATTCTTACCTTTTCTAACACATTTTTCAGCAATTATGGTCGGAGATTCACACTTACTCACAGCCGAACAACTCCGCTCCCGCATTTGATGGTGTATAGTCGGGCATTCTCACCCTTTCTCATCAGCTTTTTGCAAATTATGATCTGAAAATCACACCTGCTTTTGATAATGTATGGTTTGGCATTCGCACCTTTTCTTACCCATTTTTCAGTAATTATGGGTGGACATTCACACCTTCTTGCAGCTGAACACCTCCTCTCCCGCTATTGATTGTGTACAGTCGGGTATTTTAACCTTTTCTTACCCGCTTTTTACCAAATATGGTCAGACATTCACACCTTCTTACAGCGGAACACCTCTGCTCCCGCTTTTGATGGTGTATAGTCAGGCATTTGAACCTTTTCTTACCCGCTTTTTACAAACTATGGTCGGACATTCAAACCTTGTAGCCGAAAACCTCCGCTCCCTCTTTTGATTATACATTGTTGGGCATTCGCACCTTATTTCCAAACTATAGTCAGACATTCACACCATGCAGCTGAGCCACCTCAGCTCCCTGTTTTGATAGTGTATATTCGGGCATTCAAACCTATTCTTACCCCCTTTTTACAAACTATGCTCGGAGATTCACACCTACTCACAGCCGAACAACTCCGCTCCCGCATTTGATGATGTCTTGTCCGGCATTCTAGTCTCTTCTAACACATTTTTCAGCAATTATGGTTGGACATTCACACCTACTCACAGCCGAACACTTCCGCTCCCGCATTTGATGGTGTATAGCCGGGCATTCTCACCCTTTCTCATCAGCTTTTTGCAAATTATGATCTGACATTCACACCTACTTGCAGTCGAACAGCTCTGCTCCCGCTTTTGATTATGTTTGGTTGGATATTCGAACCTTTTCTTAACTGCTTTTTACAAACTTTGGTCGGACGTTCACACCTTCTTGCAGCCGAACACATCCACTTCCACTTTTGATGGTATATATTCGGGCATTCGAACCTTTTCTTACCCGCTTTTTACAAACCGTGGTCGGACTTTCACACCTTCTTGTAGCCAAACAACTCCGCTCACGCTATTGATTGTGTACAGTCGGGTATTTTAACCTTTTCTTACCCGCTTTTTACCAACTATGGTCGGACATTTACACCTTCTTACAGCGGAACACCTCCGCTCCCTCTTTTGATGGTCTATGTTCGGGCATTCGAACCTTTTCTTACCCGCTTTTTACAAACTATGGTCGGACATTCAAACCTTCTTGTAGCCGAACACATCCACTCCTGCTTTTGATGATGTATGGTTGGGCATTTTCACCTTTTCTTACCCATTTTTCAGTAATTATGGGTGGACATTCACACCTTCTTGCAGCTGAACAACTCCTCTCCCGCTTATGATCATGTGCGGTTTGATATTCGAAAATTTTCTTTCATGTTTTAAAGCAATTATTGATGGACATTCAAATCTTCTTGTAGCCGAACACATCCACTCCTGCTTTTGATGATGTATGGTAACCTTTTCTTACCCGCTTTTTACAAACTATGGTCGGACATTCAAACCTTCTTGTAGCCAAAAACCTCCGCTCCCTCTTTTGATCATACATTGTCGGGCATTCGCACCTTATCTTACCCGCTTTTTACAAACTATAGTCAGACATTCACACCTTGCAGCTGAACCACCTCCGCTCCCTGTTTTGATCATGTATGGTCTGGCAATACTACCTTTTCTTACCCGTTTGCTAGTAATTAATCCCAAAATATTGAGCATAAAATAAGTCTTTATGCTGATGATGTATTACTTTTCCTTCAGAACTCACAGACGTCTCTCAGTCACACGATCACACTCATAAATAAATTCTCAGCACTTTCTGACTACTCTATCAACTGGTCTAAGACCACAGTTCTGCCCATTAACTGTAGGGTCCATAATATACCTGCGATCACTTTACAGTCAGGAAATATTAGATATTTAGGCATAAACATTTCCTCCAGGCTCTCAGAGCTAACAAAGCTAAATTATGTGCAATTATTAAAGACAGTAGAGGACGATCTCTCGTTGGAAGTCCTTACCTATATCACTTATGGGGAGAGTTACATCCATTAAAATGATGATACTACCAAAAGTTAACTATTTGTTCTCAATGATCCCCATAAAACCATCTGCTACTTGGTTTAAGTCACTAGATTCATGCATCTCCAAATTTCTGTGGAAAAACAAACCACCACGTATTAGTTTAAAAACCCTACAGAAGACCAAGGACAGTGGTGGATTAGATTTACCTCATTTTCAGCACTATTCCTTAGACAATAGGTTACAATATATATCAAAATGGTTTAAACCTTGTTGTTGTCACAGTTCCCAGAGACGTTGTAATCGTTGAGGATTCTATATTCACCCCCTCATTAGAGGCACGTAATGCAGATTGATGACACTGAATCTTCTTCTCTGTTCATTGCTGGCATCATTCCCAGCATCGTAAGTGTTCGTGGCATTGTTAGCCTCTTCTTCTGGATCTTGATATCGAGAATCCTTTTGTATTTCTGGTTTGTCAGTCCTCTGTCTTCGTTCCCCGGAGTCTTTGTCTTTTTGTCCTTGAGTTTGGTGATTTTTTCTTCTTTTGATGCCTTGACACAATGTGACAGGTGATACCACGTGGGAGATCCTGTAACTTGGATTGCTGTCCCTGTGCTGCGAAATGGCTGTGCTGCTCAAATGGTCTCTCCTTCATGGTTACATGCTGCCATTCCGACATCTCGCCATTCCGACATGGGTCTCCAATTGTCGGAATGGCGACACTTCATTTTTTATCAAACGTCCCACCATTCCGACACTTTTTTCCTCCTATGGTCGGAATGGCGGTATGTTTTTTGTTTTTTTTAACATACCGCCATTCCGACAGTTCCTTTTAATAGCCTATTTTTTACCCAAAACATTTTGCACTAATGATATGCCGGCGCAAATACGCCCTAAAGTTTGGCGCACAAGCTTTGCACATGCAGAGGCCACAGCCTCGCAAACAAACTTTAATAATCTATTATCAAAATCCCCTGAATTTCAAATATAAAAATACAGATATTAATGTAACTCTGGCGAGACTGAAACTGATTAAGCAGAAATACAGTGTCAGTGAGCTGTCACAGCAGCCAGCTGGAGCGGAGCTCTCCACAGAGCCCATGCGTCTTTTGCACGCTGTCATCATATGCAAAAGTAATAATTGCAATTACAGATATCACGGCTACTGCACAGGACACAGTTGCGAGCACTCTGCCTTGCCTTGCCAATAGGAGAAGATAGAAATGACAGCATAGAACGTATAAAACACAACAAAATGCAGTAAAAACGTTTATTCATGTTATTCACGTGATTTATGAGTACTCACTCCAATTTTGGGAAGCGCGGATGGGTTTTGCGCATTTGGCACAAACACACAGCCGCAACGGTTGTAGCTTTATACAGCCTGTTGATATCTTAAGGACCTAACTGGTCACACCTGGGACTAAATGTCATGTAGAGATTGTTTTTACATGACATTACAGCTGAACATATATCTTTCATCCACAAACCAACGTGGGAGAGCCCGAAGACGCATGTGCCAGACGCACATAGGCATGCGTAAAACCAATTTTGACCACTTCATACTGTTTATTTGCTTTCTTTTAGTTAACTTTCGTTTCTTTTGGATTCTTGTGCGTGTTATGGAGCCGTTTTGGTCCATGTTTGTAAGCCTTTTTTTCCTGGATTAAATTTTCGGAAGTTGAAACAAGTGGCATTGGAGTGTGTGATTGAAAACCACCGCGGACTGCTTCTCCTCCTCCAGTTGCCGAGACTTTGTGTTTTTAATAACACTTGTCTATAAACATGTTAAACATATAAATTGCATGAACAGAAAGAAGGGACTCACCTGTTGAGTAACACACATTTCCTTATACGGAAAGCCTTGTCGGAATGGTGGGACATTTGAACGTCAGAATAGCGGGATGTCGCAATGGTGGGATGTCGGAATGGTGGGACGTTTGCATGTCGGAATGGTGGTATGTCGGAATGGTGGTATGTCGGAATGGTGGGATGTCGGAATAGCGGGATGTCGGAATGGCGGGATTTCGGAATGGGTGTTGCCACCCCCTTCATCATATACACAGTTATTTATACATCACCTTCCACCATGAAGCGTTGTCCCTTTTTGTTTCTCTCTTTGTTCTTAAAATGCTGTTATGCATGTCTAAACCAATCCATTAAATGAGATCATTTTGGCAGTAAAGCGATCTACAATGTGCTTGGTCGCAAAGCTGCTCATCTGTGGTAAACAGCTCTTCAGAAAGGCATTCTTCAATTGATTTCACTAATTCTATGTAATAATTTTGTGATTTCCTACAAAACTACACTTCTTCTCCCATCTGTCTGTGTATTTAATATTGTCTGGGTCCCGTTAAAACATGTATTTTTCCCATCTAATTCCTTGTTTGCTTTAAAACAAGTATTCCCCATTTTCTATCCCTTCAGTAGCCAACCAGTTTGTATGGAGTACACTGGAGCAACTTGACTGATCAGTAAAACACTGCTTTTGTTGTCACCGCAAGGCTTCCCCCGTTGGTTGTTTCACTGAGACACTACTGAGTAACTATAACTCAACACAGTTTATACACATAACATTCATATACATACTAACAAACAAACAAACAATTATTTATCGCAATTTTCTCATCTCTGTTTGAACGTACACCCAGGTAAATATTCCTGTAGTCTTCTCATACCGACTATGGACCCATTCATTGTTTAACTTCACTGTTTTGCAAATCCTAATTGAATATTACACATTGACATTGAACTTTACTTTATAAGCAGGTCTTCATTGCATTCAGCAGCCTATATGTGAGCATCTATGTGTAAGCTGTTCTTCTTAGAAAAACAATTCCAATGCGTTAGCGAAACCTTCTATATCAGGAGTGTCCATCATGATGCTGGGAATAGAACCTCTTTCCCAGAATAGTTCAACCTTCATTACTCAACTGATCATAACTCCGCAATGAGCACATTTCAAAGTATCATTCCTCTACATATATTCAAAAATCTATGTGTAAATGTTTATTATTTCTTATATTTGTTGATGTCATTCTGTGTGCATGTGGCCTAAACCCAATCTCTGTGTGGCAATTTTAATTTAAACAAGTTGAACTCTGCCTCTGATCATTTAAAAAAGGTGTGTACCAATATCAACCTTTCTCAGGTAATTACTGATCCTACAAAACCAAAGAGATCCTTCAAGGTTGTCCCTGATTGGCTCAATCTTAACAGATCAAAGGTAGAAAATCCGCAGTATCTGAACTTGGTGTTAGTTATCACTGCTCAATAGCCTGTATCAGAATTGCAAAAATGAAAACATTAGGTCCACGCTTGGTATCCAGATCCTGAAACATCTCCATGAGCAGGCTTTTTTTTAACTGATCTGTTGAATAGTTATATGACACTGTTAAAATCCCAGATGAAGATCTAGCACTTGACCATTTTTGTAAATCTTCTAATTCCATAGTTGATAAACACGCCCCTTTTAAAAAGTATAGAACTTAGAACAGGTCTATCCCTGGCTTTCGGCAGAACTGTCTTCTTTACTTTTTTTTCCCCTTGTCCTGTTCAGCATTATGTCAGAAGAATTGTAGTCTGAATACCTTTGATGCCAAACAGATTTGTTTTGCCAAGGGAAGTTTTATAAATGTAAAGCTCCCCTTGATGCCCATTTATTTATTTCTGTTTACAATATATGACATGAACTGAACTGAACCGGACCGGGGGACAAGGAAAGAAGAAGAGGAAAGAAGAGGAAACAGAACAAAAATAGAAACAAAAACCAGACAACCAGCTGCTACACCTGTAAAAAACAAAACAGACAACAATCCATGGCCTATGAGGGGAATCCAGCCTTAGCGCCACCAGGAGCACCTGAAAGCAGACAAGCAGAGAAAAAACAAACACACAAACAAACAAAAACAAGCACAAGAAGCGGCAATCGCATACAACACAGCTGTGGATATAGATGACCTGAGACGACATGATAATACATCAACTGCTTAGTGACCATGCTACTGGACTAATGAATGTGTGTGTGTGTGTGTGAGAACATGCAACACCCATGGCACAGGACCTACATGATAACCGTGCTTAGTTATGAGTGTATAAGCGTACAGGGCCACAATCCACAGCCCCCCCCCCAAGCAATCAGAAGCAGGCAGAGAGGGCCACAAGACCCAGGCCACCAGCAGCCCCCACAGAGCACAGAACCCAGGCAACCCACCGCAGGGGCAACCACGCATCCACCCAGAAGACTGCAGAGGAAGCCCCCGGAAAGAGCCCCCATAAGCATAGGGCAGAGGCACTCCGGGAACCAGGGGCAACAGCCCACCTACCCCGCCAGGCCCCAGCCGCCCAGACATGGGCCGTGCACTGGACCTGGGCCCCAGGAGCCCGAGCGCCCCCAAACCCCCCGGCAGAGGCCCCACCCAATACCCAGGAGGGCCAAGCGCCCCAGACAGCCACAAAGTGGGTCAGCGCCTGCCCCAACGCCCCTGGCCAAGTGCCCTGGGAGTCAAGACGTGCCCACAGGTGGGTGAAGTCGCGAGCAGTGGGGAGAGGCAATGCTGATGCCCCATCGGGAGAAACACAGGCAGGCCAGGCGACAGCAAGTCCCAGATCCAGGCCCAATCATTACCACACACACTTTCACGTCCCATACATCCACACATCCACACTTCCTACCTCCCTCGACTCTGCTGGGGTGTAGTGCAGCGGGCACACCAGGAGGCCAGCAACCCCCCAGCCACCACAGACCCCGAACCAGCAGAACAATTAATTAATCCTCCTGGCCCCTCCTGCCCCGAGCAGACACCAGGAAGCAGGGGTGTGCGAAGAAGACCCCTCCCCTCACCCTTCTGGCTCTTCAATATTTTCTAATAGTGAGCAATTAAAATTGAGGGGCAGCCAAACTTGTAGAACTGGGAGCGCGGCACTCTGGGCAGCCTACATACCCAAAGAGCCCCGCCCACCAGATGCCACTCAGTGTAACCACCCCCCAAGACCTAATGTGTGTGTGTGAGTGTGTTTGATAAGTAGTAATGTCTAAGGTGTAATTAAAACAGGGGCAGGGAACTGCAGAGTGCAACCAAAGGGGACCACCTACGTGGCCCCATCCACTACACCCCACCGAACACACATGTGTGAGTGTGTGCTGTGTACAGGAGCCAGAAGGGAGAGGGGTATGGGGATATATACCGGGGGAGCTACTCTCCCCCAGAGAGGGCAGCCAGGGACTGGCTGCAATAGGCATCCCCGCTACCTGGGAGCCAACAATGGGCAGGAGGGCCTGATGTCCACCAGGCTCGGGGCCTGCAGCGACCATATTCCGGGAGCTACTGTACCCCCAGAAGGTACCCATCCCGCCCCACCCCACTCAAGCCAACCCCACCCAGGAGGACCTCTACAAAAAACAAACAAACAACATCAAAAAACAAACAAACAAACCACCCGGTCACACCAGTCGCAGCAGCCCGGGCCTGAGACCCACCATCACCCAGCAACCCACCACCACCACTATGTGATAAAACTAATCAGAGGGGACCAGAGAGAATGAAATTCAGCCAATTGATGTTTTGAGGAGGCAGACATTGTTTCCATGCTAATATAATCTAAAAGAAAATTTCTAAACTGGTTAATACACAGATTGTTCTTCGCTTTCCAGTTCATGAGAATAGTTTTCTTTGCGATACATAACACTGTGACAACCATGTGTGCTGAGTTAATTTCCATGTTGATGTTGTCTAAGTCACCCAGTATGCACAGTGTGGGGCATGCAGGGATGCTACACTTTAGCCATGTTGATAGGTCCTCACAGACTTCAAGCCAGAACTTCTGGACAGGCGCAGAAAACCACAAAGCGTGTGCATAATCATCAGGTGTGTTATCTGTGCAATGTGAGCAGATGTTTGAGTGTGTTAGACCCATCCTGAACATCCTTTGTCCTGTATAGTGTGTTCTATGAAGGATTTTGTATTGTATGAGCTGTAAATTAGGATTTCGAGTCTTTATGAAGGTGTTCAAACATATTTGTGGTTAGAAGCTATGACCAGAACTGATGGATAAATCTGCCTCCCATTTTGAGGATGGAAGAGACATTGTGTCATCTATCTTAGACAATAATTTATATATTTTTGATAGTAGTTTTGGGGTACAGATGCTTGGAAATTCTGCTACCCTAGTCGGGGGTTGTAAGTCTGGTTGGTGGAGGATATATCCATCCATCCATCCATCATCTGCCGCTTATCCGGGGGTCGGGTCGCGGGGGCAGCAGCTTGAGCAGAGAAACCCAGACGTCTCGGTCCCCGGCCACTTCCTCCAGCTCTTCCGGGGGGACCCCGAGGCGTTCCCAGGCCAGCCGAGAGACATAGTCTCTCCAACGTGTCCTGGGTCTCCCCCGGGGTCTCCTCCCAGTGGGACGTGCCCGGAACACCTCCCCAGGGAGGCGCCCAGGGGGCATCCTAACCAGATGCCCGAGCCACCTCATCTGACTCCTCTCAATGCGGATGAGCAGCGGTTCTACTCCGAGCCCCTCCCGGATGACTGAGCTTCTCACCCTATCTCTAAGGGAGAGCCCAGACACCCTGCGGAGGAAACCCATTTCGGCCGCTTCTATTCGCGATCTTGTTCTTTCGGTCACTACCCACAACTCGTGACCATAGGTGAGGATGGGAACGTAGATTGACCAGTAAGTAGAGAGCTTCGCCTTCTGGCTCAGCTCCCTCTTCACAACGACGGGTCAGTGCAGAGCCTGCAACACTGCAGGCGCCGCACCGATCCGCCCGTCAATCTCCCGCTCCATTCGTCCGTCACTCGTGAACAAGACCCCGAGATACTTGAACTCCTCCTCTTGGGAAAGGATCTCATTCCCGACCCGAAGAGAGCATTCCACCCTTTTCCGGCTGAGAACCATAGTCTCGGATTTGGAGGTGCTGATTCTCATCCCAGCCGCTTCACACTCGGCTGCGAATCACTCCAGTGAGAGCTGAAGGTCACGGCCTGACGACGCTAACAGAACCACATCATCTGCAAAAAGCAGAGACCCGATTCTGAGGTCGCCAAATGGGACACCCTCAACGCCCTGGCTCCGCCTAGAAATTCTGTCCATAAAAGTTAGGAACAGAATCTGTGACAAAGGGCAGCCCTGACGGAGTCCAACTCTCACCGGAAACGTATCCGACTTACTGCCGGCAATGCGGACCAAACTCTGGCACCGGTCATACAGAGACCGAACGGCCCCTATCAAGGGGTCCGGCACTCCATATTCCCGGAGCACCCCCCACAGGACTCCACGAGGGACACGGTCGAACGCTTTCTCCAAGTCCACAAAACACATGTAGACTGGTTGGGCGAACTCCCATGCACCCTCCAGGATCCTGCCGAGGGTATAGAGCTGGTCCACTGTTCCACGGCCAGGACGAAAGCCACACTGCATCTCCTGAATCCGAGGCTCGATTATCCGACGGATCCTCCTCTCCAATACCCCCGAATAGACCTTACCAGGGAGGCTGAGGAGTGTGATACCCCTATAGTTGGAACACACCCTCCGGTCCCCCTTTTTAAAGAGGGGGACCACCACCCCAATCTGCCAGTCCAGAGGCACTGTCCCCGATGTCCACGCGATACTGCAGAGGCGTGTCAGCCAAGACAGCCCTACAACATCCAGAGCCTTGAGAAACTCAGGACGGACCTCATCCACCCCCGGGGCCTTGCCACCGAGGAGCTTTTTAACCAACTCGGCAACCTCAGCCCCAGAAATGGGAGGCCCCGTCTCCAAGCTCTCCGACTCTGCCTCTTCTGAGCACGTGTTGGTAGGATTGAGGAGTTCCTCGAAGTACTCCCCCCACCGACTCACAACATCCCTAGTTGAGGTCAGCAAAGCCCCGTCCCCACTGTAAACAGTGTTGACTGTGAGCCGCTTCCCCCCCCCTGAGACGCCGGATGGTGGACCAGAATCTTTTTGAGGCCGTCCGGAAATCATTCTCCATGGTCTCACCGAACTCCTCCCAGGCCCGAGTTTTTGCCTCAGCAACCGCCGAAGCCGTGGCCCGTCTGGCCCGTCGGTACCTATCAGCTTCTTCCAGGGTCCCACTGGCCAAAAAGGCCCGATAGGACTCCTTCTTCAGCTTGACGGCTTCCCTCACCACTGGTGTCCACCAGCAGGTTCGAGGGTTGCCGCCACGACAGGCACCGACCACCTTACGGCCACAACTCCGACCAGCTGCCTCGGCAATGGAGTCACGGAACATGGCCCATTCAATGTCCCCCACCTCAAATATGGTTGAAGCTCTGCCGGAGGTGGGAGTTAAAGCTCCTTCTGACGGGGGATTCTGACAAACGCTCCCAGCAGACCCTCACAATACGTTTGGGCCTGCCAGGTCTGATCGGCATCCTCCCCCACCAGCGGAGCCAACTCATCACCAGGTGGTGATCAGTTGACAGCTCCGCCCCTCTCTTCACCCGAGTGTCCAGGACATACGGCCGCAAGTCCGATACAACCACAAAGTCGATCATCGAACTGCGGCCAAGGGTGTCCTGGTGCCAAGTGCACATATGGACACCCTTATGCCTGAACATGGTGTTCGTTATGGACAGTCTATGACTGGCACAGAAGTCCAACAACATAACACCACTCTGATTCAGATCGGGGGGGCCGTTCCTCCCAATCACACCCCTCCAGGTCTCACTGTCATTGCCCACGTGAGCATTGAAGTCCCCCAGCAGAATGAGGGAGTCTCCGGTAGGAGCATTCTCCAGTGCCTCCCCCAGAGACTCCAAAAAGGGTAGGTACTCTGAACTGCTGTTTGGCGCATAGGCACAAACAACAGTCAGGACTCGTCCCCCCACCCAAGGCGGAGGGAGGCTACCCTCTCGTTCACTAGGGTAAACCCCAATGTACTGGCACACAGCCGGGGGGCAATAAGTATGCCCACACCTGCTCTGCGCCTCTCACCACGGGCAACTCCAGAGTGGAAGAGAGTCCAACCCCTCTCAAGAGTACTGGTTCCAGATCCCAAGCCGTGCATCGAGGTGAGTCCGACTATATCTAACGGTCTGATGAAGTTTCAACAATAAACAACAAACTTTGTATTATGAGAAAGAACCAGACTCATTCTTCAGGAATCCGAAAATAAGCTCTATTTTACGAGTTATGCACGAATTCGGATTCTCCTATAAAACGAATTCCTTAACTCAAACCAAGTTAAGACTGCTTTGTCCTTCATATTTATTCATGTCTAATCAAGTTTCAATGATAAACAACGTTGTACTTTGTAGAATGAGAAAGAACTTCTTCAGCAATAAGCATCTCTCGACAAATGACGAAATACAGATTTTGCTATAAAATTAATTGCTATCAGCCTGACTTAAAACTGTTTGTCTTCCTTATTTATCCACTTCAAATCAAGTTTCAACAATTAAAAAAATGTTGTAGTTTGAGAAAGAACAACTTAATCTTGAGCAATCAGTATAAAAAGAGGGTAAGCAAAGGTGCGAATGTCAAACCATACATGATCAAAACAGGGAGCGGAGGTGTTTGGCTGAGACAAGGTGTGAATGTCCACCCATAATTAATGAAAAACGGGCAACAAGTAGGTTCGAATGCCCAACCATACATCATCAAAAGCAGGAGTGGATATGTTCGGCTAAAAGAAGGTTTGAATGTCTGACCATAGTTTGTAAAAAGCGGGTAAGAAAAGGTTCGAATGCCCGAACATACACCATCAAAGGAGGGAGCGGAGGTGTTCGGCTGTAAGAAGGTGTGAATGTCCGACCATAGTTGGTAAAAAACGGGTAAGAAAAGGTTAAAATACCCGACTGTACACAATCAGTAGCGGGTGCGGAGTTGTTCGGCTACTATAAGGTGTGAAAGTCCGACCATGGTTTGTAAAAAGCGGGTAAGAAAAGGTTCAAATGCCTGACTATACACCATCAAAAGCGGGAGCTGAAGTGTTCCGCTGTAAGACGGTGTGAATGTCCGACCATAGTTGGTAAAAAGCGGGTAAGAAAAGGTTAAAATACCTGACTGTACACAATCAATAGCGGGAGCGGAGTTGTTCGGCTACAAGAAGGTGAGAAAGTTCAACCATGGTTTGTAAAAAGCTGCTAAGAAAAGGTTCGAATGCCCGAATATATACCATCAAAAGCGGAAGCGGAGGTGATCTGCTACAAGAAGGTGTGAACGTCCGACCAAAGTTTGCAAAAAGTAGTTAAGAAAAGGTTCGAATGCCCGAATATATACCATCAAAAGCGGGAGCAGAGCTGTTCGACTGCAAGTAGGTGTGAATGTCCAGCCATAATTACTCACAAACGGGTAAGGAAAGGTAGTATTGCCAGACCATACATGATCAAAACAGGGAGCGGAGGTGGTTCAGCTGGAAGGTGTGAATGTCTGACTATAGTTTGTAAAAAGCGGGTAAGACAAGGTGCGAATGCCCGACAATGTATGATCAAAAGAGGGAGTGGAGGTCTTCGGCTGCAAGGTCTGAATGTCCAACCATAATTTCTAAAAACCGGGTAAGAAAAGGCTCGAAAGCCCGACTATACACAATCAAAAGCGGGAGCGGGAGGTTTTCAGCTGCAAATCCTTCACTCAAACCAAATGAAAACTGCTTTGTCCTTCATATTTATCAATGTCTAGATCGACTTCAACAAAGAACAACTTTGTACTTTGCAGTAAAGAAAGAGCAAATCAAAAGTTTTAGGAATCCGAGAATAAGCTTATTTTCATGAGTTCTGCACGATTATTGATTTTACTATAAATGAATGCCTTCACTCAAACTATGTTAAAACTGCTTTGTCCTTCATATTTATCAATGTCTAGATCGACTTCAACAAAGAACAACACTGGATTTTGCAGTAGAAGAAAAAGCAACACTGAAGGATCAGGAATCCGAGAATAAGCTTATTTTCATACGTTCTGCTTGATTTGGGATTTTGCTATAAAATTAATTCCTTCACTCAAACAAAGTGGAAACTGCTTTGTCCTTCATATTTATCAATGTCTATATCGATTTCAACAAAGAACAAGGCTCTATTTTGCAGTATAGGAAAGAGCAACACTGGAGGATCAGGAATCCGAGATAAGCTTACTTTCATGAGTCCTGCACGATTTCGGATTTTCCTATAAAATGAATTGCTTTGCTCAAACCAAGTTAAAATTGCTTTGTCCTTCATAGTTATCCATGTCTAAAATGTATCAAGCATAAAGTTCCTCATATTACCCTTTGGTTGAGCAATACGTTCCTTTTGCGGAGTTATGCATGATTTCGGATTTTGCTATAAAATTCATTACTTCACACCTTTTTTTTTCACCGCATTTTATAGATTATGGTTGGAAATTCTCAACCACTCTAATCCGAAGACCTCTCCTCCCGCTTTTGTTAATATATTTGAACTTTAGTTGGACATTCACCCCTTTTTGCAGCTAAACCACCTCCGCTCCCTGTTTTGATCATGTATGGTCTGGCAATACTACATTTTCTTACCCGTTTGTGAGTAATTATGGCTGGACATTCACACCTACTTGCAGCTGAACACAATCTCTCTCGCTTTTAATTATGTTTGGATATTCGAACCTTTTCTTTACTGCTTTTTGCGAAATTTGGTCGGACGTTCACACCTTCTTGCAGCCGAACACCTCCGCTTCCGCTTTTGATGGTATATATTCGGGCATTCGAACCTTTTCTTACCAGCTTTTTACAAACGATGGTTGGACTTTCACACCTTCTTGTAGCCGAACAACTCCGCTCCCGCTATTGATTGTGTACAGTCGGGTATTTTAACCTTTTCTTACCCACTTTTTACCAACTATGGTCGGACATTCACACCGTCTTAAAGCGGAACCTCTCCGCTCCCACTTTTGATGGTGTATAGTCAGGCATTCGAACCTTTTCTTACCCGCTTTTTACAAACTATGGTCGGACATTCAAACCTTGTAGCCGAAAACCTCTGCTCCCTCTATTGATTATACATTGTCGGGCATTCGCACCTTATCTTACCCGCTTTTTACAAACTATAGTCAGACATTCACACCTTGGTGCTGAACCACCTCAGCTCCCTGTTTTGATCATGTATGGTCTGGCAATACTACCTTTTATTACCCGTTTGTGAGTAATTATGGCTGGACATTCACACCTACTTGCAGTCGAACAGCTCTGCTCCCGCTTTTGATTATGTTTGGTTGGATATTCGAACCTTTTCTTAACTGCTTTTTACAAACTTTGGTCGGACGTTCACACCTTCTTGCAGCCGAACACCTCCGCTTCCGCTTTTGATGGTATATATTCGGGCATTCGAACCTTTTCTTACCAGCTTTTTACAAACCATGGTTGGACTTTCACACCTTCTTGTAGCCGAACAACTCCGCTCCCCCTATTGATTGTGTACAGTCGGGTATTTTAACCTTTTCTTTCCCGCTTTTAACCAACTATGGTCGGACATTCACACCGTCTTACAGCGGAACACCTCCGCTCCCGCTTTTGAAGGTGTATAGTCAGGCATTTGAACCTTTTCTTACCCGCTTTTTACAAACTATGGTCGGACATTCAAACCTTCTTGTAGCCGAAAACCTCTGCTCCCTCTTTTGATTATACATTGTCGGGCATTCGCACCTTATCTTACCCGCTTTTTACAAACTATAGTCAGACATTCACACCTTGGTGCTGAACCACCTCAGCTCCCTGTTTTGATCATGTATGGTCTGGCAATACTACCTTTTATTACCCGTTTGTGAGTAATTATGGCTGGACATTCACACCTACTTGCAGTCGAACAGCTCTGCTCCCACTTTTGATTATGTTTGGTTGGATATTCGAACCTTTTCTTAACTGCTTTTCACAAACTTTGGTCGGACGTTCACACCTTCTTGCAGCCGAACACCTCCGCTTCCGCTTTTGATGGTATATATTCGGGCATTCGAACCTTTTCTTACCAGCTTTTTACAAACCATGGTTGGACTTTCACACCTTCTTGTAGCCGAACAACTCCGCTCCCCCTATTGATTGTGTACAGTCGGGTATTTTAACCTTTTCTTTCCCGCTTTTTACCAACTATGGTCGGACATTCACACCGTCTTACAGCGGAACAACTCCGCTCCCGCTTTTGATGGTGTATAGTCAGGCATTTGAACCTTTTCTTACCCGCTTTTTACAAACTATGGTCGGACATTCAAACCGTCTTGTAGCCAAAAACCTCCGCTCCCTCTTTTGATCATACATTGTCGGGCATTCGCACCTTTTCTTACCCGTTTTTTACAAACCATGGTCGGACTTTCACACCTTCTTGTAGCCAAACAACTCCGCTCCCCCTATTGATTGTGTACAGTCGGGTATTTTAACCTTTTCTTACCCGCTTTTTACCAACTATGGTTGGACATTCACACCGTCTTACAGCGGAACACTTTGGCTCCCGCTTTTGATGGTGTATAGTCAGGCATTCGCACCTTTTCTTACCCGTTTTTTACAAACCATGGTCGGACTTTCACACATTCTTGTAGCCAAACACATCCGCTCCCGCTATTGATTGTGTACAGTCGGGTATTTTAACCTTTTCTTACCCACTTTTTACCAACTATGGTCGGACATTCACACCTTCTTACAGCGGAACACCTCCGCTCCCTCTTTTGATGGTGTATGTTTGGGCATTCGAATCTTTTCTTACCCGCTTTTTACAAACTATGCTCGGACATTCAAACCTTCTTGTAGCCGAACACATCCACTCCTTCTTTTGATAATGTATGGTTGGGCATTCAAACCTACTTTTTACCCGCTTTTCATTAATTTTGGGTGGATACTCACACCTTGTCACAGCCAAACACCTTCGCTCCCTGTTTTGATCATGTATGGTTGGACATTCGCACCTTTTCTCACCCGCTTTTTGCAAACTATGGTCGGCTGTTCACAGCTTCCTCTCCACCATACTTGTATGGTGGGATACTCACACCCAGTTGCATCCGAAGACCTCCGCCCCCACTTTTGTTGATATTTAGTTGGTCATTCGCAGCTTACCCGCTTTTGGCAAACTATGGCCTTCTTGCAGCCAAACACCTCTGATCTCGCTTTTGATAATGTAAGGTTGGGCATTCAGACCTTGCTTCACCTGCTTTTCATCAAATATAGTCGGACATTCACACCTTCTTGCAGCCGAACACTTCCGCTCCACCTTTTAGTGTTCTATCACACCTTTTTTTCACCGAATTTTATAGATTATGGTTGGAAATTCTCAACCACTCTCATCCGAAGACCTCTCCTCCCGCTTTTGTTAATATATTTGAACTTTAGTCGGACATTCACACCTTCTTGCAGCTGAACCACCTCCGCTCCCTGTTTTGATCATGTATGGTATGGCAATACTACCTTTTCTTACCCGTTTGTTAGTAATTATGGCTGGACATTCACACCTACTTGCAGCCGAACACCACCTCTCCCGCTTTTGATGATGTATGGACCGGCATTCTTACCTTTTCTAACACTTTTTTCAGCAATTATGGTCGGAGATTCACACTTACTCACAGCCGAACAACTCCGCTCCCGCATTTGATGGTGTATAGTCGGGCATTCTCACCCGTTCTCATCAGCTTTTTGCAAATTATGATCTGACATTCACACCTGCTTTTGATAATGTATGGTTGGGCATTCGCACCTTTTCTTACCCATTTTTCAGTAATTATGGGTGGGCATTCACACCTTCTTGCAGCTGAACACCTCCTCTCCCGCTATTGATTGTGTACAGTCGGGTATTTTAACCTTTTCTTACCCGCTTTTTACCAAATATGGTCGGACATTCACACCGTCTTACAGCGGAACACCTCTGCTCCCGCTTTTGATGGTGTATAGTCAGGCGCTTGAACCTTTTCTTACCCGCTTTTTACAAACTATGGTCGGACATTCAAACCTTCTTGTAGCCGAAAACCTCTGCTCCCTCTTTTGATTATACATTGTTGGGCATTCGCACCTTATTTACAAACCATAGTCAGACATTCACACCTTGCAGCTGAGCCACCTCAGCTCCCTGTTTTGATAGTGTGTGTTCGGGCATACGAACCTATTCTTACCCCCTTTTTACAAACTATGCTCTGAGATTCACACCTACTCACAGCCGAACAACTCCGCTCCCGCATTTGATGATGTCTTGTCCGGCATTCTAGTCTCTTCTAACACATTTTTCAGCAATTATGGTCGGACATTCACACCTACTCACAGCCGAACACTTCCGCTCCCGCATTTGATGGTGTATAGCCGGGCATTCTCACCCTTTCTCATCAGCTTTTTGCAAATTATGATCTGACATTCACACCTACTTGCAGTCGAACAGCTCTGCTCCCGCTTTTGATTATGTTTGGTTGGATATTCGAACCTTTTCTTAACTGCTTTTTACAAACTTTGGTCGGACGTTCACACCTTCTTGCAGCCGAACACATCCAGTTCCACTTTTGATGGTATATATTCGGGCATTCGAACCTTTTCTTACCCGCTTTTTACAAACCTTTGTCGGACTTTCACACCTTCTTGTAGCCAAACAACTCCGCTCCCGCTATTGATTGTGTACAGTCGGGTATTTTAACCTTTTCTTACCCACTTTTACCAACTATGGTCGGACATTTACACCTTCTTACAGCGGAACACCTCCGCTCCCTCTTTTGATGGTCTATGTTCGGGCATTCGAACCTTTTCTTACCCGCTTTTTACAAACTATGGTCGGACATTCAAACCTTCTTGTAGCCGAACACATCCACTCCTGCTTTTGATGATGTATGGTTGGGCATTTTCACCTTTTCTTACCCAATTTCAGTAATTATGGGTGTACATTCACACCTTCTTGCAGCTGAACAACTCCTCTCCCGCTTATGATCATGTGCGGTTTGATATTCGAAAATTTTCTTTCATGTTTTAAAGCAATTATTGATGGACATTCAAATCTTCTTGTAGCCGAACACATCCACTCCTGCTTTTGATGATGTATGGTAACCTTTTCTTACCCGCTTTTTACAAACTATGGTCGGACATTCAAACCTTCTTGTAGCCAAAACCCTCCGCTCCCTCTTTTGATCATACATTGTCGGGCATTCGCACCTTATCTTACCCGCTTTTTACAAACTATAGTCAGACATTCACACCTTGCAGCTGAACCACCTCAGCTCCCTGTTTTGATCATGTATGGTCTGGCAATACTACCTTTTCTTACCCGTTTGTGAGTAATTAATCCCAAAATATTGAGCATAAAATAAGTCTTTATGCTGATGATGTATTACTTTTCCTTCAGAACTCACAGACGTCTCTCAGTCACACGATCACACTCATAAATAAATTCTCAGCTCTTTCTGACTACTCTATCAACTGGTCTAAGACCACAGTTCTGCCCATTAACTGTAGGGTCCATAATATACCTGCGATCACTTTACAGTCAGGATATATTAGATATTTAGGCATAAACATTTCCTCCAGGCTCTCAGAGCTAACAAAGCTAAATTATGTGCAATTATTAAAGACAGTAGAGGACGATCTCTCGTTGGAAGTCCTTACCTATATCACTTATGGGGAGAGTTACATCCATTAAAATGATGATACTACCAAAAGTTAACTATTTGTTCTCAATGATCCCCATAAAACCATCTGCTACTTGGTTTAAGTCACTAGATTCATGCATCTCCAAATTTCTGTGGAAAAACAAACCACCACGTATTAGTTTAAAAACCCTACAGAAGACCAAGGACAGTGGTGGATTAGATTTACCTCATTTTCAGCACTATTCCTTAGACAATAGGTTACAATATATATCAAAATGGTTTAAACCTTGTTGTTGTCACAGTTCCCAGAGACGTTGTAATCGTTGAGGATTCTATATTCACCCCCTCATTAGAGGCACGTAATGCAGATTGATGACACTGAATCTTCTTCTCTGTTCATTGCTGGCATCATTCCCAGCATCGTAAGTGTTCGTGGCATTGTTAGCCTCTTCTTCTGGATCTTGATATCGAGAATCCTTTTATATTTCTGGTTTGTCAGTCCTCTGTCTTCGTTCACCGGAGTCTTTGTCTTTTTGTCCTTGAGTTTGGTGATTTTTTTCTTCTTTTGATGCCTTGACACAATGTGACAGGTGATACCACGTGGGAGATCCTGTAACTTGGATTGCTGTCCCTGTGCTGCGAAATGGCTGTGCTGCTCAAATGGTCTCTCCTTCATCATGGTTACATGCTGCCATTCCGACATCTCGCCATTCCGACATGGGTCTCCAATTGTCGGAATGGCGACACTTAATTTTTTATCAAACGTCCCACCATTCCGACACTTTTTTCCTCCTATGGTCGGAATGGCGGTATGTTTTTTGTTTTTTTTAACATACCGCCATTCCGACAGTTCCTTTTAATAGCCTATTTTTTACCCAAAACATTTTGCAGTAATGATATGCCGGCGCAAATACGCCCTAAAGTTTGGCGCACAAGCTTTGCACATGCAGAGGCCACAGCCTCACAAACAAACTTTAATAATCTATTATCAAAATCCCCTGAATTTCAAATATAAAAATACAGATATTAATGTAACTCTGGCGAGACTGAACTGATTAAGCAGAAATACAGTGTCAGTGAGCTGTCACAGCAGCCAGCTGGAGCGGAGCTCTCCACAGAGCCCATGCGTCTTTTGCACGCTGTCATCATATGCAAAAGTAATAATTGCAATTACAGATATCACGGCTACTGCACAGGACACAGTTGCGAGCACTCTGCCTTGCCTTGCCAATAGGAGAAGAGAGAAATGACAGCATAGAACGTATAAAACACAACAAAATGCAGTAAAAACGTTTATTCATGTTATTCACGTGATTTATGAGTACTCACTCCAATTTTGGGAAGCGCGGATGGGTTTTGCGCATTTGGCACAAACACACAGCCGCAACGGTTGTAGCTTTATACAGCCTGTTGATATCTTAAGGACCTAACTGGTCACACCTGGGAGTAAATGTCATGTAGAGATTGTTTTTACATGACATTACAGCTGAACATATAGCTTTCATCCACAAACCAACGTGGGAGAGCCCGAAGACGCATGTGCCAGACGCACATAGGCATGCGTAAAACCAATTTTGACCACTTCATACTGTTTATTTGCTTTCTTTTAGTTAACTTTCGTTTCTTTTGGATTCTTGTGCGTGTTATGGAGCCGTTTTGGTCCATGTTTGTAAGCCTTTTTTTCCTGGATTAAATTTTCGGAAGTTGAAACAAGTGGCATTGGAGTGTGTGATTGAAAACCACCGCGGACTGCTTCTCCTCCTCCAGTTGCCGAGACTTTGTGTTTTTAATAACGCTTGTCTATAAAAATGTGTTAAACATATAAATTGCATGAACAGAAAGAAGGGACTCACCTGTTGAGTAACACACATTTCCTTTTACGGAAAGCCTTGTCGGAATGGTGGGACATTTGAACGTCAGAATAGCGGGATGTCGCAATGGTGGGATGTCGGAATGGTGGGACGTTTGCATGTCGGAATGGTGGTATGTCGGAATGGTGGTATGTCGGAATGGTGGGATGTCGGAATAGCGGGATGTCGGAATAGCGGGATGTCGGAATGGCGGGATTTCGGAATGGGTGTTGCCACCCCCTTCATCATATACACAGTTATTTATACATCACCTTCCACCATGAAGCGTTGTCCCTTTTTGTTTCTCTCTTTGTTCTTAAAATGCTGTTATGCATGTCTAAACCAATCCATTAAATTAGATCATTTTGGCAGTAAAGCGATCTACTATGTGCTTGGTCGCAAAGCTGCTCATCTGTGGTAAACAGCTCTTCAGAAAGGCATTCTTCAATTGATTTCACTAATTCTATGTAATAATTTTGTGATTTCCTACAAAACTACACTTCTTCTCCCATCTGTCTGAGTATTTAATATTGTCTGGGTCCCGTTAAAACATGTATTTTTCCCATCTAATTCCTTGTTTGCTTTAAAACAAGTATTCCCCATTTTCTATCCCTTCAGTAGCCAACCAGTTTGTATGGAGTACACTGGAGCAACTTGACTGATCAGTAAAACACTGCTTTTGTTGTCACCGCAAGGCTTCCCCCGTCGGTTGTTTCACTGAGACACTACTGAGTAACTATAACTCAACACAGTTTATACACATAACATTCATATACATACTAACAAACAAACAAACAATTATTTATCGCAATTTTCTCATCTCTGTTTGAACGTACACCCAGGTAAATATTCCTGTAGTCTTCTCATACCGACTATGGACCCATTCATTGTTTAACTTCACTGTTTTGCAAATCCTAATTGAATATTACACATTGACATTGAACTTTACTTTATAAGCAGGTCTTCATTGCATTCAGCAGCCTATATGTGAGCATCTATGTGTAAGCTGTTCTTCTTTGCATTTATCAGCAGCAAGCAATTCTTCATTGCACATGCATATGAAAATAGAAAAACAATTCCAATGCGTTAGCGAAACCTTCTATATCAGGAGTGTCCATCATGATGCTGGGAATAGAACCTCTTTCCCAGAATAGTTCAACCTTCATTACTCAACTGATCATAACTCCGCAATGAGCACATTTCAAAGTATCATTCCTCTACATATATTCAAAAATCTATGTGTAAATGTTTAATATTTCTTATATTTGTTGATGTCATTCTGTGTGCATGTGGCCTAAACCCAATCTCTGTGTGGCAATTTTAATTTAAACAAGTTGAACTCTGCCTCTGATCATTTAATAAAGGTGTGTACCAATATCAACCTTTCTCAGGTAATTACTGATCCTACAAAACCAAAGAGATCCTTCAAGGTTGTCCCTGATTGGCTCAATCTTAACAAATCAAAGGTAGAAAATCCGCAGTATCTGAACTTGGTGTTAGTTATCACTGCTCAATAGTCTGTATCAGAATTGCAAAAATGAAAACATTAGGTCCACGCTTGGTATCCAGATCCTGAAACATCTCCATGAGCAGGCTTTTTTTTAACTGATCTGTTGAATAGTTATATGACACTGTTAAAATCCCAGATGAAGATCTAGCACTTGACCATTTTTGTAAATCTTCTAATTCCATAGTTGATAAACACGCCCCTTTTAAAAAGTATAGAACTTAGAACAGGTCTATCCCTGGCTTTCGGCAGAACTGTCTTCTTTACTTTTTTTTCCCCTTGTCCTGTTCAGCATTATGTCAGAAGAATTGTAGTCTGAATACCTTTGATGCCGAACAGATTTGTTTTGCCAAGGGAAGTTTTATAAATGTAAAGCTCCCCTTGATGCCCATTTATTTATTTCTGTTTACAATATATGACATGAACTGAACTGAACCGGACCGGGGAACAAGGAAAGAAGAAGAGGAAAGAAGAGGAAACAGAACAAAAATAGAAACAAAAACCAGACAACCAGCTGCTACACCTGTAAAAAACAAAACAGACAACAATCCATGGCCTATGAGGGGAATCCAGCCTTAGCGCCACCAGGAGCACCTGAAAGCAGACAAGCAGAGAAAAAACAAACACACAAACAAACAAAAACAAGCACAAGAAGCGGCAATCGCATACAACACAGCTGTGGATATAGATGACCTGAGACGACATGATAATACATCAACTGCTTAGTGACCATGCTACTGGACTAATGAATGTGTGTGTGTGTGTGTGTGTGAGAACATGCAACACCCATGGCACAGGACCTACATGATAACCGTGCTTAGTTATGAGTGTATAAGCGTACAGGGCCACAATCCACAGCCCCCCCCCCCCAAGCAATCAGAAGCAGGCAGAGAGGGCCACAAGACCCAGGCCACCAGCAGCCCCCACAGAGCACAGAACCCAGGCAGCCCACCGCAGGGGCAACCACGCATCCACCCAGAAGACTGCAGAGGAAGCCCCCGGAAAGAGCCCCCATAAGCATAGGGCAGAGGCACTCCGGGAACCAGGGGCAACAGCCCACCTACCCCGCCAGGCCCCAGCCGCCCAGACATGGGCCGTGCACTGGACCTGGGCCCAAGGAGCCCGAGCGCCCCCAAACCCCTATGGCAGAGGCCCCACCCAATACCCAGGAGGGCCAAGCACCCCAGACAGCCACAAAGTGGGTCAGCGCCTGCCCCAGCGCCCCTGGCCAAGTGCCCTGGGAGTCAAGACGTGCCCACAGGTGGGTGAAGTCGCGAGCAGTGGGGAGAGGCAACGCTGATGCCCCATCGGGAGGAACACAGGCAGGCCAGGCGACAGCAAGTCCCAGATCCAGGCCCAATCATTACCACACACACTTTCACGTCCCATACATCCACACATCCACACTTCCTACCTCCCTCGACTCTGCTGGGGTGTAGTGCAGCGGGCACACCAGGAGGCCAGCAACCCCCCAGCCACCACAGACCCCGAACCAGCAGAACAATTAATTAATCCTCCTGGCCCCTCCTGCCCCGAGCAGACACCAGGAAGCAGGGGTGTGCGAAGAAGACCCCTCCCCTCACCCTTCTGGCTCTTCAATATTTTCTAATAGTGAGCAATTAAAATTGAGGGGCAGCCAAACTTGTAGAACTGGGAGCGCGGCACTCTGGGCAGCCTACATACCCAAAGAGCCCCGCCCACCAGATGCCACTCAGTGTAACCACCCCCCAAGACCTAATGTGTGTGTGTGAGTGTGTTTGATAAGTAGTAATGTCTAAGGTGTAATTAAAACAGGGGCAGGGAACTGCAGAGTGCAACCAAAGGGGACCACCTACGTGGCCCCATCCACTACACCCCACCGAACACACACGCCCCCAAAACCCTTCATGTGTGAGTGTGTGCTGTGTACAGGAGCCAGAAGGGAGAGGGGTATGGGGATATATACCGGGGGAGCTACTCTCCCCCAGAGAGGGCAGCCAGGGACTGGCTGCAATAGGCATCCCCGCTACCTGGGAGCCAACAATGGGCAGGAGGGTCTGATGTCCACCAGGCTCGGGGCCTGCAGCGACCATATTCCGGGAGCTACTGTACCCCCAGAAGGTACCCATCCCGCCCCACCCCACTCAACCCAACCCCACCCAGGAGGACCTCTACAAAAAACAAACAAACAAACCACCCGGTCACACCAGTCGCAGCAGCCCGGGCCTGAGACCCACCATCACCCAGCAACCCACCACCACCACTATGTGATAAAACTAATCAGAGGGGACCAGAGAGAATGAAATTCAGCCAATTGATGTTTTGAGGAGGCAGACATTGTTTCCATGCTAATATAATCTAAAAGAAAATTTCTAAACTGGTTAATACACAGATTGTTCTTCGCTTTCCAGTTCATGAGAACATTCTTTGCGATACATAACACTGTGACAACCATGTGTGCTGAGTTAATTTCCATGTTGATGTTGTCTAAGTCACCCAGTATGCACAGTGTGGGGCATGCAGGGATGCTACACTTTAGCCATGTTGATAGGTCCTCACAGACTTCAAGCCAGAACTTCTGGACAGGCGCAGAAAAACCACAAAGCGTGTGCATAATCATCAGGTGTGTTATCTGTGCAATGTGAGCAGATGTTTGAGTGTGTTAGACCCATCCTGAACATCCTTTGTCCTGTATAGTGTGTTCTATGAAGGATTTTGTATTGTATGAGCTGTAAATTAGGATTTCGAGTCTTTATGAAGGTGTTCAAACATATTTGTGGTTAGAAGCTATGACCAGAACTGATGGATAAATCTGCCTCCCATTTTGAGGATGGAAGAGACATTGTGTCATCTATCTTAGACAATAATTTATATATTTTTGATAGTAGTTTTGGGGTACAGATGCTTAGAAATTCTGCTACCCTAGTCGGGGGTTGTAAGTCTGGTTGGTGGAGGATATATCCATCCATCCATCCATCATCTGCCGCTTATCCGGGGGTCGGGTCGCGGGGGCAGCAGCTTGAGCAGAGAAACCCAGACGTCTCTGTCCCCGGCCACTTCCTCCAGCTCTTCCGGGGGGACCCCGGGGCGTTCCCAGGCCAGCCGAGAGACATAGTCTCTCCAACGTGTCCTGGGTCTCCCCCGGGGTCTCCTCATCTGACTCCTCATCTGACTCCTCTCAATGCGGAGGAGCAGCGGTTCTACTCCGAGCCCCTCCCGGATGACTGAGCTTCTCACCCTATCTCTAAGGGAGAGCCCAGACACCCTGCGGAGGAAACCCATTTCGGCCGCTTGTATTCGCGATCTTGTTCTTTCGGTCACTACCCACAACTCGTGACCATAGGTGAGGATGGGAACGTAGATTGACCAGTAAGTAGAGAGCTTCGCCTTCTGGCTCAGCTCCCTCTTCACAACGACGGGTCGGTGCAGAGCCTGCAACACTGCAGGCGCCGCACCGATCCGCCCGTCAATCTCCCGCTCCATTCGTCCGTCACTCGTGAACAAGACCCCGAGATACTTGAACTCCTCCTCTTGGGGAAGGATCTCATTCCCGACCCGAAGAGAGCATTCCACCCTTTTCCGGCTGAGAACCATAGTCTCGGATTTGGAGGTGCTGATTCTCATCCCAGCCGCTTCACACTCGGCTGCGAATCACTCCAGTGAGAGCTGAAGGTCACGGCCTGACGACGCTAACAGAACCACATCATCTGCAAAAAGCAGAGACCCGATTCTGAGGTCGCCAAATGGGACACCCTCAACGCCCTGGCTCCGCCTAGAAATTCTCTCCATAAAAGTTAGGAACAGAATCGGTGACAAAGGGCAGCCCTGACGGAGTCCAACTCTCACCGGAAACGTATCCGACTTACTGCCGGCAATGCGGACCAAACTCTGGCACCGGTCATACAGAGACCGAACGGCCCCTATCAAGGGGTCCGGCACTCCATTTTCCCGGAGCACCCCCCACAGGACTCCACGAGGGACACGATCGAACGCTTTCTCCAAGTCCACAAAACACATGTAGACTGGTTGGGCGAACTCCCATGCACCCTCCAGGATCCTGCCGAGGGTATAGAGCTGGTCCACTGTTCCAAAAGCCACACTGCATCTCCTGAATCCGAGGCTCGATTATCCGACGGATCCTCCTCTCCAATACCCCCGAATAGACCTTACCAGGGAGGCTGAGGAGTGTGATACCCCTATAGTTGGAACACACCCTCCGGTCCCCCTTTTTAAAGAGGGGGACCACCACCCCAATCTGCCAGTCCAGAGGCACTGTCCCCGATGTCCACGCGATACTGCAGAGGCGTGTCAGCCAAGACAGCCCTACAACATCCAGAGCCTTGAGAAACTCAGGACGGACCTCATCCACCCCCGGGGCCTTGCCACCGAGGAACTTTTTAACCACCTCGGCAACCTCAGCCCCAGAAATGGGAGGCCCCGTCTCCGAGCTCTCTGACTCTGCCTCTTCCGAGCACGTGTTGGTAGGATTGAGGAGTTCCTCGAAGTACTCCCCCCACCGACTCACAACATCCCTAGTTGATGTCAGCAAAGCCCCGTCCGCACTGTAAACAGTGTTGACTGTGAGCCGCTTCCCCCCCCTGAGACGCCGGATGGTGGACCAGAATCTTTTCGAGGCCGTCCGGAAATCGTTCTCCATGGTCTCACCGAACTCCTCCCAGGCCCGAGTTTTTGCCTCAGCAACCGCCGAATCCGCGGCCCGTCTGGCCCGTCGGTACCTATCAGCTTCTTCCAGGGTCCCACTGGCCAAAAAGGCCCGATAGGACTCCTTCTTCAGCTTGACGGCTTCCCTCACCACTGGTGTCCACCAGCAGGTTCGAGGGTTGCCGCCACGACAGGCACCGACCACCTTACGGCCACAACTCCGACCAGCTGCCTCGGCAATGGAGTCACGGAACATGGCCCATTCAATGTCCCCCACCTCAAATATGGTTGAAGCTCTGCCGGAGGTGGGAGTTAAAGCTCCTTCTGACGGGGGATTCTGACAAACGCTCCCAGCAGACCCTCACAATACGTTTGGGCCTGCCAGGTCTGATCGGCATCCTCCCCCACCAGCGGAGCCAACTCACCACCAGGTGGTGATCAGTTGACAGCTCCGCCCCTCTCTTCACCCGAGTGTCCAGGACATACGGCCGCAAGTCCGATGATACAACCACAAAGTCGATCATCGAACTGCGGCCAAGGGTGTCCTGGTGCCAAGTGCACATATGGACACCCTTATGCCTGAACATGGTGTTCGTTATGGACAGTCTATGACTGGCACAGAAGTCCAACAACATAACACCACTCTGATTCAGATCGGGGGGGCCGTTCCTCCCAATCACACCCCTCCAGGTCTCACTGTCATTGCCCACGTGAGCATTGAAGTCCCCCAGCAGAATGAGGGAGTCTCCGGTAGGAGCATTCTCCAGTGCCTCCCCCAGAGACTCCAAAAAGGGTAGGTACTCTGAACTGCTGTTTGGCGCATAGGCACAAACAACAGTCAGGACTCGTCCCCCCACCCAAGGCGGAGGGAGGCTACCCTCTCGTTCACTGGGGTAAACCCCAATGTACTGGCACACAGCCGGGGGGCAATAAGTATGCCCACACCTGCTCTGCGCCTCTCACCACGGGCAACTCCAGAGTGGAAGAGAGTCCAACCCCTCTCAAGAGTACTGGTTCCAGATCCCAAGCCGTGCGTCGAGGTGAGTCCGACTATATCTAACGGTCTGATGAAGTTTCAACAATAAACAACAAACTTTGTATTATGAGAAAGAACCAGACTCATTCTTCAGGAATCCGAAAATAAGCTCTATTTTACGAGTTATGCACGAATTCGGATTCTCCTATAAAACGAATTCCTTAACTCAAACCAAGTTAAGACTGCTTTGTCCTTCATATTTATTCATGTCTAATCAAGTTTCAATGATAAACAACGTTGTACTTTGTAGAATGAGAAAGAACTTCTTCAGCAATAAGCATCTCTCGACAAATGACGAAATACAGATTTTGCTATAAAATTAATTGCTATCAGCCTGACTTAAAACTGTTTGTCTTCCTTATTTATCCACTTCAAATCAAGTTTCAACAATTAAAAAAAATTTGTAGTTTGAGAAAGAACAACTTAATCTTGAGCAATCAGTATAAAGAGAGGGTAAGCAAAGGTGCGAATGTCAAACCATACATGATCAAAACAGGGAGCGGAGGTGTTTGGCTGAGACAAGGTGTGAATGTCCACCCATAATTAATGAAAAGCGGGCAACAAGTAGGTTTGAATGCCCAACCATACATCATCAAAAGCAGGAGTGGATATGTTCGGCTACAAGAAGGTTTGAACGTCTGACCATAGTTTGTAAAAAGCGGGTAAGAAAAGGTTCGAATGCCCGAACATACACCATCAAAGGAGGGAGCGGAGGTGTTCCGCTGTAAGAAGGTGTGAATGTCCGACCATAGTTGGTAAAAAACGGGTAAGAAAAGGTTAAAATACCCGACTGTACACAATCAGTAGCGGGTGCGGAGTTGTTCGGCTACTAAAAGGTGTGAAAGTCCAACCATGGTTTGTAAAAAGCGGGTAAGAAAAGGTGCGAATGCCCGAAAATGTATGATCAAAAGAGGGAGCGGAGGTGTTCGGCTGCAAGAAGGTGTGAATGTACACCCATAATTACTGAAAAATGGGTAAGAAAAGGTGCGAATGCCCAACTATACATAATCAAAAGCAGGAGTGGATGTGTTCGGCTCCAAGAAGGGTTGAATGTCTGACCATAGTTTGTAAAAAGCAGGTAAGAAAAGGTTTGACTGCCCGAACATACACCATCAAAAGAGGGAGCGGAGGTGTTCCGCTGTAAGAAGGTGTGAATGTCCGACCATAGTTGGTAAAAAGCGGGTAAGAAAAGGTTAAAATACCCGACTGTACACAATCAATAGCGGGAGCGGAGTTGTTTGGCTACTAAAAGATGTGAAAGTCCGACTATGGTTTGTAAAAAGCGGGTAAGAAAAGGTGCTAATGCCCGACAATGTATGATCAAAAGAGGGATTGGAGGTTTTCGGCTGTAAGAAGGTCTGAATGTCCAACTATAATTTGTAAAAACTGGGTAAGAAAAGGCTTGAAAGCCCAACTATACACCATCATAAGCGGGAGAGGAGGTGTTCAGCTGCAAGAAGGTGTGAATGTCCACCCATAATTACTGAAAAATGGGTAAGAAAAGGTGCGAATGCCCAAACATACATCATCAAAAGCAGGAGTGGATGTGTTGGGCTACAAGAAGGTTTGAAAGTCCGACCATGGTTTGTAAAAAACGGGTAAGAAAAGGTGCGAATGCCCGACAATGTATGATCAAAAGAGGGAGCGGAGGTTTTTGGCTACAAGAAGGTTTGAATGTCCAACCATAGTTTGTAAAAAGCGGGTAAGAAAAGGTTCAAATGCCTGACAATACACCATCAAAAGCGGGAGCGGAGGTGTTCCGCTGTAAGACGGTGTGAATGTCCGACCATAGTCGGTAAAAAGCTGCTAAGAAAAGGTTCGAATGCCCGAATATATACCATCAAAAGCGGAAGCGGAGGTGTTCGGCTGCAAGAAGGTGTGAACGTCCGACCAAAGTTTGTAAAAAGCAGTTAAGAAAAGGTTCGAATATCCAACCAAACATAATCAAAAGCGGGAGCAGAGCTGTTCGACTGCAAGTAGGTGTGAATGTCCAGCCATAATTACTCACAAACGGATAAGAAGAGGTAGTATTGCCAGACCATACATGATCAAAACAGGGAGCTGAGGTGGTTCAGCAACAAGGTGTGAATGTCTGACTATAGTTTGTAAAAAGCGGGTAAGATAAGGTGCGAATGCCCGACAATGTATAATCAAAAGAGGGAGCGGAGGTTTTTGGCTACAAGAAGGTTTGAATGTCCGACCATAGTTTGTAAAAAGCGGGTAAGAAAAGGTTCAAATGCCTGACTATACACCATCAAAAGCGGGAGCGGAGGTGTTCCGCTGTAAGACGGTGTGAAAGTTCAACCATGGTTTGTAAAAAGCGGGTAAGAAAAGGTTAAAATACCCGACTGTACACAATCAATAGGGGGAGCGGAGTTGTTTGGCTGCAAGAAGGTCTGAATGTCCACCCAAAATTCCTGAAAAATGGTTAAAAAAAGGGTGCGAATGCCAAACCATACATCATCAAAAGCAGGAGTGGATGTGTTCGGCTACAAGAAGATTTGAATGTCCATCAATAATTGCTTTAAAACATGAAAGAAAATTTTCGAATATCAAACCGCACATGATCATAAGCAGGAGAGGAGTTGTTCAGCTGCAAGAAGGTGTGAATGTCCACCCATAATTACTGAAAAATGGGTAAGAAAAGGTGAAAATGCCCAACCATACATCATCAAAAGCAGGAGTGGATGTGTTCGGCTACAAAAAGGTTTGAATGTCCGACCATAGTTTGTAAAAAGCGGGTAAGAAAAGGTTTGAATGCCCGAACATAGACCATCAAAAGAGGGAGCGGAGGTGTTCCGCTGTAAGAAGGTGTAAATGTCCGACCATAGTTGGTAAAAAGCGGGTAAAAAAAGGTTAAAATACCCGACTGTACACAATCAATAGCGGGAGCGGAGTTGTTTGGCTACAAGAAGGTGTGAAAGTCCGACCACGGTTTGTAAAAAGCGGGTAAGAAAAGGTTCGAATGCCCGAATATATACCATCAAAAGTGGAAGTGGATGTGTTCGGCTGCAAGAAGGTGTGAACGTCCGACCAAAGTTTGTAAAAAGCAGTTAAGAAATGTTTCGAATATCCAACCAAACATAATCAAAAGCGGGAGCAGAGCTGTTCGACTGCAAGTAGGTGTGAATGTCAGATCATAATTTGCAAAAAGCTGATGAGAAAGGGTGAGAATGCCCGGCTATACACCATCAAATGCGGGAGCGGAAGTGTTCGGCTGTGAGCAGGTGTGAATGTCCAACCATAATTGCTGAAAAATGTGTTAGAAGAGACTAGAATGCCGGACAAGACATCATCAAATGCGGGAGCGGAGTTGTTCGGCTGTGAGTAGGTGTGAATCTCCGAGCATAGTTTGTAAAAAGGGGGTAAGAATAGGTTCGAATGCCCGAACATACACTATCAAAACAGGGAGCTGAGGTGGCTCAGCTGCAAGGTTTGAATGTCTGACTATAGTTTGTAAATAAGGTGCGAATGCCCAACAATGTATAATCAAAAGAGGGAGCGGAGGTTTTCGGCTACAAGAAGGTTTGAATGTCCGACCATAGTTTGTAAAAAGCGGGTAAGAAAAGGTTCAAATGCCTGACTATACACCATCAAAAGCGGGAGCAGAGGTGTTCAGCTGCAAGAAGGTGTGAATGTCCACCCATAATTACTGAAAAATGGGTAAGAAAAGGTGCGAATGCCCAACCATACATTATCAAAAGCAGGTGTGAATGTCAGATCATAATTTGCAAAAAGCTGATGAGAAAGGGTGAGAATGCCCGACTATACACCATCAAATGCGGGAGCGGAGTTGTTCGGCTGTGAGTAAGTGTGAATCTCCGACCATAATTGCTGAAAAATGTGTTAGAAAAGGTAAGAATGCCGGTCCATACATCATCAAAAGCGGGAGACGTGGTGTTCGGCTGCAAGTAGGTGTGAATGTTCAGCCATAATTACTAACAAACGGGTAAGAAAAGGTAGTATTGCCATACCATACATGATCAAAACAGGGAGCGGAGGTGGTTCAGCTGCAAGAAGGTGTGAATGTCCGACTAAAGTTCAAATATATTAACAAAAGCGGGAGGAGAGGTCTTCGGATGAGAGTGGTTGAGAATTTCCAACCATAATCTATAAAATGCGGTGAAAAAAAAGGTGTGATAGAACACTAAAAGGTGGAGCGGAAGTGTTCGGCTGCAAGAAGGTGTGAATGTCCTACTATATTTGGTGAAAAGCAGGTGAAGCAAGGTCTGAATGCCCAACCTTACATCATCAAAAGCGAGATCAGAGGTGTTTGGCTGCATGAAGGCCATAGTTTGCCAAAAGCGGGTAAGCTGCGAATGACCGACTAAATATCAACAAAAGGTCTTTGGATGCAAGTGGGTGTGAATATCCCACCATACAAGTATGGTGGAGAGGAAGCTGTGAACAGCCGACCATAGTTGGCAAAAAGCGGGTGAGAAAAGGTGCGAATGTCCAACCATACATGATCAAAACAGGGAGCGGAGGTGTTTGGCTGTGACAAGGTGTGAATGTCCACCCAAAATTAATGAAAAGCGGGCAACAAGTAGGTTTGAATGCCCAACCATACATCATCAAAAGCAGGAGTGGATGTGTTTGGCTACAAGAAGGTTTGAATGTCCGAGCATAGTTTGTAAAAAGCGGGTAAGAAAAGGTTCGAATGCCCAAACATACACTATCAAAAGAGGGAGCGGAGGTGTTCCGCTGTAAGAAGGTGTGAATGTCCGACCATAGTTGGTAAAAAACGGGTAAGAAAAGGTTAAAATACCCGACTGTACACAATCAATAGCGGGAGCGGATGTGTTTGGCTACAAGAATGTGTGACAGTCCGACCATGGTTTATAAAAAACGGGTAAGAAAAGGTGCGAATGCCCGACAATGTATGATCAAAAGAGGGAGCGGAGGTTTTCGGCTACAAGAAGGTTTGAATGTCCGACCATAGTTGGTAAAAAGCGGGTAAGAAAAGGTTAAAATACCTGACTGTACACAATCAATAGCGGGAGCGGAGTTGTTCGGCTACAAGAAGGTGTGAAAGTTCAACCATGGTTTGTAAAAAGCTGCTAAGAAAAGGTTCGAATGCCCGAATATATACCATCAAAAGCGGAAGCGGAGGTGTTCGGCTGCAAGAAGGTGTGAACGTCCGACCAAAGTTTGCAAAAAGCAGTTAAGAAAAGGTTCGAATGCCCGAATATATACCATCAAAAGCGGGAGCAGAGCTGTTCGACTGCTTGTAGGTGTGAATGTCCAGCCATAATTACTCACAAACGGGTAAGGAAAGGTAGTATTGCCAGACCATACATGATCAAAACAGGGAGCTGAGGTGGTTCAGCTGCAAGGTGTGAATGTCTGACTATAGTTTGTAAAAAGCGGGTAAGACAAGGTGCGAATGCACGACAATGTATGATCAAAAGAGGGAGTGGAGGTCTTCGGCTGCAAGGTCTGAATGTCCAACCATAATTTCTAAAAACCGGGTAAGAAAAGGCTCGAAAGCCCGACTATACACAATCAAAAGCGGGAGCGGGAGGTTTTCAGCTGCAAATCCTTCACTCAAACCAAGTGAAAACTGCTTTGTCCTTCATATTTATCAATGTCTAGATCGACTTCAACAAAGAACAACATTGTACTTTGCAGTAAAGAAAGAGCAAATCAAAAGTTTTAGGAATCCGAGAATAAGCTTATTTTCATGAGTTCTGCACGATTATTGATTTTACTATAAATTAATGCCTTCACTCAAACTATGTTAAAACTGCTTTGTCCTTCATATTTATCAATGTCTAGATTGACTTCAACAAAGAACAACACTGGATTTTGCAGTAGAAGAAAGAGCAACACTGAAGGATCAGTAATCCGAGAATAAGCTTATTTTCATACGTTCTGCAAGATTTGGGATTTTATGTATAAAATGAATTCCTTCACTCAAACCAAGTTAAAACTATTTTGTCCTTCATATTTATCAATGTCTAGATCGACTTCAACAAAGAACAACATTGTATTTTGCAGTAGAAGAAAAAGCAACACTGAAGGATCAGGAATCAGAGAATAAGCTTATTTTCATATGTTCTGCATGATTTGGGATTTTATGTATAAAATGAATTCCTTCACTCAAACAAAGTTGAAACTGCTTTGTCCTTCATATTTATCAATGTCTATATCGATTTCAACAAAGAACAAGGCTGTATTTTGCAGTATAGGAAAGAGCAACACTGGAGGATCAGGAATCCGAGAATAAGCTTATTTTCATGAGTCCTGCTCGATTTCGGATTTTCCTATAAAATGAATTGCTTTGCTCAAACCAAGTTAAAATTGCTTTGTCCTTCATAGTTATCCATGTCTAAAATGTATCAAGCATAAAGTTCCTCATATTACCCTGAATGAGAAAGAAGCATCCCTTTGGTTGAGCAATACGTTCCTTTTGCGGAGTTATGAATGATTTCGGATTTTGCTATAAAATTCATTCCTTCACACCTTTTTTTTTCACCGCATTTTATAGATTATGGTTGGAAATTCTCAACCACTCTAATCCGAAGACCTCTCCTCCCGCTTTTGTTAATATATTTGAACTTTAGTTGGACATTCACCCCTTTTTGCAGCTAAACCACCTCCGCTCCCTGTTTTGATCATGTATGGTCTGGCAATACTACATTTTCTTACCCGTTTGTGAGTAATTATGGCTGGATATTCACACCTACTTGCAGCTGAACACAATCTCTCTCGCTTTTAATTATGTTTGGATATTCGAACCTTTTCTTTACTGCTTTTTGCGAACTTTGGTCGGACGTTCACACCTTCTTGCAGCCGAACACCTCCGCTTCCGCTTCCGCTTTTGATGGTATATATTCGGGCATTCGAACCTTTTCTTATCAGCTTTTTACAAACGATGGTTGGACTTTCACACCTTCTTGTAGCCGAACAACTCCGCTCCCGCTATTGATTGTGTACAGTCGGGTATTTTAACCTTTTCTTACCCACTTTTTACCAACTATGGTCGGACATTCACACCGTCTTACAGCGGAACATATCCGCTCCCGCTTTTGATGGTGTATAGTCAGGCATTTGAACCTTTTCTTACCCGCTTTTTACAAACTATGGTCGGACATTCAAACCTTCTTGTAGCCGAAAACCTCTGCTCCCTCTTTTGATTATACATTGTCGGGCATTCGCACCTTATCTTACCCGCTTTTTACAAACTATAGTCAGACATTCACACCTTGGTGCTGAACCACCTCAGCTCCCTGTTTTGATCATGTATGGTCTGGCAATACTACCTTTTCTTACCCGTTTGTGAGTAATTATGGCTGGACATTCACACCTACTTGCAGTCGAACAGCTCTGCTCCCGCTTTTGATTATGTTTGGTTGGATATTCGAACCTTTTCTTAACTGCTTTTTACAAACTTTGGTCGGACGTTCACACCTTCTTGCAGCCGAACACCTCCGCTTCCGCTTTTGATGGTATATATTCGGACATTCACACCTTGTCTCAGCCAAACACCTCCACTCCCTGTTTTGATCATGTATGGTTTGACATTCGCACCTTTGCTTACCCTCTTTTTATACTGATTGCTCAAGATTAAGTTGTTCTTTCTCAAACTACAAAATTTTTTTAATTGTTGAAACTTGATTTGAAGTGGATAAATAAGGAAGACAAACAGTTTTAAGTCAGGCTGATAGCAATTAATTTTATAGCAAAATCTGTATTTCGTCATTTGTCGAGAGATGCTTATTGCTGAAGAAGTTCTTTCTCATTCTACAAAGTACAACGTTGTTTATCATTGAAACTTGATTAGACATGAATAAATATGAAGGACAAAGCAGTCTTAACTTGGTTTGAGTTAAGGAATTCGTTTTATAGGAGAATCCGAATTCGTGCATAACTCGTAAAATAGAGCTTATTTTCGGATTCCTAAAGAATGAGTCTGGTTCTTTCTCATAATACAAAGTTTGTTGTTTATTGTTGAAACTTCTTCAGACCGTTAGATATAGTCGGACTCACCTCAACGCACGGCTTGGGATCTGGAACCAGTACTCTTGAGAGGGGTTGGACTCTCTTCCACTCTGGAGTTGCCCGTGGTGAGAGGCGCAGAGCAGGTGTGGGCATACTTATTGCCCCCCTTTTTGGAGTCTCTGGGGGAGGCACTGGAGAATGCTCCTACCGGAGACTCCCTCATTCTGCTGGGGGACTTCAATGCTCACGTGGGCAATGACAGTGAGACCTGGAGGGGTGTGATTGGGAGGAACGGCCCCCCCGATCTGAATCAGAGTGGTGTTATGTTGTTGGACTTCTGTGCCAGTCATAGACTGTCCATAACGAACACCATGTTCAGGCATAAGGGTGTCCATATGTGCACTTGGCACCAGGACACCCTTGGCCGCAGTTCGATGATCGACTTTGTGGTTGTATCATCGGACTTGCGGCCGTATGTCCTGGTCACTCGGGTGAAGAGAGGGGCGGAGCTGTCAACTGATCACCACCTGGTGGTGAGTTGGCTCCGCTGGTGGGGGAGGATGCCGATCAGACCTGGCAGGCCCAAACGTATTGTGAGGGTCTGCTGGGAGCGTTTGTCAGAATCCCCCGTCAGAAGGAGCTTTAACTCCCACCTCCAGCAGAGCTTCAACCATATTTGAGGTGGGGGACATTGAATGGGCCATGTTCCGTGACTCCATTGCCGAGGCAGCTGGTCGGAGTTGTGGCCGTAAGGTGGTCGGTGCCTGTCGTGGCGGCAACCCTCGAACCTGCTGGTGGACACCAGTGGTGAGGGAAGCCGTCAAGCTGAAGAAGGAGTCCTATCGGGCCTTTTTGGCCAGTGGGACCCTGGAAGAAGCTGATAGGTACCGACGGGCCAGACGGGCCGCGGCTTTGGCGGTTGCTGAGGCAAAAACTCGGGCCTGGGAGGAGTTCGGTGAGACCATGGAGAACGATTTCCGGACGGCCTCGAAAAGATTCTGGTCCACCATCCGGCGTCTCAGGGGGGGGAAGCGGCTCACAGTCAACACTGTTGACAGTGCGGATGGGGCTTTGCTGACCTCAACTAGGGATGTTGTGAGTCGGTGGGGGGAGTACTTCGAGGAACTCCTCAATCCTACCAACACGTGCTCGGAAGAGGCAGAGTCGGAGAGCTCGGAGACGGGGCCTCCCATTTCTGGGGCTGAGGTTGCCGAGGTGGTTAAAAAGTTCCTCGGTGGCAAGGCCCCGGGGGTGGATGAGGTCTGTCCTGAGTTTCTCAAGGCTCTGGATGTTGTAGGGCTGTCTTGGCTGACACGCCTCTGCAGTATCGCGTGGACATCGGGGACAGTGCCTCTGGACTGGCAGATTGGGGTGGTGGTCCCCCTCTTTAAAAAGGGGGACCTGAGGGTGTGTTCCAACTATAGGGGTATCACACTCCTCAGCCTCCCTGGTAAGGTCTATTCGGGGGTATTGGAGAGGAGGATCCGTCGGATAATCGAGCCTCGGATTCAGGAGATGCAGTGTGGCTTTCGTCCTGGCCGTGGAACAGTGGACCAGCTCTATACCCTCGGCAGGATCCTGGAGGGTGCATGGGAGTTCGCCCAAGCAGTCTACATGTGTTTTGTGGACTTGGAGAAAGCGTTCGACCGTGTCCCTCGTGGAGTCCTGTGGGGGGTGCTCCGGGAATATGGAGTGCCGGACCCCTTGATAGGGGCCGTTCGGTCTCTGTATGACCGGTGCCAGAGTTTGGTCCGCATTGCCGGCAGTAAGTCGGATACGTTTCCGGTGAGAGTTGGACTCCGTCAGGGCTGCCCTTTGTCACCGATTCTGTTCCTAACTTTTATGGACAGAATTTCTAGGCGGAGCCAGGGTGTTGAGGGTGTCCCATTTGGCGACCTCAGAATCGGGTCTCTGCTTTTTGCAGATGATGTGGTTCTGTTAGCGTCGTCAGGCCGTGACCTTCAGCTCTCACTGGAGTGATTCGCAGCCGAGTGTGAAGTGGCTGGGATGAGAATCAGCACCTCCAAATCCGAGACTATGGTTCTCAGCCGGAAAAGGGTGGAATGCTCTCTCCGGGTCGGGAATGAGATCCTTCCCCAAGAGGAGGAGTTCAAGTATCTCGGGGTCTTGTTCACGAGTGACGGACGAATGGAGCGGGAGATTGACGGGCGGATCGGTGCGGCGCCTGCAGTGTTGCAGGCTCTGCACCGACCCGTCGTTGTGAAGAGGGAGCAGAGCCAGAAGGCGAAGCTCTCTACTTACTGGTCAATCTACGTTCCCATCCTCACCTATGGTCACGAGTTGTGGGTATTGACCGAAAGAACAAGATCGCGAATACAAGCGGCCGAAATGGGTTTCCTCCGCAGGGTGTCTGGGCTCTCCCTTAGAGATAGGGTGAGAAGCTCAGTCATCCGGGAGGGGCTCGGAGTAGAACCGCTGCTCCTCCGCATTTAGAGGAGTCAGATGAGGTGGCTCGGGCATCTGGTTAGGATGCCCCCTGGGCGCCTCCCTGGGGAGGTGTTCCGGGCACGTCCCACTGGGAGGAGACCCCGGGGGAGACCCAGGACACGTTGGAGAGACTATGTCTCTCGGCTGGCCTGGGAACGCCTCGGGGTCCCCCCGGAAGAGCTGGAGGAAGTGGCCGGGGACAGAGACGTCTGGGTTTCTCTGCTCAAGCTGCTGCCCCCGCGACCCGACCCCCGGATAAGCGGCAGATGATGGATGGATGGATGGATATATCCTCCACCAACCAGACTTACAACCCCCGACTAGGGTAGCAGAATTTCTAAGCAGCTGTACCCCAAAACTACTATCAAAAATATATAAATTATTGTCTAAGATAGATGACACAATGTCTCTTCCATCCTCAAAATGGGAGGCAGATTTATCCATCAGTTCTGGTCATAGCTTCTAACTACAAATATGTTTGAACACCTTCATAAAGACTCGAAATCCTAATTTACAGCTCATACAATACAAAATCCTTCATAGAACACACTATACAGGACAAAGGATGTTCAGGATGGGTCTAACACACTCAAACATCTGCTCACATTGCACAGATAACACACCTGATGATTATGCACACGCTTTGTGGTTTTCTGCGCCTGTCCAGAAGTTCTGGCTTGAAGTCTGTGAGGACCTATCAACATGGCTAAAGTGTAGCATCCCTGCATGCCCCACACTGTGCATACTGGGTGACTTAGACAACATCAACATGGAGATTAACTCAGCACACATGGTTGTCACAGTGTTATGTATCGCAAAGAAAACTATTCTCATGAACTGGAAAGTGAAGAACAATCTGTGTATTAACCAGTTTAGAAATTTTCTTTTAGATTATATTAGCATGGAAACAATGTCTGCCTCCTCAAAACATC
This sequence comes from Leuresthes tenuis, assembly GCF_036924035.1. Taxonomy (NCBI): domain Eukaryota; kingdom Metazoa; phylum Chordata; class Actinopteri; order Atheriniformes; family Atherinopsidae; genus Leuresthes; species Leuresthes tenuis. The sequence goes on from NW_027325366.1 coordinate 10,046,195, forward strand.
AATTGGCTGAATTTCATTCTCTCTGGTCCCCTCTGATTAGTTTTATCACATAGTGGTGGTGGTGGGTTGCTGGGTGATGGTGGGTCTCAGGCCCGGGCTGCTGCGACTGGTGTGACCGGGTGGTTTGTTTGTTTGTTTTTTGTAGAGGTCCTCCTGGGTGGGGTTGGGTTGAGTGGGGTGGGGCGGGATGGGTACCTTCTGGGGGTACAGTAGCTCCCGGAATATGGTCGCTGCAGGCCCCGAGCCTGGTGGACATCAGGCCCTCCTGCCCATTGCTGGCTCCCAGGTAGCGGGGATGCCTATTGCAGCCAGTCCCTGGCTGCCCTCTCTGGGGGAGAGTAGCTCCCCCGGTATATATCCCCATACCCCTCTCCCTTCTGGCTCCTGTACACAGCACACACTCACACATGAAGGGTTTTGGGGGCGTGTGTGTTCGGTGGGGTGTAGTGGATGGGGCCACGTAGGTGGTCCCCTTTGGTTGCACTCTTCAGTTCCCTGCCCCTGTTTTAATTACACCTTAGACATTACTACTTATCAAACACACTCACACACACACATTAGGTCTTGGGGGGTGGTTACACTGAGTGGCATCTGGTGGGCGGGGCTCTTTGGGTATGTAGGCTGCCCAGAGTGCCGCGCTCCCAGTTCTACAAGTTTGGCTGCCCCTCAATTTTAATTGCTCACTATTAGAAAATATTGAAGAGCCAGAAGGGTGAGGGGAGGGGTCTTCTTCGCACACCCCTGCTTCCTGGTGTCTGCTCGGGGCAGGAGGGGCCAGGAGGATTAATTAATTGTTCTGCTGGTTCGGGGTCTGTGGTGGCTGGGGGGTTGCTGGCCTCCTGGTGTGCCCGCTGCAATACACCCCAGCAGAGTCGAGGGAGGTAGGATGTGTGGATGTGTGGATGTATGGGACGTGAAAGTGTGTGTGGTAATGATTGGGCCTGGATCTGGGACTTGCTGTCGCCTGGCCTGCCTGTGTTTCTCCCGATGGGGCATCAGCGTTGCCTCTCCCCACTGCTCGCGACTTCACCCACCTGTGGGCACGTCTTGACTCCCAGGGCACTTGGCCAGGGGCGCTGGGGCAGGCGCTGACCCACTTTGTGGCTGTCTGGGGCGCTTGGCCCTCCTGGGTATTGGGTGGGGTCTCTGCCGGGGGGTTTGGGGGCGCTCGGGCTCCTGGGGCCAAGGTCCAGTGCACGGCCCATGTCTGGGCGGCTGGGGCCTGGCGGGGTCGGTGGGCTGTTGCCCCTGGTTCCCGGAGTGCCTCTGCCCTATGCTTATGGGGGCTCTTTCCGGGGGCTTCCTCTGCAGTCTTCTGGGTGGATGCGTGGTTGCCCCTGCGGTGGGCTGCCTGGGTTCTGTGCTCTGTGGGGGCTGCTGGTGGCCTGGGTCTTGTGGCCCTCTCTGCCTGCTTCTGATTGCTTGGGGGGGTGCTGTGGATTGTGGCCCTGTACGCTTATACACTCATAACTAAGCACGGTTATCATGTAGGTCCTGTGCCATGGGTGTTGCATGTTCTCACACACACACACACACATTCATTAGTCCAGTAGCATGGTCACTAAGCAGTTGATGTATTATCATGTCGTCTCAGGTCATCTATATCCACAGCTGTGTTGTATGCGATTGCCGCTTCTTGTGCTTGTTTTTGTTTGTTTGTGTGTTTGTTTTTTCTCTGCTTGTCTGCTTTCAGCTGCTCCTGGTGGCGCTAAGGCTGGATTCCCCTCATAGGCCATGGATTGTTGTCTGTTTTGTTTTTTACAGGTGTAGCAGCTGGTTGTCTGGTTTTTGTTTCTATTTTTGTTCTGTTTCCTCTTCTTTCCTCTTCTTCTTTCCTTGTCCCCCGGTCCGGTTCAGTTCAGTTCATGTCATATATTGTAAACAGAAATAAATAAATGGGCATCAAGGGGAGCTTTACATTTATAAAACTTCCCTTGGCAAAACAAATCTGTTTGGCATCAAAGGTATTCAGACTACAATTCTTCTGACATAATGGTGAACAGGACAAGGGGAAAAAAAAGTAAAGAAGACAGTTCTGCCGAAAGCCAGGGATAGACCTGTTCTAAGTTCTATACTTTTTAAAAGGGGCGTGTTTATCAACTATGGAATTAGAAGATTTACAAAAATGGTCAAGTGCTAGATCTTCATCTGGGATTTTAACAGTGTCATATAACTATTCAACAGATCAGTTAAAAAAAAGCCTGCTCATGGAGATGTTTCAGGATCTGGATACCAAGCGTGGACCTAATGTTTTCATTTTTGCAATTCTGATACAGGCTATTGAGCAGTGATAACTAACACCAAGTTCAGATACTGCGGATTTTCTACCTTTGATTTGTTAAGATTGAGCCAATCAGGGACAACCTTGAAGGATCTCTTTGGTTTTGTAATTACCTGAGAAAGGTTGATATTGGTACACACCTTTTTTAAATGATCAGAGGCAGAATTCAACTTGTTTAAATTAAAATTGCCACACAGAGATTGGGTTTAGGCCACATGCACACAGAATGACATCAACAAATATAAGAAATATTAAACATTTACACATAGATTTTTGAATATATGTAGAGGAATGATACTTTGAAATGTGCTCATTGCGGAGTTATGATCAGTTGAGTAATGAAGGTTGAACTATTCTGGGAAAGAGGTTCTATTCCCAGCATCATGATGGACACTCCTGATATAGAAGGTTTCGCTAACGCATTGGAATTGTTTTACTATTTTCATATGCATGTGCAATGAAGAATTGCTTGCTGCTGATAAATGCAAAGAAGAACAGCTTACACATAGATGCTCACATATAGGCTGCTGAATGCAATGAAGACCTGCTTATTAAGTAAAGTTCAATGTCAATGTGTAATATTCAATTAGGATTTGCAAAACAGTGAAGTTAAACAATGAATGGGTCCATAGTCGGTATGAGAAGACTACAGGAATATTTACCTGGGTGTACGTTCAAACAGAGATGAGAAAATTGCGATAAATAATTGTTTGTTTGTTTGTTAGTATGTATATGAATGTTATGTGTATAAACTGTGTTGAGTTATAGTTACTCAGTAGTGTCTCAGTGAAACAACCGACGGGGGAAGCCTTGCGGTGACAACAAAAGCAGTGTTTTACTGATCAGTCAAGTTGCTCCAGTGTACTCCATACAAACTGGTTGGCTACTGAAGGGATAGAAAATGGGGAATACTTGTTTTAAAGCAAACAAGGAATTAGATGGGAAAAATACATGTTTTAACGGGACCCAGACAATATTAAATACTCAGACAGATGGGACAAGAAGTGTAGTTTTGTAGGAAATCACAAAATTATTACATAGAATTAGTGAAATCAATTGAAGAATGCCTTTCTGAAGAGCTGTTTACCACAGATGAGCAGCTTTGCGACCAAGCACATTGTAGATCGCTTTACTGCCAAAATGATCTAATTTAATGGATTGGTTTAGACATGCATAACAGTATTTTAAGAACAAAGAGAGAAACAAAAAGGGACAACGCTTCATGGTGGAAGGTGATGTATAAATAACTGTGTATATGATGAAGGGGGTGGCAACACCCATTCCGAAATCCCGCCATTCCGACATCCCGCTATTCCGACATCCCACCATTCCGACATCCCACCATTCCGACATACCACCATTCCGACATACCACCATTACGACATGCAAACGTCCCACCATTCCGACATTCAAATGTCCCACCATTCCGACAAGGCTTTCTGTATAAGGAAATGTGTGTTACTCAACAGGTGAGTCCCTTCTTTCTGTTCATGCAATTTATATGTTTAACACATGTTTATAGACAAGCGTTATTAAAAACACAAAGTCTCGGCAACTGGAGGAGGAGAAGCAGTCCGCGGTGGTTTTCAATCACACACTCCAATGCCACTTGTTTCAACTTCCGAAAATTTAATCCAGGAAAAAAAGGCTTACAAACATGGACCAAAACGGCTCCATAACACGCACAAGAATCCAAAAGAAACGAAAATTAACTAAAAGAAAGCAAATAAACAGTATGAAGTGGTCAAAATTGGTTTTACGCATGCCTATGTGCGTCTGGCACATGCATCTTCGGGCTCTCCCACATTGGTTTGTGGATGAAAGCTATATGTTCAGCTGTAATGTCATGTAAAAACAATCTCTACATGACATTTACTCCCAGGTGTGACCAGTTACGTCCTTAAGATATCAACAGGCTGTATAAAGCTACAACCGTTGCGGCTGTGTGTTTGTGCCAAATGCGCAAAACCCATCCGCGCTTCCCAAAATTGGAGTGAGTACTCATAAATCACGTGAATAACATGAATAAACGGTTTTACTGCATTTTGTTGTGTTTTATACGTTCTATGCTGTCATTTCTCTCTTCTCCTATTGGCAAGGCAAGGCAGAGTGCTCGCAACTGTGTCCTGTGCCGTAGCCGTGATATCTGTTATTGCAATTATTACTTTTGCATATGATGACAGCGTGCAAAAGACGCATGGGCTCTGTTGAGAGCTCTGCTCCAGCTGGCTGCTGTGACAGCTCACTGACAATGTATTTCTGCTTAATCAGTTTCAGTCTCGCCAGAGTTACATTAATATCTGTATTTTTATATTTGAAATTCAGGGGATTTTGATAATAGATTATTAAAGTTTGTTTGCGAGGCTGTGGCCTCTGCATGTGCAAAGCTTGTGCGCCAAACTTTAGGGCGTATTTGCGCCGGCATATCATTAGTGCAAAATGTTTTGGGTAAAAAATAGGCTATTAAAAGGAACTGTCGGAATGGCGGTATGTTAAAAAAAAAAAAAACATACCGCCATTCCGACCATAGGAGGAAAAAAGTGTCGGAATGGTGGGACGTTTGATAAAAAATTAAGTGTCGCCATTCCGACAATTGGAGACCCATGTCGGAATGGCGAGATGTCGGAATGGCAGCATGTAACCATGATGAAGGAGAGACCATTTGAGCAGCACAGCCATTTCGCAGCACAGGGACAGCAGTCCAAGTTACAGGATCTCCCACGTGGTATCACCTGTCATATTGTGTCAAGGCATCAAAAGAAGAAAAAATCACCAAACTCAAGGACAAAAAGACAAAGACTCCGGTGAACGAAGAGAGAGTACTGACAAACCAGAAATACAAAAGGATTCTCGATATCAAGATCCAGAAGAAGAGGCTAACAATGCCACGAACACTTACGATGCTGGGAATGATGCCAGCAATGAACAGAGAAGAAGATTCAGTGTCATCAATCTGCAACACGTGCCTCTAATGAGGGGGTGAATATAGAATCCTCAACGATTACAACGTCTCTGGGAACTGTGACAAAAACAAGGTTTAAACCATTTTGATATATATTGTAACCTATTGGCTAAGGAATAGTGCTGAAAATGAGGTAAATCTAATCCACCATTGTCCTTGGTCTTCTGTAGGGTTTTTAAACTCATACGTGGTGGTTTGTTTTTCCACAGAAATTTGGAGATGCATGAATCTAGTTACTTAAACCAAGTAGCAGATGGTTTTATGGGGATCATTGAGAACAAATAGTTAACTTTTGGTAGTATCATCATTTTAATGGATGTAATTCTCCCCATAAGTGATATAGGTAAGGACTTCCAACGAGAGAGATCGTCCTCTACTGTCTTTAATAATTGCACATAATTTAGCTTTGTTAGCTCTGAGAGCCTGGAGGAAATGTTTATGCCTAAATATCTAATATTTCCTGACTGTAAAGTGATCGCAGGTATATTATGGACCCTACAGTTAATGGGCAGAACTGTGGTCTTAGACCAGTTGATAGAGTAGTCAGAAAGTGTTGAGAATTTATTTATGAGTGTGATCGTGTGAGTGAGAGACATCTGTGAGTTCTGAAGGAAAAGTAATACATCATCAGCATAAAGACTTATTTTATGCTCAATATTTTGGGATTAATTACTCACAAACGGGTAAGAAAAGGTAGTATTGCCAGACCATACATGATCAAAACAGGGAGCGGAGGTCGTTCAGCTGCAAGAAGGTGTGAATGTCCAACTAAAGTTTATAAAAAGCGGGTAAGACAAGGTGCGAATGCCCGACAATGCATGATCAAAAGAGGGAGCGGAGGTTTTCGACTGCAAGAAGGTCTGAATGTCCACCCATAATTCCTGAAAAATGGGTAAAAAAAGGGTGCGAATGCCAAACCATACATCATCAAAAGCAGGAGTGGATGTGTTCGGCTAGAAGAAGGTTTGAATGTCCGACCATAGTTTGTAAAAAGCGGGTAAGAAAAGGTTCGAATGCCCAAACATAGACCATCAAAAGAGGGAGCGGAGGTGTTCCGCTGTAAGAAGGTGTAAATGTCCGACCATAGTTGGTACAAAGCGGGTAAGAAAAGGTTAAAATACCCGACTGTACACAATCAATAGCGGGAGCGGAGTTGTTCGGCTACAAGAAGGTGTGAAAGTCCGACCACGGTTTGTAAAAAGCGGGTAAGAAAAGGTTCGAATGCCCGAATATATACCATCAAAAGTGGAAGTGGAGGTGTTCGGCTGCAAGAAGGTGTGAACGTCCGACCAAAGTTTGTAAAAAGCAGTTAAGAAAAGGTTCGAATATCCAACCAAACATAATCAAAAGCGGGAGCAGAGCTGTTCGACTGCAAGTAGGTGTGAATGTCAGATCATAATTTGCAAAAAGCTGATGAGAAAGGGTGAGAATGCCCGGCTATACACCATCAAATGCGGGAGCGGAAGTGTTCGGCTGTGAGTAGGTGTGAATGTCCGACCATAATTGCTGAAAAATGTGTTAGAAGAGACTAGAATGCCGGACAATACATCATCAAAAGCGAGAGAGGTGGTGTTCGGCTGCAAGTAGGTGTGAATGTCCAGCCATAATTACTCACAAACGGGTAAGAAAATGTAGTATTGCCAGACCATACCTGATCAAAACAGGGAGCGGAGGTGGTTTAGCTGCAAAAAGGGGTGAATGTCCAACTAAAGTTCAAATATATTAACAAAAGCGGGAGGAGAGGTCTTCGGATGAGAGTGGTTGAGAATTTCCAACCATAATCTATAAAATGCGGTGAAAAAAAAAGGTGTGAAGGAATGAATTTTATAGCAAAATCCGAAATCATGCATAACTCCGCATAAGGAACGTATTGCTCAACCAAAGGGATGCTTCTTTCTCATTCAGGGTAATATGAGGAACTTTATGCTTGATACATTTTAGACATGGATAACTATGAAGGACAAAGCAATTTTAACTTGGTTTGAGCAAAGCAATTCATTTTATAGGAAAATACGAAATCGTGCAGGACTCATGAAAGTAAGCTTTTTCTCGGATTCCTGATCCTCCAGTGTTGCTCTTTCCTATAATGAAAAATACAGCCTTGTTCTTTGTTGAAATTTATATAGACATTGATAAATATGAAGAACAAAGCAGTTTCCACTTTGTTTGAGTGAAGGAATTAATTTTATAGCAAAATCCCACATCAAGCAGAACGTATGAAAATAAGCTTGTTTTCGGATTCCTGATCCTTCAGTGTTGCTATTTCTTCTACTGCAAAATACAATGTTGTTCTTTGTTGAAGTCAATCTAGACATTGATACATATGAAGGACAAAGCAGTTTTAACATAGTTTGAGTAAAGGAATTCATTTTACACATAAAATCCCAAATCATGCAGAACGTATGAAAATAAGCTTATTCTCGGATTCCTGATCCTTCAGTGTTGCTCTTTCTACTACTGCAAAATACAATGTTGTTCTTTGTTGAAGTAAATCTAGACATTGATAAATATGAAGGACAAAGCAGTTTTCACTTGGTTTGAGTGAAGGAATTCATTTTATACATAAAATCCCAAATCATGCAGAACGTATGAAAAGAAGCTTATTCTCGGATTCCTGATCCTTCAGTGTTGCTTTTTCTTCTACTGCAAAATACAATGTTGTTCTTTGTTGAAGTCAATCTAGACATTGATAAATATGAAGGACAAAGCAGTTTTAACATAGTTTGAGTGAAGGCGTTCATTTATAGTAAAATCAATAATCGTGCAGAACTCATGAAAATAAGCTTATTCTCGGATTCCTAAAACTTTTGATTTGCTCTTTCTTTACTACAAAGTACAATGTTGTTCTTTGTTGAAGTCGATCTAGACATTGATAAATATGAAGGACAAAGTAGTTTTCACTTGGTTTGAGTGAAGGATTTGCAGCTGAAAGCCTCCCGCTCCCGCTTTTGATTGTGTATAGTCGGGCTTTCGAGCCTTTTCTTACCCGGTTTTTAGAAATTAGGGTTGGACATTCAGACCTTGCAGCAGAAGACCTCCACTCCCTCTTTTGATCATACATTGTCGGGCATTCGCACCTTGTCTTACCCGCTTTTTACAAACTATAGTCAGACATTCACACCTTGCAGCTGAACCACCTCAGCTCCCTGTTTTGATCATGTATGGTCTGGCAATACTACCTTTTCTTACCCGTTTGTGAGTAATTATGGCTGGACATTCACACCTACTTGCAGTCGAACAGCTCTGCTCCCGCTTTTGATGGTATATATTCGGGCATTCGAACCTTTTCTTAACTGCTTTTTGCAAACTTTGGTCGGACGTTCACACCTTCTTGCAGCCGAACACCTCCGCTCCCGCTATTGATTGTGTACAGTCAGGTATTTTAACCTTTTCTTACCCGCTTTTTACCAACTATGGTCGGACATTCACACCGTCTTACAGCGGAACACCTCCGCTCCCGCTTTTGATGGTGTATAGTCAGGCATTTGAACCTTTTCTTACCCGCTTTTTACAAACTATGGTCGGAAATTCAAACCTTCTTGTAGCCGAAAACCTCCGCTCCCTCTTTTGATCATACATTGTCGGGCATTCGCACCTTTTCTTACCCGTTTTTTTACAAACCATGGTCGGACTGTCACACATTCTTTTAGCCAAACACATCCGCTCCCGCTATTGATTGTGTACAGTCGGGTATTTTAACCTTTTCTTACCCGTTTTTTACCAACTATGGTCGGACATTCACACCTTCTTACAGCGGAACACCTCCGCTCCCTCTTTTGATGGTGTATGTTTGGGCATTCGAACCTTTTCTTACCCGCTTTTTACAAACTATGCTCGGACATTCAAACCTTGTAGCCGAACACATCCACTCCTGCTTTTGATGATGTATGGTTGGGCATTCAAACCTACTTGTTGCCCGCTTTTCATTAATTTTGGGTGGACATTCACACCTTGTCACAGCCAAACACCTCCGCTCCCTGTTTTGATCATGTATGGTTGGACATTCGCACCTTTTCTCACCCGCTTTTTGCCAACTATGGTCGGCTGTTCACAGCTTCCTCTCCACCATACTTGTATGGTGGGATATTCACACCCACTTGCATCCGAAGACCTTTTGTTGATATTTAGTCGGTCATTCGCAGCTTACCCGCTTTTGGCAAACTATGGCCTTCATGCAGCCAAACACCTCTGATCTCGCTTTTGATGATGTAAGGTTGGGCATTCAGACCTTGCTTCACCTGCTTTTCACCAAATATAGTCGGACATTCACACCTTCTTGCAGCCGAACACTTCCGCTCCACCTTTTAGTGTTCTATCACACCTTTTTTTTCACCGCATTTTATAGATTATTTTTGGAAATTCTCAACCACTCTCATCCGAAGACCTCTCCTCCCGCTTTTGTTAATATATTTGAACTTTAGTCGGACATTCACACCTTCTTGCAGCTGAAAAACCTCCGCTCCCTGTTTTGATCATGTATGGTCTGGCAATACTACCTTTTCTTACCCGTTTGTTAGTAATTATGGCTGGACATTCACACCTACTTGCAGCTGAACACCACCTCTCCCGCTTTTGATGATGTATGGACCGGCATTCTTACCTTTTCTAACACATTTTTCAGCAATTATGGTCGGAGATTCACACTTACTCATAGCCGAACAACTCCGCTCCCGCATTTGATGGTGTATAGTCGGGCATTCTTACCCTTTCTCATCAGCTTTTTTCAAATTATGATCTGACATTCACACCTGCTTTTGGTAATGTATGGTTGGGCATTCGCACCTTTTCTTACCCATTTTTCAGGAATTATGGGTGGACATTCACACCTTCTTGCAGCTGAACACCTCCTCTCCCGCTATTGATTGTGTACAGTCGGGTATTTTAACCTTTTCTTACCCGCTTTTTACCAAATATGGTCGGACATTCACACCGTCTTACAGTGGAACACCTCTGCTCCCGCTTTTGATGGTGTATAGTCAGGCATTTGAACCTTTTCTTACCCGCTTTTTACAAACTATGGTCGGACATTCAAACCTTCTTGTAGCCGAAAACCTCCGCTCCCTCTTTTGATTATACATTGTTGGGCATTCGCACCTTATTTACAAACTATAGTCAGACATTCACACCTTGCAGCTGAGCCACCTCAGCTCCCTGTTTTGATAGTGTATGTTCGGGCATTCGAACCTATTCTTACCCCCTTTTTACAAAATATGCTCGGAGATTCACACCTACTCACAGCCGAACAACTCCGCTCCCGCATTTGATGATGTATTGTCCGGCATTCTAGTCTCTTCTAACACATTTTTCAGCAATTATGGTCGGACATTCACACCTACTCACAGCCGAACACTTCCGCTCCCGCATTTGATGGTGTATAGCCGGGCATTTTCACCCTTTCTCATCAGCTTTTTGCAAATTATGATCTGACATTCACACCTACTTGCAGTCGAACAGCTCTGCTCCCGCTTTTGATTATGTTTGGTTGGATATTCGAACCTTTTCTTAACTGCTTTTTACAAACTTTGGTCGGACGTTCACACCTTCTTGCAGCCGAACCCATCCACTTCCACTTTCGATGGTATATATTCGGGCATTCGAACCTTTTCTTACCCGCTTTTTACAAACCGTGGTCGGACTTTCACACCTTCTTGTAGCCAAACAACTCCGCTCCCGCTATTGATTGTGTACAGTAGGGTATTTTAACCTTTTCTTACCCGCTTTTTACCAACTATGGTCGGACATTTACACCTTCTTACAGCGGAACACCTCCGCTCCCTCTTTTGATGGTCTATGTTCGGGCATTCGAACCTTTTCTTACCCGCTTTTTACAAACTATGGTCGGACATTCAAACCTTCTTGTAGCCGAACACATCCACTCCTGCTTTTGATGATGTATGGTTGGGCATTTTCACCTTTTCTTACCCATTTTTCAGTAATTATGGGTGGACATTCACACCTTCTTGCAGCTGAACAACTCCTCTCCCGCTTATGATCATGTGCGGTTTGATATTCGAAAATTTTCTTTCATGTTTTAAAGCAATTATTGCTGGACATTCAAATCTTCTTGTAGCCGAACACATCCACTCCTGCTTTTGATGATGTATGGTTTGGCATTCGCACCCTTTTTTTACCCATTTTTCAGGAATTTTGGGTGGACATTCAGACCTTCTTGCAGCCGAAAACCTCCGCTCCCTCTTTTGATCATACATTGTCGGGCATTCGCACCTTATATTACCCGCTTTTTACAAACTATAGTCGGACATTCACACCTTGCAGCTGAACCACCTCCGCTCCCTGTTTTGATCATGTATGGTCTGGCAATACTACCTTTTCTTACCCGTTTGTGAGTAATTAATCCCAAAATATTGAGCATAAAATAAGTCTTTATGCTGATGATGTATTACTTTTCCTTCAGAACTCACAGACGTCTCTCAGTCACACGATCACACTCATAAATAAATTCTCAGCACTTTCTGACTACTCTATCAACTGGTCTAAGACCACAGTTCTGCCCATTAACTGTAGAGTCCATAATATACCTGCGATCACTTTACAGTCAGGAAATATTAGATATTTAGGCATAAACATTTCCTCCAGGCTCTCAGAGCTAACAAAGCTAAATTATGTGCAATTATTAAAGACAGTAGAGGACGATCTCTCGTTGGAAGTCCTTACCTATATCACTTATGGGGAGAGTTACATCCATTAAAATGATGATACTACCAAAAGTTAACTATTTGTTCTCAATGATCCCCATAAAACCATCTGCTACTTGGTTTAAGTCACTAGATTCATGCATCTCCAAATTTCTGTGGAAAAACAAACCACCACGTATTAGTTTAAAAACCCTACAGAAGACCAAGGACAGTGGTGGATTAGATTTACCTCATTTTCAGCACTATTCCTTAGACAATAGGTTACAATATATATCAAAATGGTTTAAACCTTGTTGTTGTCACAGTTCCCAGAGAAGTTGTAATCGTTGAGGATTCTATATTCACCCCCTCATTAGAGGCACGTAATGCAGATTGATGACACTGAATCTTCTTCTCTGTTCATTGCTGGCATCATTCCCAGCATCGTAAGTGTTCGTGGCATTGTTAGCCTCTTCTTCTGGATCTTGATATCGAGAATCCTTTTGTATTTCTGGTTTGTCAGTCCTCTGTCTTCGTTCACCGGAGTCTTTGTCTTTTTGTCCTTGAGTTTGGTGATTTTTTCTTCTTTTGATGCCTTGACACAATGTGACAGGTGATACCACGTGGGAGATCCTGTAACTTGGACTGCTGTCCCTGTGCTGCGAAATGGCTGTGCTGCTCAAATGGTCTCTCCTTCATCATGGTTACATGCTGGAATTCCGACATCTCGCCATTCCGACATGGGTCTCCAATTGTCGGAATGGCGACACTTAATTTTTTATCAAACGTCCCACCATTCCGACACTTTTTTCCTCCTATGGTCGGAATGGCGGTATGTTTTTTGTTTTTTTTAACATACCGCCATTCCGACAGTTCCTTTTAATAGCCTATTTTTTACCCAAAACATTTTGCACTAATGATATGCCGGCGCAAATACGCCCTAAAGTTTGGCGCACAAGCTTTGCACATGCAGAGGCCACAGCCTCGCAAACAAACTTTAATAATCTATTATCAAAATGCCCTGAATTTCAAATATAAAAATACAGATATTAATGTAACTCTGGCGAGACTGAAACTGATTAAGCAGAAATACAGTGTCAGTGAGCTGTCACAGCAGCCAGCTGGAGCGGAGCTCTCCACAGAGCCCATGCGTCTTTTGCACGCTGTCATCATATGCAAAAGTAATAATTGCAATTACAGATATCACGGCTACTGCACAGGACACAGTTGCGAGCACTCTGCCTTGCCTTGCCAATAGGAGAAGAGAGAAATGACAGCATAGAACGTATAAAACACAACAAAATTCAGTAAAAACGTTTATTCATGTTATTCACGTGATTTATGAGTACTCACTCCAATTTTGGGAAGCGCGGATGGGCTTTGCGCATTTGGCACAAACACACAGCCGCAACGGTTGTAGCTTTATACAGCCTGTTGATATCTTAAGGACCTAACTGGTCACACCTGGGAGTAAATGTCATGTAGAGATTGTTTTTACATGACATTACAGCTGAACATATAGCTTTCATCCACAAACCAACGTGGGAGAGCCCGAAGACGCATGTGCCAGACGCACATAGGCATGCGTAAAACCAATTTTGACCACTTCATACTGTTTATTTGCTTTCTTTTAGTTAACTTTCGTTTCTTTTGGATTCTTGTGCGTGTTATGGAGCCGTTTTGGTCCATGTTTGTAAGCCTTTTTTTCCTGGATTAAATTTTCGGAAGTTGAAACAAGTGGCATTGGAGTGTGTGATTGAAAACCACCGCGGACTGCTTCTCCTCCTCCAGTTGCCGAGACTTTGTGTTTTTAATAACGCTTGTCTATAAACATGTTAAACATATAAATTGCATGAACAGAAAGAAGGGACTCACCTGTTGAGTAACACACATTTCCTTATACGGAAAGCCTTGTCGGAATGGTGGGACATTTGAACGTCAGAATAGCGGGATGTCGCAATGGTGGGATGTCGGAATGGTGGGACGTTTGCATGTCGGAATGGTGGTATGTCGGAATGGTGGTATGTCGGAATGGTGGGATGTCGGAATAGCGGGATGTCGGAATGGCGGGATTTCGGAATGGGTGTTGCCACCCCCTTCATCATATACACAGTTATTTATACATCACCTTCCACCATGAAGCGTTGTCCCTTTTTGTTTCTCTCTTTGTTCTTAAAATGCTGTTATGCATGTCTAAACCAATCCATTAAATTAGATCATTTTGGCAGTAAAGCGATCTACAATGTGCTTGGTCGCAAAGCTGCTCATCTGTGGTAAACAGCTCTTCAGAAAGGCATTCTTCAATTGATTTCACTAATTCTATGTAATAATTTTGTGATTTCCTACAAAACTACACTTCTTCTCCCATCTGTCTGAGTATTTAATATTGTCTGGGTCCCGTTAAAACATGTATTTTTCCCATCTAATTCCTTGTTTGCTTTAAAACAAGTATTCCCCATTTTCTATCCCTTCAGTAGCCAACCAGTTTGTATGGAGTACACTGGAGCAACTTGACTGATCAGTAAAACACTGCTTTTGTTGTCACCGCAAGGCTTCCCCCGTCGGTTGTTTCACTGAGACACTACTGAGTAACTATAACTCAACACAGTTTATACACATAACATTCATATACATACTAACAAACAAACAAACAATTATTTATCGCAATTTTCTCATCTCTGTTTGAACGTACACCCAGGTAAATATTCCTGTAGTCTTCTCATACCGACTATGGACCCATTCATTGTTTAACTTCACTGTTTTGCAAATCCTAATTGAATATTACACATTGACATTGAACTTTACTTGATAAGCAGGTCTTCATTGCATTCAGCAGCCTATATGTGAGCATCTATGTGTAAGCTGTTCTTCTTTGCATTTATCAGCAGCAAGCAATTCTTCATTGCACATGCATATGAAAATAGTAAAACAATTCCAATGCGTTAGCGAAACCTTCTATATCAGGAGTGTCCATCATGATGCTGGGAATAGAACCTCTTTCCCAGAATAGTTCAACCTTCATTACTCAACTGATCATAACTCCGCAATGAGCACATTTCAAAGTATCATTCCTCTACATATATTCAAAAATCTATGTGTAAATGTTTAATATTTCTTATATTTGTTGATGTCATTCTGTGTGCATGTGGCCTAAACCCAATCTCTGTGTGGCAATTTTAATTTAAACAAGTTGAATTCTGCCTCTGATAATTTAAAAAAGGTGTGTACCAATATCAACCTTTCTCAGGTAATTACTGATCCTACAAAACCAAAGAGATCCTTCAAGGTTGTCCCTGATTGGCTCAATCTTAACAAATCAAAGGTAGAAAATCCGCAGTATCTGAACTTGGTGTTAGTTATCACTGCTCAATAGCCTGTATCAGAATTGCAAAAATGAAAACATTAGGTCCACGCTTGGTATCCAGATCCTGAAACATCTCCATGAGCAGGCTTTTTTTTAACTGATCTGTTGAATAGTTATATGACACTGTTAAAATCCCAGATGAAGATCTAGCACTTGACCATTTTTGTAAATCTTCTAATTCCGTAGTTGATAAACACGCCCCTTTTAAAAAGTATAGAACTTAGAACAGGTCTATCCCTGGCTTTCGGCAGAACTGTCTTCTTTACTTTTTTTTCCCCTTGTCCTGTTCAGCATTATGTCAGAAGAATTGTAGTCTGAATACCTTTGATGCCAAACAGATTTGTTTTGCCAAGGGAAGTTTTATAAATGTAAAGCTCCCCTTGATGCCCATTTATTTATTTCTGTTTACAATATATGACATGAACTGAACTGAACCGGACCGGGGGACAAGGAAAGAAGAAGAGGAAAGAAGAGGAAACAGAACAAAAATAGAAACAAAAACCAGACAACCAGCTGCTACACCTGTAAAAAACAAAACAGACAACAATCCATGGCCTATGAGGGGAATCCAGCCTTAGCGCCACCAGGAGCACCTGAAAGCAGACAAGCAGAGAAAAAACAAACACACAAACAAACAAAAACAAGCACAAGAAGCGGCAATCGCATACAACACAGCTGTGGATATAGATGACCTGAGACGACATGATAATACATCAACTGCTTAGTGACCATGCTACTGGACTAATGAATGTGTGTGTGTGTGAGAACATGCAACACCCATGGCACAGGACCTACATGATAACCGTGCTTAGTTATGAGTGTATAAGCGTACAGGGCCACAATCCACAGCCCCCCCCCCCCAAGCAATCAGAAGCAGGCAGAGAGGGCCACAAGACCCAGGCCACCAGCAGCCCCCACAGAGCACAGAACCCAGGCAGCCCACCGCAGGGGCAACCACGCATCCACCCAGAAGACTGCAGAGGAAGCCCCCGGAAAGAGCCCCCATAAGCATAGGGCAGAGGCACTCCGGGAACCAGGGGTAACAGCCCACCGACCCCGCCAGGCCCCAGCCGCCCAGACATGGGCCGTGCACTGGACCTGGGCCCCAGGAGCCCGAGCGCCCCCAAACCCCCCGGCAGAGGCCCCACCCAATACCCAGGAGGGCCAAGCGCCCCAGACAGCCACAAAGTGGGTCAGCGCCTGCCCCAGCGCCCCTGGCCAAGTGCCCTGGGAGTCAAGACGTGCCCACAGGTGGGTGAAGTCGCGAGCAGTGGGGAGAGGCAACGCTGATGCCCCATCGGGAGAAACACAGGCAGGCCAGGCGACAGCAAGTCCCAGATCCAGGCCCAATCATTACCACACACACTTTCACGTCCCATATATCCACACATCCACACATCCTACCTCCCTCGACTCTGCTGGGGTGTAGTGCAGCGGGCACACCAGGAGGCCAGCAACCCCCCAGCCACCACAGACCCCGAACCAGCAGAACAATTAATTAATCCTCCTGGCCCCTCCTGCCCCGAGCAGACACCAGGAAGCAGGGGTGTGCGAAGAAGACCCCTCCCCTCACCCTTCTGGCTCTTCAATATTTTCTAATAGTGAGCAATTAAAATTGAGGGGCAGCCAAACTTGTAGAACTGGGAGCGCGGCACTCTGGGCAGCCTACATACCCAAAGAGCCCCGCCCACCAGATGCCACTCAGTGTAACCACCCCCCAAGACCTAATGTGTGTGTGTGAGTGTGTTTGATAAGTACTAATGTCTAAGGTGTAATTAAAACAGGGGCAGGGAACTGCAGAGTGCAACCAAAGGGGACCACCTACGTGGCCCCATCCACTGCACCCCACCGAACACACACGCCCCCAAAACCCTTCATGTGTGAGTGTGTGCTGTGTACAGGAGCCAGAAGGGAGAGGGGTATGGGGATATATAACGGGGGAGCTACTCTCCCCCAGAGAGGGCAGCCAGGGACTGGCTGCAATAGGCATCCCCGCTACCTGGGAGCCAACAATGGGCAGGAGGGCCTGATGTCCACCAGGCTCGGGGCCTGCAGCGACCATATTCCGGGAGCTACTGTACCCCCAGAAGGTACCCATCCCGCCCCACCCCACTCAACCCAACCCCACCCAGGAGGACCTCTACAAAAAACAAACAAACAACATCAAAAAACAAACAAACAAACCACCCGGTCACACCAGTCGCAGCAGCCCGGGCCTGAGACCCACCATCACCCAGCAACCCACCACCACCACTATGTGATAAAACTAATCAGAGGGGACCAGAGAGAATGAAATTCAGCCAATTGATGTTTTGAGGAGGCAGACATTGTTTCCATGCTAATATAATCTAAAAGAAAATTTCTAAACTGGTTAATACACAGATTGTTCTTCGCTTTCCAGTTCATGAGAATAGTTTTCTTTGCGATACATAACACTGTGACAACCATGTGTGCTGAGTTAATTTCCATGTTGATGTTGTCTAAGTCACCCAGTATGCACAGTGTGGGGCATGCAGGGATGCTACACTTTAGCCATGTTGATAGGTCCTCACAGACTTCAAGCCAGAACTTCTGGACAGACGCAGAAAAACCACAAAGCGTGTGCATAATCATCAGGTGTGTTATCTGTGCAATGTGAGCAGATGTTTGAGTGTGTTAGACCCATCCTGAACATCCTTTGTCCTGTATAGTGTGTTCTATGAAGGATTTTGTATTGTATGAGCTGTAAATTAGGATTTCGAGTCTTTATGAAGGTGTTCAAACATATTTGTGGTTAGAAGCTATGACCAGAACTGATGGATAAATCTGCCTCCCATTTTGAGGATGGAAGAGACATTGTGTCATCTATCTTAGACAATAATTTATATATTTTTGATAGTAGTTTTGGGGTACAGATGCTTAGAAATTCTGCTACCCTAGTCGGGGGTTGTAAGTCTGGTTGGTGGAGGATATATCCATCCATCCATCCATCATCTGCCGCTTATCCGGGGGTCGGGTCGCGGGGGCAGCAGCTTGAGCAGAGAAACCCAGACGTCTCTGTCCCCGGCCACTTCCTCCAGCTCTTTCGGGGGGACCCCGAGGCGTTCCCAGGCCAGCCGAGAGACATAGTCTCTCCAACGTGTCCTGGGTCTCCCCCGGGGTCTCCTCCCAGTGGGACGTGCCCGGAACACCTCCCCAGGGAGGCGCCCAGGGGGCATCCTAACCAGATGCCCGAGCCACCTCATCTGACTCCTCTCAATGCGGAGGAGCAGCGGTTCTACTCCGAGCCCCTCCCGGATGACTGAGCTTCTCAACCTATCTCTAAGGGAGAGCCCAGACACCCTGCGGAGGAAACCCATTTCGGCCGCT
This sequence comes from Leuresthes tenuis, assembly GCF_036924035.1. NCBI lineage: Eukaryota > Metazoa > Chordata > Actinopteri > Atheriniformes > Atherinopsidae > Leuresthes > Leuresthes tenuis. The sequence continues at coordinate 10,064,785 of NW_027325366.1, forward strand.
TGTATTCGTGATCTTGTTCTTTAGGTCACTACCCACAACTCGTGACCATAGGTGAGGATGGGAACGTAGATTGACCAGTAAGTAGAGAGCTTCGCCTTCTGGCTCAGCTCCCTCTTCACAACGACGGGTCGGTGCAGAGCCTGCAACACTGCAGGCGCCGCACCGATCCGCCCGTCAATCTTCCGCTCCATTCGTCCGTCACTCGTGAACAAGACCCCTATCAAGGGGTCCGGCACTCCATATTCCCGGAGTACCCCCCACAGGACTCCACGAGGGACACGGTCGAACGCTTTCTCCAAGTCCACAAAACACATGTAGACTGGTTGGGCGAACTCCCATGCACCCTCCAGGATCCTGCCGAGGGTATAGAGCTGGTCCACTGTTCCACGGCCAGGACGAAAGCCACACTGCATCTCCTGAATCCGAGGCTCGATTATCCGACGGATCCTCCTCTCCAATACCCCCGAATAGACCTTACCAGGGAAGCTGAGGAGTGTGATACCCCTATAGTTGGAACACACCCTCCGGTCCCCCTTTTTAAAGAGGGGGACCACCACCCCAATCTGCCAGTCCAGAGGCACTGTCCCCGATGTCCACGCGATACTGCAGAGGCGTGTCAGCCAAGACAGCCCTACAACATCCAGAGCCTTGAGAAACTCAGGACGGACCTCATCCACCCCCGGGGCCTTGCCACCGAGGAGCTTTTTAACCACCTCGGCAACCTCAGCCCCAGAAATGGGAGGCCCCGTCTCCGAGCTCTCCGACTCTGCCTCTTCCGAGCACGTGTTGGTAGGATTGAGGAGTTCCTCGAAGTACTCCCCCCACCGACTCACAACATCCCTAGTTGAGGTCAGCAAAGCCCCGTCCCCACTGTAAACAGTGTTGACTGTGAGCCGCTCCCCCCCCCCTGAGACGCCGGATGGTGGACCAGAATCTTTTCGAGGCCGTCCGGAAATCGTTCTCCATGGTCTCACCGAACTCCTCCCAGGCCCGAGTTTTTGCCTCACAACCGCCGAAGCCGTGGCCCGTCTGGCCCGTCGGTACCTATCAGCTTCTTCCAGGGTCCCACTGGCCAAAAAGGCCCGATAGGACTCCTTCTTCAGCTTGACGGCTTCCCTCACCACTGGTGTCCACCAGCAGGTTCGAGGGTTGCCGCCACGACAGGCACCGACCACCTTACGGCCACAACTCCGACCAGCTGCCTCGGCAATGGAGTCACGGAACATGGCCCATTCGGACTCAATGTCCCCCACCTCAAATATGGTTGAAGCTCTGCCGGAGGTGGGAGTTAAAGCTCCTTCTGACGGGGGATTCTGACAAACGCTCCCATCAGACCCTCACAATACGTATGGGCCTGCCAGGTCTGATCGGCATCCTCCCCCACCAGCGGAGCCAACTCACCACCAGGTGGTGATCAGTTGACAGCTCCGCCCCTCTCTTCACCCGAGTGTCCAGGACATACGGCCGCAAGTCCGATGATACAACCACAAAGTCGATCATCGAACTGCGGCCAAGGGTGTCCTGGTGCCAAGTGCACATATGGACACCCTTATGCCTGAACATGGTGTTCGTTATGGCCAGTCTATGACTGGCACAGAAGTCCAACAACATAACACCACTCTGATTCAGATCGGGGGGGCCGTTCCTCCCAATCACACCCCTCCAGGTCTCACTGTCATTGCCCACGTGAGCATTGAAGTCCCCCAGCAGAATGAGGGAGTCTCCAGTAGGAGCATTCTCCAGTGCCTCCCCCAGAGACTCCAAAAAGGGTAGGTACTCTGAACTGCTGTTTGGCGCATAGGCACAAACAACAGTCAGGACTCGTCCCCCCACCCAAAGGCGGAGGGAGGCTACCCTCTCGTTCACTGGGGTAAACCCCAATGTACTGGCACACAGCCGGGGGGCAATAAGTATGCCCACACCTGCTCTGCGCCTCTCACCACGGGCAACTCCAGAGTGGAAGAGAGTCCAACCCCTCTCAAGAGTACTGGTTCCAGATCCCAAGCCGTGCGTCGAGGTGACTCCGACTATATCTAACGGTCTGATGAAGTTTCAACAATAAACAACAAACTTTGTATTATGAGAAAGAACCAGACTCATTCTTCAGGAATCCGAAAATAAGCTCTATTTTACGAGTTATGCACGAATTCGGATTCTCCTATAAAACGAATTCCTTGACTCAAACCATGTTAGGACTGCTTTGTCCTTCATATTTATTCATGTCTAATCAAGTTTCAATGATAAACAACGTTGTACTTTGTAGAATGAGAAAGAACTTCTTCAGCAATAAGCATCTCTCGACAAATGACGAAATACAGATTTTGCTATAAAATTAATTGCTATCAGCCTGACTTAAAACTGTTTGTCTTCCTTATTTATCCACTTCAAATCAAGTTTCAACAATTAAAAAAATTTTGTAGTTTGAGAAAGAACAACTTAATCTTGAGCAATCAGTATAAAAAGAGGGTAAGCAAAGGTGCGAATGTCAAACCATACATGATCAAAACAGGGAGCGGAGGTGTTTGGCTGAGACAAGGTGTGAATGTCCACCCATAATTAATGAAAAGCGGGCAACAAGTAGGTTCGAATGCCCAACCATACATCATCAAAAGCAGGAGTGGATATGTTCGGCTACAAGAAGGTTTGAACGTCTGACCATAGTTTGTAAAAAGCGGGTAAGAAAAGGTTCGAATGCCCGAACATACACCATCAAAGGAGGGAGCGGAGGTGTTCCGCTGTAAGAAGGTGTGAATGTCCGACCATAGTTGGTGAAAAACGGGTAAGAAAAGGTTAAAATACCCGACTGTACACAATCAGTAGCGGGTGCGGAGTTGTTCGGCTACAAAAACGTGTGAAAGTCCGACCATGGTTTGTAAAAAGCGGGTAAGAAAAGGTGCGAATGCCCGAAAATGTATGATCAAAAGAGGGAGCGGAGGTGTTTGGCTGCAAGAAGGTGTGAATGTACACCCATAATTACTGAAAAATGGGTAAGAAAAGGTGCGAATGCCCAACTATACATAATCAAAAGCAGGAGTGGATGTGTTCGGCTCCAAGAAGGGTTGAATGTCTGACCATAGTTTGTAAAAAGCAGGTAAGAAAAGGTTTGACTGCCCGAACATACACCATCAAAAGAGGGAGCGGAGGTGTTCCGCTGTAAGAAGGTGTGAATGTCCGACCATAGTTGGTAAAAAGCGGGTAAGAAAAGGTTAAAATACCCGACTGTACACAATCAATAGCGGGAGCGGAGTTGTTCGGCTACTAAAAGAAGTGAAAGTCCAACTATGGTTTGTAAAAAGCGGGTAAGAAAAGGTGCTAATGCCCGACAATGTATGATCAAAAGAGGGAGCGGAGGTGTTTGGCTGCAAGAAGGTGTGAATGTACACCCATAATTACTGAAAAATGGGTAAGAAAAGGTGCGAATGCCCAACTATACATAATCAAAAGCAGGAGTGGATGTGTTCGGCTCCAAGAAGGGTTGAATGTCTGACCATAGTTTGTAAAAAGCAGGTAAGAAAAGGTTTGACTGCCCGAACATACACCATCAAAAGAGGGAGCGGAGGTGTTCCGCTGTAAGAAGGTGTGAATGTCCGACCATAGTTGGTAAAAAGCGGGTAAGAAAAGGTTAAAATACCCGACTGTACACAATCAATAGCGGGAGCGGAGTTGTTCGGCTACTAAAAGAAGTGAAAGTCCAACTATGGTTTGTAAAAAGCGGGTAAGAAAAGGTGCTAATGCCCGACAATGTATGATCAAAAGAGGGAGCGGAGGTGTTCGGCTGCAAGAAGGTCTGAATGTCCAACCATAATTTGTAAAAACCGGGAAGGAAAGGCTCGAAAGCCCGACTATACACCATCAAAAGCGGGAGCAGAGTGGTTCAGCTGCAAGAAGGTCTGAATGTCCATCAATAATTGCTTTAAAACATGAAAGAAAATTTTCGAATATCATCCGCACATGATCATAAGAAGGAGAGGAGGTGTTCAGCTGCAAGAAGGTGTGAATGTCCACCCATAATACCTGAAAAATGGGTAAAAAAAGGTGCGAATGCCCAACCATACATTATCAAAAGCAGGTGTGAATGTCAGATCATAATTTGCAAAAAGCTGATGAGAAAGGGTGAGAATGCCCGACTATACACCATCAAATGCGGGAGCGGAGGTGTTCGGCTCTGAGTAGGTGTGAATGTCCGACCATAATTGCTGAAAAATGTGTTAGAAAAGGAAAGAATGCCGGACCATACATCATCAAAAGCGAGAGAGGTGGTGTTCGGCTGCAAAAAGGTGTAAATGTTCGACTAAAGTTTGTAAAAAGCGGGTAAGACATGGTGCGAATGCCTGACAAGGTATGATCAAAAGCAGGAGCGGAGGTGTTCAGCTGCAAGAAGGTCTAAATGTCCATCAATAATTGCTAGAAAACATGAAAGAAAATTTTCGAAAATCAAACCGCACATGATCATAAGTGGGAGAGGAGGTGTTCAGCTGCAAGAAGGTGTGAATGTCCACCCATTATTCCTGACAAATGGGTAAAAAAAAGGTGCGAATGCCCAACCATACATCATCAAAAGCAGGAGTGGATGTGTTCGGCTACAAGAAGGTGTGAACGTCCAACCAAAGTTTGTAAAAAGCAGTTAAGAAAAGGTTTGAATATCCAACCAAACATAATCAAAAGCGGGAGCATAGCTTTTCGACTGCAAGTAGGTGTGAATGTCAGATCATAATTTGCAAAAAGCTGATGAGAAAGGGTGAGAATGTCCGACTGCACACCATCAAATGCGGGAGCGGAGTTGTTCGGCTGTGAGTAGGTGTGAATCTCCGACCGTAATTTCTGAAAAATGTGTTAGAAAAGGTAAGAATGCCGGTCCATACATCATCAAAAGCGAGAGAGGTGGTGTTCGGCTGCAAGTAGGTGTGAATGTCCAGCCATAATTACTCACAAACGGGTAAGAAAAGGTAGTATTGCCAGACCATACATGATCAAAACAGGGAGCGGAGGTGGTTCAGCTGCAAGGAGGTGTGAATATCTCACTAAAGTTCAAATATATTAAAAAAAGCGGTAGGAGAGGTCTTCGGATGAGAGTGGTTGAGAATTTCCAACCATAATCTATAAAATTCGGTGAAAAAAAGGTGTGATAGAACACTAAAAGGTGGAGCGGAAGTGTTCGGCTGCAAGAAGGTGTGAATGTCCGACTCTATTTGGTGAAAAGCAGGTGAAGCAAGGTCTGAATGCCCAACCTTACATTATCAAAAGCGAGATCAGAGGTGTTTGGCTGCAAGAAGGCCATAGTTTGCCAAAAGAGGCTAAGCTGCGAATGACCAACTAAATATCAACAAAAGTGGGGGCGGAGGTCTTCGGATGCAACTGGGTGTGAACATCCCACCATACAAGTATGGTGGAGAGGAAGCTGTGAACAGCCGACCATAGTTTGCAAAAAGCGGGTGAGACAAGGTGCGAATGTCCAACCATACATGATCAAAACAGGGAGCGGAGGTGTTTGGCTGTGACAAGGTGTGAATGTCCACCCAAAATTAATGAAAAGCGGGCAAAAAGTAGGTTTGAATGCCCAAGCATACATCATCAAAAGAAGGAGTGGATGTGTTCGGCTACAAGAAGGTTTGAATGTCCGAGCATAGTTTGTAAAAAGCGGGTAAGAAAAGGTTCGAATGCCCAAACATACACCATCAAAAGAGGGAGCGGAGGTGTTCCGCTGTAAGAAGGTGTGAATGTCCGACCATAGTTGGTAAAAAGTGGGTAAGAAAAGGTTAAAATACCCGACTGTACACAATCAATAGGGGGAGCGGAGTTTTTCGGCTACAAGAAGGTGTGAAAGTCCAACCATGGTTTGTAAAAAGCTGGTAAGAAAAGGTTCAAATGCCCGAATATATACCATCAAAAGCGGAAGCGGAGGTGTTCGGCTGCAAGAAGGTGTGAACGTCCGACCAAAGTTTGTAAAAAGCAGTTAAGAAAAGGTTCGAATATCCAACCAAACATAATCAAAAGCGGGAGCAGAGCTGTTCGACTGCAAGTAGGTGTGAATGTCCAGCCATAACTACTCACAAACGGGTAAGAAAAGGTAGTATTGCCAGACCATACATGATCAAAACAGGGAGCTGAGGTGGTTCAGCACCAAGGTGTGAATGTCTGACTATAGTTTGTAAAAAGCGGGTACGATAAGATGCGAATGCCCGACAATGTATTATCAAAAGAGGGAGCGGAGATGTTCCGCTGTAAGACGGTGTGAATGTCCGACCATAGTTGGTAAAAAGCTGGTAAGAAAAGGTTAAAATACCCGACTGTACACAATCAATAGCGGGAGCGGAGTTGTTCGGCTACAAGAAGGTGTGAAAGTCCAACCATGGTTTGTAAAAAGCTACTAAAAAAAGGTTCGAATGCCCGAATATATACCATCAAAAGCGGAAGCGGAGGTGTTCGGCTGCAAGAAGGTGTGAACGTCCGACCAAAGTTTGTAAAAAGCAGTTAAGAAAAGGTTCGAATATCCAACCAAACATAATCAAAAGAGGGAGCAGAGCTGTTCGACTGCAAGTAGGTGTGAATGTCCAGCCATAATTACTCACAAACGGGTAAGAAAAGGTAGTATTGCCAGACCATACATGATCAAAACAGGGAGCTGAGGTGGTTCAGCACCAAGGTGTGAATGTCTGACTATAGTTTGTAAAAAGCGGGTAAGCTGCGAATGACCGACTAAATATCAACAAAAGGTCTTCGGATGCCAGTGGGTGTGAATATCCCACCATACAAGTATGGTGGAGAGGAAGCCGGGAACAGCCGACCATAGTTTGCAAAAAGCGGGTGAGACAAGGTGCGAATGTCCAACCATACATCATCAAAAGAAGGAGTGGATGTGTTCGGCTACAAGAAGGTTTGAATGTCCGAGCATAGTTTGTAAAAAGCGGGTAAGAAAAGGTTTGAATGCCCAAACATACACCATCAAAAGAGGGAGCGGAGGTGTTCCGCTGTAAGAAGGTGTGAATGTCCGACCATAGTTGGTAAAAAGTGGGTAAGAAAAGGTTAAAATACCCGACTGTACACAATCAATAGGGGGAGCGGAGTTGTTCGGCTACAAGAAGGTGTGAAAGTCCAACCATGGTTTGTAAAAAGCTGGTAAGAAAAGGTTCGAATGCCCGAATATATACCATCAAAAGCGGAAGCGGAGGTGTTCGGCTGCAAGAAGGTGTGAACGTCCGACCAAAGTTTGTAAAAAGCAGTTAAGAAAAGGTTCGAATATCCAACCAAACAAAATCAAAAGCGGGAGCAGAGCTGTCCGACTGCAAGTAGGTGTGAATGTCCAGCCATAATTACTCATACACGGGTAAGAAAAGGTAGTATTGCCAGACCATACATGATCAAAACAGGGAGCTTAGGTGGTTCAGCACCAAGGTGTGAATGTCTGACTATAGTTTGTAAAAAGCGGGTACGATAAGGTGCGAATGCCCGACAATGTATAATCAAAAGAGGGAGCAGAGCTGTTCGACTGCAAGTAGGTGTGAATGTCCAGCCATAATTACTCACAAACGGGTAAGAAAAGGTAGTATTGCCAGACCATACATGATCAAAACAGGGAGCTGAGGTGGTTCAGCACCAAGGTGTGAATGTCTGACTATAGTTTGTAAAAAGCGGGTAAGCTGCGAATGACCGACTAAATATCAACAAAAGGTCTTCGGATGCCAGTGGGTGTGAATATCCCACCATACAAGTATGGTGGAGAGGAAGCCGGGAAAGGCCGACCATAGTTTGCAAAAAGCGGGTGAGACAAGGTGCGAATGTCCAACCATACATCATCAAAAGAAGGAGTGGATGTGTTCGGCTACAAGAAGGTTTGAATGTCCGAGCATAGTTTGTAAAAAGCGGGTAAGAAAAGGTTTGAATGCCCAAACATACACCATCAAAAGAGGGAGCGGAGGTGTTCCGCTGTAAGAAGGTGTGAATGTCCGACCATAGTTGGTAAAAAGTGGGTAAGAAAAGGTTAAAATACCCGACTGTACACAATCAATAGGGGGAGCGGAGTTGTTCGGCTACAAGAAGGTGTGAAAGTCCAACCATGGTTTGTAAAAAGCTGGTAAGAAAAGGTTCGAATGCCCGAATATATACCATCAAAAGCGGAAGCGGAGGTGTTCGGCTGCAAGAAGGTGTGAACGTCCGACCAAAGTTTGTAAAAAGCAGTTAAGAAAAGGTTCGAATATCCAACCAAACAAAATCAAAAGCGGGAGCAGAGCTGTCCGACTGCAAGTAGGTGTGAATGTCCAGCCATAATTACTCACAAACGGGTAAGAAAAGGTAGTATTGCCAGACCATACATGATCAAAACAGGGAGCTGAGGTGGTTCAGCACCAAGGTGTGAATGTCTGACTATAGTTTGTAAAAAGCGGGTACGATAAGGTGCGAATGCCCGACAATGTATAATCAAAAGAGGGAGCAGAGGTTTTCGGCTACAAGAAGGTTTGAATGTCCGACCATAGTTTGTAAAAAGCGGGTAAGAAAAGGTTCAAATGCCTGACTATACACCATCAAAAGCGGGAGCGGAGATGTTCCGCTGTAAGACGGTGTGAATGACCGACCATAGTTGGTAAAAAGCGGGTAAGAAAAGGTTATAATACCCGACTGTACACAATCAATAGCGGGAGCGGAGTTGTTCGGCTACAAGAAGGTGTGAAAGTCCAACCATGGTTTGTAAAAAGCTGGTAAGAAAAGGTTCAAATGCCCGAATATATACCATCAAAAGCGGAAGCGGAGGTGTTCGGCTTCAAGAAGGTGTGAACGTCCGACCAAAGTTGGCAAAAAGCAGTAAAGAAAAGGTTCGAATATCCAAACATAATTAAAAGCGAGAGAGATTGTGTTCAGCTGCAAGTAGGTGTGACTATCCAGCCATAATTACTCACAAACGGGTAAGAAAATGTAGTATTGCCAGACCATACATGATCAAAACAGGGAGCGGAGGTGGTTTAGCTGCAAAAAGGGGTGAATGTCCAACTAAGGTTCAAATATATTAACAAAAGCGGGAGGTGAGGTCTTCGGATCAGAGTGGTTGAAATTTCCAACCATAATCTATAAAATGCGGTGAAAAAAAAAGGTGTGAAGGAATGAATTTTATAGCAAAATCCGAAATCATGCATAACTCCGCAAAAGGAACGTATTGCTCAACCAAAGGGATGCTTCTTTCTCATTCAGGGTAATATGAGGAACTTTATGCTTGATACATTTTAGACATGGATAACTATGAAGGACAAAGCAATTTTAACTTGGTTTGAGCAAATTAATTAATTTTATAGGAAAATCCGAAATCGTGCAGGACTCACGAAAGTAAGCTTATTCTCGGATTCCTGATCCCCCAGTGTTGCTCTTTCCTATACTGCAAAATACAGCCTTGTTCTTTGTTGAAATCGATATAGACATTGATAAATATGAAGGACAAAGCAGTTTCCACTTTGTTTGAGTGATGGAATTAATTTTATAGCAAAATCCCAAATCAAGCAGAACGTATGAAAATAAGCGTGTTTTCGGATTCCTGATCCTTCAGTGTTGCTATTTCTTCTACTGCAAAATACAATGTTGTTCTTTGTTGAAGTCAATCTAGACATTGATAAATATGAAGGACAAAGCAGTTTTAACATAGTTTGAGTAAAGGAATTCATTTTATACATAAAATCCCAAATCATGCAGAACGTATGAAAATAAGCTTATTCTCGGATTCCTGTTCCTTCAAGTGTTGCTCTTTCTACTACTGCAAAATACAATGTTGTTCTTTGTTGAAGTCAATCTAGACATTGATAAATATGAAGGACAAAGCAGTTTTAACATAGTTTGAGTAAAGGAATTCATTTTATACATAAAATCCCAAATCATGCAGAACGTATGAAAATAAGCTTATTCTCGGATTCCTGATCCTTCAGTGTTGCTTTTTCTTCTACTGCAAAATACAATGTTGTTCTTTGTTGAAGTCGATCTAGACATTGATATATATGAAGGACAAAGCAGATTTTGACATAGTTTGAGTGAAGGCATTCATTTATAGTAAAATCACTAATCGTGCAGAACTCATGAAAATAAGCTTATTCTCGGATTCCTAAAACTTTTGATTTGCTCTTTCTTTACTGCAAAGTACAATGTTGTTCTTTGTTGAAGTCGATCTAGACATTGATAAATATGAAGGACAAAGCAGTTTTCACTTGGTTTGAGTGAAGGATTTGCAGCTGAAAACCTCCCGCTTTTGATTGTGTATAGTCGGAATTTCGAGCCTTTTCTTACCCGGTTTTTAGAAATTATGGTTGGACATTCAGACCTTGCAGCCGAAGACCTCCACTCCCTCTTTTGATCATACATTGTCGGGCATTCGCACCTTGTCTTACCCGCTTTTTACAAACTATAGTCAGACATTCACACATTGCAGCTGAACCACCTCAGCTCCCTGTTTTGATCATGTATGGTCTGGCAATACTACCTTTTCTTACCCGTTTGTGAGTAATTATGGCTGGACATTCACACCTACTTGCAGCCGAACACCACCTCTCCCGCTTTTGATGATGTATGGACCGGCATTCTTACCTTTTCTAACACATTTTTCAGCAATTATGGTCGGAGATTCACACTTACTCACAGCCGAACAACTCCGCTCCCGCATTTGATGGTGTATAGTCGGGCATTCTCACCCTTTCTCATCAGCTTTTTGCAAATTATGATCTGACATTCACACCTGCTTTTGATAATGTATGGTTGGGCATTCACACCTTTTCTTACCCATTTTTCAGTAATTATGGGTGGACATTCACACCTTCTTGTAGCCGAAAACCTCCGCTCCCTCTTTTGATTATACATTGTTGGGCATTCGCACCTTATTTACAAACTATAGTCAGACATTCACACCTTGCAGCTGAGCCACCTCAGCTCCCTGTTTTGATAGTGTATGTTCGGGCATTCGAACCTATTCTTACCCACTTTTTACAAACTATGCTCGGAGATTCACACCTACTCACAGCCGAACAACTCCGCTCCCGCATTTGATGATGTATGGTTGGGCATTTTCACCTTTTCTTACCCATTTTTCAGTAATTATGGGTGGACATTCACACCTTCTTGCAGCTGAACAACTCCTCTCCCGCTTATGATCATGTGCGGTTTGATATTCGAAAATTTTCTTTCATGTTTTAAAGCAATTATTGATGGACATTCAAATCTTCTTGTAGCCGAACACATCCACTCCTGCTTTTGATGATGTATGGTAACCTTTTCTTACCCGCTTTTTACAAACTATGGTCGGACATTCAAACCTTCTTGTAGCCAAAACCCTCCGCTCCCTCTTTTGATCATACATTGTCGGGCATTCGCACCTTATCTTACCCGCTTTTTACAAACTATAGTCAGACATTCACACCTTGCAGCTGAACCACCTCCGCTCCCTGTTTTGATCATGTATGGTCTGGCAATACTACCTTTTCTTACCCGTTTGTGAGTAATTAATCCCAAAATATTGAGCATAAAATAAGTCTTTATGCTGATGATGTATTACTTTTCCTTCAGAACTCACAGACGTCTCTCAGTCACACGATCACACTCATAAATAAATTCTCAGCACTTTCTGACTACTCTATCAACTGGTCTAAGACCACAGTTCTGCCCATTAACTGTAGGGTCCATAATATACCTGCGATCACTTTACAGTCAGGATATATTAGATATTTAGGCATAAACATTTCCTCCAGGCTCTCAGAGCTAACAAAGCTAAATTATGTGCAATTATTAAAGACAGTAGAGGACGATCTCTCGTTGGAAGTCCTTACCTATATCACTTATGGGGAGAGTTACATCCATTAAAATGATGATACTACCAAAAGTTAACTATTTGTTCTCAATTATCCCCATAAAACCATCTGCTACTTGGTTTAAGTCACTAGATTCATGCATCTCCAAATTTCTGTGGAAAAACAAACCACCACGTATTAGTTTAAAAACCCTACAGAAGACCAAGGACAGTGGTGGATTAGATTTACCTCATTTTCAGCACTATTCCTTAGACAATAGGTTACAATATATATCAAAATGGTTTAAACCTTGTTGTTGTCACAGTTCCCAGAGACGTTGTAATCGTTGAGGATTCTATATTCACCCCCTCATTAGAGGCACGTAATGCAGATTGATGACACTGAATCTTCTTCTCTGTTCATTGCTGGCATCATTCCCAGCATCGTAAGTGTTTGTGGCATTGTTAGCCTCTTCTTCTGGATCTTGATACCGAGAATCCTTTTGTATTTCTGGTTTGTCAGTCCTCTGTCTTCGTTCACCGGAGTCTTTGTCTTTTTGTCCTTGAGTTTGGTGATTTTTTCTTCTTTTGATGCCTTGACACAATGTGACAGGTGATACCACGTGGGAGATCCTGTAACTTGGATTGCTGTCCTGTGCTGCGAAATGGCTGTGCTGCTCAAATGGTCTCTCCTTCATCATGGTTACATGCTGCCATTCCGACATCTCGCCATTCCGACATGGGTCTCCAATTGTCGGAATGGCGACACTTAATTTTTTATCAAACGTCCCACCATTCCGACACTTTTTTCCTCCTATGGTCGGAATGGCGGTATGTTTTTTTTTTTTTTTTAACATACCGCCATTCCGACAGTTCCTTTTAATAGCCTATTTTTTACCCAAAACATTTTGCACTAATGATATGCCGGCGCAAATACGCCCTAAAGTTTGGCGCACAAGCTTTGCACATGCAGAGGCCACAGCCTCGCAAACAAACTTTAATAATCTATTATCAAAATCCCCTGAATTTCAAATATAAAAATACAGATATTAATGTAACTCTGGCGAGACTGAAACTGATTAAGCAGAAATACAGTGTCAGTGAGCTGTCACAGCAGCCAGCTGGAGCGGAGCTCTCCACAGAGCCCATGCGTCTTTTGCACGCTGTCATCATATGCAAAAGTAATAATTGCAATTACAGATATCACGGCTACTGCACAGGACACAGTTGCGAGCACTCTGCCTTGCCTTGCCAATAGGAGAAGAGAGAAATGACAGCATAGAACGTATAAAACACAACAAAATTCAGTAAAAACGTTTATTCATGTTATTCACGTGATTTATGAGTACTCACTCCAATTTTGGGAAGCGCGGATGGGCTTTGCGCATTTGGCACAAACACACAGCCGCAACGGTTGTAGCTTTATACAGCCTGTTGATATCTTAAGGACCTAACTGGTCACACCTGGGAGTAAATGTCATGTAGAGATTGTTTTTACATGACATTACAGCTGAACATATAGCTTTCATCCACAAACCAACGTGGGAGAGCCCGAAGACGCATGTGCCAGACGCACATAGGCATGCGTAAAACCAATTTTGACCACTTCATACTGTTTATTTGCTTTCTTTTAGTTAACTTTCGTTTCTTTTGGATTCTTGTGCGTGTTATGGAGCCGTTTTGGTCCATGTTTGTAAGCCTTTTTTTCCTGGATTAAATTTTCGGAAGTTGAAACAAGTGGCATTGGAGTGTGTGATTGAAAACCACCGCGGACTGCTTCTCCTCCTCCAGTTGCCGAGACTTTGTGTTTTTAATAACGCTTGTCTATAAACATGTGTTAAACATATAAATTGCATGAACAGAAAGAAGGGACTCACCTGTTGAGTAACACACATTTCCTTATACGGAAAGCCTTGTCGGAATGGTGGGACATTTGAACGTCAGAATAGCGGGATGTCGCAATGGTGGGATGTCGGAATGGTGGGACGTTTGCATGTCGGAATGGTGGTATGTCGGAATGGTGGTATGTCGGAATGGTGGGATGTCGGAATAGCGGGATGTCGGAATGGCGGGATTTCGGAATGGGTGTTGCCACCCCCTTCATCATATACACAGTTATTTATACATCACCTTCCACCATGAAGCGTTGTCCCTTTTTGTTTCTCTCTTTGTTCTTAAAATGCTGTTATGCATGTCTAAACCAATCCATTAAATTAGATCATTTTGGCAGTAAAGCGATCTACAATGTGCTTGGTCGCAAAGCTGCTCATCTGTGGTAAACAGCTCTTCAGAAAGGCATTCTTCAATTGATTTCACTAATTCTATGTAATAATTTTGTGATTTCCTACAAAACTACACTTCTTCTCCCATCTGTCTGAGTATTTAATATTGTCTGGGTCCCGTTAAAACATGTATTTTTCCCATCTAATTCCTTGTTTGCTTTAAAACAAGTATTCCCCATTTTCTATCCCTTCAGTAGCCAACCAGTTTGTATGGAGTACACTGGAGCAACTTGACTGATCAGTAAAACACTGCTTTTGTTGTCACCGCAAGGCTTCCCCCGTCGGTTGTTTCACTGAGACACTACTGAGTAACTATAACTCAACACAGTTTATACACATAACATTCATATACATACTAACAAACAAACAAACAATTATTTATCGCAATTTTCTCATCTCTGTTTGAACGTACACCCAGGTAAATATTCCTGTAGTCTTCTCATACCGACTATGGACCCATTCATTGTTTAACTTCACTGTTTTGCAAATCCTAATTGAATATTACACATTGACATTGAACTTTACTTGATAAGCAGGTCTTCATTGCATTCAGCAGCCTATATGTGAGCATCTATGTGTAAGCTGTTCTTCTTTGCATTTATCAGCAGCAAGCAATTCTTCATTGCACATGCATATGAAAATAGTAAAACAATTCCAATGCGTTAGCGAAACCTTCTATATCAGGAGTGTCCATCATGATGCTGGGAATAGAACCTCTTTCCCAGAATAGTTCAACCTTCATTACTCAACTGATCATAACTCCGCAATGAGCACATTTCAAAGTATCATTCCTCTACATATATTCAAAAATCTATGTGTAAATGTTTAATATTTCTTATATTTGTTGATGTCATTCTGTGTGCATGTGGCCTAAACCCAATCTCTGTGTGGCAATTTTAATTTAAACAAGTTGAACTCTGCCTCTGATCATTTAAAAAAGGTGTGTACCAATATCAAACTTTCTCAGGTAATTACAAAACCAAAGAGATCCTTCAAGGTTGTCCCTGATTGGCTCAATCTTAACAAATCAAAGGTAGAAAATCTGCAGTATCTGAACTTGGTGTTAGTTATCACTGCTCAATAGCCTGTATCAGAATTGCAAAAATGAAAACATTAGGTCCACGCTTGGTATCCAGATCCTGAAACATCTCCATGAGCAGGCTTTTTTTTAACTGATCTGTTGAATAGTTATATGACACTGTTAAAATCCCAGATGAAGATCTAGCACTTGACCATTTTTGTAAATCTTCTAATTCCATAGTTGATAAACACGCCCCTTTTAAAAAGTATAGAACTTAGAACAGGTCTATCCCTGGCTTTCGGCAGAACTGTCTTCTTTACTTTTTTTTCCCCTTGTCCTGTTCACCATTATGTCAGAAGAATTGTAGTCTGAATACCTTTGATGCCAAACAGATTTGTTTTGCCAAGGGAAGTTTTATAAATGTAAAGCTCCCCTTGATGCCCATTTATTTATTTCTGTTTACAATATATGACATGAACTGAACTGAAC
Organism: Leuresthes tenuis; assembly: GCF_036924035.1. Classification (NCBI taxonomy): domain Eukaryota; kingdom Metazoa; phylum Chordata; class Actinopteri; order Atheriniformes; family Atherinopsidae; genus Leuresthes; species Leuresthes tenuis. The sequence goes on from NW_027325366.1 coordinate 10,080,323, forward strand.
CGGACCGGGGGACAAGGAAAGAAGAAGAGGAAAGAAGAGGAAACAGAACAAAAATAGAAACAAAAACCAGACAACCAGCTGCTACACCTGTAAAAAACAAAACAGACAACAATCCATGGCCTATGAGGGGAATCCAGCCTTAGCGCCACCAGGAGCACCTGAAAGCAGACAAGCAGAGAAAAAACAAACACACAAACAAACAAAAACAAGCACAAGAAGCGGCAATCGCATACAACACAGCTGTGGATATAGATGACCTGAGACGACATGATAATACATCAACTGCTTAGTGACCATGCTACTGGACTAATGAATGTGTGTGTGTGTGTGTGAGAACATGCAACACCCATGGCACAGGACCTACATGATAACCGTGCTTAGTTATGAGTGTATAAGCGTACAGGGCCACAATCCACAGCACCCCCCAAGCAATCAGAAGCAGGCAGAGAGGGCCACAAGACCCAGGCCACCAGCAGCCCCCACAGAGCACAGAACTCAGGCAGCCCACCGCAGGGGCAACCACGCATCCACCCAGAAGACTGCAGAGGAAGCCCCCGGAAAGAGCCCCCATAAGCATAGGGCAGAGGCACTCCGGGAACCAGGGGCAACAGCCCACCGACCCCGCCAGGCCCCAGCCGCCCAGACATGGGCCGTGCACTGGACCTGGGCCCCAGGAGCCCGAGCGCCCCCAAACCCCCCGGCAGAGGCCCCACCCAATACCCAGGAGGGCCAAGCGCCCCAGACAGCCACAAAGTGGGTCAGCGCCTGCCCCAGCGCCCCTGGCCAAGTGCCCTGGGAGTCAAGACGTGCCCACAGGTGGGTGAAGTCGCGAGCAGTGGGGAGAGGCAACGCTGATGCCCCATCGGGAGAAACACAGGCAGGCCAGGCGACAGCAAGTCCCAGATCCAGGCCCAATCATTACCACACACACTTTCACGTCCCATACATCCACACATCCACACATCCTACCTCCCTCGACTCTGCTGGGGTGTATTGCAGCGGGCACACCAGGAGGCCAGCAACCTCCCAGCCACCACAGACCCCGAACCAGCAGAACAATTAATTAATCCTCCTGGCCCCTCCTGCCCCGAGCAGACACCAGGAAGCAGGGGTGTGCGAAGAAGACCCCTCCCCTCACCCTTCTGGCTCTTCAATATTTTCTAATAGTGAGCAATTAAAATTGAGGGGCAGCCAAACTTGTAGAACTGGGAGCGCGGCACTCTGGGCAGCCTACATACCCAAAGAGCCCCGCCCACCAGATGCCACTCAGTGTAACCACCCCCCAAGACCTAATGTGTGTGTGTGAGTGTGTTTGATAAGTAGTAATGTCTAAGGTGTAATTAAAACAGGGGCAGGGAACTGCAGAGTGCAACCAAAGGGGACCACCTACGTGGCCCCATCCACTACACCCCACCGAACACACACGCCCCCAAAACCCTTCATGTGTGAGTGTGTGCTGTGTACAGGAGCCAGAAGGGAGAGGGGTATGGGGATATATACCGGGGGAGCTACTCTCCCCCAGAGAGGGCAGCCAGGGACTGGCTGCAATAGGCATCCCCGCTACCTGGGAGCCAACAATGGGCAGGAGGGCCTGATGTCCACCAGGCTCGGGGCCTGCAGCGACCATGCTCCGGGAGCTACTGTACCCCCAGAAGGTACCCATCCCGCCCCACCCCACTCAACCCAACCCCACCCAGGAGGACCTCTACAAAAAACAAACAAACAAACCACCCGGTCACACCAGTCGCAGCAGCCCGGGCCTGAGACCCACCATCACCCAGCAACCCACCACCACCACTATGTGATAAAACTAATCAGAGGGGACCAGAGAGAATGAAATTCAGCCAATTGATGTTTTGAGGAGGCAGACATTGTTTCCATGCTAATATAATCTAAAAGAAAATTTCTAAACTGGTTAATACACAGATTGTTCTTCGCTTTCCAGTTCATGACAATAGTTTTCTTTGCGATACATAACACTATGACAACCATGTGTGCTGAGTTAATTTCCATGTTGATGTTGTCTAAGTCACCCAGTATGCACAGTGTGGGGCATGCAGGGATGCTACACTTTAGCCATGTTGATAGGTCCTCACAGACTTCAAGCCAGAACTTCTGGACAGGCGCAGAAAACCACAAAGCGTGTGCATAATCATCAGGTGTGTTATCTGTGCAATGTGAGCAGATGTTTGAGTGTGTTAGACCCATCCTGAACATCCTTTGTCCTGTATAGTGTGTTCTATGAAGGATTTTGTATTGTATGAGCTGTAAATTAGGATTTCGAGTCTTTATGAAGGTGTTCAAACATATTTGTAGTTAGAAGCTATGACCAGAACTGATGGATAAATCTGCCTCCCATTTTGAGGATGGAAGAGACATTGTGTCATCTATCTTAGACAATAATTTATATATTTTTGATAGTAGTTTTGGGATACAGCTGCTTAGAAATTCTGCTACCCTAGTCGGGGGTTGTAAGTCTGGTTGGTGGAGGATATATCCATCCATCCATCCATCATCTGCCGCTTATCCGGGGGTCGGGTCGCGGGGGCAGCAGCTTGAGCAGAGAAACCCAGACATCTCTGTCCCCGGCCACTTCCTCCAGCTCTTCCGGGGGGACCCCGAGGCGTTCCCAGGCCAGCCGAGAGACATAGTCTCTCCAACGTGTCCTGGGTCTCCCCCGGGGTCTCCTCCCAGTGGGACGTGCCCGGAACACCTCCCCAGGGAGGCGCCCAGGGGGCATCCTAACCAGATGCCCAAGCCACCTCATCTGACTCCTCTCAATGCGGATGAGCAGCGGTTCTACTCCGAGCCCCTCCCGGATGACTGAGCTTCTCACCCTATCTCTAAGGGAGAGCCCAGACACCCTGCGGAGGAAACCCATTTCGTCCGCTTGTATTCGCGATCTTGTTCTTTCGGTCACTACCCACAACTCGTGACCATAGGTGAGGATGGGAACGTAGATTGACCAGTAAGTAGAGAGCTTCGCCTTCTGGCTCAGCTCCCTCTTCACAACGACGGGTCGGTGCAGAGCCTGCAACACTGCAGGCGCCGCACCGATCCGCCCGTCAATCTCCCGCTCCATTCGTCCGTCACTCGTGAACAAGACCCCGAGATACTTGAACTCCTCCTCTTGGGGAAGGATCTCATTCCCGACCCGGAGAGAGCATTCCACCCTTTTCCGGCTGAGAACCATAGTCTCGGATTTGGAGGTGCTGATTCTCATCCCAGCCGCTTCACACTCGGCTGCGAATCACTCCAGTGAGAGCTGAAGGTCACGGCCTGACGACGCTAACAGAACCACATCATCTGCAAAAAGCAGAGACCCGATTCTGAGGTCGCCAAATGGGACACCCTCAACGCCCTGGCTCCGCCTACAAATTCTGTCCATAAAAGTTAGGAACAGAATCGGTGACAAAGGGCAGCCCTGACGGAGTCCAACTCTCACCGGAAACGTATCCGACTTACTGCCGGCAATGCGGACCAAACTCTGGCACCAGTCATACAGAGACCGAACGGCCCCTATCAAGGGGTCCGGCACTCCATATTCCCGGAGCACCCCCCACAGGACTCCACGAGGGACACGGTCGAACGCTTTCTCCAAGTCCACAAAACACATGTAGACTGGTTGGGCGAACTCCCATGCACCCTCCAGGATCCTGCCGAGGGTATAGAGCTGGTCCACTGTTCCACGGCCAGAACGAAAGCCACACTGCATCTCCTGAATCCGAGGCTCGATTATCCGACGGATCCTCCTCTCCAATACCCCCGAATAGACCTTACCAGGGAGGCTGAGGAGTGTGATACCCCTATAGTTGGAACACACCCTCCGGTCCCCCTTTTTAAAGAGGGGGACCACCACCCCAATCTGCCAGTCCAGAGGCACTGTCCCCGATGTCCACGCGATACTGCAGAGGCGTGTCAGCCAAGACAGCCCTACAACATCCAGAGCCTTGAGAAACTCAGGACGGACCTCATCCACCCCCGGGGCCTTGCCACCGAGGAACTTTTTAACCACCTCGGCAACCTCAGCCCCAGAAATGGGAGGCCCCGTCTCCGAGCTCTCCGACTCTGCCTCTTCCGAGCACGTGTAGGTAGGATTGAGGAGTTCCTCGAAGTACTCCCCCCACCGACTCACAACATCCCTAGTTGAGGTCAGCAAAGCCCCGTCCGCACTGTAAACAGTGTTGACTGTGAGCCGCTTCCCCCCCCTGTGACGCCGGATGGTGGACCAGAATCTTTTCGAGGCCGTCCGGAAATCGTTCTCCATGGTCTCACCGAACTCCTCCCAGGCCCGAGTTTTTGCCTCAGCAACTGCCAAAGCCGCGGCCCGTCTGGCCCGTCGGTACGTATCAGCTTCTTCCAGGGTCCCACTGGCCAAAAAGGCCCGATAGGACTCCTTCTTCAGCTTGACGGCTTCCCTCACCACTGGTGTCCACCAGCAGGTTCGAGGGTTGCCGCCACGACAGGCACCGACCACCTTACGGCCACAACTCCGACCAGCTGCCTCGGCAATGGAGTCACGGAACATGGCCCATTCAATGTCCCCCACCTCAAATATGGTTGGAGCTCTGCTGGAGGTGGGAGTTAAAGCTCCTTCTGACGGGGGATTCTGACAAACGCTCCCAGCAGACCCTCACAATACGTTTGGGCCTGCCAGGTCTGATCGGCATCCTCCCCCACCAGCGGAGCCAACTCACCACCAGGTGGTGATCAGTTGACAGCTCCGCCCCTCTCTTCACCCGAGTGTCCAGGACATACGGCCGCAAGTCCGATGATACAACCACAAAGTCGATCATCGAACTGCGGCCAAGGGTGTCCTGGTGCCAAGTGCACATATGGACACCCTTATGCCTGAACATGGTGTTCGTTATGGACAGTCTATGACTGGCACAGAAGTCCAACAACATAACACCACTCTGATTCAGATCGGGGGGGCCGTTCCTCCCAATCACACCCCTCCAGGTCTCACTGTCATTGCCCACGTGAGCATTGAAGTCCCCCAGCAGAATGAGGGAGTCTCCGGTAGGAGCATTCTCCAGTGCCTCCCCCAGAGACTCCAAAAAGGGTAGGTACTCTGAACTGCTGTTTGGCGCATAGGCACAAACAACAGTCAGGACTCGTCCCCCCACCCAAGGCGGAGGGAGGCTACCCTCTCGTTCACTGGGGTAAACCCCAATGTACTGGCACACAGCCGGGGGGCAATAAGTATGCCCACACCTGCTCTGCGCCTCTCACCACGGGCAACTCCAGAGTGGAAGAGAGTCCAACCCCTCTCAAGAGTACTGGTTCCAGATCCCAAGCCGTGCGTCGAGGTGAGTCCGACTATATCTAACGGTCTGATGAAGTTTCAACAATAAACAACAAACTTTGTATTATGAGAAAGAACCAGACTCATTCTTTAGGAATCCGAAAATAAGCTCTATTTTACGAGTTATGCACGAATTCGGATTCTCCTATAAAACGAATTCCTTAACTCAAACCAAGTTAAGACTGCTTTGTCCTTCATATTTATTCATGTCTAATCAAGTTTCAATGATAAACAACGTTGTACTTTGTAGAATGAGAAAGAACTTCTTCAGCAATAAGCATCTCTCGACAAATGACGAAATACAGATTTTGCTATAAAATTAATTGCTATCAGCCTGACTTAAAACTGTTTGTCTTCCTTATTTATCCACTTCAAATCAAGTTTCAACAATTAAAAAAAATTTGTAGTTTGAGAAAGAACAACTTAATCTTGAGCAATCAGTATAAAAAGAAGGTAAGCAAAGGTGCGAATGTCAAACCATACATGATCAAAACAGGGAGCGGAGGTGTTTGGCTGAGACAAGGTGTGAATGTCCACCCATAATTAATGAAAAGCGGGCAACAAGTAGGTTCGAATGCCCAACCATACATCATCAAAAGCAGGAGTGGATATGTTCGGCTACAAGAAGGTTTGAACGTCTGACCATAGTTTGTAAAAAGCGGGTAAGAAAAGGTTCGAATGCCCGAACATACACCATCAAAGGAGGGAGCGGAGGTGTTCCGCTGTAAGAAGGTGTGAATGTCCGACCATAGTTGGTAAAAAACGGGTAAGAAAAGGTTAAAATACCCGACTGTACACAATCAGTAGCGGGTGCGGAGTTGTTCGGCTACTAAAAGGTGTGACAGTCCGACCATGGTTTGTAAATAGTGGGTAAGAAAAGGTGCGAATGCCCGAAAATGTATGATCAAAAGAGGGAGCGGAGGTGTTCGGCTGCAAGAAGGTGTGAATGTACACCCATAATTACTGAAAAATGGGTAAGAAAAGGTGCGAATGCCTAACTATACATAATCAAAAGCAGGAGTGGATGTGTTCGCATCCAAGAAGGGTTGAATGTCTGACCATAGTTTGTAAAAAGCAGGTAAGAAAAGGTTTGACTGCCCGAATATACACCATCAAAAGAGGGAGCGGAGGTGTTCCGCTGTAAGAAGGTGTGAATGTCCGACCATAGTTGGTAAAAAGCGGGTAAGAAAAGGTTAAAATACCCGACTGTACACAATCAATAGCGGGAGCGGAGTTGTTCGGCTACTAAAAGATGTGAAAGTCCGACTATGGTTTGTAAAAAGCGGGTAAGAAAAGGTGCTAATGCCCGACAATGTATGATCAAAAGAGGGAGTGGAGGTTTTCGGCTGTAAGAAGGTCTGAATGTCCAACTATAATTTGTAAAAACCGGGTAAGAAAAGGCTTGAAAGCCCGACTATACACCATCATAAGCGGGAGAGGTGTTCAGCTGCAAGAAGGTGTGAATGTCCACACATAATTACTGAAAAATGGGTAAGAAAAGGTGCGAATGCCCAAACATACATCATCAAAAGCAGGAGTGGATGTGTTGGGCTACAAGAAGGTTTGAAAGTCCGACCATGGTTTGTAAAAAACGGGTAAGAAAAGGTGCGAATGCCCGACAACCTATGATCAAAAGAGGGAGCGGAGGTTTTTGGCTACAAGAAGATTTGAATGTCCGACCAAAGTTTGTAAAAAGCAGTTAAGAAAAGGTTCGAATATCCAACCAAACATAATCAAAAGCGGGAGCAGAGCTGTTCGACTGCAAGTAGGTGTGAATGTCCAGCCATAATTACTCACAAACAGGTAAGAAAAGGTAGTATTGCCAGACCATACGTGATCAAAACAGGGAGCTGAGGTGGTTCAGCACCAAGGTGTGAATGTCTGACTATAGTTTGTAAAAAGCGGGTAAGATAAGGTGCGAATGCCCGACAATATATAAATGTCCGACCATAGTTTGTAAAAAGCGGGTAAGAAAAGGTTCAAATGCCTGACTATACACCATCAAAAGCGGGAGCAGAGGTGTTCCGCTGTAAGACGGTGTGAATGTCCGACCATAGTTGGTAAAAAGTGGGTAAGAAAAGTTTAAAATACCCGACTGTACACAATCAATAGCGGGAGCGGATGTGTTTGGCTACAAGAATGTGTGAAAGTCCGACCATGGTTTGTAAAAAACGGGTAAGAAAAGGTGCGAATGCCAAACAATGTATGATCAAAAGAGGGAGCGAAGGTTTTTGGCTACAAGAAGGTTTGAATGTCCGACCATAGTTTGTAAAAAGCGGGTAAGAAAAGGTTCAAATGCCTGACTATACACCATCAAAAGCGGGAGCGGAGGTGTTCCGCTGTAAGACGGTGTGAATGTCCGACCATAGTTGGTAAAAAGCAGGTAAGAAAAGGTTAAAATACCCGACTGTACACAATCAATAGGGGGAGCGGAGTTGTTCGGCTACAAGAAGGTGTGAAAGTCCAACCATGGTTTGTAAAAAGCTGGTAAGAAAAGGTTCGAATGCCCGAATATATACCATCAAAAGCGGAAGCGGAGGTGTTCGGCTGCAAGAAGGTGTGAACGTCCGACCAAAGTTTGTAAAAAGCAGTTAAGAAAAGGTTCGAATATCCAACCAAACATAATCAAAAGCGGGAGCAGAGCTGTTCGACTGCAAGTAGGTGTGAATGTCCAGCCATAATTACTCACAAACGGGTAAGAAAAGGTAGTATTGCCAGACCATACATGATCAAAACAGGGAGCTGAGGTGGTTCAGCACCAAGGTGTGAATGTCTGACTATAGTTTGTAAAAAGCGGGTAAGATAAGGTGCGAATTCCCGACAATGTATAATCAAAAGAGGGAGCAGAGGTTTTCGGCTACAAGAAGGTTTGAATGTCCGACCATAGTTTGTAAAAAGCGGGTAAGAAAAGGTTCAAATGCCTGACTATACACCATCAAAAGTGGGAGAGGAGATGTTCCGCTGTAAGACGGTGTGAATGTCCGACCATAGTTGGTAAAAAGTGGGTAAGAAAAGGTTAAAATACCCGACTGTACACAATCAATAGCGGGAGCGGAGTTGTTCGGCTACAAGAAGGTGTGAAAGTCCAACCATCGTTTGTAAAAAGCTGGTAAGAAAAGGTTCGAATGCCCGAATATATACCATCAAAAGCGGAAGCGGAGGTGTTCGGCTGCAAGAAGGTGTGAACGTCCGACCAAAGTTCGCAAAAAGCAGTAAAGAAAAGGTTTGAATATCCAAACATAATTAAAAGCGAGAGAGATTGTGTTCAGCTGCAAGTAGGTGTGAATATCCAGCCATAATTACTCACAAACGGGTAAGAAAATGTAGTATTGCCAGACCATACATGATCAAAACAGGGAGCGGAGGTGGTTTAGCTGCAAAAAGGGGTGAATGTCCAACTAAAGTTCAAATATATTAACAAAAGCGGGAGGAGAGGTCTTCGGATTAGAGTGGTTGAGAATTTCCATCCATAATCTATAAAATGCGGTGAAAAAAAAAAGGTGTGAAGGAATGAATTTTATAGCAAAATCCGAAATCATGCATAACTCCGCAAAAGGAACGTATTGCTCAACCAAAGGGTAATATGAGGAACTTTATGCTTGATACATTTTAGACATGGATAACTATGAAGGACAAAGCAATTTTAACTTGGTTTGAGCAAAGCAATTCATTTTATAGGAAAATCCGAAATCGTGCAGGACTCATGAAAGTAAGCTTATTTTTGGATTCCTGATCCTCCAGTGTTGCTCTTTCCTATACTTCAAAATAAAGCCTTGTTCTTTGTTGAAATCGATATAGACATTGATTGACAAAGCAGTTTTAACATAGTTTGAGTGAAGGCATTCATTTATAGTAAAATCAATAATCGTGCAGAACTCATGAAAATAAGCTTATTCTCGGATTCCTAAAACTTTTGATTTGCTCTTTCTTTACTGCAAAGTACAAAGTTGTTCTTTGTTGAAGTCGATCTAGACATTGATAAATATGAAGGACAAAGCAGTTTTCACTTGGTTTGAGTGAAGGATTTGCAGCTGAAAACCTCCCGCTCCCGCTTTTGATTGTGTATAGTCGGGCATTCGAGCCTTTTCTTACCCGGTTTTTAGAAATTATGGTTGGACATTCAGACCTTGCAGCCGAAGACCTCCACTCCCTCTTTTGATCATACATTGTCGGGCATTCGCACCTTGTCTTACCCGCTTTTTACAAACTATAGTCAGACATTCACACCTTGCAGCTGAACCACCTCCGCTCCCTGTTTTGATCATGTATGGTCTGGCAATACTACCTTTCCTTACCCGTTTGTGAGTAATTATGGCTGGACATTCACACCTACTTGCAGTCGAACAGCTCTGCTCCCGCTTTTGATGGTATATATTCGGGCATTCGAACCTTTTCTTAACTACTTTTTGCAAACTTTGGTCGGACGTTCACACCTTCTTGCAGCAGAACACCTCCGCTTCCGCTTTTGATGGTATATATTCGGGCATTCGAACCTTTTCTTAGCAGCTTTTTACAAACCATGGTTGAACTTTCACACCTTCTTGTAGCCGAACAACTCCGCTCCCGCTATTGATTGTGTACAGTCAGGTATTTTAACCTTTTCTTACCCGCTTTTTACCAACTATGGTCGGACATTCACACCGTCTTACAGCGGAACACCTCCGCTCCCGCTTTTGATGGTGTATAGTCAGGCATTTCAACCTTTTCTTACCCGCTTTTTACAAACTATGGTCGGACATTCAAACCTTCTTGTAGCCGAAAACCTCCGCTCCCTCTTTTGATCATACATTGTCGGGCATGAGCACCTTTTCTTACCCGCTTTTTACAAACCATAGTCGGACTTTCACATCTTTTAGTAGCCGAACAACTCCGCTCCCGCTATTGATTGTGTACAGTCGGGTATTTTAACCTTTTCTTACCCGCTTTTTACCAACTATGGTCGGACATTCACACCTTACAGCGGAACACCTCCGCTCCCTCTTTTGATGGTGTATGTTCGGGCAGTCAAACCTTTTCTTACCTGCTTTTTACAAACTATGGTCAGACATTCAACCCTTCTTGGAGCCGAACACATCCACTCCTGCTTTTGATTATGTATAGTTGGGCATTCGCACCTTTTCTTACCCATTTTTCAGTAATTATGGGTGTACATTCACACCTTCTTGCAGCCGAACACCTCCGCTCCCTCTTTTGATCATACATTTTCGGGCATTCGCACCTTTTCTTACCCGCTTTTTACAAACCATGGTCGGACTTTCACACCTTTTAGTAGCCGAACAACTCCGCACCCGCTACTGATTGTGTACAGTCGGGTATTTTAACCTTTTCTTACCCGTTTTTTACCAACTATGGTCGGACATTCACACCGTCTTACAGCGGAACACCTCCGCTCCCTCCTTTGATGGTGTATGTTCGGGCATTCGAACCTTTTCTTACCCGCTTTTTACAAACTATGGTCAGACGTTCAGACCTTCTTGTAGCCGAACATATCCACTCCTGCTTTTGATGATGTATGGTTGGGCATTCGAATCTACTTGTTGCCCGCTTTTCATTAATTATGGGTGGACATTCACACCTTGTCTCAGCCAAACACCTCCGCTCCCTGTTTTGATCATGTATGGTTTGACATTCGCACCTTTGCTTACACTCTTTTTATACTGATTGCTCAAGATTAAGTTGTTCTTTCTCAAACTACAAAATTTTTTTAATTGTTGAAACTTGATTTGAAGTGGATAAATAAGGAAGACAAACAGTAAGTCAGGCTGATAGCAATTAATTTTATAGCACAATCTGTATTTCGTCATTTGTCAAGAGAAGAAGTTCTTTCTCATTCTACAAAGTACAACGTTGTTTATCATTGAAACTTGATTAGACATGAATAAATATGAAGGACAAAGCAGTCTTAACTTGGTTTGAGTTAAGGAATTCGTTTTATAGGAGAATCCGAATTCGTGCATAACTCGTAAAATAGAGCTTATTTTCGGATTCCTGAAGAATGAGTCTGGTTCTTTCTCATAATACAAAGTTTGTTGCTTATTGTTGAAACTTCATCAGACCGTTAGATATAGTCGGACTCACCTCGACGCACGGCTTGGGATCTGGAACCAGTACTCTTGAGAGGGGTTGGACTCTCTTCCACTCTGGAGTTGCCCGTGGTGAGAGGCGCAGAGCAGGTGTGGGCATACTTATTGCCCCCCGGCTGTGTGCCAGTACATTGGGGTTTACCCTAGTGAACGAGAGGGTAGCCTCCCTCCGCCTTGGGTGGGGGGACGAGTCCTGACTGTTGTTTGTGCCTATGCGCCAAACAGCAGTTCAGAGTACCTACCCTTTTTGGAGTCTCTGGGGGAGGCACTGGAGAATGCTCCTACCGGAGACTCCCTCATTCTGCTGGGGGACTTCAATGCTCACGTGGGCAATGACAGTGAGACCTGGAGGGGTGTGATTGGGAGGAACGGCCCCCCCGATCTGAATCAGAGTGGTGTTATGTTGTTGGACTTCTGTGCCAGTCATAGACTGTCCATAACGAACACCATGTTCAGGCATAAGGGTGTCCATATGTGCACTTGGCACCAGGACACCCTTGGCCGCAGTTCGATGATCGACTTTGTGGTTGTATCGGACTTGCGGCCGTATGTCCTGGACACTCGGGTGAAGAGAGGGGCGGAGCTGTCAACTGATCACCACCTGGTGGTGAGTTGGCTCCGCTGGTGGGGGAGGATGCCGATCAGACCTGGCAGGCCCAAACGTATTGTGAGGGTCTGCTGGGGACGTTTGTCAGAATCCCCCATCAGAAGGAGCTTTAACTCCCACCTCCGGCAGAGCTTCAACCATATTTGAGGTGGGGGACATTGAATGGGCCATGTTCCGTGACTCCATTGCCGAGGCAGCTGGTCGGAGTTGTGGCCGTAAGGTGGTCGGTGCCTGTCGTGGCGGCAACCCTCGAACCTGCTGGTGGACACCAGTGGTGAGGGAAGCCGTCAAGCTGAAGAAGGAGTCCTATCGGGCCTTTTTGGCCAGTGGGACCCTGGAAGAAGCTGATAGGTACCGACGGGCCAGACGGGCCACGGCTTCGGCGGTTGCTGAGGCAAAAACTCGGGCCTGGGAGGAGTTCGGTGAGACCATGGAGAATGATTTCCGGACGGCCTCAAAAAGATTCTGGTCCACCATCCGGCGTCTTGTGATGGTAAAATTTCTGTCTCAGGACTGACAGACTCTCCAATCCACATTAACCATTTGTATCACCCAGACACGCTAATTGTTTTAAACTATTTACTTCTTAATTAACACTCAGACAAGATAATTGTTTTATCATCAAGACTGCATCCTACCCCCCCTGGAGGTGTGGTTACACACCTCAAGAACAAAGCCCACCTCCCCAGGTATAAATCCTTTGTGTTCCTTTTGTCTGTATCTTTTCATACCATTGCTGCTGAATGGTGTGGACTGATCTTTTTCCTTGCAACGAAGAATAAAAACTTAGCCGGCCGGCAGAAAAAGTAAGTTTCTCTATTTCATTGCTCATCAGAAGTATTAGGAAGGAAGCGATTGAAAACTTCCACAACAGTTTGGCGTTGTTGGCTGGACCCCGTGAGCAGCCGTTCAGGACGAGGCACGGAAAGCGACAGGCCATCCTGGAGAAATAGATCATTTCCAGCCTCCGAACCTCGATTAATTTGTGAGACGGGAGGGCTAACCGGTAACACGTCCTGAGTCGCTGCCACCGGGGTTCCAAGAACAGAGTTCAGTGAAACTCGTCTGGTGAGTGTTGAAATATTGACTTATTGCATTTTTTTTCAAATTTGGATTTTAATTAGACAACAATTTCATTTCTCATAGTCTTCACAGTTGGCCAGCTATTTATCTGTTTTTAGCAATCAAAACAGTTAGCTTTGTTTGTCATTTGAAGCAGAAATCGAAATGTCGCTATTTATCTGTTTTTAGCAATCAAAACAGTTAGCTTTATTCGCCATTTGAAGCTGAAATCGAAATGTCGCTATTTATCTGTTTTTAGCAATCAAAACAGTTAGCTTTGTTTGTCATTTGAAGCAGAAATCGAAATGTCGCTATTTATCTGTTTTTAGCAATCAAAACAGTTAGCTTTGTTTGTCATTTGAAGCAGAAATCGAAATGTCGCTATTTATCTGTTTTTAGCAATCAAAACAGTTAGCTTTATTCGCCATTTGAAGCTGAAATCGAAATGTCGCTATTTATCTGTTTATAGCAATGGAAACAGTTAGCTTTATTTGTCATTTGAAGCTGAAATCGAAATGTCGCTTTTGCCAGTTGTAGCATAACTAATTGGCTCTCGTCGTACGACCTCTTCATTCAGAATGGGGAGTAAATTTTCCGTAGAAGCGGTCCAGTCTGCGGAGGGGCCAATTGTGGAAATTATGAAAAAGAGATTTGGGGATAAAAGGTTAAAATATTAAAATTTATGGACAAATGAGCTCAGATTCCCAATAGGGGGGTCCCTTAGTTTAAAAGAAAAAAAAACAAAACAAAGAAAAACGGAAAAACTAGAAGAGAAACTGATTTTTAAAAAAAAAATAAAAATGTTGCTTTCTAAAATTTGTCCCAGTAACCTGACAGACAGGAACTGGATGTGTAAATGATAATCCCAACCCCAGTTGTCTTCCACACCTCGAACATGACATATGCATCTGCAACCACTAACAACCTTCCCTGAGTTTGTTTCAGCAAAAAACATCATTTCAACAGCCTCAACAGACTTCATGGCCAAAGAGGACCTGCAGTGTACCTCCCATCTGTCACCAGAATCTGACGAATCGTACGAGGAAAGCTGGTTAAGGGAGAGGTTTGACAAACTAACACTGACACACATTTCTTTGGACAGAACATAAATGCGCTGTGTCAGTCTCTCTCACACCAGCTCAACGTAACATGTACACTATGGACTACTCAGTCCCACACATCCCACTAGAAAAACACACATCGGATAGCTGGGAAGATTTGAGCCCAGTTATGAAATTGTGTAAGCCTACAGCCGAAAGGCAACAAACATCTGATAGATCTATTATTTTTTCACCTTCACTGACATCTTTTGTGCACACACAAAGAACAGTCAACAGAAAGTATGTTAACCTTGTCAAAAATTGTGAAAATGTTGTCATCATTCTAAAATCAGACTTTAAACCTTGCAAGGCTCAATACTCACTTAAACAAAAAGCCATTGATAATATACCACCATTCTTTGAGTCTCTTAAGGCAGCAGGAGTAATTGTTCCACGTAACGATTCTCCAATACACACGCCTTTGTTTAAAATCAGAGGCAAAGATCAACCAACAGACTGGCGCTATATTCAGGATCTGCAAGCAGGTGATGCAACCAACTAATGCAAAATTCTTTTCAGTGGTCAACCTTTCAGACACCTCCAGTGTTCCAGGTCACCCAGGAAGCTAATTCTGGTTTGCTTTCAAATTCAATAGGAGGGGCTACACATTCACACGTCTGTGCCAAGGATACTGTGAAAGTCCCACCATTTGCATTGAAGCTCTCAGACAGTCTTGAACCCTTTGTTCTTTCCCCAGACACTGCTTTGTTACAGTATGTGGATGACCTCATGATCTGCAGTCCGACTAAAGAGCAGTGTGAAGCCAACACAGTCACACTCTTGAAACATCTGGCACAAACTGGTCACAAAGCCAGCTTGACAAAACTCCAATTTGTCCAGGAAAGGGTTGTCTTCTTAGGTCATGTCATCACTTCTGAAGGTAAAACTCTTTCACCAAAAAGAGTGGATGCAATTCAGAACCTTCCAAAACCCATCACAAAGAAGCAGATGATGTCATTTCTTGGTATGTACTCTTACTGTCGACAATTCATTTCTAACTATGCCATTCTTGAAGCTCCACTCGCCTCCCTCATTCATGGCAAGGGCCTGCAAGCAAAACATGAGATCAAATGGACTCCTGAAGCAGAACAATCTTTCACAGAACTAAAACTTGCTTTACAAAGCACTCCAACTTTGGGCCTGCCTGACCCTACCAGACCGTTCATTCAAACAGTAGATGAAAAAGATGGATGTATGACTTCTGTTTTGTTGCAGGATCATGGAAATAAGCTGCGGCCTGTAGCTTATTTTTCTTCAAAACTGGACCCCGTGGCTGCAGGTCTCCCAAGATATATTCAGATATGTGGCGGCAGCTGAAAAGGCAGTTATGGCCTCCAGTGATATTGTGGCCTATTCTGATGTAGCTCTCCTGGTCCCACATGCTGTGTCCATGATTTTACTTGAACAAAAGACTTCTCACCTCTCCACAGCACGCTGGCTACGATACAACACAGTACTTTTAGAAATGTCTAACATTACTGTCGAACGCTGTAATGTGTTAAACCCTGCCACTCTGCTCCCCACACCAGACGATGGAGAACAGCATAACTGTGTTGCTGTCCTCCAACAGGCTTGCTCACCAAGGCCTGATCTACAAGAAACACCATTAACAAATCCTGATTTGGTTCTCTTTGCAGATGGATCAGCTTCACGTGACCCACAAACGGGTCACAACAGAGTTGGTTTTACTGTTGTCACTAACCATGAAACTCTTCTCCCCAGCTCACTCCCTCCTCACCATTCTGCACAGGTGGCAGAACTGATAGCAATGACAGAGGCATGCAGACTAGCTAACAACAAAGCAGTAACCATCTAATCTGATTCCAGACACATGTTTGGGTTGTCCAAGATTTTGACACTCTGTGGAAACACAGACAATTCCTAAAATCTAACGGCAAACCCATTCTCCATCATGACAAAGTCACAGCTACTCCAAAAAGTCAATCTCTGTTTGTAAATTCTTTGCTCACACTAACAACACAGGTCCTGTCTCTCAAGGAAATGCAAGAGTGGATGCTGCTGAAAAAGAAGCTACACTCCTACCCACTATAATTGATCCCTGTCACTATTTCCACCTCTTTCACAACGGTGCAATCTTTTGCCACGCCACAGGAAGATGTGTGGCGAGGAACCGATAATAAGCCTTGTCTACCTAAACATTTTTTCCCTCATTTCGCGAAATTGACACATGGATTGGACCATGTGTCAAAAGGGGGGATGATGGATGCCATACCCCCAGCACTGATTCACCAAAGAATTTTCAGTTCATGCAGCAGAAGATCAGTCACCCGCGTATGGTTTGTGCAACGCATAACAGGTAAAACCAAAGCAGTCACACACATCGCTCACCCATCACCAGACAGACCATTCGAACACTTAATGATGGATTTCATAGAACTGTCACCAGCAGAAGGAAAGAAACGCTGCTTAGTAATAGTTGACGTGGTCAAAATAGATTGAAGTATTTCCAGCAAAACACCAGAGTAGCCAAGTGGTAGCAAAGGCTCTGCTAACAGAGATTACTCCCCATCTGGGAACTACAACTACACCAAAACTGAGCAGCAATAATGGCTCTCACTTTGTCAATTCTGCAATAACCCAAATTAGTAAATTTCTTACCATTAACCTCAGACAACATTGTGTATAACACCCTGCCAGTAGAGACGTTGACAAACGAGAAAATGGCACTCTGAAATCAAAATTTCAATTTTGGCAGACCTCCATCTCTGGGAGTAAAACCTGTAACCAGGCCACTCCCCTCCACTGGCCTATGTGAGGATATATGCTACAATATTGCAATAAACTTATTCTCTCTCTCTCTCTGCAGATTTCCAACCTGGGTGGTGAGAAACGACTTCAGAAGGGGGCACTGGAATTCCAAACGGTGACGAGATCCATTCTGACAATGCATACCATTGCGAAGATAGCCGAAAGGGCAACGTGGGTGCACGCCAGCCACTGCAGGAAGATCCCCGAGCAAACGGAGGAGCCCAGCTGCCAACCTGATCGACAGAGGACGGACGGTGACGGACGACACGAGGACGAGCAGAGGCCAAAGAGGACGGACGGTGCAAGGACGCACAGACGCCAAAGAGGACGGTGCAAGGACGCACAGACGCCGAGGAGGACAACACGAGGAAGCAACTCTGTCAATTCAACAAACACCAACTAGTCGTGTTCCACCCAACCCCACCATGCATCACCTGATTCTGATGCTGTCATGTTTCGCACAGCTGATGGAGGCTTACACCTACGAACCTGCCAGGACTGTCACTTTGACTGAAGGTCAAAGTGCAACATTCACCTGCCTCGTTTACCCTGAAATTTGGCGATCAGGACGGGTTCAGGCATATTATGCCAAGTATGACAAATACCTATGCAGAGACCCCTGCGGCCCACACGATTGGCACTTGATCGTTGCCACCACTGACAAAACCATTGCTCCAAACAGAAATCCCCGCTTCACAATAACAAAACTTCCAAATTCCAACGGAGCCCAGATTACCATCTCTGATGTCAAACCCACTGATGCAGGCACGTATTGGTGTGGAATTGAATATCCAAGCTCGGATATGTACAGACAACTCACAGTCATAGTCAATGGGCCACCAGACCCACATGACGCCCTACTTAACATGCTGTCAGATGTTAACACGGTCATGTTGACCTCTGGAATTGAAGACAACCACTCCGACGATTATGAGAACATTACCAACATTATCAAACACATGAAAGATGCCATTCAACTCCCTCCTGTAATAAATGACTCAGGGTTCCCTTGGCTGGAATCTTTGGGCCAAGGATGGCCAGCATGGTTTTTAACAATGATAATCCCTTATGTAGTGATTTTCTTTTTGCTCTGCACCCTCATTCCATGCATATGGAAATGCCTGTCTAATGTGCTCATGAAAGGAATGACTCCTTCCTCCACATATGTTCATGCCGATGCCAATTATGCTGATCAAAATTCAACCTCTCTTCATATTCCTGACCCTGATCATTACCCCAGCTCAGACTCTGACTCTGATGTTGACATTCTGTAAATTTTATTTTATTTTGGTTGCTTTGTTTGTTTTGTTTTGATCTCCTCTAAACAACTGCCATGATGATACATTTTGAAATCTGCGTGAATTAGCGTATCGGATACTAAGTTGTGACTATTTCTTTTATTTTATTTTATTTTTTTATTTATTTTATTTTTTTTATTTTTTTTTACTCCCATTTCATTTAGCTTTCTTCATTTATTTTATTTTTCTTCAGTTTGTTTTCTGATAATGATTAATTAATAATCAAAAGGGAGAATTGTGATGGTAAAATTTCTGTCTCAGGACTGACAGACTCTCCAATCCACATTAACCATTTGTATCACCCAGACACGCTAATTGTTTTAAACTATTTACTTCTTAATTAACACTCAGACAAGATAATTGTTTTATCATCAAGACTGCATCCTACCCCCCCTGGAGGTGTGGTTACACACCTCAAGAACAAAGCCCACCTCCCAAGGTATAAATCCTTTGTGTTCCTTTTGTCTGTATCTTTTCATACCATTGCTGCTGAATGGTGTGGACTGATCTTTTTCCTTGCAACGAAGAATAAAAACTTAGCCGGCCGGCAGAAAAAGTAAGTTTCTCTATTTCATTGCTCATCAGAAGTATTAGGAAGGAAGCGATTGAAAACTTCCACAACAGTCTCAGGGGGGGGAAGCGGCTCACAGTCAACACTGTTTACAGTGGGGACGGGGCTTTGCTGACCTCAACTAGGGATGTTGTGAGTCGGTGGGGGGAGTACTTCGAGGAACTCCTCAATCCTACCAACACGTGCTCGGAAGAGGCAGAGTCGGAGAGCTTGGAGACGGGGCCTCCCATTTCTGGGGCTGAGGTTGCCGAGTTGGTTAAAAAGCTCCTCGGTGGCAAGG
Source organism: Leuresthes tenuis (assembly GCF_036924035.1). Taxonomy (NCBI): domain Eukaryota; kingdom Metazoa; phylum Chordata; class Actinopteri; order Atheriniformes; family Atherinopsidae; genus Leuresthes; species Leuresthes tenuis. Next base: position 10,099,401 of record NW_027325366.1, read on the forward strand.
CCCCGGGGGTGGATGAGGTCCGTCCTGAGTTTCTCAAGGCTCTGGATGTTGTAGGGCTGTCTTGGCTGACACGCCTCTGCAGTATCGCGTGGACATCGGGGACAGTGCCTCTGGACTGGCAGATTGGGGTGGTGGTCCCCCTCTTTAAAAAGGGGGACCGGAGGGTGTGTTCCAACTATAGGGGTATCACACTCCTCAGCCTCCCTGGTAAGGTCTATTCGGGGGTATTGGAGAGGAGGATCCGTCGGATAATCGAGCCTCGGATTCAGGAGATGCAGTGTGGCTTTCGTCCTGGCCGTGGAACAGTGGACCAGCTCTATACCCTCGGCAGGATCCTGGAGGGTGCATGGGAGTTCGCCCAAGCAGTCTACATGTGTTTTGTGGACTTGGAGAAAGCGTTCGACCGTGTCCCTCGTGGAGTCCTGTGGGGGGTGCTCCGGGAATATGGAGTGCCGGACCCCTTGATAGGGGCCGTTCGGTCTCTGTATGACCGGTGCAAGAGTTTGGTCCACATTGCCGGCAGTAAGTCGGATACGTTTCCGGTGAGAGTTGGACTCCGTCAGGGCTGCCCTTTGTCACCGATTCTGTTCCTAACTTTTATGGACAGAATTTCTAGGCGGAGCCAGGGCGTTGAGGGTGTCCCATTTGGCGACCTCAGAATCGGGTCTCTGCTTTTTGCAGATGATGTGGTTCTGTTAGCGTCGTCAGGCCGTGACCTTCAGCTCTCACTGGAGTGATTCGCAGCCGAGTGTGAAGCGGCTGGGATGAGAATCAGCACCTCCAAATCCGAGACTATGGTTCTCAGCCGGAAAAGGGTGGAATGCTCTCTTCGGGTCGGGAATGAGATCCTTCCCCAAGAGGAGGAGTTCAAGTATCTCGGGGTCTTGTTCACGAGTGACGGACGAATGGAGCGGGAGATTGACGGGCGGATCGGTGCGGCGCCTGCAGTGTTGCAGGCTCTGCACCGACCCGTCGTTGTGAAGAGGGAGCTGAGCCAGAAGGCGAAGCTCTCTACTTACTGGTCAATCTACGTTCCCATCCTCACCTATGGTCACGAGTTGTGGGTAGTGACCGAAAGAACAAGATCGCGAATACAAGCGGCCGAAATGGGTTTCCTCCGCAGGGTGTCTGGGCTCTCCCTTAGAGATAGGGTGAGAAGCTCAGTCATCCGGGAGGGGCTCGGAGTAGAACCGCTGCTCATCCGCATTGAGAGGAGTCAGATGAGGTGGCTCGGGCATCTGGTTAGGATGCCCCCTGGGTGCCTCCCTGGGGAGGTGTTCCGGGCACGTCCCACTGGGAGGAGACCCCGGGGGAGACCCAGGACACGTTGGAGAGACTATGTCTCTCGGCTGGCCTGGGAACGCCTCGGGGTCCCCCCGGAAGAGCTGGAGGAAGTGGCCGGGGACCGAGACGTCTGGGTTTCTCTGCTCAAGCTGCTGCCCCCGCGACCCGACCCCCGGATAAGCGGCAGATGATGGATGGATGGATGGATATATCCTCCACCAACCAGACTTACAACCCCCGACTAGGGTAGCAGAATTTCTAAGCATCTGTACCCCAAAACTACTATCAAAAATATATAAATTATTGTCTAAGATAGATGACACAATGTCTCTTCCATCCTCAAAATGGGAGGCAGATTTATCCATCAGTTCTGGTCATAGCTTCTAACCACAAATATGTTTGAACACCTTCATAAAGACTCGAAATCCTAATTTACAGCTCATACAATACAAAATCCTTCATAGAACACACTATACAGGACAAAGGATGTTCAGGATGGGTCTAACACACTCAAACATCTGCTCACATTGTACAGATAACACACCTGATGATTATGCACACGCTTTGTGGTTTTCTGCGCCTGTCCAGAAGTTCTGGCTTGAAGTCTGTGAGGACCTATCAACATGGCTAAAGTGTAGCATCCCTGCATGCCCCACACTGTGCATACTGGGTGACTTAGACAACATCAACATGGAAATTAACTCAGCACACATGGTTGTCACAGTGTTATGTATCGCAAAGAAAACTATTCTCATGAACTGGAAAGCGAAGAACAATCTGTGTATTAACCAGTTTAGAAATTTTCTTTTAGATTATATTAGCATGGAAACAATGTCTGCCTCCTCAAAACATCAATTGGCTGAATTTCATTCTCTCTGGTCCCCTCTGATTAGTTTTATCACATAGTGGTGGTGGTGGGTTGCTGGGTGATGGTGGGTCTCAGGCCCGGGCTGCTGCGACTGGTGTGACCGGGTGGTTTGTTTGTTTGTTTTTTGATGTTGTTTGTTTGTTTTTTGTAGAGGTCCTCCTGGGTGGGGTTGGGTTGAGTGGGGTGGGGCGGGATGGGTACCTTCTGGGGGTACAGTAGCTCCCGGAATATGGTCGCTGCAGGCCCCGAGCCTGGTGGACATCAGGCCCTCCTGCCCATTGTTGGCTCCCAGGTAGCGGGGATGCCTATTGCAGCCAGTCCCTGGCTGCCCTCTCTGGGGGAGAGTAGCTCCCCCGGTATATATCCCCATACCCCTCTCCCTTCTGGCTCCTGTACACAGCACACACTCACACATGAAGGGTTTTGGGGGCGTGTGTGTTCGGTGGGGTGTAGTGGATGGGGCCACGTAGGTGGTCCCCTTTGGTTGCACTCTGCAGTTCCCTGCCCCTGTTTTAATTACACCTTAGACATTACTACTTATCAAACACACTCACACACACACATTAGGTCTTGGGGGGTGGTTACACTGAGTGGCATCTGGTGGGTGGGGCTCTTTGGGTATGTAGGCTGCCCAGAGTGCCGCGCTCCCAGTTCTACAAGTTTGGCTGCCCCTCAATTTTAATTGCTCACTATTAGAAAATATTGAAGAGCCAGAAGGGTGAGGGGAGGGGTCTTCTTCGCACACCCCTGCTTCCTGGTGTCTGCTCGGGGCAGGAGGGGCCAGGAGGATTAATTAATTGTTCTGCTGGTTCGGGGTCTGTGGTGGCTGGGGGGTTGCTGGCCTCCTGGTGTGCCCGCTGCACTACACCCCAGCAGAGTCGAGGGAGGTAGGATGTGTGGATGTGTGGATGTATGGGACGTGAAAGTGTGTGTGGTAATGATTGGGCCTGGATCTGGCCTGCCTGTGTTTCTCCCGATGGGGCATTAGCGTTGCCTCTCCCCACTGCTCGCGACTTCACCCACCTGTGGGCACGTCTTGACTCCCAGGGCACTTGACCAGGGGTGCTGGGGCAGGCGCTGACCCACTTTGTGGCTGTCTGGGGCGCTTGGCCCTCCTGGGTATTGGGTGGGGCCTCTGCCGGGGGGTTTGGGGGCGCTCGGGCTCCTGGGGCCCAGGTCCAGTACACGGCCCATGTCTGGGCGGCTGGGGCCTGGCGGGGTCGGTGGGCTGTTGCCCCTGGTTCCCGGAGTGCCTCTGCCCTATGCTTATGGGGGCTCTTTCCGGGGGCTTCCTCTGCAGTCTTCTGGGTGGATGCGTGGTTGCCCCTGCGGTGGGCTGCCTGGGTTCTGTGCTCTGTGGGGGCTGCTGGTGGCCTGGGTCTTGTGGCCCTCTCTGCCTGCTTCTGATTGCTTGGGGGGGGGGCTGTGGATTGTGGCCCTGTACGCTTATACACTCATAACTAAGCACGGTTATCATGTAGGTCCTGTGCCATGGGTGTTGCATGTTCTCACACACACACACACACATTCATTAGTCCAGTAGCATGGTCACTAAGCAGTTGATGTATTATCATGTCGTCTCAGGTCATCTATATCCACAGCTGTGTTGTATGCGATTGCCGCTTCTTGTGCTTGTTTTTGTTTGTTTGTGTGTTTGTTTTTTCTCTGCTTGTCTGCTTTCAGGTGCTCCTGGTGGCGCTAAGGCTGGATTCCATAGGCTCATAGGCCATGGATTGTTGTCTGTTTTATTTTTTACAGGTGTAGCAGCTGGTTGTCTGGTTTTTGTTTCTATTTTTGTTCTGTTTCCTCTTCTTTCCTCTTCTTCTTTCCTTGTCCCCCGGTCCGGTTCAGTTCAGTTCTTGTCATATATTGTAAACAGAAATAAATAAATGGGCATCAAGGGGAGCTTTACATTTATAAAACTTCCCTTGGCAAAACAAATCTGTTTGGCATCAAAGGTATTCAGACTACAATTCTTCTGACATAATGCTGAACAGGACAAGGGGGAAAAAAAGTAAAGTAGACAGTTCTGCCGAAAGCCAGGGATAGACCTGTTCTAAGTTCTAAACTTTTTAAAAGGGGCGTGTTTATCAACTATGGAATTAGAAGATTTACAAAAATGGTCAAGTGCTAGATCTTCATCTGGGATTTTAACAGTGTCATATAACTATTCAACAGATCAGTTAAAAAAAAGCCTGCTCATGGAGATGTTTCAGGATCTGGATACCAAGCGTGGACCTAATGTTTTCATTTTTGCAATTCTGATACAGGCTATTGAGCAGTGATAACTAACACCAAGTTCAGATACTGCGGATTTTCTACCTTTGATTTGTTAAGATTGAGCCAATCAGGGACAACCTTGAAGGATCTCTTTGGTTTTGTAGGATCAGTAATTACCTGAGAAAGGTTGATATTGGTACACACCTTTTTTAAATGATCAGAGGCAGAGTTCAACTTGTTTAAATTAAAATTGCCACACAGAGATTGGGTTTAGGCCACATGCACACAGAATGACATCAACAAATATAAGAAATATTAAACATTTACACATAGATTTTTGAATATATGTAGAGGAATGATACTTTGAAATGTGCTCATTGCGGAGTTATGATCAGTTGAGTAATGAAGGTTGAACTATTCTGGGAAAGAGGTTCTATTCCCAGCATCATGATGGACACTCCTGATATAGAAGGTTTCGCTAACGCATTGGAATTGTTTTACTATTTTCATATGCATGTGCAATGAAGAATTGCTTGCTGCTGATAAATGCAAAGAAGAACAGCTTACACATAGATGCTCACATATAGGCTGCTGAATGCAATGAAGACCTGCTTATCAAGTAAAGTTCAATGTCAATGTGTAATATTCAATTAGGATTTGCAAAACAGTGAAGTTAAACAATGAATGGGTCCATAGTCGGTATGAGAAGACTACAGGAATATTTACCTGGGTGTACGTTCAAACAGAGATGAGAAAATTGCGATAAATAATTGTTTGTTTGTTTGTTAGTATGTATATGAATGTTATGTGTATAAACTGTGTTGAGTTATAGTTACTCAGTAGTGTCTCAGTGAAACAACCGACGGGGGAAGCCTTGCGGTGACAACAAAAGCAGTGTTTTACTGATCAGTCAAGTTGCTCCAGTGTACTCCATACAAACTGGTTGGCTACTGAAGGCATAGAAAATGGGGAATACTTGTTGTAAAGCAAACAAGGAATTAGATGGGAAAAATACATGTTTTAACGGGACCCAGAAAATATTAAATACTTAGACAGATGGGAGAAGAAGTGTAGTTTTGTAGGAAATCACAAAATTATTACATAGAATTAGTGAAATCAATTGAAGAATGCCTTTCTGAAGAGCTGTTTACCACAGATGAGCAGCTTTGCGACCAAGCACATTGTAGATCGCTTTACTGCCAAAATGATCTAATTTAATGGATTGGTTTAGACATGCATAACAGCATTTTAAGAACAAAGAGAGAAACAAAAAGGGACAACGCTTCATGGTGGAAGGTGATGTATAAATAACTGTGTATATGATGAAGGGGGTGGCAACACCCATTCCGAAATCCCGCCATTCCGACATCCCGCTATTCCGACATCCCACCATTCCGACATACCACCATTCCGACATACCACCATTCCGACATGCAAACGTCCCACCATTCCGACATCCCACCATTGCGACATCCCGCTATTCTGACGTTCAAATGTCCCACCATTCCGACAAGGCTTTCCGTATAAGGAAATGTGTGTTACTCAACAGGTGAGTCCCTTCTTTCTGTTCATGCAATTTATATGTTTAACACATGTTTATAGACAAGCGTTATTAAAAACACAAAGTCTCGGCAACTGGAGGAGGAGAAGCAGTCCGCGGTGGTTTTCAATCACACACTCCAATGCCACTTATTTCAACTTCCGAAAATTTAATCCAGGAAAAAAAGGCTTACAAACATGGACCAAAACGGCTCCATAACACGCACAAGAATCCAAAAGAAACGAAAGTTAACTAAAAGAAAGCAAATAAACAGTATGAAGTGGTCAAAATTGGTTTTACGCATGCCTATGTGCGTCTGGCACATGCGTCTTCGGGCTCTCCCACGTTGGTTTGTGGATGAAAGCTATATGTTCAGCTGTAATGTCATGTAAAAACAATCTCTACATGACATTTACTCCCAGGTGTGACCAGTTAGGTCCTTAAGATATCAACAGGCTGTATAAAGCTACAACCGTTGCGGCTGTGTGTTTGTGCCAAATGCGCAAAGCCCATCCGCGCTTCCCAAAATTGGAGTGAGTACTCATAAATCACGTGAATAACATGAATAAACGTTTTTACTGAATTTTGTTGTGTTTTATACGTTCTATGCTGTCATTTCTCTCTTCTCCTATTGACAAGGCAAGGCAGAGTGCTCGCAACTGTGTCCTGTGCAGTAGCCGTGATATCTGTAATTGCAATTATTACTTTTGCATATGATGACAGCGTGCAAAAGACGCATGGGCTCTGTGGAGAGCTCCGCTCCAGCTGGCTGCTGTGACAGCTCACTGACACTGTATTTCTGCTTAATCCGTTTCAGTCTCGCCAGAGTTACATTAATATCTGTATTTTTATATTTGAAATTCAGGGGATTTTGATAATAGATTATTAAAGTTTGTTTGCGAGGCTGTGGCCTCTGCATGTGCAAAGCTTGTGCGCCAATCTTTAGGGCGTATTTGCGCCGGCATATCATTAGTGCAAAATGTTTTGGGTAAAAAATAGGCTATTAAAAGGAACTGTCGGAATGGCGGTATGTTAAAAAAAACAAAAAACATACCGCCATTCCGACCATAGGAGGAAAAAAGTGTCGGAATGGTGGGACGTTTGATAAAAAATTAAGTGTCGCCATTCCGACAATTGGAGACCCATGTCGGAATGGCGAGATGTCGGAATGGCAGCATGTAACCATGATGAAGGAGAGACCATTTGAGCAGCACAGCCATTTCGCAGCACAGGGACAGCAGTCCAAGTTACAGGATCTCCCACGTGGTATCACCTGTCACATTGTGTCAAGGCATCAAAAGAAGAAAAAATCACCAAACTCAAGGACAAAAAGACAAAGACTCCGGTGAACGAAGACAGAGGACTGACAAAACAGAAATACAAAAGGATTCTCGATATCAAGATCCAGAAGAAGAGGCTAACAATGCCACGAACACTTACGATGCTGGGAATGATGCCAGCAATGAACAGAGAAGAAGATTCAGTGTCATCAATCTGCATTACGTGCCTCTAATGAGGGGGTGAATATAGAATCCTCAACGATTACAACGTCTCTGGGAACTGTGACAACAACAAGGTTTAAACCATTTTGATATATATTGTAACCTATTGGCTAAGGAATAGTGCTGAAAATGAGGTAAATCTAATCCACAGCTCTCCTTGGTCTTCTGTAGGGTTTTTAAACTAATACGTGGTGGTTTGTTTTTCCACAGAAATTTGGAGATGCATGAATCTAGTGACTTAAACCAAGTAGCAGATGGTTTTATGGGGATCATTGAGAACAAATAGTTAACTTTTGGTAGTATCATCATGTAACTCTCCCCATAAGTGATATAGGTAAGGACTTCCAACGAGAGATCGTCCTCTACTGTCTTTAATAATTGCACATAATTTAGCTTTGTTAGCTCTGAGAGCCTGGAGGAAATGTTTATGCCTAAATATCTAATATTTCCTGACTGTAAAGTGATCGCAGGTATATTATGGACCCTACAGTTAATGGGCAGAACTGTGGTCTTAGACCAGTTGATAGAGTAGTCAGAAAGTGCTGAGAATTTATTTATGAGTGTGATCGTGTGACTGAGAGACGTCTGTGAGTTCTGAAGGAAAAGTAATACATCATCAGCATAAAGACTTATTTTATGCTCAATATTTTGGGATTAATTATTCACAAACGGGTAAGAAAAGGTAGTATTGCCAGACCATACATGATCAAAACAGGGAGCGGAGGTGGTTCAGCTGCAAGGTGTGAATGTCTGACTATAGTTTGTAAAAAGCGGGTAAGATAAGGTGCGAATGCCCGACAATGTATGATCAAAAGAGGGAGCGGAGGTTTTCGGCTGCAAGAAGGTCTGAATGTCCACCCAAAATTCCTGGAAAATGGGTAAAAAAAAGGGTGCGAATGCCAAACCATACATCATCAAAAGCAGGAGTGGATGTGTTCGGCTACAAGAAGATTTGAATGTCCATCAATAATTGCTTTAAAACATGAAAGAAAATTTTCGAATATCAAACCGCACATGATCATAAGCGGGAGAGGAGTTGTTCAGCTGCAAGAAGGTGTGAATGTCCACCCATAATTACTGAAAAATGGGTAAGAAAAGGTGAAAATGCCCAACCATACATCATCAAAAGCAGGAGTGGATGTGTTCGGCTACAAGAAGGTTTGAATGTCCGACCATAGTTTGTAAAAAGCGGGTAAGAAAAGGTTCGAATGCCCGAACATAGACCATCAAAAGAGGGAGCGGAGGTGTTCCGCTGTAAGAAGGTGTAAATGTCCGACCATAGTTGGTAAAAAGCGGGTAAGAAAAGGTTAAAATACCCGACTGTACACAATCAATAGCGGGAGCGGAGTTGTTTGGCTACAAGAAGGTGTGAAAGTCCGACCACGGTTTGTAAAAAGCGGGTAAGAAAAGGTTCGAATGCCCGAATATATACCATCAAAAGTGGAAGTGGATGTGTTCGGCTGCAAGAAGGTGTGAACGTCCGACCAAAGTTTGTAAAAAGCAGTTAAGAAAAGGTTCGAATATCCAACCAAACATAATCAAAAGCGGGAAAAGAGCTGTTCGACTGCAAGTAGGTGTGAATGTCAGATCATAATTTGCAAAAAGCTGATGAGAAAGGGTGAGAATGCCCGGCTATACACCATCAAATGCGGGAGCGGAAGTGTTTGGCTGTGAGTAGGTGTGAATGTCCGACCATAATTGCTGAAAAATGTGTTAGAAGAGACTAGAATGCCGGACAATACATCATCAAATGCGGGAGCGGAGTTGTTCGGCTGTGAGTAGGTGTGAATCTCCGAGCATAGTTTGTAAAAAGGGGGTAAGAATAGGTTCGAATGCCCGAACATACACTATCAAAACAGGGAGCTGAGGTGGCTCAGCTGCAAGGTGTGAATGTCTGACTATAGTTTGTAAATAAGGTGCGAATGCCCAACAATGTATAATCAAAAGAGGGAGCGGAGGTTTTCGGCTACAAGAAGGTTTGAATGTCCGACCATAGTTTGTAAAAAGCGGGTAAGAAAAGGTTCAAGCGCCTGACTATACACCATCAAAAGCGGGAGCAGAGGTGTTCCGCTGTAAGATGGTGTGAATGTCCGACCATATTTGGTAAAAAGCGGGTAAGAAAAGGTTAAAATACCCGACTGTACACAATCAATAGTGGGAGAGGAGGTGTTCAGCTGCAAGAAGGTGTGAATGTCCACCCATAATTACTGAAAAATGGGTAAGAAAAGGTGCGAATGCCCAACCATACATTATCAAAAGCAGGTGTGAATGTCAGATCATAATTTGCAAAAAGCTGATGAGAAAGGGTGAGAATGCTTGACTATACACCATCAAATGCGGGAGCGGAGTTGTTCGGCTGTGAGTAAGTGTGAATCTCCGACCATAATTGCTGAAAAATGTGTTAGAAAAGGTAAGAATGCCGGTCCATACATCATCAAAAGCGGGAGAGGTGGTGTTCGGCTGCAAGTAGGTGTGAATGTCCAGCCATAATTACTAACAAACGGGTAAGAAAAGGTAGTATTGCCAGACCATACATGATCAAAACAGGGAGCGGAGGTGGTTCAGCTGCAAGAAGGTGTGAATGTCCGACTAAAGTTCAAATATATTAACAAAAGCGGGAGGAGAGGTCTTCGGATGAGAGTGGTTGAGAATTTCCAACCATAATCTATAAAATGCGGTGAAAAAAAAGGTGTGATAGAACACTAAAAGGTGGAGCGGAAGTGTTCGGCTGCAAGAAGGTGTGAATGTCCGACTATATTTGGTGAAAAGCAGGTGAAGCAAGGTCTGAATGCCCAACCTTACATCATCAAAAGCGAGATCAGAGGTGTTTGGCTGCAAGAAGGCCATAGTTTGCCAAAAGCGGGTAAGCTGCGAATGACCAACTAAATATCAACAAAAGTGGGGGCGGAGGTCTTCGGATGCAACTGGGTGTGAACATCCCACCATACAAGTATGGTGGAGAGGAAGCTGTGAACAGCCGACCATAGTTTGCAAAAAGCGGGTGAGACAAGGTGCGAATGTCCAACCATACATGATCAAAACAGGGAGCGGAGGTGTTTGGCTGTGACAAGGTGTGAATGTCCCAAAATTAATGAAAAGCGGGCAAAAAGTAGGTTTGAATGCCCAAGCATACATCATCAAAAGAAGGAGTGGATGTGTTCGGCTACAAGAAGGTTTGAATGTCCGAGCATAGTTTGTAAAAAGCGGGTAAGAAAAGGTTCGAATATCCAACCAAACATAATCAAAAGCGGGAGCAGAGCTGTTCGACTGCAAGTAGGTGTGAATGTCCAGCCATAATTACTCACAAACGGGTAAAAAAAGGTAGTATTGCCAGACAATACATGATCAAAACAGGGAGCGGAGGTGGTTTAGCTGCAAAAAGGGGTGAATGTCCAACTAAAGTTCAAATATATTAACAAAAGTGGGAGGAGAGGTCTTCGGATTAGAGTGGTTGAAATTTCCAACCATAATCTATAAAATGCGGTGAAAAAAAAGGTGTGAAGGAATGAATTTTATAGCAAAATCCGAAATCATGCATAACTCCGCAAAAGGAACGTATTGCTCAACCAAAGGGATGCTTCTTTCTCATTCAGGGTAATATGAGGAACTTTATGCTTGATACATTTTAGACATGGATAACTATGAAGGACAAAGCAATTTTAACTTGGTATGAGCAAAGCAATTAATTTTATAGGAAAATCCGAAATCGTGCAGGACTCATGAAAGTAAGCTTATTCTCGGATTCCTGATCCTCCAGTGTTGCTCTTTCCTATACTGCAAAATACAGCCTTGTTCTTTGTTGAAATCGATATAGACATTGATAAATATGAAGGACAAAGCAGTTTCCACTTTGTTTGAGTGAAGGAATTAATTTTATAGCAAAATCCCAAATCAAGCAGAACGTATGAAAATAAGCTTGTTTTCGGATTCCTGATCCTTCAGTGTTGCTATTTCTTCTACTGCAAAATACAATGTTGTTCTTTGTTGAAGTCAATCTAGACATTGATAAATATGAAGGACAAAGCACCTACTTGCAGTCGAACAGCTCTGCTCCCGCTTTTGATGGTATATATTCGGGCATTCGAACCTTTTCTTAGCAGCTTTTTACAAACCATGGTTGAACTTTCACACCGTCTTACAGCGGAAAACCTCCGCTCCCGCTTTTGATGGTGTATAGTCAGGCATTTGAACCTTTTCTTACCCGCTTTTTACAAACTATGGTCGGACATTCAAACCTTCTTGTAGCCAAAAACCTCCGCTCCCTCTTTTGATCATACATTGTCGGGCATTCGCACCTTTTCTTACCCGTTTTTTACAAACCATGGTCGGACTTTCACACATTCTTGTAGCCAAACACATCCGCTCCCGCTATTGATTGTGTACAGTCGGGTATTTTAACCTTTTCTTACCCGCTTTTTACAAACCATGGTCGGACATTCAAACCTTCTTGTAGCCGAAAACCTCCGCTCCCTCTTTTGATTATACATTGTCCGGCATTCTAGTCTCTTCTAACACATTTTTCAGCAATTGTGGTCGGACATTCACACCTACTCACAGCCGAACACTTCCGCTCCCGCATTTGATGGTGTATAGCCGGGCATTCTCACCCTTTCTCATCAGCTTTTTGCAAATTATGATCTGACATTCACACCTACTTGCAGTCGAACAGCTCTGCTCCCGCTTTTGATTATGTTTGGTTGGATATTCGAACCTTTTCTTAACTGCTTTTTACAAACTTTGGTCGGACGTTCACACCTTCTTGCAGCCGAACACATCCACTTCCACTTTTGATGGTATATATTCGGGCATTCGAACCTTTTCTTACCCGCTTTTTACAAACCGTGGTCGGACTTTCACACCTTCTTGTAGCCAAACAACTCCGCTCCCGCTATTGATTGTGTACAGTCGGGTATTTTAACCTTTACTTACCCGCTTTTTACCAACTATGGTCGGACATTTACACCTTCTTACAGCGGAACACCTCCGCTCCCTCTTTTGATGGTCTATGTTCAGGCATTCGAACCTTTTCTTACCCGCTTTTTACAAACTATGGTCGGACATTCAAACCTTCTTGTAGCCGAACACATCCACTCCTGCTTTTGATGATGTATGGTTGGGCATTTTCACCTTTTCTTACCCATTTTTCAGTAATTATGGGTGGACATTCACACCTTCTTGCAGCTGAACAACTCCTCTCCCGCTTATGATCATGTGCGGTTTGATATTCGAAAATTTTCTTTCATGTTTTAAAGCAATTATTGATGGACATTCAAATCTTCTTGTAGCCGAACACATCCACTCCTGCTTTTGATGATGTATGGTTTGGCATTCGCACCCTTTTTTTACCCATTTTTCAGGAATTTTGGGTGGACATTCAGACCTTCTTGCAGCCGAAAACCTCCGCTCCCTCTTTTGATCATACATTGTCGGGCATTCGCACCTTATCTTACCCGCTTTTTACAAACTATAGTCAGACATTCACACCTTGCAGCTGAACCACCTCCGCTCCCTGTTTTGATCATGTATGGTCTGGCAATACTACCTTTTCTTACCCGTTTGTGAGTAATTAATCCCAAAATATTGAGCATAAAATAAGTCTTTATGCTGATGATGTATTACTTTTCCTTCAGAACTCACAGACGTCTCTCAGTCACACGATCACACTCATAAATAAATTCTCAGCACTTTCTGACTACTCTATCAACTGGTCTAAGACCACAGTTCTGCCCATTAACTGTAGGGTCCATAATATACCTGCGATCACTTTACAGTCAGGAAATATTAGATATTTAGGCATAAACATTTCCTCCAGGCTCTCAGAGCTAACAAAGCTAAATTATGTGCAATTATTAAAGACAGTAGAGAACGATCTCTCGTTGGAAGTCCTTACCTATATCACTTATGGGGAGAGTTACATCCATTAAAATGATGATACTACCAAAAGTTAACTATTTGTTCTCAATGATCCCCATAAAACCATCTGCTACTTGAATTAAGTCACTAGATTCATGCATCTCCAAATTTCTGTGGAAAAACAAACCACCACGTATTAGTTTAAAAACCCTACAGAAGACCAAGGACAGTGGTGGATTAGATTTACCTCATTTTCAGCACTATTCCTTAGACAATAGGTTACAATATATATCAAAATGGTTTAAACCTTGTTGTTGTCACAGTTCCCAGAGACGTTGTAATCGTTGAGGATTCTATATTCACCCCCTCATTAGAGGCACGTAATGCAGATTGATGACACTGAATCTTCTTCTCTGTTCATTGCTGGCATCATTCCCAGCATCGTAAGTGTTCGTGGCATTGTTAGCCTCTTCTTCTGGATCTTGATATCGAGAATCCTTTTGTATTTCTGTTTTGTCAGTCCTCTGTCTTCGTTCACCGGAGTCTTTGTCTTTTTGTCCTTGAGTTTGGTGATTTTTTCTTCTTTTGATGCCTTTACACAATGTGACAGGTGATACCACGTGGGAGATCCTGTAACTTGGACTGCTGTCCCTGTGCTGCGAAATGGCTGTGCTGCTCAAATGGTCTCTCCTTCATCATGGTTACATGCTGCCATTCCGACATCTCGCCATTCCGACATGGGTCTCCAATTGTCGGAATGGCGACACTTAATTTTTTATCAAACGTCCCACCATTCCGACACTTTTTTCCTCCTATGGTCGGAATGGCGGTATGTTTTTTGTTTTTTTTAACATACCGCCATTCCGACAGTTCCTTTTAATAGCCTATTTTTTACCCAAAACATTTTGCACTAATGATATGCCGGCGCAAATACGCCCTAAAGTTTGGCGCACAAGCTTTGCACATGCAGAGGCCACAGCCTCGCAAACAAACTTTAATAATCTATTATCAAAATCCCCTGAATTTCAAATATAAAAATACAGATATTAATGTAACTCTGGCGAGACTGAAACTGATTAAGCAGAAATACAGTGTCAGTGAGCTGTCACAGCAGCCAGCTGGAGCGGAGCTCTCCACAGAGCCCATGCGTCTTTTGCACGCTGTCATCATATGCAAAAGTAATAATTGCAATTACAGATATCACGGCTACTGCACAGGACACAGTTGCGAGCACTCTGCCTTGCCTTGCCAATAGGAGAAGAGAGAAATGACAGCATAGAACGTATAAAACACAACAAAATTCAGTAAAAACGTTTATTCATGTTATTCACGTGATTTATGAGTACTCACTCCAATTTTGGGAAGCGCGGATGGGCTTTGCGCATTTGGCACAAACACACAGCCGCAACGGTTGTAGCTTTATACAGCCTGTTGATATCTTAAGGACCTAACTGGTCACACCTGGGAGTAAATGTCATGTAGAGATTGTTTTTACATGACATTACAGCTGAACATATAGCTTTCATCCACAAACCAACGTGGGAGAGCCCGAAGACGCATGTGCCAGACGCACATAGGCATGCGTAAAACCAATTTTGACCACTTCATACTGTTTATTTGCTTTCTTTTAGTTAACTTTCGTTTCTTTTGGATTCTTGTGCGTGTTATGGAGCCGTTTTGGTCCATGTTTGTAAGCCTTTTTTTCCTGGATTAAATTTTCGGAAGTTGAAACAAGTGGCATTGGAGTGTGTGATTGAAAACCACCGCGGACTGCTTCTCCTCCTCCAGTTGCCGAGACTTTGTGTTTTTAATAACGCTTGTCTATAAACATGTGTTAAACATATAAATTGCATGAACAGAAAGAAGGGACTCACCTGTTGAGTAACACACATTTCCTTATACGGAAAGCCTTGTCGGAATGGTGGGACATTTGAACGTCAGAATAGCGGGATGTCGCAATGGTGGGATGTCGGAATGGTGGGACGTTTGCATGTCGGAATGGTGGTATGTCGGAATGGTGGTATGTCGGAATGGTGGGATGTCGGAATAGCGGGATGTCGGAATGGCGGGATTTCGGAATGGGTGTTGCCACCCCCTTCATCATATACACAGTTATTTATACATCACCTTCCACCATGAAGCGTTGTCCCTTTTTGTTTCTCTCTTTGTTCTTAAAATGCTGTTATGCATGTCTAAACCAATCCATTAAATTAGATCATTTTGGCAGTAAAGCGATCTACAATGTGCTTGGTCGCAAAGCTGCTCATCTGTGGTAAACAGCTCTTCAGAAAGGCATTCTTAAATTGATTTCACTAATTCTATGTAATAATTTTGTGATTTCCTACAAAACTACACTTCTTCTCCCATCTGTCTGAGTATTTAATATTGTCTGGGTCCCGTTAAAACATGTATTTTTCCCATCTAATTCCTTGTTTGCTTTAAAACAAGTATTCCCCATTTTCTATCCCTTCAGTAGCCAACCAGTTTGTATGGAGTACACTGGAGCAACTTGACTGATCAGTAAAACACTGCTTTTGTTGTCACCGCAAGGCTTCCCCCGTCGGTTGTTTCACTGAGACACTACTGAGTAACTATAACTCAACACAGTTTATACACATAACATTCCTATACATACTAACAAACAAACAAACAATTATTTATCGCAATTTTCTCATCTCTGTTTGAACGTACACCCAGGTAAATATTCCTGTAGTCTTCTCATACCGACTATGGACCCATTCATTGTTTAACTTCACTGTTTTGCAAATCCTAATTGAATATTACACATTGACATTGAACTTTACTTGATAAGCAGGTCTTCATTGCATTCAGCAGCCTATATGTGAGCATCTATGTGTAAACTGTTCTTCTTTGCATTTATCAGCAGCAAGCAATTCTTCATTGCACATGCATATGAAAATAGTAAAACAATTCCAATGCGTTAGCGAAACCTTCTATATCAGGAGTGTCCATCATGATGCTGGGAATAGAACCTCTTTCCCAGAATAGTTCAACCTTCATTACTCAACTGATCATAACTCCGCAATGAGCACATTTCAAAGTATCATTCCTCTACATATTCTCAAAAATCTATGTGTAAATGTTTAATATTTCTTATATTTGTTGATGTCATTCTGTGTGCATGTGGCCTAAACCCAATCTCTGTGTGGCAATTTTAATTTAAACAAGTTGAACTCTGCCTCTGATCATTTAAAAAAGGTGTGTACCAATATCAACCTTTCTCAGGTAATTACTGATCCTACAAAACCAAAGAGATCCTTCAAGGTTGTCCCTGATTGGCTCAATCTTAACAAATCAAAGGTAGAAAATCCGCAGTATCTGAACTTGGTGTTAGTTATCACTGCTCAATAGCCTGTATCAGAATTGCAAAAATGAAAACATTAGGTCCACGCTTGGTATCCAGATCCTGAAACATCTCCATGAGCAGGCTTTTTTTTAACTGATCTGTTGAATAGTTATATGACACTGTTAAAATCCCAGATGAAGATCTAGCACTTGACCATATTTGTAAATCTTCTAATTCCATAGTTGATAAACACGCCCCTTTTAAAAAGTATAGAACTTAGAACAGGTCTATCCCTGGCTTTCGGCAGAACTGTCTTCTTTACTTTTTTTTCCCCTTGTCCTGTTCAGCATTATGTCAGAAGAATTGTAGTCTGAATACCTTTTTATAAATGTAAAGCTCCCCTTGATGCCCATTTATTTATGTCTGTTTACAATATATGACATGAACTGAACTGAACCGGACCGGGGGACAAGGAAAGAAGAAGCGGAAAGAAGAGGAAACAGAACAAAAATAGAAACAAAAACCAGACAACCAGCTGCTACACCTGTAAAAAACAAAACAGACAACAATCCATGGCCTATGAGGGGAATCCAGCCTTAGCGCCACCAGGAGCACCTGAAAGCAGACAAGCAGAGAAAAAACAAACACACAAACAAACAAAAACAAGCACAAGAAGCGGCAATCGCATACAACACAGCTGTGGATATAGATGACCTGAGACGACATGATAATACATCAACTGCTTAGTGACCATGCTACTGGACTAATGAATGTGTGTGTGTGTGTGTGAGAACATGCAACACCCATGGCACAGGACCTACATGATAACCGTGCTTAGTTATGAGTGTATAAGCGTACAGGGCCACAATCCACAGCCCCCCCCCCAAGCAATCAGAAGCAGGCAGAGAGGGCCACAAGACCCAGGCCACCAGCAGCCCCCACAGAGCACAGAACCCAGGCAGCCCACCACAGGGGCAACCACGCATCCACCCAGAAGACTGCAGAGGAAGCCCCCAGAAAGAGCCCCCATAAGCATAGGGCAGAGGCACTCCGGGAACCAGGGGCAACAGCCCACCGACCCCGCCAGGCCCCAGCCGCCCAGACATGGGCCGTGCACTGGACCTGGGCCCCAGGAGCCCGAGCGCCCCCAAACCCCCCGGCAGAGGCCCCACCCAATACCCAGGAGGGCCAAGCGCCCCAGACAGCCACAAAGTGGGTCAGCGCCTGCCCCAGCGCCCCTGGCCAAGTGCCCTGGGAGTCAAGACGTGCCCACAGGTGGGTGAAGTCGCGAGCAGTGGGGAGAGGCAACGCTGATGCCCCATCGGGAGAAACACAGGCAGGCCAGGCGACACCAAGTCCCAGATCCAGGCCCAATCATTACCACACACACTTTCACGTCCCATACATCCACACATCCACACATCCTACCTCCCTCGACTCTGCTGGGGTGTAGTGCAGCGGGCACACCAGGAGGCCAGCAACCCCCCAGCCACCACAGACCCCGAACCAGCAGAACAATTAATTAATCCTCCTGGCCCCTCCTGCCCCGAGCAGACACCAGGAAGCAGGGGTGTGCGAAGAAGACCCCTCCCCTCACCCTTCTGGCTCTTCAATATTTTCTAATAGTGAGCAATTAAAATTGAGGGGCAGCCAAACTTGTAGAACTGGGAGCGCGGCACTCTGGGCAGCCTACATACCCAAAGAGCCCCGCCCACCAGATGCCACTCAGTGTAACCACCCCCCAAGACCTAATGTGTGTGTGTGAGTGTGTTTGATAAGTAGTAATGTCTAAGGTGTAATTAAAACAGGGGCAGGGAACTGCAGAGTGCAACCAAAGGGGACCACCTACGTGGCCCCATCCACTACACCCCACCGAACACACACGCCCCCAAAACCCTTCATGTGTGAGTGTGTGCTGTGTACAGGAGCCAGAAGGGAGAGGGGTATGGGGATATATACCGGGGGAGCTACTCTCCCCCAGAGAGGGCAGCCAGGGACTGGCTGCAATAGGCATCCCCGCTACCTGGGAGCCAACAATGGGCAGGAGGGCCTGATGTCCACCAGGCTCGGGGCCTGCAGCGACCATATTCCGGGAGCTACTGTACCCCCAGAAGGTACCCATCCCGCCCCACCCCACTCAACCCAACCCCACCCAGGAGGACCTCTACAAAAAACAAACAAACAACATCAAAAAACAAACAAACAAACCACCCGGTCACACCAGTCGCAGCAGCCCGGGCCTGAGACCCACCATCACCCAGCAACCCACCACCACCACTATGTGATAAAACTAATCAGAGGGGACCAGAGAGAATGAAATTCAGCCAATTGATGTTTTGAGGAGGCAGACATTGTTTCCATGCTAATATAATCTAAAAGA
Source organism: Leuresthes tenuis (assembly GCF_036924035.1). NCBI lineage: Eukaryota > Metazoa > Chordata > Actinopteri > Atheriniformes > Atherinopsidae > Leuresthes > Leuresthes tenuis. The sequence goes on from NW_027325366.1 coordinate 10,118,355, forward strand.
AAATTTCTAAACTGGTTAATACACAGATTGTTCTTCGCTTTCCAGTTCATGAGAATAGTTTTCTTTGCGATACATAACACTGTGACAACCATGTGTGCTGAGTTAATTTCCATGTTGATGTTGTCTAAGTCACCCAGTATGCACAGTGTGGGGCATGCAGGGATGCTACACTTTAGCCATGTTGATAGGTCCTCACAGACTTCAAGCCAGAACTTCTGGACAGGCGCAGAAAACCACAAAGCGTGTGCATAATCATCAGGTGTGTTATCTGTGCAATGTGAGCAGATGTTTGAGTGTGTTAGACCCATCCTGAACATCCTTTGTCCTGTATAGTGTGTTCTATGAAGGATTTTGTATTGTATGAGCTGTAAATTAGGATTTCGAGTCTTTATGAAGGTGTTCAAACATATTTGTGGTTAGAAGCTATGACCAGAACTGATGGATAAATCTGCCTCCCATTTTGAGGATGGAAGAGACATTGTGTCATCTATCTTAGACAATAATTTATATATTTTTGATAGTAGTTTTGGGGTACAGCTGCTTAGAAATTCTGCTACCCTAGTCGGGGGTTGTAAGTCTGGTTGGTGGAGGATATATCCATCCATCCATCCATCATCTGCCGCTTATCCGGGGGTCGGGTCGCGGGGACAGCAGCTTGAGCAGAGAAACCCAGACGTCTCGGTCCCCGGCCACTTCCTCCAGCTCTTCCGGGGGGACCCTGAGGCGTTCCCAGGCCAGCCGAGAGACATAGTCTCTCCAACGTGTCCTGGGTCTCCCCCGGGGTATCCTCCCAGTGGGACGTGCCCGGAACACCTCCCCAGGGAGGCGCCCAGGGGGCATCCTAACCAGATGCCCGAGCCACCTCATCTGACTCCTCTCAATGCGGAGGAGCAGCGGTTCTACTCCGAGCCCCTCCCGGATGACTGAGCTTCTCACCCTATCTCTAAGGGAGAGCCCAGACACCCTGCGGAGGAAACCGATTTCGGCCGCTTGTATTCGCGATCTTGTTCTTTCGGTCACTACCCACAACTCGTGACCATAGGTGAGGATGGGAACGTAGATTGACCAGTAAGTAGAGAGCTTCGCCTTCTGGCTCAGCTCCCTCTTCACAACGACGGGTCGGTGCAGAGCCTGCAACACTGCAGGTGCCGCACCGATCCGCCCGTCAATCTCCTGCTCCATTCGTCCGTCACTCGTGAACAAGACCCCGAGATACTTGAACTCCTCCTCTTGGGGAAGGATCTCATTCCCGACCCGGAGAGAGCATTCCACCCTTTTCCGGCTGAGAACCATAGTCTCGGATTTGGAGGTGCTGATTCTCATCCCAGCCGCTTCACACTCGGCTGCGAATCACTCCAGTGAGAGCTGAAGGTCACGGCCTGACGACGCTAACAGAACCACATCATCTGCAAAAAGCAGAGACCCGATTCTGAGGTCGCCAAATGGGACACCCTCAACGCCCTGGCTCCGCCTAGAAATTCTGTCCATAAAAGTTAGGAACAGAATCGGTGACAAAGGGCAGCCCTGACGGAGTCCAACTCTCACCGGAATCGTATCCGACTTACTGCCGGCAATGCGGACCAAACTCTGGCACCGGTCATACAGAGACCGAACGGCCCCTATCAAGGGGTCCGGCACTCCATATTCCCGGAGCACCCCCCACAGGACTCCACGAGGGACACGGTCGAACGCTTTCTCCAAGTCCACAAAACACATGTAGACTGGTTGGGCGAACTCCCATGCACCCTCCAGGATCCTGCCGAGGGTATAGAGCTGGTCCACTGTTCCACGGCCAGGACGAAAGCCACACTGCATCTCCTGAATCCGAGGCTCGATTATCCGACTTATCCTCCTCTCCAATACCCCCGAATAGACCTTACCAGGGAGGCTGAGGAGTGTGATACCCCTAAAGTTGGAACACACCCTCCGGTCCCCCTTTTTAAAGAGGGGGACCACCACCCCAATCTGCCAGTCCAGAGGCACTGTCCCCGATGTCCACGCGATACTGCAGAGGCGTGTCAGCCAAGACAGCCCTACAACATCCAGAGCCTTGAGAAACTCAGGACGGACCTCATCCACCCCCGGGGCCTTGCCACCGAGGAACTTTTTAACCACCTCGGCAACCTCAGCCCCAGAAATGGGAGGCCCCGTCTCCGAGCTCTCCGACTCTGCCTCTTCCGAGCACGTGTTGGTAGGATTGAGGAGTTCCTCGAAGTACTCCCCCCACCGACTCACAACATCCCTAGTTGAGGTCAGCAAAGCCCCGTCCGCACTGTAAACAGTGTTGACTGTGAGCCGCTTCCCCCCCCTGAGACGCCGGATGGTGGGCCAAAATCTTTTCGAGGCCGTCCGGAAATCGTTCTCCATGGTCTCACCGAACTCCTCCCAGGCCCGAGTTTTTGCCTCAGCAAGCGCCGAAGCCGCGGCCCGTCTGGCCCGTCGGTACCTATCAGCTTCTTCCAGGGTCCCACTGGCCAAAAAGGCCCGATAGGACTCCTTCTTCAGCTTGACGGCTTCCCTCACCACTGGTGTCCACCAGCAGGTTCGAGGGTTGCCGCCACGACAGGCACCGACCACCTTACGGCCACAACTCCGACCAGCTGCCTCGGCAATGGAGTCACGGAACATGGCCCATTCAATGTCCCCCACCTCAAATATGGTTGAAGCTCTGCCGGAGGTGGGAGTTAAAGCTCCTTCTGACGGGGGATTCTGACAAACGCTCCCAGCAGACCCTCACAATACGTTTGGGCCTGCCAGGTCTGATCGGCATCCTCCCCCACCAGCGGAGCCAACTCACCACCAGGTGGTGATCAGTTGACAGCTCCGCCCCTCTCTTCACCCGAGTGTCCAGGACATACGGCCGCAAGTCCGATGATACAACCACAAAGTCGATCATCGAACTGCGGCCAAGGGTGTCCTGGTGCCAAGTGCACATATGGACACCCTTATGCCTGAACATGGTGTTCGTTATGGACAGTCTATGACTGGCACAAAAGTCCAACAACATAACACCACTCTGATTCAGATCGGGGGGGCCGTTCCTCCCAATCACACCCCTCCAGGTCTCACTGTCATTGCCCACGTGAGCATTGAAGTCCCCCAGCAGAATGAGGGAGTCTCCGGTAGGATCATTCTGCAGTGCCTCCCCCAGAGACTCCAAAAAGGGTAGGTACTCTGAACTGCTGTTTGGCGCATAGGCACAAACAACAGTCAGGACTCGTCCCCCCACCCAAGGCGGAGGGAGGCTACCCTCTTGTTCACTGGGGTAAACCCCAATGTACTGGCACACAGCCGGGGGGCAATAAGTATGCCCACACCTGCTCTGCGCCTCTCACCACGGGCAACTCCAGAGTGGAAGAGAGTCCAACCCCTCTCAAGAGTACTGGTTCCAGATCCCAAGCCGTGCGTCGAGGTGAGTCCGACTATATCTAACGGTCTGATGAAGTTTCAACAATAAACAACAAACTTTGTATTATGAGAAAGAACCAGACTCATTCTTTAGGAATCCGAAAATAAGCTCTATTTTACGAGATATGCACGAATTCGGATTCTCCTATAAAACGAATTCCTTAACTCAAACAAAGTTAAGACTGCTTTGTCCTTCATATTTATTCATGTCTAATAAAGTTTCAATGATAAACAACGTTGTACTTTGTAGAATGAGAAAGAACTTCTTCAGCAATAAGCATCTCTCGACAAATGACGAAATACAGATTTTGCTATAAAATTAATTGCTATCAGCCTGACTTAAAACTGTTTGTCTTCCTTATTTATCCACTTCAAATCAAGTTTCAACAATTAAAAAAATTTTGTAGTTTGAGAAAGAACAACTTAATCTTGAGCAATCAGTATAAAAAGAAGGTAAGCAAAGGTGCGAATGTCAAAACCATACATGATCAAAACAGGGAGCGGAGGTGTTTGGCTGAGACAAGGTGTGAATGTCCACCCATAATTAATGAAAAGCGGGCAACAAGTAGGTTTGAATGCCCAACCATACATCATCAAAAGCAGGAGTGGATATGTTCGGCTACAAGAAGGTTTGAACGTCTGACCATAGTTTGTAAAAAGCGGGTAAGAAAAGGTTCGAATGCCCGAACATACACCATCAAAGGAGGGAGCGGAGGTGTTCCGCTGTAAGAAGGTGTGAATGTCCGACCATAGTTGGTAAAAAACGGGTAAGAAAAGGTTAAAATACCCGACTGTACACAATCAGTAGCGGGTGCGGAGTTGTTCGGCTACTAAAAGGTGTGAAAGTCTGACCATGGTTTGTAAAGAGCGGGTAAGAAAAGGTGCGAATGCCCGAAAATGTATGATCAAAAGAGGGAGCGGAGGTGTTCGGCTGCAAGAAGGTGTGAATGTACACCCATAATTACTGAAAAATGGGTAAGAAAAGGTGCGAATGCCCAACTATACATAATCAAAAGCAGGAGTGGATGTGTTCGGCTCCAAGAAGGGTTGAATGTCTGACCATAGTTTGTAAAAAGCAGGTAAGAAAAGGTTTGACTGCCCGAACATACACCATCAAAAGAGGGAGCGGAGGTGTTCCGCTGTAAGAAGGTGTGAATGTCCGACCATAGTTGGTAAAAAAGTGGGTAAGAAAAGGTTAAAATACCCGACTGTACACAATCAATAGCGGGAGCGGAGTTGTTCGGCTACTAAAAGATGTGAAAGTCCGACTATGGTTTGTAAAAAGAGGGTAAGAAAAGGTGCTAATGCCCGACAATGTATGATCAAAAGAGGGAGTGGAGGTTTTCGGCTGTAAAAAGGTCTAAATGTCCAACTATAATTTGTAAAAACCGGGTAAGAAAAGGCTTGAAAGCCCGACTATACACCATCATAAGTGGGAGAGGAGGTGTTCAGCTGCAAGAAGGTGTGAATGTCCACCCATAATTACTGAAAAATGGGTAAGAAAAGGTGCGAATGCCCAAACATACATAATCAAAAGCAGGAGTGGATGTGTTGGGCTACAAGAAGGATTGAAAGTCCGACCATGGTTTGTAAAAAACGGGTAAGAAAAGGTGCGAATGCCCGACAATGTATGATCAAAAGAGGGAGCGGAGGTTTTTGGCTACAAGAAGGTTTGAATGTCCGACCATGGTTTGTAAAAAGCGGGTAAGAAAAGGTTCAAATGCCTGACAATACACCATCAAAAGCGGGAGCGGAGGTGTTCCGCTGTAAGACGGTGTGAATGTCCGACCATAGTTGGTAAAAAGCGGGTAAGAAAAGGTTAAAATACCCGACTGTACACAATCAATAGCGGGAGCGGAGTTGTTCGGCTACAAGAAGGTGTGAAAGTCCAACCATGGTTTGTAAAAAGCTGCTAAGTAAAGGTTCGAATGCCCGAATATATACCATCAAAAGCGGAAGCGGAGGTGTTCGGCTGCAAGAAGGTGTGAACGTCTGACCAAAGTTTGTAAAAAGCAGTTAAGAAAAGGTTCGAATATCCAACCAAACATAATCAAAAGCGGGAGCAGAGCTGTTCGACTGCAAGTAGGTGTGAATGTCCAGCCATAATTACTCACAAACGGGTAAGAAAAGGTAGTATTGCCAGACCATACATGATCAAAACAGGGAGCTGAGGTGGTTCAGCACCAAGGTGTGAATGTCTGACTATAGTTTGTAAAAAGCGGGTAAGCTGCGAATGACCGACTAAATATCAACAAAAGGTCTTCGGATGCAAGTGGGTGTGAATATCCCACCATACAAGTATGGTGGAGAGGAAGCTGTGAACAGCCGACCATAGTTTGCAAAAAGCGGGTGAGACAAGGTGCGAATGTCCAACCATACATGATCAAAACAGGGAGCGGAGGTGTTTGGCTGTGACAAGGTGTGAATGTCCACCCAAAATTAATGAAAAGCGGGCAAAAAGTAGGTTTGAATGCCCAAGCATACATCATCAAAAGAAGGAGTGGATGTGTTCGGCTACAAGAAGGTTTGAATGTCCAAGCATAGTTTGTAAAAAGCGGGTAAGAAAAGGTTCGAATGCCCAAACATACACCATCAAAAGAGGGAGCGGAGGTGTTCCGCTGTAAGAAGGTGTGAATGTCCGACTATAGTTGGTAAAAAGTGCGTAAGAAAAGGTTAAAATACCCGACTGTACACAATCAATAGGGGGAGCGGAGTTGTTCGGCTACAAGAAGGTGTGAAAGTCCAACCATTGTTTGTAAAAAGCTGGTAAGAAAAGGTTCGAATGCCCGAATATATACCATCAAAAGCGGAAGCGGAGGTGTTCGGCTGCAAGAAGGTTTGAACGTCCGACCAAAGTTTTTAAAAAGCAGTTAAGAAAAGGTTCGAATATCCAACCAAACATAATCAAAAGCGGGAGCAGAGCTGTTCGACTGCAAGTAGGTGTGAATGTCCAGCCATAATTACTCACAAACGGGTAAGAAAAGGTAGTATTGCCAGACCATACATGATCAAAACAGGGAGCGGAGGTGGTTTAGCTGCAAAAAGGGGTGAATGTCCAACTAAAGTTCAAATATATTAACAAAAGCGGGAGGAGAGGTCTTCGGATTAGAGTGGTTGAAATTTCCAACCATAATCTATAAAATGCGGTGAAAAAAAAAGGTGTGAAGGAATGAATTTTATAGCAAAATCTGAAATCATGCATAACTCCGCAAAAGGAACGTATTGCTCAACCAAAGGGATGCTTCTTTCTCATTCAGGGTAATATGAGGAATTTTATGCTTGATACATTTTAGACATGGATAACTATGAAGGACAAAGCAATTTTAACTTGGTTTGAGCAAAGCAATTCATTTTATAGGAAAATCCGAAATCGTGCAGGACTCATGAAAGTAAGCTTATTCTCGGATTCCTGATCCTCCAGTGTTGCTCTTTCCTATACTGCAAAATACAGCCTTGTTCTTTGTTGAAATCGATATAGACATTGATAAATATGAAGGACAAAGCAGTTTCCACTTTGTTTGAGTGAAGGAATTAATTTTATAGCAAAATCCCAAATCAAGCAGAACGTATGAAAATAAGCGTGTTTTCGGATTCCTGATCCTTCAGTGTTGCTATTTCTTCTACTGCAAAATACAATGTTGTTCTTTGTTGAAGTCAATCTAGACATTGATAAATATGAAGGACAAAGCAGTTTTAACATAGTTTGAGTAAAGGAATTCATTTTATACATAAAATCCCAAATCATGCAGAACGTATGAAAATAAGCTTATTCTCGGATTCCTGTTCCTTCAAGTGTTGCTCTTTCTACTACTGCAAAATACAATGTTGTTCTTTGTTGAAGTAAATCTAGACATTGATAAATATGAAGGACAAAGCAGTTTTAACTTGGTCTGAGTGAAGGAATTCATTTTATACATAAAATCCCAAATCATGCAGAACGTATGAAAATAAGCTTATTCTCGGATTACTGATCCTTCAGTGTTGCTCTTTCTTCTACTGCAAAATCCAGTGTTTTTCTTTGTTGAAGTCAATCTAGACATTGATAAATATGAAGGACAAAGCAGTTTTAACATAGTTTGAGTGAAGGCATTCATTTATAGTAAAATCAATAATCGTGCAGAACTCATGAAAATAAGCTTATCCTCGGATTCCTAAAACTTTTGATTTGCTCTTTCTTTACTGCAAAGTACAATGTTGTTCTTTGTTGAAGTCGATCTAGACATTGATAAATATGAAGGACAAAGCAGTTTTCACTTGGTTTGAGTGAAGGATTTGCAGCTGAAAACCTCCCACTCCCGCTTTTGATTGTGTATAGTCGGGCTTTCGAGCCTTTTCTTACCCGGTTTTTAGAAATTATGGTTGGACATTCAGACCTTGCAGCCGAAGACCTCCACTCCCTCTTTTAATCATACATTGTCGGGCATTCGCACCTTATCTTACCCGCTTTTTACAAACTATAGTCAGACATTCACACCTTGCAGCTGAACCACCTCCGCTCCCTGTTTTGATCATGTATGGTCTGGCAATACTACCTTTTCTTACCCGTTTGTGAGTAATTAATCCCAAAATATTGAGCATAAAATAAGTCTTTATGCTGATAATGTATTACTTTTCCTTCAGAACTCACAGACGTCTCTCAGTCACACGATCACACTCATAAATAAATTCTCAGCACTTTCTGACTACTCTATCAACTGGTCTAAGACCACAGTTCTGCCCATTAACTGTAGGGTCCATAATATACCTGCGATCACTTTACAGTCAGGAAATATTAGATATTTAGGCATAAACATTTCCTCCAGGCTCTCAGAGCTAACAAAGCTAAATTATGTGCAATTATTAAAGACAGTAGAGGACGATCTCTCGTTGGAAGTCCTTACCTATATCACTTATGGGGAGAGTTACATCCATTAAAATGATGATACTACCAAAAGTTAACTATTTGTTCTCAATGATCCCCATAAAACCATCTGCTACTTGGTTTAAGTCACTAGATTCATGCATCTCCAAATTTCTGTGGAAAAACAAACCACGTGGTATTAGTTTAAAAACCCTACAGAAGACCAAGGACAGTGGTGGATTAGATTTACTTCATTTTCAGCACTATTCCTTAGACAATAGGTTACAATATATATCAAAATGGTTTAAACCTTGTTGTTGTCACAGTTCCCAGAGACGTTGTAATCGATGAGGATTCTATATTCACCCCCTCATTAGAGGCACGTAATGCAGATTGATGACACTGAATCTTCTTCTCTGTTCATTGCTGGCATCATTCCCAGCATCGTAAGTGTTCGTGGCATTGTTAGCCTCTTCTTCTGGATCTTGATATTGAGAATCCTTTTGTATTTCTGGTTTGTCAGTCCTCTGTCTTCGTTCACCGGAGTCTTTGTCTTTTTGTCCTTGAGTTTGGTGATTTTTTCTTCTTTTGATGCCTTGACACAATGTGACAGGTGATACAACGTGGGAGATCCTGTAACTTGGATTGCTGTCCCTGTGCTGCGAAATGGCTGTGCTGCTCAAATGGTCTCTCCTTCATCATGGTTACATGCTGCCATTCCGACATCTCGCCTTTCCGACATGGGTCTCCAATTGTCGGAGTGGCGACACTTAATTTTTTATCAAACGTCCCACCATTCCGACACTTTTTTCCTCCTATGGTCGGAATGGCGGTATGTTTTTTGTTTTTTTTAACATACCGCCATTCCGACAGTTCCTTTTAATAGCCTATTTTTTACCCAAAACATTTTGCACTAATGATATGCCGGCGCAAATACGCCCTAAAGTTTGGCGCACAAGCTTTGCACATGCAGAGGCCACAGCCTCGCAAACAAACTTTAATAATCTATTATCAAAATCCCCTGAATTTCAAATATAAAAATACAGATATTAATGTAACTCTGGCGAGACTGAAACTGATTAAGCAGAAATACAGTGTCAGTGAGCTGTCACAGCAGCCAGCTGGAGCGGAGCTCTCCACAGAGCCCATGCGTCTTTTGCACGCTGTCATCATATGCAAAAGTAATAATTGCAATTACAGATATCACGGCTACTGCACAGGACACAGTTGCGAGCACTCTGCCTTGCCTTGCCAATAGGAGAAGAGAGAAATGACAGCATAGAACGTATAAAACACAACAAAATTCAGTAAAAACGTTTATTCATGTTATTCACGTGATTTATGAGTACTCACTCCAATTTTGGGAAGCGCGGATGGGCTTTGCGCATTTGGCACAAACACACAGCCGCAACGGTTGTAGCTTTATACAGCCTGTTGATATCTTAAGGACCTAACTGGTCACACCTGGGACTAAATGTCATGTAGAGATTGTTTTTACATGACATTACAGCTGAACATATAGCTTTCATCCACAAACCAACGTGGGAGAGCCCGAAGACGCATGTGCCAGACGCACATAGGCATGCGTAAAACCAATTTTGACCACTTCATACTGTTTATTTGCTTTCTTTTAGTTAAATTTCGTTTCTTTTGGATTCTTGTGCGTGTTATGGAGCCGTTTTGAGCCATGTTTGTAAGCCTTTTTTTCCTGGATTAAATTTTCGGAAGTTGAAACAAGTGGCATTGGAGTGTGTGATTGAAAACCACCACGGACTGCTTCTCCTCCTCCAGTTGCCGAGACTTTGTGTTTTTAATAACGCTTGTCTATAAACATGTGTTAAACATATAAATTGCATGAACAGAAAGAAGGGACTCACCTGTTGAGTAACACACATTTCCTTATACGGAAAGCCTTGTCGGAATGGTGGGACATTTGAACGTCAGAATAGCGGGATGTCGCAATGGTGGGATGTCGGAATGGTGGGACGTTTGCATGTCGGAATGGTGGTATGTCGGAATGGTGGTATGTCGGAATGGTGGGATGTCGGAATAGCGGGATGTCGGAATGGCGGGATTTCGGAATGGGTGTTGCCACCCCCTTCATCATATACACAGTTATTTATACATCACCTTCCACCATGAAGCGTTGTCCCTTTTTGTTTCTCTCTTTGTTCTTAAAATGCTGTTATGCATGTCTAAACCAATCCATTAAATTAGATCATTTTGGCAGTAAAGCGATCTACAATGTGCTTGGTCGCAAAGCTGCTCATCTGTGGTAAACAGCTCTTCAGAAAGGCATTCTTCAATTGATTTCACTAATTCTATGTAATAATTTTGTGATTTCCTACAAAACTACACTTCTTCTCCCATCTGTCTGAGTATTTAATATTGTCTGGGTCCCGTTAAAACATGTATTTTTCCAATCTAATTCCTTGTTTGCTTTAAAACAAGTATTCCCCATTTTCTATCCCTTCAGTAGCCAACCAGTTTGTATGGAGTACACTGGAGCAACTTGACTGATCAGTAAAACACTGCTTTTGTTGTCACCGCAAGGCTTCCCCCGTCGGTTGTTTCACTGAGACACTACTGAGTAACTATAACTCAACACAGTTTATACACATAACATTCATATACATACTAACAAACAAACAAACAATTATTCATCGCAATTTTCTCATCTCTGTTTGAACGTACACCCAGGTCAATATTCCTGTAGTCTTCTCATACCGACTATGGACCCATTCATTGTTTAACTTCAATGTTTTGCAAATCCTAATTGAGTATTACACATTGACATTGAACTTTACTTGATAAGCAGGTCTTCATTGCATTCAGCAGCCTATATGTGAGCATCTATGTGTAAGATGTTATTCTTTGCATTTATCAGCAGCAAGCAATTCTTCATTGCACATGCATATGAAAATAGTAAAACAATTACAATGCGTTAGCAAAACCTTCTATATCAGGAGTGTCCATCATGATGCTGGGAATAGAACCTCTTTCCCAGAATAGTTCAACCTTCATTACTCAACTGATCATAACTCCGCAATGAGCACATTTCAAAGTATCATTCCTCTACATATATTCAAAAATCTATGTGTAAATGTTTAATATTTCTTATATTTGTTGATGTCATTCTGTGTGCATGTGGCCTAAACCCAATCTCTGTGTGGCAATTTTAATTTAAACAAGTTGAACTCTGCCTCTGATCATTTAAAAAAGGTGTGTACCAATATCAACCTTTCTCAGGTAATTACAGATCCTACAAAACCAAAGAGATCCTTCAAGGTTGTCCCTGATTGGCTCAATCTTAACAAATCAAAGGTAGAAAATCCGCAGTATCTGAACTTGGTGTTAGTTATCACTGCTCAATAGCCTGTATCAGAATTGCAAAAATGAAAACATTAGGTCCACGCTTGGTATCCAGATCCTGAAACATCTCCATGAGCAGGCTTTTTTTTAACTGATCTGTTGAATAGTTATATGACACTGTTAAAATCCCAGATGAAGATCTAGCACTTGACCATTTTTGTAAATCTTCTAATTCCATAGTTGATAAACACGCCCCTTTTAAAAAGTATAGAACTTAGAACAGGTCTATCCCTGGCTTTCGGCAGAACTGTCTTCTTTACTTTTTTTTCCCCTTGTCCTGTTCAGCATTATGTCAGAAGAATTGTAGTCTGAATACCTATGATGCCAAACAGATTTGTTTTGCCAAGGGAAGTTTTATAAATGTAAAGCTCCCCTTGATGCCCATTTATTTATTTCTTTTTACAATATATGACATGAACTGAACTGAACCGGACCGGGGGACAAGGAAAGAAGAAGAGGAAAGAAGAGGAAACAGAAAAAAAATAGAAACAAAAACCAGACAACCAGCTGCTACACCTGTAAAAAACAAAACAGACAACAATCCATGGCCTATGAGGGGAATCCAGCCTTAGCGCCACCAGGAGCACCTGAAAGCAGACAAGCAGAGAAAAAACAAACACACAAACAAACAAAAACAACCACAAGAAGCGGCAATCGCATACAACACAGCTGTGGATATAAATGACCTGAGACGACATGATAATACATCAACTGCTTAGTGACCATGCTACTGGACTAATGAATGTGTGTGTGTGTGTGTGAGAACATGCAACACCCATGGCACAGGACCTACATGATAACCGTGCTTAGTTATGAGTGTATAAGCATACAGGGCCACAATCCACAGCCCCCCCCCCAAGCAATCAGAAGCAGGCAGAGAGGGCCACAAGACCCAGGCCACCAGCAGCCCCCACAGAGCACAGAACCCAGGCAGCCCACCGCAGGGGCAACCACGCATCCACCCAGAAGACTGCAGAGGAAGCCCCCGGAAAGAGCCCCCATAAGCATAGGGCAGAGGCACTCCGGGAACCAGGGGCAACAGCCCACCGACCCCGCCAGGCCCCAGCCGCCCAGACATGGGCCGTGCACTGGACCTGGGCCCCAGGAGCCCGAGCGCCCCCAAACCCCCCGGCAGAGGCCCCACCCAATACCCAGGAGGGCCAAGCGCCCCAGACAGCCACTAAGTGGGTCAGCGCCTGCCCCAGCGCCCCTGGCCAAGTGCCCTGGGAGTTAAGACGTGCCCACAGGTGGGTGAAGTCGCGAGCAGTGGGGAGAGGCAACGCTGATGCCCCATCGGGAGAAACACAGGCAGGCCAGGCGACAGCAAGTCCCAGATCCAGGCCCAATCATTACCACACACACTTTCACGTCCCATACATCCACACATCCACACATCCTACCTCCCTCGACTCTGCTGGGGTGTAGTGCAGCGGGCACACCAGGAGGCCAGCAACCCCCCAGCCACCACAGACCCCGAACCAGCAGAACAATTAATTAATCCTCCTGGCCCCTCCTGCCCCGAGCAGACACCAGGAAGCAGGGGTGTGCGAAGAAGACCCCTCCCCTCACCCTTCTGGCTCTTCAATATTTTCTAATAGTGAGCAATTAAAATTGAGGGGCAGCCAAACTTGTAGAACTGGGAGCGCGGCACTCTGGGCCGCCTACATACCCAAAGAGCCCCGCCCACCAGATGCCACTCAGTGTAACCACCCCCCAAGACCTAATGTGTGTGTGTGAGTGTGTTTGATAAGTAGTAATGTCTAAGGTGTAATTAAAACAGGGGCAGGGAACTGCAGAGTGCAACCAAAGGGGACCACCTACGTGGCCCCATCCACTACACCCCACCGAACACACACGCCCCCAAAACCCTTCATGTGTGAGTGTGTGCTGTGTACAGGAGCCAGAAGGGAGAGGGGTATGGGGATATATACCGGGGGAGCTACTCTCCCCCAGAGAGGGCAGCCAGGGACTGGCTGCAATAGGCATCCCCGCTACCTGGGAGCCAACAATGGGCAGGAGGGCCTGATGTCCACCAGGCTCGGGGCCTGCAGCGACCATATTCCGGGAGCTACTGTACCCCCAGAAGGTACACATCCCGCCCCACCCCACTCAACCCAACCCCACCCAGGAGGACCTCTACAAAAAACAAACAAACAACATCAAAAAACAAACAAACAAACCACCCGGTCACACCAGTCGCAGCAGCCCGGGCCTGAGACCCACCATCACCCAGCAACCCACCACCACCACTATGTGATAAAACTAATCAGAGGGGACCAGAGAGAATGAAATTCAGCCAATTGATGTTTTGAGGAGGCAGACATTGTTTCCATGCTAATATAATCTAAAAGAAAATTTCTAAACTGGTTAATACACAGATTGTTCTTCGCTTTCCAGTTCAAGAGAATAGTTTTCTTTGCGATACATAACACTGTGACAACCATGTGTGCTGAGTTAATTTCCATGTTGATGTTGTCTAAGTCACCCAGTATGCACAGTGTGGGTATGCAGGGATGCTACACTTTAGCCATGTTGATAGGTCCTCACAGACTTCAAGCCAGAACTTCTGGACAGGCGCAGAAAACCACAAAGCGTGTGCATAATCATCAGGTGTGTTATCTGTGCAATGTGAGCAGATGTTTGAGTGTGTTAGACCCATCCTGAACATCCTTTGTCCTGTATAGTGTGTTCTATGAAGGATTTTGTATTGTATGAGCTGTAAATTAGTCTTTATGAAGGTGTTCAAACATATTTGTGGTTAGAAGCTATGACCAGAACTGATGGATAAATCTGCCTCCCATTTTGAGGATGGAAGAGACATTGTGTCATCTATCTTAGACAATAATTTATATATTTTTGATAGTAGTTTTGGGGTACAGCTGCTTAGAAATTCTGCTACCCTAGTCGGGGGTTGTAAGTCTGGTTGGTGGAGGATATATCCATCCATCCATCCATCATCTGCCGCTTATCCGGGGGTCGGGTCGCGGGGGCAGCAGCTTGAGCAGAGAAACCCAGACGTCTCTGTCCCCGGCCACTTCCTCCAGCTCTTCCGGGGGGACCCCGAGGCGTTCCCAGGCCAGCCGAGAGACATAGTCTCTCCAACGTGTCCTGGGTCTCCCCCGGGGTCTCCTCCCAGTGGGACGTGCCCGGAACACCTCCCCAGGGAGGCACCCAGGGGGCATCCTAACCAGATGCCCAAGCCACCTCATCTGACTCCTCTCAATGCGGAGGAGCAGCGGTTCTACTCCGAGCCCCTCCCGGATGACTGAGCTTCTCACCCTATCTCTAAGGGAGAGCCCAGACACCCTGCGGAGGAAACCCATTTCGGCCGCTTGTATTCGCGATCTTGTTCTTTCGGTCACTACCCACAACTCGTGACCATAGGTGAGGATGGGAACGTAGATTGACCAGTAAGTAGAGAGCTTCGCCTTCTGGCTCAGCTCCCTCTTCACAACGACGGGTCGGTGCAGAGCCTGCAACACTGCAGGCGCCGCACCGATCCGCCCGTCAATCTCCCGCTCCATTCGTCCGTCACTCGTGAACAAGACCCCGAGATACTTGAACTCCTCCTCTTGGGGAAGGATCTCATTCCCGACCCGGAGAGAGCATTCCACCCTTTTCCGGCTGAGAACCATAGTCTCGGATTTGGAGGTGCTGATTCTCATCCCAGCCACTTCACACTCGGCTGCGAATCACTCCAGTGAGAGCTGAAGGTCACGGCCTGACGACGCTAACAGAACCACATCATCTGCAAAAAGCAGAGACCCGATTCTGAGGTCGCCAAATGGGACACCCTCAACGCCCTGGCTCCGCCTAGAAATTCTGTCCATAAAAGTTAGGAACAGAATCGGTGACAAAGGGCAGCCCTGACGGAGTCCAACTCTCACCGGAAACGTATCCGACTTACTGCCGGCAATGCGGACCAAACTCTGGCACCGGTCATACAGAGACCGAACGGCCCCTATCAAGGGGTCCGGCACTCCATATTCCCGGAGCACCCCCCACAGGACTCCACGAGGGACACGGTCGAACGCTTTCTCCAAGTCCACAAAACACATGTAGACTGGTTGGGCGAACTCCCATGCACCCTCCAGGATCCTGCCGAGGGTATAGAGCTGGTCCACTGTTCCACGGCCAGGACGAAAGCCACACTGCATCTCCTGAATCCGAGGCTCGATTATCCGACGGATCCTCCTCTCCAATACCCCCGAATAGACCTTACCAGGGAGGCTGAGGAGTGTGATACCCCTATAGTTGGAACACACCCTCCGGTCCCCCTTTTTAAAGAGGAGGCCCACCACCCCAATCTGCCAGTCCAGAGGCACTGTCCCCCATGTCCATGCGATACTGCAGAGGCGTGTCAGCCAAGACAGCCCTACAACATCCAGAGCCTTGAGAAACTCAGGACGGACCTCATCCACCCCCGTGGCCTTGCCACCGAGGAACTTTTTAACCACCTCGGCAACCTCAGCCCCAGAAATGGGAGGCCCCGTCTCCGAGCTCTCCGACTCTGCCTCTTCCGAGCACGTGTTGGTAGGATTGAGGAGTTCCTCGAAGTACTCCCCCCACCGACTCACAACATCCCTAGTTGAGGTCAGCAAAGCCCCGTCCGCACTGTAAACAGTGTTGACTGTGAGCCGCTTCCCCCCCCTGAGACGCCGGATGGTGGACCAGAATCTTTTCGAGGCCCTCCGGAAATCGTTCTCCATGGTCTCACCGAACTCCTCCCAGGCCCGAGTTTTTGCCTCAGCAACCGCCGAAGCCGCGGCCCGTCTGGCCCGTCGGTACCTATCAGCTTCTTCCAGGGTCCCACTGGCCAAAAAGGCCCGATAGGACTCCTTCTTCAGCTTGACGGCTTCCCTCACCACTGGTGTCCACCAGCAGGTTCGAGGGTTGCCGCCACGACAGGCACCGACCACCTTACGGCCACAACTCCGACCAGCTGCCTCGGCAATGGAGTCACGGAACATTCAATGTCCCCCACCTCAAATATGGTTGAAGCTCTGCCGGAGGTGGGAGTTAAAGCTCCTTCTGACGGGGGATTCTGACAAACGCTCCTAGCAGACCCTCACAATACGTTTGGGCCTGCCAGGTCTTATCGGCATCCTCCCCCACCAGCGGAGCCAACTCACCACCAGGTGGTGATCAGTTGACAGCTCCGCCCCTCTCTTCACCCGAGTGTCCAGGATATACGGCCGCAAGTCCGATGATACAACCACAAAGTCGATCATCGAACTGCGGCCAAGGGTGTCCTGGTGCCAAGTGCACATATGGACACCCTTATGCCTGAACATGGTGTTCGTTATGGACAGTCTATGACTGGCACAGAAGTCCAACAACATAACACCACTCTGATTCAGATCGGGGGGGCCGTTCCTCCCAATCACACCCCTCCAGGTCTCACTGTCATTGCCCACGTGAGCATTGAAGTCCCCCAGCAGAATGAGGGAGTCTCCGGTAGGAGCATTCTCCAGTGCCTCCCCCAGAGACTCCAAAAAGGGTAGGTACTCTGAACTGCTGTTTGGCGCATAGGCACAAACAACAGTCAGGACTCGTCCCCCCACCCAAGGCGGAGGGAGGCTACCCTCTCGTTCACTGGGGTAAACCCCAATGTACTGGCACACAGCCGGGGGGCAATAAGTATGCCCACACCTGCTCTGCGCCTCTCACCACGGGCAACTCCAGAGTGGAAGAGAGTCCAACCCCTCTCAAGAGTACTGGTTCCAGATCCCAAGCCGTGCGTCGAGGTGAGTCCGACTATATCTAACGGTCTGATGAAGTTTCAACAATAAACAACAAACTTTGTATTATGAGAAAGAACCAGACTCATTCTTTAGGAATCCGAAAATAAGCTCTATTTTACGAGTTATGCACGAATTCGGATTCTCCTATAAAACGAATTCCTTAACTCAAACCAAGTTAAGACTGCTTTGTCCTTCATATTTATTCATGTCTAATCAAGTTTCAATGATAAACAACGTTGTACTTTGTAGAATGAGAAAGAACTTCTTCAGCAATAAGCATCTCTCGACAAATGACGAAATACAGATTTTGCTATAAAATTAATTGCTATCAGCCTGACTTAAAACTGTTTGTCTTCCTTATTTATCCACTTCAAATCAAGTTTCAACAATTAAAAAAATTTTGTAGTTTGAGAAAGAACAACTTAATCTTGAGCAATCAGTATAAAAAGAAGGTAAGCAAAGGTGCGAATGTCAAACCATACATGATCAAAACAGGGAGCGGAGGTGTTTGGCTGAGACAAGGTGTGAATGTCCACCCATAATTAATGAAAAGCGGGCAACAAGTAGGTTCGAATGCCCAACCATACATCATCAAAAGCAGGAGTGGATATGTTCGGCTACAAGAAGGTTTGAACGTCTGACCATAGTTTGTAAAAAGCGGGTAAGAAAAGGTTCGAATGCCCGAACATACACCATCAAAGGAGGGAGCGGAGGTGTTCCGCTGTAAGAAGGTGTGAATGTCCGACCATAGTTGGTAAAAAACGGGTAAGAAAAGGTTAAAGTACCCGACTGTACACAATCAGTAGCGGGTGCGGAGTTGTTCGGCTACTAAAAGGTGTGAAAGTCCGACCATGGTTTGTAAAAAGCGGGTAAGAAAAGGTGCGAATGCCCGAAAATGTATGATCAAAAGAGGGAGCGGAGGTGTTCGGCTGCAAGAAGGTGTGAATGTACACCCATAATTACTGAAAAATGGGTAAGAAAAGGTGCGAATGCCTAACTATACATAATCAAAAGCAGGAGTGGATGTGTTCGGCTCCAAGAAGGGTTGAATGTCTGACCATAGTTTGTAAAAAGCAGGTAAGAAAAGGTTTGACTGCCTGAACATACACCATCAAAAGAGGGAGCGGAGGTGTTCCGCTGTAAGAAGGTGTGAATGTCCGACCATAGTTGGTAAAAAGCGGGTAAGAAAAGGTTAAAATACCCGACTGTACACAATCAATAGCGGGAGCGGAGTTGTTCGGCTACTAAAAAATGTGAAAGTCCGACTATGGTTTGTAAAAAGCGGGTAAGAAAAGGTGCTAATGCCCGACAATGTATGATCAAAAGAGGGAGTGGAGGTTTTCGGCTGTAAGAAGGTCTTAATGTCCAACTATAATTTGTAAAAACCGGGTAAGAAAAGGCTTGAAAGCCCGACTATACACCATCATAAGCGGGAGAGGAGGTGTTCAGCTGCAAGAAGGTGTGAATGTCCACCCATAATTACTGAAAAATGGGTAAGAAAAGGTGCGAATGCCCAAACATACATCATCAAAAGCAGGAGTGGATGTGTTGGGCTGAAAGAAGGTTTGAAAGTCCGACCATGGTTTGTAAAAAACGGGTAAGAAAAGGTGCGAATGCCCGACAATGTATGATCAAAAGAGGGAGCGGAGGTTTTTGGCTACAAGAAGGTGTGAAAGTCCAACCATGGTTTGTAAAAAGCTGCTAAGAAAAGGTTCGAATGCCCGAATATATACCATCAAAAGCGGAAGCGGAGGTGTTCGGCTGCAAGAAGGTGTGAAGGTCCGACCAAAGTTTGTAAAAAGCAGTTAAGAAAAGGTTCGAATATCCAACCAAACATAATCAAAAGCGGGAGCAGAGCTGTTCGACTGCAAGTAGGTGTGAATGTCCAGCCATAATTATTCACAAACGGGTAAGAAAAGGTAGTATTGCCAGACCATACATGATCAAAACAGGGAGCTGAGGTGGTTCAGCACCAAGGTGTGAATGTCTGACTATAGTTTGTAAAAAGCGGGTAAGATAAGGTGCGAATGCCCGACAATGTATGATCAAAAGAGGGAGCGGAGGTTTTTGGCTACAAGAAGGTTTGAATGTCCGACCATAGTTTGTAAAAAGCGGGTAAGAAAAGGTTCAAATGCCTGACTATACACCATCAAAAGCGGGAGCGGAGGTGTTCCGCTGTAAGACGGTGTGAATGTCCGACCATAGTTGGTAAAAAGCGGGTAAGAAAAGGTTAAAATACCCGACTGTACACAATCAATAGCGGGAGCGGAGTTGTTCGGCTACAAGAAGGTGTGAAAGTCCAACCATGGTTTGTAAAAAGCTGGTAAGAAAAGGTTCGAATGCCCGACAATGTATGATCAAAAGAGGGAGTGGAGGTGTTCGGCTGCAAGAAGGTCTGAATGTCCAACCATAATTTGTAAAAACCGGGAAGGAAAGGCTCGAAAGCCCGACTATACACCATCAAAAGCGGGAGCAGAGTGGTTCAGCTGCAAGAAGGTCTGAGTGTCCATCAATAATTGCTTTAAAACATGAAAGAACATTTTCGAATATCATCCGCACATGATCATAAGAAGGAGAGGAGGTGTTCAGCTGCAAGAAGGTGTGAATGTCCACCCATAATTCCTGAAAAATGGGTAAAAAAAGGTGCGAATGCCCAACCATACATTATCAAAAGCAGGTGTGAATGTCAGATCATAATCTGCAAAAAGCTGATGCGAAAGGGTGAGAATGCCCGACTATACACCATCAAATGCGGGAGCGGAGGTGTTCGGCTCTGAGTAGGTGTGAATGTCCGACCATAATTGCTGAAAAATGTGTTAGAAAAGGAAAGAATGCCGGACCATACATCATCAAAAGCGAGAGAGGTGGTGTTCGGCTGCAAAAAGGTGTAAATGTTCGACTAAAGTTTGTAAAAACCGGGTAAGACATGGTGCGAATGCCTGACAAGGTATGATCAAAAGCAGGAGCGGAGGTGTTCAGCTGCAAGAAGGTCTAAATGTCCATCAATAATTGCTAGAAAACATGAAAGAAAATTTTCGAAAATCAAACCGCACATGATCATAAGTGGGAGAGGAGGTGTTCAGCTGCAAGAAGGTGTGAATGTCCACCCATTATTCCTGACAAATGGGTAAAAAAAAGGTGCGAATGCCCAACCATACATCATCAAAAGCAGGAGTGGATGTGTTCGGCTACAAGAAGGTGTGAACGTCCAACCAAAGTTTGTAAAAAGCAGTTAAGAAAAGGTTTGAATATCCAACCAAACATAATCAAAAGCGGGAGCATAGCTTTTCGACTGCAAGTAGGTGTGAATGTCAAATCATAATTTGCAAAAAGCTGATGAGAAAGGGTGAGAATGTCCGACTGTTTTTTACAAACCATGGTCGGACTTTCACACATTCTTGTAGCCAAACACATCCGCTCCCGCTATTGATTGTGTACAGTCGGGTATTTTAACCTTTTCTTACCCACTTTTTACCAACTATGGTCGGACATTCACACCGTCTTACAGCGGAACATCTCCGCTCCCGCTTTTGATGGTGTATAGTCAGGCATTTGAACCTTTTCTTACCCGCTTTTTACAAACTATGGTCGGACATTCAAACCTTCTTGTAGCCGAAAACCTCTGCTCCCTCTTTTGATTATACATTGTCGGGCATTCGCACCTTATCTTACCCGCTTTTTACAAACTATAGTCAGACATTCACACCTTGGTGCTGAACCACCTCAGCTCCCTGTTTTGATCATGTATGGTCTGGCAATACTACCTTTTCTTACCCGTTTTTGAGTAATTATGGCTGGACATTCACACCTACTTGCAGCCGAACAGCTCTGCTCCCGCTTTTGATTATGTTTGGTTGGATATTCGAACCTTTTCTTAACTGCTTTTTACAAACTTTGGTCGGACGTTCACACCTTCTTGCAGCCGAACACTTCCGCTCCACCTTTTAGTGTTCTATCACACCTTTTTTTCACCGAATTTTATAGATTATGGTTGGAAATTCTCAACCACTCTCATTTGAAGACCTCTCCTCCCGCTTTTGTTAATATATTTGAACTTTAGTCGGACATTCACACCTTCTTGCAGCTGAACCACCTCCGCTCCCTGATTTGATCATGTATGGTCTGGCAATACTACCTTTTCTTACCCGTTTGTGAGTAATTATGGCTGGACATTCACACCTACTTGCAGCCGAACACCACCTCTCTCGCTTTTGATGATGTATGGACCGGCATTCTTACCTTTTCTAACACATTTTTCAGAAATTACAGTCGGAGATTCACACCTACTCACAGCCGAACAACTCCGCTCCCGCATTTGATGGTGTGCAGTCGGACATTCTCACCCTTTCTCATCAGCTTTTTGCAAATTATGATCAGACATTCACACCTACTTGCAGTCGAAAAGCTATGCTCCCGCTTTTGATTATGTTTGGTTGGATATTCAAACCTTTTCTTAACTGCTTGTTACAAACTTTGGTTGGACGTTCACACCTTCTTGTAGCCGAACACATCCACTCCTGCTTTTGATGATGTATGGTTGGGCATTCGCACCTTTTTTTTACCCATTTGTCAGGAATAATGGGTGGACATTCACACCTTCTTGCAGCTGAACACCTCCTCTCCCACTTATGATCATGTGCGGTTTGATTTTCGAAAATTTTCTTTCATGTTTTCTAGAAATTATTGATGGACATTTAGACCTTCTTGCAGCTGAACACCTCCGCTCCTGCTTTTGATCATACCTTGTCAGGCATTCGCACCATGTCTTACCCGCTTTTTACAAACTTTAGACGAACATTTACACCTTTTTGCAGCCGAACACCACCTCTCTCGCTTTTGATGATGTATGGTCCGGCATTCTTTCCTTTTCTAACACATTTTTCAGCAATTATGGTCGGACATTCACACCTACTCAGAGCCGAACACCTCCGCTCCCGCATTTGATGGTGTATAGTCGGGCATTCTCACCCTTTCGCATCAGCTTTTTGCAGATTATGATCTGACATTCACACCTGCTTTTGATAATGTATGGTTGGGCATTCGCACCTTTTTTTACCCAATTTTTTAGGAATTATGGGTGGACATTCACACCTTCTTGCAGCTGAACACCTCCTCTCCTTCTTATGATCATATGCAGATGATATTCGAAAATTTTCTTTCATGTTTTAAAGCAATTATTGATGGACACTAAGACCTTCTTGCAGCTGAACAACTCTGCTCCCGCTTTTGATGGTGTATAGTCGGGCTTTCGAGCCTTTCCTTCCCGGTTTTTACAAATTATGGTTGGACATTCAGACCTTCTTGCAGCCGAACACCTCCGCTCCCTCTTTTGATCATACATTGTCGGGCATTCGAACCTTTTCTTACCAGCTTTTCACAAACCATGGTTGGACTTTCACACCTTCTTGTAGCCGAACAACTCCGCTCCCGCTATTGATTGTGTACTGTTGGGTATTTTAACCTTTTCTTACCCGCTTTTTACCAACTATGGTCGGACATTCACACCGTCTTACAGCGGAACACCTCCGCTCCGCGCTTTTGATGGTGTATAGTCAGGCATTTGAACCTTTTCTTACCCGCTTTTTACAAACTATGGTCGGACATTTATACATTGTCGGGCATTCGCACCTAATCTTACCCGCTTTTTACAAACTATAGTCAGACATTCACACCTTGGTGCTGAACCACCTCAGCTCCCTGTTTTGATCATGTATGGTCTGGCAATACTAACTTTTCTTACCCGTTTGTGAGTAATTATGGCTGGACATTCACACCTACTTGCAGTCGAACAGCTCTGCTCCCGCTTTTGATTATGTTTGGTTGGATATTCGAACCTTTTCTTAACTGCTTTTTGCAAACTTTGGTCGGACGTTCACACCTTCTTGCAGCCGAACACCTCCGCTTCCGCTTTTGATGGTATATATTCGGGCATTCGAACCTTTTCTTAGCAGCTTTTTACAAACCATGGTTGCACTTTCACACCTTCCTGTAGCCGAAAAACTCCGCTCCCGCTATTGATTGTGTACAGTCAGGTATTTTAACCTTTTCTTACCCGCTTTTTACCAACTATGGTTGGACATTCACACCGTCTTACAGCGGAACACCTCCGCTCCCGCTTTTGATGGTGTAAGGTTGGGCATTCAGACCTTGCATCACCTGCTTTTCACCAAATATAGTAGGACATTCACACCTTCTTGCAGCCGAACACTTCCGCTCCACCTTTTAGTGTTCTATCACACCTTTTTTTTCAGCGCATTTTATAGATTATTTTTGGAAATTCTCAACCACTCTCATCCGAAGACCTCTCCTCCCGCTTTTGTTAATATATTTGAACTTTAGTCGGACATTCACACCTTCTTGCAGCTTAACCACCTCCGCTCCCTGTTTTGATCATGTATGGTATGGCAATACTACCTTTTCTTACCCGTTTGTTAGTAATTATGGCTGAACATTCACACCTACTTGCAGCCGAACACCACCTCTCCCGCTTTTGATGATGTATGGACCGGCATTCTTACCTTTTCTAACACATTTTTCAGCAATTATGGTCGGAGATTCACACTTACTCACAGCCGAACAACTCCGCTCCCGCATTTGATGGTGTATAGTCGGGCATTCTCACCCTTTCTCATCAGCTTTTTGCAAATTATGATCTGACATTCACACCTGCTTTTGATAATGTATGGTTGGGCATTCGCACCTTTTCTTACCCATTTTTCAGTAATTATGGGTGGACATTCACACCTTCTTGCAGCTGAACACCTCCTCTCCCGCTATTGATTGTGTACAGTCGGGTATTTTAACCTTTTCTTACCCACTTTTTACCAAATATGGTCGGACATTCACACCGTCTTACAGCGGAACACCTCTGCTCCCGCTTTTGATGGTGTATAGTAAGGCGCTTGAACCTTTTCTTACCCGCTTTTTACAAACTATGGTCGGACATTCAAACCTTCTTGTAGCCGAAAACCTCCCTCTTTTGATTATACATTGTTGGGCATTCGCACCTTATTTACAAACTATAGTCAGACATTCACACCTTGCAGCTGAGCCACCTCAGCTCCCTGTTTTGATAGTGTATGTTCGGGCATTTGAACCTATTCTTACCCCCTTTTTACAAACTATGCTCGGAGATTCACACCTACTCACAGCCGAACAACTCCGCTCCCGCATTTGATGATGTCTTGTCCGGCATTCTAGTCTCTTCTAACACATTTTTCAGCAATTATGGTCGGACATTCACACCTACTCACAGCCGAACACTTCCGCTCCCGCATTTGATGGTGTATAGCCGGGCATTCTCACCCTTTCTCATCAGCTTTTTGCAAATTATGATCTGACATTCACACCTACTTGCAGTCGAACAGCTCTGCTCCCGCTTTTGATTATGTTTGGTTGGATATTCGAACCTTTTCTTAACTGCTTTTTACAAACTTTGGTCGGACGTTCACACCTTCTTGCAGCCGAACACATCCACTTCCACTTTTGATGGTATATATTCGGGCATTCGAACCTTTTCTTACCCGCTTTTTACAAACCGTGGTTGGACTTTCACACCTTTTTGTAGCCAAACAACTCCGCTCCCACTATTGATTGTGTACAGTCGGGTATTTTAACCTTTTCTTACCCGCTTTTTACCAACTATGGTCGGACATTTACACCTTCTTACAGCGGAACACCTCCGCTCCCTCTTTTGATGGTCTATGTTCGGGCATTCGAACCTTTTCTTACCCGCTTTTTACAAACTATGGTCAGACATTCACACCTTCTTGTAGCCGAACACATCCACTGCTGCTTTTGATGATGTATGGTTGGGCATTCGAACCTACTTGTTTCCCGCTTTTCATTAATTATGGGTGGACATTCACACCTTGTCGCAGCCAAACACCTACGCTAACTGTTTTGATCATGTATGGTTTGACATTCGCACCTTTTCTCACCCACTTTTTACTATGGTTGGCCATTCACAGCTTCCTCTCCACCATACTTGTATGGTGGGATATTCACACCCACTTGCATCCGAAGACCTCCGCCCCCACTTTTGTTGATATTTAGTTTGTCATTCGCACCTTACCCGCTTTTGGCAAACTATGGCCTTCTTGCAGCCAAACACCTCTGATCTCGCTTTTGATGATGTAAGGTTGGGCATTCAGACCTTGCTTCACCTGCTTTTCACCAAATATAGTCGGACTTTCACACCTTCTTGCAGCGGAACACTTCCGCTCCACCTTTTGGTTTTCTATGGGGTATTCACACCTTTTTTTCACCGTATTTTATAGATTATGGTTGGAAATTCTCACCCACTCTCATCCGAAGACCTCTCCTCCCACTTTTGTTAATATATAGTCGGGCATTCGAACCTTTTCTTACCCGCTTTTTACAAATTATGGTCGAACATTCACACCTACTTGCAGCCGAATACTTCCGCTCCACCTTTTAGTGATGTATGGTTGGCATTTGCATCTTTTCTTACCCTCTTTTTATACTGATTGCTGAAGATTAAGTTGTTCTTTCTCAAACTACAAATTTTTTTTAATTGTTGAAACTTGATTTGAAGTGGATAAGTAAGGAGGACAAACAGTTTTAAGTCAGGCTGATAGAAGGAATTAATTTTATAGCAAAATCTGTATTTCATCATATGTCGAGAGATGCTTATTGCTGAAGAAGTTCTTTCTCATTCTACAAAGTGCAACGTTGTTTATCGTTGAAACTTGATTAGACATGAATAAATATGAAGGACAAAGCAGTCTTAACTTAGTTTGAGTTAAGGAATTCGTTTTATATGGAGAATCTGAATTTGTGCATAACTCGTAAAATAGAGCTTATTTTCGGATTCCTGAAGAATGAGTCTGGTTCTTTCTCATAATACAAAGAAGTGAAGAAATAAGGACAAACCGTTTTAAGTCAGTTTGATAGAAGGATTTCATTTTATAGCAAAATCTGTATTCCTTCATATCTCCTCGAGAGAAGCTTATTGCTAAAAATTAGGTCTGGTTCTTTTTCATACTACAAAATACAGTGTTGTTTATTGTTGAAACTAGATTAGAAGTAGATAAATATGAAGGACAAAGCAGTTTGAACTTGGTTTGAGAGAAGGAATTAATTTTATTGCAAAATCCAAATTCATGCATAACTCGTCAAATAGATAATGATGTGTCGTTCGTGAGCGATTCGTTCGATATGAACAAATTTTTTATATGACTCGGGAGTAACGAGTTGTCTCAGTGAGTGATTCGTTCATTTTCATGCAGTACCCTTCCTCACCCCATGTCAGGCGGCAGCTTCATAAGCTCAGTCAGCAGGACAGGAAACAGTATTGATTCGTTCACGACTCAACTCCTCGGGTGACGGGTCCTCGCACAGGAAACAGTATTGATTCGTTCATGACTCAACTCCTTGGCTGACGGGTCCTCGCACAGGAAACAGTATTGATTCGTTTACGACTAAACTCCTTGGGTCTTCGTTCATTTGTCACGTTTCAAATTCTACGTTTCATTTGACAGGCTGAAGAGCAGTAGGCACAACAGTTTGTCCACAAACCGGATCATTAATCTCATAGACTATTCTAGCATCAACAACTTGGAAACCACAATCTACTCTCTAGATGCAGAAAAAGCATTTGATCGAGTGAACTGGAAATTTTTATTCGCAGCATTAAACAAATTCGGGTTTGGGTCACACTTCATCAACTGGATAAGGATATTATATAGCTCCCCAAATGCAAGTGTCAGGACAAATGATCAAACTTCTCCAAGCTTCAGTCTGCAGAGAGGTACAAGACAGGGTTGCCCACTTTCTCCCTCACTTTTAGCTATTTTCATCAAACCTTTAGCAGCTTCTATCAGACAAGATAGAAATATTAAAGGCATCCAATCCCAAAATATTAAGCATAAAATAAGTCTTTATGCTGATGATGTATTACTTTTCCTTCAGAACTCACAGACGTCTCTCACTCACACGATCACACTCATAAATAAATTCTCAGCACTTTCTGACTACTCTATCAACTGGTCTAAGACCACAGTTCTGCCCATTAACTGCAGGGTCCAGAATATACCTGCGATCACTTTACAGTCAGGAAATATTAGATATTTAGGCATAAACATTTCCTCCAGGCTCTCAGAGTTAACAAAGCTAAATTATGTGCAATTATTAAAGACTTATTAAAGAAAGTAGAGGACGATCTCTCTCGTTGGAAGTCCTTACCTATATCACTTATGGGGAGAGTTACAACCATTAAAATGATGATACTACCAAAAGTTAACTATTTGTTCTCAATGATCCCCATAAAACCATCTGCTACTTGGTTTAAGTCACTAGATTCATGCATCTCCAAATTTCTGTGGAAAAACAAACCACCACGTATTAGTTTAAAAACCCTACAGAAGACCAAGGACTGTGGTGGATTAGATTTACCTCATTTTCAGCACTATTCCTTAGCCAATAGGTTACAGTATATATCAAAATGGTTTAAACCTAGCCCAATAGATGAACCATGGATAAATATAGAACAAGCATTGTGTGATAATCTGGAAATCTCTGACCTGCCACTTATTAGTCAAAACGTAAAAAATCACAAATGTTTCAAAAGCATTAACATCATCACCTCTCTGACAGCCTGGTTGGAATTTCTTAAAATAACAAAGTCCTCACTTGTCCCGTGTAAGCTTACACCCATCTGGAACAATCCTCACATACTGCAAAACAAAAAAATGCTAAACTTTCCTCTGTGGAAGATCAAAGGAATCAAACATCTGGGACATATAATCCAAAATGGAAATTTTATTTCATTTGATGAGCTCATATCACAACATGAGATAAGCAGCAATAAATTCCTAGAATATCAACAACTTAAGTCTTTAATAACAAAGAAATATATCCTCCACCAACCAGACTTACAACTCCCGACTAGGGTAGCAGAATTTCTAAGCATCTGCACCCCAAAACTACTATCAAAAATATATAAATTATTGTCTAAGATAGATGACACAATGTCTCTTCCATCCTCAAAATGGGAGGCAGATTTATCCATCAGTTCTAGTCATAGCTTCTGGCCACAAATATGTTTGAACACCTTACAGCTCATACAATACAAAATCCTTCATAGAACACACTATACAGGACAAAGGATGTTCAGGATGGGTCTAACACACTCAAACATCTGCTCACATTGCACAGATAACACACCTGATGATTATGCACACGCTTTGTGGTTTTGTGCGCCTGTCCAGAAGTTCTGGCTTGGGGGGTGTTCGGTGGTGTGTAGTGGATGGGGCCACGTAGGTGGTGCCCTTTTGTTGCACTTTGCAGTTTGGCTTATAAGTTTGGCTGCCCCTCAATTTTAATTGCTCACTATTAGAAAATATTGAAGAGCCAGAAGGGTGGGGGGAGGGGTCTTCTTCGCACACCCCTGCTTCCTTGTTGCTGCTCGGGGCGGGAGGGGCCAGGAGGATTAATTAATTGTTCTGCTGGTTAGGGGTCTGTGGTGGCTGGGGGGCTGCTGGCCCCCTGGTGTGCCCGCTGCACTACACCCCAGTGGAGTCGAGGGAGGGAGGACGTGTGGATGTGTGGTAATGATTGGGCCTGGATCTGGGACTTTCTGTCGCCTGGCCTGCCTGTGCTTCTCCCGATGGGGGGGCAGCGTTGCCTCTCCCCGCTGCTCGCGACTTCACCCACCTCTGCCCTATGCTTATGGGGGCTCTTTCCGGGGGCTTCCTCTGCAGTCTTCTGGGTGGATGCGTGGTTGCCCCTGCGGTGGGCTTCCTGGGTTCTGTGCTCTGTGGGGGCTGCTGGTGGCCTGGGTCTTGTGGCCCTCCCTGTCTGCTTCTGATTGCTTGGGGGGGCTGTGGATTGTGGCCCTGTACGCTTATACACTCATAACTAAGCACGGTTATCATGTAGGTCCTGTGCCATGGGTGTTGCATGTTCTCACACACGCACACACACATTCATTAGTCCAGTAGCATGGTCACTAAGCAGTTGATGTATTATCATGTCGTCTCAGGTCATCTATATCCACAGCTGTGTTGTATGCGATTGCCACTTCTTGTGCTTGTTTTTCTTTGTTTGTGTGTTTGTTTTTTCTCTGCTTGTCTGCTTTCAGGTGCTCCTGGTGGCGCTAAGGCTGTATTCCCCTCAGAGGCCATGGATTGCTGTCTGTTTTGTTTTTTACAGGTGTAGCAGCTGGTTGTCTGGTTTTTGTTTCTATTTTTGTTCTGTTTCCTCTTCTTTCCTCTTCTTCTTTCCTTGTCCCCCGGTCCGGTTCAGTTCTATTACATGTCATATATTGTAAACAGAAATAAATAAATGGG
Source organism: Leuresthes tenuis (assembly GCF_036924035.1). Classification (NCBI taxonomy): domain Eukaryota; kingdom Metazoa; phylum Chordata; class Actinopteri; order Atheriniformes; family Atherinopsidae; genus Leuresthes; species Leuresthes tenuis. The sequence continues at coordinate 10,148,030 of NW_027325366.1, forward strand.
CATCAAAGGGAGCTTTACATTTATAAAACTTCCCTTGGCAAAGCAAATCATTTTGGCATCAAAGGTATTCAGACTACAATTCTGCTGCCATAATGCTGAACAGGACAAGGGGAAAAAAAAAAAAAAAAAGTAAAGAAGACAGTGTGTTTATCAACTATGGAATTAGAAGATTTACAAAAATGGTCAAGTGCTAGATCTTCATCTGGGATTTTAACAGTGTCATGAGTATAACTATTCAACAGATCAGTTTTTAAAAAAGCCTGCTCATGGAGATGTTTCAGGATCTGGATACCAAGCGTGGACCTAATGTTTTCATTTTTGCAATTCTGATACAGGCTATTGAGCAGCGATAACTAACACCAAGTTCAGACACTGCGGATTTTCTACCTTTGATTTGTTAAGATTGAGCCAATCAGGGACAACCTTGAAGGATCTCTTAAGTTTGGTTTTGTAGGATCAGTAATTACCTGAGAAAGGTTGATATCGGTACACACCTTTTTTTAAATGATCAGAGGCAGAGTTCAACTTGTTTAAATTAAAATTGCCACACAGAGATTGGGTTTAGGCCACATGCACACAGAATGACATCAACAAATACAAGAAATATTAAACATTTACACATAGATTTTTGAATACATGTAGAGGAATGATACTTTGAAATGTGCTCATTGCGGAGTTATGATCAGTTGAGTAAGAAGGTTGAACTATTCTGGGAAAGAGGTTCTATTCCCTGATATAGAAGGTTTCGCTAACGCATTAGAATTGTTTTACTATTTTCATATGCATGTGCAATGAAGAATTGCTTGCTGGTGATAAATGCAAAGAAGAACAGCTTACACATAGATGCTCACATATAGGCTGCTGAATGCAATGAAGACCTGCTTATCCAGTAAAGTTCAATGTCAATGTGTAATATTCAATTAGAATTTGCAAAACAGTGAAGTTAAACAATGAATGGGTCCATAGTCGGTATGAGAAGACTACAGGAATATTTACCTGGGTGTACGTTCAAACAGAGATGAGAAAATTGCGATAAATAATTGTTTGTTTGTTTGTTAGTATGTATATGGATGTTATGTGTATAAACTGTGTTGAGTTATAGTTACTCAGTAGTGTCTCAGTGAAACAACCGACGGGGGAAGCCTTGCGGTGACAACAAAAGCAGTGTTTTACTGATCAGTCAAGTTGCTCCAGTGTACTCCATACAAACTGGTTGGCTACTGAAGGGATAGAAAATGGGGAATACCTGTTTTAAAGCAAACAAGGAATTAGATGGGAAAAATACATGTTTTAACGGGACCCAGACAATATTAAATACTCAGACAGATGGGAGAAGAAGTGTAGTTTTGTATGAAATCACAAAATTATTACATAAAATTTGTGAAATCAATTGAAGAATGCCTTTCTGAAGAGCTGTTTACCACAGATGAGCAGCTCTGCGACCAAGCACATTGTAGATCGCTTTACTGCCAAAATGATCTAATTTAATGGATTGGTTTAGACATGCATAACAGCATTTTAAGAACAAAGAGAGAAACAAAAAGAGACAACGCTTCATGGTGGAAGGTGATGTATAAATAACTGTGTATATGATGAAGGAGAGACCATTTGAGCAGCACAGCCATTTCGCAGCACAGGGACAGCATTCCAAGTTAAAGGATCTCCCACGTGGTATCACCTGTCACACTGTGTCAAGGCATCAAAAGAAGAAAAAATCACCAAACTCAAGGACAAAGACACGAAGACTCCGGTGAACGAAGAGAGGACTGACAAATCAGAAATACAAAAGGATGCTGTAGCCTATTGGCTAAGAAAATAGTGCTGAAAATTAGGTAAATCTAATCCACCACTGTCCTTGGTCTTCTGTAGGATTTTTAAACTAATACGTGGTGGTTTGTTTTTCCACAGAAATTTGGAGATGCATGAATCTAGTGACTTAAACCAAGTAGCAGATGGTTTTATGGGGATAGTTGAGAACAAATAGTTAACTTTTGGTAGTATCATCATTTTAATGGTTGTAACTCTCCCCATAAGTGATATAGGTAAGGACTTCCAACGAGAGATATCGTCCTCTACTCTCTTTAATAATTGCACATAATTTAGCTTTGTTAGCTCTGAGAGCCTGGAGGAAATGTTTATGCCTAAATATCTAATATTTCCTGACTGTAAAGTGATCGCAGGTATATTCTGGACCCTACAGTTAATGGGCAGAACTGTGGTCTTAGACCAGTTGATAGAGTAGTCAGAAAGTGCTGAGAATTTATTTATGAGTGTGATTGTGTGAGTGAGAGACGTCTGTGAGTTCTGAAGGAAAAGTAATACATCATCAGCATAAAGACTTATTTTATGCTCAATACTTTGGGATTGGATGTCTTTGATATTTCTATCTTGTCTGATAGAAGCTGCTAAAGGTTTGATGAAAATAGCAAAAAGTGAGGGAGAAAGTGGGCAACCCTGTCTTGTACCTCTCTGCAGACTGAAGCTTGGAGAAGTTTGATCATTTGTCCTGACACTTGCATTTGGGGAGCTATATAATATCCTTATCCGGTTGATGAAGTGTGACCCAAACCCAAATTTGTTTAATGCTGCGAATAAAAATTTCCAGTTCACTCCATCAAATGCTTTTTCTGCATCTAGAGAGTCGATTGTGGTTTCCAAGTTGTTGATGGTAGAATAGTCTATGAGATTAATGATCCGGTTTGTGAACGAACTGTTGTGCCTACTGCTCTTCAGCCTGTCAAATGAAACGTAGAATTTGAAACGTGACAAATGAACGAAGACCCAAGGAGTTGAGTCGTAAACAAATCAGTACTTTTTCCTGTGCGAGGACCCGTCAGCCGAGGAGTTGAGTCATGAACGAATCAATACTGTTTCCTGTGCGAGGACCCGTCACCCGAGGAGTTGAGTCGTGAACGAATCAATACTGTTCCCTGTCCTGCTGACTGAGCTTATGAAGCTGCCGCCTGCCATGTGGTGAGTAAGGGTACTGCATGAAAATGAACGAATCACTCACTGAGACAACTCGTTACTCCCGAGTCATATAAAAAATTAGTTCATATCGAACGAATCGCTCACGAACGACACATCACTATCTATTTGACGAGTTATGCATGAATTCCGATTTTGCAATAAAATTAATTCCTTCTCTCAAACCAAGTTCAAACTGCTTTGTCCTTCATATTTATCTACTTCTAATCTAGTTTCAACAATAAACAACACTGTATTTTGTAGTATGAAAAAGAAACAGACCTAATTTTCAGCAATAAGCTTCTCTCGAGGAGATATGAAAGAATACAGATTTTGCTTTAAAATGAAATCCTTCTATCAAACTTACTTAAAACGGTTTGTCCTTATTTCTTCACTTCTGATGAAGTTTCAACAATAAACAACAAACTTTGTATTATGAGAAAGAACCAGACTCATTCTTCAGGAATCCGAAAATAAGCTCTATTTTACGAGTTATGCACGAATTTGGATTCTCCTATAAAACGAATTCCTTAACTCAAACCAAGTTAAGACTGCTTTGTCCTTCATATTTATTCATGTCTAATCAAGTTTCAACGATAAACAACGTTGTACTTTGTAGAATGAGAAAGAACTTCTTCAGCAATAAGCATCTCTCGACATATGACGAAATACAGATTTTGCTATAAAATTAATTCCTTCTATCAGCCTGACTTAAAACTGTTTGTCCTCCTTATTTATCCACTTCAAATCAAGTTTCAACAATAAAAAAAAAATTGTAGTTTGAGAAAGAACAACTTAATCTCCAGCAATCAGTATAAAAAGAGGATAAGAAAAGGTGCAAATGCCAACCATACATCACTAAAAGGTGGAGCGGAAGTATTCGGCTGCAAGTAGGTGTGAATATTCGACCATAATTTGTAAAAAGCGGGTAAGAAAAGGTTCGAATGCCCGACTATATATTAACAAAAGTGGGAGGAGAGGTCTTCGGATGAGAGTGGGTGAGAATTCCCAACCATAATCTATAAAATGCGGTGAAAAAAAGGTGTGAATACCCCATAGAACACTAAAAGGTGAAGCGGAAGTGTTCGGCTGCAAGAAGGTGTGAATGTCCGACTATATTTGGTGAAAAGCAGGTGAAGCAAGGTCTGAATGCCCAAACTTACATCATCAAAAGCGAGATCAGAGTTGTTTGGCTGCAAGAAGGCCATAGTTTGCCAAAAGCGGCTAAGGTGCGAATGACCGATTATACACCATCAACAAAAGTGGGGGCGGAGGTGTTCAGCTGCAAGAAGGTCTGAATGTCCAACAATAATTGCTAGAAAACATGAAAGAGAATTTTCGAATATCAAACCGCACATGATCATAAGCGGGAGAGGAGGTGTGCAGCTGCAAGAAGGTGTGAGTGTCCAACCATAATTACTGAAAAATGGGTAAGAAAAGGTGCGAATGCCCAACCATGCATCATCAAAAGCAGGAGTGGATGTGTTCGGCTACAAGAAGGTTTGAATGTCCGACGATAGTTTGTAAAAAGCGGGTAAGAAAAGGTTCGAATGCCCGAACATACACCATCAAAAGAGGGAGCGGAGGTGTTCCGCTGTAAGAAGGTGTGAATGTCAGACCATAGTTGGTAAAAAGCGGGTAAGAAAAGATTAAAATACCCAACTGTACACAATCAATACCGGGAGCGGAGTTGTTAGGCTACTAAAAGATGTGAAAGTCTGACCCTGGTTTGTAAAAAGCGGGTAAGAAAAGCTGCGAATGCCCGACAATGTATGATTAAAAGAGGGAGCGGAGGTTTTCGGCTGCAAGAAGGTCTGAATGTCCAACCATAATTTGTAAAAACCGGGGAAGAAAAGGCTCGAAAGCCCGACTATACACCATCAAAAGCGGAAGCGGAGGTATTCAGCTGAAAGAAGGTCTGAATGTCCATCAATAATTGCTAGAAAACATGAAAGAAAATTTTCGAATATAAAACCACACATGATCATAAGTGGGAGAGGAGGTGTTCAGCTGCAAGAAGGTGTGAATATCCACCCATAATTACTGAAAAATGGGTAAGAAAAGGTGCGAATGCCCAACCATATATCATCAAAAGCAGGAGTGGATGTGTTCGGCTACAAGAAGGTTTGAATGTCCGACCATAGTTTGTAAAAAGCGGGTAAGAAAAGGTTCGAATGCCCGAACATACACCATCAAAAGAGGGAGCGGAGCCGTTCCGATGTAAGACGGTGTGAATGTCCGACCATAGTTGGTAAAAAGCTGGTAAGAAAAGGTTAAAATACCTGACTGTACACAATCAAAAGAGGGAGCGGAGATGTTCTGCTACAAGAAGGTGTGAAAGTCCGACCATGGTTTGTAAAAAGCTGGTAAGAAAAGGTTCGTATGCCCGAATATACACCATCAAAAGCGGAAGAGGAGGTGTTCGGCAGCAAGAAGGTGTGAATGTCGGACCATAGTTGGTAAAAAGTGGGTAAGAAAAGGTTTGAATGCCCGAATATATACCATCAAAAGTGGAAGAGGAGGTGTTCGGCTGCAAGAAGGTGTGAACGTCCAACCAAAGTTTGTAAAAAGCAGTTAAGAAAAGGTTCAAATATCCAACCAAACATAATCAAAAGCGGTAGCAGAGCTGTTCGACTGCAAGTAGGTGTGAATGTCAGATCATAATTTGCAAAAAGCTGATGAGAAAGGGTGAGAATGCCCGACTAAACACAATCAAATGCGGGAGCAGAGGTGTTCGTCTGTGAGTAGGTGTGAATGTCCGACCATAAATGCTGAAAAATGTTTTAGAAAAGGTAAGAATGCCGGACCATACATCATCAAAAGCGGGAGCAGAGCTGTTCGACTGCAAGTAGGTGTGAATGTCAGATCATTATTTGCAAAAAGCTGATGAGAAAGGGTGAGAATGCCCGACTATACACCATCAAATGCGGGAGCGGTACTGTTCGGCTGTGAGTAGGTTTGAATGTCCGACCATAATTGCTGAAAAATGTGTTAGAAAAGAATGCCGGACAATACATCATCAAAAGCGGGAGAGGTGGTGTTCGGTTGCAAGTAGGTGTGAATGTCCAGCCATAATTACTCACAAACGGGTAAGAAAAGGTAGTATTGCCAGACCATACATTATCAAAACAGGGAGCGGAGGTGGTTCAGCTGCAAGGTGTGAATGTCTGACTAAAGTTTGTAAAAAGAGGGTAAGACAAGGTGCGAATGCGCGACAATGTATGATCAAAAGCGGGAGTGGATATGTTCGGCTACAAGATTTGAATGTCCGAGCATAGTTTGTAAAAGGCGGGTAAGAAAAGGTTCGAATGCCCGAACATACACCATCAAAAGAGGGAGCGGAGGCGTTCCGCTGTAAGAAGGTGTGAATGTCCGACCATAGTTGGTAAAAAGTGGGTAAGAAAAGGTTAAAATACCCGACTGTACACAATCAAAAGAGGGAGCGGAATTGTTCAGCTACAAGAAGGTGTGAAAGTTAGACCATGGTTTGTAAAAAGCGGGTAAGAAAAGGTTCGTATGCCCGAATATACACCATCGAAAGCGGAAGCGGAGGTGTTCGGCTGCAAGAAGGTGTGAACGTCTGACCAAAGTTTGTAAAAAGCAGTTAAGAAAAGGTTCGAATATCTAACCTAACATAATCAAAAGCGGGAGTAGAGCTGTTCGACTGCAAGTAGGTGTGAATGTCAGATCATAATTTGCAAAAAGCTGATGAGAAAGGGTGAGAATGCCAGACTATACACCATCAAATGCAGTAGCGGAGTTGTTACATGATCAAAACAGGAAGCAGAGGTGGTTCAGCTGCAAGAAGGTGTGAATGTCCGACTAAAGTTAAAAATATTTTTAAAAAAGTGGGAGGAGAGGTCTCCGGATGAGAGTGGTTGAGAATTTACAACCATAATCTATAAAATGCGGTAAAAAAAAAGGTGTGATAGAACACTAAAAGGTGGATCGGAAGTGTTCGGCTGCAAGAAGGTGTGAATGTCCGACTATATTTGGTGAAAAGCAGGTCTGAATGCCCAACCTTACATCATCAAAAGCGAGATCAGAGGTTTTTGGCTGCAAGAAGGCCATAGTTTGCCAAAAGCGGGTAAGGTGCGAATGACCGACTAAATATCAACAAAAGTGGGGACGGAGTTCTTCGGATGCAAGTGGGTGTGAATATCCCACCATACAAGTATGGTGGAGAGGAAGCTGTGAATGGCCAACCATAGTAAAAAGCGGGTGAGAAAAGGTGCGAATGTCAAACCATACATGATCAAAACAGTTAGCGTAGGTGTTTGGCTGCGACAAGGTGTGAATGTCCACCCATAATTAATGAAAAGCGGGAAACAAGTAGGTTCGAATGCCCAACCATACATCATCAAAAGCAGGATTGGATGTGTTCGGCTACAAGAAGGTTTGAATGTCTGACCATAGTTTGTAAAAAGCGGGAAAGAAAAGGTTTGAATGCCCGAACATACACCATCAAAAGAGGGAGCGGAGGTGTTCCGCTGTAAGAAGGTGTGAATGTCCGACCATAGTTGATAAAAAGCGGGTAAGAAAAGGTTAAAATACCCAACTGTACACAATCAATAACGGGAGTGGAGTTGTTCGGCTACTAAAAGGTGTGAAAGTCCGACCATGGCTTGTAAAAAGCGGGTAAGAAAAGATGCGAATGCCCGACAATGTATGATCAAAAGAGGGAGCAGAGGTTTTCGGCTGCAAGAATGTCTGAATGTCCAACCATAATTTGTAAAAACCGGGGAAGAAAAGGCTCGAAAGCCCGACTATACACCATCAAAAGCAAGAGCGGAGGTGTTCAGCTGCAAGAAGGTCTGAATGTCCACCAATAATTACTGAAAAATGGTTAAGAAAAGGTGCGAATGCCCAACCATACATCATAAAAAGCAGGAGGGGATGTGTTTGGATACAAGAAGGTTTGAATGTCCGACTATAGTTTGTAAAAGGCGGGTAAGAAAAGGTTCGAATGCCTGAACATACACCATCAAAAGAGGGAGCGGAGGTGTTCCGCTGTAAGAAGGTGTGAATGTCCGACCATAGTTGGTAAAAAGTGGGTAAGAAAAGGTTAAAATTCCCGACTGTACACAATCAAAAGAGGGAGCGGAGTAGTTCAGCTACAAGAAGGTGTGAAAGTCCGACCATGGTTTGTAAAAAGCGGATAAGAAAAGTTTCGTATGCCCGAATATAAACCATCAAAAGCGGAAGCGGAAGTGTTCGGCTTCAAGAAGACGTGAACATCCGACCAAAGTTTGTAAAAAGCAGTTAAGAAAAGGTTCGAATATTCAACCAAACATAATCAAAAGCGGGAGCAGAGCTGTTCGACTGCAAGTAGGTGTGAATGTCAGATCATAATTTGCAAAAAAGCTGATGAGAAAGGGTGAGAATGCCCGACTATACACCATCAAATGCGGGAGTGGAGTTCTTCGGCTTTGAGTAGGTGTGAATGTCAAACCATAATTACTCACAAACGCGTAAGAAAAGTTAGTATTGCCAGACCATACATGATCAAAACAGGGAGCGGAGGTGGTTCAGCTGCAAGAAGGTGTGAATGTCCGACTAAAGTTTATAAAAAGCGGGTAAGAAAAGGTTCGAATGCCTGAACATACACCATCAAAAGAGGGAGCGGAGGTGTTCCGCTGTAAGAAGGTGGGAATGTCCGACCATAGTTGGTAAAAAGCTGGGAAGAAGAGGTGAAAATACCCGACTGTACTCAATAAAAAGAGGGAGCGGAGTAGTTCAGCAACAAAGTGTGAATGTCCGAGCATGGTTTGTAAAAAGCGGGTAAGAAAAGGTTCGTATGCCTGAATATACACCATAAAAAGCAGAAGCGGAGGTGTTCGGCTTCAAGAAGACGTGAACATCCGTCCAAAGTTTGTAAAAAGCAGATAAGAAAAGGTTCGAATATCCAACCAAACATAATCAAAAGCGGGAGCAGAGCTGTTCGACTGCAAGTAGGTGTGAATGTCAGATCATAATTTGCAAAAAGCTGATTAGAAAGGGTGAGAATTCCCGACTATACACCATCAAATGCGGGTGCGGAGTTGTTCGGCTGTGAGTAGGTGTGAATCTCCAACCATAATTGCTGAAAAATGTGTTAGAAAAGGTAAGAATGCCGGTCCATATATCATTAAAAGCGGGAGAGGTGGTGTTCGGCTGCAAGTAGGTGTGAATGTCCAGCCATAATTACTCACAAACGGGTAAGAAAAGGCAGTATTGCCAGACCATACATGATCAAAACAGGGAACGGAGGTGGTTCAGCTGCAAGAAGGTGTGAATGTCCCACTAAAGTTTATAAAAAGCGGGTAAGAAAACGTTTGTATGCCCAAATATACACCATCAAAAGCGGAAGCGGAGGTGTTCGGCTGCAAGAAGGTGTGAACGTCCGACCAAAGTTTGTAAAAAGCAGTTAAGAAAAGTTTCGAATATCCAACCAAACATAATCAAAAGCGTGAGCAGAGCTGTTCGACTGCAAGTAGGTGTGAATGTCAGATCATAATTTTAAAAAAGCTGATGAGAAAGGGTGAGAATGCCCGACTATACACCAACAAATGCGGGAGCGGAGTTGTTCGTCTGTGACTTGGAAACCACAATCGACTCTCTAGATGCAGAAAAAGCATTTGATGGAGTGAACTGGAAATTTTTATTCGCAGCATTAAACAAATTTGGGTTTGGGTCACACTTCATCAACCGGATAAGGATATTATATAGCTCCCCAAATGCAAGTGTCAGGACAAATGATCAAACTTCTCCAAGCTTCAGTCTGCAGAGAGGTATAAGACAGGGTTGCCCACTTTCTCCCTCACTTTTTGCTATTTTCATCAAACCTTTAGCAGCTTCTATCAGACAAGATAGAAATATCAAAGACATCCAATCCCAAAGTATTGAGCATAAAATAAGTCTTTATGCTGATGATGTATTACTTTTCCTTCAGAACTCACAGACGTCTCTCACTCACACAATCACACTCATAAATAAATTCTCAGCACTCTCTGACTACTCTATCAACTGGTCTAAGACCACAGTTCTGCCCATTAATTGTAGGGTCCAGAATATACCTGCGATCACTTTACAGTCAGGAAATATTAGATATTTAGGCATAAACATTTCCTCCAGGCTCTCAGAGCTAACAAAGCTAAATTATGTGCAATTATTAAAGAGAGTAGAGGACGATCTCTCTCGTTGGAAGTCCTTACCTATATCACTTATGGGGAGAGTTACAACCATTAAAATGATGATACTACCAAAAGTTAACTATTTGTTCTCAACGATCCCCATAAAACCATCTGCTACTTGGTTTAAGTCACTAGATTCATGCATCTCCAAATTTCTGTGGAAAAACAAACCACCACGTATTAGTTTAAAAATCCTACAGAAGACCAAGGACAGTGGTGGATTAGATTTACCTCATTTTCAGCACTATTCCTTAGCCAATAGGCTACAGCATCCTTTTGTATTTCTGATTTGTCAGTCCTCTCTCTTCGTTCACCGGAGTCTTCGTGTCTTTGTCCTTGAGTTTGGTGATTTTTTCTTCTTTTGATGCCTTGACACAGTGTGACAGGTGATACCACGTGGGCGATCCTTTAACTTGGACTGCTGTCCCTGTGCTGCGAAATGGCTGTGCTGCTCAAATGGTCTCTCCTTCATCATATACACAGTTATTTATACATCACCTTCCACCATGAAGCGTTGTCTCTTTTTGTTTCTCTCTTTGTTCTTAAAATGCTGTTATGCATGTCTAAACCAATCCATTAAATTAGATCATTTTGGCAGTAAAGCGATCTACAATGTGCTTGGTCGCAGAGCTGCTCATCTGTGGTAAACAGCTCTTCAGAAAGGCATTCTTCAATTGATTTCACTAATTTTATGTAATAATTTTGTGATTTCATACAAAACTACACTTCTTCTCCCATCTGTCTGAGTATTTAATATTGTCTGGGTCCCGTTCAAACATGTATTTTTCCCATCTAATTCCTTGTTTGCTTTAAAACAGGTATTCCCCATTTTCTATCCCTTCAGTAGCCAACCAGTTTGTATGGAGTACACTGGAGCAACTTGACTGATCAGTAAAACACTGCTTTTGTTGTCACCGCAAGGCTTCCCCCGTCGGTTGTTTCACTGAGACACTACTGAGTAACTATAACTCAACACAGTTTATACACATAACATTCATATACATACTAACAAACAAACAAACAATTATTTATCGCAATTTTCTCATCTCTGTTTGAGCGTACACCCAGGTAAATATTCCTGTAGTCTTCTCATACCGACTATGGACCCATTCATTGTTTAACTTCACTGTTTTGCAAATTCTAATTGAATATTACACATTGACATTGAACTTTACTGGATAAGCAGGTCTTCATTGCATTCAGCAGCCTATATGTGAGCATCTATGTGTAAGCTGTTCTTCTTTGCATTTATCACCAGCAAGCAATTCTTCATTGCACATGCATATGAAAATAGTAAAACAATTCCACTGCGTTAGCGAAACCTTCTATATCAGGAGTGTCCATCATGATGCTGGCAATAGAACCTCTTTCCCAGAATAGTTCAACCTTCTTACTCAACTGATCATAACTCCGCAATGAGCACATTTCAAAGTATCATTCCTCTACATGTATTCAAAAATATATGTGTAAATGTTTAATATTTCTTGTATTTGTTGATGTCATTCTGTGTGCATGTGGCCTAAACCCAATCTCTGTGTGGCAATTTTAATTTAAACAAGTTGAACTCTGCCACTGTTCATTTAAAAAAAGGTGTGTACCGATATCAACCTTTCTCAGGTAATTACTGATCCTACAAAACCAAACTTAAGAGATCCTTCAAGGTTGTCCCTGATTGGCTCAATCTTAACAAATCAAAGGTAGAAAATCCGCAGTGTCTGAACTTGGTGTTAGTTATCGCTGCTCAATAGCCTGTATCAGAATTGCAAAAATGAAAACATTAGGTCCACGCTTGGTATCCAGATCCTGAAACATCTCCATGAGCAGGCTTTTTTTAAAACTGATCTGTTGGATAGTTATACTCATGACACTGTTAAAATCCCAGATGAAGATCTAGCACTTGTCAATTTTTGTAAATCTTCTAATTCCATAGTTGATAAACACACCCCTTTTAAAAAGTATAGAACTTAGAACAGGTCTAGTCCCTGGCTTTCGGCAGAACTGTCTTCTTTACTTTTTTTTTTTTTTTCCCCTTGTCCTGTTCAGCATTATGGCAGCAGAATTGTAGTCTGAATACCTTTGATGCCAAAATGATTTGCTTTGCCAAGGGAAGTTTTATAAATGTAAAGCTCCCTTTGATGCCCATTTATTTATTTCTGTTTACAATATATGACATGTAATAGAACTGAACCGGACCGGGGGACAAGGAAAGAAGAAGAGGAAAGAAGAGGAAACAGAACAAAAATAGAAACAAAAACCAGACAACCAGCTGCTACACCTGTAAAAAACAAAACAGACAGCAATCCATGGCCTCTGAGGGGAATACAGCCTTAGCGCCACCAGGAGCACCTGAAAGCAGACAAGCAGAGAAAAAACAAACACACAAACAAAGAAAAACAAGCACAAGAAGTGGCAATCGCATACAACACAGCTGTGGATATAGATGACCTGAGACGACATGATAATACATCAACTGCTTAGTGACCATGCTACTGGACTAATGAATGTGTGTGTGTGTGTGTGTGAGAACATGCAACACCCATGGCACAGGACCTACATGATAACCGTGCTTAGTTATGAGTGTATAAGCGTACAGGGCCACAATCCACAGCCCCCCCAAGCAATCAGAAGCAGACAGGGAGGGCCACAAGACCCAGGCCACCAGCAGCCCCCACAGAGCACAGAACCCAGGAAGCCCACCGCAGGGGCAACCACGCATCCACCCAGAAGACTGCAGAGGAAGCCCCCGGAAAGAGCCCCCATAAGCATAGGGCAGAGGCCCTCCGGGAGCCAGGGGCAACAGCCCACCGACCCCGCCAGGCCCCGGCCGCCCAGACATGGGCCGTGCACTGGACCCGGGCCCCAGGAGCCCGAGCGCCCCCAAACCCCCCGGCAGAGGCCCCACCCAATACCCAGGAGGGCCAAGCGCCCCAGACACCCACACAGTGGGTCAGCGCCTGCCCCAGCGCCCCTGGCCACGTGCCCTGGGAGTCAAGACGTGCCCACAGGTGGGTGAAGTCGCGAGCAGCGGGGAGAGGCAACGCTGCCCCCCCATCGGGAGAAGCACAGGCAGGCCAGGCGACAGAAAGTCCCAGATCCAGGCCCAATCATTACCACACATCCACACGTCCTCCCTCCCTCGACTCCACTGGGGTGTAGTGCAGCGGGCACACCAGGGGGCCAGCAGCCCCCCAGCCACCACAGACCCCTAACCAGCAGAACAATTAATTAATCCTCCTGGCCCCTCCCGCCCTGAGCAGCAACAAGGAAGCAGGGGTGTGCGAAGAAGACCCCTCCCCCCACCCTTCTGGCTCTTCAATATTTTCTAATAGTGAGCAATTAAAATTGAGGGGCAGCCAAACTTATAGAACTGGGAGCGCAGCCCTCTGGGCAGCCTACATACCCAAAGAGCCCCGCCCACCAGATGCTAATCAGTGTAACCACCCCCCAAGACCTAATGTGTGTGTGTGAGTGTGTTTGATAAGTAGTAATGTCTAACACAGGGGCGGGGAACTGCAAAGTGCAACAAAAGGGCACCACCTACGTGGCCCCATCCACTACACACCACCGAACACACACGCCCCCAAAACCCTTCATGTGTGAGTGTGTGCTGTGTAAAGGAGCCAGAAGGGAGAGGGGTATGGGGATATACACCGGGGGAGCTACTCTCCCCCAGAGAGGGCAGCCAGGGACTGGCTGCAATAGGCATCCCCGCTACCTGGGAGCCAACACAGGGCAGGAGGGCCTGATGTCCACCAGGCTCGGGGCCTGCAGCGACCATATTCCGGGAGCTACTCTACCCCCAGAAGGTACCCATCCCGCCCCACCCCACTCAACCCAACCCCACCCTGGAGGACCTCTACAAAAAACAAACAAACAACAACAAAAAACAAACAAACAAACCACCCGGTCACACCAGTCGCAGCAGCCCAGGCCTGAGACCCACCATCACCCAAGCGAAAAGCACCCCCCCCCCCCCCCCCCCCCCCCCACCGCACGCCCAAGCACCCTGAAAAAAAAACAACCATCTGCGGACACCTTGGAGCGCCCAGCCCCCAGGGCCCAGGCCCACCACCACCACGCACGCCAGAGCGGCCCGGCCACCCGGCATAGAGCCAGCAGCCACCACCTGCAAGCCCCCAAAATTGCCCTCCAAGCCCGCCACACAGTCCCCCCCAGCAATGACCAACCCGGTCCCCACGACCCGAGAGACCACCAGACGCCCGAAGCCACACAGCCCCCCCCAGCACACACCCAACCGCCCAGAGCGACGGGACAGCAACCCACCACCACCACTATGTGATAAAGCTAATCAGAGGGGACCAGAGAGAATGAAATTCAGCCAATTGATGTTTTGAGGAGGCAGACATTGTTTCCATGCTAATATAATCTAAAAGAAAATTTCTAAACTGGTTAATACACAGATTGTTCTTCGCTTTCCAGTTCATGAGAATAGTTTTCTTTGCGATACATAACACTGTGACAACCATGTGTGCTGAGTTAATTTCCATGTTGATGTTGTCTAAGTCACCCAGTATGCACAGTGTGGGGCATGCAGGGATGCTACACTTTAGCCATGTTGATAGGTCCTCACAGACTTCAAGCCAGAACTTCTGGACAGGCGCACAAAACCACAAAGCGTGTGCATAATCATCAGGTGTGTTATCTGTGCAATATGAGCAGATGTTTGAGTGTGTTAGACCCATCCTGAACATCCTTTGTCCTGTATAGTGTGTTCTATGAAGGATTTTGTATTGTATGAGCTGTAAATTAGGATTTCGAGTCATTCTGAAGGTGTTCAAACATATTTGTGGCCAGAAGCTATGACTAGAACTGATGGATAAATCTGCCTCCCATTTTGAGGATGGAAGAGACATTGTGTCATCTATCTTAGACAATAATTTATATATTTTTGATAGTAGTTTTGGGGTGCAGATGCTTAGAAATTCTGCTACCCTAGTCGGGAGTTGTAAGTCTGGTTGGTGGAGGATATATTTTTTTGTTATTATAGAATTAAGTTGTTGATATTCTAGGAATTTATTGCTGCTTATCTCATGTTGTGATATGAGCTCATCAAATGAAATAAAATTTCCATTTTGGATTATATGTTCCAGATGTTTGATTTCTTTGATCTTCCACAGAGGAAAGTTTGGCATTTTTTTGTTTTGCAGTATGTGAGGATTGTTCCAGATGGGTGTAAGCTTACACGGGACAAGTGAGGACTTTGTTATTTTAAGAAATTCCAACCAGGCTGTCAGAGAGGTGATGATGTTAATGCTTTTGAAACAATTGTGATTTTTTACGTTTTGACTAATAAGTGGCAGGTCAGAGATTTCCAGATTATCACACAATGCTTGTTCTATATTTATCCATGGTTCATCTATTGGGCTAGGTTTAAACCATTTTGATATATACTGTAACCTATTGGCTAAGGAATAGTGCTGAAAATGAGGTAAATCTAATCCACCACAGTCCTTGGTCTTCTGTAGGGTTTTTAAACTAATACGTGGTGGTTTGTTTTTCCACAGAAATTTGGAGATGCATGAATCTAGTGACTTAAACCAAGTAGCAGATGGTTTTATGGGGATCATTGAGAACAAATAGTTAACTTTTGGTAGTATCATCATTTTAATGGTTGTAACTCTCCCCATAAGTGATATAGGTAAGGACTTCCAACGAGAGAGATCATCCTCTACTTTCTTTAATAAGTCTTTAATAATTGCACATAATTTAGCTTTGTTAACTCTGAGAGCCTGGAGGAAATGTTTATGCCTAAATATCTAATATTTCCTGACTGTAAAGTGATCGCAGGTATATTCTGGACCCTGCAGTTAATGGGCAGAACTGTGGTCTTAGACCAGTTGATAGAGTAGTCAGAAAGTGCTGAGAATTTATTTATGAGTGTGATCGTGTGAGTGAGAGACGTCTGTGAGTTCTGAAGGAAAAGTAATACATCATCAGCATAAAGACTTATTTTATGCTTAATATTTTGGGATTGGATGCCTTTAATATTTCTATCTTGTCTGATAGAAGCTGCTAAAGGTTTGATGAAAATAGCAAAAAGTGAGGGAGAAAGTGGGCAACCCTGTCTTGTACCTCTCTGCAGACTGAAGCTTGGAGAAGTTTGATCATTTGTCCTGACACTTGCATTTGGGGAGCTATATAATATCCTTATCCAGTTGATGAAGTGTGACCCAAACAACGTTGCACTTTGTAGAATGAGAAAGAACTTCTTCAGCAATAAGCATCTCTCGACATATGATTAAATACAGATTTTGCTATAAAATTAATTCCTTCTATCAGCCTGACTTAAAACTGTTTGTCCTCCTTACTTATCCACTTCAAATCAAGTTTCAACAATTAAAAAAAATTTGTAGTTTGAGAAAGAACAACTTAATCTTCAGCAATCAGTATAAAAAGAGGGTAAGAAAAGATGCAAATGCCAACCATACATCACTAAAAGGTGGAGCGGAAGTATTCGGCTGCAAGTAGGTGTGAATGTTCGACCATAATTTGTAAAAAGCGGGTAAGAAAAGGTTCGAATGCCTGACTATATATTAACAAAAGCGGGAGGAGAGGTGTTCGGATGAGAGTGGGTGAGAATTTCAAACCATAATCTATAAAATACGGTGAAAAAAAGGTGTGAATACCCCATAGAACACTAAAAGGTGGAGCGGAAGTGTTCGGCTGCAAGAAGGTGTGAATGTCCGACTATATTTGGTGAAAAGCAGGTGAAGCAAGGTCTGAATGCCCAACCTTACATCATCAAAAGCGAGATCAGAGGTGTTCGGCTGCAAGAAGGTCTGAATGTCCATCAGTAATTGCTAGAAAACATGAAAGAAAATTTTCGAATGTCAAACCGCTCATGATCATAAGCGGGAGAGAAGGTGTTCGACTGCAAGTAGGTGTGAATGTCAGATCAAAATTTGTAAAAAGCGGATAAGAAAAGGTAAGAATGCCAAACCATAAATTGTCATAAGCGGCAGCCGATATATTCGGCCGGTATTTATCAATGTCTAGATAGATTTCAACAAAAAACAACGTTGTACTTTGCAGTAAAAGAAAGAGCAAATCCAAAGTTTCAGGAATCCTAGAATAAGCTTTTCATGAGTTCTGCATTTGTTGGGATTTTGTTTTAAAATGAATTCCTTCACTCAAACTATGTTAAAACTGCTTTGTCCTTCATATGTACCCATTTCTACATATATTTCAATCATAAACTTCCTCATATTACCCTGGATGAGAAAGAACCACACTTGTGATTAAGCCATAAGCCCCTTTTGAGGAGTTCTGCATGATTTGGGATTTTATCTATAAAATTAATTCCTTCACTCAAACTATGTTAAAACGGCTTTTACCTTCATATTTATCAATGTCTAGATAGATTTAAACAAAAAAGAAAAAAAACAACGTTGTACTTTGCAGTAAAAGAAAGAGCAAATAAAAGTTTTAGGAATCCGAGAATAAGCTTATTTTCATGAGTTCTGCACGATTTCGGATTTTACTATAAAATGAATTCCTTCACTCAAACTATGTTAAAACTACTTTTAACTTCATATTTATCAATGTCTAGATCGACTTCAACAAAGAACAACATTGGATTTTGCAGTAGAAGAAAGAGCAACACTGAAGGATCAGGAATCCGAGAATAAGCTTCTTTTCATACGTTCTACATGATTTGGGATTTTGCTATAAAATGATTTCCTTCACTCAAACTATGTTAAAACTGCTTTGTCCTTCATATTTATCAATGTCTAGATCGACTTCGACAAAGAACAACATTGTATTTTGCAGTAGAAGAAAGAGAAACACTGAAGGATCAGGAATCCGAGAATAAGCTTATTTTCATGAGTTCTGCACGATTTTTCCTATAAAATTAATTGCTTTGCACAAACCAAGTTAAAATTGCTTTGTCCTTCATAGTTATCCATGTCTAAAAATGTATCAAGCATAAAGTTCCACATATTACCTTGAATGAGAAAGAAGCATCCCTTTGGTTGAGAGATACGTTCCTTTGGAGGAGTTATGCGTGATTTCGGATTTTGCTATAAAATTAATTTCTTCACTCAAACAAAGTGGAAACTACTTTGTCCTTCATATTTATAGATATCTAGATCAATTTCAACTTCTTCTACTGCAAAGTCCAATGGTGTTCTTTGTTGAAGGCGATCTAACCTTTTCTTAACTGCTTTTTACAAACTTTGGTCGGACGTTCACACCTGCTTGTAGCCGAACAACTCCGCTGCCGCTATTGATTGTGTACAGTCGGGTATTTTAACCTTTTCTTACCCGCTTTTTACCATCTATGGTCGGACATTCACTCCGTCTTACAGCGGAACAACTCCGCTCCCGCTTTTGATGGTGTATATTCGGGCATTCGAACCTTTTCTTACCAGCTTTTTACAAACCATGGTCGGACTTTCACACCTTCTTGTAGCAGAACATCTCCGCTCCCTCTTTTGATTGTGTACAGTCAGGTATTTTAACCTTTTCTTACCAGCTTTTTACCAACTATGGTCGGACATTCACACCGTCTTACATCGGAACAGCTCCGCTCCCTCTTTTGATGTTGTATGTTCGGGCATTCGAACCTTTTCTTACCCGCTTTTTACAAACTATGGTCGGACATTCAAACCTTCTTGTAGCCGAACACATCCACTCCTGCTTTTGATGATGCATGGTTGGGCATTCGCACCTTTTCTTACCCATTTTTCAGTAATTATGGGTGGACATTCACACCTTCTTGCAGCTGAACACCTCCTCTCCCACTTATGATCATGTGTGGTTTGATATTCGAATATTTTCTTTCATGTTTTCTAGCAATTATTGATGGACATTCAGACCTTCTTTCAGCTGAACACCTCCGCTTCCGCTTTTGATGGCGTATAGTCGGGCTTTCGAGCCTTTTCTTCCCCGGTTTTTACAAATTATGGTTTGACATTCAGACCTTCTTGCAGCCGAAAACCTCCGCTCCCTCTTTTAATCATACATTGTCGGGCATTCGCAGCTTTTCTTACCTGCTTTTTACAAACCAGGGTCGGACTTTCACATCTTTTAGTAGCCTAACAACTCCGCTCCCGGTATTGATTGTGTACAGTTGGGTATTTTAATCTTTTCTTACCCGCTTTTTACCAACTATGGTCTGACATTCACACCTTCTTACAGCGGAACACCTCCGCTCCCTCTTTTGATGGTGTATGTTCGGGCATTCGAACCTTTTCTTACCCGCTTTTTACAAACTATGGTCGGACATTCAAACCTTCTTGTAGCCGAACACATCCACTCCTGCTTTTGATGATGCATGGTTGGGCATTCGCACCTTTTCTTACCCATTTTTCAGTAATTATGGGTGGACATTCACACCTTCTTGCAGCTGAACACCTCCTCTCCCACTTATGATCATGTGTGGTTTGATATTCGAAAATTTTCTTTCATGTTTTCTAGCAATTATTGATGGACATTCAGACCTTCTTTCAGCTGAACACCTCCGCTTCC
Organism: Leuresthes tenuis; assembly: GCF_036924035.1. NCBI lineage: Eukaryota > Metazoa > Chordata > Actinopteri > Atheriniformes > Atherinopsidae > Leuresthes > Leuresthes tenuis. The sequence continues at coordinate 10,167,661 of NW_027325366.1, forward strand.
GCTTTTGATGGTGCATAGTCGGGCTTTCGAGCCTTTTCTTCCCCGGTTTTTACAAATTATGGTTGGACATTCAGACCTTCTTGCAGCCGAAAACCTCCGCTCCCTCTTTTAATCATACATTGTCGGGCATTCGCAGCTTTTCTTACCTGCTTTTTACAAACCAGGGTCGGACTTTCACATCTTTTAGTAGCCTAACAACTCCGCTCCCGGTATTGATTGTGTACAGTTGGGTATTTTAATCTTTTCTTACCCGCTTTTTACCAACTATGGTCTGACATTCACACCTTCTTACAGCGGAACACCTCCGCTCCCTCTTTTGATGGTGTATGTTCGGGCATTCGAACCTTTTCTTACCCGCTTTTTACAAACTATGGTCGGACATTCAAACCTTCTTGTAGCCGAACACATCCACTCCTGCTTTTGATGATGCATGGTTGGGCATTCGCACCTTTTCTTACCCATTTTTCAGTAATTATGATTGGACACTCACACCTTCTTGCAGCTGCACACCTCCTCTCCCGCTTATGATCATGTGCGGTTTGATATTCGAAAATTCTCTTTCATGTTTTCTAGCAATTATTGTTGGACATTCAGACCTTCTTGCAGCTGAACACCTCCGCCCCCGCTTTTGTTGATGGTGTATAATCGGTCATTCGCACCTTACCCGCTTTTGGCCTTCTTGCAGCCAAACACCTCTGATCTCGCTTTTGATGATGTAAGGTTGGGCATTCAGACCTTGCTTCACCTGCTTTTCACCAAATATAGTCGGACATTCACACCTTCTTGCAGCCGAACACTTCCGCTCCACCTTATGGTTTTCTATGGGGTATTCACACCTTTTTTTCACCGTATTTTATAGATTATGGTTGGAAATTCTCACCCACTCTCATCCGAAGACCTCTCCTCCCACTTTTGTTAATATATAGTCGGGCATTCGAACCTTTTCTTACCCGCTTTTTACAAATTATGGTCGAACATTCACACGTACTTGCAGCCGAATACTTCCGCTCCACCTTTTAGTGATGTATGGTTGGCATTTGCACCTTTTCTTACCCTCTTTTTATACTGATTGCTGAAGATTAAGTTGTTCTTTCTCAAACTACAAAATTTTTTTAATTGTTGAAACTTGATTTGAAGTGGATAAATAAGGAGGACAAACAGTTTTAAGTCAGGCTGATAGAAGGAATTAATTTTATAGCAAAATCTGTATTTCGTCATATGTCGAGAGATGCTTATTGCTGAAGAAGTTCTTTCTCATTCTACAAAGTACAACGTTGTTTATCGTTGAAACTTGATTAGACATGAATAAATATGAAGGACAAAGCAGTCTTAGCTTGGTTTGAGTTAAGGAATTCGTTTTATAGGAGAATCCGAATTCGTGCATAACTCATAAAATAGAGCTTATTTTCGGATTCCTGAAGAATGAGTCTGGTTCTTTCTCATAATACAAAGTTTGTTGTTTATTGTTGAAACTTCATCAGAAGTGAAGAAATAAGGACAAACCGTTTTAAGTAAGTTTGATAGAAGGATTTCATCCCCAGATTTTGCATTTCAAATCAAAATCTGTATTCTTTCATATCTCCTCGAGAGAAGCTTATTGCTGAAAATTAGGTCTAGTTCTTTTTCATACTACAAAATACAGTGTTGTTTATTGTTGAAACTAGATTAGAAGTAGATAAATATGAAGGACAAAGCAGTTTGAACTTGATTTGAGAGAAGGAATTAATTTTATTGCAAAATCCGAATTCATGCATAACTCGTCAAATAGATAGTGATGTGTCGTTCGTGAGCGATTCGTTCGATATGAACTAATTTTTTATATGACTCGGGAGTAACGAGTTGTCTCAGTGAGTGATTCGTTCATTTTCATGCAGTACCCTTACTCACCACATGGCAGGCGGCAGCTTCATAAGCTCAGTCAGCAGGACAGGGAACAGTATTGATTCGTTCACGACTCAACTCCTCGGGTGACGGGTCCTCGTACAGGAAACAGTATTGATTCGTTCATGACTCAACTCCTCGGCTGACGGGTCCTCGCACAGGAAAAAGTATTGATTTGTTTACGACTCAACTCCTTGGGTCTTCGTTCATTTGTCACGTTTCAAATTCTACGTTTCATTTGACAGGCTGAAGAGCAGTAGGCACAACAGTTCGTTCACAAACCGGATCATTAATCTCATAGACTATTCTACCATCAACAGCTTAGAAACCACAATCGACTCTCTAGATGCAGAAAAAGCATTTGATGGAGTGAACTGGAAATTTTTATTCGCAGCATTAAACAAATTCGGGTTTGGGTCACACTTCATCAACCGGATAAGGATATTATATAGCTCCCCAAATGCAAGTGTCAGGACTAATGATCAAACTTCTCCAAGCTTCAGTCTGCAGAGAGGTACAAGACAGGGTTGCCCACTTTCTCCCTCACTTTTTGCTATTTTCATCAAACCTTTAGCAGCTTCTATCAGACAAGATAGAAATATCAAAGACATCCAATCCCAAAGTATTGAGCATAAAATAAGTCTTTATGCTGATGATGTATTACTTTTCCTCCAGAACTCACAGACGTCTCTCACTCACACGATCACACTCATAAATAAATACTCAGCACTTTCTGACTACTCTATCAATTGGTCTAAGACCACAGTTCTGCCCATTAACTGTAGGGTCCAGAATATACCTGCGATCACTTTACAGTCAGGAAATATTAGATATTTAGGCATAAACATTTCCTCCAGGCTCTCAGAGCTAACAAAGCTAAATTATGTGCAATTATTAAAGACAGTAGAGGACAATCTCTCTCGTTGGGAGTCCTTACCTATATCACTTATGGGGAGAGTTACAACCATTAAAATGATGATACTATCAAAAGTTAACTATTTGTTCTCAATGATCCCCATAAAACCATCTGCTACTTGGTTTAAGTCACTAGATTCATGCATCTCCAAATTTCTGTGGAAAAACAAACCACCACGTATTAGTTTAAAAATCCTACAGAAGACCAAGGACAGTGGTGGATTAGATTTACCTAATTTTCAGCACTATTCCTTAGCCAATAGGCTACAGCATCCTTTTGTATTTCTGATTTGTCAGTCATCTCTCTTCGTTCACCGGAGTCTTCGTGTCTTTGTCCTTGAGTTTGGTGATTTTTTCTTCTTTGGATGCCTTGACACAGTGTGACAGGTGATACCACGTGGGAGATCCTTTAACTTGGACTGCTGTCCCTGTGCTGCGAAATGGCTGTGCTGCTCAAATGGTCTCTCCTTCATCATATACACAGTTATTTATACATCACCTTCCACCATGAAGCGTTGTCTCTTTTTGTTTCTCTCTTTGTTCTTAAAATGCTGTTATGCATGTCTAAACCAATCCATTAAATTAGATCATTTTGGCAGTAAAGCGATCTACAATGTGCTTGGTCGCAGAGCTGCTCATCTGTGGTAAACAGCTCTTCAGAAAGGCATTCTTCAATTGATTTCACTAATTTTATGTAATAATTTTGTGATTTCATACAAAACTACACTTCTTCTCCCATCTGTCTGAGTATTTAATATTGTCTGGGTCCCGTTAAAACATGTATTTTTCCCATCTAATTCCTTGTTTGCTTTAAAACAAGTATTCCCCATTTTCTATCCCTTCAGTAGCCAACCAGTTTGTATGGAGTACACTGGAGCAACTTGACTGATCAGTAAAACACTGCTTTTGTTGTCATCGCAAGGCTTCCCCCGTCGGTTGTTTCACTGAGACACTACTGAGTAACTATAACTCAACACAGTTTATACACATAACATTCATATACATACTAACAAACAAACAAGCAATTATTTATCGCAATTTTCTCATCTCTGTTTGAACGTACACCCAGGTAAATATTCCTGTAGTCTTCTCATACCGACTATGGACCCATTCATTGTTTAACTTCACGGTTTTGCAAATTCTAATTGAATATTACACATTGACATTGAACTTTACTGGATAAGCAGGTCTTCATTGCATTCAGCAGCCTATATGTGAGCATCTATGTGTAAGCTGTTCTTCTTTGCATTTATCACCAGCAAGCAATTCTTCATTGCACATGCATATGAAAATAGTAAAACAATTCCAATGCGTTAGCGAAACCTTCTATATCAGGAGTGTCCATCATGATGCTGGGAATAGAACCTCTTTCCCAGAATAGTTCAACCTTCTTACTCAACTGATCATAACTCCGCAATGAGCACATTTCAAAGTATCATTCCTCTACATGTATTCAAAAATCTATGTGTAAATGTTTAATATTTCTTATATTTGTTGATGTCATTCTATGTGCATATGGCCTAAACCCAATCTCTGTGTGGCAATTTTAATTTAAACAAGTTGAACTCTGCCTCTGATCATTTAAAAAAAGGTGTGTACCGATATCAACCTTTCTCAGGTAATTACTGATCCTACAAAACCAAACTTAAGAGATCCTTCAAGGTTGTCCCTGATTGGCTCAATCTTAACAAATCAAAGGTAGAAAATCCGCAGTGTCTGAACTTGGTGTTAGTTATCACTGCTCAATAGCCTGTATCAGAATTGCAAAAATGAAAACATTAGGTCCACGCTTGGTATCCAGATGCTGAAACATCTCCATGAGCAGGCTTTTTTTTAAACTGATCTGTTGAATAGTTATACGCATGACACTGTTAAAATCCCAGATGAAGATCTAGCACCTGACCATTTTTGTAAATCTTCTAATTCCATAGTTGATAAACACACCCCTTTTAAAAAGTATAGAACTTAGAACAGGTCTAGTCCCTGGCTTTCGGCAGAACTGTCTTCTTTACTTTTTTTTTTTTTTCCCCTTGTCCTGTTCAGCATTATGGCAGCAGAATTGTAGTCTGAATACCTTTGATGCCAAAATGATTTGCTTTGCCAAGGGAAGTTTTATAAATGTAAAGCTTCCTTTGATGCCCATTTATTTATTTCTGTTTACAATATATGACATGTAATAGAAATGAACCGGACCGGGGGACAAGGAAAGAAGAAGAGGAAAGAAGAGGAAACAGAACAAAAATAGAAACAAAAACCAGACAACCAGCTGCTACACCTGTAAAAAACAAAACAGACAGCAATCCATGGCCTCTGAGGGGAATACAGCCTTAGCGCCACCAGGAGCACCTGAAAGCAGACAAGCAGAGAAAAAACAAACACACAAACAAAGAAAAACAACAACATACAACACAGCTGTGGATATAGATGACCTGAGACGACATGACACACAACTACCATGCTACTGGACTAATGAATGTGTGTGTGTGTGAGAACATCCAACACCCATGGCACAGGACCTACATGATAACCGTGCTTAGTTATGAGTGTATAAGCGTACAGGGCCGCCCAGACATGGGCCGTGCACTGGACCCGGTAACCAGGAGCCCGAGCGCCCCCAAACCCCCCGGCAGAGGCCCCACCCAATACCCAGGAGGGCCAAGCGCCCCAGACAGCCACACAGTGGGTCAGCGCCTGCCCCAGCGCCCCTGGCCAAGTGCCCTGGGAGTCAAGACGTGCCCACAGGTGGGTGAAGTCGCGAGCAGCGGGGAGAGGCAACGCTGCCCCCCCATCGGGAGAAGCACAGGCAGGCCAGGCGACAGCAAGTCCCAGATCCAGGCCCAATCATTACAATCATTACCACACATCCACACGTCCTCCCTCCCTCGACTCCACTGGGGTGTAGTGCAGCGGGCACACCAGGGGGCCAGCAGCCCCCCAGCCACCACAGACCCCGAACCAGCAGAACAATTAATTAATCCTCCTGGCCCCTCCCGCCCCGAGCAGCAACAAGGAAGCAGGGGTGTGCGAAGAAGACCCCTCCCCCCACCCTTCTGGCTCTTCAATATTTTCTAATAGTGAGCAATTAAAATTGAGGGGCAGCCAAACTTATAGAACTGGGAGCGCAGCCCTCTGGGCAGCCTACATACCCAAAGAGCCCCGCCCACCAGATGCCACTCAGTGTAACCACCCCCCAAGACCTAATGTGTGTGTGTGAGTGTGTTTGATAAGTAGTAATGTCTAAGGTGTAATTAAAACAGGGGCAGGGAACTGCAGAGTGCAACCAAAGGGGACCACCTACGTGGCCCCATCCACTACACCCCACCGAACACACACGCCCCCAAAACCCTTCATGTGTGAGTGTGTGCTGTGTACAGGAGCCAGAAGGGAGAGGGGTATGGGGATATATACCGGGGGAGCTACTCTCCCCCAGAGAGGGCAGCCAGGGACTGGCTGCAATAGGCATCCCCGCTACCTGGGAGCCAACAATGGGCAGGAGGGCCTGATGTCCACCAGGCTCGGGGCCTGCAGCGACCATATTCCGGGAGCTACTGTACCCCCAGAAGGTACCCATCCCGCCCCACCCCACTCAACCCAACCCCACCCCGGAGGACCTCTACAAAAAACAAACAAACAAACCACCCGGTCACACCAGTCGCAGCAGCCCGGGCCTGAGACCCACCATCACACAGCAACCCACCACCACCACTATGTGATAAAACTAATCAGAGGGGACCAGAGAGAATGAAATTCAGCCAATTGATGTTTTGAGGAGGCAGACATTGTTTCCATGCTAATATAATCTAAAAGAACATTTCTAAACTGGTTAATACACAGATTGTTCTTCGCTTTCCAGTTCATGAGAATAGTTTTCTTTGCGATACATAACACTGTGACAACCATGTGTGCTGAGTTAATTTCCATGTTGATGTTGTCTAAGTCACCCAGTATGCACAGTGTGGGGCATGCAGGGATGCTACACTTTAGCCATGTTGATAGGTCCTCACAGACTTCAAGCCAGAACTTCTGGACAGGCGCAGAAAACCACAAAGCGTGTGCATAATCATCAGGTGTGTTATCTGTGCAATGTGAGCAGATGTTTGAGTGTGTTAGACCCATCCTGAACATCCTTTGTCCTGTATAGTGTGTTCTATGAAGGATTTTGTATTGTATGAGCTGTAAATTAGGATTTCGAGTCTTTATGAAGGTGTTCAAACATATTTGTGGTTAGAATCTATGACCAGAACTGATGGATAAATCTGCCTCCCATTTTGAGGATGGAAGAGACATTGTGTCATCTATCTTAGACAATAATTTATATATTTTTGATAGTAGTTTTGGGGTACAGCTGCTTAGAAATTCTGCTACCCTAGTCGGGGGTTGTAAGTCTGGTTGATGGAGGATATATCCATCCATCCATCCATCATCTGCTGCTTATCGGGGGGTCGGGTCGCGGGGACAGCAGCTTGAGCAGAGAAACCCAGACGTCTCTGTCCCCGGCCACTTCCTCCAGCTCTTCCGGGGGGACCCCGAGGCGTTCCCAGGCCAGCCGAGAGACATAGTCTCTCCAACGTGTCCTGGGTCTCCCCCGGGGTCTCCTCCCAGTGGGACGTGCCCGGAACACCTCCCCAGGGAGGCGCCCAGGGGGCATCCTAACCAGATGCCCGAGCCACCTCATCTGACTCCTCTCAATGCGGAGGAGCAGCGGTTCTACTCCGAGCCCCTCCCGGATGACTGAGCTTCTCACCCTATCTCTAAGGGAGAGCCCAGACACCCTGCGGAGGAAACCCATTTCGGCCGCTTGTATTCGCGATCTTGTTCTTTCGGTCACTACCCACAACTCGTGACCATAGGTGAGGATGGGAACGTAGATTGACCAGTAAGTAGAGAGCTTCGCCTTCTGGCTCAGCTCCCTCTTCACAACGACGGGTCGGTGCAGAGCCTGCAACACTGCAGGCGCCGCACCGATCCGCCCCGTCAATCTCCCGCTCCATTCGTCCGTCACTCGTGAACAAGACCCCGAGATACTTGAACTCCTCCTCTTGGGGAAGGATCTCATTCCCGACCCGGAGAGAGCATTCCACCCTTTTCCGGCTGAGAACCATAGTCTCGGATTTGGAGGTGCTGATTCTCATCCCAGCCGCTTCACACTCGGCTGCGAATCACTCCAGTGATAGGATGGTGTATGTTCGGGCATTCAAACCTTTTCTTTCCCGCTTTTTACAAACTATGGCCAGACATTCAATCCTTCTTGTAGCCGAACACATCCACTGCTGCTTTTGATGATGTATGGTTGGGCATTCGAACCTACTTGTTTCCCGCTTTTCATTAATTATGGGTGGACATTCACACCTTGTCGCAGCCAAACACCTACGCTAACTGTTTTGATCAGGTATGGTTTGACATTCGCACCTTTTCTCACCCGCTTTTTACTATGGTTGGCCATTCACAGCTTCCTCTCCACCATACTTGTATGATGGGATATTCACACCCACTTGCATCTGAAGATCTCCGTCCCCACTTTTGTTGATATTTAGTCGGTCATTCGCACCTTACCCGCTTTTGGCAAACTATGGCCTTCTTGCAGCCAAACACCTCTGATCTCGCTTTTGATGATGTAAGATTGCGCATTCAGACCTTGCTTCACCTGATTTTCACCAAATATAGTCGGACATTCACACCTTCTTGCAGCCGAACACTTCCGATCCACCTTTTAGTGTTCTATCACACCTTTTTTTTCATCGCATTTTATAGATTATGGTTGTAAATTCTCAACCACTCTCATCCGAAGACCTCTCCTCCCGCTTTTTTAAAAATATTTTTAACTTTAGTCGGACATTCACACCTTCTTGCAGCTGAACCACCTCTGCTTCCCGTTTTGATCATGTAACAACTCCGCTACCGCATTTGATGGTGTATAGTCGGGCATTCTCACCCTTTCTCTTCAGCTTTTTGCAAATTATGATCTGACATTCACACCTACTTGCAGTCGAACAGCTCTGCTCCCGCTTTTGATTATGTTTGGTTAGATATTCGAAACTTTTGTTAACTGCATTTTACAAACTTTGGTCGGACGATCACACCTTCTTGCAGCCGAACACCTCCTCTTCCACTTTTGATGGTATATATTGGGGCATTCGAACCTTTTCTTACCCGCTTTTTACAAACCATGGTCGGACTTTCACACCTTCTTGCAGCTGAACAACTCCGCTCCCGCTTTTGATGGTGTATAGTCGGGCTTTCAAGCCTTTTCTTCCCCAGTTTTTACAAATTATGGTTGGACATTCAGACCTTCTTAAAGCCGAACACCTCCGCTCCCTCTTTTGATCATACATCATACATTGTCGGGCATTCGCACCTTGTCTTACCCGCTTTTTACAAACTTTAGTCAGAAATTCACACCTTGCAGCTGAACCGCCTCCGTTCCCTCTTTTGATCATGTATGGTCTGGCAATACTACCTTTTCTTACCCGTTTGTGAGTAATTATGGCTGGACATTGACACCTACTTGCAGCCGAACACCACTTCCCGCTATTGATGATGAATGGTCCGGCATTCTAGTCTTTTCTAACACATTTTTCAGCAATTATGGTCAAACATTCACCCCAACTCAGAGCCGAACAACTCCGCTCCCGCATTTGATGGTGCATAGTCGGGCATTCTCACACTTTCTAATCAGCTTTTTGCTAATTATGATATGACATTCACACCTACTTGCAGTCGAACAGCTCTACTCCCGCTTTTGATTATGTTAGGTTGGTTATTCGAACCTTTTCTTAACTGCTTTTTACAAACTTTGGTCGGACGTTCACACCTTCTTTTAGCTGAACACATCCACTCCTGCTTTTGATAATGTATAGTTGGGCATTCGCACCTTTTTTTTACCCATTTTTCAGGAATTATGGGTGGACATTCACACCTTCTTGCAGCTGAACACCTCCTCTCCCACTTATGATCATGTGCGGTTTGATTTTCGAAAATTTTCTTTCATGTTTTCTAGCAATTATTGATGGACATTTAGACTTTCTTGCAGCTGAACACCTCCGGTCCTGCTTTTGATCATACATTGTCAAGCATTCGCACCTTGTCTTACCCGCTTTTTACAAATTTTAGTCGAACATTCACACCTTTTTTCAGCCGAACACCACCTCTACCGCTTTTGATGATGTATGGTCCGGCATTCTTACCATTTCTAACACATTTTTCAGCAATTATGATCGGACATTCACACCTACTCAGAGCCGAACACCTCCGCTCACGCCATTGATGTTGTATAGTCGGGCATTCTCATCCTTTCTCATCAGCTTTTTGCAAATTATGATCTGACATTCACACCTGCTTTTGATAATGTATGGTTGGGCATTCGCATCTTTTTCTACCCTTTTTTCAGGAATTATGGAGGGACATTCACACCTTCTTGCAGCCGAACACCACCTCTCCCGCTTTTGATGATGTATGGACCGGCATTCTAGTCTTTTCTAACACATTTTTCAGCAATTATGGTCGGACATTCACACCTACTCACAGACGAACACCTCCGCTACCGCATTTGATGGTGTATAGTCGGGCATTCTCACCCTTTCTAAACAGCTTTTTGCAAATTATGATCTGACATTCACACCTACTTGCAGTCGAACAGCTCTGCTCCCGCTTTTGATTATGTTTGGTTGGATATTCGAAACTTTTCTTAACTGCTTTTTACAAACTTTGGTCGGACGTTCACACCTTCTTGCAGCCGAACACCTCCTCTTCCACTTTTGATGGTATATATTGGGGCATTCGAACCTTTTCTTACACGCCTTTTACAAACCATGGTCGGACTTTCACACCTTCTTGTAGCTGAACAACTCCGCTCCCGCTATTGATTGTGTACAGTTGGGTATTTTAACCTTTTCTTACCCGCTTTTTACCAACTATGGTCCGACATTCACACCTTTTTGCAGCCGAACACCTCCTCTTCCGCTTTTGATGGTGTATATTTGGGCATACGAACCTTTTCTTACCCGCTTTTTACAAACCATGGTCGGACTTTCACACCTTCTTGTAGCTGAACAACTCCGCTCCCTCTTTTGATTGTGTACAGTCAGGTATTTTAACCTTTTCTTACCCGCTTTTTACCAACTATGGTCGGACATTCACACCGTCTTACATCGGAACAGCTCCGCTCCCTCTTTTGATGGTGTATGTTCGGGCTTTCAAACCTTTTCTTACCCGCTTTTTACAAACTATGGTCGGACATTCAAACCTTCTTGTAGCCGAACACATCCACTCCTGCTTTTGATGATGCATGGTTGGGCATTCGCACCTTTTCTTACCCATTTTTCAGTAATTATGGGTGGACATTCACACCTTCTTCCAGCTGAACACCTCTCCCACTTATGATCATGTGTGGTTTGATATTCGAAAATTTCCTTTCATGTTTTCTAGCAATTATTGATGGACATTCAGACCTTCTTTCAGCTGAACACCTCCGCTTCCGCTTTTGATGGTGCATAGTCGGGCTTTCGAGCCTTTTCTTCCCCGGTTTTTACAAATTATGGTTGGACATTCAGACCTTCTTGCAGCCGAAAACCTCCGCTCCCTCTTTTAATCATACATTGTCGGGCATTCGCAGCTTTTCTTACCCGCTTTTTACAAACCAGGGTCGGACTTTCACATCTTTTAGTAGCCTAACAACTCCGCTCCCGGTATTGATTGTGTACAGTTGGGTATTTTAACCTTTTCTTACCCGCTTTTTACCAACTATGGTCTGACATTCACACCTTCTTACAGCGGAACACCTCCGCTCCCTCTTTTGATGGTGTATGGTCGGACATTCAAACCTTCTTGTAGCCGAACACATCCAATCCTGCTTTTGATGATGCATGGTTGGGCATTCGCACCTTTTCTTACCCATTTTTCAGTAATTATGGTTGGACACTCACACCTTCTTGCAGCTGCACACCTCCTCTCCCGCTTATGAGCATGTGCGGTTTGATATTCGAAAATTCTCTTTCATGTTTTCTAGCAATTATTGTTGGACATTCAGACCTTCTTGCAGCTGAACACCTCCAACCCCACTTTGATGGTGTATAATCGGTCATTCGCACCTTACCCGCTTTTGGCAAACTATGGCCTTCTTGCAGCCAAACACCTCTGATCTCGCTTTTGATGATGTAAGGTTGGGCATTCAGACCTTGCTTCACCTGCTTTTCACCAAATATAGTCGGACATTCACACCTTCTTGCAGCCGAACACTTCCGCTTCACCTTTTAGTATTCTATGGGGTATTCACACCTTTTTTTTCACCGCATTTTATAGATTATGGTTGGAAATTCTCACCCACTCTCATCCGAAGACCTCTCCTCCCACTTTTGTTAATATATAGTCGGGCATTCGAACCTTTTCTTACCCGCTTTTTACAAATTATGGTCGAACATTCACACCTACTTGCAGCCGAATACTTCCGCTCCACCTTTTAGTTATGTATGGTTGGCATTTGCACCTTTTCTTACCCTCTTTTTATACTGATTGCTGAAGATTAAGTTGTTCTTTCTCAAACTACAATTTTTTTTTAATTGTTGAAACTTGATTTGAAGTGGATAAATAAGGAGGACAAACAGTTTTAAGTCAGGCTGATAGAAGGAATTAATTTTATAGCAAAATCTGTATTTCGTCATATGTCGAGAGATGCTTATTGCTGAAGAAGTTCTTTCTCATTCTACAAAGTACAACGTTGTTTATCGTTGAAACTTGATTAGACATGAATAAATATGAAGGACAAAGCAGTCTTAACTTGGTTTGAGTTAAGGAATTCGTTTTATAGGAGAATCCGAATTCGTGCATAACTTGTAAAATAGAGCTTATTTTCGGATTACTGAAGAATGAGTCTGGTTCTTTCTCATAATACAAAGTTTGTTGTTTATTGTTGAAACTTCATCAGAAGTGAAGAAATAAGGACAAACCGTTTTAAGTAAGTTTGATAGAAGGATTTCATTTTATAGCAAAATCTGTATTCTTTCATATCTCCTCGAGAGAAGCTTATTGCTGAAAATTAGGTCTGGTTCTTTTTCATACTACAAAATACAGTGTTGTTTATTGTTGAAACTAGATTAGAAGTAGATAAATATGAAGGACAATGCAGTTTGAACTTGGTTTGAGAGAAGGAATTAATTTTATTGCAAAATCCGAATTCATGCATAACTCGTCAAATAGATAGTGATGTGTCGTTCGTGAGCGATTCGTTCGATATGAACTAATTTTTTATATGACTCGGGAGTAACGAGTTGTCTCAGTGAGTGATTCGTTCATTTTCATGCAGTACCCTTACTCACCACATGGCAGGCGGCAGCTTCATAAGCTCAGTCAGCAGGACAGGGAACAGTATTGATTCGTTCACGACTCAACTCCTCGGGTGACGGGTCCTCGCACAGGAAACAGTATTGATTCGTTCATGACTCAACTCCTCGGCTGACGGGTCCTCGCACAGGAAAAAGTATTGATTTGTTTACGACTCAACTCCTTGGGTCTTCGTTCATTTGTCACGTTTCAAATTCTACGTTTCATTTGACAGGCTGAAGAGCAGTAGGCACAACAGTTCGTTCACAAACCGGATCATTAATCTCATAGACTATTCTACCATCAACAACTTGGAAACCACAATCGACTCTCTAGATGCAGAAAAAGCATTTGATGGAGTGAACTGGAAATTTTTATTCGCAGCATTAAACAAATTTGGGTTTGGGTCACACTTCATCAACCGGATAAGGATATTATATAGCTCCCCAAATGCAAGTGTCAGGACAAATGATCAAACTTCTCCAAGCTTCAGTCTGCAGAGAGGTACAAGACAGGGTTGCCCACTTTCTCCCTCACTTTTTGCTATTTTCATCAAACCTTTAGCAGCTTCTATCAGACAAGATAGAAATATCAAAGACATCCAATCCCAAAGTATTGAGCATAAAATAAGTCTTTATGCTGATGATGTATTACTTTTCCTTCAGAACTCACAGACGTCTCTCACTCACACAATCACACTCATAAATAAATTCTCAGCACTTTCTGACTACTCTATCAACTGGTCTAAGACCACAGTTCTGCCCATTAACTGTAGGTTCCAGAATATACCTGCGATCACTTTACAGTCAGGAAATATTAGATATTTAGGCATAAACATTTCCTCCAGGCTCTCAGAGCTAACAAAGCTAAACTATGTGCAATTATTAAAGAGAGTAGAGGACGATCTCTCTCGTTGGAAGTCCTTACCTATATCACTTATGGGGAGAGTTACAACCATTAAAATGATGATACTACCAAAAGTTAACTATTTGTTCTCAACGATCCCCATAAAACCATCTGCTACTTGGTTTAAGTCACTAGATTCATGCATCTCCAAATTTCTGTGGAAAAACATACCACCACGTATTAGTTTAAAAATCCTACAGAAGACCAAGGACAGTGGTGGATTAGATTTACCTAATTTTTAGCACTATTCCTTAGCCAATAGGCTACAGCATCCTTTTGTATTTCTGATTTGTCAGTCCTCTCTTTTCGTTCACTGGAGTCTTCGTGTCTTTGTCCTTGAGTTTGGTGATTTTTTCTTCTTTTGATGCCTTGACACAGTGTGACAGGTGATACCACGTGGGAGATCCTTTAACTTGGACTGCTGTCCCTTTGCTGCGAAATGGCTGTGCTGCTCAAATGGTCTCTCCTTCATCATATACACAGTTATTTATACATCACCTTCCACCATGAAGCGTTGTCTCTTTTTGTTTCTCTCTTTGTTCTTAAAATGCTGTTATGCATGTCTAAACCAATCCATTAAATTAGATCATTTTGGCAGTAAATCGATCTACAATGTGCTTGGTCGCAGAGCTGCTCATCAGTGGTAAACAGCTCTTCAGAAAGGCATTCTTCAATTGATTTCACTAATTTTATGTAATAATTTTGTGATTTCATACAAAACTACACTTCTTCTCCCATCTGTCTGAGTATTTAATATTGTCTGGGTCCCGTTAAAACATGTATTTTTCCCATCTAATTCCTAGTTTGCTTTAAAACAAGTATTCCCCATTTTCTATCCCTTCAGTAGCCAACCAGTTTGTATGGAGTACACTGGAGCAACTTGACTGATCAGTAAAACACTGCTTTTGTTGTCACCGCAAGGCTTCCCCCGTCGGTTGTTTCACTGAGACACTACTGAGTAACTATAACTCAACACAGTTTATACACATAACATTCATATAAATACTAACAAACAAACAAACAATTATTTATCGCAATTTTCTCATCTCTGTTTGAACGTACACCCAGGTAAATATTCCTGTAGTCTTCTCATACCGACTATGGACCCATTCATTGTTTAACTTCACTGTTTTACAAATTCTAATTGAATATTACACATTGACATTGAACTTTACTGGATAAGCAGGTCTTCATTGCATTCAGCAGCCTATATGTGAGCATCTATGTGTAAGCTGTTCTTCTTTGCATTTATCACCAGCAAGCAATTCTTCATTGCACTTGCATATGAAAATAGTAAAACAATTCCAATGCGTTAGCGAAACCTTCTATATCAGGAGTGTCCATCATGATGCTGGGAATAGAACCTCTTTCCCAGAATAGTTCAACCTTCTTACTCAACTGATCATAACTCCGCAATGAGCACATTTCAAAGTATCATTCCTCTACATGTATTCAAAAATCTATGTGTAAATGTTTAATATTTCTTATATTTGTTGATGTCATTCTGTGTGCATGTGGCCTAAACCCAATCTCTGTGTGGCAGTTTTAATTTAAACAAGTTGAACTCTGCCTCTGATCATTTAAAAAAAGGTGTGTACCGATATCAACCTTTCTCAGGTAATTACTGATCCTACAAAACCAAACTTAAGAGATCCTTCAAGGTTGTCCCTGATTGGCTCAATCTTAACAAATCAAAGGTAGAAAATCCGCAGTGTCTGAACTTGGTGTTAGTTATCACTGCTCAATAGCCTGTATCAGAATTGCAAAAATGAAAACATTAGGTCCACGCTTGGTATCCAGATCCTGAAACATCTCCATGAGCAGGCTTTTTTTTAAACTGATCTGTTGAATAGTTATACTCATGACACTGTTAAAATCCCAGATGAAGATCTAGCACTTGACCATTTTTGTAAATCTTCTAATTCCATTCCACAAACAAAGAAAAACAAGCACAAGAAGTGGCAATCGCATACAACACAGCTGTGGATATAGATGACCTGAGACGACATGATAATACATAAACTGCTTAGTGACCATGCTACTGGACTAATGAATGTGTGTGTGTGTGAGAACATGCAACACCCATGGCACAGGACCTACATGATAACCGTGCTTAGTTATGAGTGTATAAGCGTACAGGGCCACAATCCACAGCCCCCCCAAGCAATCAGAAGCAGACAGAGAGGGCCACAAGACCCAGGCCACCAGCAGCCCCCACAGAGCACAGAACCCAGGAAGTCACCGCAGGGAAAACCACGCATCCACCCAGAAGACTGCAGAGGAAGCCCCCGGAAAGAGCCCCCATAAGCATAGGGCAGAGGCCCTCCGGGAGCCAGGGGCAACAGCCCACCGACCCCGCCAGGCCCCGGCTGCCCAGACATGGGCCGTGCACTGGACCCGGGCCCCTGACAAGATAGAAATATCAAAGACATCCAATCCCAAAGTATTGAGCATAAAATAAGTCTTTATGCTGATGATGTATTACTTTTCCTTCAGAACTCACAGACGTCTCTCACTCACACAATCACACTCATAAATAAATTCTCAGCACTTTCTGACTACTCTATCAACTGGTCTAAGACCACAGTTCTGCCCATTAACTGTAGGTTCCAGAATATACCTGTGATCACTTTACAGTCAGGAAATATTAGATATTTAGGCATAAACATTTCCTCCAGGCTCTCAGAGCTAACAAAGCTAAGCTATGTGCAATTATTAAAGAGAGTAGAGGACGATCTCTCTCGTTGGAAGTCCTTACCTATATCACTTATGGGGAGAGTTACAACCATTAAAATGATGATACTACCAAAAGTTAACTATTTGTTCTCAACGATCCCCATAAAACCATCTGCTACTTGGTTTAAGTCACTAGATTCATGCATCTCCAAATTTCTGTGGAAAAACATACCACCACGTATTAGTTTAAAAATCCTACAGAAGACCAAGGACAGTGGTGGATTAGATTTACCTAATTTTTAGCACTATTCCTTAGCCAATAGGCTACAGCATCCTTTTGTATTTCTGATTTGTCAGTCCTCTCTCTTCGTTCACTGGAGTCTTCGTGTCTTTGTCCTTGAGTTTGGTGATTTTTTCTTCTTTTGATGCCTTGACACAGTGTGACAGGTGATACCACGTGGGAGATCCTTTAACTTGGACTGCTGTCCCTGTGCTGCGAAATGGCTGTGCTGCTCAAATGGTCTCTCCTTCATCATATACACAGTTATTTATACATCACCTTCCACCATGAAGCGTTGTCTCTTTTTGTTTCTCTCTTTGTTCTTAAAATGCTGTTATGCATGCCTAAACCAATCCATTAAATTAGATCATTTTGGCAGTAAAGCGATCTACAATGTGCTTGGTCGCAGAGCTGCTCATCTGTGGTAAACAGCTCTTCAGAAAGGCATTCTTCAATTGATTTCACTAATTTTATGTAATAATTTTGTGATTTCATACAAAACTACACTTCTTCTCCCATCTGTCTGAGTATTTAATATTGTCTGGGTCCCGTTAAAACATGTATTTTTCCCATCTAATTCCTAGTTTGCTTTAAAACAAGTATTCCCCATTTTCTATCCCTTCAGTAGCCAACCAGTTTGTATGGAGTACACTGGAGCAACTTGACTGATCAGTAAAACACTGCTTTTGTTGTCACCGCAAGGCTTCCCCCGTCGGTTGTTTCACTGAGACACTACTGAGTAACTATAACTCAACACAGTTTATACACATAACATTCATATAAATACTAACAAACAAACAAACAATTATTTATCGCAATTTTCTCATCTCTGTTTGAACGTACACCCAGGTAAATATTCCTGTAGTCTTCTCATACCGACTATGGACCCATTCATTGTTTAACTTCACTGTTTTACAAATTCTAATTGAATATTACACATTGACATTGAACTTTACTGGATAAGCAGGTCTTCATTGCATTCAGCAGTCTATATGTGAGCATCTATGTGTAAGCTGTTCTTCTTTGCATTTATCACCAGCAAGCAATTCTTCATTGCACTTGCATATGAAAATAGTAAAACAATTCCAATGCGTTAGCGAAACCTTCTATATAAGGAGTGTCCATCATGATGCTGGGAATAGAACCTCTTTCCCAGAATAGTTCAACCTTCTTACTCAACTGATCATAACTCCGCAATGAGCACATTTCAAAGTATCATTCCTCTACATGTATTCAAAAATCTATGTGTAAATGTTTAATATTTCTTATATTTGTTGATGTCATTCTGTGTGCATGTGGCCTAAACCCAATCTCTGTGTGGCAGTTTTAATTTAAACAAGTTGAACTCTGCCTCTGATCATTTAAAAAAAGGTGTGTACCGATATCAACCTTTCTCAGGTAATTACTGATCCTACAAAACCAAACTTAAGAGATCCTTCAAGGTTGTCCCTGATTGGCTCAATCTTAACAAATCAAAGGTAGAAAATCCGCAGTGTCTGAACTTGGTGTTAGTTATCACTGCTCAATAGCCTGTATCAGAATTGCAAAAATGAAAACATTAGGTCCACGCTTGGTATCCAGATCCTGAAACATCTCCATGAGCAGGCTTTTTTTTAAACTGATCTGTTGAATAGTTATACTCATGACACTGTTAAAATCCCAGATGAAGATCTAGCACTTGACCATTTTTGTAAATCTTCTAATTCCATTCCACAAACAAAGAAAAACAAGCACAAGAAGTGGCAATCGCATACAACACAGCTGTGGATATAGATGACCTGAGACGACATGATAATACATAAACTGCTTAGTGACCATGCTACTGGACTAATGAATGTGTGTGTGTGTGAGAACATGCAACACCCATGGCACAGGACCTACATGATAACCGTGCTTAGTTATGAGTGTATAAGCGTACAGGGCCACAATCCACAGCCCCCCCAAGCAATCAGAAGCAGACAGAGAGGGCCACAAGACCCAGGCCACCAGCAGCCCCCACCGAGCACAGAACCCAGGAAGTCACCGCAGGGAAAACCACGCATCCACCCAGAAGACTGCAGAGGAAGCCCCCGGAAAGAGCCCCCATAAGCATAGGGCAGAGGCCCTCCGGGAGCCAGGGGCAACAGCCCACCGACCCCGCCAGGCCCCGGCTGCCCAGACATGGGCCGTGCACTGGACCCGGGCCCCTGACAAGATAGAAATATCAAAGACATCCAATCCCAAAGTATTGAGCATAAAATAAGTCTTTATGCTGATGATGTATTACTTTTCCTTCAGAACTCACAGACGTCTCTCACTCACACAATCACACTCATAAATAAATTCTCAGCACTTTCTGACTACTCTATCAACTGGTCTAAGACCACAGTTCTGCCCATTAACTGTAGGTTCCAGAATATACCTGCGATCACTTTACAGTCAGGAAATATTAGATATTTAGGCATAAACATTTCCTCCAGGCTCTCAGAGCTAACAAAGCTAAGCTATGTGCAATTATTAAAGAGAGTAGAGGACGATCTCTCTCGTTGGAAGTCCTTACCTATATCACTTATGGGGAGAGTTACAACCATTAAAATGATGATACTACCAAAAGTTAACTATTTGTTCTCAACGATCCCCATAAAACCATCTGCTACTTGGTTTAAGTCACTAGATTCATGCATCTCCAAATTTCTGTGGAAAAACATACCACCACGTATTAGTTTAAAAATCCTACAGAAGACCAAGGACAGTGGTGGATTAGATTTACCTAATTTTTAGCACTATTCCTTAGCCAATAGGCTACAGCATCCTTTTGTATTTCTGATTTGTCAGTCCTCTCTCTTCGTTCACTGGAGTCTTCGTGTCTTTGTCCTTGAGTTTGGTGATTTTTTCTTCTTTTGATGCCTTGACACAGTGTGACAGGTGATACCACGTGGGAGATCCTTTAACTTGGACTGCTGTCCCTGTGCTGCGAAATGGCTGTGCTGCTCAAATGGTCTCTCCTTCATCATATACACAGTTATTTATACATCACCTTCCACCATGAAGCGTTGTCTCTTTTTGTTTCTCTCTTTGTTCTTAAAATGCTGTTATGCATGCCTAAACCAATCCATTAAATTAGATCATTTTGGCAGTAAAGCGATCTACAATGTGCTTGGTCGCAGAGCTGCTCATCTGTGGTAAACAGCTCTTCAGAAAGGCATTCTTCAATTGATTTCACTAATTTTATGTAATAATTTTGTGATTTCATACAAAACTACACTTCTTCTCCCATCTGTCTGAGTATTTAATATTGTCTGGGTCCCGTTAAAACATGTATTTTTCCCATCTAATTCCTAGTTTGCTTTAAAACAAGTATTCCCCATTTTCTATCCCTTCAGTAGCCAACCAGTTTGTATGGAGTACACTGGAGCAACTTGACTGATCAGTAAAACACTGCTTTTGTTGTCACCGCAAGGCTTCCCCCGTCGGTTGTTTCACTGAGACACTACTGAGTAACTATAACTCAACACAGTTTATACACATAACATTCATATAAATACTAACAAACAAACAAACAATTATTTATCGCAATTTTCTCATCTCTGTTTGAACGTACACCCAGGTAAATATTCCTGTAGTCTTCTCATACCGACTATGGACCCATTCATTGTTTAACTTCACTGTTTTACAAATTCTAATTGAATATTACACATTGACATTGAACTTTACTGGATAAGCAGGTCTTCATTGCATTCAGCAGTCTATATGTGAGCATCTATGTGTAAGCTGTTCTTCTTTGCATTTATCACCAGCAAGCAATTCTTCATTGCACTTGCATATGAAAATAGTAAAACAATTCCAATGCGTTAGCGAAACCTTCTATATAAGGAGTGTCCATCATGATGCTGGGAATAGAACCTCTTTCCCAGAATAGTTCAACCTTCTTACTCAACTGATCATAACTCCGCAATGAGCACATTTCAAAGTATCATTCCTCTACATGTATTCAAAAATCTATGTGTAAATGTTTAATATTTCTTATATTTGTTGATGTCATTCTGTGTGCATGTGGCCTAAACCCAATCTCTGTGTGACAATTTTAATTTAAACAAGTTGAACTCTGCCTCTGATCATTTAAAAAAAGGTGTGTACCGATATCAACCTTTCTCAGGTAATTACTGATCCTACAAAACCAAACTTAAGAGATCCTTCAAGGTTGTCCCTGATTGGCTCAATCTTAACAAATCAAAGGTAGAAAATCCGCAGTGTCTGAACTTGGTGTTAGTTATCACTGCTCAATAGCCTGTATCAGAATTGCAAAAATGAAAACATTAGGTCCACGCTTGGTATCCAGATCCTGAAACATCTCCATGAGCAGGCTTTTTTTTAAACTGATCTGTTGAATAGTTATACTCATGACACTGTTAAAATCCCAGATGAAGATCTAGCACTTGACCATTTTTGTAAATCTTCTAATTCCATTCCACAAACAAAGAAAAACAAGCACAAGAAGTGGCAATCGCATACAACACAGCTGTGGATATAGATGACCTGAGACGACATGATAATACATCAACTGCTTAGTGACCATGCTACTGGACTAATGAATGTGTGTGTGTGTGAGAACATGCAACACCCATGGCACAGGACCTACATGATAACCGTGCTTAGTTATGAGTGTATAAGCGTACAGGGCCACAATCCACAGCCCCCCCAAGCAATCAGAAGCAGACAGAGAGGGCCACAAGACCCAGGCCACCAGCAGCCCCCACAGAGCACAGAACCCAGGAAGTCACCGCAGGGGCAACCACGCATCCACCCAGAAGACTGCAGAGGAAGCCCCCGGAAAGAGCCCCCATAAGCATAGGGCAGAGGCCCTCCGGGAGCCAGGGGCAGCAGCCCACCGACCCCGCCAGGCCCCGGCTGCCCAGACATGGGCCGTGCACTGGACCCGGGCCCCTGGAGCCCGAGCGCCCCCAAACCCCCCGGCAAAGGCCCCACCCAATACCCAGGAGGGCCACGCGCCCCAGACAGCCACACAGTGGGTCAGCGCCTGCCCCAGCGCCCCTGGCCAAGTGCCCTGGGAGTCAAGACGTGCCCACAGGTGGGTGAAGTCGTGAGCAGCGGGGAGAGGCAACGCTGCCCCCCCATCGGGAGAAGCACAGGCAGGCCAGGCGACAGCAAGTCCCAGATCCAGGCCCAATCATTACCACACATCCACACGTCCTCCCTCCCTCGACTCCACTGGGGTGTAGTGCAGCGGGCACACCAGGGGGCCAGCAGCCCCCCAGCCACCACAGACCCCTAACCAGCAGAACAATTAATTAATCCTCCTGGCCCCTCCCGCCCCGAGCAGCAACAAGGAAGCAGGGGTGTGCGAAGAAGACCCCTCCCCCCACCCTTCTGGCTCTTCAATATTTTCTAATAGTGAGCAATTAAAATTGAGGGGCAGCCAAACTTATAGAACTGGGAGCGCAGCCCTCTGGGCAGCCTACATACCCAAAGAGCCCCGCCTACCAGATGCCACTCAGTGTAACCACCCCCCAAGACCTAATGTGTGTGTGTGAGTGTGTTTGATAAGTAGTAATGTCTAACACAGGGGCGGGGAACTGCAAAGTGCAACAAAAGGGCACCACCTACGTGGCCCCATCCACTACACACCACCGAACACACACGCCCCCAAAACCCTTCATGTGTGAGTGTGTGCTGTGTACAGGAGCCAGAAGGGAGAGGGGTATGGGGATATACACCGGGGAAGCTACTCTCCCCCAGAGAGGGCAGCCAGGGACTGGCTGCAATAGGCATCCCCGCTACCTGGGAGCCAACACAGGGCAGGAGGGCCTGATGTCCACCAGGCTCGGGGCCTGCAGCGACCATATTCCGGGAGCTACTCTACCCCCAGAAGGTACCCATCCCGCACCACCCCACTCAACCCAACCCCACCCTGGAGGACCTCTACAAAAAACAAACAAACAACAACAAAAAACAAACAAACAAACCACCCGGTCACACCAGTCGCAGCAGCCCAGGCCTGAGACCCACCATCACCCAAGCGAAAAGCACCGCCCCCCCCACCGCACGCCCCAACACCCTGAAAAAAAAACAACCATCTGCGGACACCTTGGAGCGCCCAAACCCCAGGGCACAGGCCCACCACCACCACGCACGCCAGAGCGGCCCGGCCACCCGGCATAGAGCCAGCAGCCACCACCTCAAGGCCCCTAAGGGACCCCGCCCCACACGGCAAGACAGCCCCACCCGCAAGCCCCCAAAACTGCCCTCCAAGCCCGACACACAGTCCCCCCCAGCAATGACCAACCCGGTCCCCACGACCCGAGAGACCACCAGACGCCCGAAGCCACACAGCCCTCCCCAGCACACACCCAACCGCCCAGAGCGACGGGACAGCAACCCACCAACACCACTATGTGATAAAGCTAATCAGAGGGGACCAGAGAGAATGAAATTCAGCCAATTGATGTTTTGAGGAGGCAGACATTGTTTCCATGCTAATATAATCTAAAAGAAAATTTCTAAACTGGTTAATACACATATTGTTTTTCGCTTTCCAGTTCATGAGAATAGTTTTCTTTGCGATACATAACACTGTGAGAACCATGTGTGCTGAGTTCATTTCCATGTTGATGATGTTGTCTAAGTCACCCAGTATGCACAGTGTGGGGCATGCAGGGATGCTACACTTTAGCCATGTTGATAGGTCCTCACAGACTTCAAGCCAGAACTTCTGGACAGGCGCACAAAACCACAAAGCGTGTGCATAATCATCAGGTGTGTTATCTGTGCAATGTGAGCAGATGTTTGAGTGTGTTAGACCCATCCTGAACATCCTTTGTCCTGTATAGTGTGTTCTATGAAGGGTTTTGTATTGTATGAGCTGTAAATTAGGATTTCGAGTCATTCTGAAGGTGTTCAAACATATTTGTGGCCAGAAGCTATGACTAGAACTGATGGATAAATCTGCCTCCCATTTTGAGGATGGAAGAGACATTGTGTCATCTATCTTAGACAATAATTTATATATTTTTGATAGTAGTTTTGGGGTGCAGATGCTTAGAAATTCTGCTACCCTTGTCGGGAGTTGTAAGTCTGGTTGGTGGAGGATATATTTCTTTGTTATTATAGACTTAAGTTGTTGATATTCTAGGAATTTATTGCTGCTTATCTCATGTTGTGATATGAGCTCATCAAATGAAATAAAATTTCCATTTTGGATTATATGTTCCAGATGTTTGATTCCTTTCATCTTCCACAGAGGAAAGTTTGGCATTTTTTTGTTTTGCAGTATGTGAGGATTGTTCCAGATGGGTGTAAGCTTACACGGGACAAGTGAGGACTTTGTTATTTTAAGAAATTCCAACCAGGCTGTCAGAGAGGTGATGATGTTAATGCTTTTGAAACATTTGTGATTTTTTACGTTTTGACTAATAAGTGGCAGGTCAGAGATTTCCAGATTATCACACAATGCTTGTTCTATATTTATCCATGGTTCATCTATTGGGCTAGGTTTAAACCATTTTGATATACACTGTAACCTATTGGCTAAGGAATAGTGCTGAAAATGAGGTAAATCTAATCCACCACAGTCCTTGGTCTTCTGTAGGGTTTTTAAACTAATACGTGGTGGTTTGTTTTTCCACAGAAATTTGGAGATGCATGAATCTAGTGACTTAAACCAAGTAGCAGATGGTTTTATGGGGATCATTGAGAACAAATAGTTAACTTTTGGTAGTATCATCATTTTAATGGTTGTAACTCTCCCCATAAGTGATATAGGTAAGGACTTCCAACGAGAGAGATCGTCCTCTACTTTCTTTAATAAGTCTTTAATAATTGCACATAATTTAGCTTTGTTAACTCTGAGAGCCTGGAGGAAATGTTTATGCCTAAATATCTAATATTTCCTGACTGTAAAGTGATCGCAGGTATATTCTGGACCCTGCAGTTAATGGGCAGAACTGTGGTCTTAGACCAGTTGATAGAGTAGTCAGAAAGTGCTGAGAATTTATTTATGAGTGTGATCGTGTGAGTGAGAGACGTCTGTGAGTTCTGAAGGAAAAGTAATACATCATCAGCATAAAGACTTATTTTATGCTTAATATTTTGGGATTGGATGCCTTTAATATTTCTATCTTGTCTGATAGAAGCTGCTAAAGGTTTGATGAAAATAGCAAAAAGTGAGGGAGAAAGTGGGCAACCCTGTCTTGTACCTCTCTGCAGACTGAAGCTTGGAGAAGTTTGATCATTAGTCCTGACACTTGCATTTGGGGAGCTATATAATATCCTTATCCAGTTGATGAAGTGTGACCCAAACCCGAATTTGTTTAATGCTGCGAATAAAAATTTCCAGTTCACTCGATCAAATGCTTTTTCTGCATCTAGAGAGTCGATTGTGGTTTCCAAGTTGTTGATGCTAGAATAGTCTATGAGATTAATGATCCGGTTTGTGGACAAACTGTTGTGCCTACTGCTCTTCAGCCTGTCAAATGAAACGTAGAATTTGAAACGTGACAAATGAACGAAGACCCAAGGAGTTTAGTCGTAAACGAATCAATACTGTTTCCTGTGCGAGGACCCGTCAGCCGAGGAGTTGAGTCATGAACGAATCAATACTGTTTCCTGTGCGAGGACCCGTCACCCGAGGAGTTGAGTCGTGAACGAATCAATACTGTTTCCTGTCCTGCTCACTGAGCTTATGAAGCTGCCGCCTGCCATGTGGTGAGTAAGGGTACTGCATGAAAATGAACGAATCACTCACTGAGACAACTCGTTACTCCCGAGTCATATAAAAAATTAGTTCATATCGAACGAATCGCTCACGAACGACACATCATTATCTATTTGACGAGTTATGCATGAATTTGGATTTTGCAATAAAATTAATTCCTTCTCTCAAACCAAGTTCAAACTGCTTTGTCCTTCATATTTATCTACTTCTAATCTAGTTTCAACAATAAACAACACTGTATTTTGTAGTATGAAAAAGAACCAGACCTAATTTTTAGCAATAAGCTTCTCTCGAGGAGATATGAAGGAATACAGATTTTGCTATAAAATGAAATCCTTCTATCAAACTGACTTAAAACGGTTTGTCCTTATTTCTTCACTTCTTTGTATTATGAGAAAGAACCAGACTCATTCTTCAGGAATCCGAAAATAAGCTCTATTTTACGAGTTATGCACAAATTCAGATTCTCCATATAAAACGAATTCCTTAACTCAAACCAAGTTAAGACTGCTTTGTCCTTCATATTTATTCATGTCTAATCAAGTTTCAACGATAAACAACGTTGCACTTTGTAGAATGAGAAAGAACTTCTTCAGCAATAAGCAACTCTCGACATATGATGAAATACAGATTTTGCTATAAAATTAATTCCTTCTATCAGCCTGACTTAAAACTGTTTGTCCTCCTTACTTATCCACTTCAAATCAAGTTTCAACAATTAAAAAAATTTTGTAGTTTGAGAAAGAACAACTTAATCTTCAGCAATCAGTATAAAAAGAGGGTAAGAAAAGATGCAAATGCCAACCATACATCACTAAAAGGTGGAGCGGAAGTATTCGGCTGCAAGTAGGTGTGAATGTTCGACCATAATTTGTAAAAAGCGGGTAAGAAAAGGTTCGAATGCCCGACTATATATTAACAAACGCGGGAAGAGAGGTGTTCGGATGAGAGTGGGTGAGAATTTCCAACCATAATCTATAAAATACGGTGAAAAAAAGGTGTGAATACCCCATAGAACACTAAAAGGTGGAGCGGAAGTGTTCCGCTGCAAGAAGGTGTGAATGTCCGACTATATTTGATGAAAAGCAGGTGAAGCAAGGTCTGAATGCCCAACCTTACATCATAAAAAAAGCGAGATCAGAGGTGTTTGGCTGCAAGAAGGCCATAGTTTGCCAAAAGCGGGTAAGGTGCGAATGACCGACTAAATATCAACAAAAGTGGGGGGCGGAGGTCTTCGGATGCAAGTGGGTGTGAATATCCCACCATACAAGTATGGTGGAGAGGAAGCTGTGAATGGCCAACCATAGTAAAAAGCGGGTGAGAAAAGGTGCGAATGTCAAACCATACATGATCAAAACAGTTAGCGTAGGTGTTTGGCTGCGACAAGGTGTGAATGTCCACCCATAATTAATGAAAAGCGGGAAACAAGTAGGTTCGAATGCCCAACCATACATCATCAAAAGCAGCAGTGGATGTGTTCGGCTACAAGAAGGTGTGAATGTCTGACCATAGTTTGTAAAAAGCGGGTAAGAAAAGGTGCGAATGCCCGACAATGTATGATCAAGAGAGGGAGCAGAGGTTTTCGGCTGCAAGAATGTCCGACTATAGTTTCTAAAAGGCAGGTAAGAAAAGGCTTCGAATGCTCCAACATACACCATCAAAAGAGGGAGCGGAGGTGTTCCGCTGTAAGAAGGTGTGAATGTCCGACCATAGTTGGTAAAAAGTGGGTAAGAAAAGGTTAAAATTCCCGACTGTACACAATCAAAAGAGGGAGCGGAGTAGTTCAGCTACAAGAAGGTGTGAAAGTCTGACCATGGTTTGTAAAAAGCGGGTAAGAAAAGGTTCGTATGCCCGAATATAAACCATCAAAAGCGGAAGCGGAGGTGTTCGGCTTCAAGAAGACGTGAAAATTCGACCAAAGTTTGCAAAAAGCAGTTAAGAAAAGGTTCGAATATTCAACCAAACATAATCAAAAGCGGGAGCAGAGCTGTTCGACTGCAAGTAGGTGTGAATGTCACATCATAATTTGCAAAAAAGCTGATGAGAAAGGGTGAGAATGCCCGACTATACACCATCAAATGCGGGAGTGGAGTTCTTCGGCTTTGAGTAGGTGTGAATGTCAAACCATAATTACTCACAAACGCGTAAGAAAAGGTAGTATTGCCAGACCATACATGATCAAAACAGGGAGCGGAGGTGGTTCAGCTGCAAGAAGGTGTGAATGTCCGACTAAAGTTTATAAAAAGCGGGTAAGACAAGGTGCGAATGCCCGACAATGTATGATCAAAAGAGGGAGCGGAGGTTTTCGGCTGTAAGGTCTGAATGTCCAACCATAATTTGTAAAAACCGGGGAAGAAAAGGCTCGAAAGCCCGACTATACACCATCAAAAGCAAGAGCGGAGGTGTTCAGCTGCAAGAAGGTCTGAATGTCCACCAATAATTACTGAAAAATGGTTAAGAAAAGGTGCGAATGCCCAACCATACATCATCAAAAGCAGGAGGGGATGTGTTTGGCTACAAGAAGGTTTGAATGTCCGACTATAGTTTCTAAAAGGCGGGTTAGAAAAGCCTCGAATGCTCGAACATACACCATCAAAAGAGGGAGCGGAGGTGTTCCGCTGTAATAAGGTGTGAATGTCCGACCATAGTTGGTAAAAAGTGGGTAAGAAAAGGTTAAAATTCCCGACTGTACACAATCAAAAGAGGGAGCGGAGTTGTTCAGCTACAGGAAGGTGTGAAAGTCCGACCATGGTTTGTAAAAAGCAGTTAAGAAAAGGTTCGAATATCGAACCAAACATAATCAAAAGCGGGAGCAGAGCTGTTCGACTGCAAGTAGGTGTGAATGTCAGATCATAATTTGCAAAAAGCTAATGAGAAAGGGTGAGAATGCCCGACTATACACCATCAAAACAGGGAGCGGAGGTGGTTCAGCTGCAAGAAGGTGTGAATGTCCGACTAAAGTTTATAAAAAGCGGGTAAGACAAGGTGCGAATGCCCGACAATGTATGATCAAAAGAGGGAGCGGAGGTTTTCGGCTGTAAGGTCTGAATGTCCAACCATAATTCTTAAAA
Organism: Leuresthes tenuis; assembly: GCF_036924035.1. Lineage (NCBI taxonomy): Eukaryota > Metazoa > Chordata > Actinopteri > Atheriniformes > Atherinopsidae > Leuresthes > Leuresthes tenuis. Next base: position 10,196,414 of record NW_027325366.1, read on the forward strand.
ACCGGGGACAAAAAGGCTCGAAAGCCTGACTATACACTATCAAAAGCGGGAGCGGAGGTGTTCAGCTGCAAGAAGGTCTGAATGTCCAACTATAATTACTGAAAAATGGTTAAGAAAAGGTGCGAATAGCCAACCATACATCATCAAAAGCAGGAGCGGATGTGTTCGGCTACAAGAAGGTTTGAATGTCCGACCATAGTTTGTAAAAGGCGGGTAAGAAAAGGTTTGAATGCCCGAACATACACCATCAAAAGAGGGAGCGGAGGTGTTCCGCTGTAAGAAAGTGGGAATGTCCGACCATAGTTGGTAAAAAGCTGGTAAGAAGAGGTTAAAATACCCAACTGTACTCAATAAAAAGAGGGAGCGGAGTAGTTCAGCAACAAAGTGTGAATGTCCGAGCATGGTATGTAAAAAGCGGGTAAGAAAAGGTTCGTATGCCTGAATATACACCATAAAAAGCGGAAGCGGAGGTGTTCGGCTTCAAGAAGACGTGAACATCCGTCCAAAGTTTGTAAAAAGCAGATAAGAAAAGGTTTGAATATCCAACCAAACATAATCAAAAGCAGGAGAAAAGCTGTTCGACTGCAAGTAGGTGTGAATGTCAGATCATAATTTGCAAGCTGATTAGAAAGGGTGAGAATTCCCGACTATACACCATCAAATGCGGGAGCGGAGTTGTTCGGCTGTGAGTAGGTGTGAATCTCCAACCATAATTGCTGAAAAATGTGTTAGAAAAGGTAAGAATGCCGGTCCATACATCATCAAAAGCGAAAGAGGTGGTGTTCGGCTGCAAGTAGGTGTGAATGTCAGATCATTATTTGCAAAAAGCTGATGAGAAAGGGTGAGAATGCCCGACTATACACCATCAAATGCGGGAGCGGTACTGTTCGGCTGTGAGTAGGTGTGAATGTCCAGCCATAATTACTCACAAACGGGTAAGAAAAGGCAGTATTGCCAGACCATACATGATCAAAACAGGGAACGGAGGTGGTTCAGCTGCAAGAAGGTGTGAATGTCCCACTAAAGTTTATAAAAAGCGGGTAAGAAAACATTTGTATGCCCAAATATACACCATCAAAAGCGGAAGCGGAGGTGTTTGGCTGCAAGAAGGTGTGAACGTCCGACCAAAGTTTGTAAAAAGCAGTTAAGAAAAGTTTCGAATATCTAACCAAACATAATCAAAACCGGGAGCAGAGCTGTTCGACTGCAAGTAGGTGTGAATGTCAGATCATAATTTTAAAAAAGCTGATGAGAAAGGGTGAGAATGCCCGACTATACACCAACAAATGCTGGAGCGGAGTTTTTCGTCTGTGAGTAGGTGTGATTCTCCGAGAATAGTTTGTAAAAAGGGGGTAAGAATAGGTTCGAAAGCCCGAACATACACCATCAAAAGAGGGAGCGGAGGTGTTCCGCTGTAAGAAGGTGTGAATGTCCGACCATAGTTTTTAAAAAGCGGGTAAGAAAAGGTTAAAATACCCGACTTTACACAATCAATAGCGGGGGCGGAGTGTTTCGGCTACTAAAAGGTGTGAAAGTCCGACCATGGTTTGTAAAAAGCGGGTGAGAAAAGGTGTGAATGCCCGACATTATATGATCAAAAGAGGGAGAGAAGGTTTTCGGCTGCAAAAAGGTCTGAATGTCCAACCATAATATGTAACAACCGGGGAAGAAAAGACTCGAAAGCCCGACTATACACGATCAAAAGCGGGAGTGGAGGTGATCAGCTGCAAGAAGGTCTGAATGTCCATCAATAATTGCTAGAAAACATGAAAGGAAATTTTCGAATGTCAAACTGCATATGATTATAAGTGGGAGAGGAGTTATTCAGCTTTAAGCAGGTGTTAATGTCCACCCATAATTTCTGAAAAATGTGTTGGAAAAGACTAGAATGCCGGACCATACATCATCAAAAGCGGGAGAAGTGGTGTTCGGCTGCAAGTAGGTGTGAATGTCAAGCCATAATTACTCACAAATGGGTAAGAAAACGTAGTATTGCCAGACCATACATGATCAAAACAGGGAGCGGAGGTGGTTCAGGTGCAAGGTGTGAATGTCTGACTAAAGTTTGTAAAAAGCGGGTAAGACAAGGTGCGAATGCCTGACAATGTATGATCAAAAGAGGGAGCATAGGTTTTCGGCTGCAAGGTCTGAATGTCCAACCATAATTTGTAAAAACCAGGGAAGAAAAGGCTCGAAATCCCGACTATACACCATCAAAAGCGGGAGGGGATGTGTTTGGATACAAGAAGGTTTGAATGTCCGACTATAGTTTGTAAAAGGCGGGTAAGAAAAGGTTCGAATGCCTGAACATACACCATCAAAAGAGGGAGCGGAGGTGTTCCGCTGTAAGAAGGTGTGAATGTCCGACCGTAGTTGGTAAAAGCTGGTAAGAAAAGGTGAAAATACCCGACTGTATACAATCAAAAGAGGGAGCGGAGTAGTTCAGCAACAAAGTGTGAATGTCCAACCATGGTTTGTAAAAAGCGGGTAAGAAAAGTTTTGTATGCCCGAATATACACCATCAAAAGCGGGAGCGGAGGTGTTCGGCTGCAAGAAGGTCTGAATGTCCATCAGTAATTGCTAGAAAACATGAAAGAAAATTTTCGAATGTCAAACCGCTCATGATCATAAGCGGGAGAGAAGGTGTTCGACTGCAAGTAGGTGTGAATGTCAGATCAAAATTTGTAAAAAGCGGGTAAGAAAAGGTAAGAATGCCAAACCATAAAATGTCAAAAGCGGCAGCAGAGATGTTCGGCCGGTATTTATCAATGTCTAGATAGATTTTAAAAAAAAAACAACGTTGTACTTTGTAGTAAAAGGAAGAGCAAATCTAAAGTTTCAGGAATCCAAGAATAAGCTTTTCATGAGTTCTTCATTTGTTGGGATTTTGTTTTAAAATGAATTCCTTCACTCAAACTATGTTAAAACTGCTTTGTCCTTCATATGTACCCATTTCTACATATATTTCAATCATAAACTTCCTCATATTACCCTGGATGAGAAAGAACCACACTTGTGATTAAGCCATAAGCCCCTTTTGAGGAGTTCTGCATGATTTGTGATTTTATCTATAAAATTAATTCCTTCACTCAAACTATGTTAAAACGGCTTTTACGTTCAAATTTATCAATGTCTAGATAGATTTAAACAAAAAAAAACAACGTTGTACTTTGCAGTAAAAGAAAGAGCAAATCAAAAGTTGTAGGAATCCGAGAATAAGCTTATTTTCATGAGTTCTGCACGATTTCGGATTTTACTATAAAATGAATTTCTTCACTCAAACTATGTTAAAACTACTTTTAACTTCATATTTATCAATGTCTAGATCGACTTCAACAAAGAACAACATTGTATTTTGCAGTAGAAGAAAGAGCAACACTGAAGGTTCAGGAATCCGAGAATAAGCTTCTTTTCATACGTTCTGCATGATTTGGGATTTTATGTATAAAATGAATTCCTTCACTCAAACTATGTTAAAACTACTTTTAACTTCATATTTATCAATGTCTAGATCGACTTCAACAAAGAACAACATTGGATTTTGCAGTAGAAGAAAGACTAACACTGAAGGATCAGGAATCCGAGAATAAGCTTCTTTTCATACGTTCTGCATGATTTGGGATTTTATGTATAAAATGAATTCCTTCACTCAAACCAAGTTAAAACTGCTTTGTCCTTCATATTTATCAATGTGTAGATTGACTTCAACAAAGAACAACATTGGATTTTGCAGTAGAAGAAAGAGAAACACTGAAGGATCAGGAATCCGAGAATAAGCTTATTTTCATGAGTTCTGCACGATTTCGGATTTTGCTATAAAATGTATTGCTTTGTCCTTCATAGTTATCCATGTCTAAAAAATGTATCAAGCATAAAGTTCCTCATATTACCCTGAATGAGAAAAAAGCATCCCTTTGGTTGAGCAATACGTTCCTTTGGAGGAGTTATGCGTGATTTCGGATGTTGCTATAAAATTCATTTCTTCACTCAAACCAAGTGGAAACTGCTTTGTCCTTCATATTTATCAATATCGAGATCGATTTCAACTTCTTCTACTGCAAAGTCCAATGGTGTTCTTTGTTGAAGGCGATCTAACCTTTTCTTAACTGCTTTTTACAAACTTTGGTCGGACGTTCACACCTTCTTGTAGCCGAACAACCCCGCTCCCGCTATTGATTGTGTACAGTCGGGTATTTTAACCTTTTCTTACCCGCTTTTTACCATCTATGGTCGGACATTCACACCGTCTTACAGCGGAAGACCTCCGCTCCCTCCTTTGATGGTGTATGTTCGGGCATTCAAACCTTTTCTTACCCGCTTTTTACAAACTATGGTCGGATATTCAAACCTTCTTGTAGCCGAACACATCCACTCCTGCTTTTGATGATGTATGGTTGGGCATTTGAACCTACTTGTTGCCCGCTTTTCATTAATTATGGGTGGACATTCACACCTTGTCGCAGCCAAACACCTCCGCTCCTTGTTTTGATCATGTAGGGTTGGACATTCGCACCTTTTCTCACCCGCGTTTTGCAAACTATGGTCGGCCATTCACAGCTTCCTCTCATATAAGTATGGTGGGATATTCACACCCACTTGCATCCGAAGACCTCCGTCCCCACTTTTGTTGATATTTAGTCGGTCATTCGCACCTTACCCGCTTTTGGCAAACTATGGCCTTCTTGCAGCCAAACACCTCTGATCTCGCTTTTGATGATGTAAGGTTGGGCATTCAGACCTTGCTTCACCTGCTTTTCACCAAATATAGTCGGACATTCACACCTTCTTGCAGCCAAACACCTCCGCTTCCGCTTTTGATGGTGTATATTCGGGCATACGAACATTTTCTTACCCGCTTTTTACAAACCATGGTCGGACTTTCACACCTTCTTGTTGCTGAACAACTCTGCTCCCTCTTTTGATTGTGTACACTCGGGTATTTTCACCTCTTCTTACCCGCTTTTTACCAACTATGGTCGGACATTCACACCTTCTTACAGCGGAACACCTCCGCTCCCTCTTTTGATGTTGTATGTTAAGGCATTCGAAGCCTTTTCTTACCCGCCTTTTACAAACTATGGTCGGACATTCAAACCTTCTTGTAGCAGAACACATCCACTCCTGCTTTTGATGATGTATGGTTGGGCATTCGCAACTTTTCTTAACCATTTTTCAGTAATTATTGGTGGACATTCAGACCTTCTTGCAGCTGAACACCTCCGCTCTTACTTTTGATGGTGTATAGTCGGGCATTCTCACCCTTTTTCATCAGCTTTTTGCAAATTATGATCTGACATTCACACCTACTTGCAGTCGAACAGCTCTGCTCCCGCTTTTGATTATGTTTGGTTGGATATTGGAACCTTTTAAATGCTTTTTACAAACTTTTATCGGACGTTCACACCTTGCAGCGGAACACCTCCGCTTCCGCTTTTGATGGTATATATTCGGGCATTCGAACCTTTTCTTACCCGCTTTTTACAAACCATGGTCGGACTTTCACACCTTCTTGTAGCTGAACAACTCCGCTCCCTCTTTTGATTGTGTACACTCGGGTATTTTCACCTCTTCTTACCCGCTTTTTACCAACTATGGTCGGACATTCACACCTTCTTACAGCGGAACACCTCCGCTCCCTCTTTTGATGGTGTATGTTAAGGCATTCGAAGCTTTTCTTACCCGCCTTTTACAAACTATGGTTGGACATTCAAACCTTCTTGTAGCCGAACACATCCATTCCTGATTTTGATGATGTATGGTTGGGCATTTGCACCTTTTCAAAACCATTTTTCAGTAATTATTGGTGGACATTCAAACCTTGCAGCTGAACACCTCCGCTCTTGCTTTTGATGGTGTATAGTCGGGCTTTCGAGCCTTTTCTTCCCTGGTTTTTACAAATTATGGTTGGACATTCAGACCTTCTTGCAGCCGAAAACCTCTGCTCCCTCTTTTGATCATACATTGTCGGGCATTCGCACCTTTTCTTACCCGCTTTTTACAAACCATGGTCGGACTTTCACACCTTTTAGTAGCCGAACAACTCCACTCCCGTTATTGATTGTGTACAGTTGGGTATTTTAAACTTTTCTTACCCGTTTTTTATCAACTATGGTCGGACATTCACACCTTCTTACAGCGGAACACCTCCGCTCCCTCTTTTGATGGTGTATGTTCGGGCATTCAAACCTTTTCTTTCCCGCTTTTTACAAACTATGGCCAGACATTCAAACCTTCTTGTAGCCGAACACATCCACTGCTGCTTTTGATGATGTATGGTTGGGCATTCGAACCTACTTGTTTCCCGCTTTTCATTAATTATGGGTGGACATTCACACCTTGTCGCAGCCAAACACCTACGCTAACTGTTTTGATCATGTATGGTTTGACATTCGCACCTTTTCTCACCCGCTTTTTACTATGGTTGGCCATTCACAGCTTCCTCTCCACCATACTTGTATGGTGGAATATTCACACCCACTTGCATCTGAAGACCTCCGTCCCCACTTTTGTTGATATTTAGTCGGTCATTCGCACCTTACCCGCTTTTGGCAAACTATGGCCTTCTTGCAGCCAAACACCTCTGATCTCGCTTTTGATGATGTAAGATTGGGCATTCAGACCTTGCTTCACTTGCTTTTCACCAAATATAGTCGGACATTCACACCTTCTTGCAGCCGAACACTTCCGATCCACCTTTTAGTGTTCTATCACACCTTTTTTTTCATCGCATTTTATAGATTATGGTTGCAAATTCTCAACCACTCTCATCCGAAGACCTCTCCTCCCGCTTTTTTAAAAATATTTTTAACTTTAGTCGGACATTCACACCTTCTTGCAGCTGAACCACCTCTGCTTCCTGTTTTGATCATGTAACAACTCCGCTACCGCATTTGATGGTGTATAGTCGGGCATTCTCACCCTTTCTCTTCAGCTTTTTGCAAATTATGATCTGACATTCACACCTACTTGCAGTCGAACCGCTCTGCTCCCGCTTTTGATTATGTTTGGTTAGATATTCGAAACTTTTGTTAACTGCATTTTACAAACTTTGGTCGGACGTTCACACCTTCTTGTAGCCAAACACCTCCGCTTCCGCTTTTGATGGTGTATATTCGGGCATACAAACCTTTTCTTACACGCTTTTTACAAACCATGGTCAGACTTTCACACCTTCTTGCAGCTGAACACCTCCGCTCCCTCTTTTGATCATACATCATACATTGTCGGGCATTCGCACCTTGTCTTACCCGCTTTTTACAAACTTTAGTCAGAAATTCACACCTTGCAGCTGAACCACCTCCGTTCCCTCTTTTGATCATGTATGGTCTGGCAATACTGCCTTTTCTTACCCGTTTGTGAGTAATTATGGCTGGACATTAACACCTACTTGCAGCCGAACACATCCACTCCTGCTTTTAATGATGCATGGTTGGGCATTCGCACCTTTTCTTACCCATTTTTCAGTAATTATGGTTGGACACTCACACCTTCTTGCAGCTGCACACCTCCTCTCCCGCTTATGATCATGTGCGGTTTGATATTCGAAAATTCTCTTTCATGTTTTCTAGCAATTATTGTTGGACATTCAGACCTTCTTGCAGCTGAACACCTCCGCCCCCACTTTTGTTGATGGTGTATAATCGGTCATTCGCACCTTACCCGCATTTGGCAAACTATGGCCTTCTTGCAGCCAAACACCTCTGATCTCGCTTTTGATGATGTAAGGTTGGGCATTCAGACCTTGCTTCACCTGCTTTTCACCAAATATAGTCGGACATTCACACCTTCTTGCAGCCGAACACTTCCGCTTCACCTTTTAGTGTTCTATGGGGTATTCACACCTTTTTCAACTGGTCTAACACCACAGTTCTGCCCATTAACTGTAGGGTCCAGAATATACCTGCGATCACTTTACAGTCAGGAAATATTAGATATTTAGGCATAAACATTTCCTCCAGGCTCTCAGAGCTAACAAAGCTAAATTATGTGCAATTATTAAAGAGAGTAGAGGACGATCTCTCTCGTTGGAAGTCCTTACCTATATCACTTATGGGGAGAGTTACAACCATTAAAATGATGATACTACCAAAAGTTAACTATTTGTTCTCAACGATCCCCATAAAACCATCTGCTACTTGGTTTAAGTCACTAGATTCATGCATCTCCAAATTTCTGTGGAAAAACAAACCACCACGTATTAGTTTAAAAACGCTACAGAAAACCAAGGAAAGTGGTGGATTAGATTTACCTCATTTTCAGCACTATTCCTTAGCCAATAGGTTACAGTATATATAAAACATAGTTTGCACCTAGCCCAATAGATGCACCATTGATATATATAGAACAAGCATTGTGGGATAATCTGGAAATCTCTGACCTGCCACTTATTAGTCAAAACGTAAAAAAATCACAAATGTTTTAAAAGCATTAACATCAGCACTTCTCTGACAGCCTGGTGGGAATTTCTTAAAATAACAAAGTCTTCACATGTCCCGTGTAAGCTTACACCCATCTGGAACAATCCTGACATCCTGCAAAACAAAAAAATGCTAAACTTTACTCTGTGGAAGATCAAAGAAATCAAACATCTGGAACATATAATCCAAAATGGAACATTTATTTCATTTGATGAGCTCATATCACAACATGAGATAGGCAACAATAATTTCCTAGAATATCAACAACTTAAGTCTATAATAACAAAGAAATATATCTTCCACCAACCAGACTTACAACTCCCGATTAGGGTAGCAGAGTTTCTAAGCATCTGCATCCCAAAACTACTATCAAAAATATATAAATTATTATCTAAGATAGATGACACAATGTCTCTACCATCCTCAAAATGGGAGTGAGATTTATATATTAGTTCTAGTCATAGCTTCTGGCCACAAACATGTTTGAACACCTTTAGAATGACTCGAAATCCTAATTTACAGCTCATACAATACAAAATTCTTCATAGAACACACTATACAGGACAAAGGATGTTCAGGATGGGTCTAACACACTCAAACATCTGCTCACATTGCACAGATAACACACCTGATGATTATGCACACGCTTTGGGGTTTTGTGCGCCTGTCCAGAAGTTCTGGTTTGAAGTCTGTACGGACCTTTCAACATGGCTAAAGTGTAGCATTCCTGCATGCCCCACACTGTGCATACTGGGTGACTTAGACAACATCAACATGGAAATGAACTCAGCACACATGGTCCTCACAGTGTTGTTAGCCCGATTTTTTCATTGGAAGCCCAAGAATAAGCTGGAGAAATCGTTTGTTAAAAAAGTATTTATTAGTGGTCACAAGTAGAGTATATTGCAGCGCTGGACTCGGAGTGCCAGAGCTCCCGCAGGAAATCCGTCAGGCCGAGCCCCGTTATCCGGAAACATGTCATATTTCTTGTCAGAGTATAATTGGCCAGTTTTGAGTGGCATGATCAGGCCAGCTGCTGTTCTTGTTGTGTTTTTTGGATGTGATAAACAATGTGTGTGTATGTGTGAGTGCTGTTTTAGGTGTCTAATGTACCAGACCTATCTGCCCTAATAGAGATGTTTTGTCTGACCCAGTTGTTTATGTCATTCTAAGGTCTTGGACCATTTAAGGTCATCTGTTGTGCAGTATGAGCAGAGTGGAAAAGTACCAGCCAGGAACATAGGTTATTTAGTAAAATACAGAAAATGAATTTATAATTTCTAAGAACAAAGCCAATTATAACAACTCCCCCTTTTGACATGATTTAATCATGTCAACTAAATGAGGTAGGAATGTTATATTCTGTATTGTGTCACACCTGTTAGCGGCAGCCAACTTAGCAGGTCCCCAAACTGCAAGTGGCCAACTACCTTGAGGTGCAGCACAACCAGACAGGAGATTCTTGTTATCCCCCTTTTGATATAACTTCATTAAGTGAGCTGTTATGTATAAGCTGTTCTTCTTTGCAATTATCAGCAGCAAGCAAGTTTTAATTGCATATGCATGTGTAAAATAATTGTAATGCGTTAGCTAAACCTTTCTGTATCAGGAGTGTTTATCATGATGCTGGGAACAGAACCTCTTTCCCAGAATAGTTCAACCTTCATTACTCAACTGATCATAACTCTGCAATGAGCACATTTCTTAAAAGCTATAAGTATCACGCCTGTACGTGTATGCAAGGAATAAATTAATAAATGTTTCAATATGTCTTAAAATTAGTGTGTGTATGTGGCCCCAAACCCAATCTCTGTGTAGAATCTTAGTTCATTTTGGCCCAAAACTATATGTGGTTTAAGCAGTGGCAAGACCCTGCTCACCCATAAGTACCATTACAACACATAACAATAATTAACTAAGCTACAACAATTCATAAAATATTGAAACTCAAAAAGTGCTTAAGGCAATTAACATTACCATCAGGATCGTCCACTGTTCGCAGCGAATAGGAGCGAAAAACCCGATGGCTGATATCCGGGAAAATTCTCCTATGGCCCCATTCCCCCTTGGCGACCGACCACTTAATTACCTTTCAGTGCCTAAGGTCCCGCTCCGAACAGCCGATTCACACCAATGGCAATGGACATATGTATGAATTCCTATGATTAGTAATTGGTCTACTTAAAATCATTAAACTAAAGAGGAACATCACAAAACACAAAACAATGCAGTACAGACATTTAAACATGACTTGAATATGAAGATATGACCCTGTTGAGAACAGATGAGTAATGATAGATGTAGTGTAAAAACTAACAATTTCTTTTGAGTGAAAATTTTATGATAACATTGTGCAGAGTGGTGTAGTGCAGCTCAGTCTCTTGTGGTCCAATCCTGTCACTGCTTGGTGTTTGGTTGTCCTTCTGGCTGAACCTCAGTTCAGCAGTCTGAGCTAACTAGGAAGGAGAGGTTACCAGCACTTCACTTCCACAAAGGGGTCTTTACCACCCGTTTTCCCTAACTAATCTTTTTCTTTGGGACAATTAAGGAGATAATTCAGATTATTTTGTTGACAGTGGTTGAAGGTTGTATGGTTGTTCAACCATTATCTTGGCATGATGATCGTGCCTCCCAGAATTTCAGACTGACGTCTTGTCAGTCACTTGGCTGTGAGTCCTTTAGAGGTTCTGCTGCAGATGCAGTTAATTTAAGCTGTGGATGAATGTTAGCAGGAGAGAGAACTGAGCAGCACAACATGTCATTTTCACAATGTTTTATATTCAGGAATTGCCTTTTAACAGGTTCAATCCCAGTATTCATTGGTCGACAAATTAAGTTTTCATATGAACCCCAAACAAAAACAAATAAATAAACCGAAATAAATAAATAAATAAATGAAATGAAAAACAAAACAACTGGCCAGTTGATAGAAACCATGTTTTAGGACAGTACCTTAGACTCACCAACCTGCTGTACAGCATTAATGTGAAATCCAGTACCATCAACCTTTTCTGTGGAAAAAACTTCAAACCATTTAGAGAACACAGCAAGACAAAGACAAAACACAAGACAACATAGAACAAAAGACAAAAGGAAGACAAAGACTCACAGAATTTTGGGAAAATCTTGAGAAGTGTTAGTAAACTATGATTAATTGTTGTATCTCCACCCCCCCGATGAGACTTAGTCTCATCCGTATGTTAGTTCTGCTGAACTCTTCCACTGCAGTTTCTGCTCCTGTGTTGCTGCTGCAGGACAGAAATGTTTGTGGTTAGAGTTCATTTTGGGAGCAGCACAGCATCAAGAAAGCAGCCATTTCTTCTCAATGAGTAACTGATTAACCTTTTTGGGATAAATATTGTCTGTCCTCTTAATTCAGCTCAGAGTGCGTTTGATAAAATTTCAGCACGATCTGCTTAATTCTCACTTGTTACTTTATACTAAATTCTATTTAATTCTTACCAGTGGCTGTGTTTTGTGATGCTGAGCCATCCACAGACAGTTCAGGATCAGCATTAAGTTTTTTCTGCTCCATTTGAATTAGAAACACTTCATGGGGTACCAACAGTGTGACATCAGAGTTTCTTATAACATCACATGATACAATAACATATTTCCATACAAATTAGAATCAAAGACAAAGGTTTATTCTATTTTTCTATTTGTCTCAATTCCTCATTTATTTATTTTTTAGATGAGCCATGTGGCCATGTGCTGCTAAATTTTTCCTTAGCAGTGCCACAGCATCGTGCTTGTGTTCAGATCTTTGGTTGGTTATTGATCACTGTCATCTTGCATGCATGCTTTGACCTAAGGGCCAGGATTCTTGATATTATTTTGTAATATTTTTTTAAAAATTTTTTTTCCTGGTAGCAGTTTTGGAATGTTAGCTAAATTGTTCAGGATCATTCTTGTTTTTTCTTGACATGAATTAGGCCTTCAATCGTGCAGTTCAAAGCTCTGTGCTTTACCTTACTTCGAGCAGCTCTGCCTCAGTTTATTATGTTTTACTTAATCTTTACTTCTTCCTTCCAGTATGTGTGGATGTATGTGGGTGTATGTGTACGTATAGATGTGCGTGTGTGTGTGTGTGTATGTGTGTCTATATGTGGCCTTGGGTTTCACTGCTTTGTTTTATTTTCTTCTATCATTTTCTTGTATGAAAAGTGTTATGAAAATAAAGTTTGATTGATTGATTGATTGATTGCACCAGATTAAACAACTTGGGTCATCTCCCATGTAAATTCTCGAATGAACCAGAACACATGATTAAAACTGTTCTCACAGAACATTTTATTCATCCCATTCATATCTTTTTCGTTCGACCAACATGTCATGACTGAGCACAGATCGGATTGTACCTTGTATCTTGTTTCTCAATAAATTGTAATTGAAGTGGGTTGTTGCCATTTTCCAGAGATCTTTTAGTCACCTGGTGTGGAGTGGTGGGAAGAGAGGGTAGGTCCAGATTACTGTTGTAGTTCTTTGTAACTTGAGCTTTTAATGTCTGACTTTCACACAGGAGAGGTGTGAAAATTAGTTATTGTAACCTTTATTGTTTCTGCTACTGTGGTTCTACAGTCTAGTCTCCACAGTGGTGTTTTCCTTTGGTTTCATCGTCAGTGGTCCGTTCAGTCTCTGATAGAGTTTTAGTCCCCGTGGTCTAGTCTTTGTCAGCAGGTGAGGTTCCTAAGTCAGTCCAGACCTCAGTTAATGTTCTTTCGGTAGGATCTTGAGCCTGAGTACAGTGATCCTTGTGGATCCAGTTACTCAGTCTATTCTCAGTCAACCATACCTTTACACAATGTGTTGTAGCTTCTGCGTCCTGTCCATATAGGAGAGGACCAGTTAAGTTTGTTCACTTTCCTGGTCCTGTTCCTTGCTGAGATATACTCATCACCGTGTTATTCAGTTGTTTCACATTCACACAAGTTTCCATACTGTAGTACAACAAGGGGTGAGCCTGTTGGTGCAGTTGTAAATGGACAGGGTGTTTCCTCCCTGGCATGACCTCATGTGGGACAACATGACAACATTCATGGTGGCATTTGGAGTAAATCTTAGGCTAACACAATACGTAGAGCTTCAGCCCAGGTTAACTGTGTGTCTGCACAGACTTCTTTTCGGCCTTTTTGATGGTTCTATTTGCTCTTTTCACTAGTCCTTGTAAAGCTGGGTGAGAGACTGCACCGAGCTTATGTGTAATTCCAGACAATTTTTCCACTTCTCCTAGTTCTTCATTGGAGAAGTGAGTACCATTATCTGATCTTATCACTTCTGGTACCCCAAATCTTGGAATAATTTCTCTTGTAAGCCATTTAATGACTTCTTTTCCTTTTTCGGTTTTAGTAGGTGTGGCTTCTACCAGTCTAGAAAATGGAGCTACACACACTAGAAGAAATAGTTTACCTTCAGTCCTGTTCGCTGCTCCCATGTCAGTAAACTCAATTACTATCTGTTTCCAAGGGGCATCAGGTACTGGGAAACTACCTAGTCCTGCTTTGAGATTGAACAGCTTGCAAATTTCACAAGATTGCACAAAATATTTTATTGCGTCTTTTAGGTGGGGGTGCCACCAGTGTTGTGAAATGAGCGCTGTTACTTTTGAGCTAGCACAGTGAGCTCTACTGTGTGCTTCTTGACATAGCAAATTTAGTAGTCCAGTTTGAACTACTATTTTGCCTTCATGATTCCAGCAGCGTCCTGTGGAATCTTTTTTTTTTTCGTTCCATGCTTGCTTTTCAGATGGTGCCGCTGCTTCGTGAAGTTCTTTAATGTTTTCTAAACATAATTCTCGTTGTGATTTTTCCTCCAATGTTTTCTGAGACATCTGGTTAAATGCAGTATACCCTGCTTTTGTTTTTGCTGCCTTATCTGCCGCATTGTTGCCTCTAGCTACTCTCCCATTTCCCTTTTGATGTCCTCTGCACTCGACTCTAGCAACTTGTTTTGGTTCAAGTATGGCATAATATAGTTCGAGTAATTGATTCAAGTGTTTAACCGGGGTGCCTGCTGAGGTCACAAAGCCTTTCCTTTTCCAGTGACACATGTCTGGTTTAGAGGCATGTCTTTAACTGTAAACACTGTTTTTATTTCACTAATTTATTCAATGTTTATTGTTAGATTAATTAATATTTATCTGCAGGGTTAGAATTTGCTAATAGTATTAATATAGTGTTCAGCTGTACAGCTCTCTGGTTGCTGTGGCTGTTTTTAAATGTGCCATGAAAACAAACCTTGACTTGACTTGTTATGACTCAGACTTACTGCAGCTGTCTTTAAATTTCTTTTAGAGTTTTCTTCTTCAAGAAACTCATTGGTGATATCTGACTCTCGTTGTGCCTTTTATTGCCGTGTTTTTGTTTATTTCCTAATAATCTAACTCACTTTAAACCTTTATATAAAGCACGTTGCTGCTCTGTTAAGATAACAGATCCATTGATTCATAGATCTGCTGCAGTTAAATAGTTAAATGGTTTAATGAGATCAATTATAAATACTGATGATAAATATTAACTCAGAATTGGTGAAAATAAGCAGAGGAGAAGTATTTAGATCAGCTAAATTTTAAGTCATGTTACTGTGATCTCTAACACAATAAAGGCTAACCTTTAATGCTTTAAGATGGTAAGAAACTGTCTGACACCTATCTGCCTGACCTTGCTGTTAAATCCCGATATTTTCTAATATGTCATATGGTCTGACTGTCCGGTCTCAGACCTGCTTCAGGTGGAAATCATAAAGTCTCAATTTGTAGAACATCTTTTGTTCAGGCAGTTTTTCAATTAAAGGATCAAAGATTTAAATGCTATGTTTGTTTGTCTGACTTTTTAAGAGAGCTGTTAAATCTTAATTCAACAACAAACTGGTTCTAATGTTTAGTTTTAAACAGTCTGTTCTTCCTGGATTTATTTTGGACATTGTATTGCTTCTTATCTCTTCACTGTAATACTTGCATTGAAAAGCGGTTTTCAGATTGTCCATTCAATGTGGTATTTCTCCCATTCAAATTTATTTAAAAATAAATTAATTATTGAATTGATGATAAATGCTCTAGTAAAAACTTCCATTATCATTGTAAATTTTTTGACTAAATAACTATATGTAACTCTGGTACTCTTTAAGTACAGGCCCATGATCAATCAGAATCTGTCCTCACTCTCAGGGCTGAATGGGGGAAGAAGGAAGCAGGGTTGGGATGAGATAATCTTAGGGTGAGAGCATTTATGACAAAGCTATCTAAACTTTTCTTTTCCAATTACACATGTCCACATGTACAGCCTAAGCTGTTTATGCTGAATCTGTATAAATGGTCATTTTTTTATTTTGCTAAATGGCATGCTTCTGTTATTGAGTGTGATGTTAGGAAGATGTGTCTTATCTGCTAGTGTAGTAGGATGTGTCCCTGGAAAAGATGACGTTGTGTCTGGCACGTGCTGCGGTAGAGGTGCAGAGGACTGCGTCTGAATAGAGAATTTAACTTCTCCAAAAAAAATACTGACAGTCTGCAAGAAATGTTACTGCTTTTTTTTCCGTCTTTTTCTGCCCTTGCTCTCTGCAATAAACCTGCCTCTTTTAGCTTTGCTGTTGCTTGATTCCTACTGCCTGTTGCTTGTTTTGAAAACATAGAGAAATCACTCAGTTGCGGTGGCGCACTTTCAAACCCTCCAAACATTCCTTTCCCTTGCATTTCTCTCGTCCAATTTACAAATCTATCTGTCTCTCTTTTTTCGTCTTCTCTTGGAACTTTTTTCTGCCATCTCGTCAACGTGTCAAATAATACCGACCCCAATGAGCCGGGTTTACATGTTTTCCACTTATCCAATGTCCACTTAGCACAGACATTACTCACGCCGCCAATTGCCGACTAACAGACCCCCGCCCATTGGCATCTACTTCCTATTCAGTTTTTCAATTTTGTGTCTTTTATTTAGCCAAATTGTACTAAACTAGGACACATATGACTCTCCCTATGTGAGACTATGTGTTTATACTTTACATGTGACCACCTAGTAAACCTGTAGACACAAATTTTGTGCTTTTGATTTAGTGATCGGAGGACATTCTAATTCAGACAATTTAGTTTAGAATGACCAATGTGCAGAAATTTCACATATCCTGATACAAGAGGTTTTCTGCTCACCTTGTTATTTAGGCACCTTGAATTGTCTGAAGAAGGGTCCCCTCCAACCAGCTCCGGAAGTCCTCGATCGGACTTGTGAAGTTGTATTCACACTTGTCAGAGTATAATTGGCCAGTTTTGAGTGGCATGATCAGGCCAGCTTCTGTCCTTGTTGTGTTCTTTGGATATGATAAACAATGTGTGTGTATGAGTGACTGCTGTTTTAGGTGTCTAATGTACCAGACCTATCTGCCCTAATAGAGATGTTTTGTCTGACCCAGTTGTTTATGTCATTCTAAGGTCTTGGACCATTTAAGATAATCTGTTGTGCAGTATGAGCAGAGTGCAAAAGTACCAGCTAGGAACATAGGTTATTTAGTAAAATACAGAATATGAATTTATAATGTCTAAGAACAAAGCCAATTATAACAGTGTTATGTATCGCAAAGAAAACTATTCTCATGAACTGGAAAGCGAAGAACAATCTGTGTATTAACCAGTTTAGAAATGTTCTTTTAGATTATATTAGCATGGAAACAATGTGTGCCTCCTCAAAACATCAATTGGCTGAATTTCATTCTCTCTGGTCCCCGCTGATTAGGTTTATCACATAGTGGTGGTGGGTTGCTGTCCCGTCACTCTGGGCGGTTGGATGTGTTCTGTGGGGGGGCTGTGTGGCTTCGGGCGTCTGGTGGTCTCTCGGGTCGTGAGGACCGGGTTGGTCTGGGGGGGCTGGGTTGCCCTGGACATGCCACAGTATGGGTGGGTTGGTGCAGGTACTGGTGCCAGGCTTGTTGCTCTGGGACCTCCAGGGTGTCCGCAGGTAGTTGTTATCTTTAGGGTGTTAGGGCGTGCAGTGGGGGGGGTGCTTTTCCCCTGTTGGGGGGGGCCTGGGTGATGGTGGGTCTCAGGCCCAGGCTGCTGCGTCCGGTGTAGCCGGGTGGTTTGTTTGTTGTTGTTTGTTTGTTTGTTTGTAGAGGTCCTCCGGGGTGGGGTGGGGTTGGGTTGAGTGGGGTGGGGTGGGGTGGGTACCTTCCGGGGGTACAGTAGCTCCCGGAATATGGTCGCTGCAGGCCCCGAGCCTGGTGGACATCAGGCCCTCCTGCCCTGTGTTGGGTCCCAGGTAGCGGGGGTGCCTATTGCAGCCAGTCCCTGGCTGCCTTCTCCGGGGGAGAGTAGCTGCCCCGGTGTATATCCCCATACCCCTCTCTCTTTTGGCTCCTGTACACAGCACACACTCACACATGAAGGGTTTTGGGGGCGTGTGTGTTCTGTGGGGTGTAGTGGATGGGGTCACGTAGGTGGTCCCCTTGGCTGCACTCTGCAGTTCCCCGCCCCTGTTTTAATTACACCTTAGACATCACTACTTATCACTCACACACACACATTAGGTCTTGGCGGGTGGTTGCAGTGAATGGCATCTGGTGGGCGGGGGTCTTTGGGTATGTAGGCTGCCCAGAGGGCTGCGCTCCCAGTTCTACAAGGTTGGCTGCCCCTCAATTTTAATCGCTCACTATTAGAAAATATTGAAGAGCCAGAAGGGTGAGGGGAGGGGTCTTCTCACACCCCTGCTTCCTGGTTTCTGGTCGGGCAGGAGTGGCCAGGAGGAATTAATTATTCTGCTGGTTCAGGGTCTGTGGTGGCTGGGGGGCTGCTGGCCCCCTGGTGTGCCCGCTGCGCTACACCCCAGCGGAGTCAAGGGAGGGAGGACGTGTGGTGATGATTGGGCCTGGGTCTGGGACTTGCTGTCGCCTGGCCTGCCTGTGCTTCTCCCAATGGGGGGGTGGCGTTGCTGCTCCCCACTGCTCGCGACTTCACCCACCTGTGGGCACGCCTTGACTCCATGGGCACTTGGCCAGGGGCGCTGGGGCAGGCACTGACCCACTGCGTGGCTGTCTGGGGCGCTTGGCCCTCCCGGGTATTGGGTGGGGCCTCTGCCGGGGGGTTTTGGGGTGCTCGGGCTCCTGGGGTCCGGGTCCGGTGCACGGACCATGTCTGGGCGGCTGGGTCCTGGTGGGGTCGGTGGGCTGTTGCCCCTGGCTCCCGGGGGGCCTCTGCCCTATGCTTATGGGGGCTCTGTCCGGGGGCTTCCTCTGCTGTCTACTGGGTGGATGCGTGGTTGTCGCTGCGGTGGGCATCCTGGGTTCTGTGCTCCGTGGGGGCTGCTGGTGGCCTGGGTCTTGTGGCCCTCTCTGCCTGCTTCTGATTGCTTGGGGGGGGCTGTAGATTGTGGCCGTGTACACTTATACACTCTAACTAACACATAACTAAGCACGGTTAATGTAGGTCCTGTGCCATGGGTGTTGCATGTTCTCACACACACACACAACACACATTAGTCCAGTAGCAGTTCATGCATTACCATGTCGCCTCAGGTCATCTATATGCGACTGCCACTTCTTGTGCTTGTTTTTGTTCGTTTGTGTGTTTGTTTATTTTTTTCTCTGCTTGTCTGCTTTCAGGTGCTCCTGGTGGCACTAAGGCTGGATTCGCAACAGAGACCATGGATTATTGTCTGTTTTGTTTTTTTACAGGTGTAGCAGCTAGTTGTCTGGTTTTTGTTTCTATTTTTGTTCTGTTTCCTCTTCTTTCCTCTTCTTGTTTCCTTGTCCCCCCTTCCGGTTCAGTTCTATTACATGTTATATATTGTAAACAGAAATAAATAAATGGGCATCAAGGGGAGCTTTACATTTGTAAAAATTCCCGTGGCAAAGGAAATCTGTTTGGCATAAAAGGTATTCACAATTCTGCTGCCATAATGCTGAACAGAACAAGGGAAAAAAAGTGAAGGAATTCATTTTACAGCAAAATCCTGAATCGTGCATAACTCCTCATAAGGAGTGTATTGCTCAAACATAAGTGTGGTTCTTTCTCATATAAGGTAATATAAAGAAGTTTATACTTAAAACCAGCGTAGACATGGATAAATAAGAAGGACAACGCAGTTTTAACTTGGTTTGAGTGAAGGAATTAATTTTACAGCAAAATCCTGAATCGTGCATAACTCCTCATAAGGAGTGTATTGCTCAAACATAAGTGTGGTTCTTTCTCATATAAGGTAATATAAATAAGTTTATACTTGAAACCAGCTTAGACATGGATAAATAAGAAGGACAAAGCAGTTTTAACTTGGTTTGAGTGAAGGAATTCATTTTACAGCAAAATCCTGAATCGTGCATAACTCCTCATAAGGAGTGCATTGCTCAAACATAAGTGTTGTTGTTTCTCATACAAGGTTATAAAAAGAAGTTTATGTTTGAAACCAACTTAAACTTGGACAAATATGAAGGACAAAGCAGTTTTAACTTGGTTTGAGTGAAGCAATTAATTTTATGGCAATATCTAAAATCTTGACTATCTCCTTAAAGTAAAGCGAATTCCAGAAGAACAAGTGTGGTTCTTTCTCATATAAGGTAATATAAAGAAGTTTATACTTGAAACCAGCTTAGACATGGATAAATAAGAAGGACAAAGCAGTTTTAACTTGGTTTAAGTGAAGGAATTCATTTTACAGCAAAATCCTGAATCGTGCATAACTCCTCATGAGTATATTGCTCAAACATAAGTGTTGTCCTTTGTCATACAAGGTTATAAAAAGAAGTTTATGTTTGAAACCAGCATAAAGGGACAAATATGAAGGACAAAGCAGTTTTAACTTGGTTTAAGTGAAGGAATTCTTAGTTAGCAGTTCCTTGATGAGGGATATTTCAGACACCAAAATCCACCCCATCAGTATCAGTGATCACGCTCCAGTTTCTATCACACTGAAGAATAAAAGAGTTATACCACCAGGAATTCGAGATTCCTGCTGGTGGCCTGGGTCTTGTGGAAAAGCAGTCATGAGAGGCAATATAATCTCTTTTTCATCAAATAAGAAAAAGAGGGAAAGTTCAAGGATATCAGATTTAGAACTCAGGATCAAATCATTAGAAGTTGTCTACAGGCCTGGGTCTTGTGGCCCTCTCTGTCCGCTTCTGATTGCTGGGGGGGGGGGGGGGCTGTGGATTGTGGCCCTGTACACTTATACACTCATAACTAACCACGGTTACCATGTAGATCCTGTGCCATGGGTGTTGCATGTTCTCACACACACACACACACACATTTATTAGCCCAGTTGCATGCTCGCTAAGCAGTTGATGTATTATCATGTCGTCTCAGGTCATCTATATCCACAGCTGTGTTGTATGCGATTGCCGCTTCTTGTGCTTGTTTGTTTGTGTGTTTGTTTTTTCTTTGCTTGTCTGCTTTCAGGTGCTCCTGGTGGCGCTAAGGCTGGATTCCCCTCAGAGGCCATGGATTGTTGTCTGTTTTGTTTTTTACAGGTGTAGCAGCTGGTTGTCTGGTTTTTGTTTCTATTTTTGTTCTGTTTCCTCTTCTTTCCTCTTCTTCGTTCCTTGTCCCCCGGTCCGGTTCAGTTCTATTACATGTTATATATTGTAAACAAAATAAATAAATGGGCATCAAGGGGAGCTTTACATTTATAAAACTTCCCTTGGCAAAGCAAATCTGTTTGGCATCAAAGGTATTCAGAATACAATTCTGCTGCCATAATGCTGAACAGGACAAGGGGGAAAAAAAAAAAAAAAAAAAAAGAAGTTGTCTACAGTACCTCAAAAGAGGAACACACACTGAATGAACTAAGAAAAGCTTAATTGAATTAAACAAAATTATTAACAAACAAACACAGTTTCTGATACAAAGACTTCGTGTGGAGAACTTTGAGCATGGCAATAAATCTGGAAGGTTCCTAGCTAACCAACTAAAGACAAATAAAGAGAAAACAACAATCACTTCTGTTAAAGACTGAAAAGGAAATGTCACCCATGAAATCAACAATGCTTTTAGGGACTTCTATAAAACCTTATATTCATCACAAAATGATCCATCAGACAGTAACATAGATCATAGACTATTCTATCATCAACAACCTGGAAACCACAATAGTCTCTCTAGATGCAGAAAAAGCATTTGATCGAGTGAACTGGAAATCTTTATTTGCAGCATTAAACAAATTCGGGTTTGGGTCACACTTCATCAACTGGATAAGGATATTATATAGCTCCCCAAATGCAAGTGTCAGGACTAATGATCAAACTTCTCCAAGCTTCAGTCTGCAGAGAGGTACAAGACAGGGTTGCCCACTTTCTCCCTCACTTTTTGCTATTTTCATCGAACCTTTAGCAGCTGCTATCAGACAAGATAGAAATATTAAAGGCATCCAACCCCAAAATATTGAGCATAAAATAAGTCTTTATGCTGATGATGTATTACTTTTCCTCCAGAACTCACAGACGTCTCTCACTCACACGATCACACTCATAAATAAATTCTCAGCACTTTCTGACTACTCTATCAATTGGTCTAAGACCACAGTTCTGCCCATTAACTGTAGGGTCCAGAATATACCTGCGATCACTTTACAGTCAGGAAATATTAGATATTTAGGCATAAACATTTCCTCCAGGCTCTCAGAGCTAACAAAGCTAAATTATGTGCAATTATTAAAGACTTATTAAAGAAAGTAGAGGACGATCTCTCTCGTTGGAAGTCCTTACCTATATCACTTATGGGGAGAGTTACAACCATTAAAATGATGATACTATCAAAAGTTAACTATTTGTTCTCAATGATCCCCATAAAACCATCTGCTACTTGGTTTAAGTCACTAGATTCATGCATCTCCAAATTTCTGTGGAAAAACAAACCACCACGTATTAGTTTAAAAACGCTACAGAAAACCAAGGAAAGTGGTGGATTAGATTTACCTCATTTTCAGCACTATTCCTTAGCCAATAGGTTACAGTATATATAAAACATAGTTTGCACCTAGCCCAATAGATGCACCATTGATATATATAGAACAAGCATTGTGGGATAATCTGGAAATCTCTGACCTGCCACTTATTAGTCAAAACGTAAAAAAATCACAAATGTTTTAAAAGCATTAACATCAGCACTTCTCTGACAGCCTGGTGGGAATTTCTTAAAATAACAAAGTCTTCACATGTCCCGTGTAAGCTTACACCCATCTGGAACAATCCTGACATCCTGCAAAACAAAAAAATGCTAAACTTTACTCTGTGGAAGATCAAAGAAATCAAACATCTGGAACATATAATCCAAAATGGAACATTTATTTCATTTGATGAGCTCATATCACAACATGAGATAGGCAGCAATAATTTCCTAGAATATCAACAACTTAAGTCTATAATAACAAAGAAATATATCTTCCACCAACCAGACTTACAACTCCCGATTAGGGTAGCAGAGTTTCTAAGCATCTGCATCCCAAAACTACTATCAAAAATATATAAATTATTATCTAAGATAGATGACACAATGTCTCTACCATCCTCATGAGATTTATATATTAGTTCTAGTCATAGCTTCTGGCCACAAACATGTTTGAACACCTTTAGAATGACTCGAAATCCTAATTTACAGCTTATACAATACAAAATTCTTCATAGAACACACTATACAGGACAAAGGATGTTCAGGATGGGTCTAACACACTCAAACATCTGCTCACATTGCACAGATAACACACCTGATGATTATGCACACGCTTTGTGGTTTTGTGCGCCTGTCCAGAAGTTCTGGTTTGAAGTCTGTACGGACCTTTCAACATGGCTAAAGTGTAGCATTCCTGCATGCCCCACACTGTGCATACTGGGTGACTTAGACAACATCAACATGGAAATGAACTCAGCACACATGGTCCTCACAGTGTTGTTAGCCCGATTTTTTCATTGGAAGCCCAAGAATAAGCTGGAGAAATCGTTTATTAAAAAAGTATTTATTAGTGGTCACAAGTAGAGTATATTGCAGCGCTGGACTCGGAGTGCCAGAGCTCCCGCAGGAAATCCGTCAGGCCGAGCCCCGTTATCCGGAAACATGTCATATTTCTTGTCAGAGTATAATTGGCCAGTTTTGAGTGGCATGATCAGGCCAGCTGCTGTCCTTGTTGTGTTCTTTGGATGTGATAAACAATGTGTGTGTATGTGTGAGTGCTGTTTTAGGTGTCTAATGTACCAGACCTATCTGCCCTAATAGAGATGTTTTGTCTGACCCAGTTGTTTATGTCATTCTAAGGTCTTGGACCATTTAAGGTCATCTGTTGTGCAGTATGAGCAGAGTGGAAAAGTACCAGCTAGGAACATAGGTTATTTAGTAAAATACAGAAAATGAATTTATAATTTCTAAGAACAAAGCCAATTATAACAACTCCCCCTTTTGACATGATTTAATCATGTCAACTAAATGAGGTAGGAATGTTATATTCTGTATTGTGTCACACCTGTTAGCGGCAGCCAACTTAGCAGGTCCCCAAACTGCAAGTGGCCAACTACCTTGAGGTGCAGCACAACCAGACAGGAGATTCTTGTTATCCCCCTTTTGATATAACTTCATTATGTGAGCTGTTATGTGTAAGCTGTTCTTCTTTGCAATTATCAGCAGCAAGCAAGTTTTCATTGCATATGCATGTGTAAAATAATTGTAATACGTTAGCTAAACCTTTCTGTATCAGGAGTGTTTATCATGATGCTGGGAACAGAACCTCTTTCCCAGAATAGTTCAACCTTCATTACTCAACTGATCATAACTCTGCAATGAGCACATTTCTTAAAAGCTATAAGTATTACGCCTGTACGTGTATGCAAGGAATAAATTAATAAATGTTTCAATATGTCTTAAAATTAGTGTGTGTATGTGGCCCCAAACCCAATCTCTGTGTAGAATCTTAGTTCATTTTGGCCCAAAACTATATGTGGTTTAAGCAGTGGCAAGACCCTGCTCACCCATAAGTACCATTACAACACATAACAATAATTAACTAAGCTACAACAATTCATCCATCCATTTTCTATACCGACAGTCCGTTAATCGGGTAGCGGGTGGGCTGGAGCCTATCCCAGCAGTCATCGGGCGAAAGGCGGGGTACACCCTGGACAGGTCGCCAGTCCATCGCAGGGCCACATAGAGACAAACGAGACAAACAACCATGCACGCTCACTCCTACGGACAATTTGGAGTCACCAATTAACCTGACATGCATGTTTTTTTGGATGGTGGGAGGAAGCCGGAGTACCCGGAGAGAACCCACGCATACACGGGGAGAACATGCAAACTCCACACAGAAAGGCCCCAGGCAGGGATTGAACCTGGAACCCTCTTGCTGTGAGGTGACGGTGCTAACCACCACACCACCGTGCAGCCTACAACAATTCATAAAATATTGAAACTCAAAAAGTGCTTAAGGCAATTAACATTACCATCAGGATCGTCCACTATTCGCAGCGAATAGGAGCGAAAAACCCGATGGCTGATATCCGGGAAAATTCTCCTATGGCCCCATTCCCCCTTGGCGACCGACCACTTAATTACCTTTCAGTGCCTAAGGTCCCGCTCCGAACAGCCGATTCACACCAATGGCAATGGACATATGTATGAATTCCTATGATTAGTAATTGGTCTACTTAAAATCATTAAACTAAAGAGGAACATCACAAAACACAAAACAATGCAGTACAGACATTTAAACATGACTTGAATATGAAGATATGACCCTGTTGAGAACAGATGAGTAATGATAGATGTAGTGTAAAAACTAACAATTTCTTTTGAGTGAAAATTTTATGATAACATTGTGCAGAGTGGTGTAGTGCAGCTCAGTCTCTTGTGGTCCAATCCTGTCACTGCTTGGTGTTTGGTTGTCCTTCTGGCTGAACCTCAGTTCAGCAGTCTGAGCTAACTAGGAAGGAGAGGTTACCAGCACTTCACTTCCACAAAGGGGTCTTTACCACCCGTTTTCTCTAACTAATCTTTTTCTTTGGGACAATTAAGGAGATAATTCAGATTATTTTGTTGACAGTGGTTGAAGGTTGTATGGTTGTTCAACCATTATCTTGGCATGATGATCGTGCCTCCCAGAATTTCAGACTGACGTCTTGTCAGTCACTTGGCTGTGAGTCCTTTAGAGGTTCTGCTGCAGATGCAGTTAATTTAAGCTGTGGATGAATGTTAGCAGGAGAGAGAACTGAGCAGCACAACATGTCATTTTCACAATGTTTTATATTCAGGAATTGCCTTTTAACAGGTTCAATCCCAGTATTCATTGGTCGACAAATTAAGTTTTCATATGAACCCCAAACAAAAACAAATAAATAAACCGAAAAAAAATAAATAAATAAATGAAATGAAAAACAAAACAACTGGCCAGTTGATAGAAACCATGTTTTAGGACAGTACCTTAGACTCACCAACCTGCTGTACAGCATTAATGTGAAATCCAGTACCATCAACCTTTTCTGTGGAAAAAAACTTCAAACCATTTAGAGAACACAGCAAGACAAAGACAAAACACAAGACAACATAGAACAAAAGACAAAAGGAAGACAAAGACTCACAGAATTTTGGGAAAATCTTGAGAAGTGTTAGTAAACTATGATTAATTGTTGTATCTCCACCCCCCTGATGAGACTTAGTCTCATCCGTATGTTAGTTCTGCTGAACTCTTCCACTGCAGTTTCTGCTCCTGTGTTGCTGCTGCAGGACAGAAATGTTTGTGGTTAGAGTTCATTTTGGGAGCAGCACAGCATCAAGAAAGCAGCCATTTCTTCTCAATGAGTAACTGATTAACCTTTTTGGGATAAATATTGTCTGTCCTCTTAATTCAGCTCAGAGTGCTTTTGATAAAAATTTCAGCACGATCTGCTTAATTCTCACTTGTTACTTTATACTAAATTCTATTTAATTCTTACCAGTGGCTGTGTTTCGTGATGCTGAGCCATCCACAGACAGTTCAGGATCAGCATTAAGTTTTTTCTGCTCCATTTGAATTAGAAACACTTCATGGGGTACCAACAGTGTGACATCAGAGTTTCTTATAACATCACATGATACAATAACATATTTCCATACAAATTAGAATCAAAGACAAAGGTTTATTCTATTTTTCTATTTGTCTCAATTCCTCATTTATTTATTTTTTAGATGAGCCATGTGGCCTTGTGCTGCTAAATTTTTCCTTAGCAGTGCCACAGCATCGTGCTTGTGTTCAGATCTTTGGTTGGTTATTGATCACTGTTATCTTGCATGCATGCTTTGACCTAAGGGCCAGGATTCTTGATATTATTTTGTAATATTTTTTTAAATTTTTTTTTTCCTGGTAGCAGTTTTGGAATGTTAGCTAAATTGTTCAGGATCATTCTTGTTTTTTCTTGACATGAATTAGGCCTTCAATCGTGCAGTTCAAAGCTCTGTTCTTTACCTTACTTCGAGCAGCTCTGCCTCAGTTTATTATGTTTTACTTAATCTTTACTTCTTCCTTCCAGTATGTGTGGATGTATGTGGGTGTATGTGTACGTATAGATGTGCGTGTGTGTGTGTGTGTATGTGTGTCTATATGTGGCCTTGGATTTCACTGCTTTGTTTTATTTTCTTCTATCATTTTCTTGTATGAAAAGTGTTATGAAAATAAAGTTTGATTGATTGATTGATTGATTGATTGCACCAGATTAAACAACTTGGGTCATCTCCCATGTAAATTCTCGAATGAACCAGAACACATGATTAAAACTGTTCTCACAGAACATTTTATTCATCCCATTCATATCTTTTTCGTTCGACCAACATTTCATGACTGAGCACAGATCGGATTGTACCTTGTATCTTGTTTCTCAATAAATTGTAATTGAAGTGGGTTGTTGCCATTTTCCAGAGATCTTTTAGTCACCTGGTGTGGAGTGGTGGGAAGAGAGGGTGTGTCCAGATTACTGTTGTAGTTCTTTGTAACTTGAGCTTTTAATGTCTGACTTTCACACAGGAGAGGTGTGAAAATTAGTTATTGTAACCTTTATTGTTTCTGCTACTGTGGTTCTACAGTCTAGTCTCCACAGTGGTGTTTTCCTTTGGTTTCATCGTCAGTGGTCCGTTCAGTCTCTGATTGAGTTTTAGTCCCCGTGGTCTAGTCTTTGTCAGCAGGTGAGGTTCCTAAGTCAGTCCGGACCTCAGTTAATGTTCTTTCGGTAGGATCTTGAGCCTGAGTACAGTGATCCTTGTGGATCCAGTTACTCAGTCTATTCTCAGTCAACCATACCTTTACACAATGTGTTGTAGCTTCTGCGTCCTGTCCATATAGGAGAGGACCAGTTAAGTTTGTTCAATTTCCTGGTCCTATTCCTTGCTGAGATATACTCATCACCGTGTTATTCAGTTGTTTCACATTCACACAAGTTTCCATACTGTAGTACAACAAGGGGTGAGCCTGTTGGTGCAGTTGTAAATGGACAGGGTGTTTCCTCCCTGTCATGACCTCATGTGGGACAACATGACAACATTCATGGTGGCATTTGGAGTAAATCTTAGGCTAACACAATACGTAGAGCTTCAGCCCAGGTTAACTGTGTGTCTGCACAGACTTCTTTTCGGCCTTTTTGATGGTTCTATTTGCTCTTTTCACTAGTCCTTGTAAAGCTGGGTGAGAGACTGCACCGAGCTTATGTATAATTCCAAACCATTTTTCCACTTCTCCTAGTTCTTCATTGGAGAAGTGAGTACCATTATCTGATCTTATCACTTCTGGTACCCCAAATCTTGGAATAATTTCTGTTGTAAGCCATTTAATGACTTCTTTTCCTTTTTCGGTTTTAGTAGGTGTGGCTTCTACCCATCTAGAAAAGGGAGCTACACACACTAGAAGAAATAGTTTACCTTCAGTCCTGTTCGCTGCTCCCATGTCAGTAAACTCAATTACTATCTGTTTCCAAGGGGCATCAGGTACTGGGAAACTACCTAGTCCTGCTTTGAGATTGAACAGCTTGCAAATTTCACAAGATTGCACAAAATATTTTATTGCGTCTTTTAGGTGGGGGTGCCACCAGTGTTGTGAAATGAGCGCTGTTACTTTTGAGCTAGCACAGTGAGCTCTACTGTGTGCTTCTTGACATAGCAAATTTAGTAGTCCAGTTTGAGCTACTATTTTGCCTTCATGATTCCAGCAGCGTCCTGTGGAATCTTTTTTTTTTCGTTCCATGCTTGCTTTTCAGATGGTGCCGCTGCTTCGTGAAGTTCTTTAATGTTTTCTAAACATAATTTTCGTTGTGATTTTTCCTCAAATGTTTTCTGAGACATCTGGTTAAATGCAGTATACCCTGCTTTTGTTTTTGCTGCCTTATCTGCCGCATTGTTGCCTCTAGCTACTCTCCCATCTCCCTTTTGATGTCCTCTGCACTCGACTCTAGCAACTTGTTTTGGTTCAAGTATGGCATAATATAGTTCGAGTAATTGATTCAAGTGTTTAACCGGGGTGCCTGCTGAGGTCACAAAGCCTTTCCTTTTCCAGTGACACATGTCTGGTTTAGAGGCATGTCTTTAACTGTAAACACTGTTTTTATTTCACTAATTTATTCAATGTTTATTGTTAGATTAATTAATATTTATCTGCTGGGTTAGAATTTGCTAATAGTATTAATATAGTGTTCAGCTAACTTGACTTGACTTGTTATGACTCAGACTTACTGCAGCTGTCTTTAAATTTCTTTTAGAGGTTTCTTCTTCAAGAAACTCATTGGTGATATCTGACTCTCGTTGTGCCTTTTATTGCCGTGTTTTTGTTAATTTCCTAATAATCTAACTCACTTTAAACCTTTATATAAAGCACGTTGCTGCTCTGTTAAGATAACAGATCCATTGATTCATAGATCTGCTGCAGTTAAATAGTTAAATGGTTTAATGAGATCAATTATAAATACTGATGATAAATATTAACTCAGAATTGGTGAAAATAAGCAGAGGAGAAGTATTTAGATCAGCTAAATTTTAAGTCATGTTACTGTGATCTCTAACACAATAAAGGCTAACCTTTAATGCTTTAAGATGGTAAGAAACTGTCTGACACCTATCTGCCTGACCTTGCTGTTAAATCCCGATATTTTCTAATATGTCATATGGTCTGACTGTCCGGTCTCAGACCTGCTTCAGGTGGAAATCATAAAGTCTCAATTTGTAGAACATCTTTTGTTCAGGCAGTTTTTCAATTAAAGGATCAAAGATTTAAATGCTATGTCTCTTGTAAGCCATTTAATGACTTCTTTTCCTTTTTCGGTTTTAGTAGGTGTGGCTTCTATCCATCTAGAAAAGGGAGCTACACACACTAGAAGAAATAGTTTACCTTCAGTCCTGTTCGCTGCTCCCATGTCAGTAAACTCAATTACTATCTGTTTCCAAGGGGCATCAGGTACTGGGAAACTACCTAGTCCTGCTTTGAGATTGAACAGCTTGCAAATTTCACAAGATTGCACAAAATATTTTATTGTGTCTTTTAGGTGGGGGTGCCACCAGTGTTGTGAAATGAGCGCTGTTACTTTTGAGCTAGCACAGTGAGCTCTACTGTGTGCTTCTTGACATAGCAAATTTAGTAGTCCAGTTGGAGCTACTATTTTGCCTTTATGATTCCAGCAGCGTCCTGTGGAATCTTTTTTTTTTCGTTCCATGCTTGCTTTTCAGATGGTGCCGCTGCTTTGTGAAGTTCTTTAATGTTTTCTAAACATAATTCTCGTTGTGATTTTTCCTCCAATGTTTTCTGAGACATCTGGTTAAATGCAGTATACCCTGCTTTTGTTTTTGCTGCCTTATCTGCCGCATTGTTGCCTCTCGCTACTCTCCCATCTCCCTTTTGATGTCCTCTGCACTCGACTCTAGCAACTTGTTTTGGTTCAAGTATGGCATAATATAGTTCGAGTAATTGATTCAAGTGTTTAACCGGGGTGCCTGCTGAGGTCACAAAGCCTTTCCTTTTCCAGTGACACATGTCTGGTTTAGAGGCATGTTTTTAACTGTAAACACTGTTTTTATTTCACTAAATTATTCAATGTTTATTGTTAGATTAATTCATATTTATCTGCAGGGTTAGAATTTGCTAATAGTATTAATATAGTGTTCAGCTGTACAGCTCTCTGGTTGCTGTGGCTGTTTTTAAATGTGCCATGAAAACAAACCTTGACTTGACTTGTTATGACTCAGACTTACTGCAGCTGTCTTTACATTTCTTTTAGAGTTTTCTTCTTCAAGAAACTCATTGGTGATAACTGACTCTCGTTGTGCCTTTTATTGCCGTGTTTTTGTTAATTTCCTAATAATCTAACTCACTTTAAACCTTTATATAGAGCACATTGCTGCTCTGTTAAGATAACAGATCCATTGATTCATAGATCTGCTGCAGTTAAATAGTTAAATGGTTTAATGAGATCAATTATAAATACTGATTATAAATATTAACTCAGAATTGGTGAAAATAAGCAGAGGAGAAGTATTTAGATCAGCTAAATTTTAAGTCATGTTACTGTGATCTCTAACACAATAAAGGCTAACCTTTAATGCTTTAAGATGGTAAGAAACTGTCT
Source organism: Leuresthes tenuis (assembly GCF_036924035.1). Taxonomy (NCBI): domain Eukaryota; kingdom Metazoa; phylum Chordata; class Actinopteri; order Atheriniformes; family Atherinopsidae; genus Leuresthes; species Leuresthes tenuis. The sequence goes on from NW_027325366.1 coordinate 10,227,364, forward strand.
GACACCTATCTGCCTGACCTTGCTGTTAAATCCCGATATTTTCTAATATGTCATATGGTCTGACTGTCCGGTCTCAGACCTGCTTCAGGTGGAAATCATAAAGTCTCAATTTGTAGAACATCTTTTGTTCAGGCAGTTTTTCAATTAAAGGATCAAAGATTTAAATGCTATGTCTCTTGTAAGCCATTTAATGACTTCTTTTCCTTTTTCGGTTTTAGTAGGTGTGGCTTCTATCCATCTAGAAAAGGGAGCTACACACACTAGAAGAAATAGTTTACCTTCAGTCCTGTTCGCTGCTCCCATGTCAGTAAACTCAATTACTATCTGTTTCCAAGGGGCATCAGGTACTGGGAAACTACCTAGTCCTGCTTTGAGATTGAACAGCTTGCAAATTTCACAAGATTGCACAAAATATTTTATTGTGTCTTTTAGGTGGGGGTGCCACCAGTGTTGTGAAATGAGCGCTGTTACTTTTGAGCTAGCACAGTGAGCTCTACTGTGTGCTTCTTGACATAGCAAATTTAGTAGTCCAGTTGGAGCTACTATTTTGCCTTTATGATTCCAGCAGCGTCCTGTGGAATCTTTTTTTTTTCGTTCCATGCTTGCTTTTCAGATGGTGCCGCTGCTTTGTGAAGTTCTTTAATGTTTTCTAAAAATAATTCTCGTTGTGATTTTTCCTCCAATGTTTTCTGAGACATCTGGTTAAATGCAGTATACCCTGCTTTTGTTTTTGCTGCCTTATCTGCCGCATTGTTGCCTCTCGCTACTCTCCCATCTCCCTTTTGATGTCCTCTGCACTCGACTCTAGCAACTTGTTTTGGTTCAAGTATGGCATAATATAGTTCGAGTAATTGATTCAAGTGTTTAACCGGGGTGCCTGCTGAGGTCACAAAGCCTTTCCTTTTCCAGTGACACATGTCTGGTTTAGAGGCATGTCTTTAACTGTAAACACTGTTTTTATTTCACTAATTTATTCAATGTTTATTGTTAGATTAATTAATATTTATCTGCAGGGTTAGAATTTGCTAATAGTATTAATATAGTGTTCAGCTGACTTGACTTGACTTGTTATGACTCAGACTTACTGCAGCTGTCTTTAAATTTCTTTTAGAGGTTTCTTCTTCAAGAAACTCATTGGTGATATCTGACTCTCGTTGTGCCTTTTATTGCCGTGTTTTTGTTAATTTCCTAATAATCTAACTCACTTTAAACCTTTATATAAAGCACGTTGCTGCTCTGTTAAGATAACAGATCCATTGATTCATAGATCTGCTGCAGTTAAATAGTTAAATGGTTTAATGAGATCAATTATAAATACTGATGATAAATATTAACTCAGAATTGGTGAAAATAAGCAGAGGAGAAGTATTTAGATCAGCTAAATTTTAAGTCATGTTACTGTGATCTCTAACACAATAAAGGCTAACCTTTAATGCTTTAAGATGGTAAGAAACTGTCTGACACCTATCTGCCTGACCTTGCTGTTAAATCCCGATATTTTCTAATATGTCATATGGTCTGACTGTCCGGTCTCAGACCTGCTTCAGGTGGAAATCATAAAGTCTCAATTTGAAGAACATCTTTTGTTCAGGCAGTTTTTCAATTAAAGGATCAAAGATTTAAATGCTATGTTTGTTTGTCTGACTTTTTAAGAGAGCTGTTAAATCTTAATTCAACAACAAACTGGTTCTAATGTTTAGTTTTAAACAGTCTGTTCTTCCTGGATTTATTTTGGACATTGTATTGCTTCTTATCTCTTCACTGTAATACTTGCATTGAAAAGCGGTTTTCAGATTGTCCATTCAATGTGGTATTTCTCCCATTCAAATTTATTTAAAAATAAATTAATTATTGAATTGATGATAAATGCTCTAGTAAAAACTTCCATTATCATTGTAAATTTTTTGACTAAATAACTATATGTAACTCTGGTACTCTTTAAGTACAGGCCCATGATCAATCAGAATCTGTCCTCACTCTCAGGGCTGAATGGGGGAAGAAGGAAGCAGGGTTGGGATGAGATAATCTTAGGGTGAGAGCATTTATGACAAAGCTATCTAAACTTTTCTTTTCCAATTACACATGTCCACATGTACAGCCTAAGCTGTTTATGCTGAATCTGTATAAATGGTCATTTTTTTATTTTGCTAAATGGCATGCTTCTGTTATTGAGTGTGATGTTAGGAAGATGTGTCTTATCTGCTAGTGTAGTAGGATGTGTCCCTGGAAAAGATGACGTTGTGTCTGGCACGTGCTGCGGTAGAGGTGCAGAGGACTGCGTCTGAATAGAGAATTTAACTTCTCCAAAAAAAATACTGACAGTCTGCAAGATATGTTACTGCTTTTTTTTCCGTCTTTTTCTGCCCTTGCTCTCTGCAATAAACCTGCCTCTTTTAGCTTTGCTGTTGCTTGATTCCTACTGCCTGTTGCTTGTTTTGAAAACATAGAGAAATCACTCAGTTGCGGTGGCGCACTTTCAAACCCTCCAAACATTCCTTTCCCTTGCATTTCTCTCGTCCAATTTACAAATCTATCTGTCTCTCTTTTTTCGTCTTCTCTTGGAACTTTTTTCTGCCATCTCGTCAACGTCTCAAATAATACCGACCCCAATGAGCCGGGTTTACATGTTTTCCACTTATCAACAAAGGTTTGTGACATATTCAGGTATTTCACGTGTTAATCAGAATGGGTGAATGGTGCAATGCCCGAGTGTTGGACCTGACCAAGAAGCTTCTACACAGAATCTTTTACTCTGTGCGCTTGATCGCCTGGGGCTCTCCCAGTCTCTTCACTCGTTTTAATTCACCAAACTCTGTAACACCCTAACTAAATTCCCCTTTATTTTCTAGTCCAATGCCCCCTTTTACAGAACTACTTTAGATCTGTGTCAGTGTAGGAATTCTCCAGCAGTCTCTATTGCTAGATACACTTCCACTAACACAGTAAAATATCAACCAAATAGCAAACCACCCCACATTTTCATGAAAAATAACCAACTTAGCCCTGTGTCCTTATGCAGAGATAAACACTTAGTGTATCGCCTGTTCACAACAACTGCAGAACCACCGCCGCTTGTGGAAGAGAAAAAAAAAACAAAAAAACAGACATACCGCCGATTGTGGATTTTACAGTCCAAGCACCAAATGCGTAGTAATAACAGACACACCGCCGATTGCAGATTTTACAGTCCAAGTGCCAATTGCACAGAGATTACTTACTCTGCCTATTGTGAAGTAATAAAGACCCACCGCCGATTGCAGATAAAGGTCTAAGCGCCCTTGTGCACAGAAATTACTCACGTCGCCTGTTGTGCAGTAATGCAGACCCACCGCCGATTGTGGATTTTACGGTCCAAGTGCCAATTGCACAGACATTACTCACGCCGCCAATTGCGGACTAACAGACCCCCGTCTTTTATTTGGCCAAATTGTACTAAACTAGGACACATATGACTCTCCCTATGTGAGACTATGTGTTTATACTTTACATGTGACCACCTAGTAAACCTGTAGACACAAATTTTGTGCTTTTGATTTAGTGATCGGAGGACATCCTAATTCAGACAATTTAGTTTAGAATGACCAATGTGCAGAAATTTCACATATCCTGATACAAGAGGTTTTCTGCTCACCTTGTGTTTTAGGCGCCTTGAATTGTCTGAAGAAGGGTCCCCTCCAACCAGCTCTGGAAGTTCTCGATCGGACACGGTCTCAGAGTCAGCCAATCCGGGTCACGGCACCAATTGTTAGCCCGATTTTTTCATTGGAAGCCCAAGAATAAGCTGGAGAAATGGTTTATTAAAACAGTATTTATTAGTGGTCACAAGTAGAGTATATTGCAGCGCTGGACTCGGAGTGCCAGAGCTCCCGCAGGAAATCCGTCAGGCCGAGCCCCGTTATCCGGGAACATGTCATATTTATATTCAGCTTTATCTCACAGAAGTTGTATTCACACTTGTCAGAGTATAATTGGCCAGTTTTGAGTGGCATGATCAGGCCAGCTTCTGTCCTTGTTGTGTTCTTTGGATATGATAAACAATGTGTGTGTATGTGTGACTGCAGTTTTAGGTGTCTAATGTACCAGACCTATCTGCCCTAATAGAGATGTTTTGTCTGACCCAGTTGTTTATGTCATTCTAAGGTCTTGGACCATTTAAGGTCATCTGTTGTGCAGTATGAGCAGAGTGGAAAAGTACCAGCTAGGAACATAGGTTATTTAGTAAAATACAGAATATGAATTTATAATGTCTAAGAACAAAGCCAATTATAACAGTGTTATGTATCGCAAAGAAAACTATTCTCATGAACTGGAAAGCGAAGAACAATCTGTGTATTAACCAGTTTAGAAATGTTCTTTTAGATTATATTAGCATGGAAACAATGTGTGCCTCCCAACATCAATTGGCTGAATTTCATTCTCTCTGGTCCCCACTGATTAGGTTTATCATATAGTGGTGGTGGGTTGCTATCCCGTCGCTCTGGGCGGTTGAGTGTGTGCTGGGGGGGGGCTGTGTGGCTTCGGGCGTCTGGTGGTCTCTCGGGTCGTGAGGACGGGGTTGGTTATTCCTGGAGGGGACTGTGTGTCGGGCTTGGAGGGCAGTTTTGGGGGCTTGCGGGTGGGGCTGTCTTGCGGTGTGGGGCAGGGTACCTTAGGGGCCTTGGGGTGGTGACTGCTGGCTCTGTACCGGGTGGCCGGGCCGCTCTGGCGTGGGTGGTGGTGCTGGGCCTTGGCCCTGGTGGCTGGGTGATGCCTTGCGCCCGGGGGGGCTGGGTTGACCTGGACATGCCACAGTATGGGTGGGTTGGTGCAGGCTTGTTGCTCTGGGACCTCCAGGGTGTCCGCAGGTGGTTGTTATCTTTAGGGTGTTGGGGCGTGCGGTGGGGGGGGTGCTTTTCCCCTGTTGGGGGGGGGGGCCTGGGTGATGGTGGGTCTCAGGCCCGGGATGCTGCGTCTGGTGTGACCGGGTGGTTTGTTTGTTGTTGTTTGTTTGTTTGTTTGTAGAGGTCCTCCGGTGTGGGGTGGGGTTGGGTTGAGTGGGGTGGGGTGGGATGGGTACCTTCTGGGGGTACAGTAGCTCCCGGAATATGGTCGCTGCAGGCCCCGAGCCTGGTGGACATTAGGCCCTCCTGCCCTGTGTTGGGTCCCAGGTAGCGGGGGTGCCTATTGCAGCCAGTCCCTGGCTGCCTTCTCCGGGGGCGAGTAGCTGCCCCGGTGTATATCCCCATACCCCTCTCCCTTTTGGCTCCTGTACACAGAACACTCACACATGAAGGGTTTTGGGGGCGTGTGTGTTCTGTGGGGTGTAGTGGATGGGGCCACGTAGGTGGTCCCCTTGGCTGCACTCTGCAGTTCCCCGCCCCTGTTTTGATTACACCTTAGACATCACTACTTATCAAACACACACACACACATTAGGTCTTGGCGGGTGGTTGCAGTGAATGGCATCTGGTGGGCGGGGCTCTTTGGGTATGTAGGCTGCCCAGAGGGCCGCGCTCCCAGTTCTACAAGGTTGGCTGCCCCTCAATTTTAATCGCTCACTATTAGAAAATATTGAAGAGCCAGAAGGGTGAGGGGAGGGGTCTTATCACACCCCTGCTTCCTGGTTGCTGCTCGGGCAGGAGTGGCCAGGAGGAATTAATTATTCTGCTGGTTCAGGGTCTGTGGTGGCTGGGGGGCTGCTGGCCCCCTGGTGTGCCCGCTGCGCTACACCCCAGCGGAGTCAAGGGAGGGAGGACGTGTGGATGTATGGGATGTGAAAGTGTTTGTGGTGATGATTGGGCCTGGGTCTGGGACTTGCTGTCGCCTGGCCTGCCTGTGCTTCTCCCAATGGGGGGGCGGCGTTGCCTCTCCCCACTGCTCGCGACCTCACCCACCTGTGGGCACGTCTTGACTCCCAAGGCACTTGGCCAGGGGCGGTGGGGCATGCGCTGACCCACTGTGTGGCTGTCTGGGGCGCTTGGCCCACCCGGGTATTGGGTGTGGCCTCTAACGGTGGGTTTTGGGGCGCTCGGGCTCCTGGGGCCTCTCTGCACGGCCCATGTCTGGGCGGCTGGGGCCTGGTGGGGTCGGTGGGCTATTGCCCCTGGCTCCCGGGGGTTCTCTGCCCTATGCTTATGGGGGCTCTGTCCGGGGATTTCCTCTGCTGTCTACTGGGTGTATGCGTGGTTTTCCCTGTGGTGGGCATCCTAGGTTCTGTGCTCCGTGGGGGCTGCTGGTGGCCTGGGTCTTGTGGCCCTCTCTGCCTGCTTCTGATTGCTTGGGGGGGCTGTGGATTGTGGCCGTGTACACTTATACACTCATAACTAAGCACGGTTATCATGTAGGTCCTGTGCCATGGGTGTCGCATGTTCTAACACACACACACACACACAACAAATTCATAAGTTTTAGGGAAGTTAGTCAATCAGAAGTAATGAAGCATTACTTAACCATAGCATTACTTAACATTAATATGTTAAATTCTCTATTTCCGGCTTATGTTTCTGATACACTTATGATTTTTTTTCAGAAGAGCTAATCTCAAATTTAGAAAATGTTTCAGTTTGGCTTGAAAATCATCTGCACCTGAAAGGTCTGACTGTCTGGTCTCAGACCTGCTTCAGGTGGAAAGTATTTCATTTTTAATGCCTTGAACTTTGTCATTAAAGAATATTCCAATTTCATTACCCTTATATGTAGAAATGAGTTCTAAATGCAACCTGGAGGGTTTGTTAATCTGTTTACTGTAGCAATCAAGACATGAGAGTTGTTACTGCAGAAAAATAACTCTCTCTTCATCTATGCAAAGTCACACGCTGAGTTAGACCAAACATTTCAAGGAAAGTAGTGAGTTCTTTAGCTTGCTTATTATGGGCTACATCCATGTGCACCTTCAAGTCCCCTGTTATGACTAAACAGTCAACAGCAGTGCACACAATTTAAAGAAATTCAGTAAAATCATCAATAAAATCATTCTGCGGTGAGACAAAGTATTTAAGATAATTTTATCTCCATTTTTAAATGACACATGCTTGAATTAAGGACAAAAATAAATGTTTTATCTTGTGAGTGGGTATATTGGCCCTGAATATGGCACAAAGACCCTCCCCACTCTCGTCTTGTCTTGTTGTTTCATCTCTCAGTTAAATACATAAAATCAAGACTATGAGAGGAAAGTATCAAAAGCATTGTTAGACAGGAAAAAGTCAGAAAGCTGTTGGTATACAACTTTTCCTAGGACTTTGCCTAAGAATGGCAGGTTTGATATGGAAATGATAAAAATCTCAGCTTGTAAAACATCTTTTGCTCAGACAGTTTTTCCTGTGAAATGAGTAAAGATTTGAAATGATCTGTTTGTTTGTCTGAGATCTTCTGAACTTTAACTCTTTAAGAGAGCTGCTAAATCTTAATACACAAACTTGCACAAATGTCTAGCTCTAATCCTTGTTGTTCTTTTTTTTGTTGTGCTTTATTAAACTAGATTTACTTTGTACATTACTTTTGTATTCCCCTTCTCTAGGATTGGGCAATTTTACCATGTTCAATTCTCCCTCAAACCCAAATTTATTTTCTCATCTCTCTAAGTATTCAATATTATCGGGTTTTTTCTGAAACATGATTTTAGCACTCCCACTTAACTCCCGGTTAGCTTTAAAACAGATATTTCCCATACTGCCCTCTTGCAGCTAATCAATTTTCGGTGGAGTTATTGTGAGTACTATTGAATGAAACACTACTTCTGTCGCTATGTCACGAGCAACAACCAGATTCCAATGTTCACTTCAACTCAATTAGTCAGTAACACATTTTTCTGTCGTCACCAGCAGCAACATCACACACCAGCAGCTGTTTCACTCTTATACATACATAGCAAATAAAACAACACTGCAGCAAAGAAGGAAAAAAAACAATTTAACAAACAAACAATTCAACAACCAGCCCCTTTAACAAACAAACAAATTAATTTCACAAACAAACGATTCAACAATCAGGCCATTTAACAAACAAACGATCAGACGTATAACACTAACAAAAACTAACATGGATTTAAAACTTGCGATCTTTCATCGCAAACTCTCTTAAGAAAGATTCTGTTTCTAACACGCGGCGCGGAGTTATTTATTCCTGTAGTCTTCTCACACAGACTATGGACTAACCTTTTCTGACTGCATTTTTGTTGTCCTTGGTTAATCCCACCACTACACATGTTTACCAGTTAAAAGGCTAACCTTTTCTGACCGTTTCATTTGTGGGTTATCCAATACAACATACAGTTACCAGTTAAAAGGCTTTTTTCCTTTGCTTCACCTTTTCTGACTGCTATTATGTTTTCATGGGTTAATCCTATACACAGTTACCAGTTAAAAAGCTGACCTTTTCTGACTGCTTCTTTTATGGGTTAATCCAGCAAAATTTACAGAGAGTTACCAGTTAAAAAGATGACCTTTTCTGACCGCTAATTAGGTTTTTATGGGTTAATCCTATACACAGTTACCAGTTAAAAGGATGACCTTTTCTGACTGCTTCTTTTATGGGTTAATCCAACACAACCTACACACGGTTACCAGTTAAAAGGCTTACTTTTTCTGACTGCTTCATTTGTGAGTGATCCAACATAACTTTTACACAGTTACCAGTTAAAAGGCTTCTTTACTAGGTTGCATTCGAAATAGTATATTCTTAGGAAAATAGCAACGACTCAATCTATTTAAAGGCCTCCAGTTTTCCATCAATTGCTAGTTAATTAATCAAATATTTCCCTAATAATCACACTATTTCCAACCAACAATAGTAATACAAAGGGTTCCTTACCATAAATCCACTGGTAAGTTAAACAACGAAGAATCCAGCGAGTCTGTCCACTGATTCAAAAATAGATCCTGTCACCTTTCCTCCAGCCAGTGGCAGCCGGCCTCTATCAGAAACTGTGCTGAGAGGACTTCAGTTAGGAATCCTGGACTCCCCCGTGCACGGTTTCAGCTCCGATTCTGGAAGGTGGAAAGGACTTAGAATCTGGCTCGAAGGACCATTATGTTAGAAAAATTCTCTTAAAATTAGGCTCAGAGTCGCTGGATACGATAAACACAAAACATTTATTTTTTGCAAGATAGAGACAAGTCCGCACAAATCCACACAACCTGTCGGGAAGATCGCTCAGAGTTGTCTCCCGACAAAATGGTGCTCCAGCTATTTATGTTGTTTATGCTTGCTGATCACACAATGTTATGGGAAAAGGTGCTTCTCTCCCCATTCCTTGTTATGGGAAGGAACATAAAAGGTGCTTCTCACCAGTTAATATTATGGGAAAGACTAGTACCAGAGTAAAAACACTTTTGCTTGAATCATAGAAGAGGAAAGATGGAGGGACTCTGCTAAGCTGGTTTCAAGTATAAACTTCTTTATATTACCTTCTATGAGAAAGAACCACACTTGTTCTTCTGGAATCCAAAATTCGTTTTCTTTTAAGGAGATAGTCAAGATTTTAGATATTGCCATAAAATGAATTGCTTCACTCAAACCAAGTTAAAACTGCTTTGTCCTTCATATTTGTCCACGTTTAAGCTCGTTTCAAACATAAACTTATTATTATAACCTTGTATGAGAAAGAACCACACTTATGTTTGAGCAATACACTCCTTATGAGGAGTTATGCACGATTTAGGATTTTGCTGTAAAATCAATTCCTTCACTTAAACCAAGTTAAAACTGCTTTGTCCTTCTTATTTATCCACGTCTACGCTGGTTTCAAGTATAGACTTCTTTATATTACCTTCTATGAGAAAGAACCACACTTGTTCTTCTGGAATCCGAAATTCGCTTTATTTTAAGGAGATAGTCAAGATTTCAGATATTGCCATAAAATGAATTGCTTCACTCAAACCAAGTTAAAACTGCTTTGTCCTTCTTATTTATCCATGTCTAAGCTGGTTTCAAGTATAAACTTCTTTTTATAACCATGTATGAGAAAGAACCACACTTATGTTTTGAGCAATACACTCCTTATGAGGAGTTATGCACGATTCAGGATTTTGCTGTAAAATGAATTCCTTCACTTTTTTTTCCCTTGTTCTGTTCAGCATTATGGCAGCAGAATTGTGAATACTTTTATGCCAAACAGATTTTCTTTGCCAAGGGAAGTTTTACAAATGTAAAGCTCCCCTTGATGCCCATTTATTTATTTCTGTTTACAATATATAACATGTGATAGAACTGAACCGGAACGGGGGACAAGGAAAGAAGAAGAGGAAAGAAGAGGAAACAGAACAAAAATAGAAACAAAAACCAGACAACCAGCTGCTACACCTGTAAAAAAACAAAACAGACAATAACCCATGGTCTCTGTTGCGAATCCAGCCTTAGCGCCACCAGGAGCACCTGAAAGCAGACAAGCAGAGAAAAAAAACAAACAAACACACAAACAAACAAAAACAAGCACAAGTAGTGGCAATCGTATACAACTCAACTGTGGATATAGATGACCTGAGGCGACATGGTAATACATCAACTGCTACTGGACTAATGAAAGTGTGTTGTGTGTGTGTGTGAGAACATGCAACACCCATGGCACAGGACCTACATGATAACCGTGCTTAGTTATGAGTGTATAAGTATACACGGCCACAATCCACAGCCCCCCCAAGCAATCAGAAGCAGGCAGAGAGGGCCACAAGACCCAGGCCACCAGCAGCCCCCACGGAGCACAGAACCCAGGATGACCACCACAGAGAAAACCACGCATACACCCAGTAGACAGCAGACATAAGCATAGGGCAGAGGCCCCCCGGGAGCCAGTGGCAATAGCCCACCGACCCCACCAGGCCCCAGCCGCCCAGACATGGGCCGTGCAGAGAGGCCCCAGGAGCCCGAGCGCCCCAAAACCCCCCGTTAGAGGCCACACCCAATACCCGGGAGGGCCAAGCGCCCCAGACAGCCACACAGTGGGTCAGTGCCTGCTCCAGCGCCCCTGGCCAAGTGCCCTGGGAGTCAAGACGTGCCCACAGGTGGGTGAGGTCGCGAGCAGTGGGGAGAGGCAACGCCGCCCCCCCATTGGGAGAAGCACAGGAAGGCCAGGCGACAGCAAGTCCCAGACCCAGGCCCAATCATCACCACACACACTTTCACGTCCCATACATCCACACGTCCTCCCTCCCTTGACTCCGCTGGGGTGTAGCGCAGCGGGCACACCAGGGGGCCAGCAGCCCCCCAGCCACCACAGAACCTGAACCAGCAGAATAATGAATTCCTCCTGGCCACTCCTGCCCGAGCAGCAACCAGGAAGCAGGGGTGTGAGAAGACCCCTCCCCTCACCCTTCTGGCTCTTAAATATTTTCTAATAGTGAGCGATTAAAATTGAGGGGCAGCCAACCTTGTAGAACTGGGAGCGCGGCCCTCTGGGCAGCCTACATACCCAAAGAGCCCCGCCCACCAGATGCCATTCACTGCAACCACCCCGCCAAGACCTAATGTGTGTGTGTGTGTGTTTGATAAGTAATGATGTCTAAGGTGTAATTAAAACAGGGGCGGGAACTGCAGAGTGCAGCCAAGGGGACCTACGTGGCCCCATCCACTACAACCCACAGAACACACACGCCCCCAAAACCCTTCATGTGTGAGTGTGTGCTGTGTACAGGAGCCAAAAGGGAGAGGGGTATAGGGATATACACCGGGGCAGCTACTCTCCCCGGAGAAGGCAGCCAGGGACTGGCTGCAATAGGCACCCCTGCTACCTGGGACCCAACACAGGGCAGGAGGGCCTGATGTCCACCAGGCTCGGGGCCTGCAGCGACCATATTCCGGGAGCTACTGTACCCCCAGAAGGTACCCACCCCGCCCCACCCCACTCAACCCAACCCCACCCCACCCCGGAGGACCTCTACAAACAAACAAACAAACAACAACAAACACAAACAAACCACCCGGTCACACCAGACGCAGCATCCCGGGCCTGAGACCCACCATCACCCAGCCCCCCCCCCCCCCCCCCCACCACCACCACCACCACCACCGCACCACCGCACCACCACCGCACGCCCCAACACCCAAAAGATAAAGATAACAACCACCTGCGGACACCCTGGAGGTCCCAGAGCAACAAGCCTGGCACCAGGACCTGCACCAACCCACCCATACTGTGGCATGTCCAGGGCAACCCAGCCCTGGGTGTGAAAGTCCGACCATGGTTTGTAAAAAGCGGGTAAGAAAAGATGCCAATGCCCGACAATGTATGATCAAAAGAGGGAGCGAAGGTTTTCGGCTTTCAGGTTTGAATGTCCGACCATAGTTTGTAAAAAGCGGGTAAGAAAAGGTTCGAATGCCCGAAAATACAACATCAAAAGCGGGAGCGGAGGTGTTCCGCTGTAAGACGGTGTGAATGTCCGACCATAGATGGTAAAAAGTGGGTAAGAAAAGGTTAAAATACCCGACTGTACACAATCAATAACGGGAGCGGAGTTGTTCGGCTACAAGAAGGTGTGAACGTCCGACCAAAGTTTGTAAAAAGCAGTTAAGAAAAGGTTAGATCGCCTTCAACAAAGAACACCATTGGACTTTGCAGTAGAAGAAGTTGAAATCGATCTCGATATTGATAAATATGAAGGACAAAGCAGTTTCCACTTTTTGCAGTTTTTGCAGCCGAACACATCCACTCCTGCTTTTGATGATGTATGGTTGGCTATTCGCAACTTTTCTTAACCATTTTTCAGTAATTATTGGTGGACATTCAGACCTTCTTGCAGCTGAACACCTCCGCTCTTGCTTTTGATGGTGTATAGTCGGGCTTTCGAGCCTTTTTTTCCCCGGTTTTTACAAATTATGGTTGGACATTCAGACATTCTTGCAGCCAAAAACCTCTGCTCCCTCTTTTGATCATACATTGTCGGGCATTCGCACCTTTTCTTACCCGCTTTTTACAAGCCATGGTCGGACTTTCACACCTTTTAGTAGCCGAACAACTCCGCTCCCGTTATTGATTGTGTACAGTTGGGTATTTTAACCTTTTCTTACCCGCTTTTTATCAACTATGGTCGGACATTCACACCTTCTTACAGCGGAACACCTCCGCTCCCTCTTTTGATGGTGTATATTCGGGCATTCGAACCTTTTCTTTCCTGCTTTTTATAAACTATGGTCAGACATTCACACCTTCTTGTAGCTGAACACATCCACTGCTGCTTTTGATGATGTATGGTTGGGCATTCGAACCTACTTGTTTCCCGCTTTTCATTAATTATGGGTGGACATTCACACCTTGTCGCAGCCAAACACCTACGCTAACTGTTTTGATCATGTATGGTTTGACATTCGCACCTTTTCTCACCCGCTTTTTACTATGGTCGGCCATTCACAGCTTCCTCTCATATAAGTATGGTGGGATATTCACACCCACTTGCATCCGAAGACCTCCGCCCCCACTTTTGATATTTAGTCGGTCATTCGCACCTTACCCGCTTTTGGCAAACTATGGCCTTCTTGCAGCCAAACACCTCTGATCTCGCTTTTGATGATGTAAGGTTGGGCATTCAGACCTTGCTTCACCTGCTTTTCACCAAATATAGTCGGACATTCACACCTTCTTGCAGCGGAACACTTCCGCTCCACCTTTTAGTGTTCTATGGGGTATTCACACCTTTTTTTCACCGTATTTTATAGATTATGGTTGGAAATTCTCACCCACTCTCATCCGAACACCTCTCCTCCCGCTTTTGTTAATATATAGTCGGGCATTCGAACCTTTCTTACCCGCTTTTTACAAATTATGGTCGAACATTCACACCTACTTGCAGCCGAATACTTCCGCTCCACCTTTTAGTGATGTATGGTTGGCATTTGCATCTTTTCTTACCCTCTTTTTATACTGATTGCTGAAGATTAAGTTGTTCTTTCTCAAACTACAAAATTTTTTTAATTGTTGAAACTTGATTTGAAGTGGATAAGTAAGGAGGACAAACAGTTTTAAGTCAGGCTGATAGAAGGAATTAATTTTATAGCAAAATCTGTATTTCATCATATGTCGAGAGATGCTTATTGCTGAAGAAGTTCTTTCTCATTCTACAAAGTGCAACGTTGTTTATCGTTGAAACTTGATTAGACATGAATAAATATGAAGGACAAAGCAGTCTTAACTTGGTTTGAGTTAAGGAATTCGTTTTATATGGAGAATCTGAATTTGTGCATAACTCGTAAAATAGAGCTTATTTTCGGATTCCTGAAGAATGAGTCTGGTTCTTTCTCATAATACAAAGAAGTGAAGAAATAAGGACAAACCGTTTTACGTCAGTTTGATAGAAGGATTTCATTTTATAGCAAAATCTGTATTCCTTCATATCTCCTCGAGAGAAGCTTATTGCTAAAAATTAGGTCTGGTTCTTTTTCATACTACAAAATACAGTGTTGTTTATTGTTGAAACTAAATTAGAAGTAGATAAATATGAAGGACAAAGCAGTTTGAACTTGGTTTGAGAGAAGGAATTAATTTTATTGCAAAATCCAAATTCATGCATAACTCGTCAAATAGATAATGATGTGTCGTTCGTGAGCGATTCGTTCGATATGAACTAATTTTTTATATGACTTGGGAGTAACGAGTTGTCTCAGTGAGTGATTCGTTCATTTTCATGCAGTACCCTTACTCACCAAATGGCAGGCGACAGCTTCATAAGCTCAGTCAGCAGGACAGGAAACAGTATTGATTCGTTCACGACTCAACTCCTCGGGTGACGGGTCCTCGCACAGGAAACAGTATTGATTCGTTCATGACTCAACTCCTCGGCTGACGGGTCCTCGCACAGGAAACAGTATTGATTCGTTTACGACTAAACTCCTTGGGTCTTCGTTCATTTCTCACATTTCAAATTCGATGTTTCATTTGACAGGCTGAAGAGCAGTAGGCACAACAGTTTGTCCACAAACCGGATCATTAATCTCATAGACTATTCTAGCATCAACAACTTGGAAACCACAATCGACTCTCTAGATGCAGAAAAAGCATTTGATCGAGTGAACTGGACATTTTTATTCGCAGCATTAAACAAATTCGGGTTTGGGTCACACTTCATCAACTGGATAAGGATATTATATAGCTCCCCAAATGCAAGTGTCAGGACAAATGATCAAACTTCTCCAATCTTCAGTCTGCAGAGAGGTACAAGACAGGGTTGCCCACTTTCTCCCTCACTTTTTGCTATTTTCATCAAACCTTTAGCAGCTTCTATCAGACAAGATAGAAATATTAAAGGCATCCAATCCCAAAATATTAAGCATAAAATAAGTCTTTATGCTGATGATGTATTACTTTTCCTTCAGAACTCACAGACGTCTCTCACTCACACGATCACACTCATAAATAAATTCTCAGCACTTTCTGACTACTCTATCAACTGGTCTAAGACCACAGTTCTGCCCATTAACTGCAGGGTCCAGAATATACCTGCGATCACTTTATAGTCAGGAATTATTAGATATTTAGGCATAAACATTTCCTCCAGGCTCTCAGAGTTAACAAAGCTAAATTATGTGCAATTATTAAAGACTTATTAAAGAAAGTAGAGGACGATCTCTCTCGTTGGAAGTCCTTACCTATATCACTTATGGGGAGAGTTACAACCATTAAAATGATGATACTATCAAAAGTTAACTATTTGTTCTCAATGATCCCCATAAAACCATCTGCTACTTGGTTTAAGTCACTAGATTCATGCATCTCCAAATTTCTGTGGAAAAACAAACCACCACGTATTAGTTTAAAAACGCTACAGAAAACCAAGGAAAGTGGTGGATTAGATTTACCTCATTTTCAGCACTATTCCTTAGCCAATAGGTTACAGTATATATAAAACATAGTTTGCACCTAGCCCAATAGATGCACCATTGATATATATAGAACAAGCATTGTGGGATAATCTGGAAATCTCTGACCTGCCACTTATTAGTCAAAACGTAAAAAAATCACAAATGTTTTAAAAGCATTAACATCAGCACCTCTCTGACAGCCTGGTGGGAATTTCTTAAAATAACAAAGTCTTCACATGTCCCGTGTAAGCTTACACCCATCTGGAACAATCCTGACATCCTGCAAAACAAAAAAATGCTAAACTTTACTCTGTGGAAGATCAAAGAAATCAAACATCTGGAACATATAATCCAAAATGGAACATTTATTTCATTTGATGAGCTCATATCACAACATGAGATAGGCAACAATAATTTCCTAGAATATCAACAACTTAAGTCTATAATAACAAAGAAATATATCTTCCACCAACCAGACTTACAACTCCCGATTAGGGTAGCAGAGTTTCTAAGCATCTGCATCCCAAAACTACTATCAAAAATATATAAATTATTATCTAAGATAGATGACACAATGTCTCTACCATCCTCAAAATGGGAGTGAGATTTATATATTAGTTCTAGTCATAGCTTCTGGCCACAAACATGTTTGAACACCTTTAGAATGACTCGAAATCCTAATTTACAGCTCATACAATACAAAATTCTTCATAGAACACACTATACAGGACAAAGGATGTTCAGGATGGGTCTAACACACTCAAACATCTGCTCACATTGCACAGATAACACACCTGATGATTATGCACACGCTTTGTGGTTTTGTGCGCCTGTCCAGAAGTTCTGGTTTGAAGTCTGTACGGACCTTTCAACATGGCTAAAGTGTAGCATTCCTGCATGCCCCACACTGTGCATACTGGGTGACTTAGACAACATCAACATGGAAATGAACTCAGCACACATGGTCCTCACAGTGTTTTTAGCCCGATTTTTTCATTGGAAGCCCAAGAATAAGCTGGAGAAATCGTTTATTAAAAAAGTATTTATTAGTGGTCACAAGTAGAGTATATTGCAGCGCTGGACTCGGAGTGCCAGAGCTCCCGCAGGAAATCCGTCAGGCCGAGCCCCGTTATCCGGAAACATGTCATATTTCTTGTCAGAGTATAATTGGCCAGTTTTGAGTGGCATGATCAGGCCAGCTGCTGTTCTTGTTGTGTTTTTTGGATGTGATAAACAATGTGTGTGTATGTGTGAGTGCTGTTTTAGGTGTCTAATGTACCAGACCTATCTGCCCTAATAGAGATGTTTTGTCTGACCCAGTTGTTTATGTCATTCTAAGGTCTTGGACCATTTAAGGTCATCTGTTGTGCAGTATGAGCAGAGTGGAAAAGTACCAGCCAGGAACATAGGTTATTTAGTAAAATACAGAAAATGAATTTATAATTTCTAAGAACAAAGCCAATTATAACAACTCCCCCTTTTGACATGATTTAATCATGTCAACTAAATGAGGTAGGAATGTTATATTCTGTATTGTGTCACACCTGTTAGCGGCAGCCAACTTAGCAGGTCCCCAAACTGCAAGTGGCCAACTACCTTGAGGTGCAGCACAACCAGACAGGAGATTCTTGTTATCCCCCTTTTGATATAACTTCATTATGTGAGCTGTTATGTGTAAGCTGTTCTTCTTTGCAATTATCAGCAGCAAGCAAGTTTTAATTGCATATGCATGTGTAAAATAATTGTAATGCGTTAGCTAAACCTTTCTGTATCAGGAGTGTTTATCATGATGCTGGGAACAGAACCTCTTTCCCAGAATAGTTCAACCTTCATTACTCAACTGATCATAACTCTGCAATGAGCACATTTCTTAAAAGCTATAAGTATCACGCCTGTACGTGTATGCAAGGAATAAATTAATAAATGTTTCAATATGTCTTAAAATTAGTGTGTGTATGTGGCCCCAAACCCAATCTCTGTGTAGAATCTTAGTTCATTTTGGCCCAAAACTATATGTGGTTTAAGCAGTGGCAAGACCCTGCTCACCCATAAGTACCATTACAACACATAACAATAATTAACTAAGCTACAACAATTCATAAAATATTGAAACTCAAAAAGTGCTTAAGGCAATTAACATTACCATCAGGATCGTCCACTGTTCGCAGCGAATAGGAGCGAAAAACCCGATGGCTGATATCCGGGAAAATTCTCCTATGGCCCCATTCCCCCTTGGCGACCGACCACTTAATTACCTTTCAGTGCCTAAGGTCCCGCTCCGAACAGCCGATTCACACCAATGGCAATGGACATATGTATGAATTCCTATGATTAGTAATTGGTCTACTTAAAATCATTAAACTAAAGAGGAACATCACAAAACACAAAACAATGCAGTACAGACATTTAAACATGACTTGAATATGAAGATATGACCCTGTTGAGAACAGATGAGTAATGATAGATGTAGTGTAAAAACTAACAATTTCTTTTGAGTGAAAATTTTATGATAACATTGTGCAGAGTGGTGTAGTGCAGCTCAGTCTCTTGTGGTCCAATCCTGTCACTGCTTGGTGTTTGGTTGTCCTTCTGGCTGAACCTCAGTTCAGCAGTCTGAGCTAACTAGGAAGGAGAGGTTACCAGCACTTCACTTCCACAAAGGGGTCTTTACCACCCGTTTTCCCTAACTAATCTTTTTCTTTGGGACAATTAAGGAGATAATTCAGATTATTTTGTTGACAGTGGTTGAAGGTTGTATGGTTGTTCAACCATTGTCTTGGCATGATGATCGTGCCTCCCAGAATTTCAGACTGACGTCTTGTCAGTCACTTGGCTGTGAGTCCTTTAGAGGTTCTGCTGCAGATGCAGTTAATTTAAGCTGTGGATGAATGTTAGCAGGAGAGAGAACTGAGCAGCACAACATGTCATTTTCACAATGTTTTATATTCAGGAATTGCCTTTTAACAGGTTCAATCCCAGTATTCATTGGTCGACAAATTAAGTTTTCATATGAACCCCAAACAAAAACAAATAAATAAACCGAAAAAAATAAATAAATAAATGAAATGAAAAACAAAACAACTGGCCAGTTGATAGAAAACATGTTTTAGGACAGTACCTTAGACTCACCAACCTGCTGTACAGCATTAATGTGAAATCCAGTACCATCAACCTTTTCTGTGGAAAAAACTTCAAACCATTTAGAGAACACAGCAAGACAAAGACAAAACACAAGACAACATAGAACAAAAGACAAAAGGAAGACAAAGACTCACTGAATTTTGGGAAAATCTTGAGAAGTGTTAGTAAACTATGATTAATTGTTGTATCTCCACCCCCCCGATGAGACTTAGTCTCATCCGTATGTTAGTTCTGCTGAACTCTTCCACTGCAGTTTCTGCTCCTGTGTTGCTGCTGCAGGACAGAAATGTTTGTGGTTAGAGTTCATTTTGGGAGCAGCACAGCATCAAGAAAGCAGCCATTTCTTCTCAATGAGTAACTGATTAACCTTTTTGGGATAAATATTGTCTGTCCTCTTAATTCAGCTCAGAGTGCGTTTGATAAAATTTCAGCACGATCTGCTTAATTCTCACTTGTTACTTTATACTAAATTCTATTTAATTCTTACCAGTGGCTGTGTTTCGTGATGCTGAGCCATCCACAGACAGTTCAGGATCAGCATTAAGTTTTTTCTGCTCCATTTGAATTAGAAACACTTCATGGGGTACCAACAGTGTGACATCAGAGTTTCTTATAACATCACATGATACAATAACATATTTCCATACAAATTAGAATCAAAGACAAAGGTTTATTCTATTTTTCTATTTGTCTCAATTCCTCATTTATTTATTTTTTAGATGAGCCATGTGGCCTTGTGCTGCTAAATTTTTCCTTAGCAGTGCCACAGCATCGTGCTTGTGTTCAGATCTTTGGTTGGTTATTGATCACTGTTATCTTGCATGCATGCTTTGACCTAAGGGCCAGGATTCTTGATATTATTTTGTAATATTTTTAAAAAAAATTTTTTTCCTGGTAGCAGTTTTGGAATGTTAGCTAAATTGTTCAGGATCATTCTTGTTTTTTCTTGACATGAATTAGGCCTTCAATCGTGCAGTTCAAAGCTCTGTGCTTTACCTTACTTCGAGCAGCTCTGCCTCAGTTTATTATGTTTTACTTAATCTTTACTTCTTCCTTCCAGTATGTGTGGATGTATGTGGGTGTATGTGTACGTATAGATGTGCGCGTGTGTGTGTGTGTATGTGTGTCTATATGTGGCCTTGGGTTTCACTGCTTTGTTTTATTTTCTTCTATCATTTTCTTGTATGAAAAGTGTTATGAAAATAAAGTTTGATTGATTGATTGATTGATTGCACCAGATTAAACAACTTGGGTCATCTCCCATGTAAATTCTCGAATGAACCAGAACACATGATTAAAACTGTTCTCACAGAACATTTTATTCATCCCATTCATATCTTTTTCGTTCGACCAACATGTCATGACTGAGCACAGATCGGATTGTACCTTGTATCTTGTTTCTCAATAAATTGTAATTGAAGTGGGTTGTTGCCATTTTCCAGAGATCTTTTAGTCACCTGGTGTGGAGTGGTGGGAAGAGAGGGTAGGTCCAGATTACTGTTGTAGTTCTTTGTAACTTGAGCTTTTAATGTCTGACTTTCACACAGGAGAGGTGTGAAAATTAGTTATTGTAACCTTTATTGTTTCTGCTACTGTGGTTCTACAGTCTAGTCTCCACAGTGGTGTTTTCCTTTGGTTTCATCGTCAGTGGTCCGTTCAGTCTCTGATAGAGTTTTAGTCCCCGTGGTCTAGTCTTTGTCAGCAGGTGAGGTTCCTAAGTCAGTCCAGACCTCAGTTAATGTTCTTTCGGTAGGATCTTGAGCCTGAGTACAGTGATCCTTGTGGATCCAGTTACTCAGTCTATTCTCAGTCAACCATGCCTTTACACAATGTGTTGTAGCTTCTGCGTCCTGTCCATATAGGAGAGGACCAGTTAAGTTTGTTCACTTTCCTGGTCCTGTTCCTTGCTGAGATATACTCATCACCGTGTTATTCAGTTGTTTCACATTCACACAAGTTTCCATACTGTAGTACAACAAGGGGTGAGCCTGTTGGTGCAGTTGTAAATGGACAGGGTGTTTCCTCCCTGTCATGACCTCATGTGGGACAACATGACAACATTCATGGTGGCATTTGGAGTAAATCTTAGGCTAACACAATACGTAGAGCTTCAGCCCAGGTTAACTGTGTGTCTGCACAGACTTCTTTTCGGCCTTTTTGATGGTTCTATTTGCTCTTTTCACTAGTCCTTGTAAAGCTGGGTGAGAGACTGCACCGAGCTTATGTGTAATTCCAGACAATTTTTCCACTTCTCCTAGTTCTTCATTGGAGAAGTGAGTACCATTATCTGATCTTATCACTTCTGGTACCCCAAATCTTGGAATAATTTCTCTTGTAAGCCATTTAATGACTTCTTTTCCTTTTTCGGTTTTAGTAGGTGTGGCTTCTACCCATCTAGAAAATGGAGCTACACACACTAGAAGAAATAGTTTACCTTCAGTCCTGTTCGCTGCTCCCATGTCAGTAAACTCAATTACTATCTGTTTCCAAGGGGCATCAGGTACTGGGAAACTACCTAGTCCTGCTTTGAGATTGAACAGCTTGCAAATTTCACAAGATTGCACAAAATATTTTATTGCGTCTTTTAGGTGGGGGTGCCACCAGTGTTGTGAAATGAGCGCTGTTACTTTTGAGCTAGCACAGTGAGCTCTACTGTGTGCTTCTTGACATAGCAAATTTAGTAGTCCAGTTTGAGCTACTATTTTGCCTTCATGATTCCAGCAGCGTCCTGTGGAATCTTTTTTTTTTCGTTCCATGCTTGCTTTTCAGATGGTGCCGCTGCTTCGTGAAGTTCTTTAATGTTTTCTAAACATAATTCTCGTTGTGATTTTTCCTCCAATGTTTTCTGAGACATCTGGTTAAATGCAGTATACCCTGCTTTTGTTTTTGCTGCCTTATCTGCCGCATTGTTGCCTCTAGCTACTCTCCCATTTCCCTTTTGATGTCCTCTGCACTCGACTCTAGCAACTTGTTTTGGTTCAAGTATGGCATAATATAGTTCGAGTAATTGATTCAAGTGTTTAACCGGGGTGCCTGCTGAGGTCACAAAGCCTTTCCTTTTCCAGTGACACATGTCTGGTTTAGAGGCATGTCTTTAACTGTAAACACTGTTTTTATTTCACTAATTTATTCAATGTTTATTGTTAGATTAATTAATATTTATCTGCAGGGTTAGAATTTGCTAATAGTATTAATATAGTGTTCAGCTGACTTGACTTGACTTGTTATGACTCAGACTTACTGCAGCTGTCTTTAAATTTCTTTTAGAGGTTTCTTCTTCAAGAAACTCATTGGTGATATCTGACTCTCGTTGTGCCTTTTATTGCCGTGTTTTTGTTAATTTCCTAATAATCTAACTCACTTTAAACCTTTATATAAAGCACGTTGCTGCTCTGTTAAGATAACAGATCCATTGATTCATAGATCTGCTGCAGTTAAATAGTTAAATGGTTTAATGAGATCAATTATAAATACTGATGATAAATATTAACTCAGAATTGGTGAAAATAAGCAGAGGAGAAGTATTTAGATCAGCTAAATTTTAAGTCATGTTACTGTGATCTCTAACACAATAAAGGCTAACCTTTAATGCTTTAAGATGGTAAGAAACTGTCTGACACCTATCTGCCTGACCTTGCTGTTAAATCCCGATATTTTCTAATATGTCATATGTCCGGTCTCAGACCTGCTTCAGGTGGAAATCATAAAGTCTCAATTTGTAGAACATCTTTTGTTCAGGCAGTTTTTCAATTAAAGTATCAAAGATTTAAATGCTATGTCTCTTGTAAGCCATTTAATGACTTCTTTTCCTTTTTCGGTTTTAGTAGGTGTGGCTTCTATCCATCTAGAAAAGGGAGCTACACACACTAGAAGAAATAGTTTACCTTCAGTCCTGTTCGCTGCTCCCATGTCAGTAAACTCAATTACTATCTGTTTCCAAGGGGCATCAGGTACTGGGAAACTACCTAGTCCTGCTTTGAGATTGAACAGCTTGCAAATTTCACAAGATTGCACAAAATATTTTATTGTGTCTTTTAGGTGGGGGTGCCACCAGTGTTGTGAAATGAGCGCTGTTACTTTTGAGCTAGCACAGTGAGCTCTACTGTGTGCTTCTTGACATAGCAAATTTAGTAGTCCAGTTTGAGCTACTATTTTGCCTTCATGATTCCAGCAGCGTCCTGTGGAATCTTTTTTTTTTCGTTCCATGCTTGCTTTTCAGATGGTGCCGCTGCTTCGTGAAGTTCTTTAATGTTTTCTAAACATAATTCTCGTTGTGATTTTTCCTCCAATGTTTTCTGAGACATCTGGTTAAATGCAGTATACCCTGCTTTTGTTTTTGCTGCCTTATCTGCCGCATTGTTGCCTCTAGCTACTCTCCCATTTCCCTTTTGATGTCCTCTGCACTCGACTCTAGCAACTTGTTTTGGTTCAAGTATGGCATAATATAGTTTGAGTAATTGATTCAAGTGTTTAACCGGGGTGCCTGCTGAGGTCACAAAGCCTTTCCTTTTCCAGTGACACATGTCTGGTTTAGAGGCATGTCTTTAACTGTAAACACTGTTTTTATTTCACTAATTTATTCAATGTTTATTGTTAGATTAATTAATATTTATCTGCAGGGTTAGAATTTGCTAATAGTATTAATATAGTGTTCAGCTGTACAGCTCTCTGGTTGCTGTGGCTATTTTTAAATGTGCCATGAAAACAAACCTTGACTTGACTTGTTATGACTCAGACTTACTGCAGCTGTCTTTAAATTTCTTTTAGAGTTTTCTTCTTCAAGAAACTCATTGGTGATATCTGACTCTCGTTGTGCCTTTTATTGCCGTGTTTTTGTTAATTTCCTAATAATCTAACTCACTTTAAACCTTTATATAAAGCACGTTGCTGCTCTGTTAAGATAACAGATCCATTGATTCATAGATCTGCTGCAGTTAAATAGTTAAATGGTTTAATGAGATCAATTATAAATACTGATGATAAATATTAACTCAGAATTGGTGAAAATAAGCAGAGGAGAAGTATTTAGATCAGCTAAATTTTAAGTCATGTTACTGTGATCTCTAACACAATAAAGGCTAACCTTTAATGCTTTAAGATGGTAAGAAACTGTCTGACACCTATCTGCCTGACCTTGCTGTTAAATCCCGATATTTTCTAATATGTCATATGGTCTGACTGTCCGGTCTCAGACCTGCTTCAGGTGGAAATCATAAAGTCTCAATTTGTAGAACATCTTTTGTTCAGGCAGTTTTTCAATTAAAGGATCAAAGATTTAAATGCTATGTTTGTTTGTCTGACTTTTTAAGAGAGCTGTTAAATCTTAATTCAACAACAAACTGGTTCTAATGTTTAGTTTTAAACAGTCTGTTCTTCCTGGATTTATTTTGGACATTGTATTGCTTCTTATCTCTTCACTGTAATACTTGCATTGAAAAGCGGTTTTCAGATTGTCCATTCAATGTGGTATTTCTCCCATTCAAATTTATTTAAAAATAAATTAATTATTGAATTGATGATAAATGCTCTAGTAAAAACTTCCATTATCATTGTAAATTTTTTGACTAAATAACTATATGTAACTCTGGTACTCTTTAAGTACAGGCCCATGATCAATCAGAATCTGTCCTCACTCTCAGGGCTGAATGGGGGAAGAAGGAAGCAGGGTTGGGATGAGATCATCTTAGGGTGAGAGCATTTATGACAAAGCTAAGGATATCTAACCTTTTCTTTTCCAATTACACATGTCCACATGTACAGCCTAAGCTGTTTATGCTGAATCTGTATAAATGGTCAGTTTTTTATTTTGCTAAATGGCATGCTTCTGTTATTGAGTGTGATGTTAGGAAGATGTGTCTTATCTGCTAGTGTAGTAGGATGTGTCCCTGGAAAAGATGACGTTGTGTCTGGCACGTGCTGTGGTAGAGGTGCAGAGGACTGCGTCTGAATAGAGAATTTAACTTCTCCAAAAAAAATACTGACAGTCTGCAAGAAATGTTACTGCTCTTTTTTTCGTCTTTTTCTGCCCTTGCTTTCTGCAATAAACCTGCCCCGGTAGCTGAGAGTAGCTGCCCCGGTATATATCCCCATACCCCTCTCCCTTTTGGCTCCTGTACACAGCACACACTCACACATGAAGGGTTTTGGGGGCGTGTGTGTTCTGTGGGGTGTAGTGGATGGGGCCACGTAGGAGGTCCCCTTGGCTGCACTCTGCAGTTCCCCGCCCCTGTTTTATTTACACCTTAGACATCACTACTTATCAAACACACACACACACATTAGGTCTTGCGGGGTGGTTGCACTGAGTGGCATCTGGTGGGCGGGGCTCTTTGGGTATGTAGGCTGCCCAGAGGGCCGCGCTCCCAGTTCTAAAAGGTTGGCTGCCCCTCAATTTTAAACGCTCACTATTAGAAAATATTGAAGAGCCAGAAGGGTGAGGGGAGGGGTCTTCTCATACCCCTGCTTCCTGGTTGCTGCTCGGGCAGGAGTGGCCAGGAGGAATTAATTATTCTGCTGGTTCAAGGTCTGTGGTGGCTGGGGGGCTGCTGGCCCCCTGGTGTGCCCGCTGCGCTACACCCCAGCGGAGTCAAGGGAGGGAGGACGTGTGGATGTATGGGACGTGAAAGTGTGTGTGGTGATGATTGGGCCTGGGTCTGGGACTTGCTGTCGCCTGGCCTTCCTGTGCTTCTCCCAATGGGGGGGCGGCGTTGCCTCACCCCACTGCTCGCGACTTCACCCACCTGTGGGCACGTCTTGACTCCCAGGGCACTTGGCCAGGGGCGCTGGGGCAGGCGCTGACCCACTGTGTGGCTGTCTGGGGCGCTTGGCCCTCCCAGGTATTGGGTGGGGCCTCTAACGGGGGGTATTGGGGCGCTCGGGCTCCTGGGGCCCGGGTCCGGTGCATGGCCCATGTCTGGGCGGCTGGGGCCTGGCGGGATCGGTGGGCTTTTGCCCCTGGCTCCCGGAGGGCCTCTGCCCTATGCTTATGGGGGCTCTGTCCGGGGGCTTCCTCTGCTGTCTACTGGGTGTATGCGTGGTTGTCCCTGCGGTGGGCATCCTGGGTTCTGTGCTCCGTGGGGGCTGCCGGTGGCCTGGGTCTTGTGGCCCTCTCTGCCTGCTTCTGATTGCTTGGGGGGGCTGTGGATTGTGGCCGTGTACACTTATACACTCATAACTAAGCACGGTTATCATGTAGGTCCTGTGCCATGGGTGTCGCATGTTCTCACACACACACACACACACAACACACATTCATTAGTCCAGTAGCAGTTGATGTATTACCATGTCGCCTCAGGTCATCTATATCCACAGTTGTGTTGTATGCGATTGCCACTACTTGTGCTTGTTTTTGTTTGTTTGTGTGTTTGTTTGTTCTCTGCTTGTCTGCTTTCAGGTGTTCCTGGTAGACAATAGTCTCTCTAGATGCAGAAAAAGCATTTGATCGAGTGAACTGGAAATTTTTATTTACAGCATTAAACAAATTCGGGTTTGGGTCACACTTCATCAACTGGATAAGGATATTATATAACTCCCCAAATGCAAGTGTCAGGACTAATGATCAAACTTCTCCAAGCTTCAGTCTGCAGAGAGGTGGAACACAGGGTTGCCCACTTTCTCCCTCACTTTTTGCTATTTTCATCGAACCTTTAGCAGCTGCTATCAGACAAGATAGAAATATTAAAGGCATCCAACCCCAAAATATTGAGCATAAAATAAGTCTTTATGCTGATGATGTATTACTTTTCCTCCAGAACTCACAGACGTCTCTCACTCACACGATCACACTCTTAAATAAATTCTCAGCACTTTCTGACTACTCTATCAATTGGTCTAAGACCACAGTTCTGCCCATTAACTGTAGGGTCCAGAATATACCTGCGATCACTTTACAGTCAGGAAATATTAGATATTTAGGCATAAACATTTCCTCCAGGCTCTCAGAGCTAACAAAGCTAAATTATGTGCAATTATTAAAGACAGTAGAGGACGATCTCTCTCGTTGGAAGTCCTTACCTATATCACTTATGGGGAGAGTTACAACCATTAAAATGATGATACTATCAAAAGTTAACTATTTGTTCTCAATGATCCCCATAAAACCATCTGCTACTTGGTTTAAGTCACTAGATTCATGCATC
The DNA here is from genome assembly GCF_036924035.1 of Leuresthes tenuis. Taxonomy (NCBI): domain Eukaryota; kingdom Metazoa; phylum Chordata; class Actinopteri; order Atheriniformes; family Atherinopsidae; genus Leuresthes; species Leuresthes tenuis. The sequence goes on from NW_027325366.1 coordinate 10,254,408, forward strand.
TCCAAATTTCTGTGGAAAAACAAACCATCACGTATTAGTTTAAAAACGCTACAGAAAACCAAGGAAAGTGGTGGATTAGATTTACCTCATTTTCAGCACTATTCCTTAGCCAATAGGTTACAGTATATATAAAACATAGTTTGCACCTAGCCCAATAGATTAACCATTGATATATATAGAACAAGCATTGTGGGATAATCTGGAAATCTCTTACCTGCCTCTTATTAGTCAAAATGTAAAAAATCACAAATGTTTTAAAAGCATTAACATCAGCACCTCTCTGACAGCCTGGTGGGAATTTCTTAAAATAACAAAGTCTTCACTTGTCCCGTGTAAGCTTACACCCATCTGGAACAATCCTGACATACTGCAAAACAAAAAAATGCTAAACTTTACTCTGTGGAAGATCAAAGGAATCAAACATCTGGAACATATAATCCCAAATGGAAATTTTATTTCATTTGATGAGCTCATATCACAACATGAGATAGGCAGCAATAAATTCCTAGAATATCAACAACTTAAGTCTATAATAACAAAGAAATATATCCTCCACCAACCAGACTTACAACTCCCGATTAGGGTAGCAGAATTTATAAGCATCTGCACCCCAAAACTACTATCAAAAATATATAAATTATTGTCTAAGATAGATGTCACAATGTCTCTACCATCCTCAAAATGGGAGGCAGATTTATCTATTAGTTCTAGTCATAGCTTCTGGCCACAAACATGTTTGAACACCTTTAGAATGACTCGAAATCCTAATTTACAGCTCATACAATACAAAATTCTCCATAGAACACACTATACAGGACAAAGGATGTTCAGGATGGGTCTAACACACTCAAACATCTGCTCACATTGCACAGATAACACACCTGATGATTATGCACACGCTTTGTGGTTTTGTGCGCCTGTCCAGAAGTTCTAGTTTGAAGTCTGTACGGACCTATCAACATGGCTAAAGTGTAGCATTCCTGCATGTGTAGCATTCCTGCATGCCCCACACTTTCTAAGAACAAAGCCAATTATAACAACTCCCCCTTTTGACATGATTTAATCATGTCAACTAAATGAGGTAGGAATGTTATATTCTGTATTGTGTCACACCTGTTAGCGGCAGCCAACTTAGCAGGTCCCCAAACTGCAAGTGGCCAACTACCTTGAGGTGCAGCACAACCAGACAGGAGACTCTTGTTATCCCCCTTTTGATATAACTTCATTATGTGAGCTGTTATGTGTAAGCTGTTCTTCTTTGCAATTATCAGCAGCAAGCAAGTTTTCATTGCATATGCATGTGTAAAATAATTGTAATGCGTTAGCTAAACCTTTCTGTATCAGGAGTGTTTATCATGATGCTGGGAACAGAACCTCTTTCCCAGAATAGTTCAACCTTCATTACTCAACTGATCATAACTCTGCAATGAGCACATTTCTTAAAAGCTATAAGTATCACGCCTGTACGTGTATGCAAGGAATAAATTAATAAATGTTTCAATATGTCTTAAAATTAGTGTGTGTATGTGGCCCCAAACCCAATCTCTGTGTAGAATCTTAGTTCATTTTGGCCCAAAACTATATGTGGTTTAAGCAGTGGCAAGACCCTGCTCACCCATAAGTACCATTACAACACATAACAATAATTAACTAAGCTACAACAATTCATAAAATATTGAAACTCAAAAAGTGCTTAAGGCAATTAACATTACCATCAGGATCGTCCACTGTTCGCAGCGAATAGGAGCGAAAAACCCGATGGCTGATATCCGGGAAAATTCTCCTATGGCCCCATTCCCCCTTGGCGACCGACCACTTAATTACCTTTCAGTGCCTAAGGTCCCGCTCCGAAAAGCCGATTCACACCAATGGCAGTGGACATATGTATGAATTCCTATGATTAGTAATTGGTCTACTTAAAATCATTAAACTAAAGAGGAACATCACAAAACACAAAACAATACAGTACAGACATTTAAACATGATGTAAATATGAAGATATGACCCTGTTGAGAACAGATGAGTAATGATAGATGTAGTGTAAAAACTAACAATTTCTTTTGAGTGAAAATTTTATGATAACATTGTGCAGAGTGGTGTAGTGCACAGGAGAGGTGTGAAAATTAGTTATTGTAACCTTTATTGTTTCTGCTACTGTGGTTCTACAGTCTAGTCTCCACAGTGGTGTTTTCCTTTGGTTTCATCATCAGTGGTCCGTTCAGTCTCTGATACAGTTTTAGTCCCCGTGGTCTAGTCTTTGTCAGCAGGTGAGGTTCCTAAGTCAGTCCGGACCTCAGTTAATGTTCTTTCGGAAGGATCTTGAGCCTGAGTACAGTGATCCTTGTGGATCCAGTTACTCAGTCTATTCTCAGTCAACCATACCTTTACACAATGTGTTGTAGCTTCTGCGTCCTGTCCATATAGGAGAGGACCAGTTAAGTTTGTTCACTTTCCTGGTCCTGTTCCTTGGTGAGTATTTCTGTAACCTGCTGAGATATACTCATCACCGTGTTATTTAGTTGTTTCACATTCACACAAGTTTCCATACTGTAGTACAACAAGGGGTGAGCCTGTTGGTGCAGTTGTAAATGGACAGGGTGTTTCCTCCCTGGCATGACCTCATGTGGGACAACATGACAACATTCATGGTGGCATTTGGAGTAAATCTTAGGCTAACACAATACATAGAGCTTCAGCCCAGGTTAACTGTGTGTCTGCAGAGACTTCTGTTCGGCCTTTTTGATGGTTCTATTTGCTCTTTTCACTAGTCCTTGTAAAGCTGGGAGAGAGACTGCACCGAGCTTATGTGTAATTCCAAACAATTTTTCCACTTCTCCTAGTTCTTCATTGGAGAAGTGAGTACCATTATCTGATCTTATCACTTCTGGTACCCCAAATCTTGGAATAATTTCTCTTGTAAGCCATTTAATGACTTCTTTTCCTTTTTTGGTTTTAGTAGGTGTGGCTTCTACCCATCTAGAAAAGGGAGCTACACACACTAGAAGAAATAGTTTACCTTCAGTCCTGTTCGCTGCTCCCATGTCAGTAAACTCAATTACTATCTGTTTCCAAGGGGCATCAGGTACTGGGAAACTACCTAGTCCTGCTTTGAGATTGAACAGCTTGCAAATTTCACAAGATTGCACAAAATATTTTATTGTGTCTTTTAGGTGGGGGTGCCACCAGTGTTGTGAAATGAGTGCTGTTACTTTTGAGCTAGCACAGTGAGCTCTACTGTGTGCTTCTTGACATAGCAAATTTAGTAGTCCAGTTGGAGCTACTATTTTGCCTTTATGATTCCAGCAGCGTCCTGTGGAATCTTTTTTTTTTCGTTCCATGCTTGCTTTTCAGATGGTGCCGCTGCTTTGTGAAGTTCTTTAATGTTTTCTAAACATAATTCTCGTTGTGATTTTTCCTCCAATGTTTTCTGAGACATCTGGTTAAATGCAGTATACCCTGCTTTTGTTTTTGCTGCCTTATCTGCCGCATTGTTGCCTCTCGCTACTCTCCCATCTCCCTTTTGATGTCCTCTGCACTCGACTCTAGCAACTTGTTTTGGTTCAAGTATGGCATAATATAGTTTGAGTAATTGATTCAAGTGTTTAACCGGGGTGCCTGCTGAGGTCACAAAGCCTTTCCTTTTCCAGTGACACATGTCTGGTTTAGAGGCATGTCTTTAACTGTAAACACTGTTTTTATTTCACTAATTTATTCAATGTTTATTGTTAGATTAATTAATATTTATCTGCAGGGTTAGAATTTGCTAATAGTATTAATATAGTGTTCAGCTGTACAGCTCTCTGGTTGCTGTGGCTGTTTTTAAATGTGCCATGAAAACAAACCTTGACTTGACTTGTTATGACTCAGACTTACTGCAGCTGTCTTTAAATTTCTTTTAGAGTTTTCTTCTTCAAGAAACTCATTGGTGATATCTGACTCTCGTTGTGCTTTTATTGCCGTGTTTTTGTTAATTTCCTAAGAATCTAACTCACTTTAAACCTTTATATAAAGCACGTTGCTGCTCTGTTAAGATAACAGATCCATTGATTCATAGATCTGCTGCAGTTAAATAGTTAAATGGTTTAATGAGATCAATTATAAATACTGATGATAAATATTAACTCAGAATTGGTGAAAATAAGCAGAGGAGAAGTATTTAGATCAGCTAAATTTTAAGTCATGTTACTGTGATCTCTAACACAATAAAGGCTAACCTTTAATGCTTTAAGATGGTAAGAAACTGTCTGACACCAATCTGCCTGACCTTACTGTCAAATCCCGATATTTTCTAATATGTCATATGGTCTGACTGTCCGGTCTCAGACCTGCTTCAGGTGGAAATCATAAAGTCTCAATTTGTAGAACATCTTTTGTTCAGGCAGTTTTTCAATTAAAGGATCAAAGATTTAAATGCTATGTCTCTTGTAAGCCATTTAATGACTTCTTTTCCTTTTTTGGTTTTAGTAGGTGTGGCTTCTACCCATCTAGAAAAGGGAGCTACACACACTAGAAGAAATAGTTTACCTTCAGTCCTGTTCGCTGCTCCCATGTCAGTAAACTCAATTACTATCTGTTTCCAAGGGGCATCAGGTACTGGGAAACTACCTAGTCCTGCTTTGAGATTGAACAGCTTGCAAATTTCACAAGTTTGCACAAAATATTTTATTGTGTCTTTTAGGTGGGGGTGCCACCAGTGTTGTGAAATGAGTGCTGTTACTTTTGAGCTAGCACAGTGAGCTCTACTGTGTGCTTCTTGACATAGCAAATTTAGTAGTCCAGTTGGAGCTACTATTTTGCCTTTATGATTCCAGCAGCGTCCTGTGGAATCTTTTTTTTTTCGTTCCATGCTTGCTTTTCAGATGGTGCCGCTGCTTTGTGAAGTTCTTTAATGTTTTCTAAACATAATTCTCGTTGTGATTTTTCCTCCAATGTTTTCTGAGACATCTGGTTAAATGCAGTATACCCTGCTTTTGTTTTTGCTGCCTTATCTGCCGCATTGTTGCCTCTCGCTACTCTCCCATCTCCCTTTTGATGTCCTCTGCACTCGACTCTAGCAACTTGTTTTGGTTCAAGTATGGCATAATATAGTTTGAGTAATTGATTCAAGTGTTTAACCGGGGTGCCTGCTGAGGTCACAAAGCCTTTCCTTTTCCAGTGACACATGTCTGGTTTAGAGGCATGTCTTTAACTGTAAACACTGTTTTTATTTCACTAATTTATTCAATGTTTATTGTTAGATTAATTAATATTTATCTGCAGGGTTAGAATTTGCTAATAGTATTAATATAGTGTTCAGCTGTACAGCTCTCTGGTTGCTGTGGCTGTTTTTAAATGTGCCATGAAAACAAACCTTGACTTGACTTGTTATGACTCAGACTTACTGCAGCTGTCTTTAAATTTCTTTTAGAGTTTTCTTCTTCAAGAAACTCATTGGTGATATCTGACTCTCGTTGTGCTTTTATTGCCGTGTTTTTGTTAATTTCCTAAGAATCTAACTCACTTTAAACCTTTATATAAAGCACGTTGCTGCTCTGTTAAGATAACAGATCCATTGATTCATAGATCTGCTGCAGTTAAATAGTTAAATGGTTTAATGAGATCAATTATAAATACTGATGATAAATATTAACTCAGAATTGGTGAAAATAAGCAGAGGAGAAGTATTTAGATCAGCTAAATTTTAAGTCATGTTACTGTGATCTCTAACACAATAAAGGCTAACCTTTAATGCTTTAAGATGGTAAGAAACTGTCTGACACCTATCTGCCTGACCTTACTGTCAAATCCCGATATTTTCTAATATGTCATATGGTCTGACTGTCCGGTCTCAGACCTGCTTCAGGTGGAAATCATAAAGTCTCAATTTGTAGAACATCTTTTGTTCAGGCAGTTTTTCAATTAAAGGATCAAAGATTTAAATGCTATGTCTCTTGTAAGCCATTTAATGACTTCTTTTCCTTTTTCGGTTTTAGTAGGTGTGGCTTCTATCCATCTAGAAAAGGGAGCTACACACACTAGAAGAAATAATTTACCTTCAGTCCTGTTCGCTGCTCCCATGTCAGTAAACTCAATTACTATCTGTTTCCAAGGGGCATCAGGTACTGGGAAACTACCTAGTCCTGCTTTGAGATTGAACAGCTTGCAAATTTCACAAGATTGCACAAAATATTTTATTGTGTCTTTTAGGTGGGGGTGCCACCAGTGTTGTGAAATGAGAGCTGTTACTTTTGAGCTAGCACAGTGAGCTCTACTGTGTGCTTCTTGACATAGCAAATTTAGTAGTCCAGTTGGAGCTACTATTTTGCCTTTATGATTCCAGCAGCGTCCTGTGGAATCTTTTTTTTTTCGTTCTATGCTTGCTTTTCAGATGGTGCCGCTGCTTTGTGAAGTTCTTTAATGTTTTCTAAACATAATTCTCGTTGTGATTTTTCCTCCAATGTTTTCTGAGACATCTGGTTAAATGCAGTATACCCTGCTTTTGTTTTTGCTGCCTTATCTGCCGCATTGTTGCCTCTCGCTACTCTCCCATCTCCCTTTTGATGTCCTCTGCACTCGACTCTAGCAACTTGTTTTGGTTCAAGTATTGTATAATATAGTTCGAGTAATTGATTCAAGTGTTTAACCGGGGTGCCTGCTGAGGTCACAAAGCCTTTCCTTTTCCAGTGACACATGTCTGGTTTAGAGGCATGTCTTTAACTGTAAACACTGTTTTTATTTCACTAATTTATTCAATGTTTATTGTTAGATTAATTAATATTTATCTGCAGGGTTAGAATTTGCTAATAGTATTAATATAGTGTTCAGCTGTACAGCTCTCTGGTTGCTGTGGCTGTTTTTAAATGTGCCATGAAAACAAACCTTGACTTGACTTGTTATGACTCAGACTTACTGCAGCTGTCTTTAAATTTCTTTTAGAGTTTTCTTCTTCAAGAAACTCATTGGTGATATCTGACTCTCGTTGTGCCTTTTATTGCCGTGTTTTTGTTAATTTCCTAATAATCTAACTCACTTTAAACCTTTATATAAAGCACGTTGCTGCTCTGTTAAGATAACAGATCCATTGATTCATAGATCTGCTGCAGTTAAATAGTTAAATGGTTTAATGAGATCAATTATAAATACTGATGATAAATATTATCTCAGAATTGGTGAAAATAAGCAGAGGAGAAGTATTTAGATCAGCTAAATTTTAAGTCATGTTACTGTGATCTCTAACACAATAAAGGCTAACCTTTAATGCTTTAAGATGGTAAGAAACTGTCTGACACCTATCTGCCTGACCTTACTGTCAAATCCCGATATTTTCTAATATGTCATATGGTCTGACTGTCCGGTCTCAGACCTGCTTCAGGTGGAAATCATAAAGTCTCAATTTGTAGAACATCTTTTGTTCAGGCAGTTTTTCAATTAAAGGATCAAAGATTTAAATGCTATGTCTCTTGTAAGCCATTTAATGACTTCTTTTCCTTTTTCGGTTTTAGTAGGTGTGGCTTCTATCCATCTAGAAAAGGGAGCTACACACACTAGAAGAAATAATTTACCTTCAGTCCTGTTCGCTGCTCCCATGTCAGTAAACTCAATTACTATCTGTTTCCAAGGGGCATCAGGTACTGGGAAACTACCTAGTCCTGCTTTGAGATTGAACAGCTTGCAAATTTCACAAGATTGCACAAAATATTTTATTGTGTCTTTTAGGTGGGGGTGCCACCAGTGTTGTGAAATGAGAGCTGTTACTTTTGAGCTAGCACAGTGAGCTCTACTGTGTGCTTCTTGACATAGCAAATTTAGTAGTCCAGTTGGAGCTACTATTTTGCCTTTATGATTCCAGCAGCGTCCTGTGGAATCTTTTTTTTTTCGTTCCATGCTTGCTTTTCAGTCAGACCATCTGCTTTGTGAAGTTCTTTAATGTTTTCTAAACATAATTCTCGTTGTGATTTTTCCTCCAATGTTTTCTGAGACATCTGGTTAAATGCAGTATACCCTGCTTTTGTTTTTGCTGCCTTATCTGCCGCATTGTTGCCTCTCGCTACTCTCCCATCTCCCTTTTGATGTCCTCTGCACTCGACTCTAGCAACTTGTTTTGGTTCAAGTATGGCATAATATAGTTCGAGTAATTGATTCAAGTGTTTAACCGGGGTGCCTGCTGAGGTCACAAAGCCTTTCCTTTTCCAGTGACACATGTCTGGTTTAGAGGCATGTCTTTAACTGTAAACACTGTTTTTATTTCACTAATTTATTCAATGTTTATTGTTAGATTAATTAATATTTATCTGCAGGGTTAGAATTTGCTAATAGTATTAATATAGTGTTCAGCTGTACAGCTCTCTGGTTGCTGTGGCTGTTTTTAAATGTGCCATGAAAACAAACCTTGACTTGACTTGTTATGACTCAGACTTACTGCAGCTGTCTTTAAATTTCTTTTAGAGTTTTCTTCTTCAAGAAACTCATTGGTGATATCTGACTCTCGTTGTGCCTTTTATTGCCGTGTTTTTGTTAATTTCCTAATAATCTAACTCACTTTAAACCTTTATATAAAGCACGTTGCTGCTCTGTTAAGATAACAGATCCATTGATTCATAGATCTGCTGCAGTTAAATAGTTAAATGGTTTAATGAGATCAATTATAAATACTGATGATAAATATTATCTCAGAATTGGTGAAAATAAGCAGAGGAGAAGTATTTAGATCAGCTAAATTTTAAGTCATGTTACTGTGATCTCTAACACAATAAAGGCTAACCTTTAATGCTTTAAGATGGTAAGAAACTGTCTGACACCTATCTGCCTGACCTTACTGTCAAATCCCGATATTTTCTAATATGTCATATGGTCTGACTGTCCGGTCTCAGACCTGCTTCAGGTGGAAATCATAAAGTCTCAATTTGTAGAACATCTTTTGTTCAGGCAGTTTTTCAATTAAAGGATCAAAGATTTAAATGCTATGTCTCTTGTAAGCCATTTAATGACTTCTTTTCCTTTTTCGGTTTTAGTAGGTGTGGCTTCTATCCATCTAGAAAAGGGAGCTACACACACTAGAAGAAATAATTTACCTTCAGTCCTGTTCGCTGCTCCCATGTCAGTAAACTCAATTACTATCTGTTTCCAAGGGGCATCAGGTACTGGGAAACTACCTAGTCCTGCTTTGAGATTGAACAGCTTGCAAATTTCACAAGATTGCACAAAATATTTTATTGTGTCTTTTAGGTGGGGGTGCCACCAGTGTTGTGAAATGAGCGCTGTTACTTTTGAGCTAGCACAGTGAGCTCTACTGTGTGCTTCTTGACATAGCAAATTTAGTAGTCCAGTTGGAGCTACTATTTTGCCTTTATGATTCCAGCAGCGTCCTGTGGAATCTTTTTTTTTTCGTTCCATGCTTGCTTTTCAGATGGTGCCGCTGCTTTGTGAAGTTCTTTAATGTTTTCTAAACATAATTCTCGTTGTGATTTTTCCTCCAATGTTTTCTGAGACATCTGGTTAAATGCAGTATACCCTGCTTTTGTTTTTGCTGCCTTATCTGCCGCATTGTTGCCTCTCGCTACTCTCCCATCTCCCTTTTGATGTCCTCTGCACTCGACTCTAGCAACTTGTTTTGGTTCAAGTATGGCATAATATAGTTCGAGTAATTGATTCAAGTGTTTAACCGGGGTGCCTGCTGAGGTCATAAAGCCTTTCCTTTTCCAGTGACACATGTCTGGTTTAGAGGCATGTCTTTAACTGTAAACACTGTTTTTATTTCACTAATTTATTCAATGTTTATTGTTAGATTAATTAATATTTATCTGCAGGGTTAGAATTTGCTAATAGTATTAATATAGTGTTCAGCTGTACAGCTCTCTGGTTGCTGTGGCTGTTTTTAAATGTGCCATGAAAACAAACCTTGACTTGACTTGTTATGACTCAGACTTACTGCAGCTGTCTTTAAATTTCTTTTAGAGTTTTCTTCTTCAAGAAACTCATTGGTGATATCTGACTCTCGTTGTGCCTTTTATTGCCGTGTTTTTGTTAATTTCCTAATAATCTAACTCACTTTAAACCTTTATATAAAGCACGTTGCTGCTCTGTTAAGATAACAGATCCATTGATTCATAGATCTGCTGCAGTTAAATAGTTAAATGGTTTAATGAGATCAATTATAAATACTGATGATAAATATTAACTCAGAATTGGTGAAAATAAGCAGAGGAGAAGTATTTAGATCAGCTAAATTTTAAGTCATGTTACTGTGATCTCTAACACAATAAAGGCTAACCTTTAATGCTTTAAGATGGTTAGAAACTGTCTGACACCTATCTGCCTGACCTAGCTGTTAAATCTCGATATTTTCTAATATGTCATATGGTCTGACTGTCCGGTCTCAGACCTGCTTCAGGTGGAAATCATAAAGTCTCAATTTGTAGAACATCTTTTGTTCAGGCAGTTTTTCAATTAAAGGATCAAAGATTTAAATGCTATGTCTCTTGTAAGCCATTTAATGACTTCTTTCCTTTTTCGGTTTTAGTAGGTGTGGCTTCTATCCATCTAGAAAAGGGAGCTACACACACTAGAAGAAATAGTTTACCTTCAGTCCTGTTCGCTGCTCCCATGTCAGTAAACTCAATTACTATCTGTTTCCAAGGGGCATCAGGTACTGGGAAACTACCTAGTCCTGCTTTGAGATTGAACAGCTTGCAAATTTCACAAGATTGCACAAAATATTTTATTGTGTCTTTTACGTGGGGGTGCCACCAGTGTTGTGAAATGAGCGCTGTTACTTTTGAGCTAGCACAGTGAGCTCTACTGTGTGCTTCTTGACATAGCAAATTTAGTAGTCCAGTTGGAGCTACTATTTTGCCTTTATGATTCCAGCAGCGTCCTGTGGAATCTTTTTTTTTTCGTTCCATGCTTGCTTTTCAGATGGTGCCGCTGCTTTGTGAAGTTCTTTAATGTTTTCTAAAAATAATTCTCGTTGTGATTTTTCCTCCAATGTTTTCTGAGACATTTGGTTAAATGCAGTATACCCTGCTTTTGTTTTTGCTGCCTTATCTGCCGCATTGTTGCCTCTCGCTACTCTCCCATCTCCCTTTTGATGTCCTCTGCACTCGACTCTAGCAACTTGTTTTGGTTCAAGTATGGCATAATATAGTTCGAGTAATTGATTCAAGTGTTTAACCGGGGTGCCTGCTGAGGTCACAAAGCCTTTCCTTTTCCAGTGACACATGTCTGGTTTAGAGGCATGTCTTTAACTGTAAACACTGTTTTTATTTCACTAATTTATTCAATGTTTATTGTTAGATTAATTAATATTTATCTGCAGGGTTAGAATTTGCTAATAGTATTAATATAGTGTTCAGCTGACTTGACTTGACTTGTTATGACTCAGACTTATTGCAGCTGTCTTTAAATTTCTTTTAGAGTTTTCTTCTTCAAGAAACTCATTGGTGATATCTGACTCTCGTTGTGCCTTTTATTGCCGTGTTTTTGTTAATTTCCTAAGAATCTAACTCACTTTAAACCTTTATATAAAGCACGTTGCTGCTCTGTTAAGATAACAGATCCATTGATTCATAGATCTGCTGCAGTTAAATAGTTAAATGGTTTAATGAGATCAATTATAAATACTGATGATAAATATTAACTCAGAATTGGTGAAAATAAGCAGAGAAGAAGTATTTAGATCAGCTAAATTTTAAGTCATGTTACTGTGATCTCTAACACAATAAAGGCTAACCTTTAATGCTTTAAGATGGTAAGAAACTGTCTGACACCTATCTGCCTGACCTTGCTGTTAAATCCCGATATTTTCTAATATGTCATATGGTCTGACTGTCCGGTCTCAGACATGCTTCAGGTGGAAATCATAAAGTCTCAATTTGTAGAACATCTTTTGTTCAGGCAGTTTTTCAATTAAAGGATCAAAGATTTAAATGCTATGTTTGTTTGTCTGACTTTTTAAGAGAGCTGTTAAATCTTAATTCAACAACAAACTGGTTCTAATGTTTAGTTTTAAACAGTCTGTTCTTCCTGGATTTATTTTGGACATTGTATTGCTTCTTATCTCTTCACTGTAATACTTGCATTGAAAAGCGGTTTTCAGATTGTCCATTCAATGTGGTATTTCTCCCATTCAAATTTATTTAAAAATAAATTAATTATTGAATTGATGATAAATGCTCTAGTAAAAACTTCCATTATCATTGTAATTTTTTTGACTAAATAACTATATGTAACTCTGGTACTCTTTAAGTACAGACCCATGATCAATCAGAATCTGTCCTCACTCTCAGGGCTGAATGGGGGAAGAAGGAAGCAGGGTTGGGATGAGATAATCTTAGGGTGAGAGCATTTATGACAAAGCTAAGGATATCTAACCTTTTCTTTTCCAATTACACATGTCCACATGTACAGCCTAAGCTGTTTATGCTGAATCTGTATAAATGGTCAGTTTTTTATTTTGCTAAATGGCATGCTTCTGTTATTGAGTGTGATGTTAGGAAGATGTGTCTTATCTGCTAGTGTAGTAGGATGTGTCCCTGGAAAAGATGACGTTGTGTCTGGCACGTGCTGTGGTAGAGGTGCAGAGGACTGCGTCTGAATAGAGAATTTAACTTCTCCAAAAAAAATACTGACAGTCTGCAAGAAATGTTACTGCTCTTTTTTTCGTCTTTTTCTGCCCTTGCTCTCTGCAATAAACCTGCCTCCTTTAGCTTTGCTGTTGCTTGATTCCTACTGCCTGTTGCTTGTTTTGAAAACATAGAGAAATCACTCAGTTGCGGTGGCGCACTTTCAAACCCTCCAAACATTCCTTTCCCTTGTATTTCTCTCGTCCAATTTACAAATCTATCCATCTCTCTTTTTTCGTCATCTCTTGGAACTTTTTTCTGCCATCTCGTCAACGTGTCAAATAATACCGACCCCAATGAGCCGGGTTTACATGTTTTCCACTTATCAACAAAGGTTTGTGACATATTCAGGTATTTCACGTGTTAATCAGAATGGGTGAATGGTGCAATGCCCGAGTGTTGGACCCGACCAAGAAGATTCTACACAGAATCTTTTACTCTGTGCGCTTTATCGCTGGGGGTTCTCCTAGTCTCTTCACTCGTTTTAATTCTCTGTAACACCCTAACTAAATTCCCCTTTATTTTCTAGTCCAATGCCCCCTTTTACAGAACTACTTGAGATCTGTGTCAGTGTAGGAATTCTCCAGCAGTCTCTATTGCTAGATACACTTCCACTAACACAGTAAAATATCAACCAAGTAGCAAACCACCCCACATTTTCATGAAAAATAACCAACTTAGCCCTGTGTCCTTATGCAGAAATAAACACTTAGTGTATCTCCTGTTCACAACAACTGCAGAACCACCGCCGCTTGCGGAGGAGGAAAAAAAAAAACCCAGACACACCGCCGATTGTGGATTTTATAGTCCAAGCACCAAATGCGTAGTAATAACAGACACACCGCCGATTGCGGATTTTACAGTCCAAGTGCCAATTGCACAGAGATTACTTACGCCGCCTATTGTGAAGTAATACAGACCCATCGCTGATTGCAGATAAAGGTCTAAGCGCCCTTGTGCACAGAAATTACTCACGTCGCCTGTTGTGCAGTAATGCAGACCCACCGCCGATTGCGGATTTTACGGTCCAAGTGCCAATTGCACAGACATTACTCACGCCGCCAATTGCGGACTAACAGACCCCGCCCATTGGCATCTACTTCCTATTCAGTTTAGAAGACAGGATGAATTTTATGTCTTTTATTTGGCCAAATTGTACTAAACTAGGACACATATGACTCTCCCTATGTGAGACTATGTGTTTATACTTTACATGTGACCACCTAGTAAACCTGTAGACACAAATTTTGTGCTTTTGATTTAGGGATCGGAGGACATCCTAATTCAGACAATTTAGTTTAGAATGACCAATGTGCAGAAATTTCACATATCCTGATACAAGAGGTTTTCTGCTCACCTTGTGTTTTAGGCGCCTTGAATTGTCTGAAGAAGGGTCCCCTCCAACCAGCTCCGGAAGTCCTCGATCGGACACGGTCTCAGAGTCAGCCAATCCTGGTCACGGCACCAATTGTTGGCCCGATTTTTTCATTGGAAGCCCAAGAATAAGCTGGAGAAATGGTTTATTAAAACAGTATTTATTAGTGGTCACAAGTAGAGTATATTGCAGCGCTGGACTCGGAGTGCCAGAGCTCCCGCAGGAAATCCGTCAGGCTGAGCCCTGTTATCCGGAAACATGTCATATTTCTTGTCAGAGTATAATTGGCCAATTTTGAGTGGCATGATCAGGCCAGCTGCTGTCCTTGTTGTGTTCTTTGGATGTGATAAACAATGTGTGTGTATGTGTGAGTGTTGTTTTAGGTGTCTAATGTACCAGACCTGTCTGCCCTAATAGAGATGTTTTGTCTGACCCAGTTGTTTATGTCATTCTAAGGTCTTGGACCATTTAAGGTCATCTGTTGTGCAGTATGAGCAGAGTGGAAAAGTAACAGCTAGGAACATAGGTTATTTAGTAAAATACAGAAAATGAATTTATAATTTCTAAGAACAAAGCCAATTATAACAACTCCCCCTTTTGACATGATTTAATCATGTCAACTAAATGAGGTAGGAATGTTATATTCTGTATTGTGTCACACCTGTTAGCGGCAGCCAACTTAGCAGGTCCCCAAACTGCCAGTGGCCAACTACCTTGAGGTGCAGCACAACCAGACAGAAGATTCTTGTTATCCCCCTTTTGATATAACTTCATTATGTGAGCTGTTATGTGTAAGCTGTTCTTCTTTGCAATTATCAGCAGCAAGCAAGTTTTCATTGCATATGAGAGAAATAAAAGGACACCTTTACTCAAACTCATTTTGACAGGTGACCTCTGACCTCTTATCGATCAATCAAATTAATATGACAGGTGACCTTTGTTTGACATCCGTTTGCTGACATCTGGGGATATGACTTTTGACCTCTTATCGATCGATCAAGCTATTTTGACGTGTGACCTCTGTTTGACATAGATTAGCCATCTGTTGAAGAGATCTAAGGAAGGAAGGGGGAGTTTATGGCTAGGGTTAAGAATGATTACAGCTAAAGTCAGGAGGTTGTGAGAAATATATTAGTTGAATGTTTAAATAAGAGAAAGGGTTAATAGAAAAGGTTAAGTTGTAGAAGCGGTCAGCATTTTAACAGCTTCAAAGACCGGTCCCTGTAAGGTAAAGATGGGAAAATAATTAGATGTGTGGGGTGGGGTATTGTTCGACCCCAGGCTTGAGGGCCAATGGGTGGACAGGGGAGGGGTTTCGAGTAAAGGATAAAAACCCTGAGACAGTCAGTGTGTAGAGAACGACTTTGGGGTGAAAGATAGCTGATTCAAGATGCCAAGGACAAGAAGCAGAGTGAGTGTAGAGGATAAATCTACGCAGGCCCCGGAGAGGACGTGTGCTCTGCGGTCTCTCATTTGTGAGACTCCGGTAACGATATTTGAAGATCAGCCCGTGGTACCTAATGCTCCCAAGAAAAGGATGGTGTTTCTGTGCAGAACGCAGCAACCGCCGCCCGTGTCTCTACGGGAAGAATGGTCACTGGAGCCTTATGGACTGCGGGGAAGATGGGGCTATGTGTTCATGTATGAAACAGGTGACCTCTGTCTGTATCAGCTTGACGAGGGTGGTGAGAAGCCGGGACCTCTGACCACTGTGGGTATGCTAACTTCCAACGACTGGGGAGTGTTGAAACTAGCGATACCGCGTCATAGAGAAGGAGGCATGGGCTCGGCTGAGGAGGTGTTAACAGTGAAAGAAGAACCCGAAGAAATCCCGGCAACGTCTGCAGCCAAACGGCCGAGACTGGAGAGTCCGAGACTGAGGAATCCTCTGGATGATGCTGAGCTGGCCAAAACAAGGATGGTTTTCACTGCTGTGTGGCAATCGAAAACAGGCGTTACAGGCCGTTGGTTCTTCCGTGCAAGCCACCGGAAATCTAATGAGAATGAAGACGGGGATCTTTTTGTTCTTGAGTGCTATAACTCTGACTGTGGTGTGTTTAGGACGCTGTTAGCAATACCTCATGCAGCCTGGGTGGAGAAGATGAATGATATAGCGGATCGAGTTTCCACGCTGTTCCGCAGTTGCCAGAACTGGGGTGAGATTCTAGCAGTCAAGAAAACCCTGGCTGTGTAGACCTCCCTCCGCTGAGAACCCTCCTCCTCAACCTCAATAACCACACCCCCTACAGGTTTATAAGGACACACTCCAGCACAGGTCATACACCGATCAACACGAGGAACAGGATGAGAACTAGCGTCCAGAAGACATTGTGCGAGGAGATCGCTGACCGCGATCTGGAGAATGCTTCTCCGTCGCTATTGATGCATACAGGGAGTCCTTCAGCAACATCCACATCACCGCAGTTTGGATCACCAGACAGCGACAGATACTACCTGGAGCCGTATCACCCTCCTTCACCAGCGACTTCGTCTGAGTCTTTCTTCTCCTCCAACTCCTCCTCTTCTCTCGAGATCGAGTTCTCAAATTCGGCGCCTGATGACCGCTGCTTAACGCTCTACCCGATAGGATCCACCGTGGGCGTAACAACGGAGGAAGCTAAATCTAACGAAATGGAGGACTCTCAGCTTCCACCAGGCCAGGGGTCCCCTGCACACACTCAGGATGCCGGAGGAGAGGGTGAGGACGAGTTTGATGGATGGGTCCCCTCAGGTTTCATCAAAGTTGTGAAAACTGCAGTGATACACCTCTTGAACGAGACCATCAAAAAATTTATGATTGAATCATGCTACGGGTGTAGTGTCGATCACCCTAGTTTACGCCAACATCAGTGCAAGGATGTCCTCGAGGACGACTTTTTTCATGACCATTACTACACTCTGATGCGGAGACTTTATAATCAACGATTCGTTGCTTCCATTCAACATCTTCTAACTGCGCGTAACATTTGTGAAGATGATGCCAGAGTCAGGGCTGTGGCAGAAGCTTACTTGTACGAACTAACTCTGGTGAAACAAATCAACACTTCTATACACGATATGTACGAGCAGTTGATTGGAGATGATGTAAAGAAATTGCAGCAGCTTCAAACCATGACAAAGTTCTGGGAGGGTTAAAAGAGGGGTGTTACATTCCTTCTTTCCATCAGCCGGATGTGTTTAGACTAATATTGTATTCGTGTGATGTTTTTATAACATTTAACTTTTCTTAAATCCTATATTACTAGCATTCCTGCTTTTTGTGATCATTTGTATGTGTGTGCGTGTGTGTATTATTACACATTAGAGAAAAAAAATAAAAGGTTGAAATATACTTGCGTTTTGTGTTTTCTGTCATTACAAGCCAGAGTTTGTATAAGGTGAGATGGCTGAAACGAGATTAATGAAAAAGGTTTTCTACGATCCTATCCACCCTGGTAGTTTTGGGGGAGTAGAGAGGTTGCGTAAAGCTGTACAGGACGAAACGGGTAAGAAAGTCGCGTGCGAAAAAGTGCAAGACTTCTTATCAGAGCAAGATGCATATACTCTACATAAACCTGCAAGAATACATTTTCCGAGAAATAGAGTTTTTGTCACCAGCCCCTTAAAACAATTCCAAGCAGATCTCTGCGACATGCAGGCCTTGGCTGAGTACAATGACGGGTATAATTATCTATTAACCGTCATTGACGTGTTTTCAAAAAAGGCTTACGTTCGCACTATGAAGAGAAAAACAGCCGCAGAGGTCGTAAAGGCTTTTGAATCTGTTTTTAGAGAAAGCGAGACCCCTAAAAAACTTCAAACTGATGCAGGGAAAGAATTTTTTAACAAAAAATTTAAGGCATTATTAGAGAACCACAGAGTTGTGCATTTTGCTACTCCGAGCGAGGTAAAGGCATCTGTGATTGAGAGGTTTAACCGCACGTTAAAAACCAGGATGTGGAGATATTTTACTGCTAATAACACACGTCGATACGTCGACGTCCTGCAGGATCTCGTGGAAAGTTACAACCACAGTTACCACACGAGCATCAAAATGAAGCCTGTAGAAGTGACTCTAGAAAACACCTTTAAAGTTTTTCAGAACCTGTACGGCTCTGCACGCGATCGATGCTGCAAGGACTCAAGGATAAAGTTTAAAAAAGGAGATCTTGTAAGAATATCTAAACTGCGAGGCGTGTTTGACAAGAAATATGAACAAAGTTTTACAGACGAAGTGTTTACAGTGACCGAGCAGCTTGCACGATCTCCCCCTGTGTACAAACTCAAAGATTTTGATGGAGAAGCTATTGAAGGTTCATTTTACGCGGAGGAGATTCAAAAAGTTAAACTGAATAAAGACAAGATGTATCAAGTGGAGAAGATATTAAAACGACGCAACAGGTTTTTGTCCGTTGGAAAAACTGGCCTGAGAAATTCAACAGCTGGGTCAGAGCCAGTGACCTTCACGAGGTATAAAGGGGGCCATCGCTACTCCTAGCCCGCTACATTACACCATGAACCGAACGGTAGAGGATGAGGGGTTTTATATCACCCTGCCCTCCAACGCTAGTCTCAACGTCTTTAAGAATAATACCAGTTCCAGTTTCCGCGTGGATTTAGCCCAGCATATCGATTTGGAAGGTTCGTGGCAGGTTGCCTTGACGGAGATTTCTTATCCGTACACATGGCATAACACCCCCAGGACCAGGCTTTTTTTGAATGGAGGAAAGCGGGGCTGGAAAATTTCTACCGCCACAATATAGGATGGGGACATTTCAAGGATTTGAATCAGCTCAAAGCCGAGATTGAGGGTCACCTTAGAAAAATAGGTTCTGATATTTATTTAGTCGTGAACACGGTGGAAAATAGACTCGTGTATCAGGCAGGTGGCCAGTACCACCTGCGTTTTTATCCACCACTGAGCTACATGCTAGGTGTGGAGCCTGGCAAATGGATCGTTTTTGATAAAAGGAGTGCCCCTTACCCGATGGATTTAAAAGCAGGTTTCTACCAGCTTTACTGTTACAGCGATGTGGTTGCTCCTCAGATAGTCGGCGATGCTTATGCCCCGCTCTTGCGAACAGCTAGAGTAGAGGGTAAGTTTGGCGATATAATTACGCATACTTTTAACCCGGTCAACTATCTACCTGTAGCAAAGAGGCATATTGAAAACATCCACATAGAGATTAAAACGGATCAAAACACTCCGGTAAATTTTACTTATGGGAAAACCGTTGTGAGACTACACTTCCGACCCGTGATATCACAACGCGTAATGAAATGATGGTCATTCACTCTAATATCACAGAGAGAGTAAGAGGTAATATATATATATAAAAACGGGTTGATCACAGACTCATTAGTCACTATCAAACAAACGTTCAGTCAGAGGTCACCTCAGTGTCTGTGTCTGTGTCAGGAGGAGGACGACAAAACAAAGCAACATGGTTCAGATAAACATGAGGGATGATCCTCACCGCTTCGTAAACTATTACCAGAACCAGGTCGGAGGTACCCTGCCTGGTTTTTATGGAGCACCTGTAATGTACGGTCGTGGAATAGGTTCTATATTTTCAAAATTATTTCGCTTCGTAGCCCCCCTTGTTAAAAAAGGTTTTGCTATAGCTAAGCCTCATCTGAAAACAGCAGCTACAAACATTGCCTCAGATGTCATAGGCAAAACCATGAGAAGGATCTCTGGTCCTGCAGAGACGGGAGGACAAGAAGGATCGGGTATCATGGTTCTGTCACGAAGACCAAGAAAGCGGCCGCCGGGTGAACGTGTGAGGAGGTCACAAATAGTGAGGCCGCTCAAAAGAAAGAAGTCAGTTGGAAGGATCAAGCCTAAAGGGAGGAAGTCTGCACGGAGCAGGGATATATTCCACTGAATCATAAATAGAGAGAGAAAGAGAGTGAAACATGGCTCTTTTGCATCACAAATCCCCTGAGTGCACCCTGGCAGAACTGGACTTATTTTCAGTCCCTATGACCCAGCTTTCTATCGAGGATAAGATCTACACGGAAATTATGCCTCTATCCGCTATTACTGAGAATGGTCCGATTGAGTTTTTCATACCGGGAGATGGTGAAAAGTATCTGGATCTCAACGATACCTTGTTACATCTACGCGTGAAGATCACCAATGCAGACGGCACAAACTTGGCGAACGACGCACCTGTGGGTCTCATCAATTATCCTCTCAATACACTATTCAGTCAATGCGATGTTACTCTGGGTGATAGATTAATTTCACAGTCTAGTGCCACCCACCCATATAGAGCTATGATCGAGACTCTGCTAAACTTTTCTGAAGACACGTTAAAGAGTCAGTTCAGCGCTGGTCTTTATTGTAAAGACACAGCCGGCGCCATAGACTCTATAGTAACCAATAATGGGCCAAACAGAGGGCTAAACCAGAGGGCTCTCTGTACAGCTAATTCCAGAGAAGTACACCTATTGGGCCCCCTCCATGGGGATATCTTCTTCTGCGAAAGGCTCCTGCTGAACTCTGTGGATATGAGAGTTAAACTAACCAGAGCCAGTGAGGCCTTCTATCTCATGGGAACCAGAGACTCGACTTACCGATTAATGATATTAGGAGCCTCTCTTTTTATCAAAAAAGTTTCCGTCTCACCCGCTGTTCGTTTAGGCCACACATCGGCCTTAATGACAGGAAACGCTCTCTACCCACTGTCACGAGTGAATGTAAAAACATACTCCATCCCTGAAAATTCGAGGATATGCAATCAGGAGAATCTCTTTTTGGGAGCGATGCCTAAATATATTGTTTTAGGTATGGTGCACCACGAGGCATTCACGGGAAGAAGGGACTTGTCACCCTTCAACTTTAAACATATGGATATAGAGTATCTAGCTCTTTGTCAGGATGGTAAACAAGTTCCCGCCAAGGCGTTCCAGCCTCAGTTCAACCAAGGCATTTCAGTCCGGGAATTTTACAATTTGTTCACAGCGACAGGTCGTCATTTAAAAGATCTCCCTCTGAGTATCACACGTGAAGAATTTAACAACGGTTACTCGCTGTTTATCTTTAATCTCAATCCTGGTGAGGATAGCGACGCCTTGTCACCTGTTTCTAATGGGAATTTAAGACTGGAGGCGAGGTTTAGAGTTCCGCTACCTCACACCACAACCCTCATTGTCTACGCATGTTACGATTCCATTTTGGAGATCAACTCAAGAAGACAGGTGCTGGTGGACTATTATTAAAAGAGTAAGCATGAATAACCACCAACTGGAGAGCCTGTTGCACCATCTACTGGGTGACCTATTTTGTGGCGTGTGGGCTAGTGACCAACTCCCCTTGCTCACACAAACATTTACAAAGCCGGCTTACTTCATTGTGAACACACATCCTTCTCACATGCCTGGGGAGCATTGGCTAGCTCTGACTCTGGAGGAGAACGGTCAAGCCACCTTTTTCGACTCTTACGGGCTACCGCCAGATTTTTCTCACTACCCCTCAGACATTGTGTCATTTCTGAAAGACCGATCCCTGAAGATAACGTACCATAATCGCCAACTTCAGAACACCTTGTCCACCGTGTGCGGTCAGCAGTGCGTTTATTACCTCTGCCACCGGGCGTGCGGAATGTCTCTGCAGCAAGTATTATCCTCCTACAGTGACGATGTTCTTAAAAATGATGTGATGGTATCTAACTTTGTGAAAAAATATCAGAGATGCATCAGAAAGCACAGTGCTACCTCATTTCATCACGGAGCCTGTTCTTTACAGATGTTCAAAGAGTGCTATAAATTGTGAATGCATGAAAGTGATGACTCTGTAGACTCTGAAAATTGGAATCAATAAAAAAATTTTATTGAGAACAAATGACGGTATCATTTTATTCATTTCTTACAGAGATTTATGGTGAAAAGGTAACCCAGCGCGGAGGTTTTATCTTTTTATGCAGACTATGTTCATCTGCAGCCTCGTCTCGCTCACCATGTCCAGATCTTAAAAAATGTGGGGAGAGGGTTATCTTCTTCTTCGGTTTTACAGATGGTATTTTCTCTATTCCGCTCGACTCTGTTTTGAGACGACGATATTGTTCACGGGCTTGCGGATTATTCACAGAGGATAAAGGTATGTTCAGTTCATTCAGAACATTGAGAAAACTTGTCCAGCCTGCTGGTTGCATGGTTTGGGCTTTTCTTTTAAAAGGGAGCAGAAGGTTTTTAAGTAAATCAACCAAATGTGATCCTCTCACAACCTGCCCCTGATAAACAAATTCTCCTCTGGTGGTCCAGCCATTTCTCTCAGATAATTTCCTCAAGATGTATTCACCATTTCTGCGATCGCGCTTTGGAAGGATTTTTAATACCTCACTCGCCGTTGCATCCAATTCTAGCTGATCGGGCTCATGAACACGATCCGTCTCACGGGAATCTGATTCAGGTATTGGATCATTAAGACTGTTTCGCTGAAGAGTCACAGTCATCCGCGGCTCCTCCATCTGACCTTGCTTGATTAGGGTGAGGTATCTTTACAGCAGGGCGTCGTATTTCTTAATTTTTTCATAAGAGGTCATTCCTGACTCGTCGAGTATCGCTCTCATTTTACTATCCAAATCATCCTCCGCCGTCTGTCTGATAGAAGTCTCTGACTGACTCAAGTGTTTGAACTGATGAGGTGAGATGAGAAACATCTTTTGTGCTGTCCTGAGCGACATCTTATCTTCTAACGATTCCGGCCACTAGATCCCCAATTACGGGTGCAAGAGCCGTTAGGATGGGGAGAATAAACCCTCCTCCTTGACTTTTGAGAGCCAGCTGCTTACGTTTTAAACCGGTTCTCTTATCAGCCAGCAGTCTGATAACTTTCTTTTGCTTTTTCAAACTCCGATACTGGGGAGGGGATAGCTTAATGTTACCCTTTAAAATATTCAGAGCAATCTCACACAAAGCTTTAAGAAAGTCGGGTGAACAATGGCCGAGAATGTCCTTACGTTTCTGAGGTGTGGCGTGGTACAGAGCTCGGAGTAACGGAGCATTCCTTTTTATACGGGCTGACATGATAAATTACTATGCTTTCGGAACATAGACAACTGGCCACTGACTAGGAAGTAAACCCGTTCTCAGTCTGTATTGTTCTGGGCATGAGTGGGTCAGGTCGACGATTAAATACCCGTGCGGCTCTCTGGTGGCGTCCTCAAAGCTCTCCAGAAAAATAGCTTTCTCTGAGGGGAAGATTTGACGGGCTAGTATATTCACCTGCAATCTATCTCTGGGATTCTTAAACAGCACCAGGTAGTTACTGTTCAGGCTGATGGTGCGACTGTATTTCCCTTGATGAAATACATTTTGAGTCAACATCATGACACTCATATTTCTGTGATGTCTGTACTGTGTGAAAATTTTTACCACTTCAGGATGGTCTGAAGCCTGAAAAATGACATCGTCCAGAATAACCAAGTGCTTACAATCAGGAGGGAACAGATTTTCATCTTCAAAAGAATGAGGCAATCCTTCCACAAATTTGATGTTTTTATTCAACCGCTGCAGTTCAGCATACAGTGGTTGGAAAGAGGTATAAATCCAAACAATATTATCCGGTATAACATCCATCACATGGTTACACTTTTTTAAAACACTTTTAACAAAAAATGATTTTCCACATCCGCTGGGCCCCACAATCAGACATGAAAAAGGAGTCTTTAGTCTGGGGTCAAAATCAATTTCCTTCATATCAGAAAATTGCGGCATTTTTATTTATTTATTTATTTTTTTTTCCCTCTCTTAACCACCTTAATACCTTAATAACCGAAAGGCAGAGTTGTACCGTCAGGAAAAAGGCGTCTCTTGTCATACACCACCCGGAACTTTTTCTGGAATGTCACATTTTTTAACAGAAACCCCTTTTTATCTCTTCTGATGGTACGCTGAGGGGTCTCGATCACCGTTTCTCTGGAGTCAGCCAAGTATCCCTCCACTAACTCTTTGACGCTGTCAAAGTTGACCTTCTCGCTGCATTCATGCGTCTGAGTGATGCCTTTAACGCGCATCGATACTTTTTTCTGATTTCTGGTCTGGTAGGCGTAACTCTTGGGTCCTGCTGCAACAAATTCCTGAATTGTGTCACCTCCCAGCTCGTCGGTCAAATCCCCCAGATAGTTTCCCAGTTTCAGTGGAGTCTCACCTTTTTTCACCACATAGATCAGACTGTCTGTGTCTATGTAGAGAATTTTGTCCTGCATTACTTCCAGACAGCTGTACAGTTTTAAACGTGCATATGCGGTGGTAAATGCTGCAATGAATACATTGTTTACCTTTTTGGGTGGAGCGATGCACCGTTTGTTGTAAGTCCACTGCAACATGCACATGTCAGGGTTTAGAAAGTGGAAGTAGGCTATCTTGTATTTACCCGAGAACATGAAATTAAAAAATTCATTCGGGTCTGTGACGATGGTGGTCTGATGGAGGTCGCTCCTCTGCGCAAATTTCCCCCAGAAACTGTTCAGACACAGTTTAGCCACCTGTCTTTTAGCAGGGTTCACCTCTATTTTGCTGGTATCCAACTGAATACCTTGATGGAGTTTGTAATCTCTGACGTACCTCTGCTTACTCTCCTCATCAATTGCGTCTGCGGGATATCCTGAAGCCTCTTGTTTACCCTTAAGAAATGTGTGTATGTAGTCTACAAAGATTGAGCTACTGGTCCTGTCAAAGTGCCACACCTCAGTGATTTTAGCAAGACGATAACCAAGCTTTAACGCCTTGCTAAACTCCACACTCACCCACACACCTGTTAGTGCTCTCTCCTCATCGCTGTGGCTGCACGCACCTGCCTGGTTATTCATTTCAGCACAGGTGCGACAGAGAGTGAATACAAGTTTTCCGTGAGATGACTTGTAAGGTAAAACTGGGAAAAACAGCCCACGCGGAGGATAAACAACAGCTCTTATGAAACCAAAGTAGCTGTCAGGGTCATCAAAATCTCTGCAGATGATTCTGGGATGGCCGAGAGGGTAAGGAAAGCTGCAATTTACATAGGGGTAAAGAGATGTAAAGTCAGCGTAGTGCACAGTTTCATCTACCCCCGCACTGTACCTCAACCTGAGTGCGCAGGTCCGACCACCGTACAGTGCCTGTCTTGGAGAGAGAGGTTCAGGGGCATTAAAGCTCTTGAGAAATTCAATCACCTCCGGATGGGACTTTTTCATCTCAGTCCACTCGTGCTCCCACATGATATGCAGACGAAGACCGTACACTGACTGAAGTTCTCTCTCTCTCTCATGGGTCTCTGCATAGAACTTTTCAAACGGCTCCTTCCTCAGCGGACATGTGTCTTGAGGCTGATAGCAGATGGGGCAGCCGTGAAAGAAACAGCCGTAAAACTCAAAAGCTACCCTCACACCGTCAATTTCCGCATACCCATCTACGTGATAAGGACCGATTCCTTTTTCCCCTGTGTTTAACGCATGGCTAATCTCAATCCCTCTGCTAAACGCTAACCACTCCAGCCACTGGATGGATGCGTTTGAGAAGGTCTTACTCTGCTGACTGTAATCAACGGGTGAAGGTATGGCCAGGGTTTTAGGCTGCAGAAAGTTGGCGGTAAAAACCTTCATACAGGCCGACACGATCGTGATGCATTTCAGGGGGTCCACGCGCGTCTCGTTAAAGAATTGCTCGCGGAATTTGACACACCCCTTGAACAGTATATCTACATCATTTTTGCAGTAAAGCATGCTCTGTTCACGAAAGTTAAAGGTGCCTTTACAAACTCCATCGTACCATCTGTAGAACTATCCCTGCTCACTGGGGCTCATGAGTTCTACAGAGTAGTAACTCGGTGAAGGAAAAGGCCCCACATATTTCAAATTCTGCTCTGAAGAGAATCTGTGGGGAAAGAAACCTTTGGTATGATCACTGAAACCTAACGCTTTCGGCATCATACTCAGTTTCATAGCCAGGAAGGACAGACTATCGATGAATCTCAAACCATAATCACAGTCTGTAAAACAGAGAATTTTACTCCCCTGTGTGATGAGAGAGGGCTTCATACCTAGTTGCACCATGACGTTAAGGATTAGATAACTATCATAACCTCGTCCGTTGTGAGCAATAAACGTGTATCCACGGTAGCGTGGTCTCCTGAAACGGAGGAGGAATTTCTTGACACAATCCAACCCGTAGGCAGACCACTCGACACCTTTCAGCGTTTTTGCACAGACCAGAAAGGGGACATGCACATCGTTCTGACCGACTAAGGATTCAAAATCATAAAAGATCAGTTTTTCGTCAAGCCGTTCGTCGGTGCTGGTAGGCTGAATGTAACACTGATGTCCACCGAGAGTTGGTGTAGAACCGAGGGTCAGTTTCTCACCACAGATTTTACATTTTAAACCTTCACACACGTGGGGGGTTTTTACCTTAGTCATCGCAACGCGATAAAATCTCTTACACGTCGGACACCTTTTAATCAGATCACAATGACTCACTTGCATTCTGGCTTGGGGTCTCTCACGAGGTTCTTTGTGTCTGTTGAAGCACGACGAGTTACGACAGCTTCTGTTGCAATCGCCACAAAATATAGGACTGAGCTCTTGATTTGTACATGACGAGTCGCAACACACAGGACAGTAACCAGGACAGTAGTGTGAGTGTGGCTCATTGTAACTGGTGTAGCAGTGCTCGCAAATGTACCTGGACCCTATAAATCCTTTGAGGTTTTTTATTCCATAGTAATGGTTTTGGAGTAATAACAGAAAGAGAGGGCTTGATCGATCTCTGAAATCAGTCTCAAATTTACACAGAGCTCGATCACCCTTGGTTCTGTGAAACACCACAATTTTTCTGTTTAGGATTTTTTCGAATTTTCCAACATCACCGAAAGACACAGGTCTGATCAGTCAGCCCTGCCTGACGCTGCCACTCTCTCGCCTGGGCCGAAGCCTGACTATCGGTAAATTTAGAACCGGAGACGTGCGCGAGACTGATGGCGAAACAGAGCTGATTGTCACAGTTATCTGTAATGTACAAGTGACGTTTTTTCTTATGGATTAATTCGCATTCTAAGGTTTTTGAAGCCTTCCGTTTGGCGCCCCCTGTAGGGTTTCTTACTACCTGGAGGACTAACTCCATGTTAGTATCAGAGGCAATCTCTGCGTTCGATTGAGTTAACTCGTCTAAAAAGTCCAGAAAGGCTTTCAGGATTACATCAGACTAATTTGTGACAGAAACGGTAATATGTTGAGAAATACTCTCACCTACTAATTCTAGCTGGACGACATCATTACATCTGGCGTGTGATCGTGCTGTTTCTGCCACTTCAATAAGATTGCTCATAACAGCTGAAGTGAACTCAGCGATGTTGGGCATTCTATCAGGGCACGGACGCGGTATTGTGACGGGACGTCTTATTTCAAGACAATTGTAACGTTCACGCTCAATCGGTGGAGGTGTAGATCTCCGACTCGTTTCAGGGACGGGTACGTTCTCCTGATTCACCCCCCTACCATGCTGCAGAGTTTGTTCTGCTGCAGCTGGAGAAGGTAAAGAATTCAGATTTGATGAGGCTGTGTCTGATGCTGAAGATTGAGAAGCACTAATCGCTGAGGCTGTCTCTAGTGATGTGACACAAGGAGCTGGATTTGATGACTCATTTTGCAAACTCGGGCCGGGTGGCGGAGGCCCGTTTAAATTCAGGACTGATGATTCTAATTCAGGGACGGCTACGTTCTCCTGATTCACCCCCCTACCATGCTGCAGAGTTTGCTCTGCTGCAGCTGGAGAAGGTAAAGAATTCAGATTTGATGAGGCTGTGTCTGATGCTGAAGATTGAGAAGCACTAATCGCTGAGGCTGTCTCTAGTGATGTGACACTAGGAGCTGGTTTTGATGACTCATTTTGTAAACTCGGGCCGGGTGGCGGAGGCCCGTTTAAATTCAGGACTGATGATTCTAATTCATGTAACACATCAATTTGACCATTTTCATCTTCTTCAATATTCATAGGAGATGATTGATAGTCGACATTAAGGAGCGCATACTCCAGTGGTGTAAAGTAATCCCACACATGAACCGGTATGGGTATGTTTTCCAAATTTCCCACAGCCTCGGATATTACAGCCGGCACAGCTCTGCCTGCTTGATTATCCATCTTTACACAGAATTGAGAATGGCTAAGAGGGGTTAAGATATCTACTTATATATATATACACACATTTACTTTACTTCGAAATCACGGCCAAGTCACGGTTAATTCTCTGTATAAGAATCTCGCTACTTCTCATGAATGCCCGAGCTCTTGATCTTTCACATCGGATGGTAGCGTTTCTTTTCCTCCACAGACGAGGGTCGGGCCGGCTTGGAGGATTTATCCGTTCTATTGACAGATCGGCCTCTGTGGTTGAAGGAGAAATAACCATAAAAGTATTTTGAATATACCTGGTTCAGTGATTGTGAATTTAAAAAAAAAAAAAAAAAAAAAAAAAAAAAAAAAATTAAGAATTAAAAATTTAAATTAAAGTTTAAAAAAAATAAATAAATTTAAATTAAAAATTAAAAATTAAAATTAAAATAAATGAAAAAAATTAAAGAAATTATATATAAAAACATTTTTAAAAAAAATTAATAATAATAATTTAAAATAATAATAATAATAATAATAATAATAATAATAGGTTGTACCTTTCATTAGCCCTTCGACAAGCGACAGTCTGTTGCGCACTCTATTGCACCGCCGATTCTTCACCATGGACCTCACGGGAACTATAACATCAGATTCTGTCAAATTGAAACACAGTTTAATAGCGTAAAATAGATAAATAAATAAATTTTAAAAAAAAACCTTGCTTAAGTATACACTATGTGAAATTTGCATAGATGTTACCATGTAATGCTCCCGTTGAATGCAGCACGGATAAGTGGACAGAGCAGTAATAATATATCAACTGGCTTGTTTTACAGGCACCAGACATGAGTTCTACTGGAAAAAAAAAGGCTGCGCTCTTTTAACCCCTCTCACCCTTCACGCTCTCCCTATGCGTCACATCCGTGTTGATGACGTATGACGCTTTACGCGCTCACGTGAGAAAACAAAAACAATGAGTGATGAGTTTTTTTTAAAAACTTACCCCGCTGATCAGGCTGTTTAGCGAGGGGTCCTTCCTCCCCGCGAGCAACGCTTGGCGCCTCTAATAGCTGCGCCGTTATGCAGCCTAGTAAACTGACAGCCCCTTCAGCCGCAGCCGTATCGGTATGGTAGCCGCTCACAGGCGACTCGGGTCGCTGGGTTTCTCGTGGGCTGTAAGGTATACTCGGTGGTATGTGTAGAACAGATGTTTCCTGCCGTCCGTCCTCTGTAGTAACACTCGGACACTCAGTTGAAAACTGGTTGTGTTGTACAGGGAGCAGTCTTCGTCGTAGCCGGGATTTATTCAGGGAAAGTCCGTTTCCCCCTCCCGGCGCGTTTAAAGTCAATTCACCTTCGAACACGGCTGGGTTCTTCTTTTTTCGGCCTTGCTCCACACTGTTTAGTAAATCTGTAAACAATTACATCTGTTGTTATTTCATTGAAACATTTCACTTGTTAAAGGTTATTAAAGTTAAAGTAACATTACCATAATCGGCTTGCGTCAATATGAAGTCATCCAAATCCTCTGCGTCCAACTCTGGAAATTAACACTCTGTCATGGTGTGGTAATATAATTATACACGCATTCATATGTTTATCATCAGATCTTTTTTACTTACCGTTGAATACTCCTAAGAGTGCCAAAGAACCGCCGGTTGGCTGTGTATGGATGTCAGCTCTTGTTTTCCGTCCTAAAAAAGTTGTTTGTTGTTGTTTTTTTTTTTTTTTGTTTTTTTTGTTGGTTTTTTTTTTAAAGTTTTAAGGAGACTTTTTGCGTACCTGTGTCCATGGTTCCTATCCTGTCGGTTGAGCCCCTGACGTAAATGCCTGAACCATTTTATATAGTCTTACCCCCCTCCATACAAATAAGGGAGTGTTTTAAAAATTTCTTGAAGTGCTAATTTCAACCCATTTGCTCTTCACACTTAGTTTATATCCACCCTACGGTTAGTAACAGATTGATTCTGTTTACTTGTGAAGTAAGACGTTGTCTCATTCCCACACAGCATGGTGCATCCTAGTGAACATCATATATGTTCATTTGTTTACTTGCGAACTAAGACAACGACACATACTGTTTACCACACTGTACTTTGCATTCTTAATGAACCCATTTGTCCCTACTGTTCAGTGCCACAGCATGATGCATTCTTGAGACCCCCTGCA
Source organism: Leuresthes tenuis (assembly GCF_036924035.1). Classification (NCBI taxonomy): domain Eukaryota; kingdom Metazoa; phylum Chordata; class Actinopteri; order Atheriniformes; family Atherinopsidae; genus Leuresthes; species Leuresthes tenuis. Next base: position 10,284,624 of record NW_027325366.1, read on the forward strand.
GTTGGCTCTCATAGTATCAGTCAGAGCGAGAACTACATGTAAACTTTATGGGCAACCTGTTCTATTAGTGAATTCTCTGTAGATTAGCCCATGATACCATATACAACATGTATGCAAACTAAGAGGGAAACCTTTTTCATGTAATTTAAACCTACCTCTATTTGCTATAAACAACCCATCCTCCGTTCAGTGTCACAGTATGGTGCAGCCAGAGACAACCAGATGTCTGTTAACACCCCCCACCCCACCCCACCCAAATCCATGCAGTGCTAGCAACACCTGGTAAAAGGAGGACTTTCCGGCACCCTGAGCCTTGCTCGTACGAGACTTAAAATGTTATCTCATTCCCACACAGCATGGTGCATCCTAGTGAACATCATATATGTTCATTTGTTTACTTGCGAACTAAGACAACGACACATACTGTTTACCACACTGTACTTTGCATTCTTAATGAACCCATTTGTCCCTACTGTTCAGTGCCACAGCATGATGCATTCTTACGACCCCCTGCAGTTGGCTCTCATAGTATCAGTCAGAGCGAGAACTACATGTAAACTTTATGGGCAACCTGTTCTATTAGTGAATTCTCTGTAGATTAGCCCATGATACCATATACAACATGTATGCAAACTAAGAGGGAAACCTTTTTCATGTAATTTAAACCTACCTCTATTTGCTATAAACAACCCATCCTCCGTTCAGTGTCACAGTATGGTGCAGCCAGAGACAACCAGATGTCTGTTAAAGGACCCCACCCCACACATCTAATTAATTTCCCATCTTTACCTTGCAGGGACCGGTCTTTGAAGCTGTTAAAATGCTGACCGCTTCTACAACTTAACCTTTTCTATTAACCCTAACCCTTTCTCTTATTTAAACATTCAACTAATATATTTCTCACAACCTCCTGACTTTAGCTGTAATCATTCTTAACCCTAGCCATAAACTCCCCCTTCCTTCCTTAGATCTCTTCAACAGATGGCTAATCTATGTCAAACAGAGGTCACACGTCAAAATAGCTTGATCGATCGATAAGAGGTCAAAAGTCATATCCCCAGATGTCAGCAAACGGATGTCAAACAAAGGTCACCTGTCATATTAATTTGATTGATCGATAAGAGGTCAGAGGTCACCTGTCAAAATGAGTTTGAATAAAGGTGTCCTTTTATTTCTCTCATATGCATGTGTAAAATAATTGTAATGCATTAGCTAAACCTTTCTGTATCAGGAGTGTTTATCATGATGCTTGGAACAGAACCTCTTTCCCAGAATAGTTCAACCTTCATTACTCAACTGATCATAACTCTGCAATGAGCACATTTCTTAAAAGCTATAAGTATCACGCCTGTACGTGTATGCAAGGAATAAATTAATAAATGTTTCAATATGTCTTAAAATTAGTGTGTGTATGTGGCCCCAAACCCAATCTCTGTGTAGAATCTTAGTTCATTTTGGCCCAAAACTATATGTGGTTTAAGCAGTGGCAAGACCCTGCTCACCCATAAGTACCATTACAACACATAACAATAATTAACTAAGCTACAACAATTCATAAAATATTGAAACTCAAAAAGTGCTTAAGGCAATTAACATTACCATCAGGATCGTCCACTGTTCGCAGCGAATAGGAGCGAAAAACCCGATGGCTGATATCCGGGAAAATTCTCCTATGGCCCCATTCCCCCTTGGCGACCGACCACTTAATTACCTTTCAGTGCCTAAGGTCCCGCGCCGAACAGCCAATTCACACCAATGGCAATGGACATATGTATGAATTCCTATGATTAGTAATTGGTCTACTTAAAATCATTAAACTAAAGAGGAACATCACAAAACACAAAACAATACAGTACATACATTTAAACATGATGTGAATATGAAGATATGACCCTGTTGAGAACAGATGAGTAATGATAGATGTAGTGTACAAACTAACAATTTCTTTTGAGTGAATATTTTATGATAACATTGTGCAGAGTGGTGTAGTGCAGCTCAGTCTCTTGTGGTCCAATCCTGTCACTGCTTGGTGTTTGGTTGTCCTTCTGGCTGAACCTCAGTTCAGCAGTCTGAGCTAACTAGGAAGGAGAGGTTACCAGCACTTCACTTCCACAAAGGGGTCTTTACCACCCGTTTTCCCTAACTAATCTTTTTCTTTGGGACAATTAAGGAGATAATTCAGATTATTTTGTTGACAGTGGTTGAAGGTTGTGTGGTTGTTCAACCATTATCTTGGCATGATGATCGTGCCTCCCAGAATTTCAGACTGACGTCTTGTCAGTCACTTGGCTGTGAGTCCTTTAGAGGTTCTGCTGCAGATGCAGTTAATTTAAGCTGTGGATGAATGTTAGCAGGAGAGAGAACTGAGCAGCACAACATGTCATTTTCACAATGTTTTATATTCAGGAATTGCCTTTTAACAGGTTCAATCCCAGTATTCATTGGTCGACAAATTAAGTTTTCATATGAACCCCAAACAAAAACAAATAAATAAACCGAAAAAAATAAATAAATAAATGAAATGAAAAACAAAACAACTGGCCAGTTGATAGAAACCATGTTTTAGGACAGTACCTTAGACTCACCAACCTGCTGTACAGCATTAATGTGAAATCCAGTACCATCAACCTTTTCTGTGGAAAAAACTTCAAATCATTTAGAGAACACAGCAAGACAAAGACAAAACACAAGACAACATAGAACAAAAGACAAAAGGAAGACAAAGACTCACTGAATTTTGGGAAAATCTTGAGAAGTGTCAGTAAACTATGATTAATTGTTGTATCTCCACCCCCCGATGAGACTTAGTCTCATCCGTATGTTAGTTCTGCTGAACTCTTCCACTGCAGTTTCTGCTCCTGTGTTGCTGCTGCAGGACAGAAATGTTTGTGGTTAGAGTTAATTTTGGGAGCAGCACAGCATCAAGAAAGCAGCCATTTCTTCTCAATGAGTAACTGATTAACCTTTTTGGGATAAATATTGTCTGTCCTCTTAATTCAGCTCAGAGTGCTTTTGATAAAAATTTCAGCACGATCTGCTTAATTCTCACTTGTTACTTTATACTAAATTCTATTTAATTCTTACCAGTGGCTGTGTTTCGTGATGCTGAGCCATCCACAGACAGTTCAGGATCAGCATTAAGTTTTTTCTGCTCCATTTGAATTAGAAACACTTCATGGGGTACCAACAGTGTGACATCAGAGTTTCTTATAACATCACATGATACAATAACATATTTCCATACAAATTAGAATCAAAGACAAAGGTTTATTCTATTTTTCTATTTGTCTCAATTCCTCATTTATTTATTTTTTAGATGAGCCATGTGGCCTTGTGCTGCTAACTTTTTCCTTAACAGTGCCACAGCATCGTGCTTGTGTTCAGATCTTTGGTTGGTTATTGATCACTGTTATCTTGCATGCATGCTTTGACCTAAGGGCCCAGATTCTTGATATTATTTTGTAATATTTTTTTATTATTTATTTATTCCTCGTAGCAGTTTTGGAATGTTAGCTAAATTGTTCAGGATCATTCTTGTTTTTTCTTGACATGAATTAGGCCTTTAATCGTGCAGTTCAAAGCTCTGTGCTTTACCTTACTTCGAGCAGCTCTGCCTCAGTTTATTATGTTTTACTTAATCTTTACTTCTTCCTTCCAGTATGTGTGGATGTATGTGGGTGTATGTGTACGTATAGACGTGCGTGTGTGTGTGTATGTGTGTATGTGTGTCTATATGTGGCCTTGGGTTTCACTGCTTTGTTTTATTTTCTTCTATCATTTTCTTGTATGAAAAGTGTTATGAAAATAAAGTTTGATTGATTGATTCATTGATTGATTGCACCAGATTAAACAACTTGGGTCATCTCCCATATAAATTCTCGAATGAACCAGAACACATGATTAAAACTGTTCTCACAGAACATTTTATTCATCCCATTCATATCTTTTTCGTTCGACCAACATGTCATGACTGAGCACAGATCGGATTGTACCTTGTATCTTGTTTCTCAATAAATTGTAATTGAAGTGGGTTGTTGCCATTTTCCAGAGATCTTTTAGTCACCTGGTATGGAGTGGTGGGAAGAGAGGGTGTGTCCAGATTACTGTTGTAGTTCTTTGTAACTTGAGCTTTTAATGTCTGACTTTCACACAGGAGGACCTTTATTGTTTCTGCTACTGTGGTTCTACAGTCTAGTCTCCACAGTGGTGTTTTCCTTTGGTTTCATCGTCAGTGGTCCGTTCAGTCTCTGATAGAGTTTTAGTCCCCGTGGTCTAGTCTTTGTCAGCAGGTGAGGTTCCTAAGTCAGTCCGGACCTCAGTTAATGTTCTTTCGGTAGGATCTTGAGCCTGAGTACAGTGATCCTTGTGGATCCAGTTACTCAGTCTATTCTCAGTCAACCATACCTTTACACAATGTGTTGTAGCTTCTGCGTCCTGTCCATATAGGAGAGGACCAGTTAACTTTGTTCACTTTCCTGGTCCTGTTGCTTGGTGAGTATTTCTGTAACCTGCTGAGATATACTCATCACAGTGTTATTCAGTTGTTTCACATTCACACAAGTTTCCATACTGTAGTACAACAAGGGGTGAGCCTGTTGGTGCAGTTGTAAATTGACAGGGTGATTCCTCCCTGGTATGACAACATGACAACATTCATGGTGGCATTTGGAGTAAATCTTAGGCTAACACAATACGTAGAGCTTCAGCCCAGGTTAACTGTGTGTCTGCACAGACTTCTGTTCGGCCTTTTTGATGGTTCTATTTGCTCTTTTCACTAGTCCTTGTAAAGCTGGGTGAGAGACTGCACCGAGCTTATGTGTAATTCCAAACAATTTTTCCACTTCTCCTAGTTCTTCATTGGAGAAGTGAGTACCATTATCTGATCTTATCACTTCTGGTACCCAAAATCTTGGAATAATTTCTCTTGTAAGCCATTTAATGACTTCTTTTCCTTTTTTAGTAGGTGTGGCTTCTACCCATCTAGAAAATGGAGCTACACACACTAGAAGAAATAGTTTACCTTCAGTCCTGTTCGCTGCTCCCATGTCAGTAAACTCAATTACTATCTGTTTCCAAGGGGCATCAGGTACTGGGAAACTACCTAGTCCTGCTTTGAGATTGAACAGCTTGCAAATTTCACAAGATTGCACAAAATATTTTATTGTGTCTTTTAGGTGGGGGTGCCACCAGTGTTGTGAAATGAGCGCTGTTACTTTTGAGCTAGCACAGTGAGCTCTACTGTGTGCTTCTTGACATAGCAAATTTAGTAGTCCAGTTGGAGCTACTATTTTGCCTTCATGATTCCAGCAGCGTCCTGTGGAATCTTTTTTTTTTTCGTTCCATGCTTGCTTTTCAGATGGTGCCGCTGCTTCGTGAAGTTCTTTAATGTTTTCTAAACATAATTCTCGTTGTGATTTTTCCTCCAATGTTTTCTGAGACATCTGGTTAAATGCAGTATACCCTGCTTTTGTTTTTGCTGCCTTATCTGCCGCATTGTTGCCTCTCGCTACTCTCCCATCTCCCTTTTGATGTCCTCTGCACTCGACTCTAGCAACTTGTTTTGGTTCAAGTATGGCATAATATAGTTCGAGTAATTGATTCAAGTGTTTAACCGGGGTGCCGGCTGAGGTCACAAAGCCTTTCCTTTTCCAGTGACACATGTCTGGTTTAGAGGCATGTCTTTAACTGTAAACACTGTTTTTATTTCACTAATTTATTCAATGTTTATTGTTAGATTAATTAATATTTATCTGCAGGGTTAGAATTTGCTAATAGTATTAATATAGTGTTCAGCTGTACAGCTCTCTGGTTGCTGTGGCTGTTTTTAAATGTGCCATGAAAACAAACCTTGACTTGACTTGTTATGACTCAGACTTACTGCAGCTGTCTTTAAATTTCTTTTAGAGTTTTCTTCTTCAAGAAACTCATTGGTGATATCTGACTCTCGTTGTGCCTTTTATTGCCGTGTTTTTGTTAATTTCCTAATAATCTAACTCACTTTAAACCTTTATATAAAGCACGTTGCTGCTCTGTTAAGATAACAGATCCATTGATTCATATATCTGCTGCAGTTTAATAGTTAAATGGTTTAATGAGATCAATTATAAATACTGATGATAAATATTAACTCAGAATTGGTGAAAATAAGCAGAGGAGAAGTATTTAGATCAGCTAAATTTTAAGTCATGTTACTGTGATCTCTAACACAATAAAGGCTAACCTTTAATGCTTTAAGATGGTAAGAAACTGTCTGACACCTATCTGCCTGACCTTGCTGTTAAATCCCGATATTTTCTAATAAGTCATATGGTCTGACTGTCCGGTCTCAGACCTGCTTCAGGTGGAAATCATAAAGTCTCAATTTGTAGAACATCTTTTGTTCAGGCAGTTTTTCAATTAAAGGATCAAAGATTTAAATGCTATGTTTGTTTGTCTGACTTTTTAAGAGAGCTGTTAAATCTTAATTCAACAACAAACTGGTTCTAATGTTTAGTTTTAAACAGTGTGTTCTTCCTGGATATATTTTGGACATTGTATTGCTTCTTATCTCTTCACTGTAATACTTGCATTGAAAAGCGGTTTTCAGATTGTCCATTCAATGTGGTATTTCTCCCATTAAAATTTATTTAAAAATAAATTAATTATTGAATTGATGATAAATGCTCTAGTAAAAACTTCCATTATCATTATAAATTTTTTGACTAAATAACTATATGTAACTCTAGTACTCTTTAAGTACAGGCCCAGGGTGAGAGCATTTATGACAAAGCTAAGGATATCTAACCTTTTCTTTTCCAATTACACATGTCCACATGTACAGCCTAAGCTGTTTATGCTGAATCTGTATAAATGGTCATTTTTTTATTTTGCTAAATGGCATGCTTCTGTTATTGAGTGTGATGTTAGGAAGATGTGTCTTATCTGCTAGTGTAGTAGGATGTGTCCCTGGAAAAGATGACGTTGTGTCTGGCACGTGCTGTGGTAGAGGTGCAGAGGACTGCGTCTGAATAGAGAATTTAACTTCTCCAAAAAAAATACTGACAGTCTGCAAGAAATGTTACTGCTTTTTTTTCCGTCTTTTTCTGCCCTAGCTTTCTGCAATAAACCTGCCTCCTTTAGCTTTGCTGTTGCTTGATTCCTACCGCCTGTTGCTTGTTTTGAAAACATAGAGAAATCACTCAGTTGCGGTGGCGCACTTTCAAACCCTCCAAACATTCCTTTCCCTTGCATTTCTCTCATCCAATTTACAAATCTATCTGTCTCTCTTTTTTCGTCTTCTCTTGGAACTTTTTTCTGCCATCTCGTCAACGTGTCAAATAATACCGACCCCAATGAGCAGGGTTTACATGTTTTCCACTTATCAACAAAGGTTTGTGACATATTCAGGTATTTCACGTGTTAATCAGAATGGGTGAATGGTGCAATGCCCGAGTGTTGGACCTGACCAAGAAGCCTCTACACAGAATCTTTTACTCAGTGCGCTTGATCGCTGGGGGTTCTCCCAGTCTCTTCACTCATTTTAATTCACCAATCTCTGTAACACCCTAACTAAATTCCCCTTTATTTTCTAGTCTAATGCCCCCTTTTACTGAACTACTTGAGATCTGTGTCAGTGTAGGAATTCTCCAGCAGTCTCTATTGCTAGATACACTTCCACTAACACAGTAAAATATCAACCAAATAGCAAACCACCCCACATTTTCATGAAAAATAACCAACTTAGCCCTGTGTCCTTATGCAGAGATAAACACTTAGTGTATCGCCTGTTCACAACAACTGCAGAACCACCGCCGCTTGTGGAAGAGAAAAAAAAAACAAAAAAAACCAAGACACACCGCCGATTGTGGATTTTACAGTCCAAGCACCAAATGCGTAGTAATAACAGACACACCGCCGATTGCGGATTTTACAGTCCAAGTGCCAATTGCACAGAGATTACTTACGCCGCCTATTGTGAAGTAATACAGACCCACCGCCGATTGCAGATAAAGGTCTAAGCGCCTTTGTGCACAGAAATTACTCATGTCGCCTGTTGTGCAGTAATGCAGACCCACCGCCGATTGCGGATTTTACGGTCCAAGTGCCAATTGCACAGACATTACTCACGCCGCCAATTGCGGACTAACAGACCCCCGCCCATTGGCATCTACTTCCTATTCAGTTTAGAAGACAGGATGAATTTTATGTCTTTTATTTGGCCAAATTGTACTAAACTAGGACACATATGACTCTCCCTATGTGAGACTATGTGTTTATACTTTACATGTGACCACCTAGTAAACCTGTAGACACAAATTTTGTGCTTTTGATTTAGTGATCGGAGGACATCCTAATTCAGACAATTTAGTTTAGAATGACCAATGTGCAGAAATTTCACATATCCTGATACAAGAGGTTTTCTGCTCACCTTGTGTTTTAGGCGCCTTGAATTGTCTGAAGAAGGGTCCCCTCCAACCAGCTCCGGAAGTCCTCGATCGGACACGGTCTCAGAGTCAGCCAATCCGGGTCACGGCACCAATTGTTAGCCCGATTTTTTCATTGGAAGCCCAAGAATAAGCTGGAGAAATGGTTTATTAAAACAGTATTTATTAGTGGTCACAAGTAGAGTATATTGCAGCGCTGGACTCGGAGTGCCAGAGCTCCCGCAGGAAATCCGTCAGGCCGAGCCCCGTTATCCGGGAACATGTCATATTTATATTCAGCTTTATCTCACAGAAGTTGTATTCACACTTGTCAGAGTATAATTGGCCAGTTTTGAGTGGCATGATCAGGCCAGCTTCTGTCCTTGTTGTGTTCTTTGGATATGATAAACAATGTGTGTGTATGTGTGACTGCAGTTTTAGGTGTCTAATGTACCAGACCTATCTGCCCTAATAGAGATGTTTTGTCTGACCCAGTTGTTTATGTCATTCTAAGGTCTTGGACCATTTAAGGTCATCTGTTGTGCAGTATGAGCAGAGTGGAAAAGTACCAGCTAGGAACAAAGGTTATTTAGTAAAATACAGAATATGAATTTATAATGTCTAAGAACAAAGCCAATTATAACAGTGTTATGTATCGCAAAGAAAACTATTCTCATGAACTGGAAAGCGAAGAACAATCTGTGTATTAACCAGTTTAGAAATGTTCTTTTAGATTATATTAGCATGGAAACAATGTGTGCCTCCCAACATCAATTGGCTGAATTTCATTCTCTCTGGTCCCCACTGATTAGGTTTATCACATAGTGGTGGTGGGTTGCTGTCCCGTCGCTCTGGGCGGTTGAGTGTGTGCTGGGGGGGGGCTGTGTGGCTTCGGGCGTCTGGTGATCTCTCGGGTCGTGAGGACGGGGTTGGTCATTCCTGGAGGGGACTGTGTGTCGGGCTTGGAGGGCAGTTTTGGGGGCTTGCGGGTGGGGCTGTCTTGCGGTGTGGGGCAGGGTACCTTAGGGGCCTTGGGGTGGTGACTGCTGGCTCTGTACCGGGTGGCCGGGCCGCTCTGGCGTGGGTGGTGGTGCTGGGCCTTGGCCCTGGTGGCTGGGCGATGCCTTGCGCCCGGGGGGGCTGGGTTGCCCTGGACATGCCACAGTATGGGTGGGTTGGTGCAGGCTTGTTGCTCTGGGACCTCCAGGGTGTCCGCAGATGGTTGTTATCTTTAGGGTGTTGGGGCGTGGGGTGGGGGGGGGGTGCTTTTCCCCTGTTGGGGGGGGGGCTGGGTGATGGTGGGTCTCAGGCCCGGGATGCTGCGTCTGGTGTGACCGGGTGGTTTGTTTGTTGTTGTTTGTTTGTTTGTTTGTAGAGGTCCTCCGGGGTGGGGTGGGGTTGGGTTGAGTGGGGTGGGGTGGGATGGGTACCTTCTGGGGGTACAGTAGCTCCCGGAATATGGTCGCTGCAGGCCCCGAGCCTGGTGGACATCAGGCCCTCCTGCCCTGTGTTGGGTCCCAGGTAGCAGGGGTGCCTATTGCAGCCAGTCCCTGGCGAGTAGCTGCCCCGGTGTATATCCCCATACCCCTCTCCCTTTTGGCTCCTGTACACAGCACACACTCACACATGAAGGGTTTTGGGGGCGTGTGTGTTCTGTGGGGTGTAGTGGATGGGGCCACGTAGGTGGTCCCCTTGGCTTCACTCTGCAGTTCCCCGCCCCTGTTTTGATTACACCTTAGACATCACTACTTATCAAACACACACACACACATTAGGTCTTGGCGGGTGGTTGCAGTGAACGGCATCTGGTGGGCGGGGCTCTTTAGGTATGTAGGCTGCCCAGAGGGCCGCGCTCCCAGTTCTACAAGGTTGGCTGCCCCTCAATTTTAATCGCTCACTATTAGAAAATATTGAAGAGCCAGAAGGGTGAGGGGAGGGGTCTTATCACACCCCTGCTTCCTGGTTGCTGCTCGGGCAGGAGTGGCCAGGAGGAATTAATTATTCTGCTGGTTCAGGGTCTGTGGTGGCTGGGGGGCTGCTGGCCCCCTGGTGTGCCCGCTGCGCTACACCCCAGCGGAGTCAAGGGAGGGAGGACGTGTGGATGTATGGGATGTGAAAGTGTGTGTGGTGATGATTGGGCCTGGGTCTGGGACTTGCTGTCGCCTGGCCTACCTGTGCTTCTCCCAATGGGGGGGCGGCGTTGCCTCTCCCCACTGCTCGCGACCTCACCCACCTGTGGGCACGTCTTGACTCCCAGGGCACTTGGCCAGGGGCGGTGGGGCATGCGCTGACCCACTGTGTGGCTGTCTGGGGAGCTTGGCCCACCCGGGTATTGGGTGTGGCCTCTAACGGTGGGTTTTGGGGTGCTCGGGCTCCTGGGGCCCGGGTCCAGTGCACGGCCCATGTCTGGGCGGCTGGGGTCTGGTGGGGTCGGTGGGCTATTGCCCCTGGCTCCCGGGGTTCTCTGCCCTATGCTTATGGGGGCTCTGTCCGGGGATTTCCTCTGCTGTCTACTGGGTGTATGCGTGGTTTTCCCTGTGGTGGGCATCCTAGGTTCTGTGCTCCGTGGGGGCTGCTGGTGGCCTGGGTCTTGTGGCCCTCTCTGCCTGCTTCTGATTCCTTAACCAACTAAGCACGGTTATCATGTAGGTCCTGTGCCATGGGTGTTGCATGTTCTCACACACACACACAACACACATTCATTAGTCCAGTAGCAGTTGATGTATTACCATGTCGCCTCAGGTCATCTATATACACAGTTGAGTTGTATGCAATTGTATGCAATTGCCACTTAAAACATGCTAAAGTTAAAACACTTATACTGGAATAAAGAGGGTTGTTGTGCAGTCAGCTGCTTACTCTCTCACAGCATGAGAAAGTTTTTAAGATCATGGAATGCACCCCATATGTCACTCTCCAAACCCAGAGATGACCACTGGAGGCGTTTAGGTGTGTTTGTGACTGCATGTGAAGAAGCCTCAGATTGGGAGGAGGTGGATCCAGGAATAGAGTATTCTCAGAAACTGGATGCATATACTAGTCCATTAAATTGGACCATGGATGCAAAACCAAATGTACACTTACAAGGACAGATCTGGAAGAATAAAGGTGCCATTTACTATGAAATGTAAAACTTATACTGCCAAAGAGCTTGTTTAAATATGCTTCAGTATCGAGCCATGGAGCACGGCATGTCTCTACAGGAGGGCTGGTAGCAATAATGAACAAGGTTTTTGCAGTGTATGGTTTTATTTATAATAAAATCATAATATCATAATATGATGATAAAGAATTTTTGTCTAATATGTCAAATATGTGCAAATATGATCCATACATATGGCCTAGGACCGGGACGAGGACAGTTCCCGAGGCCGGAGGACCCTTTTCAACACGTTTGTATGGATTTCATTGAATTATATAAAGGGGTCTCCCTGGTGATTAGTGATGTTTTACCAAATGAAGTGAAGTATTTCCAAATGCACAGGCAGATGTACCCTCAACACTGGTGAATTAAATATTACCTAGATTTGGAATTCCTGAAAAAATCTACAGTGATAACAGGGACGCACTTTGTAAACAATATTATCTTCCTGATGGCGAAGAACTTAAAAACAAAAAAGGATCTCAGAAACGACTGTGCATATCATCCACAATCAGCAAGTTTGCTGGAAAGACACAATTGAATAATTAGGTCAAGACTGAAGAGACTGGGAAGAATTGGGTTTACTGTTTACCACTAGTAGTCCTAAACATGCATATTACTCTAACTAGCACAGGATTAACTCCATTTGAGATAATGTATAATGTATGACCATTTTTACAACCACAGTTAAAACTATTAACCGGACATGATGAAGAAAGAGAAGAAACCTTAGCAGGATACATGGTTAAAATGTTAACAAGTAGAGAGATCTCTTCTGTCTAGTGTCTGTTCCAGGTGACCCTGTGGAGGAATCTCTAAAACCTGGAGACTGGATCCTCATCAAAGTGATAAAGAAAGATAACTGCTCCAGCCCAAGGTGGGAAGGTCCATATCAGGTACTGCTTACAGAAACCACAGCAGCTAAACTAATATATCCTGGATGCACTTATCACACTGTAAGCTAGTAAGGCCACGACCTGCAGAAGTAGGGAAAGATTGGTTACCCACCACCGTTCTCTGAGGCATAAGTCTGACTACAAAGGGGAATTCTCTCAACAGGAGGGGGTTCGTCTCAACCTCAGTGAAGAAAACCACGGCTAAAACGAGAACATAGGGTGTGGCTAAAATAAGACAGGGATAGACAGACAGCAGCCGTGGCATCCATTTAAATTACCAGGATTTGTAGGTTAAAAGGAACCAGTTGTGTATTGTTAATCATTATTCTTATTATCGTATTCCTAATTCTATGGGATTAAGCACAGATTAATAAAAAACTAAAAGATAATGCACTACAATGAATCACACGGACACAGACTGACCACAGAGATAGGAGGTCCCTCAGGTCCAACAGACAACTTGTCAACCTATTTTTTTTGTTGCAGGAATAGATGGGGTGGCTGACATTGACTTATGCTCAATTATTTTATGTAAAGACAACCAAAAAGCCCATGTGTATTCTGAAAAGTACATATGTGAAATGTATGTTAATACAAGATTTCTGAAGAATCGCCGGTGTATCAGTTGGAATTTTGTTAGAATGTATACAGCATGACAAAATATCCAATCTAATTGTATTGAATGTGCTAAAGCCAGAATATAAATTTAGAAATGAAGCATTACAATTGCATTACAATTGCATAATGAATCTTTTGTACCTAACACAGAGCAATGTAAAACTCTCTCTTTGTTGTTCCCAGCAGTTAAGAAAAGAGACAACTGCCCTCAGCGTTGGCTTATACGGGTAATTTATATATGTTTCATCCACAGGGGTACAGGTAAGAATGTGGGTACTCTCATGTCACATAATTGTCAAGAATCCATCTATTGTCACTCAGGACGCAGGTAACTACTCAGCATCTTGGTTTCGGAACCAAACTTCCATGAGAGCAGACCTCTGGTGGCTGTGTGGGGATATGAAACTGAGGTCCGTCCTTCTGCCTAACTGGCAGCTGCACAATAGCCCAACTACTGATGCCTTTCCGTCTGTTCCCTGAGGGGGACTTTAAGGCCTTGGGTGAGAAGCTGCAATGTCTCAAGCATTTAACTGTGTCTGGAGGTTCATTTGACAACAGAGTATACCTGGATAGCATTGGAATTCTGAGTCCCAGATGAATTTAAAGCTAGAAATCAAGTAACTACAGACTTTGAATCTTTTCTTTTCTGGTGGGCAACAATAAAAAAAATGTTTATTGGATAAATTACATCTACAAGGCATTGCTGAACAATTAAAATGTTTGGAACTTTATCCTGTTCCTTTATTCCTAACAATACTTCCGCAGATGGCAGAATCACAAAGAGGGACTCGCATCACTCTCTGCAGAGCTGATAGAAAATCAAAGATCCCTTCACTGACATGATGGAGAAGTGGTTTGGTCTCTGTCTGTTGTCACAGCCATAGTAGCCACCTGTGCTTGATGTTGTATCACATGCTTGAGAGGACTGTCCCAAAGACTGATTGAAACCATCCGTACCCGCATAATGTATCAACAGGTAGAGGGAGATGATGACAACGAGCAACACATGGATGATGGAGACGATGATACAGATAACATTAAAAGTACTTTGAATGACCCCGAGTGAATTCTCAATGATTTCTTTAATGATTATTTTTGCGTTCATATGAAAGACCAATGAACATGGGAATTGGACCTATTAAAAGACAATTCCTGAATGTAGAGCATTGTAAAGATGATATGTTGCTTCTTCCTGCTAACATTTGTCCACAGTTTGATAAACTGCATCAGCAGCAGAACCACTACAGGACTCAAAGTCAGGTAACTGACCAGGTTTCGGAATTCTGGAATTCCCATCATGCCAAGATGATGGCGGAACAATCACAAATTTTTATCCACATGTGTACAAAAGGGTGGACGGCGAAGCTAAGCGCTCCACCCCAACGGAATGAAAAGCTGATTTGAAGAGTTCATTCCACCAAGACTGAAAAGGAAATGTCACCCATGAAATCAACAATGCTTTTAGGGACTTCTATAAAACCTTATATTCATCACAAAATGATCCATCAGACAGTAACATAGATCAGTTTCATAGATCATAGACTATTCTACCATCAACAACCTGGAAACCACAATAGTCTCTCTAGATGCAGAAAAAGTATTTGATCGAGTGAACTGGACATTTTTATTTGCAGCATTAAACAAATTCGGGTTTGGGTCACACTTCATCAACTGGATAAGGATATTATATAGCTCCCCAAATGCAAGTGTCAGGACTAATGATCAAACTTCTCCAAGCTTCAGTCTGTAGAGAGGTACAAGACAGGGTTGCCCACTTTCTCCCTCACTTTTTGTTATTTTCATCGAACCTGTAGCAGCTGCTATCAGACAAGATAGAAATATTAAAGGCATCCAACCCCAAAATATTGAGCATAAAATAAGTCTTTATGCTGATGATGTATTACTTTTCCTCCAGAACTCACAGACGTCTCTCACTCACACGATCACACTCATAAATAAATTCTCAGCACTTTCTGACTACTCTATCAACTGGTCTAAGACCACAGTTCTGCCCATTAACTGTAGGGTCCAGAATATACCTGCGATCACTTTACAGTCAGGAAATATTAGATATTTAGGCATAAACATTTCCTCCAGGCTCTCAGAGTTAACAAAGCTAAATTATGTGCAATTATTAATTACAGTAGAGGACGATCTCTCTCGTTGGAAGTCCTTACCTATATCACTTATGGGGAGAGTTACAACCATTAAAATGATGATACTACCAAAAGTTAACTATTTGTTCTCAATGATCCCCATAAAACCATCTGCTACTTGGTTTAAGTCACTAGATTCATGCATCTCCAAATTTCTGTGGAAAAACAAACCACCACGTATTAGTTTAAAAACCCTACAGAAAACCAAGGAAAGTGGTGGATTAGATTTACCTCATTTTCAGCACTATTCCTTAGCCAATAGGTTACAGTATATATCAAAATGGTTTAAACCTAGCCCAACAGATGAACCATGGATAAATATAGAACAAGCATTGTGTGATAATCTGGAAATCTCTGACCTGCCACTTATTAGTCAAAACGTAAAAAATCACAAATGTTTCAAAAGCATTAACATCATCACCTCTCTGACAGCCTGGTTGGAATTTCTTAAAATAACAAAGTCCTCACTTGTCCCGTGTAAGCTTACACCCATCTGGAACAATTCTCACATACTGCAAAACAAAAAAATGCTAAACTTTCCTCTGTGGAAGATCAAAGGAATCAAACATCAGGAACATATAATCCAAAATGGAAATTTTATTTCATTTGATGAGCTCATATCACAACATGAGATAAGCAGCAATAAATTCCTAGAATATCAACAACTTAAGTCTATAATAACAAAGAAATATATCCTCCACCAACCAGACTTACAACTCCCGACTAGGGTAGAAGAATTTCTAAGCATCTGCACCCCAAAACTACTATCAAAAATATATAAATTATTGTCTAAGATAGATGACACAATGTCTCTTCCATCCTCAAAATGGGAGGCAGATTTATCCATCAGTTCTAGTCATAGCTTCTGGCCACAAATATGTTTGAACACCTTCAGAATGACTCGAAATCCTAATTTACAGCTCATACAATACAAAATCCTTCATAGAACACACTATACAGGACAAAGGATGTTCAGGATGGGTCTAACACACTCAAACATCTGCTCACATTGCACAGATAACACACCTGATGATTATACACACGCTTTGTGGTTTTGTGCGCCTGTCCAGAAGTTCTGGCTTGAAGTCTGTGAGGACCTATCAACATGGCTAAAGTGTAGCATCCCTGCATGCCCCACACTGTGCATACTGGGTGACTTAGACAACATCAACATGGAAATGAACTCAGCACACATGGTTCTCACAGTGTTATGTATCGCAAAGAAAACTATTCTCATGAACTGGAAAGCGAAAAACAATATGTGTATTAACCAGTTTAGAAATTTTCTTTTAGATTATATTAGCATGGAAACAATGTCTGCCTCCTCAAAACATCAATTGGCTGAATTTCATTCTCTCTGGTCCCCTCTGATTAGCTTTATCACATAGTGGTGGTGGTGGGTTGCTGTCCCGTCGCTCTGGGCGGTTGGGTGTGTGCTGGGGGGGGCTGTGTGGCTTCGGGCGTCTGGTGGTCTCTCGGGTCGTGGGGACCGGGTTGGTCATTGCTGGGGGGGACTGTGTGTCGGGCTTGGAGGGCAGTTTTGGGGGCTTGCGGGTGGGGCTGTCTTGCGGTGTGGGGCGGGCGGTGTTGAGGTGGTGGCTGCTGGCTCTATGCCGGGTGGCCGGGCCGCTCTGGCGTGCGTGGTGGTGCTGGGCCTGGGCCCTGGGGGCTGGGCACTCCAAGGTGTCCGCAGATGGTTGTTTTTTTTTCAGGGTGTTGGGGCGTGCGGTGGTGGTGGTGGTGGGGGGGGGGGGGTAATTACCTGAGAAAAGGTTGATATCGGTACACACACCTTTTTTTAAATGATCAGAGGCAGAGTTCAACTTGTTTAAATTAAAATTGCCACACAGAGATTGGGTTTAGGCCACATTCACACAGAATGACATCAACAAATATAAGAAATATTAAACATTTACACATAGATTTTTGAATACATGTAGAGGAATGATACTTTGAAATGTGCTCATTGCGGAGTTATGATCAGTTGAGTAAGAAGGTTGAACTATTCTGGGAAAGAGGTTCTATTCCCAGCATCATGATGGACACTCCTGATATAGAAGGTTTCGCTAACGCATTGGAATTGTTTTACTATTTTCATATGCATGTGCAATGAAGAATTGCTTGCTGGTGATAAATGCAAAGAAGAACAGCTTACACATAGATGCTCACATATAGGCTGCTGAATGCAATGAAGACCTGCTTATCCAGTAAAGTTCAATGTCAATGTGTAATATTCAATTAGAATTTGCAAAACAGTGAAGTTAAACAATGAATGGGTCCATAGTCGGTATGAGAAGACTACAGGAATATTTACCTGGGTGTACGTTCAAACAGAGATGAGAAAATTGCGATAAATAATTGTTTATTTGTTTGTTAGTATTTATATGAATGTTATGTGTATAAACTGTGTTGAGTTATAGTTACTCAGTAGTGTCTCAGTGAAACAACCGACGGGGGAAGCCTTGCGGTGACAACAAAAGCAGTGTTTTACTGATCAGTCAAGTTGCTCCGGTGTACTCCATACAAACTGGTTGGCTACTGAAGGGATAGAAAATGGGGAATACTTGTTTTAAAGCAAACAAGGAATTAGATGGGAAAAATACATGTTTTAACGGGACCCAGACAATATTAAATACTCAGACAGATGGGAGAAGAAGTGTAGTTTTGTATGAAATCACAAAATTATTACATAAAATTAGTGAAATCAATTGAAGAATGCCTTTCTGAAGAGCTGTTTACCACAGATGAGCAGCTCTGCGACCAAGCACATTGTAGATCGCTTTACTGCCAAAATGATCTAATTTAATGGATTGGTTTAGACATGCATAACAGCATTTTAAGAACAAAGAGAGAAACAAAGAGAGAAACAAAAAGAGACAACGCTTCATGGTGGAAGGTGATGTATAAATAACTGTGTATATGATGAAGAAGAGACCATTTGAGCAGCACAGCCATTTCGCAGCACAGGGACAGCAGTCCAAATTAAAGGATCTCCCACGTGGTATCACCTGTCACACTGTGTCAAGGCATCAAAAGAAGAAAAAATCACCAAACTCAAGGACAAAGACACGAAGACTCCGGTGAACGAAGAGAGAGGAATCAGAAATACAAAAGGATGCTGTAGCCTATTGGCTAAGGAATAGTGCTGAAAATTAGGTAAATCTAATCCACCACTGTCCTTGGTCTTCTGTAGGATTTTTAAACTAATACGTGGTGGTTTGTTTTTCCACAGAAATTTGGAGATGCATGAATCTAGTGACTTAAACCAAGTAGCAGATGGTTTTATGGGGATCGTTGAGAACAAATAGTTAACTTTTGGTAGTATCATCATTTTAATGGTTGTAACTCTCCCCATAAGTGATATAGGTAAGGACTTCCAACGAGAGAGATCGTCCTCTACTCTCTTTAATAATTGCACATGATTTAGCTTTGTTAGCTCTGAGAGCCTGGAGGAAATGTTTATGCCTAAATATCTAATATTTCCTGACTGTAAAGTGATCGCAGGTATATTCTGGACCCTACAGTTAATGGGCAGAACTGTGGTCTTAGACCAGTTGATAGAGTAGTCAGAAAGTGCTGAGAATTTATTTATGAGTGTGATTGTGTGAGTGAGAGACGTCTGTGAGTTCTGAAGGAAAAGTAATACATCATCAGCATAAAGACTTATTTTATGCTCAATACTTTGGGATTGGATGTCTTTGATATTTCTATCTTGTCTGATAGAAGCTGCTAAAGGTTTGATGAAAATAGCAAAAAGTGAGGGAGAAAGTGGGCAACCCTGTCTTATACCTCTCTGCAGACTGAAGCTTGGAGAAGTTTGATCATTTGTCCTGACACTTGCATTTTGGGAGCTATATAATATCCTTATCCGGTTGATGAAGTGTGACCCAAACCCAAATTTGTTTAATGCTGCGAATAAAAATTTCCAGTTCACTCCATCAAATGCTTTTTCTGCATCTAGAGAGTCGATTGTGGTTTCCAAGTTGTTGATGGTAGAATAGTCTATGAGATTAATGATCCGGTTTGTGAACGAACTGTTGTGCCTACTGCTCTTCAGCCTGTCAAATGAAACGTAGAATTTGAAACGTGACAAATGAACGAAGACCCAATGAGTTGAGTCGTAAACAAATCAATACTTTTTCCTGTGCGAGGACCCGTCAGCCGAGGAGTTGAGTCATGAACGAATCAATACTGTTTCCTGTGCGAGGACCCGTCACCCGAGGAGTTGAGTCGTGAACGAATCAATACTGTTCCCTGTCCTGCTGACTGAGCTTATGAAGCTGCCGCCTGCCATGTGGTGAGTAAGGGTACTGCATGAAAATGAACGAATCACTCACTGAGACAACTCGTTACTCCTGAGTCATATAAAAAATTAGTTCATATCGAACGAATCGCTCACGAACGACACATCACTATCTATTTGACGAGTTATGCATGAATTCGGATTTTGCAATAAAATTAATTCCTTCTCTCAAACCAAGTTCAAACTGCTTTGTCCTTCATATTTATCTACTTCTAATCTAGTTTCAACAATAAACAACACTGTATTTTGTAGTATGAAAAAGAACCAGACCTAATTTTCAGCAATAAGCTTCTCTCGAGGAGATATGAAAGAATACAGATTTTGCTATAAAATGAAATCCTTCTATCAAACTTACTTAAAACGGTTTGTCCTTAT
Source organism: Leuresthes tenuis (assembly GCF_036924035.1). NCBI lineage: Eukaryota > Metazoa > Chordata > Actinopteri > Atheriniformes > Atherinopsidae > Leuresthes > Leuresthes tenuis. Next base: position 10,304,516 of record NW_027325366.1, read on the forward strand.
TTCTTCACTTCTGATGAAGTTTCAACAATAAACAACAAACTTTGTATTATGAGAAAGAACCAGACTCATTCTTCAGGAATCCGAAAATAAGCTCTATTTTACGAGTTATGCACGAATTCGGATTCTCCTATAAAACGAATTCCTTAACTCAAACCAAGTTAAGACTGCTTTGTCCTTCATATTTATTCATGTCTAATCAAGTTTCAACGATAAACAACGTTGTACTTTGTAGAATGAGAAAGAACTTCTTCAGCACTAAGCATCTCTCGACATATGACGAAATACAGATTTTGCTATAAAATTAATTGCTTCTATCAGCCTGACTTAAAACTGTTTGTCCTCCTTATTTATCCACTTCAAATCAAGTTTCAACAATTAAAAAAATTTTGTAGTTTGAGAAAGAACAACTTAATCTTCAGCAATCAGTATAAAAAGAGGGTAAGAAAAGGTGCAAATGCCAACCATACATCACTAAAAGGTGGAGCGGAAGTATTCGGCTGCAAGTAGGTGTGAATGTTCGACCATAATTTGTAAAAAGCGGGTAAGAAAAGGTTCGAATGCCCGACTATATATTAACAAAAGTGGGAGGAGAGGTCTTCGGATGAGAGTGGGTGAGAATTTCCAACCATAATCTATAAAATGAGGTGAAAAAAAAGGTGTGAATACCCCATAGAACACTAAAAGGTGAAGCGGAAGTGTTCGGCTGCAAGAAGGTGTGAATGTCCGACTATATTTGGTGAAAAGCAGGTGAAGCAAGGTCTGAATGCCCAACCTTACATCATCAAAAGCGAGATCAGAGGTGTTTGGCTGCAAGAAGGCCATAGTTTGCCAAAAGCAGGTAAGGTGCGCATGACCGATTATACACCATCAACAAAAGTGGGGGCGGAGGTGTTCAGCTGCAAGAAGGTCTGAATGTCCAACAATAATTGCTAGAAAACATGAAAGAGAATTTTCGAATATCAAACCGCACATGATCATAAGCGGGAGAGGAGGTGTGCAGCTGCAAGAAGGTGTGAGTGTCCAACCATAATTACTGAAAAATGGGTAAGAAAAGGTGCGAATGCCCAACCATGCATCATCAAAAGCAGGAGTGGATGTGTTCGGCTACAAGAAGGTTTGAATGTCCGACCATAGTTTGTAAAAAGCGGGTAAGAAAAGGTTCGAATGCCCGAACATACACCATCAAAAGAGGGAGCGGAGCTGTTCCGATGTAAGACGGTGTGAATGTCCGACCATAGTTGGTAAAAAGCGGGTAAGAAAAGGTTAAAATACCTGACTGTACACAATCAAAAGAGGGAGCTGAGTTGTTCAGCTACAAGAAGGTGTGAAAGTCCGACCATGGTTTGTAAAAAGCTGGTAAGAAAAGGTTCGTATGCCCGAATATACACCATCAAAAGCGGAAGAGGAGGTGTTCAGCTGCAAGGTGTGAATGTCTGACCAAAGTTTGTAAAAAGCGGGTAAGACAAGGTGCGAATGCGCAACAATGTATGATCAAAAGCGGGAGCGGAGGTTTTCGGCTGCAAGGTCTGAATGTCCAACCATAATTTGTAAAAACCGGGGAAGAAAAGGCTCGAAAGCCCGACTATACACCATCAAAAGAGGGAGCGGTGGTTTTCGGCTGCAAGAAAGTCTGAATGTCCACCAATAATTCCTGAAAAATGGATAAAAAAAGGGTGCGAATGCCCAACCATACATCATCAAAAGCAGGAGTGGATGTGTTCGGCTACAAGTTTTGAATGTCCGAGCATAGTTTGTAAAAGGCGGGTAAGAAAAGGTTCGAATGCCCGAACATACACCATCAAAAGAGGGAGCGGAGGAGTTCCGCTGTAAGAAGGTGTGAATGTCCGACCATAGTTGGTAAAAAGTGGGTAAGAAAAGGTTAAAATACCCGACTGTACACAATCAAAAGAGGGAGCGGAATTGTTCAGCTCCAAGAAGGTGTGAAAGTTAGACCATGGTTTGTAAAAAGCGGGTAAAAAAAGGTTCGTATGCCCGAATATACACCATCGAAAGCGGAAGCAGAGGTGTTCGGCTGCAAGAAGGTGTGAACGTCCGACCAAAGTTTGTAAAAAGCAGTTAAGAAAAGGTTTGAATATCTAACCAAACATAATCAAAAGCGGGAGCAGAGCTGTTCGACTGCAAATAGGTGTGAATGTCAGATCATAATTTTCAAAAAGCTGATGAGAAAGGGTGAGAATGCCCGACTATACACCATCAAATGCGGGAGTGGAGTTCTTCGGCTTTGAGTAGGTGTGAATGTCAAACCATAATTACTCACAAACTGGTAAGAAAAGGTAGTATTGCCAGACCATACATGATCAAAACAGGGAGCGGAGGTGGTTCAGCTGCAAGAAGGTGTGAATGTCCGACTAAAGTTTATAAAAAGCGGGTAAGACAAGGTGAAAAAGCCCGACAATGTATGATCAAAAGAGGGAGCGGAGGTGTTCGGCTTTAAGAAGGTCTGAATGTCCAACCATAATTTGTAAAAACCGGGAAGAAAAGGCTCGAAAGCCCGACTATACACCATCAAAAGTGGGAGCGGAGGTGTTCAGCTGCAAGAAGGTCTGAATGCCCATCAATATTTTGCGTTATATCATGAAAGAAAATGTTTGAATATCAAACCGCACATGATCATAAGCGGGAGCAGAGGTGTTCAGCTGTAAGAAGGTGTGAATGTCCCTCCATAATTCCTGAAAAATGGGTAGAAAAAGGTGCGAATGCCCAACCATACATTATCAAAAGCAGGTGTGAATGTCAGATCATAATTTGCAAAAAGCTGATGAGAAAGGATGAGAATGCCCGACTATACAACATCAAATGCGGGAGCGGAGGTGTTCGGCTCTGAGTAGGTGTGAATGTCCGATCATAATTGCTGAAAAATGTGTTAGAAAAGGTAAGAATGCCGGACCATAAATCATCAAAAGCGGGAGAGGTGGTGTTCGGCTGCAAAAAGGTGTGAATGTTCGACTAAAGTTTGTAAAAAGCGGGTAAGACAAGGTGCGAATGTCCGAATATAAACCATCAAAAGCGGAAGCGGAGGTGTTCGGCTTCAAGAAGACGTGAACATCCGACCAAAGTTTGTAAAAAGCAGTTAAGAAAAGGTTAGAATATTCAACCAAACATAATCAAAAGCGGGAGCAGAGCTGTTCGACTGCAAGTAGGTGTGAATGTCAGATCATAATTTGCAAAAAAGCTGATGAGAAAGGGTGAGAATGCCCGACTATACACCATCAAATGCGGGAGTGGAGTTCTTCGGCTTTGAGTAGGTGTGAATGTCAAACCATAATTACTCACAAACTGGTAAGAAAAGGTAGTATTGCCAGACCATACATGATCAAAACAGGGAGCGGAGGTGGTTCAGCTGCAAGAAGGTGTGAATGTCCGACTAAAGTTTATAAAAAGCGGGTAAGACATGGTGCGAATGCCCGACAATGTATGATCAAAAGAGGGAGCGGAGGTTTTCGGCTGCAAGGTCTGAATGTCCAACCATAATTTGTAAAAACCGGGAACGAAAAGGCTCGAAAGCCCGACTATACACTATCAAAAGCGGGAGCGGAGGTGTTCAGCTGCAAGAAGGTCTGAATGTCCACCAATAATTACTGAAAAATGGTTAAGAAAAGGTGCGAATAGCCAACCATACATCATCAAAAGCAGGAGTGGATGTGTTCGGCTGCAAGAAGGTCTGAATGTCCAACCAAAATATGTAAAAACCAGGGAAGAAAAGGCTCGACAGCCTGACTATACACGATCAAAAGCGGGAGCGGAGGTGTTCAGCTGCAAGAAGGTCTGAATGTCCATCAGTAATTTCTAGAAAACATGAAAGAAAATTTTCGAATGTCAAACTGAATATGATCATAAGCGGGAGAAGAGTTGTTCAGCTGCAAGCAGGTGTTAATGTCCACCCATAATTACTAAAAAATGTGTTAGAAAAGACTAGAATGCCGGACCATACATCATCAAAAGCGGGAGAAGTGGTGTTCGGCTGCAAGTAGGTGTGAATGTCCGACCATAGTTGGTAAAAAGTGGGTAAGAAAAGATTAAAATTCCCGACTGTACACACGCAAAAGAGGGAGCGGAGTTGTTCAGCTACAGGAAGGTGTGAAAGTCCGACCATGGTTTGTAAAAAGCAGGTAAGAAAAGGTTCGTATGCCCGAATATAAACCATCATAAGCGGAAGCGGAGTTGTTTGGCTTCAAGAAGACGTGAACGTCCAACCAAAGTTTGTAAAAAGCAGTTAAGAAAAGGTTCGAATATCGAACCAAACATAATCAAAAGCGGGAGCAGAGCTGTTCGACTGCAAGTAGGTGTGAATGTCAGATCATAATTTGCAAAAAGCTAATGAGAAAGGGTGAGAATGCCCGACTATACACCATCAAATGCGGGAGTGGAGTTGTTCGGCTGTGAGTAGGTGTGAATGTCAAACCATAATTACTCACAAACGGGTAAGAAAAGGTAGTATTGCCAGACCATACATGATCAAAACAGGGAGCAGAGGTGGTTCAGCTGCAAGAAGGTGTGAATGTCCGACTAAAGTTTATAAAAAGCGGGTAAGACAAGGTGCGAATGCCCGACAATGTATGATCAAAAGAGGGAGCGGAGGTTTTCGGCTGCAAGGTCTGAATGTCCAACCATAATTTGTAAAAACCAGGGAAGAAAAGGCTCGAAAGCCTGACTATACACCATCAAAAGCGGGAGCGGAGTTATTCAGCTGCAAGAAGGTCTGAATGTCCACCAATAATTACTGAAAAATGGGTAAGAAAAGGTGCGAATGCCCAACCATACATCATCAAAAGCAGGAGTGGATGTGTTCGGCTGCAAGAAGGTCTGAATGTCAAACCAAAATATGTAAAAACCAGGGAAGAAAAGGCTCGACAGCCTGACTATACACGATCAAAAGCGGGAGCGGAGGTGTTCAGCTGCAAGAAGGTCTGAATGTCCATCAGTAATTTCTAGAAAACATGAAAGAAAATTTTCGAATGTCAAACTGAATATGATCATAAGCGGGAGAAGAGTTGTTCAGCTGCAAGCAGGTGTTAATGTCCACCCATAATTACTAAAAAATGTGTTAGAAAAGACTAGAATGCCGGACCATACATCATCAAAAGCGGGAGAAGTGGTGTTCGGCTGCAAGTAGGTGTGAATGTCCGACCATAGTTGGTAAAAAGTGGGTAAGAAAAGATTAAAATTCCCGACTGTACACAATCAAAAGAGGGAGCGGAGTTGTTCAGCTACAGGAAGGTGTGAAAGTCCGACCATGGTTAGTAAAAAGCGGGTAAGAAAAGGTTCGTATGCCCGAATATAAACCATCATAAGCGGAAGCGGAGTTGTTTGGCTTCAAGAAGACGTGAACGTCCAACCAAAGTTTGTAAAAAGCAGTTAAGAAAAGGTTCGAATATCCAACCAAACATAATCAAAAGCGGGAGCAGAGCTGTTCGACTGCAGGTAGGTGTGAATGTCAGATCATAATTTGCAAAAAGCTAATGAGAAAGGGTAAGAATGCCCGACTATACACCATCAAATGCGGGAGTGGAGTTGTTCGGCTGTGAATAGGTGTGAATGTCAAACCATAATTACTCACAAACTGGTAAGAAAAGGTAGTATTGCCAGACCATACATGATCAAAACAGGGAGAGGAGGTGGTTCAGCTGCAAGAAGGTGTGAATGTCCGACTAAAGTTTATAAAAAGCGGGTAAGACAAGGTGCGAATGCCCGACAATGTATGATCAAAAGAGGGAGCGGAGGTTTTCGGCTGTAAGGTCTGAATGTCCACCCATAATTTGTAAAAACCAGGGACGAAAAGGCTCGAAAGCCTGACTATACACTATCAAAAGCGGGAGCGGAGGTGTTCAGCTGCAAGAAGGTCTGAATGTCCACCAATAATTACTGAAAAATGGGTAAGAAAAGGTGCGAATAGCCAACCATACATCATCAAAAGCAGGAGCGGATGTGTTCGGCTACAAGAAGGTTTGAATGTCCGACCATAGTTTGTAAAAGGCGGGTAAGAAAAGGTTCGTATGCCCGAACATACACCATCAAAAGAGGGAGCGGAGGTGTTCCGCTGTAAGAAGATGGGAATGTCCGACCATAGTTGGTAAAAAGCTGGTAAGAAGAGGTGAAAATACCCGACTGTACTCAATCAAAAGAGGGAGCGGAGTAGTTCAGCAACAAAGTGTGAATGTCCGACCATGGTTTGTAAAAAGCGGGTAAGAAAAGGTTGGTATGCCTGATTATAAACCATCATAAGCGGAAGCGGAGTTGTTCGGCTTCAAGAAGACGTGAACGTCCAACCAAAGTTTGTAAAAAGCAGTTAAGAAAAGCTTCGAATATCCAACCAAACATAATCAAAAGCGGGAGCAGAGCTGTTCGACTGCAAATAGGTGTGAATGTCAGATCATAATTTGCAAAAAGCTGATTAGAAAGGGTGAGAATGCCCGACTTTACACCATCAAATGCGGTAGCGGAGTTGTTCGGCTGTGAGTAGGTGTGAATCTCCAACCATAATTGCTGAAAAATGTGTTAGAAAAGGTAAGAATGCCGGTCCATACATCATCAAAAGCGGGAGAGGTGGTGTTCGGCTGCAAGTAGGTGTGAATGTCCAGCCATAATTAATCACAAACGGGTAAGAAAAGGCAGTATTGCCAGACCATACATGATCAAAACAGGGAACGGAGGTGGTTCAGCTGCAAGAAGGTGTGAATGTCCCGCTAAAGTTTATAAAAAGCGGGTAAGAAAAGGTTTGTATGCCCAAATATACACCATCAAAAGCGGAAGCGGAGGTGTTCGGCTGCAAGAAGGTGTGAACGTCCGACCAAAGTTTGTAAAAAGCAGTTAAGAAAAGTTTCGAATATCCAACCAAACATAATCAAAAGCGGGAGCAGAGCTGTTCGACTGCAAGTAGGTGTGAATGTCAGATCATGATTTTAAAAAAGCTGATGAGAAAGGGTGAGAATGCCCGACTATACACCTACAAATGCGGGAGCGGAGTTGTTCGTCTGTGAGTAGGTGTGAATCTCCGAGAATAGTTTGTAAAAAGGGGGTAAGAATAGGTTCAAATGCCCGAACATACACCATCAAAAGAGGGAGCGGAGGTGTTCCGCTGTAAGAAGGTGTGAATGTCCGACCATAGTTTTTAAAAAGCGGGTAAGAAAAGGTTAAAATACCCAACTTTACACAATCAATAGCGGGAGCGGAGTTGTTCGGCTACTAAAAGGTGTGAAAGTCCGACCATGGTTTGTAAAAAGCGGGTAAGAAAAGGTGTGAATGCCCGACATTGTATGATCAAAAGAGGGAGAGGAGGTTTTCGGCTGCAAGAAGGTCTGAATGTCCAACCATAATATGTAACAACCGGGGAAGAAAAGACTCGAAAGCCCGACTATACACCATCAAAAGCGGGAGCGGAGGTGTTCAGCTGCAAGAAGGTCTGAATGTCCATCAGTAATTTCTAGGAAACATGAAAGAAAATTTTCGAATGTCAAACTGCATATGATCATAAGCGGGAGAGGAGTTATTCAGCTTTAAGCAGGTGTTAATGTCCACCCATAATTACTGAAAAATGTGTTAGAAAAGACTAGAATGCCGGACCATACATCATCAAAAGCGGGAGAAGTGGTGTTCGGCTGCAAGTAGGTGTGAATGTCAAGCCATAATTACTCACAAACGGGTAAGAAAAGGTAGTATTGCCAGACCATACATGATCAAACGAGGGAGCGGAGGTGGTTCAGCTGCAAGGTGTGAATGTCTGACTAAAGTTTGTAAAAAGCGGGTAAGACAAGGTGCGAATGCCTGACAATGTATGATCAAAAGAGGGAGCATAGGTTTTCGGCTGCAAGGTCTGAATGTCCAACCATAATTTGTAAAAACCAGGGAAGAAAAGGCTCGAAAGCCCGACTATACACCATCAAAAGCGGGAGCGGAGGTGTTCAGCTGCAAGAAGGTCTGAATGTCCACCAATAATTACTGAAAAATGGTTAAGAAAAGGTGCGAAAGCCCAACCATACATCATCAAAAGCAGGAGGGGATGTGTTTGGATACAAGAAGGTTTGAATGTCCGAGCATAGTTTGTAAAAGGCGGGTAAGAAAAGGTTCGAATGCCTGAACATACACCATCAAAAGAGGGAGCGGAGGTGTTCCGCTGTAAGAAGGTGTGAACGTCCGACCGTAGTTGGTAAAAAGCTGGTAAGAAAAGGTGAAAATACCCGACTGTACACAATCAAAAGAGGGAGCGGAGTAGTTCAGCAACAAATTGTGAATGTCCGACCATGGTTTGTAAAAAGCGGGTAAGAAAAGTTTTGTATCCCCGAATATACACCATCAAAAGCGGGAGTGGAGGTGTTCGGCTGCAAGAAGGTCTGAATGTCCATCAGTAATTGCTAGAAAACATGAAAGAAAATTTTCGAATGTCAAACCGCTCATGATCATAAGCGGGAGAGAAGGTGTTCGACTGCAAGTAGGTGTGAATGTCAGATCAAAATTTGTAAAAAGCGGGTAAGAAAAGGTAAGAATGCCAAACCATAAATTGTCAAAAGCGGCAGCAGAGACGTTCGGCCGGTATTTATCAATGTCTAGATAGATTTCAACAAAAAACAACGTTGTACTTTGCAGTAAAAGAAAGAGCAAATCTAAAGTTTCAGGATTCCGAGAATAAGCTTTTCATGAGTTCTGCATTTGTTGGGATTTTGTTTTAAAATTAATTCCTTCACTCAAACTATGTTAAAACTGCTTTGTCCTTCATATGTACCCATTTCTACATATATTTCAATCATAAACTTCCTCATATTACCCTGGATGAGAAAGAACCACACTTGTGATTAAGCCATAAGCCCCTTTTGAGGAGTTCTGCATGATTTGGGATTTTATCTATAAAATTAATTCCTTCACTCAAACTATGTTAAAACGGCTTTTACGTTCATATTTATCATTGTCTAGATAGATTTAAACAAAAAAAAAAAACAACGTTGTACTTTGCAGTAAAAGAAAGAGCAAATCAAAAGTTTTAGGAATCCGAGAATAAGCTTATTTTCATGAGTTCTGCACGATTTCGGATTTTACTATAAAATGAATTCCTTAACTCAAACTATGTTAAAACCGCTTTGTTCTTCATATTTATCAATGTCTAGATCGACTTCAACAAAGAACAACATTGTATTTTGCAGTAGAAGAAAGACTAACACTGAAGGATCAGGAATCCGAGAATAAGCTTCTTTTCATACGTTCTGCATGATTTGGGATTTTATGTATAAAATTAATTCCTTCACTCAAACCAAGTTAAAACTGCTTTGTCCTTCATATTTATCAATGTCTAGATCGACTTCAACAAAGAACAACATTTGATTTTGCAGTAGAAGAAAGAGAAACACTGAAGGATCAGGAATCCGAGAATAAGCTTATTTTCATGAGTTCTGCACGATTTCGGATTTACCTATAAAATTAATTGCTTTGCTCAAACCAATTTAAAATTGCTTTGTCCTTCATAGTTATCCATGTCTAAAAATGTATCAAGCATAAAGTTCCTCATATTACCCTGAATGAGAAAGAAGCATCCCTTTGGTTGAGCAATACGTTCCTTTGGAGGAGTTATGCGTGATTTCGGATTTTGCTATAAAATTAATTTCTTCACTCAAACCAAGTGGAAACTGCTTTGTCCTTAATATTTATCAATATCTAGATCGATTTCAACTTCTTCTACTGCAAAGTCCAATGGTGTTCTTTGTTGAAGGCGATCTAACCTTTTCTTAAACTGCTTTTTACAAACTTTGGTCGGACGTTCACATCTTCTTGTAGCCGAACAACTCCGCTCCCGCTATTGATTGTGTACAGTCGGGTATTTTAACCTTTTCTTACCCGCTTTTTACCATCTATGGTTGGACATTCACACCGTCTTACAGCGGAACACCTCCGCTCCCGCTTTTGATGGTGTATTTTCGGGCATTCGAACCTTTTCTTACCCGCTTTTTACAAACTATGGTCGGACATTCAAACCTTCTTGTAGCCGAAAACCTTCGCTCCCTCTTTTGATTATACATTGTCGGGCATTGGCACCTTTTCTTACCCGCTTTTTACAAACCATGGTCGGACTTTCACACCTTCTTGTAACCGAACACATCCTTTCCCGCTATTGATTGTATACAGTTGGGTATTTTAACTTTTTCTCACCCGCTTTTTAACAACTATGGTCGGACATTCAAACCTTCTTACAGCGGAACACCTCCGCTCCCTCCTTTGATGGTGTATGTTCGGGCATTCAAACCTTTTCTTACCCGCTTTTTACAAACTATGGTCGGATATTCAAACCTTCTTGTAGCCGAACACATCCACTCCTGCTTTTGATGATGTATGGTTGGGCATTCGAACCTACTTGTTGCCCGCTTTTCATTAATTATGGGTGGACATTCACACCTTTTCGCAGCCAAACACCTCCACTCTTGTTTTGATCATGTATGGTTGGACATTCGCACCTTTTCTCACCCGCGTTTTGCAAACTATGGTCGGCCATTCACAGCTTCTTCTCATATAAGTATGGTGGGATATTCACACCCACCTGCATCCGAAGACCTCCGTCCCCACTTTTGTTGATATTTAGTCGGTCATTCGCACCTTACCCGCTTTTGGCAAACTATGGCCTTCTTGCAGCCAAACACCTCTGATCTCGCTTTTGATGATGTAAGGTTGAGCATTCAGACCTTGCTTCACCTGCTTTTCACCAAATATAGTCGGACATTCACATCTTCTTGCAGCCGAACACCTCCGCTTCCGCTTTTGATGGTGTATATTCGGGCATACGAACATTTTCTTACCCGCTTTTTACAAACCATGGTCGGACTTTCACACCTTCTTGTAGCTGAACAACTCCGCTCCCTCTTTTGATTGTGTGCACTCGGGTATTTTCACCTCTTCTTATCCACTTTTTACCAACTATGGTCGGACATTCACACCTTCTTAAAAGCGGAACACCTCCGCTCCCTCTTTTGATGGTGTATGTTAAGGCATTCGAAGCTTTTCTTACCCGCCTTTTACAAACTATGGTCGGACATTCAAACCTTTTTGTAGCCGAACAACTCCACTCCTGCTTTTGATGATGTATGGTTGGGCATTCGCACCTTTTCTTAACCATTTTTCAGTAATTATCGGTGGACATTCAGACCTTCTTGCAGCTGAACACCTCCGCTCTTGCTTTTGATGGTGTATAGTCGGGCATTCTCACCCTTTTTCATCAGCTTTTTGCAAATTATGATCTGACATTCACACCTACTTGCAGTCGAACAGCTCTGCTCCCGCTTTTGATTATGTTTGGTTGGATATTGGAACCTTTTAAATGCTTTTTACAAACTTTTATTGGACGTTCACACCTTCTTGCAGCCGAACACCTCCGCTTCCGCTTTTGATGGTATATATTCGGGCATACGAACCTTTTCTTACCCGCTTTTTCAAACCATGGTTGGACTTTCACACCTTCTTGTAGCTGAACAACTCCGCTCCCTCTTTTGATTGTGTACACTCGGGTATTTTCACCTCTTCTTACCCACTTTTTAACAACTATGGTCTGACATTCACACCTTCTTACAGCGGAACACCTCCGCTCTTGCTTTTGATGGTGTATAGTCGGGCTTTCGAGCCTTTTCTTCCCTGGTTTTTACAAATTATGGTTGGACATTCAGACCTTCTTGCAGCCGACAACCTCTGCTCCCTCTTTTGATCATACATTATCGGGCATTCGCACCTTTTCTTACCCGCTTTTTACAAACCATGGTCGGACTTTCACACCTTTTAGTAGCCGAACAACTCCGCTCCCGTTATTTATTGTGTACAGTTGGGTATTTTAAACTTTTCTTACCCGCTTTTTATCAACTATTGTCGGACATTCACACCTTCTTACAGCGGAACACCTCTGCTCCCTCTTTTGATGGTGTATGTTCAGGCATTCAAACCTTTTCTTTCCCGCTTTTTACAAACTATGGCCAGACATTCAAACCTTCTTGTAGCCGAACACATCCACTGCTGCTTTTGATGATGTATGGTTGGGCATTCGAACCTACTTGTTTCCTGCTTTTCATTAATTATGGGTGGACATTCACACCTTGTCGCAGCCAAACACCTACGCTAACTGTTTTGATCATGTATGGTTTGACATTCGCACCTTTTCTCACCCGCTTTTTACTATGGTTGGCCATTCACAGCTTCCTCTCCACCATACTTGTATGGTGGGATATTCACACCCACTTGCATCCGAAGACCTCCGTCCCCACTTTTGTTGATATTTAGTCGGTCATTCGCACCTTACCCGCTTTTGGCAAACTATGGCCTTCTTGCAGCCAAACACCTCTGATCTCGCTTTTGATGATGTAAGATTGGGCATTCAGACCTTGCTTCACCTGCTTTTCACCAAATATAGTCGGACATTCACACCTTCTTGCAGCCGAACACTTCCGCTCCACCTTTTAGTGTTCTATCACACCTTTTTTTTCACCGCATTTTATAGATTATGGTTGTAAATTCTAAACCACTCTGATCCGAAGACCTCTCCTCCCGCTTTTTTAAAAATATTTTTAACTTTAGTCGGACATTCACACCTTCTTGCAGCTGAACCACCTCTGCTTCCTGTTTTGATCATGTAACAACTCCGCTACCGCATTTGATGGTGTATAGTCGGGCATTCTCACCCTTTCTCTTCAGCTTTTTGCAAATTATGATCTGACATTCACACCTACTTGCAGTCGAACAGCTCTGCTCCCGCTTTTGATTATGTTTGGTTGGATATTCGAACCTTTTCTTAACTGCTTTTTACAAACTTTGGTCGGACGTTCACACCTTCTTGCAGCCGAACACCTCCTCTTCCACTTTTGATGGTATATATTTGGGCATTCGAACCTTTTCTTACACGCCTTTTACAAACCATGGTCGGACTTTCACACCTTCTTGTAGCCGAACAACTCCGCTCCCGCTATTGATTGTGTACAGTTGGGTATTTTAACCTTTTCTTACCCGCTTTTTACCAACTATGGTCCGACATTCACACCTTGCAGCCGAACACCTCCTCTTCCGCTTTTGATGGTGTATATTCGGGCATACGAACCTTTTCTTACCAGCTTTTTACAAACCATGGTCGGACTTTCACACCTTCTTGTAGCTGAACAACTCCGCTCCCTCTTTTGATTGTGTACAGTCAGGTATTTTAACCTTTTCTTACCCGCTTTTTACCAACTATGGTCGGACATTCACACCGTCTTACAGCTACACCTTACAGCTCCGCTCCCTCTTTTGATGGTGTATGTTCGGGCATTCGAACCTTTTCTTACCCGCTTTTTACAAACTATGGTCGGACATTCAAACCTTCTTGTAGCCGAACACATCCACTCCTGCTTTTGATGATACATGGTTGGGCATTCGCACCTTTTCTTACCCATTTTTCAGTAATTATGGTTGGACACTCACACCTTCTTGCAGCTGCACACCTCCTCTCCCGCTTATGATCATGTGCGGTTTGATATTCAAAAATTCTCTTTCATGTTTTCTAGCAATTATTGTTGGACATTCAGACCTTCTTGCAGCTGAACACCTCCGCCCCCACTTTTGTTGATGGTGTATAATCGGTCATGCGCACCTTACCTGCTTTTGGCAAACTATGGCCTTCTTGCAGCCAAACACCTCTGATCTCGCTTTTGATGATGTAAGGTTGGGCATTCAGACCTTGCTTCACCTGCTTTTCACCAAATATAGTCGGACATTCACACCTTCTTGCAGCCGAACACTTCCGCTTCACCTTTTAGTGTTCTATGGGGTATTCACACCTTTTTTTTCACCGCATTTTATAGATTATGGTTGGAAATTCTCACCCACTCTCATCCGAAGACCTCTCCTCCCACTTTTGTTAATATATAGTCGGGCATTCGAACCTTTTCTTACCCGCTTTTTACAAATTATGGTCGAACATTCACACCTACTTGCAGCCGAATACTTCCGCTCCACCTTTTAGTGATGTATGGTTGGCATTTGCACCTTTTCTTACCCTCTTTTTATACTGATTGCTGAAGATTAAGTTGTTCTTTCTCAAACTACAAAATTTTTTTAATTGTTGAAACTTGATTTGAAGTGGATAAATAAGGAGGACAAACAGTTTTAAGTCAGGCTGATAGAAGCAATTAATTTTATAGCAAAATCTGTATTTCGTCATATGTCGAGAGATGCTTAGTGCTGAAGAAGTTCTTTCTCATTCTACAAAGTACAACGTTGTTTATCGTTGAAACTTGATTAGACATGAATAAATATGAAGGACAAAGCAGTCTTAACTTGGTTTGAGTTAAGGAATTCGTTTTATAGGAGAATCCGAATTCGTGCATAACTCTTAAAATAGAGCTTATTTTCGGATTCCTGAAGAATGAGTCTGGTTCTTTCTCATAATACAAAGTTTGTTGTTTATTGTTGAAACTTCATCAGAAGTGAAGAAATAAGGACAAACCGTTTTAAGTAAGTTTGATAGAAGGATTTCATTTCATAGCAAAATCTGTATTCTTTCATATCTCCTCGAGAGAAGCTTATTGCTGAAAATTAGGTCTGGTTCTTTTTCATACTACAAAATACAGTGTTGTTTATTGTTGAAACTAGATTAGAAGTAGATAAATATGAAGGACAAAGCAGTTTGAACTTGGTTTGAGAGAAGGAATTAATTTTATTGCAAAATCCGAATTCATGCATAACTCGTCAAATAGATAGTGATGTGTCGTTCGTGAGCGATTTGTTCGATATGAACTAATTTTTTATATGACTCGGGAGTAACGAGTTGTCTCAGTGAGTGATTCGTTCATTTTCATGCAGTACCCTTACTCACCACATGGCAGGCGGCAGCTTCATAAGCTCAGTCAGCAGGACAGGGAACAGTATTGATTCGTTCACGACTCAACTCCTCGGGTGACGGGTCCTCGCACAGGAAACAGTATTGATTTGTTCATGACTCAACTCCTCGGCTGACGGGTTCTCGCACAGGAAAAAGTATTGATTTGTTTACGACTCAACTCCTTGGGTCTTTGTTCATTTGTCACGTTTCAAATTCTACGTTTCATTTGACAGGCTGAAGAGCAGTAGGCACAACAGTTCGTTCACAAACCAGATCATTAATCTCATAGAATATTCTACCATCAACAACTTGGAAACCACAATCGACTCTCTAGATGCAGAAAAAGCATTTGATGGAGTGAACTGGAAATTTTTATTCGCAGCATTAAACAAATTTGGGTTTGGGTCACACTTCATCAACCGGATAAGGATATTATATAGCTCCCCAAATGCAAGTGTCAGGACAAATGATCAAACTTCTCCAAGCTTCAGTCTGCAGAAAGGTATAAGACAGGGTTGCCCACTTTCTCCCTCACTTTTTGCTATTTTCATCAAACCTTTAGCAGCTTCTATCAGACAAGATAGAAATATCAAAGACATCCAATCCCAAAGTATTGAGCATAAAATAAGTCTTTATGCTGATGATGTATTACTTTTCCTTCAGAACTCACAGACGTCTCTCACTCACACAATCACACTAAATAAATTCTCAGCACTTTCTGACTACTCTATCAACTGGTCTAAGACCACAGTTCTGCCCATTAACTGTAGGGTCCAGAATATACCTGCGATCACTTTACAGTCAGGAAATATTAGATATTTAGGCATAAACATTTCCTCCAGGCTCTCAGAGCTAACAAAGCTAAATTATGTGCAATTATTAAAGAGAGTAGAGGACGATCTCTCTCGTTGGAAGTCCTTACCTATATCACTTATGGGGAGAGTTACAACCATTAAAATGATGATACTACCAAAAGTTAACTATTTGTTCTCAACGATCCCCATAAAACCATCTGCTACTTGGTTTAAGTCACTAGATTCATGCATCTCCAAATTTCTGTGGAAAAACAAACCACCACGTATTAGTTTAAAAATCCTACAGAAGACCAAGGACAGTGGTGGATTAGATTTACCTAATTTTCAGCACTATTCCTTAGCCAATAGGCTACAGCATCCTTTTGTATTTCTGATTTGTCAGTCCTCTCTCTTCGTTCACCGGAGTCTTCGTGTCTTTGTCCTTGAGTTTGGTGATTTTTTCTTCTTTTGATGCCTTGACACAGTGTGACAGGTGATACCACGTGGGGAGATCCTTTAACTTGGACTGCTGTCCCTGTGCTGCGAAATGGCTGTGCTGCTCAAATGGTCTCTCCTTCATCATATACACAGTTATTTATACATCACCTTCCACCATGAAGCGTTGTCTCTTTTTGTTTCTCTCTTTGTTCTTAAAATGCTGTTATGCATGTCTAAACCAATCCATTAAATTAGATCATTTTGGCAGTAAAGCGATCTACAATGTGCTTGGTCGCAGAGCTGCTCATCTGTGGTAAACAGCTCTTCAGAAAGGCATTCTTCAATTGATTTCACTAATTTTATGTAATAATTTTGTGATTTCCTACAAAACTACACTTCTTCTCCCATCTGTCTGAGTATTTAATATTGTCTGGGTCCCGTTAAAACATGTATTTTTCCCATCTAATTCCTTGTTTGCTTTAAAACAAGTATTCCCCATTTTCTATCCCTTCAGTAGCCAACCAGTTTGTATGGAGTACACTGGAGCAACTTGACTGATCAGTAAAACACTGCTTTTGTTGTCACCGCAAGGCTTCCCCCGTCGATTGTTTCACTGAGACACTACTGAGTAACTATAACTCAACACAGTTTATACACATAACATTCATATACATACTAACAAACAAACAAACAATTATTTATCGCAATTTTCTCATCTCTGTTTGAACGTACACCCAGGTAAATATTCCTGTAGTCTTCTCATACCGACTATGGACCCATTCATTGTTTAACTTTACTATTTTGGGGAGAGTTACAACCATTAAAATGATGATACTACCAAAAGTTAACTATTTGTTCTCAATGATCCCCATAAAACCATCTGCTACTTGGTTTAAGTCACTAGATTCATGCATCTCCAAATTTCTGTGGAAAAACAAACCACCACGTATTAGTTTAAAAACCCTACAGAAGACCAAGGACTGTGGTGGATTAGATTTACCTCATTTTCAGCACTATTCCTTAGCCAATAGGTTACAGTATATATCAAAATGGTTTAAACCTAGCCCAATAGATGAACCATGGATAAATATAGAACAAGCATTGTGTGATAATCTGGAAATCTCTGACCTGCCACTTATTAGTCAAAACGTAAAAAATCACAAATGTTTCAAAAGCATTAACATCATCACCTCTCTGACAGCCTGGTTGGAATTTCTTAAAATAACAAAGTCCTCACTTGTCCCGTGTAAGCTTACACCCATCTGGAACAATCCTCACATCCTGCAAAACAAAAAAATGCTAAACTTTCCTCTGTGGAAGATCAAAGGAATCAAACATCAGGAACATATAATCCAAAATGGAAATTTTATTTCATTTGATGAGCTCATATCACAACATGAGATAAGCAGCAATAAATTCCTAGAATATCAACAACTTAATTCTATAATAACAAAAAAATATATCCTCCACCAACCAGACTTACAACTCCCGACTAGGGTAGCAGAATTTCTAAGCATCTGCACCCCAAAACTACTATCAAAAATATATAAATTATTGTCTAAGATAGATGACACAATGTCTCTTCCATCCTCAAAATGGGAGGCAGATTTATCCATCAGTTCTAGTCATAGCTTCTGGACACAAATATGTTTGAACACCTTCAGAATGACTCGAAATCCTAATTTACAGCTCATACAATACAAAATCCTTCATAGAACACACTATACAGGACAAAGGATGTTCAGGATGGGTCTAACACACTCAAACATCTGATCACATTGCACAGATAACACACCTGATGATTATGCACACGCTTTGTGGTTTTGTGCGCCTGTCCAGAAGTTCTGGCTTGAAGTCTGTGAGGACCTATCAACATGGCTAAAGTGTAGCATCCCAGGTGGGGTTGGGTTGAGTGGGGTGGGGCGGGATGGGTACCTTCTGGGGGTAGAGTAGCTCCCGGAATATGGTCGCTGCAGGCCCCGAGCCTGGTGGACATCAGGCCCTCCTGCCCTGTGTTGGCTCCCAGGTAGCGGGGATGCCTATTGCAGCCAGTCCCTGGCTGCCCTCTCTGGGGGAGAGTAGCTCCCCCGGTGTATATCCCCATACCCCTCTCCCTTCTGGCTCCTGTACACAGCACACACTCACACCTGAAGGGTTTTGGGGGCGTGTGTGTTCGGTGGTGTGTAGTGGATGGGGCCACGTAGGTGGTGCCCTTTTGTTGCACTTTGCAGTTCCCGCCCCTGTGTTAGACATTACTACTTATCAAACACACTCACACACACACATTAGGTCTTGGGGGGTGGTTACACTGAGTGGCATCTGGTGGGCGGGGCTCTTTGGGTATGTAGGCTGCCCAGAGGGCTGCGCTCCCAGTTCTATAAGTTTGGCTGCCCCTCAATTTTAATTGCTCACTATTAGAAAATATTGAAGAGCCAGAAGGGTGGGGGGAGGGGTCTTCTTCGCACACCCCTGCTTCCTTGTTGCTGCTCGGGGCGGGAGGGGCCAGGAGGATTAATTAATTGTTCTGCTGGTTAGGGGTCTGTGGTGGCTGGGGGGCTGCTGGCCCCCTGGTGTGCCCGCTGCACTACACCCCAGTGGAGTCGAGGGAGGGAGGACGTGTGGATGTGTGGTAATGATTGGGCCTGGATCTGGGACTTTCTGTCGCCTGGCCTGCCTGTGCTTCGCCCGATGGGGGGGCAGCGTTGCCTCTCCCCGCTGCTCGCGACTTCACCCACCTGTGGGCACGTCTTGACTCCCAGGGCACTTGGCCAGGGGCGCTGGGGCAGGCGCTGACCCACTGTGTGGCTGTCTGGGGCGCTTGGCCCTCCTGGGTATTGGGTGGGGCCTCTGCCGGGGGGTTTGGGGGCGCTCGGGCTCCTGTGGCCCGGGTCCAGTGCACGGCCCATGTCTGGGCGGCCGGGGCCTGGCGGGGTCGGTGGGCTGTTGCCCCTGGCTCCCGGAGGGCCTCTGCCCTATGCTTATGGGGGCTCTTTCCGGGGGCTTCCTCTGCAGTCTTCTGGGTGGATGCGTGGTTGCCCCTGCGGTGGGCTTCCTGGGTTCTGTGCTCTGTGGGGTGGGCTGGTGGCCTGGGTCTTGTGGCCCTCTCTGTCTGCTTCTGATTGCTTGGGGGGGCTGTGGATTGTGGCCCTGTACGCTTATACACTCATAACTAAGCACGGTTATCATGTAGGTCCTGTGCCATGGGTGTTGCATGTTCTCACACACACACACACACATTCATTAGTCCAGTAGCATGGTCACTAAGCAGTTGATGTATTATCATGTCGTCTCAGGTCATCTATATCCACAGCTGTGTTGTATGCGATTGCCACTTCTTGTGCTTGTTTTTCTTTGTTTGTGTGTTTGTTTTTTCTCTGCTTGTCTGCTTTCAGGTGCTCCTGGTGGCGCTAAGGCTGTATTCCCCTCAGAGGCCATAGATTGCTGTCTGTTTAGTTTTTTACAGGTGTAGCAGCTGGTTGTCTGGTTTTTGTTTCTATTTTTGTTCTGTTTCCTCTTCTTTCCTCTTCTTCTTTCCTTGTCCCCCGGTCCGGTTCAGTTCTATTACATGTCATATATTGTAAACAGAAATAAATAAATGGGCATCAAAGGGAGCTTTACATTTATAAAACTTCCCTTGGCAAAGCAAATCATTTTGGCATCAAAGGTATTCAGACTACAATTCTGCTGCCATAATGCTGAACAGGACAAGGGGAAAAAAAAAAAAAAAAAGTAAAGAAGACAGTTCTGCCGAAAGCCAGGGACTAGACCTGTTCTAAGTTCTATACTTTTTAAAAGGGGTGTGTTTATCAACTATGGAATTAGAAGATTTACAAAAATGGTCAAGTGCTAGATCTTCATCTGGGATTTTAACAGTGTCATGAGTATAACTATTCAACAGATCAGTTTTAAAAAAAGCCTGTTCATGGAGATGTTTCAGGATCTGGATACCAAGCGTGGACCTAATGTTTTCATTTTTGCAATTCTGATACAGGCTATTGAGCAGCGATAACTAACACCAAGTTCAGACACTGCGGATTTTCTACCTTTGATTTGTTAAGATTGAGCCAATCAGGGACAACCTTGAAGGATCTCTTGGTTTTGTAGGATCAGTAATTACCTGAGAAAGGTTGATATCGGTACACACCTTTTTTTAAATGATCAGAGGCAGAGTTCAACTTGTTTAAATTAAAATTGCCACACAGAGATTGGGTTTAGGCCACATGCACACAGAATGACATCAACAAATACAAGAAATATTAAACATTTACACATAGATTTTTGAATACATGTAGAGGAATGATACTTTGAAATGTGCTCATTGCGGAGTTATGATCAGTTGAGTAAGAAGGTTGAACTATTCTGGGAAAGAGGTTCTATTCCCAGCATCATGATGGACACTCCTGATATAGAAGGTTTCACTAACGCATTGGAATTGTTTTACTATTTTCATATGCATGTGCAATGAAGAATTGCTTGCTGGTGATAAATGCAAAGAAGAACAGCTTACACATAGATGCTCACATATAGGCTGCTGAATGCAATGAAGACCTGCTTATCCAGTAAAGTTCAATGTCAATGTGTAATATTCAATTAGAATTTGCAAAACAGTGAAGTTAAACAATGAATGGGTCCATAGTCGGTATGAGAAGACTACAGGAATATTTACCTGGGTGTACGTTCAAACAGAGATGAGAAAATTGCGATAAATAATTGTTTGTTTGTTTGTTAGTATGTATATGAATGTTATGTGTATAAACTGTGTTGAGTTATAGTTACTCAGTAGTGTCTCAGTGAAACAACCGACGGGGGAAGCCTTGCGGTGACAACAAAAGCAGTGTTTTACTGATCAGTCAAGTTGCTCCAGTGTACTCCATACAAACTGGTTGGCTACTGAAGGGATAGAAAATGGGGAATACCTGTTTTAAAGCAAACAAGGAATTAGATGGGAAAAATACATGTTTTAACGGGACCCAGACAATATTAAATACTCAGACAGATGGGAGAAGAAGTGTAGTTTTGTAGGAAATCACAAAATTATTACATAAAATTAGTGAAATCAATTGAAGAATGCCTTTCTGAAGAGCTGTTTACCACAGATGAGCAGCTCTGCGACCAAGCACATTGTAGATCGCTTTACTGCCAAAATGATCTAATTTAATGGATTGGTTTAAACATGCATAACAGCATTTTAAGAACAAAGAGAGAAACAAAAAGAGACAACGCTTCATGGTGGAAGGTGATGTATAAATAACTGTGTATATGATGAAGGAGAGACCATTTGAGCAGCACAGCCATTTCGCAGCACAGGGACAGCAGTCCAAGTTAAAGGATCTCCCACGTGGTATCACCTGTCACACTGTGTCAAGGCATCAAAAGAAGAAAAAATCACCAAACTCAAGGACAAAGACACGAAGACTCCGGTGAACGAAGAGAGAGGACTGACAAATCAGAAATACAAAAGGATGCTGTAGCCTATTGGCTAAGGAATAGTGCTGAAAATTAGGTAAATCTAATCCACCACCGTCCTTGGTCTTCTGTAGGATTTTTAAACTAATACGTGGTGGTTTGTTTTTCCACAGAAATTTGGAGATGCATGAATCTAGTGACTTAAACCAAGTAGCATATGGTTTTATGGGGATCGTTGAGAACAAATAGTTAACTTTTGGTAGTATCATCATTTTAATGGTTGTAACTCTCCCCATAAGTGATATAGGTAAGGACTTCCAACGAGAGAGATCGTCCTCTACTCTCTTTAATAATTGCACATAATTTAGCTTTGTTAGCTCTGAGAGCCTGGAGGAAATGTTTATGCCTAAATATCTAATATTTCCTGACTGTAAAGTGATCGCAGGTATATTCTGGACCCTACAGTTAATGGGCAGAACTGTGGTCTTAGACCAGTTGATAGAGTAGTCAGAAAGTGCTGAGAATTTATTTATGAGTGTGATTGTGTGAGTGAGAGACGTCTGTGAGTTCTGAAGGAAAAGTAATACATCATCAGCATAAAGACTTATTTTATGCTCAATACTTTGGGATTGGATGTCTTTGATATTTCTATCTTGTCTGATAGAAGCTGCTAAAGGTTTGATGAAAATAGCAAAAAGTGAGGGAGAAAGTGGGCAACCCTGTCTTATACCTCTCTGCAGACTGAAGCTTGGAGAAGTTTGATCATTTGTCCTGACACTTGCATTTGGGGAGCTATATAATATCCTTATCCGGTTGATGAAGTGTGACCCAAACCCAAATTTGTTTAATGCTGCGAATAAAAATTTCCAGTTCACTCCATCAAATGCTTTTTCTGCATCTAGAGAGTCGATTGTGGTTTCCAAGTTGTTGATGGTAGAATAGTCTATGAGATTAATGATCCGGTTTGTGAACGAACTGTTGTGCCTACTGCTCTTCAGCCTGTCAAATGAAACGTAGAATTTGAAACGTGACAAATGAACGAAGACCCAAGGAGTTGAGTCGTAAACAAATCAATACATTTTCCTGTGCGAGGACCCGTCAGCCGAGGAGTTGAGTCATGAACGAATCAATACTGTTTCCTGTGCAAGGACCCGTCACCCGAGGAGTTGAGTCGTGAACGAATCAATACTGTTCCCTGTCCTGCTGACTGAGCTTATGAAGCTGCCGCCTGCCATGTGGTGAGTAAGGGTACTGCATGAAAATGAACGAATCACTCACTGAGACAACTCGTTACTCCCGAGTCATATAAAAAATTAGTTCATATCGAACGAATCGCTCACGAACGACACATCACTATCTATTTGACGAGTTATGCATGAATTCGGATTTTGCAATAAAATTAATTCCTTCTCTCAAACCAAGTTCAAACTGCTTTGTCCTTCATATTTATCTACTTCTAATCTAGTTTCAACAATAAACAACACTGTATTTTGTAGTATGAAAAAGAACCAGACCTAATTTTCAGCAATAAGCTTCTCTCGAGGAGATATGAAAGAATACAGATTTTGCTATAAAATGAAATCCTTCTATCAAACTTACTTAAAACGGTTTGTCCTTATTTCTTCACTTCTGATGAAGTTTCAACAATAAACAACAAACTTTGTATTATGAGAAAGAACCAGACTCATTCTTCAGGAATCCGAAAATAAGCTCTATTTTACGAGTTATGCACGAATTCGGATTCTCCTATAAAACGAATTCCTTAACTCAAACCAAGTTAAGACTGCTTTGTCCTTCATATTTATTCATGTCTAATCAAGTTTCAACGATAAACAACGTTGTACTTTGTAGAATGAGAAAGAACTTCTTCAGCACTAAGCATCTCTCGACATATGACGAAATACAGATTTTGCTATAAAATTAATTCCTTCTATCAGCCTGACTTAAAACTGTTTGTCCTCCTTATTTATCCACTTCAAATCAAGTTTCAACAATTAAAAAAAATTTGTAGTTTGAGAAAGAACAACTTAATCTTCAGCAATCAGTATAAAAAGAGGGTAAGAAAAGGTGCAAATGCCAACCATACATCACTAAAAGGTGGAGCGGAAGTATTCGGCTGCAAGTAGGTGTGAATGTTCGACCATAATTTGTAAAAAGCGGGTAAGAAAAGGTTCGAATGCCCGACTATATATTAACAAAAGTGGGAGGAGAGGTCTTCGGATGAGAGTGGGTGAGAATTTCCAACCATAATCTATAAAATGCGGTGAAAAAAAAGGTGTGAATACCCCATAGAACACTAAAAGGTGAAGCGGAAGTGTTCGGCTGCAAGAAGGTGTGAATGTCCGACTATATTTGGTGAAAAGCAGGTGAAGCAAGGTCTGAATGCCCAACCTTACATCATCAAAAGCGAGATCAGAGGTGTTTGGCTGCAAGAAGGCCATAGTTTGCCAAAAGCGGGTAAGGTGCGAATGACCGATTATACACCATCAACAAAAGTGGGGGCTGCAAGAAGGTCTGAATGTCCAACAATAATTGCTAGAAAACATGAAAGAGAATTTTCGAATATCAAACCGCACATGATCATAAGCGGGAGAGGAGGTGTGCAGCTGCAAGAAGGTGTGACTGTCCAACCATAATTACTGAAAAATGGGTAAGAAAAGGTGCGAATAGCCAACCATGCATCATCAAAAGCAGGAGTGGATGTGTTCGGCTACAAGAAGGTTTGAATGTCCGACCATAGTTTGTAAAAAGCGGGTAAGAAAAGGTTCGAATGCCCGAACATACACCATCAAAAGAGGGAGCGGAGGTGTTCCGCTGTAAGAAGGTGTGAATGTCAGACCATAGTTGGTAAAAAGCGGGTAAGAAAAGATTAAAATACCCAACTGTACACAATCAATACCGGGAGCGGAGTTGTTAGGCTACTAAAAGATGTGAAAGTCCGACCCTGGTTTGTAAAAAGCAGGTAAGAAAAGCTGCGAATGCCCGACAATGTATGATTAAAAGAGGGTGCGGAGGTTTTCGGCTGCAAGAAGGTCTGAATGTCCAACCATAATTTGTAAAAACCGGGGAAGAAAAGGCTCGAAAGCCCGACTATACACCATCAAAAGCGGAAGCGGAGGTATTCAGCTGAAAGAAGGTCTGAATGTCCATCAATAATTGCTAGAAAACATGAAAGAAAATTTTCGAATATCAAACCACACATGATCATAAGTGGGAGAGGAGGTGTTCAGCTGCAAGAAGGTGTGAATGTCCACCCATAATTACTGAAAAATGGGTAAGAAAAGGTGCGAATGCCCAACCATGCATCATCAAAAGCAGGAGTGGATGTGTTCGACTACAAGAAGGTTTGAATGTCCGACCATAGTTTGTAAAAAGCGGGTAAGAAAAGGTTCGAATGCCCGAACATACACCATCAAAAGAGGGAGCGGAGCTGTTCCGCTGTAAGACGGTGTGAATGTCCGACCATAGTTGGTAAAAAGCTGGTAAGAAAAGGTTAAAATACCTGACTGTACACAATCAAAAGAGGGAGCGGAGATGTTCTGCTACAAGATGGTGTGAAAGTCCGACCATGGTTTGTAAAAAGCTGGTAAGAAAAGGTTCGTATGCCCGAATATACACCATCAAAAGTGGAAGAGGAGGTGTTCGGCAGCAAGAAGGTGTGAATGTCGGACCATAGTTGGTAAAAAGTGGGTAAGAAGAGGTTAAAATACCCAACTGTACACAATCAATAGCAGGAGCGGAGTTGTTCGGCTACAAGAAGGTGTGAAAGTCCAACCATGGTTTGTAAAAGGAGTGTAAGAAAAGGTTTGAATGCCCGAATATATACCATAAAAAGCGGAAGCGGAGGTGTTCGGCTTCAAGAAGACGTGAACATCCGTCCAAAGTTTGTAAAAAGCAGATAAGAAAAGGTTCGAATATCCAACCAAACATAATCAAAATCGGGAGCAGAGCTGTTCGACTGCAAGTAGGTGTGAATGTCAGATCATAATTTGCAAAAAGCTGATTAGAAAGGGTGAGAATTCCCGACTATACACCATCAAATGCGGGAGCGGAGTTGTTCGGCTGTGAGTAGGTGTGAATCTCCAACCATAATTGCTGAAAAATGTGTTAGAAAAGGTAAGAATGCCGGTCCATACATCATCAAAAGCAGGAGAGGTGGTTTTCGGCTGTAAGTAGGTGTGAATGTCCAGCCATAATTACTCACAAACGGGTAAGAAAAGGCAGTATTGCCAGACCATACATGATCAAAACAGGGAACGGAGGTGGTTCAGCTGCAAGAAGGTGTGAATGTCCCACTAAAGTTTATAAAAAGCGGGTAAGAAAACGTTTGTATGCCCAAATATACACCATCAAAAGCGGAAGCGGAGGTGTTCGGCTGCAAGAAGGTGTGAACGTCCGACCAAAGTTTGTAAAAAGCAGTTAAGAAAAGTTTCGAATATCTAACCAAACATAATCAAAAGCGGGAGCAGAGCTGTTCGACTGCAAGTAGGTGTGAATGTCAGATCATAATTTTAAAAAAGCTGATGAGAAAGGGTGAGAATGCCCGACTATACACCAACAAATGCGGGAGCAGAGTTGTTCGTCTGTGAGTAGGTGTGAATCTCCGAGAATAGTTTGTAAAAAGGGGGTAAGAATAGGTTCGAAAGCCCGAACATACACCATCAAAAGAGGGAGCGGAGGTGTTCCGCTGTAAGAAGGTGTGAATGTCCGACCATAGTTTTTAAAAAGCGGGTAAGAAAAGGTTAAAATACCCGACTTTACACAATCAATAGAGGGGTCAGAGTTGTTCGGCTACTAAAAGGTTTGAAAGTCCGACCATGGTTTGTAAAAAGCGGGTAAGAAAAGGTGTGAATGCCCGACATTGTATGATCAAATGAGGGAGAGGAGGTTTTGGGCTGCAAGAAGGTCTGAATGTCCAACCATAATATGTAACAACCGGGGAAGAAAAGACTCGAAAGCCCGACTATACACGATCAAAAGCGGGAGTGGAGGTGTTCAGCTGCAATGTCTGAATATCCATCAGTAATTTCTAGAAAACATGAAAGAAAATTTTCGAATGTCAAACTGAATATGATCATAAGCGGGAGAGGAGTTATTCAGCTTTAAGCAGGTGTTAATGTCCACCCATAATTACTGAAAAATGTGTTAGAAAAGACTAGAATGCCGGACCATACATCATCAAAAGCGGGAGAAGTGGTGTTCGGCTGCAAGTAGTTGTGAATGTGAAGCCATAATTACTCACAAACGGGTAAGAAAAGGTAGTATTGCCAGACCATACATGATCAAAACAGGGAGCGGAGGTGGTTCAGCTGCAAGGTTTGAATGTCTGGCCATAGTTTGTAAAAAGCGGGAAAGAAAAGGTTTGAATGCCCGAACATACACCATCAAAAGAGAGAGCGGAGGTGTTCCGCTGTAAGAAGGTGTGAATGTCCAACCATAGTTGATAAAAAGCGGGTAAGAAAAGTTTAAAATACCCAACTGTACACAATCAATAACGGGAGCGGAGTTGTTCAGCTACTAAAAGGTGTGAAAGTCCGACCATGGTTTGTAAAAAGCGGGTAAGACAAGGTGCGAATGCCTGACAATGTATGATCAAAAGAGGGAGCATAGGTTTTCGGCTGCAAGGTCTGAATGTCCAACCATAATTTGTAAAAACCAGGGAAGAAAAGGCTCGAAAGCCCGACTATACACCATCAAAAGCGGGAGCGGAGGTGTTCAGCTGCAAGAAGGTCTGAATGTCCACCAATAATTACTGAAAAATGGTTAAGAAAAGGTGTGAAAGCCCAACCATACATCATCAAAAGCAGGAGGGGATGTGTTTGGATACAAGAAGGTTTGAATGTCCGACTATAGTTTGTAAAAGGCGGGTAAGAAAAGGTTCGAATGCCTGAACATACACCATCAAAAGAGGGAGCGGAGGTGTTCCGTTGTAAGAAGGTGTGAATGTCCGACCGTAGTTGGTAAAAGCTGGTAAGAAAAGGTGAAAATACCCGACTGTATACAATCAGCGGAGCGGAGTAGTTCAGCAACAAAGTGTGAATGTCCAACCATGGTTTGTAAAAAGCGGGTAACGAAAGTTTTGTATGCCCGAATATACACCATCAAAAGCGGGAGCGGAGGTGTTCGGCTGCAAGAAGGTCTGAATGTCCAACAATAATTGCTAGAAAACATGAAAGAGAATTTTCGAATATCAAACCGCACATGATCATAAGCGGGAGAGGAGGTGTGCAGCTGCAAGAAGGTGTGACTGTCCAACCATAATTACTGAAAAATGGGTAAGAAAAGGTGCGAATAGCCAACCATGCATCATCAAAAGCAGGAGTGGATGTGTTCGGCTACAAGAAGGTTTGAATGTCCGACCATAGTTTGTAAAAAGCGGGTAAGAAAAGGTTCGAATGCCCGAACATACACCATCAAAAGAGGGAGCGGAGGTGTTCCGCTGTAAGAAGGTGTGAATGTCAGACCATAGTTGGTAAAAAGCGGGTAAGAAAAGATTAAAATACCCAACTCTACACAATCAATACCGGGAGCGGAGTTGTTAGGCTACTAAAAGATTTGAAAGTCCGACCCTGGTTTGTAAAAAGCAGGTAAGAAAAGCTGCGAATGCCCGACAATGTATGATTAAAAGAGGGTGCGGAGGTTTTCGGCTGCAAGAAGGTCTGAATGTCCAACCATAATTTGTAAAAACCGGGGAAGAAAAGGCTCGAAAGCCCGACTATACACCATCAAAAGCGGAAGCGGAGGTATTCAGCTGAAAGAAGGTCTGAATGTCCATCAATAATTGCTAGAAAACATGAAAGAAAATTTTCGAATATCAAACCACACATGATCATAAGTGGGAGAGGAGGTGTTCAGCTGCAAGAAGGTGTGAATGTCCACCCATAATTACTGAAAAATGGGTAAGAAAAGGTGCGAATGCCCAACCATGCATCATCAAAAGCAGGAGTGGATGTGTTCGGCTACAAGAAGGTTTGAATGTCCGACCATAGTTTGTAAAAAGCGGGTAAGAAAAGGTTCGAATGCCCGAACATACACCATCAAAAGAGGGAGCGGAGCTGTTCCGCTGTAAGACGGTGTGAATGTCCGACCATAGTTGGTAAAAAGCTGGTAAGAAAAGGTTAAAATACCTGACTGTACACAATCAAAAGAGGGAGCGGAGATGTTCTGCTACAAGATGGTGTGAAAGTCCGACCATGGTTTGTAAAAAGCTGGTAAGAAAAGGTTCGTATGCCCGAATATACACCATCAAAAGTGGAAGAGGAGGTGTTCGGCAGCAAGAAGGTGTGAATGTCGGACCATAGTTGGTAAAAAGTGGGTAAGAAGAGGTTAAAATACCCAACTGTACACAATCAATAGCAGGAGCGGAGTTGTTCGGCTACAAGAAGGTGTGAAAGTCCAACCATGGTTTGTAAAAGGAGTGTAAGAAAAGGTTTGAATGCCCGAATATATACCATAAAAAGCGGAAGCGGAGGTGTTCGGCTTCAAGAAGACGTGAACATCCGTCCAAAGTTTGTAAAAAGCAGATAAGAAAAGGTTCGAATATCCAACCAAACATAATCAAAATCGGGAGCAGAGCTGTTCGACTGCAAGTAGGTGTGAATGTCAGATCATAATTTTAAAAAAGCTCATGAGAAAGGGTGAGAATTCCCGACTATACACCATCAAATGCGGGAGCGGAGTTGTTCGGCTGTAAGTAGGTGTGAATGTCCAGCCATAATTACTCACAAACGGGTAAGAAAAGGCAGTATTGCCAGACCATACATGATCAAAACAGGGAACGGAGGTGGTTCAGCTGCAAGAAGGTGTGAATGTCCCACTAAAGTTTATAAAAAGCGGGTAAGAAAACGTTTGTATGCCCAAATATACACCATCAAAAGCGGAAGCGGAGGTGTTCGGCTGCAAGAAGGCGTGAACGTCCGACCAAAGTTTGTAAAAAGCAGTTAAGAAAAGTTTCGAATATCTAACCAAACATAATCAAAAGCGGGAGCAGAGCTGTTCGACTGCAAGTAGGTGTGAATGTCAGATCATAATTTTAAAAAAGCTGATGAGAAAGGGTGAGAATGCCCGACTATACACCAACAAATGCGGGAGCGGAGTTGTTCGTCTGTGAGTAGGTGTGAATCTCCGAGAATAGTTTGTAAAAAGGGGGTAAGAATAGGTTCGAAAGCCCGAACATACACCATCAAAAGAGGGAGCGGAGGTGTTCCGCTGTAAGAAGGTGTGAATGTCCGACCATAGTTTTTAAAAAGCGGGTAAGAAAAGGTTAAAATACCCGACTTTACACAATCAATAGAGGGGTCAGAGTTGTTCGGCTACTAAAAGGTTTGAAAGTCCGACCATGGTTTGTAAAAAGCGGGTAAGAAAAGGTGTGAATGCCCGACATTGTATGATCAAATGAGGGAGAGGAGGTTTTGGGCTGCAAGAAGGTCTGAATGTCCAACCATAATATGTAACAACCGGGGAAGAAAAGACTCGAAAGCCCGACTATACACGATCAAAAGCGGGAGTGGAGGTGTTCAGCTGCAATGTCTGAATATCCATCAGTAATTTCTAGAAAACATGAAAGAAAATTTTCGAATGTCAAACTGAATATGATCATAAGCGGGAGAGGAGTTATTCAGCTTTAAGCAGGTGTTAATGTCCACCCATAATTACTGAAAAATGTGTTAGAAAAGACTAGAATGCCGGACCATACATCATCAAAAGCGGGAGAAGTGGTGTTCGGCTGCAAGTAGTTGTGAATGTGAAGCCATAATTACTCACAAACGGGTAAGAAAAGGTAGTATTGCCAGACCATACATGATCAAAACAGGGAGCGGAGGTGGTTCAGCTGCAAGGTTTGAATGTCTGGCCATAGTTTGTAAAAAGCGGGAAAGAAAAGGTTTGAATGCCCGAACATACACCATCAAAAGAGAGAGCGGAGGTGTTCCGCTGTAAGAAGGTGTGAATGTCCAACCATAGTTGATAAAAAGCGGGTAAGAAAAGTTTAAAATACCCAACTGTACACAATCAATAACGGGAGCGGAGTTGTTCAGCTACTAAAAGGTGTGAAAGTCCGACCATGGTTTGTAAAAAGCGGGTAAGACAAGGTGCGAATGCCTGACAATGTATGATCAAAAGAGGGAGCATAGGTTTTCGGCTGCAAGGTCTGAATGTCCAACCATAATTTGTAAAAACCAGGGAAGAAAAGGCTCGAAAGCCCGACTATACACCATCAAAAGCGGGAGCGGAGGTGTTCAGCTGCAAGAAGGTCTGAATGTCCACCAATAATTACTGAAAAATGGTTAAGAAAAGGTGTGAAAGCCCAACCATACATCATCAAAAGCAGGAGGGGATGTGTTTGGATACAAGAAGGTTTGAATGTCCGACTATAGTTTGTAAAAGGCGGGTAAGAAAAGGTTCGAATGCCTGAACATACACCATCAAAAGAGGGAGCGGAGGTGTTCCGTTGTAAGAAGGTGTGAATGTCCGACCGTAGTTGGTAAAAGCTGGTAAGAAAAGGTGAAAATACCCGACTGTATACAATCAGCGGAGCGGAGTAGTTCAGCAACAAAGTGTGAATGTCCAACCATGGTTTGTAAAAAGCGGGTAACGAAAGTTTTGTATGCCCGAATATACACCATCAAAAGCGGGAGCGGAGGTGTTCGGCTGCAAGAAGGTCTGAATGTCCAACAATAATTGCTAGAAAACATGAAAGAGAATTTTCGAATATCAAACCGCACATGATCATAAGCGGGAGAGGAGGTGTGCAGCTGCAAGAAGGTGTGACTGTCCAACCATAATTACTGAAAAATGGGTAAGAAAAGGTGCGAATAGCCAACCATGCATCATCAAAAGCAGGAGTGGATGTGTTCGGCTACAAGAAGGTTTGAATGTCCGACCATAGTTTGTAAAAAGCGGGTAAGAAAAGGTTCGAATGCCCGAACATACACCATCAAAAGAGGGAGCGGAGGTGTTCCGCTGTAAGAAGGTGTGAATGTCAGACCATAGTTGGTAAAAAGCGGGTAAGAAAAGATTAAAATACCCAACTCTACACAATCAATACCGGGAGCGGAGTTGTTAGGCTACTAAAAGATTTGAAAGTCCGACCCTGGTTTGTAAAAAGCAGGTAAGAAAAGCTGAGAATGCCCGACAATGTATGATTAAAAGAGGGTGCGGAGGTTTTCGGCTGCAAGAAGGTCTGAATGTCCAACCATAATTTGTAAAAACCGGGGAAGAAAAGGCTCGAAAGCCCGACTATACACCATCAAAAGCGGAAGCGGAGGTATTCAGCTGAAAGAAGGTCTGAATGTCCATCAATAATTGCTAGAAAACATGAAAGAAAATTTTCGAATATCAAACCACACATGATCATAAGTGGGAGAGGAGGTGTTCAGCTGCAAGAAGGTGTGAATGTCCACCCATAATTACTGAAAAATGGGTAAGAAAAGGTGCGAATGCCCAACCATGCATCATCAAAAGCAGGAGTGGATGTGTTCGGCTACAAGAAGGTTTGAATGTCCGACCATAGTTTGTAAAAAGCGGGTAAGAAAAGGTTCGAATGCCCGAACATACACCATCAAAAGAGGGAGCGGAGCTGTTCCGCTGTAAGACGGTGTGAATGTCCGACCATAGTTGGTAAAAAGCTGGTAAGAAAAGGTTAAAATACCTGACTGTACACAATCAAAAGAGGGAGCGGAGATGTTCTGCTACAAGATGGTGTGAAAGTCCGACCATGGTTTGTAAAAAGCTGGTAAGAAAAGGTTCGTATGCCCGAATATACACCATCAAAAGTGGAAGAGGAGGTGTTCGGCAGCAAGAAGGTGTGAATGTCGGACCATAGTTGGTAAAAAGTGGGTAAGAAGAGGTTAAAATACCCAACTGTACACAATCAATAGCAGGAGCGGAGTTGTTCGGCTACAAGAAGGTGTGAAAGTCCAACCATGGTTTGTAAAAGGAGTGTAAGAAAAGGTTTGAATGCCCGAATATATACCATAAAAAGCGGAAGCGGAGGTGTTCGGCTTCAAGAAGACGTGAACATCCGTCCAAAGTTTGTAAAAAGCAGATAAGAAAAGGTTCGAATATCCAACCAAACATAATCAAAATCGGGAGCAGAGCTGTTCGACTGCAAGTAGGTGTGAATGTCAGATCATAATTTTAAAAAAGCTCATGAGAAAGGGTGAGAATTCCCGACTATACACCATCAAATGCGGGAGCGGAGTTGTTCGGCTGTAAGTAGGTGTGAATGTCCAGCCATAATTACTCACAAACGGGTAAGAAAAGGCAGTATTGCCAGACCATACATGATCAAAACAGGGAACGGAGGTGGTTCAGCTGCAAGAAGGTGTGAATGTCCCACTAAAGTTTATAAAAAGCGGGTAAGAAAACGTTTGTATGCCCAAATATACACCATCAAAAGCGGAAGCGGAGGTGTTCGGCTGCAAGAAGGCGTGAACGTCCGACCAAAGTTTGTAAAAAGCAGTTAAGAAAAGTTTCGAATATCTAACCAAACATAATCAAAAGCGGGAGCAGAGCTGTTCGACTGCAAGTAGGTGTGAATGTCAGATCATAATTTTAAAAAAGCTCATGAGAAAGGGTGAGAATGCCCGACTATACACCAACAAATGCGGGAGCGGAGTTGTTCGTCTGTGAGTAGGTGTGAATCTCCGAGAATAGTTTGTAAAAAGGGGGTAAGAATAGGTTCGAAAGCCCGAACATACACCATCAAAAGAGGGAGCGGAGGTGTTCCGCTGTAAGAAGGTGTGAATGTCCGACCATAGTTTTTAAAAAGCGGGTAAGAAAAGGTTAAAATACCCGACTTTACACAATCAATAGAGGGGTCAGAGTTGTTCGGCTACTAAAAGGTTTGAAAGTCCGACCATGGTTTGTAAAAAGCGGGTAAGAAAAGGTGTGAATGCCCGACATTGTATGATCAAATGAGGGAGAGGAGGTTTTCGGCTGCAAGAAGGTCTGAATGTCCAACCATAATATGTAACAACCGGGGAAGAAAAGACTCGAAAGCCCGACTATACACGATCAAAAGCGGGAGTGGAGGTGTTCAGCTGCAATGTCTGAATATCCATCAGTAATTTCTAGAAAACATGAAAGAAAATTTTCGAATGTCAAACTGAATATGATCATAAGCGGGAGAGGAGTTATTCAGCTTTAAGCAGGTGTTAATGTCCACCCATAATTACTGAAAAATGTGTTAGAAAAGACTAGAATGCCGGACCATACATCATCAAAAGCGGGAGAAGTGGTGTTCGGCTGCAAGTAGTTGTGAATGTGAAGCCATAATTACTCACAAACGGGTAAGAAAAGGTAGTATTGCCAGACCATACATGATCAAAACAGGGAGCGGAGGTGGTTCAGCTGCAAGGTTTGAATGTCTGGCCATAGTTTGTAAAAAGCGGGAAAGAAAAGGTTTGAATGCCCGAACATACACCATCAAAAGAGAGAGCGGAGGTGTTCCGCTGTAAGAAGGTGTGAATGTCCAACCATAGTTGATAAAAAGCGGGTAAGAAAAGTTTAAAATACCCAACTGTACACAATCAATAACGGGAGCGGAGTTGTTCAGCTACTAAAAGGTGTGAAAGTCCGACCATGGTTTGTAAAAAGCGGGTAAGACAAGGTGCGAATGCCTGACAATGTATGATCAAAAGAGGGAGCATAGGTTTTCGGCTGCAAGGTCTGAATGTCCAACCATAATTTGTAAAAACCAGGGAAGAAAAGGCTCGAAAGCCCGACTATACACCATCAAAAGCGGGAGCGGAGGTGTTCAGCTGCAAGAAGGTCTGAATGTCCACCAATAATTACTGAAAAATGGTTAAGAAAAGGTGTGAAAGCCCAACCATACATCATCAAAAGCAGGAGGGGATGTGTTTGGATACAAGAAGGTTTGAATGTCCGACTATAGTTTGTAAAAGGCGGGTAAGAAAAGGTTCGAATGCCTGAACATACACCATCAAAAGAGGGAGCGGAGGTGTTCCGTTGTAAGAAGGTGTGAATGTCCGACCGTAGTTGGTAAAAGCTGGTAAGAAAAGGTGAAAATACCCGACTGTATACAATCAGCGGAGCGGAGTAGTTCAGCAACAAAGTGTGAATGTCCAACCATGGTTTGTAAAAAGCGGGTAAGGAAAGTTTTGTATGCCCGAATATACACCATCAAAAGCGGGAGCGGAGGTGTTCGGCTGCAAGAAGGTCTGAATGTCCATCAGTAATTGCTAGAAAACATGAAAGAAAATTTTCGAATGTCAAACCGCTCATGATCATAAGCGGGAGAGAAGGTGTTCGACTGCAAGTAGAGGTGTGAATGTCAGATCAAAATTTGTAAAAAGCGGGTAAGAAAAGGTAAGAATGCCAAACCATAAAATGTCAAAAGCGGCAGCAGAGATGTTCGGCCGGTATTTATCAATGTCTAGATAGATTTCAACAAAAAACAATGTTGTACTTTGCAGTAAAAGGAAGAGCAAATCTAAAGTTTCAGGAATCCGAGAATAAGCTTTTCATGCGTTCTTCATTTGTTGGGATTTTGTTTTAAAATGAATTCCTTCACTCAAACTGTTAAAACTGCTTTGTCCTTCATATGTACCCATTTCTACATATATTTCAATCATAAACTTCCTCATATTACCCTGGATGAGAAAGAACCACACTTATGATTAAGCCATAAGCCCCTTTTGAGGAGTTCTGCATGATTTGGGATTTTATCTATAAAATTAATTCCTTCACTCAAACTATGTTAAAACGGCTTTTACGTTCAAATTTATCAATGTCTAGATAGATTTAAACAAAAAAAACAACGTTGTACTTTGCAGTAAAAGAAAGAGCAAATCAAAAGTTGTAGGAATCCGAGAATAAGCTTATTTTCATGAGTTCTGCACGATTTTGGATTTTACTATAAAATGAATTTCTTCACTTAAACTATGTTAAAACTACTTTTAACTTCATATTTATCAATGTCTAGATCGACTTCAACAAAGAACAACATTGTATTTTGCAGTAGAAGAAAGAGCAACACTGAAGGTTCAGGAATCCGAGAATAAGCTTCTTTTCATACGTTCTACATGATTTGGGATTTTGCTATAAAATGATTTCCTTCACTCAAACTATGTTAAAACTGCTTTGTCCTTCATATTTATCAATGTCTAGATCGACTTCAACAAAGAAAAACATTGGATTTTGCAGTAGAAGAAAGACTAACACTGAAGGATCAGGAATCCGAGAATAAGCTTCTTTTCATACGTTGTGCATGATTTGGGATTTTATGTATAAAATGAATTCCTTCACTCAAACCAAGTTAAAACTGCTTTGTCCTTCATATTTATCAATGTCTAGATCGACTTCAACAAAGAACAACATTGGATTTTGCAGTAGAAGAAAGAGAAACACTGAAGGATCAGGAATCCGAGAATAAGCTTATTTTCATGAGTTCTTCACGATTTCGGATTTTCCTATAAAATGAATTGCTTTGTCCTTCATAGTTATCCATGTCTAAAAATGTATCAAGCATAAAGTTCCTCATATTACCCTGAATGAGAAAGAAGCATCCCTTTGGTTGAGCAATACGTTCTTTTGGAGGAGTTATGCGTGATTTCGGATTTTGCTATAAAATTAATTTCTTCACTCAAACCAAGTGGAAACTGCTTTGTCCTTCATATTTATCAATATCGAGATCGATTTCAACTTCTTCTACTGCAAAGTCCAATGGTGTTCTTTGTTGAAGGCAATCTAACCTTTTCTTAACTGCTTTTTACAAACTTTGGTCGGACGTTCACACCTTCTTGTAGCCGAACAACTCCGCTCCCGTTATTGATTGTGTACAGTCGGGTATTTTAACCTTTTCTTACCCACTTTTTACCATCTATGGTCGGACATTCACACCGTCTTACAGCGGAACACCTCCGCTCCTGCTTTTGATGTTGTATTTTCGGGCATTCGAACCTTTTCTTACCCGCTTTTTACAAACTATGGTCGGACATTGAAACCTGAAAGCTGAAAACCTTCGCTCCCTCTTTTGATCATACATTGTCGGGCATTGGCACCTTTTCTTACCCACTTTTTACAAACCATGGTCGGACTTTCACACCTTCTTGTAACCGAACACATCCTTTCCCGCTATTGATTGTATACAGTTGGGTATTTTAACCTTTTCTTACCCACTTTTTAACAACTATGGTCGGACATTCACACCTTCTTACAGCGGAACACCTCCACTCCCTCCTTTGATGGTGTATGTTCGGGCATTCAAACCTTTTCTTACCCGCTTTTTACAAACTATGGTCGGATATTCAAACCTTCTTCTAGCCGAACACATCCACTCCTGCTTTTGATGATGTATGGTTGGGCATTCGAACCTACTTGTTGCCCGCTTTTCATTAATTATGGGTGGACATTCACACCTTGTCGCAGCCAAACACCTACGCTCCTTGTTTTGATCATGTAGGGTTGGACATTCGCACCTTTTCTCACCCGCGTTTTGCAAACTATGGTCGGCCATTCACAGCTTCCTCTCATAGAAGTATGGTGGGATATTCACACCCACTTGCATCCGAAGACCTCCGTCCCCACTTTTGTTGATATTTAGTCGGTCATTCGCACCTTACCCGCTTTTGGCAAACTATGGCCTTCTTGCAGCCAAACACCTCTGATCTCGCTTTTGATGATGTAAGGTTGGGCATTCAGACCTTGCTTCACCTGCTTTTCACCAAATATAGTCGGACATTCACACCTTCTTGCAGCCGAACACCTCCGCTTCCGCTTTTGATGGTGTATATTCGGGCATACGAACATTTTCTTACCCGCTTTTTACAAACCATGGTCGGACTTTCACACCTTCTTGTAGCTTAACAACTCCGCTCCCTCTTTTGATTGTGTACACTCGGGTATTTTCACCTCTTCTTACCCGCTTTTTACCAACTATGGTCGGACATTCACACCTTCTTACAGCGGAACACCTCCGCTCCCTCTTTTGATGGTGTATGTTAAGGCATTCGAAGCCTTTTCTTACCCGCCTTTTACAAACTATGGTCGGACATTCAAACCTTCTTGTAGCCGAACACATCCACTCCTGCTTTTGATGATGTATGGTTGGGCATTCGCACCTTTTCTTAACCATTTTTCAGTAATTATTGGTGGACATTTAGACCTTCTTGCAGCTGAACACCTCCACTCTTGCTTTTGATGGTGTATAGTCGGGCATTCTCACCCTTTTTCATCAGCTTTTTGCAAATTATGATCTGACATTCACACCTACTTGCAGTCGAACAGCTCTGCTCCCGCTTTTGATTATGTTTGGTTGGATATTGGAACCTTTTAAATGCTTTTTACAAACTTTTATCGGACGTTCACACCTTGCAGCGGAACACCTCCGCTTCCGCTTTTGATGGTATATATTCGGGCATTCGAACCTTTTCTTACCCGCTTTTTACAAACCATGGTCGGACTTTCACACCTTCTTGTAGCTGAACAACTCCGCTCCCTCTTTTGATTGTGTACACTCGGGTATTTTCACCTCTTCTTACCCGCTTTTTACCAACTATGGTCGGACATTCACACCTTCTTACAGCGGAACACCTCCGCTCCCTCTTTTGATGGTGTATGTTAAGGCATTCGAAGCTTTTCTTACCCGCCTTTTACAAACTATGGTCGGACATTCAAAACTTGTAGCCGAACACATCTACTCCTGTTTTTGATGATGTATGGTTGGGCATTCGCACCCTTTTTTTATCCATTTTTCAGGAATTATCGGTGGACATTAAGACTTTCTTGCAGCTTAACACCTCCTCTCCCACTTATGATCATGTGCGGTTTGATTTTCGAAAATTTTCTTTCATGTTTTCTAGCAATTATTGATGGACATTTAGACCTTGCAGCTGAACACCTTTGCTCCTGCTTTTGATCATACATTGTCAAGCATTCGCCACTTGTCTTACCCGCTTTTTACAAACTTTAGTTTAACATTCACACCTTTTTGCAGCCGAACACCACCTCTACCGCTTTTGATGATATATGGTCCGGCATTCTTACCTTTTCTAACACATTTTTCAGCAATTATGATCGGACATTCACACCTACTCAGAGCCGAACACCTCCGCTCCCGCATTTGATGTTGTATAGTCGGGCATTCTCATCCTTTCTCATCAGCTTTTTGCAAATTATGATCTGACATTCACACCTGCTTTTGATAATGTATGGTTGGGCATTCGCACCTTTTTCTACCCTTTTTTCAGGAATTATGGAGGGACATTCACACCTTCTTACAGCTGATCACCTCCTCTCTTATGATCATGTGCGGTTTGATATTCGAACATTTTCTTTCATGATATAACGCAATTATTGATGGACATTCAGACCTTCTTGCAGCTGAACACCTCCGCTCCTTCTTTTGATGGTGTATAGTCGGGCTTTCGAGCCTTTTCTTCCCGGTTTTTACAAATTATGGTTGGACATTCAGACCTTCTTAAAGCCGAACACCTCCGCTCCCTCTTTTGATCATACATTGTCGGGCTTTTTCACCTTGTCTTACCCGCTTTTTACAAACTTTAGTCGGACATTCACACCTTCTTGCAGCTGAACAACCTCCGCTCCCTGTTTTGAACATGTATGGTCTGGAAATACTACCTTTTCTTACCCGTTTGTGAGTAATTATGGCTGGATATTCACACCTACTTGCAGCCGAACACCACCTCTCCCGCTTTTGATGATGTATGGACCGGCATTCTTACCTTTTCTAACACATTTTTCAGCAATTATGGTCGGAGATTCACACCTACTCACAGCCGAACAACTCCGCTACCGCATTTGATGGTGTATAGTCGGGCATTCTCACCCTTTCTCTTCAGCTTTTAGAAAATTATGATCTGACATTCACACCTATTTGCAGTTGAACAGCTTTGCTCCCGCTTTTGATTATGTTTGGTTAGATATTCAAACCTTTTCTTAACTGCTTTTTACAAACTTTGGTCGGATGTTCACACTTTCTTGCAGCCGAACACCTCCGCTTCCGTTTTCGATGGTGTATATTCGGGCATACGAACCTTTTCTTACCCGCTTTTTACAAACCATGGTCTAACTTTCACACCTTCTTGTAGCTGAACAATTCCACTCCCTCTTTTGATTGTGTACAGTCGGGTATTTTAACCTTTTCTTACCCACTTTTTACCAACAATGGTCGGACATTCACACCTTCTTACAGCGGAACGCCTCCGCTCCCTCTTTTGATGGTGTATGTTCGGGCATTGGAACCTTTTCTTACCCGCCTTTTACAAACTATGCTCGGACATTCAAAACTTGTAGCCGAACATATCTACTCCTGTTTTTGATGATGTATGGTTGGGCATTCGCACCCTTTTTTTATCCATTTTTCAGGAATTATCGGTGGACATTCAGACTTTCTTGCAGCCGAAAACCACCGCTCCCTCTTTTGATGGTGTATAGTCGGGCTTTCGAGCCTTTTCTTCCCCGGTTTTTACAAATTATGGTTGGACATTCAGACCTTGCAGCCGAAAACCTCCGCTCCCGCTTTTGATCATACATTGTCGAGCATTCGCACCTTGTCTTACCCGCTTTTTACAAACTTTAGTCAGACATTCACACCTTGCAGCTGAACCACCTCCGCTCCCTGTTTTGATAATGTATGGTCTGGCAATACTACCTTTTCTTACCCGTTCTTGAGTAATTATGGCTGGACATTCACACCTACTTGCAGCCGAACACCACCTCTCCCGCTCTTGATGATGTATTGTCCGGCATTCTAGTCTTTTCTAACACATTTTTCAGCAATTATGGTCGGACATTCAAACCTACTCACAGCCGAACAGTACCGCTCCCGCATTTGATGGTGTATAGTCGGGCATTCTCACCCTTTCTCAACAGCTTTTTGCAAATAATGATCTGACATTCACACCTACTTGCAGTCGAAAAGCTCTGCTCCCGCTTTTGATGATGTATAGTCCGGCATTCTTACCTTTTCTAAAACATTTTTCAGCATTTATGGTCGGACATTCACACCTACTCACAGACGAACACCTCCGCTCCCGCATTTGATTGTGTTTAGTCGGGCATTCTCACCCTTTCTCATCAGCTTTTTGCAAATTATGATCTGACATTCACACCTACTTGCAGTCGAACAGCTCTTCTCCCGCTTTTGATTATGTTTGGTTGGATATTCGAACCTTTTCTTAACTGCTTTTTACAAACTTTGGTCGGACGTTCACACCTTCTTGCACCCGAACACCTCCTCTTCCACTTTTGATGGTATATATTTGGGCATTCGAACCTTTTCTTATACGCCTTTTACAAACCATGGTTGGACTTTCACACCTTCTTGTAGCCGAACAACTCCGCTCCCGCTATTGATTGTGTACAGTTGGGTATTTTAACCTTTTCTTACCCGCTTTTTACCAACTATGGTCCGACATTCACATCTTCTTGCAGCCGAACACCTCCTCTTCCGCTTTTGATGGTGTATATTCGGGCATACGAACCTTTTCTTACCAGCTTTTTACAAACCATGGTCGGACTTTCACACCTTCTTGTAGCTGAACAACTCCGCTCCCCCTTTTGATTGTGTACAGTCAGGTATTTTAACCTTTTCTTACCCGCTTTTTACCAACTATGGTCGGACATTCACACCGTCTTACATCGGAACAGCTCCGCTCCCTCTTTTGATGGTGTATGTTCGGGCATTCGAACCTTTTCTTACCCGCTTTTTACAAACTATGGTCGGACATTCAAACCTTCTTGCAGCCGAAAACCTCCGCTCCCTCTTTTAATCATACATTGTCGGGCATTCGCAGCTTTTCTTACCTGCTTTTTACAAACCAGGGTCGGACTTTCACAT
This sequence comes from Leuresthes tenuis, assembly GCF_036924035.1. NCBI lineage: Eukaryota > Metazoa > Chordata > Actinopteri > Atheriniformes > Atherinopsidae > Leuresthes > Leuresthes tenuis. The sequence continues at coordinate 10,345,803 of NW_027325366.1, forward strand.
CTTTTAGTAGCCTAACAACTGCGTTCCTGGTATTGATTGTGTACAGTTGGGTATTTTAATCTTTTCTTACCCGCTTTTTACCAACTATGGTCGCACATTCAAACCTTCTTGTAGCCGAACACATCCACTCCTGCTTTTAATGATGCATGGTTGGGCATTCGCACCTTTTCTTACCCATTTTTCAGTAATTATGGTTAGACACTCACACCTTCTTGCAGCTGCACACCTCCTCTCCCGCTTATGATCATGTGCGGTTTGATATTCGAAAATTCTCTTTCATGTTTTCTAGCAATTATTGTTGGACATTCAGACCTTCTTGCAGCTGAACACCTCCGCCCCCACTTTTGTTGATGGTGTATAATCGGTCTTTCGCACCTTACCCGCTTTTGGCAAACTATGGCCTTCTTGCAGCCAAACACCTCTGATCTCGCTTTTGATGATGTAAGGTTGTGCACTCAGACCTTGCTTCACCTGCTTTTCACCAAATATAGTCGGACATTCACACCTTCTTGCAGCCGAACACTTCCGCTTCACCTTTTAGTGTTCTATGGGGTATTCACACCTTTTTTTCACCGTATTTTATAGATTATGGTTGGAAATTCTCACCCACTCTCATCCGAACACCTCTGTTCCCGCTTTTGTTAATATATAGTCGGGCATTCGAACCTTTTCTTACCCGCTTTTTACAAATTATGGTCGAACATTCACACCTACTTGCAGCCGAATACTTCCGCTCCACCTTTTAGTGATGTATGGTTGGCATTTGCACCTTTTCTTACCCTCTTTTTATACTGATTGCTGAAGATTAAGTTGTTCTTTCTCAAACTACAAATTTTTTTTAATTGTTGAAACTTGATTTGAAGTGGATAAATAAGGAGGACAAACAGTTTTAAGTCAGGCTGATAGAAGGAATTAATTTTATAGCAAAATCTGTATTTCGTCATATGTCGAGAGATGCTTAGTGCTGAAGAAGTTCTTTCTCATTCTACAAAGTACAACGTTGTTTATCGTTGAGACTTGATTAGACATGAATAAATATGAAGGACAAAGCAGTCTTAACTTGGTTTGAGTTAAGGAATTCGTTTTATAGGAGAATCCGAATTCGTGCATAACTTGTAAAATAGAGCTTATTTTCGGATTCCTGAAGAATGAGTCTGGTTCTTTCTCATAATACAAAGTTTGTTGTTTATTGTTGAAACTTCATCAGAAGTGAAGAAATAAGGACAAACCGTTTTAAGTAAGTTTAATAGAAGGATTTCATTTTATAGCAAAATCTGTATTCTTTCATATCTCCTCGAGAGAAACTTATTGCTGAAAATTAGGTCTGGTTCTTTTTCATACTACAAAATACAGTGTTGTTTATTGTTGAAACTAGATTAGAAGTAGATAAATATGAAGGACAAAGCAGTTTGAACTTGGTTTGAGAGAAGGAATTAATTTTATTGCAAAATCCGAATTCATGCATAACTCGTCAAATAGATAGTGATGTGTCGTTCGTGAGCGATTCGTTCGATATGAACTATTTTTTTATATGACTCGGGAGTAACGAGTTGTCTCAGTGAGTGATTCGTTCATTTTCATGCAGTACCCTTACTCACCACATGGCAGGCGGCAGCTTCATAAGCTCAGTCAGCAGGACAGGGAACAGTATTGATTCGTTCACGACTCAACTCCTCGGGTGACGGGTCCTCGCACAGGAAACAGCATTGATTCGTTCATGACTCAACTCCTCGGCTGACGGGTCCTCGCACAGGAAAAAGTATTGATTTGTTTACGACTCAACTCCTTGGGTCTTCGTTCATTTGTCACGTTTCAAATTCTACGTTTCATTTGACAGGCTGAGGAGCAGTAGGCACAACAGTTCGTTCACAAACCGGATCATTAATCTCATAGACTATTCTACCATCAACAACTTGGAAACCACAATCGACTCTCTAGATGCAGAAAAAGCATTTGATGGAGTGAACTGGAAATTTTTATTCGCAGCATTAAACAAATTTGGGTTTGGGTCACACTTCATCAACCGGATAAGGATATTATATAGCTCCCCAAATGCAAGTGTCAGGACAAATGATCAAACTTCTCCAAGCTTCAGTCTGCAGAGAGGTATAAGACAGGGTTGCCCACTTTCTCCCTCACTTTTTGCTATTTTCATCAAACCTTTAGCAGCTTCTATCAGACAAGATAGAAATATCAAAGACTTCCAATCCCAAAGTATTGAGCATAAAATAAGTCTTTATGCTGATGATGTATTACTTTTCCTTCAGAACTCACAGACGTCTCTCACTCACACAATCACACTCATAAATAAATTCTCAGCACTTTCTGACTACTCTATCAACTGGTCTAAGACCACAGTTCTGCCCATTAACTGTAGGGTCCAGAATATACCTGCGATCACTTTACAGTCAGGAAATATTAGATATTTAGGCATAAACATTTCCTCCAGGCTCTCAGAGCTAACAAAGCTAAATTATGTGCAATTATTAAAGAGAGTAGAGGACGATCTCTCTCGTTGGAAGTCCTTACCTATATCACTTATGGGGAGAGTTACAACCATTAAAATGATGATACTACCAAAAGTTAACTATTTGTTCTCAACGATCCCCATAAAACCATCTGCTACTTGGTTTAAGTCACTAGATTCATGCATCTCCAAATTTCTGTGGAAAAACAAACCACCACGTATTAGTTTAAAAATCCTACAGAAGACCAAGGACAGTGGTGGATTAGATTTACCTAATTTTCAGCACTATTCCTTAGCCAATAGGCTACAGCATCCTTTTGTATTTCTGATTTGTCAGTCCTCTCTCTTCGTTCACCGGAGTCTTCGTGTCTTTGTCCTTGAGTTTGGTGATTTTTTCTTCTTTTGATGCCTTGACACAGTGTGACAGGTGATACCACGTGGGAGATCCTTTAACTTGGACTGCTGTCCCTGTGCTGCGAAATGGCTGTGCTGCTCAAATGGTCTCTCCTTCATCATATACACAGTTATTTATACATCACCTTCCACCATGAAGCGTTGTCTCTTTTTGTTTCTCTCTTTGTTCTTAAAATGCTGTTATGCATGTCTAAACCAATCCATTAAATTAGATCATTTTGGCAGTAAAGCGATCTACAATGTGCTTGGTCGCAGAGCTGGTCATCTGTGGTAAACAGCTCTTCAGAAAGGCATTCTTCAATTGATTTCACTAATTTTATGTAATAATTTTGTGATTTCCTACAAAACTACTTTTCTTCTCCCATCTGTCTGAGTATTTAATATTGTCTGGGTCCCGTTAAAACATGTATTTTTCCCATCTAATTCCTTGTTTGCTTTAAAACAAGTATTCCCCATTTTCTATCCCTTCAGTAGCCAACCAGTTTGTATGGAGTACACTGGAGCAACTTGACTGATCAGTAAAACACTGCTTTTGTTGTCACCGCAAGGCTTCCCCCGTCGGTTGTTTCACTGAGACACTACTGAGTAACTATAACTCAACACAGTTTATACACATAACATTCATATACATACTAACAAACAAACAAGCAATTATTTATCGCAATTTTCTCATCTCTGTTTGAACGTACACCCAGGTAAATATTCCTGTAGTCTTCTCATACCGACTATGGACCCATTCATTGTTTAACTTCACTGTTTTGCAAATTCTAATTGAATATTACACATTGACATTGAACTTTACTGGATAAGCAGGTCTTCATTGCATTCAGCAGCCTATATGTGAGCATCTATGTGTAAGCTGTTCTTCTTTGCATTTATCACCAGCAAGCAATTCTTCATTGCACATGCACATGAAAATAGTAAAACAATTCCAATGCGTTAGCGAAACCTTCTATATCAGGAGTGTCCATCATGATGCTGGGAATAGAACCTCTTTCCCAGAATAGTTCAACCTTCTTACTCAACTGATCATAACTCCGCAATGAGCACATTTCAAAGTATCATTCCTCTACATGTATTCAAAAATCTATGTGTAAATGTTTAATATTTCTTATATTTGTTGATGTCATTCTGTGTGCATGTGGCCTAAACCCAATCTCTGTGTGGCAATTTTAATTTAAACAAGTTGAACTCTGCCTCTGATCATTTAAAAAAAGGTGTGTACCGATATCAACCTTTCTCAGGTAATTACTGATCCTACAAAACCAAACTTAAGAGATCCTTCAAGCCTGATTGGCTCAATCTTAACAAATCAAAGGTAGAAAACCGCAGTGTCTGAACTTGGTGTTAGTTATCACTGCTCAATAGCCTGTATCAGAATTGCAAAAATGAAAACATTAGGTCCACGCTTGGTATCCAGATCCTGAAACATCTCCATGAGCAGGCTTTTTTTTAAACTGATCTGTTGAATAGTTATACTCATGACACTGTTAAAATCCCAGATGAAGATCTAGCACTTGACCATTTTTGTAAATCTTCTAATTCCATAGTTGATAAACACACCCCTTTTAAAAAGTATAGAACTTAGAACAGGTCTAGTCCCTGGCTTTCGGCAGAACTGTATTCTTTACTTTTTTTTTTTTTTTCCCCTTGTCCTGTTCAGCATTATGGCAGCAGAATTGTAGTCTGAATACCTTTGATGCCAAAATGATTTGCTTTGCCAAGGGAAGTTTTATAAATGTAAAGCTCCCTTTGATGCCCATTTATTTATTTCTGTTTACAATATATGACATGTAATAGAAATTAACCGGACCGGGGGACAAGGAAAGAAGAAGAGGAAAGAAGAGGAAACAGAACAAAAATAGAAACAAAAACCAGACAACCAGCTGCTACACCTGTAAAAAACAAAACAGACAGCAATCCATGGCCTCTGAGGGGAATACAGCCTTAGCGCCACCAGGAGCACCTGAAAGCAGACAAGCAGAGAAAAAACAAACACACAAACAAAGAAAAACAAGCACAAGAAGTGGCAATCGCATACAACACAGCTATGGATATAGATGACCTGAGACGACATGACACACAACTGCTTAGTGACCATGCTACTGGACTAATGAATGTGTGTGTGTGTGAGAACATGCAACACCCATGGCACAGGACCTACATGATAACCGTGCTTAGTTATGAGTGTATAAGCGTACAGGGCCACAATCCACAGCCCCCCCAAGCAATCAGAAGCAGACAGAGAGGGCCACAAGACCCAGGCCACCAGCAGCCCCCACAGAGCACAGAACCCAGGAAGCCCACCGCAGGGGCAACCACGCATCCACCCAGAAGACTGCAGAGGAAGCCCCCGGAAAGAGCCCCCATAAGCATAGGGCAGAAGCCCTCCGGGAGCCAGGGGCAACAGCCCACCGACCCCGCCAGACCCCAGCCGCCCAGACATGGGCCGTGCACTGGACCCGGGCCCCAGGAGCCCGAGCGCCCCCAAACCCCCCGGCAGAGGCCCCACCCAATACCCAGGAGGGCCAAGCGCCCCAGACAGCCACACAGTGGGTCAGCGCCTGCCCCAGCGCCCCTGGCCAAGTGCCCTGGGAGTCAAGACGTGCCCACAGGTGGGTGAAGTCGCGAGCAGCGGGGAGAGGCAACGCTGCCCCCCCATCGGGAGAAGCACAGGCAGGCCAGGCAACAGCAAGTCCCAGATCCAGGCCCAATCATTACCACACATCCACACGTCCTCCCTCCCTCGACTCCACTGGGGTGTAGTGCAGCGGGCACACCAGGGGGCCAGCAGCCCCCCAGCCACCACAGACCCCGAACCAGCAGAACAATTAATTAATCCTCCTGGCCCCTCCCGCCCCGAGCAGCAACAAGGAAGCAGGGGTGTGCGAAGAAGACCCCTCCCCCCACCCTTCTGGCTCTTCAATATTTTCTAATAGTGAGCAATTAAAATTGAGGGGCAGCCAAACTTATAGAACTGGGAGCGCAGCCCTCTGGGCAGCCTACATACCCAAAGAGCCCCGCCCACCAGATGCCACTCAGTGTAACCACCCCCCAAGACCTAATGTGTGTGTGTGAGTGTGTTTGATAAGTAGTAATGTCTAACACAGGGGCGGGGAACTGCAAAGTGCAACAAAAGGGCACCGCCTACGTGGCCCCATCCACTACACACCACCGAACACACACGCCCCCAAAACCCTTCATGTGTGAGTGTGTGCTGTGTACAGGAGCCAGAAGGGAGAGGGGTATGGGGATATACACCGGGGGAGCTACTCTCCCTCAGAGAGGGCAGCCAGGGACTGGCTGCAATAGGCATCCCCGCTACCTGGGAGCCAACACAGGGCAGGAGGGCCTGATGTCCACCAGGCTCGGGGCCTGCAGCGACCATATTCCGGGAGCTACTCTACCCCCAGAAGGTACCCATCCCGCCCCACCCTACTCAACCCAACCCCACCCTGGAGGACCTCTACAAAAAACTAACAAACAACAACAAAAAACAAACAAACAAACCACCCGGTCACACCAGTCGCAGCAGCCCAGGCCTGAGACCCACCATCACCCAAGCGAAAAGCACCGCCCCCCCCAACCGCACGCCCCAACACCCTGAAAAAAAAACAACCATCTGCGGACACCTTGGAGCGCCCAGCCCCCAGGGCCCAGGCCCACCACCACCACGCACACCAGAGCGGGCCGGCCACCCGGCATAGAGCCAGCAGCCACCACCTCAAGGCCCCTAAGGGACCCCGCCCCACACCGCAAGACAGCCCCACCCGCAAGCCCCCAAAACTGCCCTCCAAGCCCGACACACAGTTCCCCCCAGCAATGACCAACCCGGTCCCCACGACCTGAGAGACCACCAGACGCCCGAAGCCACACAGCCCCCCCCAGCACACACCCAACCGCCCAGAGCGACGGGACAGCAACCCACCACCACCACTATGTGATAAAGCTAATCAGAGGGGACCAGAGAGAATGAAATTCAGCCAATTGATGTTTTGAGGAGGCAGACATTGTTTCCATGCTAATATAATCTAAAAGAAAATTTCTAAACTGGTTAATACACATATTGTTTTTCGCTTTCCAGTTCATGAGAATAGTTTTCTTTGCGATACATAACACTGTGAGAACCATGTGTGCTGAGTTCATTTCCATGTTGATGTTGTCTAAGTCACCCAGTATGCACAGTGTGGGGCATGCAGGGATGCTACACTTTAGCCATGTTGATAGGTCCTCACAGACTTCAAGCCAGAACTTCTGGACAGGCGCACAAAACCACAAAGCGTGTGCATAATCATCAGGTGTGTTATCTGTGCAATGTGATCAGATGTTTGAGTGTGTTAGACCCATCCTGAACATCCTTTGTCCTGTATAGTGTGTTCTATGAAGGATTTTGTATTGTATGAGCTGTAAATTAGGATTTCGAGTCATTCTGAAGGTGTTCAAACATATTTGTGGCCAGAAGCTATGACTAGAACTGATGGATAAATCTGCCTCCCATTTTGAGGATGGAAGAGACATTGTGTCATCTATCTTAGACAATAATTTATATATTTTTGATAGTAGTTTTGGGGTGCAGATGCTTAGAAATTCTGCTACCCTAATCGGGAGTTGTAAGTCTCGTTGGTGGAGGATATATTTCTTTGTTATTATAGACTTAAGTTGTTGATATTCTAGGAAATTATTGCTGCTTATCTCATGTTGTGATATGAGCTCATCAAATGAAATAAAATTTCCATTTTGGATTATATGTTCCAGATGTTTGATTCCTTTGATCTTCCACAGTGTAAAGTTTAGCATTTTTTTGTTTTGCAGTATGTGAGGATTGTTCCAGATGGGTGTAAGCTTACACGGGACAAGTGAGGACTTTGTTATTTTAAGAAATTCCCACCAGGCTCTCAGAGAGGTGATGATGTTAATGCTTTTGAAACATTTGTGATTTTTTACGTTTTGACTAATAAGTGGCAGGTCAGAGATTTCCAGATTATCACACAATGCTTGTTCTATATTTATCCATGGTTCATCTATTGGGCTAGGTTTAAACCATTTTGATATATACTGTAACCTATTGGCTAAGGAATAGTGCTGAAAATGAGGTAAATCTAATCCACCACAGTCCTTGGTCTTCTGTAGGGTTTTTAAACTAATACATGGTGGTTTGTTTTTCCACAGAAATTTGGAGATGCATGAATCTAGTGACTTAAATCAAGTAGCAGATGGTTTTATGGGGATCATTGAGAACAAATAGTTAACTTTTGGTAGTATCATCATTTTAATGGTTGTAACTCTCCCCATAAGTGATATAGGTAAGGACGTCCAACGAGAGAGATCGTCCTCTACTTTCTTTAATAAGTCTTTAATAATTGCACATAATTTAGCTTTGTTAACTCTGAGAGCCTGGAGGAAATGTTTATGCCTAAATATCTAATATTTCCTGACTGTAAAGTGATCGCAGGTATATTCTGGACCCTGCAGTTAATGGGCAGAACTGTGGTCTTAGACCAGTTGATAGAGTAGTCAGAAAGTGCTGAGAATTTATTTATGAGTGTGATCGTGTGAGTGAGAGACGTCTGTGAGTTCTGAAGGAAAAGTAATACATCATCAGCATAAAGACTTATTTTATGCTTAATATTTTGGGATTGGATGCCTTTAATATTTCTATCTTGTCTGATAGAAGCTGCTAAAGGTTTGATGAAAATAGCAAAAAGTGAGGGAGAAAGTGGGCAACCCTGTCTTGTACCTCTCTGCAGACTGAAGCTTGGAGAAGTTTGATCATTTGTCCTGACACTTGCATTTGGGGAGCTATATAATATCCTTATCCAGTTGATGAAGTGTGACCCAAACCCGAATTTGTTTAATGCTGCGAATAAAAATTTCCAGTTCACTCGATCAAATGCTTTTTCTGCATCTAGAGAGTCGATTGTGGTTTCCAAGTTGTTGATGCTAGAATAGTCTATGATATTAATGATCCGGTTTGTGGACAAACTGTTGTGCCTACTGCTCTTCAGCCTGTCAAATGAAACGTAGAATTTGAAACGTGAGAAATGAACGAAGACCCAAGGAGTTTAGTCGTAAACTAATCAATACTGTTTCTTGTGCGAGGACCCGTCAGCCGAGGAGTTGAGTCATGAACGAATCAATACTGTTTCCTGTGCGAGGACCCGTCACCCGAGGAGTTGAGTCGTGAACGAATCAATACTGTTTCCTGTCCTGCTGACTGAGCTTATGAAGCTGCAGCCTGCCATGTGGTGAGTAAGGGTACTGCATGAAAATGAACGAATCACTCACTGAGACAACTCGTTACTCCCGAGTCATATAAAAAATTAGTTCATATCGAACGAATCGCTCACGAACGACACATCATTATCTATTTGACGAGTTATGCATGAATTTGGATTTTGCAATAAAATTAATTCCTTCTCTCAAACCAAGTTCAAACTGCTTTGTCCTTCATATTTATCTACTTCTAATCTAGTTTCAACAATAAACAACACTGTATTTTGAAGTATGAAAAAGAACCAGACCTAATTTTTAGCAATAAGCTTCTCTCGAGGAGATATGAAGGAATACAGATTTTGCTATAAAATGAAATCCTTCTATCAAACTGACTTAAAACGGTTTGTCCTTATTTCTTCACTTCTTTGTATTATGAGAAAGAACCAGACTCATTCTTCAGGAATCCGAAAATAAGCTCTATTTTACGAGTTATGCACAAATTCAGATTCTCCATATAAAACGAATTCCTTAACTCAAACCAAGTTAAGACTGCTTTGTCCTTCATATTTATTCATGTCTAATCAAGTTTCAACGATAAACAACGTTGCACTTTGTAGAATGAGAAAGAACTTCTTCAGCAATAAGCAACTCTCGACATATGATGAAATACAGATTTTGTTTTAAAATTAATTCCTTCTATCAGCCTGACTTAAAACTGTTTGTCCTCCTTATTGTTTCAACAATTAAAAAAATTTTGTAGTTTGAGAAAGAACAACTTAATCTTCAGCAATCAGTATAAAAAGAGGGTAAGAAAAGATGCAAATGCCAACCATACATCACTAAAAGGTGGAGCGGAAGTATTCGGCTGCAAGTAGGTGTGAATGTTCGACCATAATTTGTAAAAAGCGGGTAAGAAAGGTTCGAATGCCCGACTATATATTAACAAAAGCGGGAGGAGAGGTGTTCGGATGAGAGTGGGTGAGAATTTCCAACCATAATCTATAAAATACGGTGAAAAAAAGGTGTGAATACCCCATAGAACACTAAAAGGTGGAGCGGAAGTGTTCCGCTGCAAGAAGGTGTGAATGTCCGACTATATTTGATGAAAAGCAGGTGAAGCAAGGTCTGAATGCCCAACCTTACATCATCAAAAGCGAGATCAGAGGTGTTTGGCTGCAAGAAGGCCATAGTTTGCCAAAAGCGGGTAAGGTGCGAATGACCGACTAAATATCAACAAAAGTGGGGGCGGAGGTCTTCGGATGCAAGTGGGTGTGAATATCCCACCATACAAGTATGGTGGAGAGGAAGCTGTGAATGGCCAACCATAGTAAAAAGCGGGTGAGAAAAGGTGCGAATGTCAAACCATACATGATCAAAACAGTTAGCGTAGGTGTTTGGCTGCGACAAGGTGTGAATGTCCACCCATAATTAATGAAAAGCGGGAAACAAGTAGGTTCGAATGCCCAACCATACATCATCAAAAGCAGCAGTGGATGTGTTCGGCTACAAGAAGGTGTGAATGTCTGACCATAGTTTGTAAAAAGCAGGAAAGAAAAGGTTCGAATGCCCGAACATACACCATCAAAAGAGGGAGCGGAGGTGTTCCGCTGTAAGAAGGTGTGAATGTCCAACCATAGTTGATAAAAAGCGGGTAAGAAAAGGTTAAAATACCCAACTCTACACAATCAATAACGGGAGCGGAGTTGTTCGGCTACTAAAAGGTGTGAAAGTCCGACCATGGCTTGTAAAAAGCGGGTAAGAAAAGGTGCGAATGCCCGACAATGTATGATCAAAAGAGGGAGCAGAGGTTTTCGGCTGCAAGAATGTCCGACTATAGTTTCTAAAAGGCAGGTAAGAAAAGCTTCGAATGCTCGAACATACACCATCAAAAGAGGGAGCGGAGGTGTTCCGCTGTAAGAAGGTGTGAATGTCCGACCATAGTTGGTAAAAAGTGGGTAAGAAAAGGTTAAAATTCCCGACTGTACACAATCAAAAGAGGGAGCGGAGTAGTTCAGCTACAAGAAGGTGTGAAAGTCCGACCATGGTTTGTAAAAAGCGGGTAAGAAAAGGTTCGTATGCCCGAATATAAACCATCAAAAGCGGAAGCGGAGGTGTTCGGCTTCAAGAAGACGTGAAAATCCGACCAAAGTTTGTAAAAAGCAGTTAAGAAAAGGTTCGAATATTCAACCAAACATAATCAAAAGCGGGAGCAGAGCTGTTCGACTGCAAGTAGGTGTGAATGTCAGATCATAATTTGCAAAAAAGCTGATGAGAAAGGATGAGAATGCCCGACTATACACCATCAAATGCGGGAGTGGAGTTCTTCGGCTTTGAGTAGGTGTGAATGTCTAACCATAATTACTCACAAACGCGTAAGAAAAGGTAGTATTGCCAGACCATACTAATCAAAACAGGGAGCGGAGGTGGTTCAGCTGCAAGAAGGTGTGAATGTCCGACTAAAGTTTATAAAAAGCGGGTAAGACAAGGTGCGAATGCCCGACAATGTATGATCAAAAAGGGAGCGGAGGTTTTCGGCTGTAAGGTCTGAATGTCCAACCATAATTTGTAAAAACCGGGGAAGAAAAGGCTCGAAAGCCCGACTATACACCATCAAAAGCAAGAGCGGAGGTGTTCAGCTGCAAGAAGGTCTGAATGTCCACCAATAATTACTGAAAAATGGTTAAGAAAAGGTGCGAATGCCCAACCATACATCATCAAAAGCAGGAGGGGATGTGTTTGGCTACAAGAAGGTTTGAATGTCCGACTATAGTTTCTAAAAGGCGGGTAAGAAAAGCCTCGAATGCTCGAACATACACCATCAAAAGAGGGAGCGGAGGTGTTCCGCTGGAATAAGGTGTGAATGTCCGACCATAGTTGGTAAAAAGTGGGTAAGAAAAGGTTAAAATTCCCGACTGTACACAATCAAAAGAGGGAGCGGAGTTGTTCAGCTACAGGAAGGTGTGAAAGTCCGACCATGTTTTGTAAAAAGCAGTTAAGAAAAGGTTCGAATATCGAACCAAACATAATCAAAAGCGGGAGCAGAGCTGTTTGACTGCAAGTAGGTGTGAATGTCAGATCATAATTTGCAAAAAGCTAATGAGAAAGGGTGAGAATGCCCGACTATACACCATCAAAACAGGGAGCGGAGGTGGTTCAGCTGCAAGACGGTGTGAATGTCCGACTAAAGTTTATAAAAAGCGGGTAAGACAAGGTGCGAATGCCCGACAATGTATGATCAAAAGAGGGAGCGGAGGTTTTCGGCTGTAAGGTCTGAATGTCCAACCATAATTCTTAAAAACCGGGGACAAAAAGGCTCGAAAGCCTGACTATACACTATCAAAAGCGGGAGCGGAGGTGTTCAGCTGCAAGAAGGTGTGAATGTCCAACTACAATTACTGAAAAATGGTTAAGAAAAGGTGCGAATAGCCAACCATACATCATCAAAAGCAGGAGCGGATGTGTTCGGCTACAAGAAGGTTTGAATGTCCGACCATAGTTTGTAAAAGGCGGGTAAGAAAAGGTTTGAATGCCCGAACATACACCATCAAAAGAGGGAGCGGAGGTGTTCCGCTGTAAGAAAGTGGGAATGTCCGACCATAGTTGGTAAAAAGCTGGTAAGAAGAGGTGAAAATACCCAACTGTACTCAATAAAAAGAGGGAGCGGAGTAGTTCAGCAACAAAGTGTGAATGTCCGAGCATGGTTTGTAAAAAGCGGGTAAGAAAAGGTTCGTATGCCTGAATATACACCATAAAAAGCAGAAGCGGAGGTGTTCGGCTTCAAGAAGACGTGAACATCCGTCCAAAGTTTGTAAAAAGCAGATAAGAAAAGGTTTGAATATCCAACCAAACATAATCAAAAGCAGGAGAAGAGCTGTTCGACTGCAAGTAGGTGTGAATGTCAGATCATAATTTGCAAGCTGATTAGAAAGGGTGAGAATTCCCGACTGCAGTCACTGGGTGACTCAGACAACATCAACATGGAAATTAACTCAGCACACATGGTTGTCACAGTGTTATGTATCGCAAAGAAAACTATTCTCATGAACTGGAAAGCGAAGAACAATCTGTGTATTAACCAGTTTAGAAATTTTCTTTTAGATTATATTAGCATGGAAACAATGTCTGCCTCCTCAAAACATCAATTGGCTGAATTTCATTCTCTCTGGTCCCCTCTGATTAGTTTTATCACATAGTGGTGGTGGTGGGTTGGTGGGTGATGGTGGGTCTCAGGCCCGGGCTGCTGCGACTGGTGTGACCGGGTGGTTTGTTTGTTTGTTTTTTGTAGAGGTCCTCCGGGGTGGGGTTGGGTTGAGTGGGGTGGGGCGGGATGGGTACCTTCTGGGGGTACAGTAGCTCCCGGAATATGGTCGCTGCAGGCCCCGAGCCTGGTGGACATCAGGCCCTCCTGCCCATTGTTGGCTCCCAGGTAGCGGGGATGCCTATTGCAGCCAGTCCCTGGCTGCCCTCTCTGGGGGAGAGTAGCTCCCCCGGTATATATCCCCATACCCCTCTCCCTTCTGGCTCCTGTACACAGCACACACTCACACATGAAGGGTTTTGGGGGCGTGTGTGTTCGGTGGGGTGTAGTGGATGGGGCCACGTAGGTGGTCCCCTTTGGTTGCACTCTGCAGTTCCCTGCCCCTGTTTTAATTACACCTTAGACATTACTACTTATCAAACACTCTCACACACACACATTAGGTCTTGGGGGGTGGTTACACTGAGTGGCATCTGGTGGGCGGGGCTCTTTGGGTATGTAGGCTGCCCAGAGTGCCGCGCTCCCAGTTCTACAAGTTTGGCTGCCCCTCAATTTTAATTGCTCACTATTAGAAAATATTGAAGAGCCAGAAGGGTGAGGGGAGGGGTCTTCTTCGCACACCCCTGCTTCCTGGTGTCTGCTCGGGGCAGGAGGGGCCAGGAGGATTAATTAATTGTTCTGCTGGTTCGGGGTCTGTGGTGGCTGGGGGGTTGCTGGCCTCCTGGTGTGCCCGCTGCACTACACCCCAGCAGAGTCGAGGGAGGTAGGATGTGTGGATGTGTGGATGTATGGGACGTGAAAGTGTGTGTGGTAATGATTGGGCCTGGATCTGGGACTTGCTGTCGCCTGGCCTGCCTGTGTTTCTCCCGATGGGGCATCAGCGTTGCCTCTCCCCACTGCTCGCGACTTCACCCACCTGTGGGCACGTGTTGACTCCCAGGGCACTTGGCCAGGGGCGCTGGGGCAGGCGCTGACCCACTTTGTGGCTGTCTGGGGCGCTTGGCCCTCCTGGGTATTGGGTGGGGCCTCTGCCGGGGGGTTTGGGGGCGCTCGGGCTCCTGGGGCCCAGGTCCAGTGCACGGCCCATGTCTGGGCGGCTGGGGCCTGGCGGGGTCGGTGGGCTGTTGCCCCTGGTTCCCGGAGTGCCTCTGCCCTATGCTTATGGGGGCTCTTTCCGGGGGCTTCCTCTGCAGTCTTCTGGGTGGATGCGTGGTTGCCCCTGCGGTGGGCTGCCTGGGTTCTGTGCTCTGTGGGGGCTGCTGGTGGCCTGGGTCTTGTGGCCCTCTCTGCCTGCTTCTGATTGCTTGGGGGGGGGGCTGTGGATTGTGGCCCTGTACGCTTATACACTCATAACTAAGCACGGTTATCATGTAGGTCCTGTGCCATGGGTGTTGCATGTTCTCACACACACACACATTCATTAGTCCAGTAGCATGGTCACTAAGCAGTTGATGTATTATCATGTCGTCTCAGGTCATCTATATCCACAGCTGTGTTGTATGCGATTGCCGCTTCTTGTGCTTGTTTTTGTTTGTTTGTGTGTTTGTTTTTTCTCTGCTTGTCTGCTTTCAGGTGCTCCTCTTGGCGCTAAGGCTGGATTCCCCTCAGAGGCCATGGATTGTTGTCTGTTTTGTTTTTTACAGGTGTAGCAGCTGGTTGTCTGGTTTTTGTTTCTATTTTTTTTCTGTTTCCTCTTCTTTCCTCTTCTTCTTTCCTTGTCCCCCGGTCCGGTTCAGTTCAATTCATGTCATATATTGTAAACAGAAATAAATAAATGGGCATCAAGGGGAGCTTTACATTTATAAAACTTCCCTTGGCAAAACAAATCTGTTTGGCATCAAAGGTATTCAGACTCCAATTCTTCTGACATAATGCTGAACAGGACAAGGGGAAAAAAAAGTAAAGAAGACAGTTCTGCCGAAAGCCAGGGATAGACCTGTTCTAAGTTCTATACTTTTTAAAAGGGGCGTGTTTATCAACTATGGAATTAGAAGATTTACAAAAATGGTCAAGTGCTAGATCTTCATCTGGGATTTTAACAGTGTCATATAACCATTCAACAGATCGGTTAAAAAAAAGCCTGCTCATGGAGATGTTTCAGGATCTGGATACCAAGCGTGGACCTAATGTTTTCATTTTTGCAATTCTGATACAGGCTATTGAGCAGTGATAACTAACACCAAGTTCAGATACTGCGGATTTTCTACCTTTGATTTGTTAAGATTGAGCCAATCAGGGACAACCTTGAAGGATCTCTTTGGTTTTGTAGGATCAGTAATTACCTGAGAAAGGTTGATATTGGTACACACCTTTTTTAAATGATCAGAGGCAGAGTTCAACTTGTTTAAATTAAAATTGCCACACAGAGATTGGGTTTAGGCCACATGCACACAGAATGACATCAACAAATATAAGAAATATTAAACATTTACACATAGATTTTTGAATATATGTAGAGGAATGATACTTTGAAATGTGCTCATTGCGGAGTTATGATCAGTTGAGTAATGAAGGTTGAACTATTCTGGGAAAGAGGTTCTATTCCCAGCATCATGATGGACACTCCTGATATAGAAGGTTTCGCTAACGCATTGGAATTGTTTTACTATTTTCATATGCATGTGCAATGAAGAATTGCTTGCTGCTGATAAATGCAAAGAAGAACAGCTTACACATAGATGCTCACATATAGGCTGCTGAATGCAATGAAGACCTGCTTATCAAGTAAAGTTCAATGTCAATGTGTAATATTCAATTAGGATTTGCAAAACAGTGAAGTTAAACAATGAATGGGTCCATAGTCGGTATGAGAAGACTACAGGAATATTTACCTGGGTGTACGTTCAAACAGAGATGAGAAAATTGCCATAATTAATTGTTTGTTTGTTTGTTAGTATGTATATGAATGTTATGTGTATAAACTGTGTTGAGTTATAGTTACTCAGTAGTGTCTCAGTGAAACAACCGACGGGGGAAGCCTTGCGGTGACAACAAAAGCAGTGTTTTACTGATCAGTCAAGTTGCTCCAGTGTACTCCATACAAACTGGTTGGCTACTGAAGGGATAGAAAATGGGGAATACTTGTTTTAAAGCAAACAAGGAATTAGATGGGAAAAATACATGTTTTAACGGGACCCAGACAATATTAAATACTCAGACAGATGGGAGAAGAAGTGTAGTTTTGTAGGAAATCACAAAATTATTACATAGAATTAGTGAAATCAATTGAAGAATGCCTTTCTGAAGAGCTGTTTACCACAGATGAGCAGCTTTGCGACCAAGCACATTGTAGATCGCTTTACTGCCAAAATGATCTAATTTAATGGATTGGTTTAGACATGCATAA
Organism: Leuresthes tenuis; assembly: GCF_036924035.1. NCBI lineage: Eukaryota > Metazoa > Chordata > Actinopteri > Atheriniformes > Atherinopsidae > Leuresthes > Leuresthes tenuis. Next base: position 10,362,501 of record NW_027325366.1, read on the forward strand.
CAGCATTTTAAGAACAAAGAGAGAAACAAAAAGGGACAACGCTTCATGGTGGAAGGTGATGTATAAATAACTGTGTATATGATGAAGGGGGTGGCAACACCCATTCCGAAATCCCGCCATTCCGACATCCCGCTATTCCGACATCCCACCATTCCGACATACCACCATTCCGACATACCACCATTCCGACATGCAAACGTCCCACCATTCCGACATCCCACCATTGCGACATCCCGCTATTCTGACGTTCAAATGTCCCACCATTCCGACAAGGCTTTCCGTATAAGGAAATGTGTGTTACTCAACAGGTGAGTCCCTTCTTTCTGTTCAAGCAATTTATATGTTTAACACATGTTTATAGACAAGCGTTATTAAAAACACAAAGTCTCGGCAACTGGAGGAGGAGAAGCAGTCCGCGGTGGTTTTCAATCACACACTCCAATGCCACTTGTTTCAACTTCCGAAAATTTAATCCAGGAAAAAAAGGCTTACAAACATGGACCAAAACGGCTCCATAACACGCACAAGAATCCAAAAGAAACGAAAGTTAACTAAAAGAAAGCAAATAAACAGTATGAAGTGGTCAAAATTGGTTTTACGCATGCCTATGTGCGTCTGGCACATGCGTCTTCGGGCTCTCCCACGTTGGTTTGTGGATGAAAGCTATATGTTCAGCTGTAATGTCATGTAAAAACAATCTCTACATGACATTTAGTCCCAGGTGTGACCAGTTAGGTACTTAAGATATCAACAGGCTGTATAAAGCTACAACCGTTGCGGCTGTGTGTTTGTGCCAAATGCGCAAAACCCATCCGCGCTTCCCAAAATTGGAGTGAGTACTCATAAATCACGTGAATGACATGAATAAAGGTTTTTACTGCATTTTGTTGTGTTTTATACGTTCTATGCTGTCATTTCTATCTTCTCCTATTGGCAAGGCAAGGCAGAGTGCTCGCAACTGTGTCCTGTGCAGTAGCCGTGATATCTGTAATTGCAATTATTATTTTTGCATATGATGACAGCGTGCAAAAGACGCATGGGCTCTGTGGAGAGCTCCGCTCCAGCTGGCTGCTGTGACAGCTCACTGACACTGTATTTCTGCTTAATCAGTTTCAGTCTCGCCAGAGTTACATTAATATCTGTATTTTTATATTTGAAATTCAGGGGATTTTGATAATAGATTATTAAAGTTTGTTTGCGAGGCTGTGGCCTCTGCATGTGCAAAGCTTGTGCGCCAAACTTTAGGGTGTATTTGCGCCGGCATATCATTAGTGCAAAATGTTTTGGGTAAAAAATAGGCTATTAAAAGGAACTGTCGGAATGGCGATATGTTAAAAAAAAAAAAAAAACATACCGCCATTCCGACCATAGGAGGAAAAAAGTGTCGGAATGGTGGGACGTTTGATAAAAAATTAAGTGTCGCCATTCCGACAATTGGAGACCCATGTCGGAATGGCGAGATGTCGGAATGGCAGCATGTAACCATGATGAAGGAGAGACCATTTGAGCAGCACAGCCATTTCGCAGCACAGGGACAGCAATCCAAGTTACAGGATCTCCCACGTGGTATCACCTGTCACATTGTGTCAAGGCATCAAAAGAAGAAAAAATCACCAAACTCAAGGACAAAAAGACAAAGACTCCGGTGAACGAAGACAGAGGACTGACAAACCAGAAATACAAAAGGATTCTCGATATCAAGATCCAGAAGAAGAGGCTAACAATGCCACGAACACTTACGATGCTGGGAATGATGCCAGCAATGAACAGAGAAGAAGATTCAGTGTCATCAATCTGCATTACGTGCCTCTAATGAGGGGGTGAATATAGAATCCTCAACGATTACAACGTCTCTGGGAACTGTGACAACAACAAGGTTTAAACCATTTTGATATATATTGTAACCTATTGTCTAAGGAATAGTGCTGAAAATGAGGTAAATCTAATCCACCACTGTCCTTGGTCTTCTGTAGGGTTTTTAAACTAATACGTGGTGGTTTGTTTTTCCACAGAAATTTGGAGATGCATGAATCTAGCGACTTAAACCAAGTAGCAGATGGTTTTATGGGGATCATTGAGAACAAATAGTTAACTTTTGGTAGTATCATCATTTTAATGGATGTAATTCTCCCCATAAGTGATATAGGTAAGGACTTCCAACGAGAGATCGTCCTCTACTGTCTTTAATAATTGCACATAATTTAGCTTTGTTAGCTCTGAGAGCCTGGAGGAAATGTTTATGCCTAAATATCTAATATTTCCTGACTGTAAAGTGATCGCTGGTATATTCTGGACCCTACAGGAAAAGTAATACATCATCAGCATAAAGACTTATTTTATGCTCAATATTTTGGGATTAATTACTCACAAACGGTTAAGAAAAGGTAGTATTGCCAGACCATACATGTTCAAAACAGAGAGCGGAGGTGGTTCAGCTGCAAGGTGTGAATGTCTGACTATAGTTTGTAAAAAGCGGGTAAGATAAGGTGCGAATGCCCGACAATGTAAGATCAAAAGAGGGAGCGGAGGGTTTTGGCTACAAGAAGGTTTGAATGTCCGACCATAGTTTGTAAAAAGCGGGTAAGAAAAGGTTACCATACATCATCAAAAGCAGGAGTGGATGTGTTCGGCTACAAGAAGATTTGAATGTCCATCAATAATTGCTTTAAAACATGAAAGAACATTTTCGAATATCAAACCGCACATGATCATAAGCGGGAGAGGAGTTGTTCAGCTGCAAGAAGGTGTGAATGTCCACCCATAATTACTGAAAAATGGGTAAGAAAAGGTAAAAATGCCCAACCATACATCATCAAAAGCAGGAGTGGATGTGTTCGGCTACAAGAAAGTTTGAATGTCCGACCATAGTTTGTAAAAAGCGGGTAAGAAAAGGTTCGAATGCCCGAACATAGACCATCAAAAGAGGGAGCGGAGGTGTTCCGCTGTAAGAAGGTGTAAATGTCCGACCATAGTTGGTAAAAAGCGGGTAAGAAAAGGTTAAAATACCCGACTGTACACAATCAATAGCGGGAGCGGAGTTGTTTGGCTACAAGAAGGTGTGAAAGTCCGACCACGGTTTGTAAAAAGCGGGTAAGAAAAGGTTCGAATGCCCGAATATATACCATCAAAAGTGGAAGTGGATGTGTTCGGCTGCAAGAAGGTGTGAACGTCCGACCAAAGTTTGTAAAACACAGTTAAGAAAAGGTTCGAATATCCAACCAAACATAATCAAAAGCGGGAGCAGAGCTGTTCGACTGCAAGTAGGTGTGAATGTCAGATCATAATTTGCAAAAAGCTGATGAGAAAGGGTGAGAATGCCCGGCTATACACCATCAAATGTGGGAGCGGAAGGTTTCGGCTGTGAGTAGGTGTGAATCTCCGAGCATAGTTTGTAAAAAGGGGGTAAGAATAGGTTCGAATGCCCGAACATACACTATCAAAACAGGGAGCTGAGGTGGCTCAGCTGCAAGGTGTGAATGTCTGACTATAGTTTGTAAATAAGGTGCGAATGCCCAACAATGTATAATCAAAAGAGGGAGCGGAGGTTTTCGGCTACAAGAAGGTTTGAATGTCCGACCATAGTTTGTAAAAAGCGGGTAAGAAAAGGTTCAAATGCCTGACTATACACCATCAAAAGCGGGAGCAGAGGTGTTCCGCTGTAAGACGGTGTGAATATCCGACCATATTTGGTAAAAAGCAGGTAAGAAAAGGTTAAAATACCCGACTGTACACAATCAATAGCGGGAGAGGAGGTGTTCAGCTGCAAGAAGGTGTGAATGTCCACCCATAATTACTGAAAAATGGGTAAGAAAAGGTGCGAATGCCAAACCATACATTATCAAAAGCAGGTGTGAATGTCAGATCATAATTTGCAAAAAGCTGATGAGAAAGGGTGAGAATGCCCGACTATACACCATCAAATGCGGGAGCGGAGTTGTTCGGCTGTGAGTAAGTGTGAATCTCCGACCATAATTGCTGAAAAATGTGTTAGAAAAGGTAAGAATGCCGGTCCATACATCATCAAAAGCGGGAGAGGTGGTGTTCGGCTGCAAGTAGGTGTGAATGTCCAGCCATAATTACTAAAAAACGGGTAAGAAAAGGTAGTATTGCCAGACCATACATGATCAAAACAGGGAGCGGAGGTGGTTCAGCTGCAAGAAGGTGTGAATGTCCGACTAAAGTTCAAATATATTAACAAAAGCGGGAGGAGAGGTCTTCGGATGAGAGTGGTTTAGAATTTCCAACCATAATCTATAAAATGCGGTGAAAAAAAAGGTGTGATAGAACACTAAAAGGTGGAGCGGAAGTGTTCGGCTGCAAGAAGGTGTGAATGTCCAACTATATTTGGTGAAAAGCAGGTGAAGCAAGGTCTGAATGCCCAACCTTACATCATCAAAAGCGAGATCAGAGGTGTTTGGCTGCATGAAGGCCATAGTTTGCCAAAAGCGGGTAAGCTGCGAATGACCGACTAAATATCAACAAAAGGTCTTCGGATGCAAGTGGGTGTGAATATCCCACCATACAAGTATGGTGGAGAGGAAGCTGTGAACAGCCGACCATAGTTGACAAAAAGCGGGAGCGGAGGTGTTCGGCTACAAGAAGGTGTGAAAGTTCAACCATGGTTTGTAAAAAGCTGCTAAGAAAAGGTTCGAATGCCCGAATATATACCATCAAAAGCGGAAGCGGAGGTGTTCGGCTGCAAGAAGGTGTGAACGTCCGACCAAAGTTTGCAAAAAGCAGTTAAGAAAAGGTTCGAATGCCCGAATATATACCATCAAAAGCGGGAGCAGAGCTGTTCGACTGCAAGTAGGTGTTAATGTCCAGCCATAATTACTCACAAACGGGTAAGAAAAGGTAGTATTGCCAGACCATACATGATCAAAACAGGGAGCTGAGGTGGTTCAGCTGCAAGGTGTGAATGTCTGACTATAGTTTGTAAAAAGCGGGTAAGACAAGGTGCGAATGCCCGACAATGTATGATCAAAAGAGGGAGTGGAGGTCTTCGGCTGCAAGGTCTGAATGTTTAACCATAATTTCTAAAAACCGGGTAAGAAAAGGCTCGAAAGCCCGACTATACACAATCAAAAGCGGGAGTGGGAGGTTTTCAGCTGCAAATCCTTCACTCAAACCAAGTGAAAACTGCTTTGTCCTTCATATTTATCAATGTCTAGATCGACTTCAACAAAGAAAAACATTGTACTTTACAGTAAAGAAAGAGCAAATCAAAAGTTTTAGGAATCCGAGAATAAGCTTATTTTCATGAGTTCTGCACGATTATTGATTTTACTATAAATGAATGCCTTCACTCAAACTATGTTAAAACTGCTTTGTCCTTCATATTTATCAATGTCTAGATTGACTTCAACAAAGAACAACACTGGATTTTGCAGTAGAAGAAAGAGCAACACTGAAGGATCAGTAATCCGAGAATAAGCTTATTTTCATACGTTCTGCATGATTTGGGATTTTATGTATAAAATGAATTCCTTCACTCAAACCAAGTTAAAACTGCTTTGTCCTTCATATTTATCAATGTCTAGATCGACTTCAACAAAGAACAACATTGTATTTTGCAGTAGAAGAAAAAGCAACACTGAAGGATCAGGAATCCGAGAATAAGCTTCTTTTCATACGTTCTGCATGATTTGGGATTTTATGTATAAAATGAATTCCTTCACTCAAACCAAGTGAAAACTGCTTTGTCCTTCATATTTATCAATGTCTAGATCGACTTCAACAAAGAACAACGTTGTATTTTGCAGTAGTAGAAAGAGCAAAACTTGAAGGAACAGGAATCCGAGAATAAGCTTATTTTCATACGTTCTGCATGATTTGGGATTTTATGTATAAAATGAATTCCTTTACTCAAACTATGTTAAAACTGCTTTGTCCATATTTATCAATGTCTAGCTTGACTTCAACAAAGAACAACATTGTATTTTGCAGTAGAAGAAATAGCAACACTGAAGGATCAGGAATCCGAAAACACGCTTATTTTCATACGTTCTGCTTGATTTGGGATTTTGCTATAAAATTAATTCCTTCACTCAAACAAAGTTGAAACTGCTTTGTCCTTCATATTTATCAATGTCTATATCGATTTCAACAAAGAACAAGGCTGTATTTTGCAGTAGTAGAAAGAGTAACACTTGAAGGAACAGGAATCCGAGAATAAGCTTATTTTCATACGTTCTGCATGATTTGGGATTTTATGTATAAAATGAATTCCTTTACTCAAACTATGTTAAAACTGCTTTGTCCTTCATATTTATCAATGTCTAGATTGACTTCAACAAAGAACAACATTGTATTTTGCAGTAGAAGAAATAGCAACACTGAAGATCAGGAATCCGAAAACACGCTTATTTTCATACGTTCTGCTTGATTTGGGATTTTGCTATAAAATTAATTCCTTCACTCAAACAAAGTGGAAACTGCTTTGTCCTTCATATTTATCAATGTCTATATCGATTTCAACAAAGAACAAGGCTGTATTTTGCAGTATAGGAAAAAGCAACACTGGAGGATCAGGAATCCGAGAATAAGCTTACTTTCATGAGTCCTGCACGATTTCGGATTTTCCTATAAAATGAATTGCTTTGCTCAAACCAAGTTAAAATTGCTTTGTCCTTCATAGTTATCCATGTCTAAAATGTATCAAGCATAAAGTTCCTCATATTACCCTGAATGAGAAAGAAGCATCCCTTTGGTTGAGCAATACGTTCCTTTTGCGGAGTTATGCATGATTTCGGATTTTGCTATAAAATTCATTCCTTCACACCTTTTTTTTTCACCGTATTTTATAGATTATGGTTGGAAATTTCAACCACTCTAATCCGAAGACCTCTCGTCCCGCTTTTGTTAATATATTTGAACTTTAGTTGGATATTCACCCCTTTTTGCAGCTAAACCACCTCCGCTCCCTGTTTTGATCTTGTATGGTCTGGCAATACTACATTTTCTTACCCGTTTGTGAGTAATTATGGCTGGATATTCACACCTACTTGCAGCTGAACACAATCTCTCTCGCTTTTAATTATGTTTGGATATTCGAACCTTTTCTTTACTGCTTTTTGCCTACTTTGGTCGGACGTTCACACCTTCTTGCAGCCGAACACCTCCGCTTCCGCTTTTGATGGTATATATTCGGGCATTCGAACCTTTTCTTACCAGCGTTTTACAAACGATGGTTGGACTTTCACACCTTCTTGTAGCCGAACAACTCCGCTCCCGCTATTGATTGTGTACAGTCGGGTATTTTAACCTTTTCTTACCCGCTTTTTACCAACTATGGTCGGACATTCACACCGTCTTACAGCGGAACATCTCCGCTCCCGCTTTTGATGGTGTATAGTCAGGCATTTGAACCTTTTCTTACCCGCTTTTTAGAAACTATGGTCGGACATTCAAACCTTCTTGTAGCCGAAAACCCCTGCTCCCTCTTTTGATTATACATTGTCGGGCATTCGCACCTTATCTTACCCGCTTTTTACAAACTATAGTCAGACATTCACACCTTGCAGCTGAACCACCTCAGCTCCCTGTTTTGATCATGTATGGTCTGGCAATACTACCTTTTCTTACCCCTTTGTGAGTAATTATGGCTGGACATTCACACCTACTTGCAGTCGAACAGCTCTGCTCCCGCTTTTGATTATGTTTGGTTGGATATTCGAACCTTTTCTTAACTGCTTTTTACAAACTTTGGTTGGACGTTCACACCTTCTTGCAGCCGAACACTTCCGCTTCCGCTTTTGATGGTATATATTCGGGCATTCGAACCTTTTCTTACCAGCTTTTTACAAACCGTGGTCGGACTTTCACACCTTCTTGTAGCCAAACAACTCCGCTCCCCATATTGATTGTGTACAGTCGGGTATTTTAACCTTTTCTTACCCGCTTTTTACCAACTATGATCGGACATTCACACCGTCTTACAGCGGAACACCTCCGCTCCCGCTTTTGATGGTGTATAGTCAGGCCTTTGAACCTTTTCTTACCCGCTTTTTACAAACTATGGTCGGACATTCAAACCTTCTTGTAGCCAAAAACCTCCGCTCCCTCTTTTGATCATACATTGTCGGGCATTCGCACCTTTTCTTACCCGTTTTTTACAAACCATGGTCGGACTTTCACACATTCTTGTAGCCAAACAACTCCGCTCCCGCTATTGATTGTGTACAGTCGGGTATTTTAACCTTTTCTTACCCACTTTTTACCAACTATGGTCGGACATTCACACCTTCTTACAGCGGAACACCTCCGCTCCCTCTTTTGATGGTGTATGTTTGGGCATTCGAACCTTTTCTTACCCGCTTTTTACAAACTATGCTCGGACATTCAAACCTTCTTGTAGCCGAACACATCCACTCCTTCTTTTAATGATGTATGGTTGGGCATTCAAACCTACTTTTTACCCGCTTTTCATTAATTTTGGGTGGATATTCACACCTTGTCACAGCCAAACACCTCCGCTCCCTGTTTTGATCATGTATGGTTGGACATTCGCACCTTTTCTCACCCGCTTTTTGCCAACTATGGTCGGCTGTTCACAGCTTCCTCTCCACCATACTTGTATGGTGGGATATTCACACCCACTTGCATCCGAAGACCTTTTGTTGATATTTAGTTGGTCATTCGCAGCTTATCCGCTTTTGGCAAACTATGGCCTTCATTCAGCCAAACACCTCCGCTCCCTGTTTTGATCATGTATGGTTGGACATTCGCACCTTTTCTCACCCGCTTTTTGCCAACTATGGTCGGCTGTTCACAGCTTCCTCTCCACCATACTTGTATGGTGGGATATTCACAACCACTTGCATCCGAAGACCTTTTGTTGATATTTAGTCGGTCATTCGCAGCTTACCCGCTTTTGGCAAACTATGGCCTTCATTCAGCCAAACACCTCTGATCTCGCTTTTGATGATGTAAGGTTGGGCATTCAGACCTTGCTTCATCTGCTTTTCACCAAATATAGTAGGACATTCACACCTTCTTGCAGCCGAACACTTCCGCTCCACCTTTTAGTGTTCTATCACACCTTTTTTTTCACCGCATTTTATAGATTATGGTTGGAAATTCTCAACCACTCTCATCCGAAGACCTCTCCTCCCGCTTTTGTTAATATATTTGAACTTTAGTCGGACATTCACACCTTCTTGCAGCTGAACCACCTCCGCTCCATGTTTTGATCATGTATGGTATGGCAATACTACCTTTTCTTACCCGTTTGTTAGTAATTATGGCTGGACATTCACAACTACTTGCAGCCGAACACCACCTCTCCCACTTTTGATGATGTATGGACCGGCATTCTTACCTTTTCTAACACATTATTCAGCAATTATGGTCGGAGATTCACACTTACTCACAGCCGAACAACTCCGCTCCCGCATTTGATGGTGTATAGTCGGGCATTCTCACCATTTCTCATCAGATTTTTGCAAATTATGATCTGACATTCACACCTGCTTTTGATAATGTATGGTTGGGCATTCGCACCTTTTCTTACCCATTTTTCAGTAATTATGGGTGGAAATTCACACCTTCTTGCAGCTGAACACCTCCTCTCTCGCTATTGATTGTGTACAGTCGGGTATTTTAACCTTTTCTTACCCGCTTTTTACCAAATATGGTCGGACATTCACACCGTCTTAAAGCGGAACACCTCTGCTCCCGCTTTTGATGGTGTATAGTCAGGCGCTTGAACCTTTTCTTACCCGCTTTTTACAAACTATGGTCGGACATTCAAACCTTCTTGTAGCCGAAAACCTCCGCTCCCTCTTTTGATTATACATTGTTGGGCATTCGCACCTTATTTACAAACTATAGTCAGACATTCACACCTTGCAGCTGAGCCACCTCAGCTCCCTGTTTTGATAGTGTATGTTCGGGCATTCGAACCTATTCTTACCCCCTTTTTACAAACTATGCTACTAACACCTACTCACAGCCGAACAACTCCGCTCCCGCATTTGATGATGTCTTGTCCGGCATTCTAGTCTCTTCTAACACATTTTTCAGCAATTATGGTCGGACATTCACACCTACTCACAGCCGAACACTTCCGCTCCCGCATTTGATGGTGTATAGCCGGGCATTCTCACCCTTTCTCATCAGCTTTTTGCAAATTATGATCTGACATTCACACCTACTTGCAGTCGAACAGCTCTGCTCCCGCTTTTGATTATGTTTGGTTGGATATTCGAACCTTTTCTTAACTGCTTTTTACAAACTTTGGTCGGACGTTCACACCTTCTTGCAGCCGAACACATCCACTTCCACTTTTGATGGTATATATTCGGGCATTCGAACCTTTTCTTACCCGCTTTTTACAAACCGTGGTCGGACTTTCACACCTTCTTGTAGCCAAACAACTCCGCTCCCGCTATTGATTGTGTACAGTCGGGTATTTTAACCTTTTCTTACCCGCTTTTTACCAACTATGGTCGGACATTCAAACCTTCTTGTAGCCGAAAACCTCTGCTCCCTCTTTTGATCATACATTGTCGGGCATTCGCACCTCTTCTTACCCGTTTTTTACAAACCATGGTCGGACTGTCACACATTCTTGTAGCCAAACACATCCGCTCCCGCTATTGATTGTGTACAGTCGGGTATTTTAACCTTTTCTTACCCGTTTTTTACCAACTATGGTCGGACATTCACACCTTCTTACAGCGGAACACCTCCGCTCCCTCTTTTGATGATGTATGTTTGGGCATTCGAACCTTTTCTTACCTGCTTTTTACAAACTATGGTCAGACATTCAACCCTTCTTGGAGCCGAACACATCCACTCCTGCTTTTGATTATGTATAGTTGGGCATTCGCACCTTTTCTTACCCATTTTTCAGTAATTATGGGTTTACATTCACACCTTCTTGCAGCCGAACACCTCCGCTCCCTCTTTTGATCATACATTTTCGGGCATTCGCACCTTTTCTTACCCGCTTTTTACAAACCATGGTCGGACTTTCACACCTTTTAGTAGCCGAACAACTCCGCACCCGCTACTGATTGTGTACAGTCGGGTATTTTAACCTTTTCTTACCCGTTTTTTACCAACTATGGTCGGACATTCACACCTTCTTACAGCGGAACACCTCCGCTCCCTCCTTTGATGGTGTATGTTCGGGCATTCGAACCTTGTCTTACCCGCTTTTTACAAACTATGGTCAGACGTTCAAACCTTCTTGTAGCCGAACATATCCACTCCTGCTTTTGATGATGTATGGTTGGGCATTCGAACCTACTTGTTGCCCGCTTTTCATTAATTATGGGTGGACATTCACATCTTGTCTCAGCCAAACACCTCCGCTCCCTGTTTTGATCATGTATGGTTTGACATTCGCACCTTTGCTTACCCTCTTATTATACTGATTGCTCAAGATTAAGTTGTTCTTTCTCAAACTACAAATTTTTTTTAATTGTTGAAACTTGATTTGAAGTGGATAAATAAGGAAGACAAACAGTTTTAAGTCAGGCTGATAGCAATTAATTTTATAGCAAAATCTGTATTTCGTCATTTGTCGAGAGATGCTTATTGCTGAAGAAGTTCTTTCTCATTCTACAAAGTACAACGTTGTTTATCATTGAAACTTGATTAGACATGAATAAATATGAAGGACAAAGCAGTCTTAACTTGGTTTGAGTTAAGGAATTCGTTTTATAGGAGAATCCGAATTCGTGCATAACTCGTAAAATAGAGCTTATTTTCGGATTCCTGAAGAATGAGTCTGGTTCTTTTTCATAATACAAAGTTTGTTGTTTATTGTTGAAACTTCATCAGACCGTTAGATATAGTCGGACTCACCTCGACGCACGGCTTGGGATCCGGAACCAGTACTCTTGAGAGGGGTTGGACTCTCTTCCACTCTGGAGTTGCCCGTGGTGAGAGGCGCAGAGCAGGTGCTTATTGCCCCCCGGCTGTGTGCCAGTACATTGGGGTTTACCCCAGTGAACGAGAGGGTAGCCTCCCTCCGCCTTTGGGTGGGGGGACGAGTCCTGACTGTTGTTTGTGCCTATGTGCCAAACAGCAGTTCAGAGTACCTACCCTTTTTGGAGTCTCTGGGGGAGGCACTGGAGAATGCTCCTACCGGAGACTCCCTCATTCTGCTGGGGGACTTCAATGCTCACGTGGGCAATGACAGTGAGACCTGGAGGGGTGTGATTGGGAGGAACGGCCCCCCCGATCTGAATCAGAGTGGTGTTATGTTGTTGGACTTCTGTGCCAGTCATAGACTGTCCATAACGGCAGGATCCTGGAGGGTGCATGGGAGTTCGCCCAACCAGTCTACATGTGTTTTGTGGACTTGGAGAAAGCGTTCGACCGTGTCCCTCGTGGAGTCCTGTGGGGGGTGCTCCGGGAATATGGAGTGCCGGACCCCTTGATAGGGGCCGTTCGGTCTCTGTATGACCGGTGCCAGAGTTTGGTCCGCATTGCCGGCAGTAAGTCGGATACGTTTCCGGTGAGAGTTGGACTCCGTCAGGGCTGCCCTTTGTCACCGATTCTGTTCCTAACTTTTATGGACAGAATTTCTAGGCGGAGCCAGGGCGTTGAGGATGTCCCATTTGGCGACCTCAGAATCGGGTCTCTGCTTTTTGCAGATGATGTGGTTCTGTTAGCGTCGTCAGGCCGTGACCTTCAGCTCTCACTGGAGTGATTCGCAGCCGAGTGTGAAGCGGCTGGGATGAGAATCAGCACCTCCAAATCCGAAACTATGGTTCTCAGCCGGAAAAGGGTGGAATGCTCTCTCCGGGTCGGGAATGAGATCCTTCCCCAAGAGGAGGAGTTCAAGTATCTCGGGGTCTTGTTCATGAGTGACGGACGAATGGAGCGGGAGATTGACGGGCGGATTGGTGCGGCGCCTGCAGTGTTGCAGGCTCTGCACCGACCCGTCGTTGTGAAGAGGGAGCTGAGCCAGAAGGCGAAGCTCTCTACTTACTGGTCAATCTACGTTCCCATCCTCACCTATGGTCACGAGTTGTGGGTAGTGACCGAAAGAACAAGATCGCGAATACAAGCGGCCGAAATGGGTTTCCTCCGCAGGGTGTCTGGGCTCTCCCTTAGAGATAGGGTGAGAAGCTCAGTCATCCGGGAGGGGCTCGGAGTAGAACCGCTGCTCCTCCGCATTGAGAGGAGTCAGATGAGGTGGCTCGGGCATCTGGTTAGGATGCCCCCTGGGCGCCTCCCTGGGGAGGTGTTCCGGGCACGTCCCACTGGGAGGAGACCCAGGACACGTTGGAGAGACTATGTCTCTCGGCTGGCCTGGGAACGCCTCGGGGTCCCCCCGGAAGAGCTGGAGGAAGTGGCCGGGGACAGAGACGTCTGGTTTTCTCTGCTCAAGCTGCTGCCCCCGCGACCCGACCCCCGGATAAGCGGCAGATGATGGATGGATGGATGGATATATCCTCCACCAACCAGACTTACAACCCCCGACTAGGGTAGCAGAATTTCTAAGCAGCTGTACCCCAAAACTACTATCAAAAATATATAAATTATTGTCTAAGATAGATGACACAATGTCTCTTCCATCCTCAAAATGGGAGGCAGATTTATCCATCAGTTCTGGTCATAGCTTCTAACCACAAATATGTTTGAACACCTTCATAAAGACTCGAAATCCTAATTTACAGCTCATACAATACAAAATCCTTCATAGAACACACTATACAGGACAAAGGATGTTCAGGATGGGTCTAACACACTCAAACATCTGCTCACATTGCACAGATAACACACCTGATGATTATGCACACGCTTTGTGGTTTTCTGCGCCTGTCCAGAAGTTCTGGCTTGAAGTCTGTGAGGACCTATCAACATGGCTAAAGTGTAGCATCCCTGCATGCCCCACACTGTGCATACTGGGTGACTTAGACAACATCAACATGGAAATTAACTCAGCACACATGGTTGTCACAGTGTTATGTATCGCAAAGAAAACTATTCTCATGAACTGGAAAGCGAAGAACAATCTGTGTATTAACCAGTTTAGAAATTTTCTTTTAGATTATATTAGCATGGAAACAATGTCTGCCTCCTCAAAACATCAATTGGCTGAATTTCATTCTCTCTGGTCCCCTCTGATTAGTTTTATCACATAGTGGTGGTGGTGGGTTGCTGGGTGATGGTGGGTCTCAGGCCCGGGCTGCTGCGACTGGTGTGACCGGGTGGTTTGTTTGTTTGTTTTTTGATGTTGTTTGTTTGTTTTTTGTAGAGGTCCTCCTGGGTGGGGTTAGGTTGAGTGGGGTGGGGCGGGATGGGTACCTTCTGGGGGTCCAGTAGCTCCCGGAATATGGTCGCTGCAGGCCCCGAGCCTGGTGGACATCAGGCCCTCCTGCCCATTGTTGGCTCCCAGGTAGCGGGGATGCCTATTGCAGCCAGTCCCTGGCTGCCCTCTCTGGGGGAGAGTAGCTCCCCCGGTATATATCCCCATACCCCTCTCCCTTCTGGCTCCTGTACACAGCACACACTCACACATGAAGGGTTTTGGGGGCGTGTGTGTTCGGTGGGGTGTAGTGGATTACACTGAGTGGCATCTGGTGGGCGGGGCTCTTTGGGTATGTAGTTCTAGTTCTACAAGTTTGGCTGCCCCTCAATTTTAATTGCTCACTATTAGAAAATATTGAAGAGCCAGAAGGGTGAGGGGAGGGGTCTTCTTCGCACACCCCTGCTTCCTGGTGTCTGCTCGGGGCAGGAGGGGCCAGGAGGATTAATTAATTGTTCTGCTGGTTCGGGGTCTGTGGTGGCTGGGGGGTTGCTGGCCTCCTGGTGTGCCCGCTGCACTACACCCCAGCAGAGTCGAGGGAGGTAGGATGTGTGGATGTGTGGATGTATGGGACGTGAAAGTGTGTGTGGTAATGATTGGGCCTGGATCTGGGACTTGCTGTCGCCTGGCCTGCCTGTGTTTCTCCCGATGGGGCATCAGTGTTGCCTCTCCCCACTGCTCGCGACTTCACCCACCTGTGGGCACGTCTTGACTCCCAGGGCACTTGGCCAGGGGCGCTGGGGCAGGCGCTGACCCACTTTGTGGCTGTCTGGGGCGCTTGGCCCTCCTGGGTATTGGGTGGGGCCTCTGCCGGGGGGTTTGGGGGCGCTCGGGCTCCTGGGGCCCAGGTCCAGTGCACGGCCCATGTCTGGGCGGCTGGGGCCTGGCGGGGTCGGTGGGCTGTTACCCCTGGTTCCCGGAGTGCCTCTGCCCTATGCTTATGGGGGCTCTTTCCGGGGGCTTCCTCTGCAGTCTTCTGGGTGGATGCGTGGTTGCCCCTGCAGTGGGCTTCCTGGGTTCTGTGCTCTGTGGGGGCTGCTGGTGGCCTGGGTCTTGTGGCCCTCTCTGCCTGCTTCTGATTGCTTGGGGGGGGGGCTGTGGATTGTGGCCCTGTACGCTTATACACTCATAACTAAGCACGGTTATCATGTAGGTCCTGTGCCATGGGTGTTGCATGTTCTCACACACACACACACACATTCATTAGTCCAGTAGCATGGTCACTAAGCAGTTGATGTATTATCATGTCGTCTCAGGTCATCTATATCCACAGCTGTGTTGTATGCGATTGCCGCTTCTTGTGCTTGTTTTTGTTTGTTTGTGTGTTTGTTTTTTCTCTGCTTGTCTGCTTTCAGGTGCTCCTGGTGGCGCTAAGGCTGGATTCCCCTCATAGGCCATGGATTGTTGTCTGTTTTGTTTTTTACAGGTGTAGCAGCTGGTTGTCTGGTTTTTGTTTCTATTTTTTTTCTGTTTCCTCTTCTTTCCTCTTCTTCTTTCCTTGTCCCCCGGTCCGGTTCAGTTCAGTTCATGTCATATATTGTAAACAGAAATAAATAAATGGGCATTAAGGGGAGCTTTACATTTATAAAACTTCCCTTGGCAAAACAAATCTGTTTGGCATCAAAGGTATTCAGACTACAATTCTTCTGACATAATGCTGAACAGGAAGAGGGGAAAAAAAAGTAAAGAAGACAGTTCTGCCGAAAGCCAGGGATAGACCTGTTCTAAGTTCTATACTTTTTAAAAGGGGCGTGTTTATCAACTATGGAATTAGAAGATTTACAAAAATGGTCAAGTGCTAGATCTTCATCTGGGATTTTAACAATGTCATATAACTATTCAACAGATCAGTTAAAAAAAAGCCTGCTCATGGAGATGTTTCAGGATCTGGATACCAAGCGTGGACCTAATGTTTTCATTTTTGCAATTCTGATACAGGCTATTGAGCAGTGATAACTAACACCAAGTTCAGATACTGCGGATTTTCTACCTTTGATATGTTAAGATTGAGCCAATCAGGGACAACCTTGAAGGATCTCTTTGGTTTTGTAGGATCAGTAATTACCTGAGAAAGGTTGATATTGGTACACACCTTTTTTAAATGATCAGAGGCAGAGTTCAACTTGTTTAAATTAAAATTGCCACACAGAGATTGGGTTTAGGCCACATGCACACAGAATGACATCAACAAATATAAGAAATATTAAACATTTACACATAGATTTTTGAATACATGTAGAGGAATGATACTTTGAAATGTGCTCATTGCGGAGTTATGATCAGTTGAGTAATGAAGGTTGAACTATTCTAGGAAAGAGGTTCTATTCCCAGCATCATGATGGACACTCCTGATATAGAAGGTTTCGCTAACGCATTGGAATTGTTTTACTATTTTCATATGCATGTGCAATGAAGAATTGCTTGCTGCTGATAAATGCAAAGAAGAACAGCTTACACATAGATGCTCACATATAGGCTGCTGAATGCAATGAAGACCTGCTTATCAAGTAAAGTTCAATGTCAATGTGTAATATTCAATTAGGATTTGCAAAACAGTGAAGTTAAACAATGAATGGGTCCATAGTCGGTATGAGAAGACTACAGGAATATTTACCTGGGTGTACGTTCAAACAGAGATGAGAAAATTGCGATAAATAATTGTTTGTTTGTTTGTTAGTATGTATAGGAATGTTATGTGTATAAACTGTGTTGAGTTATAGTTACTCAGTAGTCTCAGTGAAACAACCGACGGGGGAAGCCTTGCGGTGACAACAAAAGCAGTGTTTTACTGATCAGTCAAGTTGCTCCAGTGTACTCCATACAAACTGGTTGGCTACTGAAGGGATAGAAAATGGGGAATACTTGTTTTAAAGCAAACAAGGAATTAGATGGGAAAAATACATGTTTTAACGGGACCCAGACAATATTAAATACTCAGACAGATGGGAGAAGAAGTGTAGTTTTGTAGGAAATCACAAAATTATTACATAGAATTCGTGAAATCAATTGAAGAATGCCTTTCTGAAGAGCTGTTTACCACAGATGAGCAGCTTTGCGACCAAGCACATTGTAGATCGCTTTACTGCCAAAATGATCTAATTTAATGGATTGGTTTAGACATGCATAACAGCATTTTAAGAACAAAGAGAGAAACAAAAAGGGACAACGCTTCATGGTGGAAGGGGATGTATAAATAACTGTGTATATGATGAAGGGGGTGGCAACACCCATTCCGAAATCCCGCCATTCCGACATCCCGCTATTCCGACATCCCACCATTCCGACATACCACCATTCCGACATACCACCATTCCGACATGCAAACGTCCCACCATTCCGACATCCCACCATTGCGACATCCCGCTATTCTGACGTTCAAATGTCCCACCATTCCGACAAGGCTTTCCGTATAAGGAAATGTGTGTTACTCAACAGGTGAGTCCCTTCTTTCTGTTCATGCAATTTATATGTTTAACACATGTTTATAGACAAGCGTTATTAAAAACACAAAGTCTCGGCAACTGGAGGAGGAGAAGCAGTCCGCGGTGGTTTTCAATGACACACTCCAATGCCACTTGTTTCAACTTCCGAAAATTTAATCCAGGAAAAAAAGGCTTACAAACATGGACCAAAACGGCTCCATAACACGCACAAGAATCCAAAAGAAACGAAAGTTAACTAAAAGAAAGCAAATAAACAGTATGAAGTGGTCAAAATTGGTTTTACGCATGCCTATGTGCGTCTGGCACATGCGTCTTCGGGCTCTCCCACGTTGGTTTGTGGATGAAAGCTATATGTTCAGCTGTAATGTCATGTAAAAACAATCTCTACATGAAATTTACTCCCAGGTGTGACCAGTTAGGTCCTTAAGATATCAACAGGCTGTATAAAGCTACAACCGTTGCGGCTGTGTGTTTGTGCCAAATGCGCAAAGCCCATCCGCGCTTCCCAAAATTGGAGTGAGTACTCATAAATCACGTGAATAACATGAATAAACGTTTTTACTGAATTTTGTTGTGTTTTATACGTTCTATGCTGTCATTTCTCTCTTCTCCTATTGGCAAGGCAAGGCAGAGTGCTCGCAACTGTGTCCTGTGCAGTAGCCGTGATATCTGTAATTGCAATTATTACTTTTGCATATGATGACAGCGTGCAAAAGACGCATGGGCTCTGTGGAGTGCTCCGCTCCAGCTGGCTGCTGTGACACCTCACTGACACTGTATTTCTGCTTAATCAGTTTCAGTCTCGCCAGAGTTACATTAATATCTGTATTTTTATATTTGAAATTCAGGGGATTTTGATAATAGATTATTAAAGTTTGTTTGCGAGGCTGTGGCCTCTGCATGTGCAAAGCTTGTGCGCCAAACTTTAGGGCATATTTGCGCCGGCATATCATTAGTGCAAAATGTTTTGGGTAAAAAATATGCTATTAAAAGGAACTGTCGGAATGGCGATATGTTAAAAAAAACAAAAAACATACCGCCATTCCGACCATAGGAGGAAAAAAGTGTCGGAATGGTGGGACGTTTGATAAAAAATTAAGTGTCGCCATTCCGACAATTGGAGACCCATGTCGGAATGGCGAGATGTCGGAATGGCAGCATGTAACCATGATGAAGGAGAGACCATTTGAGCAGCACAGCCATTTCGCAGCACAGGGACAGCAATCCAAGTTACAGGATCTCCCACGTGGTATCACCTGTCACATTGTGTCAAGGCATCAAAAGAAGAAAAAATCACCAAACTCAAGGACAAAAAGACAAAGTCTCCGGTGAACGAAGACAGAGGACTGACAAACCAGAAATACAAAAGGATTCTCGATATCAAGATCCAGAAGAAGAGGCTAACAATGCCACGAACACTTACGATGCTGGGAATGATGCCAGCAATGAACAGAGAAGAAGATTCAGTGTCATCAATCTGCATTACGTGCCTCTAATGAGGGGGTGAATATAGAATCCTCAACGATTACAACGTCTCTGGGAACTGTGACAACAACAAGGTTTAAACCGCATAAAATGCGGTGAAAAAAAAGGTGTGATAGAACACTAAAAGGTGGAGCGGAAGTGTTCGGCTGCAAGAAGGTGTGAATGTCCGACTATATTTGGTGAAAAGCAGGTGAAGCAAGGTCTGAATGCCCAACCTTACATCATCAAAAGCGAGATCAGAGGTGTTTGGCTGAATGAAGGCCATAGTTTGCCAAAAGCGGGTAAGCTGCGAATGACCAACTAAATATCAACAAAAGGTCTTCGGATGCAAGTGGGTGTGAATATCCCACCATACAAGTATGGTGGAGAGGAAGCTGTGAACAGCCGACCATAGTTGGCAAAAAGCGGGTGAGAAAAGGTGCGAATGTCCAACCATACATGATCAAAACAGGGAGCGGAGGTGTTTGGCTGTGACAAGGTGTGAATGTCCACCCAAAATTAATGAAAAGCGGGCAACAAGTAGGTTTGAATGCCCAACCATACATCATCAAAAGCAGGAGTGGATGTGTTCGGCTACAAGAAGGTTTGAATGTCCGAGCATAGTTTGTAAAAAGCGGGTAAGAAAAGGTTCGAATGCCCAAACATACACCATCAAAAGAGGGAGCGGAGGTGTTCCGCTGTAAGAAGGTGTTAATGTCCGACCATAGTTGGTAAAAAACGGGTAAGAAAAGGTTAAAATACCCGACTGTACACAATCAATAGCGGGAGCGGATGTGTTTGGCTACAAGAATGTGTGACAGTCCGACCATAGTTTGTAAAAAACGGGTAAGAAAAGGTGCGAATGCCCGACAATGTATGATCAAAAGAGGGAGCGGAGGTTTTCGGCTACAAGAAGGTTTGAATGTCCGACCATAGTTTGTAAAAAGCGGGTAAGAAAAGCTTCAAATGCCTGACTATACACCATCAAAAGCGGGAGCGGAGGTGTTCGGCTACAAGAAGGTGTGAAAGTTCAACCATGGTTTGTAAAAAGCTGCTAAGAAAAGGTTCGAATGCCCGAATATATACCATCAAAAGCGGGAGCGGAGGTGTTCGGCTACAAGAAGGTGTGAAAGTTCAACCATGGTTTGTAAAAAGCAGTTAAGAAAAGGTTCGAATGCCCGAATATATACCATCAAAAGCGGGAGCAGAGCTGTTCGACTGCAAGTAGGTGTGAATGTCCAGCCATAATTACTCACAAACGGGTAAGAAAAGGTAGTATTGCCAGACCATACATGATCAAAACAGGGAGCTGAGGTGAGGTGGTTCAGCTGCAAGGTGTGAATGTCTGACTATAGTTTGTAAAAAGCGGGTAAGACAAGGTGCGAATGCCCGACAATGTATGATCAAAATAGGGAGTGGATGTCTTCGGCTGCAAGGTCTGAATGTCCAACCAAAATTTCTAAAAACCGGGTAAGAAAAGGCTTTAAAGCCCGACTATAC
Organism: Leuresthes tenuis; assembly: GCF_036924035.1. Lineage (NCBI taxonomy): Eukaryota > Metazoa > Chordata > Actinopteri > Atheriniformes > Atherinopsidae > Leuresthes > Leuresthes tenuis. Next base: position 10,383,177 of record NW_027325366.1, read on the forward strand.
ACAATCAAAAGCGGGAGCGGGAGGTTTTCAGCTGCAAATGCAGTAGAAGAAAGAGCAACACTGAAGGATCAGTAATCCGAGAATAAGCTTATTTTCATACGTTCTGCATGATTTGGGATTTTATGTATAAAATGAATTCCTTTACTCAAACTATGTTAAAACTGCTTTGTCCTTCATATTTATCAATGTCTAGATTGACTTCAACAAAGAACAACATTGTATTTTGGAGTAGAAGAAATAGCAACACTGAAGGATCAGGAATCCGAAAACAAGCTTGTTTTCATACGTTCTGCTTGATTTGGGATTTTATGTATAAAATGAATTCCTTTACTCAAACTATGTTAAAACTGCTTTGTCCTTCATATTTATCAATGTCTAGATTGACTTCAACAAAGAACAACATTGTATTTTGCAGTAGAAGAAATAGCAACACTGAAGGATCAGGAATCCGAAAACACGCTTATTTTCATACGTTCTGCTTGATTTGGGATTTTGCTATAAAATTAATTCCTTCACTCAAACAAAGTGGAAACTGCTTTGTCCTTCATATTTATCAATGTCTATATCGATTTCAACAAAGAACAAGGCTGTATTTTGCAGTATAGGAAAGAGCAACACTGGAAGATCAGGAATCCGAGAATAAGCTTACTTTCATGAGTCCTGCACGATTTCGGATTTTCCTATAAAATGAATTGCTTTGCTCAAACCAAGTTAAAATTGCTTTGTCCTTCATAGTTATCCATGTCTAAAATGTATCAAGCATAAAGTTCCTCATATTACCCTGAATGAGAAAGAAGCATCCCTTTGGTTGAGCAATACGTTCCTTTTGCGGAGTTATGCATGATTTCGGATTTTGCTATAAAATTCATTCCTTCACACCTTTTTTTTTCACCGCATTTTATAGATTATGGTTGGAAATTTCAACCACTCTAATCCGAAGACCTCTCCTCCCGCTTTTGTTAATATATTTGAACTTTAGTTGGACATTCACCCCTTTTTGCAGCTAAACCACCTCCGCTCCCTGTTTTGATCTTGTATGGTCTGGCAATACTACATTTTCTTACCCGTTTGTGAGTAATTATGGCTGGATATTCACACCTACTTGCAGCTGAACACAATCTCTCTCGCTTTTAATTATGTTTGGATATTCGAACCTTTTCTTTACTGCTTTTTGCCTACTTTGGTCGGACGTTCACACCTTCTTGCAGCCGAACACCTCCGCTTCCGCTTTTGATGGTATATATTCGGGCATTCGAACCTTTTCTTACGAGCTTTTTACAAACGATGGTTGGACTTTCACACCTTCTTGTAGCCGAACAACTCCGCTCCCGCTATTGATTGTGTACAGTCGGGTATTTTAACCTTTTCTTACCCGCTTTTTACCAACTATGGTCGGACATTCACACCGTCTTACAGCGGAACATCTCCGCTCCCGCTTTTGATGGTGTATAGTCAGGCATTTGAACCTTTTCTTACCCGCTTTTTAGAAACTATGGTCGGACATTCAAACCTTCTTGTAGCCGAAAACCTCTGCTCCCTCTTTTGAATATACATTGTCGGGCATTCGCACCTTATCTTACCCGCTTTTTACAAACTATAGTCAGACATTCACACCTTGCAGCTGAACCACCTCAGCTCCCTGTTTTGATCATGTATGGTCTGGCAATACTACCTTTTCTTACCCGTTTGTGAGTAATTATGGCTGGACATTCACACCTACTTGCAGTCGAACAGCTCTGCTCCCGCTTTTGATTATGTTTGGTTGGATATTCGAACCTTTTCTTAACTGCTTTTTACAAACTTTGGTCGGACGTTCACACCTTCTTTCAGCCGAACACTTCCGCTTCCGCCTTTGATGGTATATATTCGGGCATTCGAACCTTTTCTTACCAGCTTTTTACAAACCATGGTTGGACTTTCACACCTTCTTGTAGCCAAACAACTCCGCTCCCCCTATTGATTGTGTACAGTCGGGTATTTTAACCTTTTCTTACCCGCTTTTTACCAACTATGGTTGGACATTCACACCGTCTTACAGCGGAACACATCCGCTCCCGCTTTTGATGGTGTATAGTCAGGCCTTTGAACCTTTTCTTACCCGCTTTTTACAAACTATGGTCGGACATTCAAACCTTCTTGTAGCCAAAAACCTCCGCTCCCTCTTTTGATCATACATTGTCGGGCATTCGCACCTTTTCTTACCCGTTTTTTACAAACCATGGTCGGACTTTCACACATTCTTGTAGCCAAACAACTCCGCTCCCGCTATTGATTGTGTACAGTCGGGTATTTTAACCTTTTCTTACCCACTTTTTACCAACTATGGTCGGACATTCACACCTTCTTACAGCGGAACACCTCCGCTCCCTCTTTTGATGGTGTATGTTTGGGCATTCGAACCTTTTCTTACCCGCTTTTTACAAACTATGCTCGGACATTCAAACCTTCTTGTAGCCGAACACATCCACTCCTTCTTTTAATTATGTATGCTTGGGCATTCAAACCTACTTTTTACCCGCTTTTCATTAATTTTGGGTGGACATTCACACCTTGTCAAAGCCAAACACCTCCGCTCCCTGTTTTGATCATGTATGGTTGGACATTCGCACCTTTTCTCACCCGCTTTTTGCAAACTATGGTCGGCTGTTCACAGCTTCCTCTCCACCATACTTGTACGGTGGGATGTTCACACCCAGTTGCATCCGAAGACCTCCGCCCCCACTTTTGTTGATATTTAGTTGGTCATTCGCAGCTTACCCGCTTTTGGCAAACTATGGCCTTCTTGCAGCCAAACACCTCTGATCTCGCTTTTGATAATGTAAGGTTGGGCATTAAGACCTTGCTTCACCTGCTTTTCATCAAATATAGTAGGACATTCACACCTTCTTGCAGCCGAATACTTCCGCTCCACCTTTTAGTGTTCTATCACACCTTTTTTTCACCGAATTTTATAGATTATGGTTGGAAATTCTCAACCACTCTCATCCGAAGACCTCTCCTCCCGCTTTTGTTAATATATTTGAACTTTAGTCGGACATTCACACCTTCTTGCAGCTGAACCACCTCCGCTCCCTGTTTTGATCATGTATGGTCTGGCAATACTACCTTTTCTTACCCGTTTGTGAGTAATTATGGCTGGACATTCACACTTACTTGCAGCCGAACACCACCTCTCTCGCTTTTGATGATGTATGGACCGGCATTCTTACCTTTTCTAACACATTTTTCAGAAATTACGGTCGGAGATTCACACCTACTCACAGCCGAACATCTCCGCTCCCGCATTTGATGGTGTGCAGTCGGACATTCTCACCCTTTCTCATCAGCTTTTTGCAAATTATGATCTGACATTCACACCTACTTGCAGTCGAAAAGCTATGCTCCCGCTTTTGATTATGTTTGGTTGGATATTCAAACCTTTTCTTAACTGCTTTTTACAAACTTTGGTTGGACGTTCACACCTTCTTGTAGCCGAACACATCCACTCCTGCTTTTGATGATGTATGGTTGGGCATTCGCACCTTTTTTTTACCCATTTGTCAGGAATAATTGGTGGACATTCACACCTTCTTGCAGCTGAACACCTCCTCTCCCACTTATGATCATGTGCGGTTTGATTTTCGAAAATTTTCTTTCATGTTTTCTAGCAATTATTGATGGACATTTAGACCTTCTTGCAGCTGAACACCTCCGCTCCTGCTTTTGATCATACCTTGTCAGGCATTCGCACCATGTCTTACCCGCTTTTTACAAACTTTAGTCGAACATTTACACCTTTTGGCAGCCGAACACCACCGCTCTCGCTTTTGATGATGTATGGTCCGGCATTCTTTCCTTTTCTAACACATTTTTTAGCAATTATGGTCGGACATTCACACCTACTCAGAGCCGAACACCTCCGCTCCCGCATTTGATGGTGTATAGTCGGGCATTTTCACCCTTTCGCATCAGCTTTTTGCAAATTATGATCTGATATTCACACCTGCTTTTGATAATGTATGGTTGGGCATTCGCACCTTTTTTTACCCATTTTTCAGGAATTATGGGTGGACATTCACACCTTCTTGCAGCTGAACACCTCCTCTCCTTCTTATGATCATGTGCGGATGATATTCGAAAATTTTCTTTCATGTTTTAAAGCAATTATTGATGGACACTCAGACCTTCTTGCAGCTGAACCACTCTGCTCCCGCTTTTGATGGTGTATAGTCGGGCTTTCGAGCCTTTCCTTCCCGGTTTTTACAAATTATGGTTGGACATTCAGACCTTCTTGCAGCCGAACACCTCCGCTCCCTCTTTTGATCATACATTGTCGGGCATTCGAACCTTTTCTTACCAGCTTTTTACAAACCATGGTTGGACTTTCACACCTTCTTGTAGCCGAACAACTCCGCTCCCGCTATTGATTGTGTACAGTCGGGTATTTTAACCTTTTCTTACCCGCTTTTTACCAACTATGGTCGGACATTCAAACCTTCTTGTAGCCGAAAACCTCTGCTCCCTCTTTTGATTATACATTGTCGGGCATTCGCACCTTATCTTACCCGCTTTTTACAAACTGTAGTCAGACATTCACACCTTGGTGCTGAACCACCTCAGCTCCCTGTTTTGATCATGTATGGTCTGGCAATACTACCTTTTCTTACCCGTTTGTGAGTAATTATGGCTGGACATTCACACCTACTTGCATTCGAACAGCTCTGCTCCCGCTTTTGATTATGTTTGGTTGGATATTCGAACCTTTTCTTAACTGCTTTTTACAAACTTTGGTCGGACGTTCACACCTTCTTGCAGCCGAACACCTCCGCTTCCGCCTTTGATGGTATATATTCGGGCATTCGAACCTTTTCTTAGCAGCTTTTTACAAACCATGGTTGGACTTTCACAACTTCTTGTAGCCGAACAACTCCGCTCCCGCTATTGATTGTGTACAGTTGGGTATTTTAACCTTTTCTTACCCGCTTTTTACCAACTATGGTCGGACATTCACACCGTCTTACAGCGGAACACCTCCGCTCCCGCTTTTGATGGTGTATAGTCAGGCATTTGAACCTTTTCTTACCCGCTTTTTACAAACTATGGTCGGACATTCAAACCTTCTTGTAGCCAAAAACCTCCGCTCCCTCTTTTGATCATACATTGTCGGGCATTCGCACCTTTTCTTACCCGCTTTTTACAAACCATGGTCGGACTTTCACACATTCTTGTAGCCAAACACATCCGCTCCCGCTATTGATTGTGTACAGTCGGGTATTTTAACCTTTTCTTACGCACTTTTTACCAACTATGGTCTGATATTCACACCTTCTTGCAGCCGAACACCTCCGCTTCCGCTTTTGATGGTATATATTCGGGCATTCGAACCTTTTCTTAGCAGCTTTTTTCAAACCATGGTTGGACTTTCACAACTTCTTGTAGCCGAACAACTCCGCTCCCGCTATTGATTGTGTACAGTTGGGTATTTTAACCTTTTCTTACCCGCTTTTTACCAACTATGGTCGGACATTCACACCGTCTTACAGCGGAACACCTCCGCTCCCGCTTTTGATGGTGTATAGTCAGGCATTTGAACCTTTTCTTACCCGCTTTTTACAAACTATGGTCGGACATTCAAACCTTCTTGTAGCCAAAAACCTCCGCTCCCTCTTTTGATCATACATTGTCGGGCATTCGCACCTTTTCTTACCCGTTTTTTACAAACCATGGTCGGACTTTCACACATTCTTGTAGCCAAACACATCCGCTCCCGCTATTGATTGTGTACAGTCGGGTATTTTAACCTTTTCTTACGCACTTTTTACCAACTATGGTCTGATATTCACACCTTCTTGCAGCCGAACACCTCCGCTTCCGCTTTTGATGGTATATATTCGGGCATTCGAACCTTTTCTTAGCAGCTTTTTTCAAACCATGGTTGGACTTTCACAACTTCTTGTAGCCGAACAACTCCGCTCCCGCTATTGATTGTGTACAGTTGGGTATTTTAACCTTTTCTTACCCGCTTTTTACCAACTATGGTCGGACATTCACACCGTCTTACAGCGGAACACCTCCGCTCCCGCTTTTGATGGTGTATAGTCAGGCATTTGAACCTTTTCTTACCCGCTTTTTACAAACTATGGTCAGACATTCAAACCTTCTTGTAGCCAAAAACCTCCGCTCCCTCTTTTGATCATACATTGTCGGGCATTCGCACCTTTTCTTACCCGTTTTTTACAAACCATGGTCGGACTTTCACACATTCTTGTAGCCAAACACATCCGCTCCCGCTATTGATTGTGTACAGTCGGGTATTTTAACCTTTTCTTACGCACTTTTTACCAACTATGGTCTGACATTCACACCTTCTTACAGCGGAACACCTCCGCTCCCTCTTTTGATGGTGTATGTTTGGGCATTCGAACCTTTTCTTACCCGCTTTTTACAAACTATGCTCGGACATTCAAACCTTCTTGTAGCCGAACACATCCACTCCTGCTTTTGATGATGTATGGTTGGGCATTCAAACCTACTTGTTGCCCGCTTTTCATTAATTTTGGGTGGATATTCACACCTTGTCACAGCCAAACACCTCCGCTCCCTGTTTTGATCATGTATGGTTGGACATTCGCACCTTTTCTCACCCGCTTTTTGCCAACTATGGTCGGCTGTTCACAGCTTCCTCTCCACCATACTTGTATGGTGGGATTTTCACACCCACTTGCATCCGAAGACCTTTTGTTGATATTTAGTTGGTCATTCGCAGCTTACCCGCTTTTGGCAAACTATGGCCTTCATTCAGCCAAACACCTCCGCTCCCTGTTTTGATCATGTATGGTTGGACATTCGCACCTTTTCTCACCCGCTTTTAGCCAACTATGGTCGGCTGTTCACAGCTTCCTCTCCACCATACTTGTATGGTGGGATATTCACACCCACTTGCATCCGAAGACCTTTTGTTGATATTTAGTCAGTCATTCGCAGCTTACCCGCTTTTGGCAAACTATGGCCTTCATTCAGCCAAACACCTCTGATCTCGCTTTTGATGATGTAAGGTTGGGCATTCAGACCTTGCTTCATCTGCTTTTCACCAAATATAGTAGGACATTCACACCTTCTTGCAGCCGAACACTTCCGCTCCACCTTTTAGTGTTCTATCACACCTTTTTTTTCACCGCATTTTATAGATTATGGTTGGAAATTCTCAACCACTCTCATCCGAAGACCTCTCCTCCCGCTTTTGTTAATATATTTGAACTTTAGTCGGACATTCACACCTTCTTGCAGCTGAACCACCTCCGCTCCCTGTTTTGATCATGTATGGTATGGCAATACTACCTTTTCTTACCCGTTTGTTAGTAATTATGGCTGGACATTCACACCTACTTGCAGCCGAACACCACCTCTCCCACTTTTGATGATGTATGGACCGGCATTCTTACCTTTTCTAACACATTATTCAGCAATTATGGTCGGAGATTCACACTTACTCACAGCCGAACAACTCCGCTCCCGCATTTGATGGTGTATAGTCGGGCATTCTCACCCTTTCTCATCAGCTTTTTGCAAATTATGATCTGACATTCACACCTGCTCTTGATAATGTATGGTTGGGCATTCGCACCTTTTCTTACCCATTTTTCAGTAATTATGGGTGGACATTCACACCTTCTTGCAGCTGAACACCTCCTCTCCCGCTATTGATTGTGTACAGTCGGGTATTTTAACCTTTTCTTACCCGCTTTTTACCAAATATGGTCGGACATTCACAACGTCTTAAAGCGGAACACCTCCGCTCCCGCTTTTGATGGTGTATAGTCAGGCGCTTGAACCTTTTCTTACCCGCTTTTTACAAACTATGGTCGGACATTCAAACCTTCTTGTAGCCGAAAACCTCCGCTCCCTCTTTTGATTATACATTGTTGGGCATTCGCACCTTATTTACAAACTATAGTCAGACATTCACACCTTGCAGCTGAGCCACCTCAGCTCCCTGTTTTGATAGTGTATGTTCGGGCATTCGAACCTATTCTTACCCCCTTTTTACAAACTATGCTACTAACACCTACTCACAGCCGAACAACTCCGCTCCCGCATTTGATGATGTCTTGTCCGGCATTCTAGTCTCTTCTAACACATTTTTCAGCAATTATGGTCGGACATTCACACCTAATCACAGCCGAACACTTCCGCTCACGCATTTGATGGTGTATAGCCGGGCATTCTCACCCTTTCTCATCAGCTTTTTGCAAATTATGATCTGACATTCACACCTACTTGCAGTCGAACAGCTCTGCTCCCGCCTTTGATTATGTTTGGTTGGATATTCGAACCTTTTCTTAACTGCTTTTTACAAACTTTGGTCGGACGTTCACACCTTCTTGCAGCCTTACACATCCACTTCCACTTTTGATGGTATATATTCGGGCATTCGAACCTTTTCTTACCCGCTTTTTACAAACCGTGGTCGGACTTTCACACCTTCTTGTAGCCAAACAACTCCGCTCCCGCTATTGATTGGGTACAGTCGGGTATTTTAACCTTTTCTTACCCGCTTTTTACCAACTATGGTCGGACATTCAAACCTTCTTGTAGCCGAAAACCTCCGCTCCCTCTTTTGATCATACATTGTCGGGCATTCGCACCTTTTCTTACCCGTTTTTTACAAACCATGGTCGGACTGTCACACATTCTTGTAGCCAAACACATCCGCTCCCGCTATTGATTGTGTACAGTCGGGTATTTTAACCTTTTCTTACCCGTTTTTTACCAACTATGGTCGGACATTCACACCTTCTTACAGCGGAACACCTCCGCTCCCTCTTTTGATGGTGTATGTTTGGGCATTCGAACCTTTTCTTACCCGCTTTTTACAAACTATGCTCGGACATTCAAACCTTCTTGTAGCCGAACACATCCACTCCTGCTTTTGATGATGTATGGTTGGGCATTCAAACCTACTTGTTGCCCGCTTTTTATTAATTTTGGGTGGATATTCACACCTTGTCACAGCCAAACACCTCCGCTCCCTGTTTTGATCATGTATGGTTGGACATTCGCACCTTTTCTCACCCGCTTTTTGCCAACTATGGTCGGCTGTTCACAGCTTCCTCTCCACCATACTTGTATGGTGGGATGTTCACACCCAGTTGCATCCGAAGACCTCCGCCCCCCACTTATGTTGATATTTAGTTGGTCATTCGCAGCTTACCCGCTTTTGGCAAACTATGGCCTTTTTGCAGCCAAACACCTCTGATCTCGCTTTTGATAATGTAAGGTTGGGCATTCAGACCTTGCTTCACCTGCTTTTCACCAAATATAGTCGGACATTCACACCTTCTTGCAGCCGAACACTTCCGCTCCACCTTTTAGTGTTCTATCACACCTTTTTTTCACCGAATTTTATAGATTATGGTTGGAAATTCTCAACCACTCTCATCCAAAGACCTCTCCTCCCGCTTTTGTTAATATATTTGAACTTTAGTCGGACATTCACACCTTCTTGCAGCTGAACCACCTCCGCTCCCTGTTTTGATCATGTATGGTCTGGCAATACTACCTTTTCTTACCCGTTTGTGAGTATTATGGCTGGACATTCACACCTACTTGCAGCCGAACACCACCTCTCTCGCTTTTGATGATGTATGGACCGGCATTCTTACCTTTTCTAACACATTTTTCAGAAATTACGGTCGGAGATTCACACCTACTCACAGCCGAACAACTCCGCTCCCGCATTTGATGGTGTGCAGTCGGACATTCTCACCCTTTCTCAGCTTTTTACAAATTATGATCTGACATTCACACCTACTTGCAGTCGAAAAGCTATGCTCCCGCTTTTGATTATGTTTGGTTGGATATTCAAACCTTTTCTTAACTGCTTTTTACAAACTTTGGTTGGACGTTCACACCTTCTTGTAGCCGAACACATCCACTCCTGCTTTTGATGATGTATGGTTGGGCATTCGCACCTTTTTTTTACCCATTTGTCAGGAATAATGGGTGGACATTCACACCTTCTTGCAGCTGAACACCTCCTCTCCCACTTATGATCATGTGCGGTTTGATTTTCGAAAATTTTCTTTCATGTTTTCTAGCAATTATTGATGGACATTTAGACCTTCTTGCAGCTGAACACCTCCGCTCCTGCTTTTGATCATACCTTGTCAGGCATTCGCACCATGTCTTACCCGCTTTTTACAAACTTTAGTGACTCAGGCTTTGCTGACCTCAACTAGGGATGTTGTGAGTCGGTGGGGGGAGTACTTCGAGGAACTCCTCAATCCTACCAACACGTGCTCGGAAGAGGCAGAGTCGGAGAGCTCGGAGACGGGGCCTCCCATTTCTGGGGCTGAGGTTGCGGAGGTGGTTAAAAAGCTCCTCGGTGGCAAGGCCCCGGGGGTGGATGAGGTCCGTCCTGAGTTTCTCAAGGCTCTGGATGTTGTAGGGCTGTCTTGGCTGACACGCCTCTGCAGTATCGCGTGTACATCGGGGACAGTGCCTCTGGACTGGCAGATTGGGGTGGTGGTCCCCCTCTTTAAAAAGGGGGAACGGAGGGTGTGTTCCAACTATAGGGGTATCACACTCCTCAGCCTCCCTGGTAAGGTCTATTCGGGGGTATTGGAGAGGAGGATCCGTCGGATAATCGAGCCTCGGATTCAGGAGATGCAGTGTGGCTTTCGTCCTGGCCGTGGAACAGTGGACCAGCTCTATACCCTCGGCAGGATCCTGGAGGGTGCATGGGAGTTCGCCCAACCAGTCTACATGTGTTTTGTGGACTTGGAGAAAGCGTTCGACCGTGTCCCTCGTGGAGTCCTGTGGGGGGTGCTCCGGGAATATGGAGTGCCGGACCCCTTGATAGGGGCCGTTCGGTCTCTGTATGACCGGTGCCAGAGTTTGGTCCGCATTGCCGGCAGTAAGTCGGATACGTTTCCGGTGAGAGTTGGACTCCGTCAGGGCTGCCCTTTGTCACCGATTCTGTTCCTAACTTTTATGGACAGAATTTCTAGGCGGAGCCAGGGCGTTGAGGGTGTCCCATTTGGCGACCTCAGAATCGGGTCTCTGCTTTTTGCAGATGATGTGGTTCTGTTAGCGTCGTCAGGCCGTGACCTTCAGCTCTCACTGGAGTGATTCGCAGCCGAGTGTGAAGCGGCTGGGATGAGAATCAGCACCTCCAAATCCGAGACTATGGTTCTCAGCCGGAAAAGGGTGGAATGCTCTCTCCGGGTCGGGAATGAGATCCTTCCCCAAGAGGAGGAGTTCAAGTATCTCGGGGTCTTGTTCACGAGTGACGGACGAATGGAGCGGGAGATTGACGGGCGGATTGGTGCGGCGCCTGCAGTGTTGCAGGCTCTGCACCGACCCGTCGTTGTGAAGAGGGAGCTGAGCCAGAAGGCGAAGCTCTCTACTTACTGGTCAATCTACGTTCCCATCCTCACCTATGGTCAAGAGTTGTGGGTAGTGACCGAAAGAACAAGATCGCGAATACAAGCGGCCGAAATGGGTTTCCTCCGCAGGGTGTCTGGGCTCTCCCTTAGAGATAGGGTGAGAAGCTCAGTCATCCGGGAGGGGCTCGGAGTAGAACCGCTGCTCCTCCGCATTGAGAGGAGTCAGATGAGGTGGCTCGGGCATCTGGTTAGGATGCCCCCTGGGCGCCTCCCTGGGGAGGTGTTCCGGGCACGTCCCACTGGGAGGAGACCCCGGGGGAGACCCAGGACACTTTGGAGAGACTATGTCTCTCGGCTGGCCTGGGAACGCCTCGGGGTCCCCCCGGAAGAGCTGGAGGAAGTGGCCGGGGACAGAGACGTCTGGGTTTCTCTGCTCAAGCTGCTGCCCCCGCGACCCGACCCCCGGATAAGCGGCAGATGATGGATGGATGGATGGATATATCCTCCACCAACCAGACTTACAACCCCCGACTAGGGTAGCAGAATTTCTAAGCATCTGTACCCCAAAACTACTATCAAAAATATATAAATTATTGTCTAAGATAGATGACACAATGTCTCTTCCATCCTCAAAATGGGAGGCAGATTTATCCATCAGTTCTGGTCATAGCTTCTAACCACAAATATGTTTGAACACCTTCATAAAGACTCGAAATCCTAATTTACAGCTCATACAATACAAAATCCTTCATAGAACACACTATACAGGACAAAGGATGTTCAGGATGGGTCTAACACACTCAAACATCTGCTCACATTGCACAGATAACACACCTGATGATTATGCACACGCTTTGTGGTTTTCTGCGCCTGTCCAGAAGTTCTGGCTTGAAGTCTGTGAGGACCTATCAACATGGCTAAAGTGTAGCATCCCTGCATGCCCCACACTGTGCATACTGGGTGACTTAGACAACATCAACATGGAAATTAACTCAGCACACATGGTTGTCACAGTGTTATGTATCGCAAAGAAAACTATTCTCATGAACTGGAAAGCGAAGAACAATCTGTGTATTAACCAGTTTAGAAATTTTCTTTTAGATTATATTAGCATGGAAACAATGTCTGCCTCCTCAAAACATCAATTGGCTGAATTTCATTCTCTCTGGTCCCCTCTGATTAGTTTTATCACATAGTGGTGGTGGTGGGTTGCTGGGTGATGGTGGGTCTCAGGCCCGGGCTGCTGCGACTGGTGTGACCGGGTGGTTTGTTTGTTTGTTTTTTGATGTTGTTTGTTTGTTTTTTGTAGAGGTCCTCCTGGGTGGGGTTGGGTTGAGTGGGGTGGGGCGGGATGGGTACCTTCTGGGGGTACAGTAGCTCCCGGAATATGGTCGCTGCAGGCCCCGAGCCTGGTGGACATCAGGCCCTCCTGCCCATTGTTGGCTCCCAGGTAGCGGGGATGCCTATTGCAGCCAGTCCCTGGCTGCCCTCTCTGGGGGAGAGTAGCTCCCCCGGTATATATCCCCATACCCCTCTCCCTTCTGGCTCCTGTACACAGCACACACTCACACATGAAGGGTTTTGGGGGCGTGTGTGTTCGGTGGGGTGTAGTGGATGGGGCCACGTAGGTGGTCCCCTTTGGTTGCACTCTGCAGTTCCCTGCCCCTGTTTTAATTACACCTTAGACATTACTACTTATCAAACACACTCACACACACACATTAGGTCTTGGGGGGTGGTTACACTGAGTGGCATCTGGTGGGCGGGGCTCTTTGGGTATGTAGGCTGCCCAGAGTGCCGCGCTCCCAGTTCTACAAGTTTGGCTGCCCCTCAATTTTAATTGCTCACTATTAGAAAATATTGAAGAGCCAGAAGGGTGAGGGGAGGGGTCTTCTTCGCACACCCCTGCTTCCTGGTGTCTGCTCGGGGCAGGAGGGGCCAGGAGGATTAATTAATTGTTCTGCTGGTTCGGGGTCTGTGGTGGCTGGGGGGTTGCTGGCCTCCTGGTGTGCCCGCTGCACTACACCCCAGCAGAGTCGAGGGAAGTAGGATGTGTGGATGTGTGGATGTATGGGACGTGAAAGTGTGTGTGGTAATGATTGGGCCTGGATCTGGGACTTGCTGTCGCCTGGCCTGCCTGTGTTTCTCCCGATGGGGCATCAGCGTTGCCTCTCCCCACTGCTCGCGACTTCACCCACCTGTGGGCACGTGTTGACTCCCAGGGCACTTGGCCAGGGGCGCTGGGGCAGGCGCTGACCCACTTTGTGGCTGTCTGGGGCGCTTGGCCCTCCTGGGTATTGGGTGGGGCCTCTGCCGGGGGGTTTGGGGGCGCTCGGGCTCCTGGGGCCCAGGTCCAGTGCACGGCCCATGTCTGGGCGGCTGGGGCCTGGCGGGGTCGGTGGGCTGTTACCCCTGGTTCCCGGAGTGCCTCTGCCCTATGCTTATGGGGGCTCTTTCCGGGGGCTTCCTCTGCAGTCTTCTGGGTGGATGCGTGGTTGCCCCTGCAGTGGGCTTCCTGGGTTCTGTGCTCTGTGGGGGCTGCTGGTGGCCTGGGTCTTGTGGCCCTCTCTGCCTGCTTCTGATTGCTTGGGGGGGGGGTTGTGGATTGTGGCCCTGTACGCTTATACACTCATAACTAAGCACGGTTATCATGTAGGTCCTGTGCCATGGGTGTTGCATGTTCTCACACACACACACACACATTCATTAGTCCAGTAGCATGGTCACTAAGCAGTTGATGTATTATCATGTCGTCTCAGGTCATCTATATCCACAGCTGTGTTGTATGCGATTGCCGCTTCTTGTGCTTGTTTTTGTTTGTTTGTGTGTTTGTTTTTTCTCTGCTTGTCTGCTTTCAGGTGCTCCTGGTGGCGCTAAGGCTGGATTCCCCTCATAGGCCATGGATTGTTGTCTGTTTTGTTTTTTACAGGTGTAGCAGCTGGTTGTCTGGTTTTTGTTTCTATTTTTGTTCTGTTTCCTCTTCTTTCCTCTTCTTCTTTCCTTGTCCCCCGGTCCGGTTCAGTTCAGTTCATGTCATATATTGTAAACAGAAATAAATAAATGGGCATTAAGGGGAGCTTTACATTTATAAAACTTCCCTTGGCAAAACAAATCTGTTTGGCATCAAAGGTATTCAGACTACAATTCTTCTGACATAATGCTGAACAGGAAGAGGGGAAAAAAAAGTAAAGAAGACAGTTCTGCCGAAAGCCAGGGATAGACCTGTTCTAAGTTCTATACTTTTTAAAAGGGGCGTGTTTATCAACTATGGAATTAGAAGATTTACAAAAATGGTCAAGTGCTAGATCTTCATCTGGGATTTTAACAGTGTCATATAACTATTCAACAGATCAGTTAAAAAAAAGCCTGCTCATGGAGATGTTTCAGGATCTGGATACCAAGCGTGGACCTAATGTTTTCATTTTTGCAATTCTGATACAGGCTATTGAGCAGTGATAACTAACACCAAGTTCAGATACTGCGGATTTTCTACCTTTGATATGTTAAGATTGAGCCAATCAGGGACAACCTTGAAGGATCTCTTTGGTTTTGTAGGATCAGTAATTACCTGAGAAAGGTTGATATTGGTACACACCTTTTTTAAATGATCAGAGGCAGAGTTCAACTTGTTTAAATTAAAATTGCCACACAGAGATTGGGTTTAGGCCACATGCACACAGAATGACATCAACAAATATAAGAAATATTAAACATTTACACATAGATTTTTGAATACATGTAGAGGAATGATACTTTGAAATGTGCTCATTGCGGAGTTATGATCAGTTGAGTAATGAAGGTTGAACTATTCTAGGAAAGAGGTTCTATTCCCAGCATCATGATGGACACTCCTGATATAGAAGGTTTCGCTAACGCATTGGAATTGTTTTACTATTTTCATATGCATGTGCAATGAAGAATTGCTTGCTGCTGATAAATGCAAAGAAGAACAGCTTACACATAGATGCTCACATATAGGCTGCTGAATGCAATGAAGACCTGCTTATCAAGTAAAGTTCAATGTCAATGTGTAATATTCAATTAGGATTTGCAAAACAGTGAAGTTAAACAATGAATGGGTCCATAGTCGGTATGACAAGACTACAGGAATATTTACCTGGGTGTACGTTCAAACAGAGATGAGAAAATTGCGATAAATAATTGTTTGTTTGTTTGTTAGTATGTATAGGAATGTTATGTGTATAAACTGTGTTGAGTTATAGTTACTCAGTAGTCTCAGTGAAACAACCGACGGGGGAAGCCTTGCGGTGACAACAAAAGCAGTGTTTTACTGATCAGTCAAGTTGCTCCAGTGTACTCCATACAAACTGGTTGGCTACTGAAGGGATAGAAAATGGGGAATACTTGTTTTAAAGCAAACAAGGAATTAGATGGGAAAAATACATGTTTCAACGGGACCCAGACAATATTAAATACTCAGACAGATGGGAGAAGAAGTGTAGTTTTGTAGGAAATCACAAAATTATTACATAGAATTAGTGAAATCAATTGAAGAATGCCTTTCTGAAGAGCTGTTTACCACAGATGAGCAGCTTTGCGACCAAGCACATTGTAGATCGCTTTACTGCCAAAATGATCTAATTTAATGGATTGGTTTAGACATGCATAACAGCATTTTAAGAACAAAGAGAGAAACAAAAAGGGACAACGCTTCATGGTGGAAGGGGATGTATAAATAACTGTGTATATGATGAAGGGGGTGGCAACACCCATTCCGAAATCCCGCCATTCCGACATCCCGCTATTCCGACATCCCACCATTCCGACATCCCACCATTCCGACATGCAAACGTCCCACCATTCCGACATCCCACCATTGCGACATCCCGCTATTCTGACGTTCAAATGTCCCACCATTCCGACAAGGCTTTCCGTATAAGGAAATGTGTGTTACTCAACAGGTGAGTCCCTTCTTTCTGTTCATGCAATTTATATGTTTAACACATGTTTATAGACAAGCGTTATTAAAAACACAAAGTCTCGGCAACTGGAGGAGGAGAAGCAGTCCGCGGTGGTTTTCAATCACACACTCCAATGCCACTTGTTTCAACTTCCGAAAATTTAATCCAGGAAAAAAAGGCTTACAAACATGGACCAAAACGGCTCCATAACACGCACAAGAATCCAAAAGAAACGAAAGTTAACTAAAAGAAAGCAAATAAACAGTATGAAGTGGTCAAAATTGGTTTTACGCATGCCTATGTGCGTCTGGCACATGCGTCTTCGGGCTCTCCCACGTTGGTTTGTGGATGAAAGCTATATGTTCAGCTGTAATGTCATGTAAAAACAATCTCTACATGAAATTTACTCCCAGGTGTGACCAGTTAGGTCCTTAAGATATCAACAGGCTGTATAAAGCTACAACCGTTGCGGCTGTGTGTTTGTGCCAAATGCGCAAAGCCCATCCGCGCTTCCCAAAATTGGAGTGAGTACTCATAAATCACGTGAATAACATGAATAAACGTTTTTACTGAATTTTGTTGTGTTTTATACGTTCTATGCTGTCATTTCTCTCTTCTCCTATTGGCAAGGCAAGGCAGAGTGCTCGCAACTGTGTCCTGTGCAGTAGCCGTGATATCTGTAATTGCAATTATTACTTTTGCATATGATGACAGCGTGCAAAAGACGCATGGGCTCTGTGGAGAGCTCCGCTCCAGCTGGCTGCTGTGACAGCTCACTGACACTGTATTTCTGCTTAATCAGTTTCAGTCTCGCCAGAGTTACATTAATATCTGTATTTTTATATTTGAAATTCAGGGGATTTTGATAATAGATTATTAAAGTTTGTTTGCGAGGCTGTGGCCTCTGCATGTGCAAAGCTTGTGCGCCAAACTTTAGGGTGTATTTGCGCCGGCATATCATTAGTGCAAAATGTTTTGGGTAAAAAATAGGCTATTAAAAGGAACTGTCGGAATGGCGGTATGTTAAAAAAAACAAAAAACATACCGCCATTCCGACCATAGGAGGAAAAAAGTGTCGGAATGGTGGGACGTTTGATAAAAAATTAAGTGTCGCCATTCCGACAATTGGAGACCCATGTCGGAATGGCGAGATGTCGGAATGGCAGCATGTAACCATGATGAAGGAGAGACCATTTGAGCAGCACAGCCATTTCGCAGCACAGGGACAGCAATCCAAGTTACAGGATCTCCCACGTGGTATCACCTGTCACATTGTGTCAAGGCATCAAAAGAAGAAAAAATCACCAAACTCAAGGACAAAAAGACAAAGACTCCGGTGAACGAAGACAGAGGACTGACAAACCAGAAATACAAAAGGATTCTCGATATCAAGATCCAGAAGAAGAGGCTAACAATGCCACGAACACTTACGATGCTGGGAATGATGCCAGCAATGAACAGAGAAGAAGATTCAGTGTCATCAATCTGCATTACGTGCCTCTAATGAGGGGGTGAATATAGAATCCTCAACGATTACAACGTCTCTGGGAACTGTGACAACAACAAGGTTTAAACCATTTTGATATATATTGTAACCTATTGTCTAAGGAATAGTGCTGAAAATGAGGTAAATCTAATCCACCACTGTCCTTGGTCTTCTGTAGGGTTTTTAAACTAATACGTGGTGGTTTGTTTTTCCACAGAAATTTGGAGATGCATGAATCTAGTGACTTAAACCAAGTAGCAGATGGTTTTATGGGGATCATTGAGAACAAATAGTTAACTTTTGGTAGTATCATCATTTTAATGGATGTAACTCTCCCCATAAGTGATATAGGTAAGGACTTCCAACGAGAGATCGTCCTCTACTGTCTTTAATAATTGCACATAATTTAGCTTTGTTAGCTCTGAGAGCCTGGAGGAAATGTTTATGCCTAAATATCTAATATTTCCTGACTGTAAAGTGATCGCAGGTATATTATGGACCCTACAGTTAATGGGCAGAACTGTGGTCTTAGACCAGTTGATAGAGTAGTCAGAAAGTGCTGAGAATTTATTTACGAGTGTGATCGTGTGACTGAGAGACGTCTGTGAGTTCTGAAGGAAAAGTAATACATCATCAGCATAAAGACTTATTTTATGCTCAATATTTTGGGATTAATTACTCACAAACGGGTAAGAAAAGGTAGTATTGCCAGACCATACATGATCAAAACAGGGAGCGGAGGTGGTTCAGCTGCAAGGTGTGAATGTCTGACTATAGTTTGTAAAAAGCGGGTAAGATAAGGTGCGAATGCCCGACAATGTATGATCAAAAGAGGGAGCGGAGGTTTTCGGCTGCAAGAAGGTCTGAATGTCCACCCAAAATTCCTGAAAAATGGGTAAAAAAAGGGTGCGAATGCCAAACCATACATCATCAAAAGCAGGAGTGGATGTGTTCGGCTACAAGAAGATTTGAATGTCCATCAATAATTGCTTTAAAACATGAAAGAAAATTTTCGAATATCAAACCGCACATGATCATAAGCGGAGAGGAGTTGTTCAGCTGCAAGAAGGTGTGAATGTCCACCCATAATTACTGAAAAATGGGTAATCCATCCATCCATCATCTGCCGCTTATCCGGGGGTCGGGTCGCGGGGGCAGCAGCTTGAGCAGAGAAACCCAGACGTCTCTGTCCCCGGCCACTTCTTCCAGCTCTTCCGGGGGGACCCCGAGGCGTTCCCAGGCCAGCCGAGAGACATAGTCTCTCCAGCGTGTCCTGGGTCTTCCCCGGGGTCTCCTCCCAGTGGGACGTGCCCGGAACACCTCCCCAGGGAGGCGCCCAGGGGGCATCCTAACCAGATGCCCGAGCCACCTCATCTGACTCCTCTCAATGCGGAGGAGCAGCGGTTCTACTCCGAGCCCCTCCCGGATGACTGAGCTTCTCACCCTATCTCTAACGGAGAGCCCAGACACCCTGCGGAGGAAACCCATTTCTGCCGCTTGTATTCGCGATCTTGTTCTTTCGGTCACTACCCACAACTCGTGACCATAGGTGAGGATGGGAACGTAGATTGACCAGTAATTAGAGAGCTTTGCCTTCTGGCTCAGCTCCCTCTTCACAACGACGGGTCGGTGCAGAGCCCGCAACACTGAAGACGCCGCACCGATCCGCCCGTCAATCTCCCGCTCCATTCGTCCCTCACTCGTGAACAAGACCCCGAGATACTTGAACTCCTCCACTTGGGGAAGGATCTCATTCCCGACCCGGAGAGAGCATTCCACCCTTTTCCGGCTGCGAACCATAGTCTCGGATTTGGAGGTGCTGATTCTCATCCCAGCCGCTTCACACTCGGCTGCGAATCGCTCCAGTGAGAGTTGAAGGTCACGGCCTGACGACGCTAACAGAACCACATCATCTGCAAAAAGCAGAGACCCGATTCTGAGGTCGCCAAATCGGACACCCTCAACACCCTGGCTGCGCCTAGAAATTCTGTCCATAAAAGTTAGGAACAGAATCGGTGACAAAGGGCAGCCCTGACGGAGTCCAACTCTCACCGGAAACGTATCCGACTTACTGCCGGCAATGCGGACCAAACTCTGGCACCGGTCATACAGAGACCGAACGGCCCCTATCAAGGGGTCCGGCACTCCATATTTCCGGAGCACCCCCCACAGGACTCCACGAGGGACACGGTCGAACGCTTTCTCCAAGTCCACAAAACACATATAGACTGGTTGGGCGAACTCCCATGCACCCTCCAGGATCCTGCCGAGGGTATAGAGCTGGTCCACTGTTCCACGGCCAGGACGAAAGCCACACTGCATCTCCTGAATCCGAGGCTCGATTATCCGACGGATCCTCCTCTCCAATACCCCCGAATAGACCTTGCCAGGGAGGCTGAGGAGTGTGATACCCCTATAGTTGGAACACACCCTTTTTAAAGAGGGGGACCACCACCCCAATCTGCCAGTCCAGAGGCACTGTCCCCGATGTCCACGCGATGCTGCAGAGGCGTGTCAGCCAAGACAGCCCTACAACATCCAGAGCCTTGAGAAACTCAGGACGGACCTCATCCACCCCCGGGGCCTTGCCACCGAGGAGCTTTTTGACCACCTCGGCAACCTCAGCCCCAGAAATGGGAGGCCCCGTCTCCGAGCTCTCCGACTCTGCCTCTTCCGAGCACGTGTTGGTAGGATTGAGGAGTTCCTCGAAGTACTCCCCCCACCGACTCACAACATCCCTAGTTGAGGTCAGCAAAGCCCCGTCCCCACTGTAAACAGTGTTGACTGTGAGCCGCTTCCCCCCCCTGAGACGCCGGATGGTGGACCAGAATCTCTTCGAGGCCGTCCGGAAATCGTTCTCCATGGTCTCACCGAACTCCTCCCAGGCCCGAGTTTTTGCCTCAGCAACCGCCGAAGCCGCAGCCCGTCTGGCCTGTCGGTACCTATCAGCTGCTTCCAGGGTCCCACTGGCCAAAAAGGCCCGATAGGACTCCTTCTTCAGCTTGACGGCCTCCCTCACCACTGGTGTCCACCAGCAGGTTCGAGGGTTGCCGCCACGACAGGCACCGACCACCTTACGGCCACAACTCCGATCAGCTGCCTCGGCAATGGAGTCACGGAACATGGCCCATTCGGACTCAATGTCCCCCACCTCCCCCGGGATATGGTTGAAGCTCTGCCGGAGGTGGGAGTTAAAGCTCCTTCTGACGGGGGATTCT
Organism: Leuresthes tenuis; assembly: GCF_036924035.1. NCBI lineage: Eukaryota > Metazoa > Chordata > Actinopteri > Atheriniformes > Atherinopsidae > Leuresthes > Leuresthes tenuis. Next base: position 10,404,169 of record NW_027325366.1, read on the forward strand.
GACAAAAGCTCCCAGCAGACCCTCACAATACGTTTGGGCCTGCCAGGTCTGATCGGCATCCTCCCCCACCAGCGGAGCCAACTCACCACCAGGTGGTGATCAGTTGACAGCTCCGCCCCTCTCTTCACCCGAGTGTCCAGGACATACGGCCGCAAGTCCGATGATACAACCACAAAGTCAATCATCGAACTGCGGCCAAGGGTGTCCTGGTGCCAAGTGCACATATGGACACCCTTATGTCTGAACATGGTGTTCGTTATGGACAGTCCATGACCAGCACAGAAGTCCAACAACATAACACCACTCTGGTTCAGATCGGGGGGGCCGTTCCTCCCAATCACACCCCTCCAGGTCTCACTGTCATTGCCCACGTGAGCATTGAAGTCCCCCAGCAGAACGAGGGAGTCTCCGGTAGGAGCATTCTCCAGTGCCTCCCCCAGAGACTCCAAAAAGGGTGGGTACTCTGAACTGCTGTTTGGCGCATAGGCACAAACAACAGTCAGGACTCGTCACCCCACCCGAAGGCGGAGGGAGGCTACCCTCTCGTTCACTGGGGTAAACCCCAATGTACTGGCACACAGCCGGGGGGCAATAAGTATGCCCACACCTGCTCTGCGCCTCTCACCACGGGCAACTCCAGAGTGGAAGAGAGTCCAACCCCTCTCAAGAGGACTGGTTCCAGAGCCCAAGCCGTGCGTCGAGGTGAGTCCGACTATATCTAGCCGGAACCGCTCAGCATCGCGCACCAGCTCCGGCTCCTTCCCCAACAGAGAGGTGACATTCCACGTCCCAAGAGCTAGCTTCAGTAGCCGAGGATCAGACCGCCAAGGCCTCTGCCTTCGGCTGCTACCCAGCTCACATCGCACCCGACCCCCTTGGCCCCTCCCACGGGTGGTGAGCCCGTCGGAAGGGGGACCCACGTAATCATTTCGGGCTATGCCCGACCGAGCCCCATGGGCACAGACCCGGCCACCAGGCGCCCGCTGCCGGGCCCCACCCCCGGGCCTGGCTCCGAGGGGAGGCCCCGGTGTCCCATATCCGGGCAAGGGATCACGAGGTCCAAATTTTTTGTTCATCATAAGGAGTCTTTTGAGCTGTTCTTTGTCTGGTCCCTCATCTAGGATCTGTTTGCCTTGGGTGACCCTACCAGGGGCTTAAAGCCCCGGGCAACATAGCTCCCAGACTCATTGGGGCACGCAAACTCCCCCACCACCATAAGGTGACAGCTCAGGGGGGAGTAATAATTAATAAAAGGTGAAAATGCCCAACCATACATCATCAAAAGCAGGAGTGGATGTGTTCGGCTACAAGAAGGTTTGAATGTCCGACCATAGTTTGTAAAAAGCGGGTAAGAAAAGGTTCGAATGCCCGAACATAGACCATCAAAAGAGGGAGCGGAGGTGTTCCGCTGTAAGAAGGTGTAAATGTCCGACCATAGTTGGTAAAAAACGGGTAAGAAAAGGTTAAAATACCCGACTGTACACAATCAATAGCGGGAGCGGAGTTGTTTGGCTACAAGAAGGTGTGAAAATCCGACCACGGTTTGTAAAAAGCGGGTAAGAAAAGGTTCGAATGCCCGAATATATACCATCAAAAGTGGAAGTGGATGTGTTTGGCTGCAAGAAGGTGTGAACGTCCGACCAAAGTTTGTAAAAAGCAGTTAAGAAAAGGTTCGAATATCCAACCAAACATAATCAAAAGCGGGAGCAGAGCTGTTCGACTGCAAGTAGGTGTGAATGTCAGATCATAATTTGCAAAAAGCTGATGAGAAAGGGTGAGAATGCCCGGCTATACACCATCAAATGCGGGAGCGGAAGTGTTCGGCTGTGAGTAGGTGTGAATGTCCGACCATAATTGCTGAAAAATGTGTTAGAAGAGACTAGAATGCCGGACAAGACATCATCAAATGCGGGAGCGGAGTTGTTCGGCTGTGAGTAGGTGTGAATCTCCGAGCATAGTTTGTAAAAATGGGGTAAGAATAGGTTCGAATGCCCGAACATACACTATCAAAACAGGGAGCTGAGGTGGCTCAGCTGCAAGGTGTGAATGTCAGACTATAGTTTGTAAATAAGGTGCGAATGCCCAACAATGTATAATCAAAAGAGGGAGCGGAGGTTTTCGGCTACAAGAAGGTTTGAATGTCCGACCATAGTTTGTAAAAAGCGGGTAAGAAAAGGTTCAAATGCCTGACTATACACAATCAAAAGCGGGAGCAGAGGTGTTCCGCTGTAAGACGGTGTGAATGTCCGACCATATTTGGTAAAAAGCGGGTAAGAAAAGGTTAAAATACCCGACTGTACACAATCAATAGCGGGAGAGGAGGTGTTCAGCTGCAAGAAGGTGTGAATGTCCACCCATAATTACTGAAAAATGGGTAAGAAAAGGTGCGAATGCCCAACCATACATTATCAAAAGCAGTTGTGAATGTCAGATCATAATTTGCAAAAAGCTGATGAGAAAGGGTGAGAATGCCCGACTATACACCATCAAATGCGGGAGCGGAGTTGTTCGGCTGTGAGTAAGTGTGAATGTCCGACCATAATTGCTGAAAAATGTGTTAGAAAAGGTAAGAATGCCGGTCCATACATCATCAAAAGCGGGAGAGGTGGTGTTCGGCTGCAAGTAGGTGTGAATGTCCAGCCATAATTACTAACAAACGGGTAAGAAAAGGTAGTATTGCCAGACCATACATGATCAAAACAGGGAGCGGAGGTGGTTCAGCTGCAAGAAGGTGTGAATGTCCGACTAAAGTTCAAATGTATTAACAAAAGCGGGAGGAGAGGTCTTCGGATGAGAGTGGTTGAGAATTTCCAACCATAATCTATAAAATGCGGTGAAAAAAAAGGTGTGATAGAACACTAAAAGGTGGAGCGGAAGTGTTCGGCTGCAAGAAGGTGTGAATGTCCGACTATATTTGGTGAAAAGCAGGTGAAGCAAGGTCTGAATGCCCAACCTTACATCATCAAAAGCGAGATCAGAGGTGTTTGGCTGCATGAAGGCCATAGTTTGCCAAAAGCGGGTAAGCTGCGAATGACCGACTAAATATCAACAAAAGGTCTTCGGATGCAAGTGGGTGTGAATATCCCACCATACAAGTATGGTGGAGAGGAAGCTGTGAACAGCCGACCATAGTTTGCAAAAAGCGGGTGAGACAAGGTGCGAATGTCCAACCATACATGATCAAAACAGGGAGCGGAGGTGTTTGGCTGTGACAAGGTGTGAATGTCCACCCAAAATTAATGAAAAGCGGGCAAAAAGTATGTTTGAATGCCCAAGCATACATCATCAAAAGAAGGAGTCGATGTGTTTTGCTACAAGAAGGTTTGAATGTCCGAGCATAGTTTGTAAAAAGCGGGTAAGAAAAGGTTCGAATGCCCAAACATACACCATCAAAAGAGGGAGCGGAGGTGTTCCGCTGTAAGAAGGTGTGAATGTCCGACCATAGTTGGTAAAAAGTGGGTAAGAAAAGGTTAAAATACCCAACTGTACACAATCAATAGGGGGAGCGGAGTTGTTCTGCTACAAGAAGGTGTGAAAGTCCAACCATGGTTTGTAAAAAGCTGGTAAGAAAAGGTTCGAATGCCTGAATATATACCATCAAAAGCGGAAGCGGAGGTGTTCGGCTGCAAGAAGGTGTGAACGTCCGACCAAAGTTTGTAAACAGCAGTTAAGAAAAGGTGCGAATATCCAACCAAACATAATCAAAAGCGGGAGCAGAGCTGTTCTACTGCAAGTAGGTGTGAATGTCCAGCCATAATTACTCACAAACGGGTAAGAAAAGGTAGTATTGCCAGACCATACATGATCAAAACAGGGAGCGGAGGTGGTTCAGCACCAAGGTGTGAATGTCTGACTATAGTTTGTAAAAAGCGGGTAAGATAAGGTGCGAATGCCCGACAATGTATAATCAAAAGAGGGAGCAGAGGTTTTCGGCTACAAGAAGGTTTGAATGTCCGACCATAGATTGTAAAAAGCGGGTAAGAAAAGGTTCAAATGCCTGACTATACACCATCAAAAGCGGGAGCGGAGATGTTCCGCTGTAAGACGGTGTGAATGTCCGACCATAGTTGGTAAAAAGCGGGTAAGAAAAGGTTAAAATACCCGACTGTACACAATCAATAGCGGGAGCGGAGTTGTTCGGCTACAAGAAGGTGTGAAAGTCCAACCATCGTTTGTAAAAAGCTGGTAAGAAAAGGTTCGAATGCCCGAATATATACCATCAAAAGCGGAAGCGGAGGTGTTCGGCTGCAAGAAGGTGTGAACGTCCGACCAAAGTTGGCAAAAAGCAGTAAAGAAAAGGTTCGAATATCCAAACATAATTAAAAGCGAGAGAGATTGTGTTCAGCTGCAAGTAGGTGTGAATATCCAGCCATAATTACTCACAAACGGGTAAGAAAATGTAGTATTGCCAGACCATACATGATCAAAACAGGGAGCGGAGGTGGTTCAGCTGCAAGGTGTGAATGTCTGACTAAAGTTTGTAAAAAGCGGGTAAGACAAGGTGCGAATGCCCGACAATGTATGATCAAAAGAGGGAGCAGAGGTGTTCAGCTGCAAGTAGGTCTGAATGTCCACCAATAATTACTGAAAAATGGGTAAGAAAAGGTGCGAATGCCCAACCATACATCATCAAAAGCAGGAGTGGATGTGTTCGGCTACAAGAAGGTTTGAATGTCCGACCAAAGTTTGTAAAAAGCAGGTAAGAAAAGGTGAAAATACCCGACTGTACACAATCAAAAGAGGGAGCGGAGTTGTTCAGCAACAAAGAGTGAAAGTCTGACCATGGTTTGTAAAAAGTGGGTAAGAAAAGGTTTGTATGCCCGAATATACAACATCAAAAGCAGAAGCGGAGGTGTTCGGCTGCTTGAAAGTTTGAACAAAAATTAACAAAAGCGGGAGGAGAGGTCTTCGGATTAGAGTGGTTGAAATTTCCAACCATAATCTATAAAATGCGGTGAAAAAAAAAGGTGTGAAGGAATGAATTTTATAGCAAAATCCGAAATCATGCATAACTCCGCAAAAGGAACGTATTGCTCAACCAAAGGGATGCTTCTTTCTCATTCAGGGTAATATGAGGAACTTTATGCTTGATACATTTTAGACATGTATAACTATGAAGGACAAAGCAATTTTCACTTTGTTTGAGTGAAGGAATTAATTTTATAGCAAAATCCCAAATCATGCAGAACGTATGACAATAAGCTTGTTTTCGGATTCCTGATCCTTCAGTGTTGCTATTTCTTCTACTGCAAAATACAATGTTGTTCTTTGTTGAAGTCAATCTAGACATTGATAAATATGAAGGACAAAGCAGTTTTAACATAGTTTGAGTGAAGGAATTAATTTTATAGCAAAATCCCAAATCATGCAGAACGTATGAAAATAAGCTTGTTTTCGGATTCCTGATCCTTCAGTGTTGCTATTTCTTCTACTGCAAAATACAATGTTGTTCTTTGTTGAAGTCAATCTAGACATTGATAAATATGAAGGACAAAGCAGTTTTAACATAGTTTGAGTAAAGGAATTCATTTTATACATAAAATCCCAAATCATGCAGAACGTATGAAAATAAGCTTATTCTCGGATTCCTGATCCTTCAGTGTTGCTCTTTCTACTACTGCAAAATCCAGTGTTGTTCTTTGTTGAAGTAAATCTAGACATTGATATATATGAAGGACAAAGCAGTTTTCACTTGGTTTGAGTGAAGGAATTCATTTTATACATAAAATCCCAAATCATGCAGAACGTATGAAAAGAAGCTTATTCTCGGATTCCTGATCCTTCAGTGTTGCTTTTTCTTCTACTGCAAAATACAATGTTGTTCTTTGTTGAAGTCGATCTAGACATTGATAAATATGGACAAAGCAGTTTTAACTTGGTTTGAGTGAAGGAATTCATTTTATACATAAAATCCCAAATCATGCAGAACGTATGAAAATAAACTTATTCTCGGATTACTGATCCTTCAGTGTTGCTCTTTCTTCTACTGCAAAATCCAGTGTTGTTCTTTGTTGAAGTCAATCTAGACATTGATAAACATGAAGGACAAAGCAGTTTTAACATAGTTTGAGTGAAGGCATTCATTTATAGTAAAATCAATAATCGTGCAGAACTCATGAAAATAAGCTTATTCTCGGATTCCTAAAACTTTTGATTTGTTCTTTCTTTACTGCAAAGTACAATGTTGTTCTTTGTTGAAGTCGATCTAGACATTGATAAATATGAAGGACAAAGCAGTTTTCACTTGGTTTGAGTGAAGGATTTGCAGCTGAAAACCTCCCGCTCATGCTTTTGATTGTGTATAGTCGGGCTTTCGAGCCTTTTCTTACCCGGTGTTTAGAAATTATGGTTGGACATTCAGACCTTGCAGCCGAAGACCTCCACTCCCTCTTTTGATCATACATTGTCGGGCATTCGCACCTTGTCTTACCCGCTTTTTACAAACTATAGTCAGACATTCACACCTTGCAGCTGAACCACCTCAGCTCCCTGTTTTGATCATGTATGGTCTGGCAATACTACCTTTTCTTACCCGTTTGTGAGTAATTATGGCTGGACATTCACACCTACTTGCAGTCGAACAGCTCTGCTCCCACTTTTGATGGTATATATTCGGGCATTCGAACCTTTTCTTAACTGCTTTTTGCAAACTTTGGTTGGACGTTCACACCTTGCAGCCGAACACCTCCGCTTCCGCTTTTGATGGTATATATTCGGGCATTCGAACCTTTTCTTAGCAGCTTTTTACAAACCATGGTTGAACTTTCACACCTTCTTGTAGCCGAACACCTCCGCTCCCGCTTTTGATGGTGTATAGTCAGGCATTTGAACCTTTTCTTACCCGCTTTTTACAAACTATGGTCGGACATTCAAATCTTCTTGTAGCCGAAAACCTCCGCTCCCTCTTTTGATCATACATTGTCGGGCATTCGCACCTTTTCTTACCCGTTTTTTACAAACCATGGTCGGACTGTCACACATTCTTGTAGCCAAACACCTCCTCTCCCGCTATTGATTGTGTACAGTCGGGTATTTTAACCTTTTCTTACCCACTTTTTACCAACTATGGTCGGACATTCACACCTTCTTACAGCGGAACACCTCCGCTCCCTCTTTTGATGGTGTATGTTTGGGCATTCGAACCTCTTCTTACCCGCTTTTTACAAACTATGCTCGGACATTCAAACCTTCTTGTAGCCGAACACATCCACTGCTGCTTTTGATGATGTATGGTTGGGCATTCAAACCTACTTTTTGCCCGCTTTTCATTAATTTTGGGTGGACATTCACACCTTGTCACAGCCAAACACCTCCGCTCCCTGTTTTGATCATGTATGGTTGGACATTCGCACCTTTTCTCACCCGCTTTTTGCCAACTATGGTCGGCTGTTCACAGCTTCGTCTCCACCATACTTGTATGGTGGGATATTCACACCCACTTGCATCCGAAGACCTTTTGTTGATATTTAGTCGGTCATTCGCAGCTTACCCGCTTTTGGCAAACTATGGCCTTCATGCAGCCAAACACCTCTGATCTCGCTTTTGATGATGTAAGGTTGGGCATTCAGACCTTGCTTCACCTGCTTTTCACCAAATATAGTCGGACATTCACACCTTCTTGCAGCCGAACACTTCCGCTCCACCTTTTAGTGTTCTATCACACCTTTTTTTTCACCGCATTTTATAGATTATGGTTGGAAATTCTCAACCACTCTCATCCGAAGACCTCTCCTCCCACTTTTGTTAATATATTTGAACTTTAGTCGGACATTCACACCTTCTTGCAGCTGAACCACCTCCGCTCCCGCTATTGATTGTGTACAGTCGGGTATTTTAACCTTTTCTTACCCGCTTTTTACCAAATATGGTCGGACATTCACACCGTCTTACAGCGGAACACCTCTGCTCCCGCTTTTGATGGTGTATAGTCAGGCATTTGAACCTTTTCTTACCCGCTTTTTACAAACTATGATCGGACATTCAAACCTTCTTGTAGCCGAAAACCTCCGCTCCCTTTATTGATTATACATTGTTGGGCATTCGCACCTTATTTACAAACTATAGTCAGACATTCACACCTTGCAGCTGAGCCACCTCAGCTCCCTGTTTTGATAGTGTATGTTCGGGCATTCGAACCTATTCTTACCCCCTTTTTACAAACTATGCTCGGAGATTCACACCTACTCACAGCCGAACAACTCCGCTCCCGCATTTGATGATGTCTTGTCCGGCATTCTAGTCTCTTCTAACACATTTTTCAGCAATTATGGTCGGACATTCACACCTACTCACAGCCGAAATCTTCCGCTCCCGCATTTGATGGTGTATAGCCGGGCATTCTCACCCTTTCTCATCAGCTTTTTGCAAATTATGATCTGACATTCACACCTACTTGCAGTCGAACAGCTCTGCTCCCGCTTTTGATTATGTTTGGTTGGATATTCGAACCTTTTCTTAACTGCTTTTTACAAACTTTGGTTGGACGTTCACACCTTCTTGCAGCCAAACACATCCACTTCCACTTTTGATGGTATATATTCGGGCATTCGAACCTTTTCTTACCCGCTTTTTACAAACCGTGGTCGGACTTTCACACCTTCTTGTAGCCAAACAACTCCGCTCCCGCTATTGATTGTGTACAGTCGGGTATTTTAACCTTTTCTTACCCGCTTTTTACCAACTATGGTCGGACATTTACACCTTCTTACAGCGGAACACCTCCGCTCCCTCTTTTGATGGTCTATGTTCGGGCATTCGAACCTTTTCTTACCCGCTTTTTACAAACTATGGTCGGACATTCAAACCTTCTTGTAGCCGAACACATCCACTCCTGCTTTTGATGATGTATGGTTGGGCATTTTCACCTTTTCTTACCCATTTTTCAGTAATTATGGGTGGACATTCACACCTTCTTGCAGCTGAACAACTCCTCTCCCGCTTATGATCATGTGCGGTTTGATATTCGAAAATTTTCTTTCATGTTTTAAAGCAATTATTGATGGACATTCAAATCTTCTTGTAGCCGAACACATCCACTCCTGCTTTTGATGATGTATGGTTTGGCATTCGCACCCTTTTTTTACCCATTTTTCAGGAATTTTGGGTGGACATTCAGACCTCCCATTAAAATGATGATACTACCAAAAGTTAACTATTTGTTCTCAATGATCCCCATAAAACCATCTGCTACTTGGTTTAAGTCACTAGATTCATGCATCTCCAAATTTCTGTGGAAAAACAAACCACCACGTATTAGTTTAAAAACCCTACAGAAGACCAAGGACAGTGGTGGATTAGATTTACCTCATTTTCAGCACTTTTCCTTAGACAATAGGTTACAATATATATCAAAATGGTTTAAATCTTGTTGTTGTCACAGTTCCCAGAGACGTTGTAATCGTTGAGGATTCTATATTCACCCCCTCATTAGAGGCACGTAATGCAGATTGATGACACTGAATCTTCTTCTCTGTTCATTGCTGGCATCATTCCCAGCATCGTAAGTGTTCGTGGCATTGTTAGCCTCTTCTTCTGGATCTTGATATCGAGAATCCTTTTGTATTTCTGGTTTGTCAGTCCTCTGTCTTCGTTCACCGGAGTCTTTGTCTTTTTGTCCTTGAGTTTGGTGATTTTTTCTTCTTTTGATGCCTTGACACAATGTGACAGGTGATACCACGTGGGAGATCCTGTAACTTGGATTGCTGTCCCTGTGCTGCGAAATGGCTGTGCTGCTCAAATGGTCTCTCCTTCATCATGGTTACATGCTGCCATTCCGACATCTCGCCATTCCGACATGGGTCTCCAATTGTCGGAATGGCGACACTTAATTTTTTATCAAACGTCCCACCATTCCGACACTTTTTTCCTCCTATGGTCGGAATGGCGGTATGTTTTTTGTTTTTTTTAACATACCGCCATTCCGACAGTTCCTTTTAATAGGCTATTTTTTACCCAAAACATTTTGCACTAATGATATGCCGGCGCAAATACGCCCTAAAGTTTGGCGCACAAGCTTTGCACATGCAGAGGCCACAGCCTCGCAAACAAACTTTAATAATCTATTATCAAAATCCCCTGAATTTCAAATATAAAAATACAGATATTAATGTAACTCTGGCGAGACTGAAACTGATTAAGCAGAAATACAGTGTCAGTGAGCTGTCACAGCAGCCAGCTGGAGCGGAGCTCTCCACAGAGCCCATGCATCTTTTGCACGCTGTCATCATATGCAAAAGTAATAATTGCAATTACAGATATCACGGCTACTGCACAGGACACAGTTGGGAGCACTCTGCCTTGCCTTGCCAATAGGAGAAGAGAGAAATGACAGCATAGAACGTATAAAACACAACAAAATGCAGTAAAAACGTTTATTCATGTTATTCACGTGATTTATGAGTACTCACTCCAATTTTGGGAAGCGCGGATGGGTTTTGCGCATTTGGCACAAACACACAGCCGCAACGGTTGTAGCTTTATACAGCCTGTTGATATCTTAAGGACCTAACTGGTCACACCTGGGAGTAAATGTCATGTAGAGATTGTTTTTACATGACATTACAGCTGAACATATAGCTTTCATCCACAAACCAACGTGGGAGAGCCCGAAGACGCATGTGCCAGACGCACATAGGCATGCGTAAAACCAATTTTGACCACTTCATACTGTTTATTTGCTTTCTTTTAGTTAACTTTTGTTTCTTTTGGATTCTTGTGCGTGTTATGGAGCCGTTTTGGTCCATGTTTGTAAGCCTTTTTTTCCTGGATTAAATTTTCGGAAGTTGAAACAAGTGGCATTGGAGTGTGTGATTGAAAACCACCGCGGACTGCTTCTCCTCCTCCAGTTGCTGAGACTTTGTGTTTTTAATAACGCTTGTCTATAAACATGTGTTAAACATATAAATTGCATGAACAGAAAGAAGGGACTCACCTGTTGAGTAACACACATTTCCTTATACGGAAAGCCTTGTCGGAATGGTGGGACATTTGAACGTCAGAATAGCGGGATGTCGCAATGGTGGGATGTCGGAATGGTGGGACGTTTGCATGTCGGAATGGTGGTATGTCGGAATGGTGGGATGTCGGAATGGTGGGATGTCGGAATAGCGGGATGTCGGAATGGCGGGATTTCGGAATGGGTGTTGCCACCCCCTTCATCATATACACAGTTATTTATACATCACCTTCCACCATGAAGCGTTGTCCCTTTTTGTTTCTCTCTTTGTTCTTAAAATGCTGTTATGCATGTCTAAACCAATCCATTAAATTAGATAATTTTGGCAGTAAAGCGATCTACAATGTGCTTGGTCGCAAAGCTGCTCATCTGTGGTAAACAGCTCTTCAGAAAGGCATTCTTCAATTGATTTCACTAATTCTATGTAATAATTTTGTGATTTCCTACAAAACCACATCTGTCTGAGTATTTAATATTGTCTGGGTCCCGTTAAAACATGTATTTTTCCCATCTAATTCCTTGTTTGCTTTAAAACAAGTATTCCCCATTTTCTATCCCTTCAGTAGCCAACCAGTTTGTATGGAGTACACTGGAGCAACTTGACTGATCAGTAAAACACTGCTTTTGTTGTCACCGCAAGGCTTCCCCCGTCGGTTGTTTCACTGAGACACTACTGAGTAACTATAACTCAACACAGTTTATACACATAACATTCATATACATACTAACAAACAAACAAACAATTATTTATCGCAATTTTCTCATCTCTGTTTGAACGTACACCCAGGTAAATATTCCTGTAGTCTTCTCATACCGACTATGGACCCATTCATTGTTTAACTTCACTGTTTTGCAAATCCTAATTGAATATTACACATTGACATTGAACTTTACTTGATAAGCAGGTCTTCATTGCATTCAGCAGCCTATATGTGAGCATCTATGTGTAAGCTGTTCTTCTTTGCATTTATCAGCAGCAAGCAATTCTTCATTGCACATGCATATGAAAATAGTAAAACAATTCCAATGCGTTAGCGAAACCTTCTATATCAGGAGTGTCCATCATGATGCTGGGAATAGAACCTCTTTCCCAGAATAGTTCAACCTTCATTACTCAACTGATCATAACTCCGCAATGAGCACATTTCAAAGTATCATTCCTCTACATATATTCAAAAATCTGTGTAAATGTTTAATATTTCTTATATTTGTTGATGTCATTCTGTGTGCATGTGGCCTAAACCCAATCTCTGTGTGGCAATTTTAATTTAAACAAGTTGAACTCTGCCTCTGATCATTTAAAAAAGGTGTGTACCAATATCAACCTTTCTCAGGTAATTACTGATCCTACAAAACCAAAGAGATCCTTCAAGGTTGTCCCTGATTGGCTCAATCTTAACAAATCAAAGGTAGAAAATCCGCAGTATCTGAACTTGGTGTTAGTTATCACTGCTCAATAGCCTGTATCAGAATCGCAAAAATGAAAACATTAGGTCCACGCTTGGTATCCAGATCCTGAAACATCTCCATGAGCAGGCTTTTTTTTTTAACTGATCTGTTGAATAGTTATATGACACTGTTAAAATCCCAGATGAAGATCTAGCACTTGACCATTTTTGTAAATCTTCTAATTCCATAGTTGATAAACACGCCCCTTTTAAAAAGTATAGAACTTAGAACAGGTCTATCCCTGGCTTTTGGCAGAACTGTCTTCTTTACTTTTTTTTCCCCTTGTCCTGTTCAGCATTATGACAGAAGAATTGTAGTCTGAATACCTTTGATGCCAAACAGATTTGTTTTGCCAAGGGAAGTTTTATAAATGTAAAGCTCCCCTTGATGCCCATTTATTTATTTCTGTTTACAATATATGACATGAACTGAACTGAACTGAACCGGACCGGGGGACAGGGAAAGAAGAAGAGGAAAGAAGAGGAAACAGAACAAAAATAGAAACAAAAACCAGACAACCAGCTGCTACACCTGTAAAAAACAAAACAGACAACAATCCATGGCCTATGAGGGGAATCCAGCCTTAGCGCCACCAGGAGCACCTGAAAGCAGACAAGCAGAGAAAAAACAAACACACAAACAAACAAAAACAAGCACAAGAAGCGGCAATCGCATACAACACAGCTGTGGATATAGATGACCTGAGACGACATGATAATACATCAACTGCTTAGTGACCATGCTACTGGACTAATGAATGTGTGTGTGTGTGTGTGTGTGAGAACATGCAACACCCATGGCACAGGACCTACATGATAACCGTGCTTAGTTATGAGTGTATAAGCGTACAGGGCCACAATCCACAGCCCCCCCCCCAAGCAATCAGAAGCAGGCAGAGAGGGCCACAAGACCCAGGCCACCAGCAGCCCCCACAGAGCACAGAACCCAGGCAGCCCACCGCAGGGGCAACCACGCATCCACCCAGAAGACTGCAGAGGAAGCCCCCGGAAAGAGCCCCCATAAGCATAGGGCAGAGGCACTCCGGGAACCAGGGGCAACAGCCCACCGACCCCGCCAGGCCCCAGCCGCCCAGACATGGGCCGTGCAATGGACCTGGGCCCCAGGAGCCCGAGCGCCCCCAAACCCCCCGGCAGAGGCCCCACCCAATACCCAGGAGGGCCAAGCGCCCCAGACAGCCACAAAGTGGGTCAGCGCCTGCCCCAGCGCCCCTGGCCAAGTGCCCTGGGAGTCAAGACGTGCCCACAGGTGGGTGAAGTCGCGAGCAGTGGGGAGAGGCAACGCTGATGCCCCATCGGGAGAAACACAGGCAGAACAGGCGACAGCAAGTCCCAGATCCAGGCCCAATCATTACCACACACACTTTCACGTCCCATACATCCACACATCCACACATCCTACCTCCCTCGACTCTGCTGGGGTGTAGTGCAGCGGGCACACCAGGAGGCCAGCAACCCCCCAGCCACCACAGACCCCGAACCAGCAGAAAAAATAATTAATCCTCCTGGCCGCTCCTGCCCCGAGCAGACAACAGGAAGCAGGGGTGTGCGAAGAAGACCCCTCCCCTCACCCTTCTGACTCTTCAATATTTTCTAATTGTGAGCAATTAAAATTGAGGGGCAGCCAAACTTGTAGAACTGGGAGCGCGGCACTCTGGGCAGCCTACATACCCAAAGAGCCCCGCCCACCAGATGCCACTCAGTGTAACCACCCCCCAAGACCTAATGTGTGTGTGTGAGTGTGTTTGATAAGTAGTAATGTCTAAGGTGTAATTAAAACAGGGGCAGGGAACTGCAGAGTGCAACCAAAGGGGACCACCTACGTGGCCCCATCCACTACATCACGTCATCTATCTTAGACAATAATTTATATATTTTTGATAGTAGTTTTGGGGTACAGATGCTTAGAAATTCTGCTACCCTAGTCGGGGGTTGTAAGTCTGGTTGGTGGAGGATATATCCATCCATCCATCCATCCATCCATCATCTGCCGCTTATCCGGGGGTCGGATCGCGGGGGCAGCAGCTTGAGCAGAGAAACCCAAACTCGGGCATCCTAACCAGATGCCCGAGCCACCTCATCTGACTCCTCTCAATGCGGAGGAGCAGCGGTTCTACTCCGAGCCCCTCCCGGATGACTGAGCTTCTCACCCTATCTCTAAGGGAGAGCCCAGACACCCTGCGGAGGAAACCCATTTCGGCCGCTTGTATTCGCGATCTTGTTCTTTCGGTCACTACCCACAACTCGTGACCATAGGTGAGGATGGGAACGTAGATTGACCAGTAAGTAGAGAGCTTCGCCTTCTGGCTCAGCTCCCTCTTCACAACGACGGGTCGGTGCAGAGCCTACAACACTGCAGGCGCCGCACCGATCCGCCCGTCAATCTCCCGCTCCATTCGTCCGTCACTCGTGAACAAGACCCCGAGATACTTGAACTCCTCCTCTTGGGGAAGGATCTCATTCCCGACCCGGAGAGAGCATTCCACCCTTTTCCGGCTGAGAACCATAGTCTCGGATTTGGAGGTGCTGATTCTCATCCCAGCCGCTTCACACTCAGCTGCGAATCACTCCAGTGAGAGCTGAAGGTCACGGCCTGACGACGCTAACAGAACCACATCATCTGCAAAAAGCAGAGACCCGATTCTGAGGTCGCCAAATGGGACACCCTCAACGCCCTGGCTCCGCCTAGAAATTCTGTCCATAAAAGTTAGGAACAGAATCGGTGACAAAGGGCAGCCCTGACGGAGTCCAACTCTCACCGGAAACGTATCCGACTTACTGCCGGCAATGCGGACCAAACTCTGGCACCGGTCATACAGAGACCGAATGGCCCCTATCAAGGGGTCCGGCACTCCATATTCCCGGAGCACCCCCCACAGGACTCCACGAGGGACACGGTCGAACGCTTTCTCCAAGTCCACAAAACACATGTAGACTGGTTGGGCGAACTCCCATGCACCCTCCAGGATCCCACCGAGGGTATAGAGCTGGTCCACTGTTCCACGGCCAGGACGAAAGCCACACTGCATCTCCTGAATCCGAGGCTCGATTATCCGACGGATCCTCCTCTCCAATACCCCCGAATAGACCTTACCAGGGAGGCTGAGGAGTGTGATACCCCTATAGTTGGAACACACCCTCCGGTCCCCCTTTTTAAAGAGGGGGACCACCACCCCAATCGGCCAGTCCAGAGGCACTGTCCCCGATGTCCACGCGATACTGCAGAGGCGTGTCAGCCAAGACAGCCCTACAACATCCAGAGCCTTGAAAAACTCAGGACGGACCTCATCCACCCCCGGGGCCTTGCCACCGAGGAGCTTTTTAACCACCTCGGCAACCTCAGCCCCAGAAATGGGTGGCCCCGTCTCCGAGCTCTCCGACTCTGCCTCTTCCGAGCACGTGTTGGTAGGATTGAGGAGTTCCTCGAAGTACTCCCCCCACCGACTCACAACATCCCTAGTTGAGGTCAGCAAAGCCCCGTCCCCACTGTAAACAGTGTTGACTGTGAGCCGCTTCCCCCACCCTGAGACGCCGGATGGTGAACCAGAATCTTTTCGAGGCCGTCCGGAAATCGTTCTCCATGGTCTCACCGAACTCCTCCCAGGCCCGAGTTTTTGCCTCAGCAACCGCCGAAGCCGTGGCCCGTCTGGCCCGTCGGTACCTATCAGCTTCTTCCAGGGTCCCACTGGCCAAAAAGGCCCGATAGGACTCCTTCTTCAGCTTGACGGCTTCCCTCACCACTGGTGTCCACCAGCAGGTTGGAGGGTTGCCGCCACGACAGGCACCGACCACCTTACGGCCACAACTCCGACCAGCTGCCTCGGCAATGGAGTCACGGAACATGGCCCATTCAATGTCCCCCACCTCAAATATGGTTGAAGCTCTGCCGGAGGTGGGAGTTAAAGCTCCTTCTGACGGGGGATTCTGACAAACGCTCCCAGCAGACCCTCACAATACGTTTGGGCCTGCCAGGTCTGATCGGCATCCTCCCCCACCAGCGGAGCCAACTCACCACCAGGTGGTGATCAGTTGACAGCTCCGCCCCTCTCTTCACCCGAGTGTCCAGGACATACGGCCGCAAGTCCGATGATACAACCACAAAGTCGATCATCGAACTGCGGCCAAGGGTGTCCTGGTGCCAAGTGCACATATGGACACCCTTATGCCTGAACATGGTGTTCGTTATGGACAGTCTATGACTGGCACAGAAGTCCAACAACATAACACCACTCTGATTCAGATCGGGGGGGCCGTTCCTCCCAATCACACCACTTCAGGTCTCACTGTCATTGCCCACGTGAGCATTGAAGTCCCCCAGCAGAATGAGGGAGTCTCCGGTAGGAGCATTCTCCAGTGCCTCCCCCAGAGACTCCAAAAAGGGTAGGTACTCTGAACTGCTGTTTGGCGCATAGGCACAAACAACAGTCAGGACTCGTCCCCCCACCCAAAGGCGGAGGGAGGCTACCCTCTCGTTCACTGGGGTAAACCCCAATGTACTGGCACACAGCCGGGGGGCAATAAGTATGCCCACACCTGCTCTGCGCCTCTCACCACGGGCAACTCCAGAGTGGAAGAGAGTCCAACCCCTCTCAAGAGTACTGGTTCCAGATCCCAAGCCGTGCGTCGAGGTGAGTCCGACTATATCTAACGGTCTGATGAAGTTTCAACAATAAACAACAAACTTTGTATTATGAGAAAGAACCAGACTCATTCTTCAGGAATCCGAAAATAAGCTCTATTTTACGAGTTATGCACGAATTCGGATTCTCCTATAAAACGAATTCATTAACTCAAACCAAGTTAAGACTGCTTTGTCCTTCATATTTATTCATGTCTAATCAAGTTTCAATGATAAACAACGTTGTACTTTGTAGAATGAGAAAGAACTTCTTCAGCAATAAGCATCTCTCGACAAATGATGAAATACAGATTTTGCTATAAAATTAATTGCTATCAGCCTGACTTAAAACTGTTTGTCTTCCTTATTTATCCACTTCAAATCAAGTTTCAACAATTAAAAAAAATTTGTAGTTTGAGAAAGAACAACTTAATCTTGAGCAATCAGTATAAAAAGAGGGTAAGCCAAGGTGCGAATGTCAAACCATACATGATCAAAACAGGGAGCGGAGGTGTTTGGCTGAGACAAGGTGTGAATGTCCACCCATAATTAATGAAAAGCGGGCAACAAGTAGGTTCCAATGCCCAACCATACATCATCAAAAGCAGGAGTGGATATGTTCGGCTACAAGAAGGTTTGAACGTCTGACCATAGTTTGTAAAAAGCGGGTAAGAAAAGGTTCGAATGCCCGAACATACACCATCAAAGGAGGGAGCGGAGGTGTTCCGCTGTAAGAAGGTGTGAATGTCCGACCATAGTTGGTAAAAATGGGGTAAGAAAAGGTTAAAATACCCGACTGTACACAATCAGTAGCGGGTGCGGAGTTGTTCGGCTACTAAAAGGTGTGAAAGTCCGACCATGGTTTGTAAAAAGCGGGTAAGAAAAGGTGCGAATGCCCGAAAATGTATGATCAAAAGAGGGAGTGGAGGTGTTCGGCTGCAAGAAGGTCTGAATGTCCAACCATAATTTGTAAAAACCGGGAAGGAAAGGCTCGAAAGCCCGACTATACACCATCAAAAGCGGGAGCAGAGTGGTTCAGCTGCAAGAAGGTCTGAATGTCCATCAATAATTGCTTTAAAACATGAAAGAAAATTTTCGAATATCATCCGCACATGATCATAAGAAGGAGAGGAGGTGTTCAGCTGCAAGAAGGTGTGAATGTCCACCCATAATTCCTGAAAAATGGGTAAAAAAAGGTGCGAATGCCCAACCATGCATTATCAAAAGCAGGTGTGAATGTCAGATCATAATTTGCAAAAAGCTGATGAGAAAGGGTGAGAATGCCCGACTATACACCATCAAATGCGGGAGTGGAGGTGTTCGGCTCTGAGTAGGTGTGAATGTCCGACCATAATTGCTGAAAAATGTGTTAGAAAAGGAAAGAATGCCCGACCATACATCATCAAAAGCGAGGTGGTGTTCGGCTGCAAAAAGTTGTAAATGTTCGACTAAAGTTTGTAAAAAGCGGGTAAGACATGGTGCGAATGCCTGACAAGGTATGATCAAAAGCAGGAGCGGAGGTGTTCAGCTGCAAGAAGGTCTAAATGTCCATCAATAATTGCTAGAAAACATGAAAGAAAATTTTCGTGTGTATAGTCGGGCTTTCGAGCCTTTTCTTACCCGGTTTTTAGAAATTATGGTTGGACATTCAGACCTTGCAGCCGAAGACCTCCGCTCCCTCTTTTGATCATACATTGTCGGGCATTCGCACCTTGTCTTACCCGCTTTTTACAAACTATAGTCAGACATTCACACCTTGCAGCTGAACCACCTCAGCTCCCTGTTTTGATCATGTATGGTCTGGCAATACTACCTTTTCTTACCCGTTTGTGAGTAATTATGGCTGGACATTCACACCTACTTGCAGTCGAACAGCTCTGCTCCCGCTTTTGATGGTATATATTCGGGCATTCGAACCTTTTCTTAGCAGCTTTTTACAAACCATGGTTGAACTTTCACACCGTCTTACAGCGGAAAACCTCCGCTCCCACTTTTGATGGTGTATAGTCAGGCATTTGAACCTTTTCTTACCCGCTTTTTACAAACTATGGTCGGACATTCAAACCTTCTTGTAGCCGAAAACCTCCGCTCCCTCTTTTGATTATACATTGTTGGGCATTCGCACCTTATTTACAAACTATAGTTAGACATTCACACCTTGCAGCTGAGCCACCTCAGCTCCCTGTTTTGATAGTGTATGTTCGGGCATTCGAACCTATTCTTACCCCCTTTTTACAAACTATGCTCGGAGATTCACACCTACTCACAGCCGAACAACTCCGCTCCCGCATTTGATGATGTATTGTCCGGCATTCTAGTCTCTTCTAACACATTTTTCAGCAATTATGGTCGGACATTCACACCTACTCACAGCCGAACACTTCCGCTCCCGCATTTGATGGTGTATAGCCGGGCATTCTCACCCTTTCTCATCAGCATTTTGCAAATTATGATCTGACATTCACACCTACTTGCAGTCGAACAGCTCTGCTCCCACTTTTGATTATGTTTGGTTGGATATTCGAACCTTTTCTTAACTGCTTTTTACAAACTTTGGTCGGACGTTCACACCTTCTTGCAGCCGAACACATCCACTTCCACTTTTGATGGTATATATTCGGGCATTCGAACCTTTTCTTACCCGCTTTTTACAAACCGTGGTCGGACTTTCACAACTTCTTGTAGCCAAACAACTCCGCTCCCGCTATTGATTTTGTACAGTCGGGTATTTTAACCTTTTCTTACCCGCTTTTTACCAACTATGGTCGGACATTTACACCTTCTTACAGCGGAACACCTCCGCTCCCTCTTTTGATGGTCTATATTCGGGCATTCGAACCTTTTCTTACCCGCTTTTTACAAACTATGGTCGGACATTCAAACCTTCTTGTAGCCGAACACATCCACTCCTGCTTTTGATGATGTATGGTTGGGCATTTTCATCTTTTCTTACCCATTTTTCAGTAATTATGGGTGGACATTCACACCTTCTTGCAGCTGAACAACTCCTCTCCCGCTTATGATCATGTGCGGTTTGATATTCGAAAATTTTCTTTCATGTTTTAAAGCAATTATTGATGGACATTCAAATCTTCTTGTAGCCGAACACATCCACTCCTGCTTTTGATGATGTATGGTTTGGCATTCGCACCCTTTTTTTACCCATTTTTCAGGAATTTTGGGTGGACATTCAGACCTTGCAGCCGAAAACCTCCGCTCGCTCTTTTGATCATACATTGTCGGGCATTCGCACCCTATCTTACCCGCTTTTTACAAACTATAGTCAGACATTCACACCTTGCAGCTGAACCACCTCCGCTCCCTGTTTTGATCATGTATGGTCTGGCAATACTACCTTTTCTTAGCCGTTTGTGAGTAATTAATCCCAAAATATTGAGCATAAAATAAGTCTTTATGCTGATGATGTATTACTTTTCCTTCAGAACTCACAGACGTCTCTCAGTCACACGATCACACTCATAAATAAATTCTCAGCACTTTCTGACTACTCTATCAACTGGTCTAAGACCACAGTTCTGCCCATTAACTGTAGGGTCCATAATATACCTGCGATCACTTTACAGTCAGGAAATATTAGATATTTAGGCATAAACATTTCCTCCAGGCTCTCAGAGCTAACAAAGCTAAATTATGTGCAATTATTAAAGACAGTAGAGGACGATCTCTCGTTGGAAGTCCTTACCTATATCACTTATGGGGAGAGTTACATCCATTAAAATGATGATTCTACCAAAAGTTAACTATTTGTTCTCAATGATCCCCATAAAACCATCTGCTACTTGGTTTAAGTCACTAGATTCATGCATCTCCAAATTTCTGTGGAAAAACAAACCACCACGTATTAGTTTAAAAACCCTACAGAAGACCAAGGACAGTGGTGGATTAGATTTACCTCATTTTCAGCACTATTCCTTAGACAATAGGTTACAATATATATCAAAATGGTTTAAACCTTGTTGTTGTCACAGTTCCCAGAGACGTTGTAATCGTTGAGGATTCTATATTCACCCCCTCATTAGAGGCACGTAATGCAGATTGATGACACTAAATCTTCTTCTCTGTTCATTGCTGGCATCATTCCCAGCATCGTAAGTGTTCGTGGCATTGTTAGCCTCTTCTTCTGGATCTTGATATTGAGAATCCTTTTGTATTTCTGGTTTGTCAGTCCTCTGTCTTCGTTCACCGGAGTCTTTGTCTTTTTGTCCTTGAGTTTGGTGATTTTTTCTTCTTTTGATGCCTTGACACAATGTGACAGGTGATACCACGTGGGAGATCCTGTAACTTGGACTGCTGTCCCTGTGCTGCGAAATGGCTGTGCTGCTCAAATGGTCTCTCCTTCATCATGGTTACATGCTGCCATTCCGACATCTCGCCATTCCGACATGGGTCTCCAATTGTCGGAATGGCGACACTTAATTTTTTATCAAACGTCCCACCATTCCGACACTTTTTTCCTCCTATGGTCGGAATGGCGGTATGTTTTTTGTTTTTTTTAACATACCGCCATTCCGACAGTTCCTTTTAATAGCCTATTTTTTACCCAAAACATTTTGCACTAATGATATGCCGGCGCAAATACGCCCTAAAGTTTGACGCACAAGCTTTGCACATGCAGAGGCCACAGCCTCGCAAACAAACTTTAATAATCTATTATCAAAATCCCCTGAATTTCAAATATAAAAATACAGATATTAATGTAACTCTGG
The DNA here is from genome assembly GCF_036924035.1 of Leuresthes tenuis. Taxonomy (NCBI): domain Eukaryota; kingdom Metazoa; phylum Chordata; class Actinopteri; order Atheriniformes; family Atherinopsidae; genus Leuresthes; species Leuresthes tenuis. The sequence goes on from NW_027325366.1 coordinate 10,425,934, forward strand.
CGAGACTGAAACTGATTAAGCAGAAATACAGTGTCAGTGAGCTGTCACAGCAGCCAGCTGGAGCGGAGCTCTCCACAGAGCCCATGCGTCTTTTGCACGCTGTCATCATATGCAAAAGTAATAATTGCAATTAGAGATATCACGGCTACTGCACAGGACACAGTTGCGAGCACTCTGCCTTGCCTTGCCAATAGGAGAAGAGAGAAATGACAGCATAGAACGTATAAAACACAACAAAATTCAGTAAAAACGTTTATTCATGTTATTCACGTGATTTATGAGTACTCACTCCAATTTTGGGAAGCGCGGATGGGCTTTGCACATTTGGCACAAACACACAGCCGCAACGGTTGTAGCTTTATACAGCCTGTTGATATCTTAAGGACCTAACTGGTCACACCTGGGAGTAAATGTCATGTAGAGATTGTTTTTACATGACATTAAAGCTGAACATATAGCTTTCATCCACAAACCAACGTGGGAGAGCCCGAAGACGCATGTGCCAGACGCACATAGGCATGCGTAAAACCAATTTTGACCACTTCATACTGTTTATTTGCTTTCTTTTAGTTAACTTTCGTTTCTTTTGGATTCTTGTGCGTGTTATGGAGCCGTTTTGGTCCATGTTTGTAAGCCTTTTTCTCCTGGATTAAATTTTCGGAAGTTGAAACAAGTGGCATTGGAGTGTGTGATTGAAAACCACCGCGGACTGCTTCTCCTCCTCCAGTTGCCGAGACTTTGTGTTTTTAATAACGCTTGTCTATAAACGTGTTAAACATATAAATTGCATGAACAGAAAGAAGGGACTCACCTGTTGAGTAACACACATTTCCTTATACGGAAAGCCTTGTCGGAATGGTGGGACATTTGAACGTCAGAATAGCGGGATGTCGCAATGGTGGGATGTCGGAATGGTGGGACGTTTGCATGTCGGAATGGTGGTTTGTCGGAATGGTGGTATGTCGGAATGGTGGGATGTCGGAATAGCGGGATGTCGGAATGGCGGGATTTCGGAATGGGTGTTGCCACCCCCTTCATCATATACACAGTTATTTATACATCACCTTCCACCATGAAGCGTTGTCCCTTTTTGTTTCTCTCTTTGTTCTTAAAATGCTGTTATGCATGTCTAAACCAATCCATTAAATTAGATCATTTTGGCAGTAAAGCGATCTACAATGTGCTTGGTCGCAAAGCTGCTCATCTGTGGTAAACAGCTCTTCAGAAAGGCATTCTTCAATTGATTTCACTAATTCTATGTAATAATTTTGTGATTTCCTACAAAACTACACTTCTTCTCCCATCTGTCTGAGTATTTAATATTGTCTGGGTCCCGTTAAAACATGTATTTTTCCCATCTAATTCCTTGTTTGCTTTAAAACAAGTATTCCCCATTTTCTATCCCTTCAGTAGCCAACCAGTTTGTATGGAGTACACTGGAGCAACTTGACTGATCAGTAAAACACTGCTTTTGTTGTCACCGCAAGGCTTCACCCGTCGGTTGTTGCAGCCTATATGTGAGCATCTATGTGTAAGCTGTTCTTCTTTGCATTTATCAGCAGCAAGCAATTCTTCATTGCACATGCATATGAAAATAGTAAAACAATTCCAATGCGTTAGCGAAACCTTCTATATCAGGAGTGTCCATCATGATGCTGGGAATAGAACCTCTTTCCCAGAATAGTTCAACCTTCATTACTCAACTGATCATAACTCCGCAATGAGCACATTTCAAAGTATCATTCCTCTACATGTATTCAAAAATCTATGTGTAAATGTTTAATATTTCTTATATTTGTTGATGTCATTCTGTGTGCATGTGGCCTAAACCCAATCTCTGTGTGGCAATTTTAATTTAAACAAGTTGAACTCTGCCTCTGATCATTTAAAAAAGGTGTGTACCAATATCAACCTTTCTCAGGTAATTACTGATCCTACAAAACCAAAGAGATCCTTCAAGGTTGTCCCTGATTGGCTCAATCTTAACAAATCAAAGGTAGAAAATCCGCAGTATCTGAACTTGGTGTTAGTTATCACTGCTCAATAGCCTGTATCTGAATTGCAAAAATGAAAACATTAGGTCCACGCTTGGTATCCAGATCCTGAAACATCTCCATGAGCAGGCTTTTTTTTAACTGATCTGTTGAATAGTTATATGACACTGTTAAAATCCCAGATGAAGATCTAGCACTTGACCATTTTTGTAAATCTTCTAATTCCATAGTTGATAAACACGCCCCTTTTAAAAAGTATAGAACTTAGAACAGGTCTATCCCTGGCTTTCGGCAGAACTGTCTTCTTTACTTTTTTTTCCCCTTGTCCTGTTCAGCATTATGTCAGAAGAATTGTAGTCTGAATACCTTTGATGCCAAACAGATTTGTTTTGCCAAGGGAAGTTTTATAAATGTAAAGCTCCCCTTGATGCCCATTTATTTATTTCTGTTTACAATATATGACATGAACTGAACTGAACCGGACCGGGGGACAAGGAAAGAAGAAGAGGAAAGAAGACGAAACAGAACAAAAATAGAAACAAAAACCAGACAACCAGCTGCTAGACCTGTAAAAAACAAAACAGACAACAATCCATGGCCTATGAGGGGAATCCAGCCTTAGTGCCACCAGGAGCACCTGAAAGCAGACAAGCAGAGAAAAAACAAACACACAAACAAACAAAAACAAGCACAAGAAGCGGCAATCGCATACAACACAACTGTGGATATAGATGACCTGAGACGACATGATAATACATCAACTGCTTAGTGACCATGCTACTGGACTAATGAATGTGTGTGTGTGTGTGTGAGAACATGCAACACCCATGGCACAAGACCTACATGATAACCGTGCTTAGTTATGAGTGTATAAGCGTACAGGGCCACAATCCACAGCCCCCCCCCCCAAGCAATCAGAAGCAAGCAGAGAAGGCCACAAGACCCAGGCCACCAGCAGCCCCCACAGAGCACAGAACCCAGGCAGCCCACCGCAGGGGCAACCACGCATCCACCCAGAAGACTGCAGAGGAAGCCCCCGGAAAGAGCCCCCATAAGCATAGGGCAGAGGCACTCCGGGAACCAGGGGTAACAGCCCACCGACCCCGCCAGGCCCCAGCCGCCCAGACATGGGCCGTGCACTGGACCTGGGCCCCAGGAGCCCGAGCGCCCCCAAACCCCCCGGCAGAGGCCCCACCCAATACCCAGGAGGGCCAAGCGCCCCAGACAGCCACAAAGTGGGTCAGCGCCTGCCCCAGCGCCCCTGGCCAAGTGCCCTGGGAGTCAAGACGTGCCCACAGGTGGGTGAAGTCGCGAGCAGTGGGGAGAGGCAACGCTGATGCCCCATCGGGAGAAACACAGGCAGGCCAGGCGACAGCAAGTCCCAGATCCAGGCCCAATCATTACCACACACACTTTCACGTCCCATACATCCACACATCCACACATCCTACCTCCCTCGACTCTGCTGGGGTGTAGTGCAGCGGGCACACCAGGAGGCCAGCAACCCCCCAGCCACCACAGACCCCGAACCAGCAGAACAATTAATTAATCCTCCTGGCCCCTCCTGCCCCGAGCAGACACCAGGAAGCAGGGGTGTGCGAAGAAGACCCCTCCCCTCACCCTTCTGGCTCTTCAATATTTTCTAATAGTGAGCAATTAAAATTGAGGGGCAGCCAAACTTGTAGAACTGGGAGCGCGGCACTCTGGGCAGCCTACATACCCAAAGAGCCCCGCCCACCAGATGCCACTCAGTGTAACCACCCCCCAAGACCTAATGTGTGTGTGTGAGTGTGTTTGATAAGTAGTAATGTCTAAGGTGTAATTAAAACAGGGGCAGGGAACTGCAGAGTGCAACCAAAGGGGACCACCTACGTGGCCCCATCCACTACACCCCACCGAACACACACGCCCCCAAAACCCTTCATGTGTGAGTGTGTGCTGTGTACAGGAGCCAGAAGGGAGAGGGGTATGGGGATATATAACGGGGGAGCTACTCTCCCCCAGAGAGGGCAGCCAGGGACTGGCTGCAATAGGCATCCCCGCTACCTGGGAGCCAACAATGGGCAGGAGGGCCTGATGTCCACCAGGCTCGGGGCCTGCAGCGACCATATTCCGGGAGCTACTGTACCCCCAGAAGGTACCCATCCCGCCCCACCCCACTCAACCCAACCCCACCCAGGAGGACCTCTACAAAAAACAAACAAACAACATCAAAAAACAAACAAACAAACCACCCGGTCACACCAGTCGCAGCAGCCCGGGCCTGAGACCCACCATCACCCAGCAACCCACCACCACCACTATGTGATAAAACTAATCAGAGGGGACCAGAGAGAATGAAATTCAGCCAATTGATGTTTTGAGGAGGCAGACATTGTTTCCATGCTAATATAATCTAAAAGAAAATTTCTAAACTGGTTAATACACAGATTGTTCTTCGCTTTCCAGTTCATGAGAATAGTTTTCTTTGCGATACATAACACTGTGACAACCATGTGTGCTGAGTTAATTTCCATGTTGATGTTGTCTAAGTCACCCAATATGCACAGTGTGGGGCATGCAGGGATGCTACACTTTAGCCATGTTGATAGGTTCTCACAGACTTCAAGCCAGAACTTCTGGACAGGCGCAGAAAAACCACAAAGCGTGTGCATAATCATCAGGTGTGTTATCTGTGCAATGTGAGCAGATGTTTGAGTGTGTTAGACCCATTCTGAACATCCTTTGTCCTGTATAGTGTGTTCTATGAAGGATTTTGTATTGTATGAGCTGTAAATTAGGATTTCGAGTCTTTATGAAGGTGTTCAAACATATTTGTGGTTAGAAGCTATGACCAGAACTGATGGATAAATCTGCCTCCCATTTTGAGGATGGAAGAGACATTGTGTCATCTATCTTAGACAATAATTTATATATTTTTGATAGTAGTTTTGGGGTACAGATGCTTAGAAATTCTGCTACCCTAGTCGGGGGTTGTAAGTCTGGTTGGTGGAGGATATATCCATCCATCCATCCATCATCTGCCGCTTATCCGGGGGTCGGGTCGCGGGGGCAGCAGCTTGAGCAGAGAAACCCAGACGTCTCTGTCCCCGGCCACTTCCTCCAGCTCTTCCGGGGGGACCCCGAGGCGTTCCCAGGCCAGCCGAGAGACATAGTCTCTCCAACGTGTCCTGGGTCTCCCCCGGGGTCTCCTCCCAGTGGGACGTGCCCGGAACACCTCCCCAGGGAGGCGCCCAGGGGGCATCCTAACCAGATGCCCGAGCCACCTCATCTGACTCCTCTCAATGCGGAGGAGCAGCGGTTCTACTCCGAGCCCCTCCCGGATGACTGAGCTTCTCACCCTATCTCTAAGGGAGAGCCCAGACACCCTGCGGAGGAAACCCATTTCGGCCGCTTGTATTCGCGATCTTGTTCTTTTGGTCACTACCCACAACTCGTGACCATAGGTGAGGATGGGAACGTAGATTGACCAGTAAGTAGAGAGCTTCGCCTTCTGGCTCAGCTCCCTCTTCACAACGACGGGTCGGTGCACAGCCTGCAACACTGCAGGCGCCGCACCGATCCGCCCGTCAATCTCCCGCTCCATTCGTCCGTCACTCGTGAACAAGACCCCGAGGTACTTGAACTCCTCCTCTTGGGGAAGGATCTCATTCCCGACCCGGAGAGAGCATTCCACCCTTTTCCGGCTGAGAACCATAGTCTCGGATTTGGAGGTGCTGATTCTCATCCCAGCCGCTTCACACTCGGCTGCGAATCACTCCAGTGAGAGCTGAAGGTCACGGCCTGACGACGCTAACAGAACCACATCATCTGCAAAAAGCAGAGACCCGATTCTGAGGTCGCCAAATGGGACACCCTCAACGCCCTGGCTCCGCCTAGAAATTCTGTCCATAAAAGTTAGGAACAGAATCGGTGACAAAGGGCAGCCCTGACGGAGTCCAACTCTCACCGGAAACGTATCCGACTTACTGCCGGCAATGCGGACCAAACTCTGGCACCGGTCATACAGAGACCGAACGGCCCCTATCAAGGGGTCCGGCACTCCATATTCCCGGAGCACCCCCGACAGGACTCCACAAGGGACACGGTCGAACGCTTTCTCCAAGTCCACAAAACACATGTAGACTGGTTGGGCGAACTCCCATGCACCCTCCAGGATCCTGCCGAGGGTATAGAGCTGGTCCACTGTTCCACGGCCAGGACGAAAGCCACACTGCATCTCCTGAATCCGAGGCTCGATTATCCGACGGATCCTCCTCTCCAATACCCCCGAATAGACCTTACCAGGGAGGCTGAGGAGTGTGATACCCCTATAGTTGGAACACACCCTCCGGTTCCCCTTTTTAAAGAGGGGGACCACCACCCCAATCTGCCAGTCCAGAGGCACTGTCCCCGATGTCCACGCGATACTGCAGAGGCGTGTCAGCCAAGACAGCCCTACAACATCCAGAGCCTTGAGAAACTCAGGACGGACCTCATCGACCCCCGGGGCCTTGCCACCGAGGAACTTTTTAACCACCTCGGCAACCTCAGCCCCAGAAATGGGAGGCCCCGTCACCGAGCTCTCCGACTCTGCCTCTTCCGAGCACGTGTTGGTAGGATTGAGGAGTTCCTCGAAGTACTCCCCCCACCGACTCACAACATCCCTAGTTGAGGTCAGCAAAGCCCCGTCCCCACTGTAAACAGTGTTGACTGTGAGCCGCTCCCCCCCCCCCTGAGACGCCGGATGGTGGACCAGAATCTTTTCGAGGCCGTCCGGAAATCGTTCTCCATGGTCTCACCGAACTCCTCCCAGGCCCGAGTTTTTGCCTCACAACCGCCGAAGCCGTGGCCCGTCTGGCCCGTCGGTACCTATCAGCTTCTTCCAGGGTCCCACTGGCCAAAAAGGCCCGATAGGACTCCTTCTTCAGCTTGACGGCTTCCCTCACCACTGGTGTCCACCAGCAGGTTCGAGGGTTGCCGCCACGACAGGCACCGACCACCTTACGGCCACAACTCTGACCAGCTGCCTCGGCAATGGAGTCACGGAACATGGCCCATTCGGACTCAATGTCCCCCACCTCAAATATGGTTGAAGCTCTGCCGGAGGTGGGAGTTAAAGCTCCTTCTGACGGGGGATTCTGACAAACGCTCCCAGCAGACCCTCACAATACGTATGGGCCTGCCAGGTCTGATCGGCATCCTCCCCCACCAGCGGAGCCAACTCACCACCAGGTGGTGATCAGTTGACAGCTCCGCCCCTCTCTTCACCCGAGTGTCCAGGACATACGGCCGCAAGTCCGATGATACAACCACAAAGTCGATCATCGAACTGCGGCCAAGGGTGTCCTGGTGCCAAGTGCACATATGGACACCCTTATGCCTGAACATGGTGTTCGTTATGGACAGTCTATGACTGGCACAGAAGTCCAACAACATAACACCACTCTGATTCAGATCGGGGGGGCCGTTCCTCCCAATCACACCCCTCCAGGTCTCACTGTCATTGCCCACGTGAGCATTGAAGTCCCCCAGCAGAATGAGGGAGTCTCCGGTAGGAGCATTCTCCAGTGCCTCCCCCAGAGACTCCAAAAAGGGTAGGTACTCTGAACTGCTGTTTGGCGCATAGGCACAAACAACAGTCAGGACTCGTTCCCCCACCCAAGGCGGAGGGAGGCTACCCTCTCGTTCACTGGGGTAAACCCCAATGTACTGGCACACAGCCGGGGGGCAATAAGTATGCCCACACCTGCTCTGCGCCTCTCACCACGGGCAACTCCAGAGTGGAAGAGAGTCCAACCCCTCTCAAGAGTACTGGTTCCAGATCCCAAGCCGTGCGTCGAGGTGAGTCCGACTATATCTAACGGTCTGATGAAGTTTCAACAATAAACAACAAACTTTGTCCTTCATATTTATTCATGTCTAATCAAGTTTCAATGATAAACAACGTTGTACTTTGTAGAATGAGAAAGAACTTCTTCAGCAATAAGCATCTCTCGACAAATGACGAAATACAGATTTTGCTATAAAATTAATTGCTATCAGCCTGACTTAAAACTGTTTGTCTTCCTTATTTATCCACTTCAAATCAAGTTTCAACAATTAAAAAAATTTTGTAGTTTGAGAAAGAACAACTTAATCTTGAGCAATCAGTATAAAAAGAGGGTAAGCAAAGGTGCGAATGTCAAACCATACATGATCAAAACAGGGAGCGGAGGTGTTTGGCTGAGACAAGGTGTGAATGTCCACCCAAAATTAATGAAAAGCGGGCAACAAGTAGGTTCGAATGCCCAACCATACATCATCAAAAGCAGGAGTGGATATGTTCGGCTACAAGAAGGTTTGAACGTCTGACCATAGTTTGTAAAAAGCGGGTAAGAAAAGGTTCGAATGCCCGAACATACACCATCAAAGGAGGGAGCGGAGGTGTTCCGCTGTAAGAAGGTGTGAATGTCCAACCATAGTTGGTAAAAAACGGGTAAGAAAAGGTTAAAATATCCGACTGTACACAATCAGTAGCGGGTGCGGAGTTGTTCGGCTACTAAAAGGTGTGAAAGTCCGACCATGGTTTGTAAAAAGCGGGTAAGAAAAGGTGCGAATGCCCGAAAATGTATGATCAAAAGAGGGAGCGGAGGTGTTTGGCTGCAAGAAGGTGTGAATGTACACCCATAATTACTGAAAAATGGGTAAGAAAAGGTGCGAATGCCCAACTATAGATAATCAAAAGCAGGAGTGGATGTGTTCTGACATTCACAGGTATGTATGGTTGGGCATTCAAACCTACTTGTTGCCCGCTTTTCATTAATTTTGGGTGGACATTCACACCTTGTCACAGCCAAACACCTCCGCTCCCTGTTTTGATCATGTATGGTTGGACATTCGCACCTTTTCTCACCCGCTTTTTGCCAACTATGGTCGGCTGTTCACAGCTTCCTCTCCACCATACTTGTATGGTGGGATATTCACACCCACTTGCATCCGAAGACCTTTTGTTGATATTTAGTTGGTCATTCGCAGCTTACCCGCTTTTGGCAAATTATGGCCTTCATGCAGCCAAACACCTCTGATCTCGCTTTTGATGATGTAAGGTTGGGCATTCAGACCTTGCTTCACCTGCTTTTCACCAAATATAGTCGGACATTCACACCTTTTTGCAGCCGAACACTTCCGCTCCACCTTTTAGTGTTCTATCACACCTTTTTTTTCACCGCATTTTATAGATTATGGTTGGAAATTCTCAACCACTCTCATCCGAAGACCTCTCCTCCCGCTTTTGTTAATATATTTGAACTTTAGTCGGACATTCACACCTTCTTGCAGCTGAACCACCTCCGCTCCCTGTTTTGATCATGTATGGTCTGGCAATACTACCTTTTCTTACCCGTTTGTTAGTAATTATGGCTGGACATTCACACCTACTTGCAGCCGAACACCACCTCTCCCGCTTTTGATGATGTATGGACCGGCATTCTTACCTTTTCTAACACAGTTTTCAGCAATTATGGTCGGAGATTCACACTAACTCACAGCCGAACAACTCCGCTCCCGCATTTGATGGTGTATAGTCGGGCATTCTCACCCTTTCTCATCAGCTTTTTGCAAATTATGATCTGACATTCACACCTGCTTTTGATAATGTATGGTTTGGCATTCGCACCTTTTCTTACCAATTTTTCAGTAATTATGGGTGGACATTCACACCTTCTTGCAGCTGAAAACCTCCTCTCCCGCTATTGATTGTGTACAGTCGGGTATTTTAACCTTTTCTTACCCGCTTTTTACCAAATATGGTCGGACATTCACACCGTCTTACAGCGGAACACCTCTGCTCCCGCTTTTGATGGTGTATAGTCAGGCATTTGAACCTTTTCTTACCCGCTTTTTACAAACTATGGTCGGACATTCAAACCTTCTTGTAGCCAAACAACTTAGAACAGGTCTATCCCTGGCTTTCGGCAGAACTGTCTTCTTTACTTTTTTTCCCCTTGTCCTGTTCAGCATTATGTCAGAAGAATTGTAGTCTGAATACCTTTGATGCCAAACAGATTTGTTTTGCCAAGGGAAGTTTTATAAATGTAAAGCTCCCCTTGATGCCCATTTATTTATTTCTGTTTACAATATATGACATGAACTGAACTGAACCGGACCGGGGGACAAGGAAAGAAGAAGAGGAAAGAAGAGGAAACAGAACAAAAATAGAAACAAAAACCAGACAACCAGCTGCTACACCTGTAAAAAACAAAACAGACAACAATCCATGGCCTATGAGGGGAATCCAGCCTTAGCGCCACCAGGAGCACCTGAAAGCAGACAAGCAGAGAAAAAACAAACACACAAACAAACAAAAACAAGCACAAGAAGCGGCAATCGCATACAACACAGCTGTGGATATAGATGACCTGAGACGACATGATAATACATCAACTGCTTAGCGACCATGCTACTGGACTAATGAATGTGTGTGTGTGTGTGTGTGTGTGTGTGTGAGAACATGCAACACCCATGGCACAGGACCTACATGATAACCGTGCTTAGTTATGAGTGTATAAGCGTACAGGGCCACAATCCACAGCCCCCCCCTAAGCAATCAGAAGCAGGCAGAGAGGGCCACAAGACCCAGGCCACCAGCAGCCCCCACAGAGCACAGAACCCAGGCAGCCCACCGCAGGGGCAACCACGCATCCACCCAGAAGACTGCAGAGGAAGCCCCCGGAAAGAGCCCCCATAAGCATAGGGCAGAGGCACTCCGGGAACCAGGGGCAACAGCCCACCGACCCCGCCAGGCCCCAGCCGCCCAGACATGGGCCGTGCACTGGACCTGGGCCCCAGGAGCCCGAGCGCCCCCAAACACCCCGGCAGAGGCCCCACCCAATACCCAGGAGGGCCAAGCGCCCCAGACAGCCACAAAGTGGGTCAGCGCCTGCCCCAGCGCCCCTGGCCAAGTGCCCTGGGAGTCAAGACGTGCCCACAGGTGGGTGAAGTCGCGAGCAGTGGGGAGAGGCAACGCTGATGCCCCATCGGGAGAAACACAGACAGGCCAAGCGACAGCAAGTCCCAGATCCAGGCCCAATCATTACCACACACACTTTCACGTCCCATACATCCACACATCCTACCTCCCTCGACTCTGCTGGGGTGTAGTGCAGCGGGCACACCAGGAGGCCAGCAACCCCCCAGCCACCACAGACCCCGAACCAGCAGAACAATTAATTAATCCTCCTGGCCCCTCCTGCCCCGAGCAGACACCAGGAAGCAGGGGTGTGCGAAGAAGACCCCTCCCCTCACCCTTCTGGCTCTTCAATATTTTCTAATAGTGAGCAATTAAAATTGAGGGGCAGCCAAACTTGTAGAACTGGGAGCGCGGCACTCTGGGCCGCCTACATACCCAAAGAGCCCCGCCCACCAGATGCCACTCAGTGTAACCACCCCCCAAGACCTAATGTGTGTGTGTGAGTGTGTTTGATAAGTAGTAATGTCTAAGGTGTAATTAAAACAGGGGCAGGGAACTGCAGAGTGCAACCAAAGGGGACCACCTACGTGGCCCCATCCACTACACCCCACCGAACACACACGCCCCCAAAACCCTTCATGTGTGAGTGTGTGCTGTGTACAGGAGCCAGAAGGGAGAGGGGTATGGGGATATATACCGGGGGAGCTACTCTCCCCCAGAGAGGGCAGCCAGGGACTGGCTGCAATAGGCATCCCCGCTACCTGGGAGCCAACAATGGGCAGGAGGGCCTGATGTCCACCAGGCTCGGGGCCTGCAGCGACCATATTCCGGGAGCTACTGTACCCCCAGAAGGTACCCATCCCGCCCCACCCCACTCAACCCAACCCCACCCAGGAGGACCTCTACAAAAAACAAACAAACAAACCACCCGGTCACACCAGTCGCAGCAGCCCGAGCCTGAGACCCACCATCACCCAGCAACCCACCACCACCACTATGTGATAAAACTAATCAGAGGGGACCAGAGAGAATGAAATTCAGCCAATTGATGTTTTGAGGAGGCAGACATTGTTTCCATGCTAATATAATCTAAAAGAAAATTTCTAAACTGGTTAATACACAGATTGTTCTTCGCTTTCCAGTTCATGAGAATAGTTTTCTTTGCGATACATAACACTGTGACAACCATGTGTGCTGAGTTAATTTCCATGTTGATGTTGTCTAAGTCACCCAGTATGCACAGTGTGGGGCATGCAGGGATGCTACACTTTAGCCATGTTGATAGGTCCTCACAGACTTCAAGCCAGAACTTCTGGACAGGCGCAGAAAACCACAAAGCATGTGCATAATCATCAGGTGTGTTATCTGTGCAATGTGAGCAGATGTTTGAGTGTGTTAGACCCATCCTGAACATCCTTTGTCCTGTATAGTGTGTTCTATGAAGGATTTTGTATTGTATGAGCTGTAAATTAGGATTTCGAGTCTTTATGAAGGTGTTCAAACATATTTGTGGTTAGAAGCTATGACCAGAACTGATGGATAAATCTGCCTCCCATTTTGAGGATGGAAGAGACATTGTGTCATCTATCTTAGACAATAATTTATATATTTTTGATAGTAGTTTTGGGGTACAGCTGCTTAGAAATTCTGCTACCCTAGTCGGGGGTTGTAAGTCTGGTTGGTGGAGGATATATCCATCCATCCATCCATCATCTGCCGCTTATCCGGGGGTCGGGTCGCGGGGGCAGCAGCTTGAGCAGAGAAACCCAGACGTCTCTGTTCCCGGCCACTTCCTCCAGCTCTTCCGGGGGGACCCCGAGGCGTTCCCAGGCCAGCCGAGAGACATAGTCTCTCCAACGTGTCCTGGGTCTCCCCCGGGGTCTCCTCCCAGTGGGACGTGCCCGGAACACCTCCCCAGGGAGGCGCCCAGGGGGCATCCTAACCAGATGCCCGAGCCACCTCATCTGACTCCTCTCAATGCGGAGGAGCAGCGGTTCTACTCCGAGCCCCTCCCGGATGACTGAGCTTCTCACCCTATCTCTAAGGGAGAGCCCAGACACCCTGCGGAGGAAACCCATTTCGGCCGCTTGTATTCGCGATCTTGTTCTTTCGGTCACTACCCACAACTCGTGACCATAGGTGAGGATGGGAACGTAGATTGACCAGTAAGTAGAGAGCTTCGCCTTCTGGCTCAGCTCCCTCTTCACAACGACGGGTCGGTGCAGAGCCTGCAACACTGCAGGCGCCGCACCGATCCGCCCGTCAATCTCCCGCTCCATTCGTCCGTCACTCGTGAACAAGACCCCGAGATACTTGAACTCCTCCTCTTGGGGAAGGATCTCATTCCCGACCCGGAGAGAGCATTCCACCCTTTTCCGGCTGAGAACCATAGTCTCGGATTTGGAGGTGCTGATTCTCATCCCAGCCGCTTCACACTCGGCTGCGAATCACTCCAGTGAGAGCTGAAGGTCACGGCCTGACGACGCTAACAGAACCACATCATCTGCAAAAAGCAGAGACCCGATTCTGAGGTCGCCAAATGGGACACCCTCAACGCCCTGGCTCCGCCTAGAAATTCTGTCCATAAAAGTTAGGAACAGAATCGGTGACAAAGGGCAGCCCTGACGGAGTCCAACTCTCACCGGAAACGTATCCGACTTACTGCCGGCAATGCGGACCAAACTCTGGCACCGGTCATACAGAGACCGAACGGCCCCTATCAAGGGGTCCGGCACTCCATATTCCCGGAGCACCCCCCACAGGACTCCACGAGGGACACGGTCGAACGCTTTCTCCAAGTCCACAAAACACATGTAGACTGGTTGGGCGAACTCCCATGCACCCTCCAGGATCCTGCCGAGGGTATAGAGCTGGTCCACTGTTCCACGGCCAGGACGAAAGCCACACTGCATCTCCTGAATCCGAGGCTCGATTATCCGACGGATCCTCCTCTCCAATACCCCCGAATAGACCTTACCAGGGAGGCTGAGGAGTGTGATACCCCTATAGTTGGAACACACCCTCCGGTCCCCCTTTTTAAAGAGGGGGACCACCACCCCAATCTGCCAGTCCAGAGGCACTGTCCCCCATGTCCACGCGATACTGCAGAGGCGTGTCAGCCAAGACAGCCCTACAACATCCAGAGCCTTGAGAAACTCAGGACGGACCTCATCCACCCCCGGGGCCTTGCCACCGAGGAACTTTTTAACCACCTCGGCAACCTCAGCCCCAGAAATGGGAGGCCCCGTCTCCGAGCTCTCCGACTCTGCCTCTTCCGAGCACGTGTTGGTAGGATTGAGGAGTTCCTCGAAGTACTCCCCCCACCGACTCACAACATCCCTAGTTGAGGTCAGCAAAGCCCCGTCCGCACTGTAAACAGTGTTGACTGTGAGCCGCTTCCCCCCCCTGAGACGCCGGATGGTGGACCAGAATCTTTTCGAGGCCGTCCGGAAATCGTTCTCCATGGTCTCACCGAACTCCTCCCAGGCCCGAGTTTTTGCCTCAGCAACCGCCGAAGCCGCGGCCTGTCTGGCCCGTCGGTACCTATCAGCTTCTTCCAGGGTCCCACTGGCCAAAAAGGCCCGATAGGACTCCTTCTTCAGCTTGACGGCTTCCCTCACCACTGGTGTCCACCAGCAGGTTCGAGGGTTGCCGCCACGACAGGCACCGACCACCTTACAGCCACAACTCCGACCAGCTGCCTCGGCAATGGAGTCACGGAACATTCAATGTCCCCCACCTCAAATATGGTTGAAGCTCTGCCGGAGGTGGGAGTTAAAGCTCCTTCTGACGGGGGATTCTGACAAACGCTCCCAGCAGACCCTCACAATACGTTTGGGCCTGCCAGGTCTGATCGGCATCCTCCCCCACCAGCGGAGCCAACTCACCACCAGGTGGTGATCAGTTGACAGCTCCGCCCCTCTCTTCACCCGAGTGTCCAGGACATACGGCCGCAAGTCCGATGATACAACCACAAAGTCGATCATCGAACTGCGGCCAAGGGTGTCCTGGTGCCAAGTGCACATATGGACACCCTTATGCCTGAACATGGTGTTCGTTATGGACAGTCTATGACTGGCACAGAAGTCCAACAACATAACACCACTCTGATTCAGATCGGGGGGGCCGTTCCTCCCAATCACACCCCTCCAGGTCTCACTGTCATTGCCCACGTGAGCATTGAAGTCCCCCAGCAGAATGAGGGAGTCTCCGGTAGGAGCATTCTCCAGTGCCTCCCCCAGAGACTCCAAAAAGGGTAGGTACTCTGAACTGCTGTTTGACGCATAGGCACAAACAACAGTCAGGACTCGTCCCCCCACCCAAGGCGGAGGGAGGCTACCCTCTCGTTCACTGGGGTAAACCCCAATGTACTGGCACACAGCCGGGGGGCAATAAGTATGCCCACACCTGCTCTGCGCCTCTCACCACGGGCAACTCCAGAGTGGAAGAGAGTCCAACCCCTCTCAAGAGTACTGGTTCCAGATCCCAAGCCGTGCGTCGAGGTGAGTCCGACTATATCTAACGGTCTGATGAAGTTTCAACAATAAACAACAAACTTTGTATTATGAGAAAGAACCAGACTCATTCTTTAGGAATCCGAAAATAAGCTCTATTTTACGAGTTATGCACGAATTCGGATTCTCCTATAAAACGAATTCCTTAACTCAAACCAAGTTAAGACTGCTTTGTCCTTCATATTTATTCATGTCTAATCAAGTTTCAATGATAAACAACGTTGTACTTTGTAGAATGAGAAAGAACTTCTTCAGCAATAAGCATCTCTCGACAAATGACGAAATACAGATTTTGCTATAAAATTAATTGCTATCAGCCTGACTTAAAACTGTTTGTCTTCCTTATTTATCCACTTCAAATCAAGTTTCAACAATTAAAAAAATTTTGTAGTTTGAGAAAGAACAACTTAATCTTGAGCAATCAGTATAAAAAGAAGGTAAGCAAAGGTGCGAATGTCAAACCATACATGATCAAAACAGGGAGCGGAGGTGTTTGGCTGAGACAAGGTGTGAATGTCCACCCATAATTAATGAAAAGCGGGCAACAAGTAGGTTCGAATGCCCAACCATACATCATCAAAAGCAGGAGTGGATATGTTCGGCTACAAGAAGGTTTGAACGTCTGACCATAGTTTGTAAAAAGTGGGTAAGAAAAGGTTCGAAAGCCCGAACATACACCATCAAAGGAGGGAGCGGAGGTGTTCCGCTGTAAGAAGGTGTGAATGTCCGACCACAGTTGGTAAAAAACGGGTAAGAAAGGTTAAAGTACCCGACTGTACACAATCAGTAGCGGGTGCGGAGTTGTTCGGCTACTAAAAGGTGTGAAAGTCCGACCATGGTTTGTAAAAAGCGGGTAAGAAAAGGTGCGAATGCCCGAAAATGAATGATCAAATGCGGGAGCGGAGTTGTTCGGCTGTGAGTAGGTGTGAATCTCCGAGCATAGTTTGTAAAAAGGGGGTAAGAATAGGTTCGAATGCCCGAACATACACTATCAAAACAGGGAGCTGAGGTGGCTCAGCTGCAAGGTGTGAATGTCTGACTATAGTTTGTAAATAAGGTGCGAATGCCCAACAATGTATAATCAAAAGAGGGAGCAGAGGTTTTCGGCTACAAGAAGGTTTGAATGTCCGACCATAGTTTTTAAAAAGCGGGTAAGAAAAGGTTCAAGCGCCTGACTATACACCATCAAAAGCGGGAGCAGAGGTGTTCCGCTGTAAGACGGTGTGAATGTCCGACCATATTTGGTAAAAAGTGGGTAAGAAAAGGTTAAAATACCCGACTGTACACAATCAATAGCGGGAGAGGAGGTGTTCAGCTGCAAGAAGGTGTGAATGTCCACCCATAATTACTGAAAAATGGGTAAGAAAAGGTGCGAATGCCCAACCATACATTATCAAAAGCAGGTGTGAATGTCAGATCATAATTTGCAAAAAGCTGATGAGAAAGGGTGAGAATGCCCGACTATACACCATCAAATGCGGGAGCGGAGTTGTTCGGCTGTGAGTAAGTGTGAATCTCCGACCATAATTGCTGAAAAATGTGTTAGAAAAGGTAAGAATGCCGGTCCATACATCATCAAAAGCGGGAGAGGTGGTGTTCGGCTGTGAGTAGGTGTGAATGTCCAGCCATAATTACTAACAAACGGGTAAGAAAAGGTAGTATTGCCATACCATACATGATCAAAACAGGGAGCGGAGGTGGTTAAGCTGCAAGAAGGTGTGAATGTCCGACTAAAGTTCAAATATATTAACAAAAGCGGGAGGAGAGGTCTTCGGATGAGAGTGGTTGAGAATTTACAAAAATAATCTATAAAATGCGGTGAAAAAAAAGGTGTGATAGAACACTAAAAGGTGGAGCGGAAGTGTTCGGCTGCAAGAAGGTGTGAATGTCCTACTATATTTGGTGAAAAGCAGGTGATGCAAGGTCTGAATGCCCAACCTTACACCATCAAAAGCGGGAGCGGAGGTGTTCCGCTGTAAGACAGTGTGAATGTCCAACCATAGTTGGTAAAAAGCGGGTAAGAAAAGGTTAAAATACCTGACTGTACACAATCAATAGCGGGAGCGGAGTTTTTCGACTACAAGAAGGTGTGAAAGTTCAACCATGGTTTGTAAAAAGCTGCTAAGAAAAGGTTCGAATGCCCGAATATATACCATCAAAAGCGGAAGCGGAGGTGTTCGGCTGCAAGAAGGTGTGAACGTCCGACCAAAGTTTGCAAAAAGCAGTTAAGAAAAGGTTCGAATGCCCGAATATATACCATCAAAAGCGGGAGCAGAGCTGTTCGACAGCAAGTAGGTGTGAATGTCCAGCCATAATTACTCACAAACGGGTAAGGAAAGGTAGTATTGCCAGACCATACATGATCAAAACAGGGAGCTGAGGTGGTTCAGCTGCAAGGTGTGAATGTCTGACTATAGTTTGTAAAAAGCGGGTAAGACAAGGTGCGAATGCCCGACAATGTATGATCAAAAGAGGGAGTGGAGGTCTTCGGCTGCAAGGTCTGAATGTCCAACCATAATTTCTAAAAAGCGGGTAAGAAAAGGCTCGAAAGCCCGACTATACACAATCAAAAGCGGGAGCGGGAGGTTTTCAGCTGCAAATCCTTCACTCAAACCAAGTGAAAACTGCTTTGTCCTTCATATTTATCAATGTCTAGATCGACTTCAACAAAGAACAACATTGTACTTTGCAGTAAAGAAAGAGCAAATCAAAAGTTTTAGGAATCCGAGAATAAGCTTATTTTCATGAGTTCTGCACGATTATTGATTTTACTATAAATGAATGCCTTCACTCAAACTATGTTAAAACTGCTTTGTCCTTCATATTTATCAATGTCTAGATTGACTTCAACAAAGAAAAACACTGGATTTTGCAGTAGAAGAAAGAGCAACACTGAAGGATCAGTAATCCGAGAATAAGCTTATTTTCATACGTTCTGCATGATTTGGGATTTTATGTATAAAATTAATTCCTTCACTCAAACCAAGTTAAAACTGCTTTGTCCTTCATATTTATCAATGTCTAGATTTACTTCAACAAAGAACAACATTGTATTTTGCAGTAGAAGAAAAAGCAACACTGAAGGATCAGGAATCCGAGAATAAGCTTATTTTCATACGTTCTGCATGATTTGGGATTTTATGTATAAAATGAATTCCTTCACTCAAACCAAGTGAAAACTTCTTTGTCCTTCATATTTATCAATGTCTAGATTTACTTCAACAAAGAACAACATTGTATTTTTTAGTAGAAGAAATAGCAACACTGAAGGATCAGGAATCCGAAAACAAGCTTATTTTCATACGTTCTGCTTGATTTGGGATTTTGCTATAAAATTAATTCCTTCACTCAAACAAAGTGGAAACTGCTTTGTCCTTCATATTTATCAATGTCTATATCGATTTCAACAAAGAACAAGGCTGTATTTTGCAGTATAGGAAAGAGCAACACTGGAGGATCAGGAATCCGAGAATAAGCTTACTTTCATGAGTCCTGCACGATTTCGGATTTTCCTATAAAATGAATTGCTTTGCTCAAACCAAGTTAAAATTGCTTTGTCCTTCATAGTTATCCATGTCTAAAATGTATCAAGCATAAAGTTCCTCTTATTACCCTGAATGAGAAAGAAGCATCCCTTTGGTTGAGCAATACATTCCTTTTGCGGAGTTATGCATGATTTCGGATTTTGCTATAAAATTAATTCCTATTGATTGTGAACAGTCGGGTATTTTAAACTTTTCTTACCCGCTTTTTACCAACTATGGTCGGACATTCACACCGTCTTACAGCGGAACATCTCCACTCCCACTTTTGATGGTGTATAGTCAGGCATTTGAACCTTTTCTTACCCGCTTTTTACAAACTATGGTCGGACATTCAAACCTTCTTGTAGCCGAAAACCTCTGCTCCCTCTTTTGATTATACATTGTCAGGCATTCGCACCTTATCTTACCCGCTTTTTACAAACTATAGTCAGACATTCACACCTTGGTGCTGAACCACCTCAGCTCCCTGTTTTGATCATGTATGGTCTGGCAATACTACCCTTTATTACCCGTTTGTGAGTAATTATGGCTGGACATTCACACCTACTTGCTGTCGAACAGCTCTGCTCCCGCTTTTGATTATGTTTGGTTGGATATTCGAACCTTTTCTTAACTGCTTTTTACAAACTTTGGTCGGACGTTCACACGTTCTTGCAGCCGAACACCTCCGCTTCCGCTTTTGATGGTATATATTCGGGCATTCGAACCTTTTCTTACCAGCTTTTTACAAACCATGGTTGGACTTTCACACCTTCTTGTAGTCGAACAACTCCGCTCCCCCTATTGATTGTGTACAGTCGGGTATTTTAACCTTTTCTTACCCGCTTTTTACCAACTATGGTCGGACATTCACACCGTCTTACAGCGGAACACCTCCGCTCCCGCTTTTGATGGTGTATAGTCAGGCATTTGAACCTTTTCTTACCCGCTTTTTACAAACTATGGTCGGACATTCAAACCTTCTTGTAGCCAAAAACCTCCGCTCCCTCTTTTGATCATACATTGTCGGGCATTCGCACCTTTTCTTACCCGTTTTTTACAAACCATGGTCGGACTTTCAAACCTTCTTGTAGCCCAACACATCCACTCCTGCTTTTGATGATGTATGTTTGGGCATTCGCACCTTTTCTTACCCATTTTTCAGTAATTATGGGTGGACATTCACACCTTCTTGCAGCTGAACACCTCCTCTCCCGCTATTGATGGTGTATAGTCGGGCTTTCAAGCCTTTTCTTACCCGGTTTTTACAAATTATAGTTGGACATTAAGACCTTCTTACAGCCGAAAACCTCCACTCCCTCTTTTGATCATACATTGTCGGGCATTAGCACCTTTTCTTACCCGCTTTTTACAAACCATAGTCGGACTTTCACATTTTTTAGTAGCCGAACAACTCCGCTCCCGCTATTGATTGTGTACAGTCGGGTATTTTAACCTTTTCTTACCCGCTTTTTACCAACTATGGTCGGACATTCACACCTTCTTACAGCGGAACACCTCCGCTCCCTCTTTTGATGGTGTATGTTCGGGCAGTCAAACCTTTTCTTACCTGCTTTTTACAAACTATGGTCAGACATTCAACCCTTCTTGGAGCCGAACACATCCACTCCTGCTTTTGATTATGTATAGTTAGGCATTCGCAACTTTTCTTACCCATTTTTCAGTAATTATGGGTGTACATTCACACCTTCTTGCAGCCGAACACCTCCGCTCCCTCTTTTGATCATACATTTTCGGGCATTTGCACCTTTTCTTACCCGCTTTTTACAAACCATGGTCGGACTTTCACACCTTTTAGTAGCCGAACAACTCCGCACCCGCTACTGATTGTGTACAGTCGGGTACTTTAACCTTTTCTTACCCGTTTTTTTACCAACTATGGTCGGACATTCACACCTTCTTACAGCGGAACACCTCCGCTCCCTCCTTTGATGGTGTATGTTCGGGCATTCGAACCTTTTCTTACCCGCTTTTTACAAACTATGGTCAGACGTTCAAACCTTCTTGTAGCCGAACATATCCACTCCTGCTTTTGATGATGTATGGTTGGGCATTCGAACCTACTTGTTGCCCGCTTTTCATTAATTATGGGTGGACATTCACACCTTGTCTCAGCCAAACACCTCCGCTCCCTGTTTTGATCATGTATGGTTTGACATTCGCACCTTTGCTTACCTTCTTTTTATACTGATTGCTCAAGATTAAGTTGTTCTTTCTCAAACTACAAAATTTTTTTAATTGTTGAAACTTGATTTGAAGTGGATAAATAAGGAAGACAAACAGTTTTAAGTCAGGCTGATAGCAATTAATTTTATAGCAAAATCTGTATTTCGTCATTTGTCGAGAGATGCTTATTGCTGAAGAAGTTCTTTCTCATTCTACAAAGTACAACGTTGTTTATCATTGAAACTTGATTAGACATGAATAAATATGAAGGACAAAGCAGTCTTAACTTGGTTTGAGTTAAGGAATTCGTTTTATAGGAGAATCCGAATTCGTGCATAACTCGTAAAATAGAGCTTATTTTCGGATTCCTAAAGAATGAGTCTGGTTCTTTCTCATAATACAAAGTTTGTTGTTTATTGTTGAAACTTCATCAGACCGTTAGATATAGTCGGACTCTCCTCGACGCACGGCTTGGGATCTGGAACCAGTACTCTTGAGAGGGGTTGGACTCTCTTCCACTCTGGAGTTGCCCGTGGTGAGAGGCGCAGAGCAGGTGTGGGCATACTTATTGCCCCCCGGCAATGACAGTGGGCAATGACAGTGAGACCTGGAGGGGTGTGATTGGGAGGAACGGCCCCCCCGATCTGAATCAGAGTGGTGTTATCTTGTTGGACTTCTGTGCCAGTCATAGACTGTCCATAACGAACACCATGTTCAGGCATAAGGGTGTCCATATGTGCACTTGGCACCAGGACACCCTTGGCCGCAGTTCGATGATCGACTTTGTGGTTGTATCATCGGACTTGCGGCCGTATGTCCTGGACACTCGGGTGAAGAGAGGGGCGGAGCTGTCAACTGATCACCACCTGGTGGTGAGTTGGCTCCGCTGGTGGGGGAGGATGCCGATCAGACCTGGCATGCCCAAACGTATTGTGAGGGTCTGCTGGGAGCGTTTGTCAGAATCCCCCGTCAGAAGGAGCTTTAACTCCCACCTCCGGCAGAGCTTCAACCATATTTGAGGTGGGGGACATTGAATGTTCCGTGACTCCATTGCCGAGGCAGCTGGTCGGAGTTGTGGCCGTAAGGTGGTCGGTGCCTGTCGTGGCGGCAACCCTCGAACCTGCTGGTGGACACCAGTGGTGAGGGAAGCCGTCAAGCTGAAGAAGGAGTCCTATCGGGCCTTTTTGGCCAGTGGGACCCTGGAAGAAGCTGATAGTTACCGACGGGCCAGACGGGCCGCGGCTTCGGCGGTTGCTGAGGCAAAAACTCGGGCCTGGGAGGAGTTCGGTGAGACCATGGAGAACGATTTCCGGACGGCCTCGAAAAGATTCTGGTCCACCATCCGGCGTCTCAGGGGGGGGAAGCGGCTCACAGTCAACACTGTTTACAGTGCGGACGGGGCTTTGCTGACCTCAACTAGGGATGTTGTGAGTCGGTGGGGGGAGTACTTCGAGGAACTCCTCAATCCTACCAACACGTGCTCGGAAGAGGCAGAGTCGGAGAGCTCGGAGACGGGGCCTCCCATTTCTGGGGCTGAGGTTGCCGAGGTGGTTAAAAAGTTCCTCGGTGGCAAGGCCCCGGGGGTGGATGAGGTCCGTCCTGAGTTTCTCAAGGCTCTGGATGTTGTAGGGCTGTCTTGGCTGACACGCCTCTGCAGTATCGCGTGGACATCGGGGACAGTGCCTCTGGACTGGCAGATTGGGGTGGTGGTCCCCCTCTTTAAAAAGGGGGACCGGAGGGTGTGTTCCAACTATAGGGGTATCACACTCCTCAGCCTCCCTGGTAAGGTCTATTCGGGGGTATTGGAGAGGAGGATCCGTCGGATAATCGAGCCTCGGATTCAGGAGATGCAGTGTGGCTTTCGTCCTGGCCGTGGAACAGTGGACCATCTCTATACCCTCGGCAGGATCCTGGAGGGTGCATGGGAGTTCGCCCAACCAGTCTACATGTGTTTTGTGGACTTGGAGAAAGCGTTCGACCGTGTCCCTCGTGGAGTCCTGTGGGGGGTGCTCCGGGAATATGGAGTGCCGGACCCCTTGATAAGGGCCGTTCGGTCTCTGTATGACTGGTGCCAGAGTTTGGTCCGCATTGCCGGCAGTAAGTCGGATACGTTTCCGGTGAGAGTTGGACTCCGTCAGGGCTGCCCTTTGTCACCGATTCTGTTCCTAACTTTTATGGACAGAATTTCTAGGCGGAGCCAGGGCGTTGAGGGTGTCCCATTTGGCGACCTCAGAATCGGGTCTCTGCTTTTTGCAGATGATGTGGTTCTGTTAGCGTCGTCAGGCCGTGACCTTCAGCTCTCAATGGAGTGATTCGCAGCCGAGTGTGAAGCGGCTGGGATGAGAATCAGCACCTCCAAATCCGAGACTATGGTTCTCAGCCGGAAAAGGGTGGAATGCTCTCTCCGGGTCGGGAATGAGATCCTTCCCCAAGAGGAGGAGTTCAAGTATCTCGGGGTCTTGTTCACGAGTGACGGACGAATGGAGCGGAAGATTGACGGGCGGATCGGTGCGGCGCCTGCAGTGTTGCAGGCTCTGCACCGACCCGTCGTTGTGAAGAGGGAGCTGAGCCAGAAGGCGAAGCTCTCTACTTACTGGTCAATCTACGTTCCCATCCTCACCTATGGTCACGAGTTGTGGGTAGTGACCGAAAGAACAAGATCGCGAATACAAGCGGCCGAAATGGGTTTCCTCCGCAGGGTGTCTGGGCTCTCCCTTAGAGATAGGGTGAGAAGCTCAGTCATCCGGGAGGGGCTCGGAGTAGAACCGCTGCTCCTCCGCATTGAGAGGAGTCAGATGAGGTGGCTCGGGCATCTGGTTAGGATGCCCCCTGGGCGACCTCCCTGGGGAGGTGTTCCGGGCACGTCCCACTGGGAAGAGACCCCGGGGGAGACCCAGGACACGTTGGAGAGACTATGTCTCTCGGCTGGCCTGGGAAAGCCTCGGGGTCCCCCCGGAAGAGCTGGAGGAAGTGGCCGGGGACAGAGACGTCTGGGTTTCTCTGCTCAAGCTGCTGCCCCCGCAACCCGACCCCCGGATAAGCGGCAGATGATGGATGGATGGATGGATATATCCTCCACCAACCAGACTTACAACCCCCGACTAGGGTAGCAGAATTTCTAAGCAGCTGTACCCCAAAACTACTATCAAAAATATATAAATTATTGTCTAAGATAGATGACACAATGTCTCTTCCATCCTCAAAATGGGAGGCAGATTTATCCATCAGTTCTGGTCATAGCTTCTAACCACAAATATGTTTGAACACCTTCATAAAAACTCGAAATCCTAATTTACAGCTCATACAATACAAAATCCTTCATAGAACACACTATACAGGACAAAGGATGTTCAGGATGGGTCTAACACACTCAAACATCTGCTCACATTGCACAGATAACACACCTGATGATTATGCACACGCTTTGTGGTTTTCTGCGCCTGTCCAGAAGTTCTGGCTTGAAGTCTGTGAGGACCTATCAACATGGCTAAAGTGTAGCATCCCTGCATGCCCCACATTGTGCATACTGGGTGACTTAGACAACATCAACATGGAAATTAACTCAGCACACATGGTTGTCACAGTGTTATGTATCGCAAAGAAAATTATTCTCATGAACTGGAAAGCGAAGAACAATCTGTGTATTAACCAGTTTAGAAATTTTCTTTTAGATTATATTAGCATGGAAACAATGTCTGCCTCCTCAAAACATCAATTGGCTGAATTTCATTCTCTCTGGTCCCCTCTGATTAGTTTTATCACATAGTGGTGGTGGTGGGTTGCTGGGTGATGGTGGGTCTCAGGCCCGGGCTGCTGCGACTGGTGTGACCGGGTGGTTTGTTTGTTTGTTTTTTGTAGAGGTCCTCCTGGGTGGGATTGGGTTGAGTGGGGTGGGGCGGGATGGGTACCTTCTGGGGGTACAGTAGCTCCCGGAATATGGTCGCTGCAGGCCCCGAGCCTGGTGGACATCAGGCCCTCCTGCCCATTGTTGGCTCCCAGGTAGCGGGGATGCCTATTGCAGCCAGTCCCTGGCTGCCCTCTCTGGGGGAGAGTAGCTCCCCCGGTATATATCCCCATACCCCTCTCCCTTCTGGCTCCTGTACACAGCACACACTCACACATGAAGGGTTTTGGGGGCGTGTGTGTTCGGTGGGGTGTAGTGGATGGGGCCACGTAGGTGGTCCCCTTTGGTTGCACTCTGCAGTTCCCTGCCCCTGTTTTAATTACACCTTAGACATTACTACTTATCAAACACACTCACACACACACATTAGGTCTTGGGGGGTGGTTACACTGAGTGGCATCTGGTGGGCGGGGCTCTTTGGGTATGTAGGCGGCCCAGAGTGCCGCGCTCCCAGTTCTACAAGTTTGGCTGCCCCTCAATTTTAATTGCTCACTATTAGAAAATATTGAAGAGCCAGAAGGGTGAGGGGAGGGGTCTTCTTCGCACACCCCTGCTTCCTGGTGTCTGCTCGGGGCAGGAGGGGCCAGGAGGATTAATTAATTGTTCTGCTGGTTCGGGGTCTGTGGTGGCTGGGGGGTTGCTGGCCTCCTGGTGTGCCCGCTGCACTACACCCCAGCAGAGTCGAGGGAGGTAGGATGTGTGGATGTGTGGATGTATGGGACGTGAAAGTGTGTGTGGTAATGATTGGGCCTGGATCTGGGACTTGCTGTCGCCTGGCCTGCCTGTGTTTCTCCCGATGGGGCATCAGCGTTGCCTCTCCCCACTGCTCGCGACTTCACCCACCTGTGGGCACGTCTTGACTCCCAGGGCACTTGGCCAGGGGCGCTGGGGCAGGCGCTGACCCACTTTGTGGCTGTCTGGGGCGCTTGGCCCTCCTGGGTATTGGGTGGGGCCTCTACCGGGGGGTTTGGGGGCGCTCGGGCTCCTGGGGCCCAGGTCCAGTGCACGGCCCATGTCTGGGCGGCTGGGGCCTGGCGGGGTCGGTGGGCTGTTGCCCCTGGTTCCCGGAGTGCCTCTGCCCTATGCTTATGGGGGCTCTTTCCGGGGGCTTCCTCTGCAGTCTTCTGGGTGGATGCGTGGTTGCCCCTGCGGTGGGCTGCCTGGGTTCTGTGCTCTGTGGGGGCTGCTGGTGGCCTGGGTCTTGTGGCCCTCTCTGCCTGCTTCTGATTGCTTGGGGGGGGGCTGTGGATTGTGGCCCTGTACGCTTATACACTCATAACTAAGCACGGTTATCATGTAGGTCCTGTGCCATGGGTGTTGCATGTTCTCACACACACACACACACATTCATTAGTCCAGTAGCATGGTCACTAAGCAGTTGATGTATTATCATGTCGTCTCAGGTCATCTATATCCACAGCTGTGTTGTATGCGATTGCCGCTTCTTGTGCTTGTTTTTGTTTGTTTGTGTGTTTGTTTTTTCTCTGCTTGTCTGCTTTCAGGTGCTCCTGGTGGCGCTAAGGCTGGATTCCCCTCATAGGCCATGGATTGTTGTCTGTTTTGTTTTTTACAGGTGTAGCAGCTGGTTGTCTGGTTTTTGTTTCTATTTTTGTTCTGTTTCCTCTTCTTTCCTCTTCTTCTTTCCTTGTCCCCCGGTCCGGTTCAGTTCAGTTCATGTCATATATTGTAAACAGAAATAAATAAATGGGCATCAAGGGGAGCTTTACATTTATAAAACTTCCCTTGGCAAAACAAATCTGTTTGGCATCAAAGGTATTCAGACTACAATTCTTCTGACATAATGCTGAACAGGACAAGGGGAAAAAAAGTAAAGAAGACAGTTCTGCCGAAAGCCAGGGATAGACCTGTTCTAAGTTCTATACTTTTTAAAAGGGGCGTGTTTATCAACTATGGAATTAGAAGATTTACAAAAATGGTCAAGTGCTAGATCTTCATCTGGGATTTTAACAGTGTCATATAACTATTCAACAGATCAGTTAAAAAAAAGCCTGCTCATGGAGATGTTTCAGGATCTGGATACCAAGCGTGGACCTAATGTTTTCATTTTTGCAATTCTGATACAGGCTATTGAGCAGTGATAACTAACACCAAGTTCAGATACTGCGGATTTTCTACCTTTGATTTGTTAAGATTGAGCCAATCAGGGACAACCTTGAAGGATCTCTTTGGTTTTGTAGGATCTGTAATTACCTGAGAAAGGTTGATATTGGTACACACCTTTTTTAAATGATCAGAGGCAGAGTTCAACTTGTTTAAATTAAAATTGCCACACAGAGATTGGGTTTAGGCCACATGCACACAGAATGACATCAACAAATATAAGAAATATTAAACATTTACACATAGATTTTTGAATATATGTAGAGGAATGATACTTTGAAATGTGCTCATTGCGGAGTTATGATCAGTTGAGTAATGAAGGTTGAACTATTCTGGGAAAGAGGTTCTATTCCCAGCATCATGATGGACACTCCTGATATAGAAGGTTTTGCTAACGCATTGGAATTGTTTTACTATTTTCATATGCATGTGCAATGAAGAATTGCTTGCTGCTGATAAATGCAAAGAAGAACATCTTACACATAGATGCTCACATATAGGCTGCTGAATGCAATGAAGACCTGCTTATCAAGTAAAGTTCAATGTCAATGTGTAATATTCAATTAGGATTTGCAAAACAGTGAAGTTAAACAATGAATGGGTCCATAGTCGGTATGAGAAGACTACAGGAATATTGACCTGGGTGTACGTTCAAACAGAGATGAGAAAATTGCGATGAATAATTGTTTGTTTGTTTGTTAGTATGTATATGAATGTTATGTGTATAAACTGTGTTGAGTTATAGTTACTCAGTAGTGTCTCAGTGAAACAACCGACGGGGGAAGCCTTGCGGTGACAACAAAAGCAGTGTTTTACTGATCAGTCAAGTTGCTCCAGTGTACTCCATACAAACTGGTTGGCTACTGAAGGGATAGAAAATGGGGAATACTTGTTTTAAAGCAAACAAGGAATTAGATGGGAAAAATACATGTTTTAACGGGACCCAGACAATATTAAATACTCAGACAGATGGGAGAAGAAGTGTAGTTTTGTAGGAAATCATAAAATTATTACATAGAATTAGTGAAATCAATTGAAGAATGCCTTTCTGAAGAGCTGTTTACCACAGATGAGCAGCTTTGCGACCAAGCACATTGTAGATCGCTTTACTGCCAAAATGATCTAATTTAATGGATTGGTTTAGACATGCATAACAGCATTTTAAGAACAAAGAGAGAAACAAAAAGGGACAACGCTTCATGGTGGAAGGTGATGTATAAATAACTGTGTATATGATGAAGGGGGTGGCAACACCCATTCCGAAATCCCGCCTTTCCGACATCCCGCTATTCCGACATCCCACCATTCCGACATACCACCATTCCGACATACCACCATTCCGACATGCAAACGTCCCACCATTCCGACATCCCACCATTGCGACATCCCGCTATTCTGACGTTCAAATGTCCCACCATTCCGACAAGGCTTTCCGTATAAGGAAATGTGTGTTACTCAACAGGTGAGTCCCTTCTTTCTGTTCATGCAATTTATATGTTTAACACATGTTTATAGACAAGCGTTATTAAAAACACAAAGTCTCGGCAACTGGAGGAGGAGAAGCAGTCCGCGGTGGTTTTCAATCACACACTCCAATGCCACTTGTTTCAACTTCCGAAAATTTAATCCAGGAAAAAAAGGCTTACAAACATGGACCAAAACGGCTCCATAACACGCACAAGAATCCAAAAGAAACGAAAGTTAACTAAAAGAAAGCAAATAAACAGTATGAAGTGGTCAAAATTGGTTTTACGCATGCCTATGTGCGTCTGGCACATGCGTCTTCGGGCTCTCCCACGTTGGTTTGTGGATGAAAGCTATATGTTCAGCTGTAATGTCATGTAAAAACAATCTCTACATGACATTTAGTCCCAGGTGTGACCAGTTAGGTCCTTAAGATATCAACAGGCTGTATAAAGCTACAACCGTTGCGGCTGTGTGTTTGTGCCAAATGCGCAAAACCCATCCGCGCTTCCCAAAATTGGAGTGAGTACTCATAAATCACGTGAATAACATGAATAAACGTTTTTACTGCATTTTGTTGTGTTTTATACGTTCTATGCTGTCATTTCTCTCTTCTCCTATTGGCAAGGCAAGGCAGAGTGCTCGCAACTGTGTCCTGTGCAGTAGCCGTGATATCTGTAATTGCAATTATTACTTTTGCATATGATGACAGCGTGCAAAAGACGCATGGGCTCTGTGGAGAGCTCCGCTCCAGCTGGCTGCTGTGACAGCTCACTGACACTGTATTTCTGCTTAATCAGTTTCAGTCTCGCCAGAGTTACATTAATATCTGTATTTTTATATTTGAAATTCAGGGGATTTTGATAATAGATTATTAAAGTTTGTTTGCGAGGCTGTGGCCTCTGCATGTGCAAAGCTTGTGCGCCAAACTTTAGGGCGTATTTGCGCCGGCATATCATTAGTGCAAAATGTTTTGGGTAAAAAATAGGCTATTAAAAGGAACTGTCGGAATGGCGGTATGTTAATAAAAACAAAAAACATACCGCCATTCCGACCATAGGAGGAAAAAAGTGTCGGAATGGTGGGACAATTGGAGACCCATGTCGGAATGGCGAGATGTCGGAATGGCAGCATGTAACCATGATGAAGGAGAGACCATTTGAGCAGCACAGCCATTTCGCAGCACAGGGACAGCAATCCAAGTTACAGGATCTCCCACGTGGTATCACCTGTCACATTGTGTCAAGGCATCAAAAGAAGAAAAAATCACCAAACTCAAGGACAAAAAGACAAAGACTCCGGTGAACGAAGACAGAGGACTGACAAACCAGAAATACAAAAGGATTCTCGATATCAAGATCCAGAAGAAGAGGCTAACAATGCCACGAACACTTACGATGCTGGGAATGATGCCAGCAATGAACAGAGAAGAAGATTCAGTGTCATCAATCTGCATTACGTGCCTCTAATGAGGGGGTGAATATAGAATCCTCAACGATTACAACGTCTCTGGGAACTGTGACAACAACAAGGTTTAAACCATTTTGATATATATTGTAACCTATTGTCTAAGGAATAGTGCTGAAAATGAAGTAAATCTAATCCACCACTGTCCTTGGTCTTCTGTAGGGTTTTTAAACTAATACGTGGTGGTTTGTTTTTCCACAGAAATTTGGAGATGCATGAATCTAGTGACTTAAACCAAGTAGCAGATGGTTTTATGGGGATCATTGAGAACAAATAGTTAACTTTTGGTAGTATCATCATTATAATGGATGTAACTCTCCCCATAAGTGATATAGGTAAGGACTTCCAACGAGAGATCGTCCTCTACTGTCTTTAATAATTGCACATAATTTAGCTTTGTTAGCTCTGAGAGCCTGGAGGAAATGTTTATGCCTAAATATCTAATATTTCCTGACTGTAAAGTGATCGCAGGTATATTATGGACCCTACAGTTAATGGGCAGAACTGTGGTCTTAGACCAGTTGATAGAGTAGTCAGAAAGTGCTGAGAATTTATTTATGAGTGTGATCGTGTGACTGAGAGACGTCTGTGAGTTCTGAAGGAAAAGTAATACATCATCAGCATAAAGACTTATTTTATGCTCAATATTTTGGGATTAATTACTCACAAACGGGTAAGAAAAGGTAGTATTGCCAGACCATACATGATCAAAACAGGGAGCGGAGGTGGTTCAGCTGCAAGGTGTGAATGTCTGACTATAGTTTGTAAAAAGCGGGTAAGATAAGGTGCGAATGCCCGACAATGTATGATCAAAAGAGGGAGCGGAGGTTTTTGGCTACAAGAAGGTTTGAATGTCCGACCATAGTTAGTAAAAAGCGGGTAAGAAAAGGTTACCATACATCATCAAAAGCAGGAGTGGATGTGTTCGGCTACAAGAAGATTTGAATGTCCGAGCATAGTTTGTAAAAAGCGGGTAAGAAAAGGTTCGAATGCCCAAACATACACCATCAAAAGAGGGAGCGGAGGTGTTCCGCTGTAAGAAGGTGTGAATGTCCGACCATAGTTGGTAAAAAACGGGTAAGAAAAGGTTAAAATACCCGACTGTACACAATCAATAGCGGGAGCGGATGTGTTTGGCTACAAGAATGTGTGACAGTCCGACCATGGTTTGTAAAAAACGGGTAAGAAAAGGTGCGAATGCCCGACAATGTATGATCAAAAGAGGGAGCGGAGGTTTTCGGCTACAAGAAGGTTTGAATGTCCGACCATAGTTTGTAAAAAGCGGGTAAGAAAAGGTTCAAATGCCCGAATATATACCATCAAAAGCGGGAGCAGAGCTGTTCGACTGCAAGTAGGTGTGAATGTCCAGCCATAATTACTCACAAACGGGTAAGAAAATGTAGTATTTCCAGACCATACATGATCAAAACAGGGAGCTGAGGTGGCTCAGCTGCAAGGTGTGAATGTCTGACTATAGTTTGTAAATAAGGTGCGAATGCCCAACAATGTATAATCAAAAGAGGGAGCGGAGGTTTTCGGCTACAAGAAGGTTTGAATGTCCGACCATAGTTTGTAAAAAGCGGGTAAGAAAAGGTTCAAATGCCTGACTATACACCATCAAAAGCGGGAGCAGAGGTGTTCCGCTGTAAGACGGTGTGAATGTCCTACCATATTTGGTAAAAAGCGGGTAAGAAAAGGTTAAAATACCCGACTGTACACAATCAATAGCGGGAGAGGAGGTGTTCAGCTGCAAGAAGGTGTGAATGTCCACCCATAATTACTGAAAAATTGGTAAGAAAAGGTGCGAATTCCAAACCATACATTATCAAAAGCAGGTGTGAATGTCAGATCATAATTTGCAAAAAGCTGATGAGAAAGGGTGAGAATGCCCGACTATACACCATCAAATGCGGGAGCGGAGTTGTTCGGCTCTGAGTAAGTGTGAATCTCCGACCATAATTGCTGAATTGTTGAATCGTTTGTTTGTGAAATTAATTTGTTTGTTTGTTAAAGGGGCTGGTTGTTGAATTGTTTGTTTGTTAAATTGTTTTTTTTCCTTCTTTGCTGCAGTGTTGTTTTATTTGCTATGTATGTATAAGAGTGAAACAGCTGCTGGTGTGTGATGTTGCTGCTGGTGACGACAGAAAAATGTGTTATTGACTAATTGAGTTGAAGTGAACATTGGAATCTGGTTGTTGCTCGTGACATAGCGACAGAAGTAGTGTTTCATTCAATAGTACTCACAATAACTCCACCGAAAATTGATTAGCTGCAAGAGGAGAGTATGGGAAATATCTGTTTTAAAGCTAACCGGGAGTTAAGTGGGAGTGCTAAAATCATGTTTCAGAAAAAAACAGATAATATTGAATACTTAGAGAGATGAGAAAATAAATTTGGGTTTGAGGGAGAATTGAACATGGTAAAATTGCCCAATCCTAGAGAAGGGGAATACAAAAGTAATGTACAAAGTAAATCTAGTTTAAAAAAGCACAACAAAAAAAGAACAACAAGGATTAGAGCTAGACATTTGTACAAGTTTGTGTATTAAGATTTAGCAGCTCTCTTAAAGAGTTAAAGTTCAGAAGATCTCAGACAAACAAACAGATCATTTCACAGGAAAAACTGTCTGAGCAAAAGATGTTTTACAAGCTGAGATTTTTATCATTTCCATATCAAACCTGCCATTCTTAGGCAAAGTCCTAGGAAAAGTTGTATACCAACAGCTTTCTGACTTTTTCCTGTCTAACAATGCTTTTGATACTTTCCTCTCATAGTCTTGGTTTTATGTGTTTAACTGAGAGATGAAACAACAAGACAAGACGAGAGTGGGGAGGGTAAAACATTTATTTTTGTCCTTAATTCGAGCATGTGTCATTTAAAAATGGAGATAAAATTATCTTAAATACTTTGTCTTACCGCAGAATGATTTTATTGATGATTTTACTGAATTTCTTTAAATTGTGTGCACTGCTGTTGACTGTTTAGTCATAACAGGGGACTTGAAGGTGCACATGGATGTAGCCCATAATAAGCAAGCTAAAGAACTCACTGCTTTCCTTGAAATGTTTGGTCTAACTCAGCGTGTGACTTTGCATAGATGAAGAGAGAGTTATTTTTCTGAAATCATAAAAAAAAAAAACTGCAGTAACAACTCTCATGTCTTGCTTGCTACAGTAAACAGATTAACAAACCCTCCAGGTTGCATTTAGAACTCATTTCTACATATAAGGGTAATGAAGTTGGAATATTCTTTAATGACAAAGTTCAAGGCATTAAAAATGAAATACTTTCCACCTGAAGCAGGTCTGAGACCAGACAGTCAGACCTTTCAGGTGCAGATGATTTTCAAGCCAAACTTAAACATTTTCTAAATTTGAGATTAGCTCTTCTGAAAAAAAATCATAAGTGTATCAGAAACATAAGCCGGAAATAGAGAATTTAACATATTAATGTTAAGTAATGCTATGGTTAAGTAATGCTTCATTACTTCTGATTGACTAACTTCCCTAAAACTTATGAATTTATGAGCTTAGGAACTGACATCATATTCATCAGAGATTAAAGCATTTATCTCACAGAATGGGAACCAAAAGAGTATTAGTATATATATACATATATATATATATATAATATATTTATATATATTTTATATATAAAATATATATTTTTTAAAAACCAACACAGCAATGAAATATGCTATGTGAGTCAGATATCAAACAATAGTTTTCTTAAGGAGAAATTTAAAGACAGCTGCAATAGATCAGCGTAATATATGGAGTAATATATTAATACTATAAGCAGTTTCTAAGCCTGCAGATGAATATTAATTAAATTAAACAGAAAGGTTGTGCATGTGTGTTCAACAGGTGCCAAACTAGATGGGTCAAATGCAGAGAGTAATTTTGTCTGACTTGTAACATGACAATAAACAGTCATCTTAATGTGTTTGCACAGCAATGGAATAAAGAGGGAAAGCAGAGGAGCACTCTAACAACAAAAAGAAAAGGAAGAAAGGACTAAACTTTTTGTTGGAAGGGAGAGAAGCAACTATTTAGGTGATGAGGGAAAGCAAAAACACAGATCACAACAGGAGCAGTGACAGAGAAGGAGAGACAGAGCAGGAGGAGATACATGTCGGCTGTGTGGAAGGAGGGGGCATTGGGCGACTGCAGGAGCAAGAGTAAGATAGAGGAAGATTTTGGGAGTCAGTTATGACTAGATAAGAAAAAAACAGGAGCTGTAACCAGGATAGAAGCAGAAAAGCCAGAAAAAGTGTTAAACTTAGAGGGAATTGAACTTATCTTATAGTATGACATCAAACCTGAGATTAGATTGAATGTTTCCGGGACGGAGGTAACTTTTCTATGCGACACAGGTGCAAAACGAACTGTAATCCATCCTGATGACATTTCGGGAGTTGAGGAATCCAAAGAAATTATTTGTGTCAAATCAGCAAATGGTAAGAGCCATCCTGAGCGTTTATCAAAACTCTTGACAGTAACAGATACACGGAGTGGAGTAAGTGCTGATTGTCAAGTTGTCTTGTCCACTCTGTGTCCCTGTAACTTACTGGGAAGGGATTTACTCCATTTATTGAAGCTAAGAATAGTTCCAGAAGAAAAAGGGTTAACTGTAGTTCGAATGAAGTCCGCTCAAACAATGACTCAGCATGAGACCACCTTCATACTGGTATAGTTTGGATCTTGTGTCTACAGGCCCCAGCGCTATCACGCTTCCTCTCCTTAAGAAGGCAAAAGAACACGTCTCAGGAAAGCTCACCCTCAGGTCACCACATGAAGTACACTGTACTGTGTATTACAAATATACTCAAGGGGAGGACATATTTAATTTTTTAAACAAATGAGAAAGTTAAAACGTGCTGAAGTTAAAACACTTATACTGGAATAAAGAGGGTTGTTGTGCAGTCAGCTGCTTACTCTCCCACAGCATGAGAAAGTTTTTAAGATCATGGAATGCACCCCATATGTCACTCTCCAAACCCACAGATGACCACTGGAGGCGTTTAGGTGTGTTTGTGACTGCATGTGAAGAAGCCTCAGATTGGGAGGAGGTGGATCCAGGAATAGAGTATTCTGAGAAACTGGATGCATATACTAGTCCATTAAATTGGACCATGGATGCAAAACCAAATGTACACTTACAAGGACAGATCTGGAAGAATAAAGGTGCCATTTACTATGAAATGTAGAACTTATACTGCCAAAGAGTTTGTTTAAATATGCTTCAGTATCGAGCCATGGAGCACGGCATGTCTCTACAGGAGGGCTGGTAGCAATAATGAACAAGGTTTTTGCAGTGTATGGTTTTATTTATAATAAAATCATAATATCATAATATGATAATAAAGAATTTTTGTCTAACATGTCAAATATGTGCAAATATGATCCATACATATGGCCTAGGACCGGGACGAGGACAGTTCCCGAGGCCGGAGGACCCTTTTCAACACGTTTGTATGGATTTAATTGAATTAAATAAAGGGGTCTCCCTGGTGATTAGTGATGTTTTACCAAATGAAGTGAAGTATTTCCAAATGCACAGGCAGATGTACCCTCAACACTGGTGAATTAAATATTACCTAGATTTGGAATTCCTGAAAAAATCTACAGTGATAACAGGGACGCACTTTGTAAACAATATTATCTTCCTGATGGCGAAGAACTTAAAAGCAAAAAAGGATCTCAGAAACCACTCTGCATATCATCCACAATCAGCAGGTTTGCTGGAAAGACACAATTGAATAATTAGGTCAAGAGAGACTGGGAAGAATTGGGTTTACTGTTTACCACTAGTAGTCCTAAACATGCATATTACTCTAACTAGCACAGGATTAACTCCATTTGAGATAATGTATAATGTATGACCATTTTTACAACCACAGTTAAAACTATTCACCGGACATGATGAAGAAAGAGAAGAAACCTTAGCAGGATACATGGTTAAAATGTTAACAAGTAGAGAGATCTCTTCTGTCTAGTGTCTGTTCCAGGTGACCCTTTGGAGGAATCTCTAAAACCTGGAGACTGGATCCTCATCAAAGTGATAAAGAAAGATAACTGCTCCAGCCCAAGGTGGGAAGGTCCATATCAGGTACTGCTTACAGAAACCACAGCAGCTAAACTAATATATCCTGGATGCACTTATCACACTGTAAACTAGTAAGGCCACGACCTGCAGAAGTAGGGAAAGATTAGTTACCCACCACCGTTCTCTGAGGCATAAGTCTGACTACAAAGGGGAATTCTCTCAACAGGAGGGGGTTCGTCTCAACCTCAGTGAAGAAAACAACGGCTAAAACGAGAACATAGGGTGTGGCTAAAATAAGACAGGGATAGACAGACAGCAGCCGTGGCATCCATTTAAATTACCAGGATTTGTAGGTTAAAAGGAACCAGTTGTGTATTGTTAATCATTATTCTTATTATCGTATTCCTAATTCTATGGGATTAAGCACAGATTAATAAAAAACTAAAAGATAATGCACTACAATGAATCACACGGACACAGACTGACCACAGAGATAGGAGGTCCCTCAGGTCCAACAGACAACTTGTCAACCTATTTTTTTGTTGCAGGAATAGATGGGGTGGCTGACATTGACTTATGCTCAATTATTTTATGTAAAGACAACCAAAAAGCCCATGTGTATTCTGAAAAGTACATATGTGAAATGTATGTTAATACAAGATTTCTGAAGAATCGCCTGTGTATCAGTTGGAATTTTGTTAGAATGTATACAGATTGACAAAATATCCAATCTAATTGTATTGAATGTGCTAAAGCCAGCAGTTAAGAAAATAGACAACTGCCCTCAGCGTTGGCTTATACGGGTAATTTATATATGTTTCATCCACAGGGGTACAGGTAAGAATGTGGGTACACTCATGTCACATAATTGTCAAGAATCCATCTATTGTCACTCAGGACGCAGGTAACTACTCAGCATCTTGGTTTCGGAACCAAACTTCCATGAGAGCAGACCTCTGGTGGCTGTGTGGGGATATGAAACTGAGGTCCGTCCTTCTGCCTAACTGGCAGCTGCACAATAGCCCAACTACTGATGCCTTTCCGTCTGTTCCCTGAGGGGGACTTTAAGGCCTTGGGTGAGAAGCTGCAATGTCTCAAGCATTTAACTGTGTCTGGAGGTTCATTTGACAACAGAGTGTACCTGGATAGCATTGGAATTCTGAGTCCCAGATGAATTTAAAGCTAGAAATCAAGTAACTACAGACTTTGAATCTTTTCTTTTCTGGTGGGCAACAATAAAAAAAAATGTTTATTGGATAAATTACATCTACAAGGCATTGCTGAACAATTAAAATGTTTGGAACTTTATCCTGTTCCTT
Source organism: Leuresthes tenuis (assembly GCF_036924035.1). Taxonomy (NCBI): domain Eukaryota; kingdom Metazoa; phylum Chordata; class Actinopteri; order Atheriniformes; family Atherinopsidae; genus Leuresthes; species Leuresthes tenuis. Next base: position 10,463,405 of record NW_027325366.1, read on the forward strand.
TATTCCTAACAATACTTCCGCAGATGGCAGAATCACAAAGAGGGACTCGCATCACTCTCTGCAGAGCTTATAGAAAATCAACGATCCCTACACTGACATGATGGAGAAGTGGTTTGGTCTCTGTCTGTTGTCACAGCCATAGTAGCCACCTGTGCTTGATGTTGTATCAAATGCTTGAGAGGACTGTCCCAAAGACTGATTGAAACCATCCGTACCCGCATAATGTATCAACAGGTAGAGGGAGATGATGACAACGAGCGACACATGGATGATGGAGACGATGATACAGATAACATTTAAAGTACTTTGAATGACCCCGAGTGAATTCTCAATGATTTCTTTAATGATTATTTTTGCGTTCATATGAAAGACCAATGAACATGGGAATTGGACCTATTAAAAGACAATTCCTGAATGTAGAGCATTGTAAAGATGATATGTTGCTTCTTCCTGCTAACATTTGTCCACAGTTTGATGAACTGCATCAGCAGCAGAACCACTACAGGACTCAAAGTCAGGTAACTGACCAGGTTTCTGGAATTCTGGAATTCCCATCATGCCAAGATGATGGCGGAACAATCACAAATTTTTATCCACATGTGTACAAAAGGGTGGACGGCGAAGCTAAGCGCTCCACCCCAACTGAATGAAAAGCTGATTTGAAGAGACTGAAAAGGAAATGTCACCCATGAAATCAACAATGCTTTTAGGGACTTCTATAAAACCTTATATTCATCACAAAATGAACCATCAGACAGTAACATAGATCAGTTTCATAGATCATAGACTATTCTACCGTCAACAACCTGGAAACCACAATAGTCTCTCTAGATGCAGAAAAAGTATTTGATCGAGTGAACTGGACATTTTTATTTGCAGCATTAAACAAATTCGGGTTTGGGTCACACTTCATCAACTGGATAAGGATATTATATAGCTCCCCAAATGCAAGTGTCAGGACTAATGATCAAACTTCTCCAAGCTTCAGTCTGCAGAGAGGTACAAGACAGGGTTGCCCACTTTCTCCCTCACTTTTTGCTATTTTCATCGAACCTTTAGCAGCTGCTATCAGACAAGATAGAAATATTAAAGGCATCCAACCCCAAAATATTGAGCATAAAATAAGTCTTTATGCTGATGATGTATTACTTTTCCTCCAGAACTCACAGACGTCTCTCACTCACACGATCACACTCATAAATAAATTCTCAGCACTTTCTGACTACTCTATCAATTGGTCTAAGACCACAGTTCTGCCCATTAACTGTACGGTCCAGAATATACCTGCGATCACTTTACAGTCAGGAAATATTAGATATTTAGGCATAAACATTTCCTCCAGGCTCTCAGAGCTAACAAAGCTAAATTATGTGCAATTATTAAAGACAGTAGAGGACGATCTCTCTCGTTGGAAGTCCTTACCTATATCACTTATGGGGAGAGTTACAACCATTAAAATGATGATACTACCAAAAGTTAACTATTTGTTCTCAATGATCCCCATAAAACCATCTGCTACTTGGTTTAAGTCACTAGATTCATGCATCTCCAAATTTCTGTGGAAAAACAAACCACCACGTATTAGTTTAAAAATGCTACAGAAAACCAAGGAAAGTGGTGGATTAGATTTACCTCATTTTCAGCACTATTCCTTAGCCAATAGGTTACAGAATATATCATAATGGTTTACACCTAGCCCAATAGATTAACCATGGATAAATATAAAACAAGCATTGTGTGATAATCTGGAAATCTCTTACCTACCTCTTATTAGTCAAAACGTAAAAAATCACAAATGTTTTAAAAGCATTAACATCAGCACCTCTCTGACAGCTTGGTGGGAATTTCTTAAAATAACAAAGTCTTCACTTGTCCCGTGTAAGCTTACACCCATCTGGAACAATCCTGACATCCTGCAAAACAAAAAAATGCCAAACTTTATTCCGTGGAAGATCAAAGGAATCAAACATCTGGAACATATAATCCAAAATGGAAATTTTATTTCATTTGATGAGCTCATATCACAACATGAGATAGGCAGCAATAAATTCCTAGAATATCAACAACTTAAGTCTATAATAACAAAGAAATATATCCTCCACCAACCAGACTTACAACTCCCGATTAGGGTAGCAGAATTTCTAAGCAGCTGCACCCCAAAACTACTATCAAAAATATATAAATTATTGTCTAAGATAGATGACACAATGTCTCTACAATCCTCAAAATGGGAGGCAGAATTATCTATTAGTTCTAGTCATAGCTTCTGGCCACAAACATGTTTGAACACCTTTAGAATGACTCGAAATCCTAATTTACAGCTCATACAATACAAAATTCTTCATAGAACACACTATAAAGGACAAAGGATGTTCAGGATGGGTCTAACACACTCAAACTTCTGCTCACATTGCACAAATAACACACCTGATGATTATGCACACGCTTTGTGGTTTTGTGCGCCTGTCCAGAAGTTCTGGTTTGAAGTCTGTACGGATCTATCAACATGGCTAAAGTGTAGCATTCCTGCATGCCCCACACTGTGCATACTGGGTGACTTAGACAACATCAACATGGAAATGAACTCAGCACACATGGTCCTCACAGTGTTGTTAGCCCGATTTTTTCATTAGAAGCCCAAGAATAAGCTGGAGAAATTGTTTATTAAAAAAGTATTTATTAGTGGTCACAAGTAGAGTATATTGCAGCGCTGGACTCGGAGTGCCAGAGCTCCCGCAGGAAATCCGTCAGGCCGAGCCCCGTTATCCGGAAGCATGTCATATTTCTTGTCAGAGTATAATTGGCCAATTTTGAGTGGCATGATCAGGCCAGCTGCTGTCCTTGTTGTGTTCTTTGGATGTGATAAACAATGTGTGTGTATGTGTGAGTGCTGTTTTAGGTGTCTAATGTACCAGACCTGTCTGCCCTAATAGAGATGTTTTGTCTGACCCAGTTGTTTATGTCATTCTAAGGTCTTGGACCATTTAAGGTCATCTGTTGTGCAGTATGAGCAGAGTGGAAAAGTAACAGCTAGGAACATAGATTATTTAGTAAAATACAGAAAATGAATTTATAATTTCTAAGAACAAAGCCAATTATAACAACTCCCCCTTTTGACATGATTTAATCATGTCATCTAAATGAGGTAGGAATGTTATATTCTGTATTGTGTGAAACCTGTTAGCGGCAGCCAATTTAGCAGGTCCCCAAACATCAAGTGGCCAACTACCTTGAGGTGCAGCACAACCAGACAGGAGATTCTTGTTATCCCCCTTTTGATATAACTTCATTATGTGAGCTGTTATGTGTAAGCTGTTCTTCTTTGCAATTATCAGCAGCAAGCAAGTTTTCATTGCATATGCATGTGTAAAATAATTGTAATGCATTAGCTAAACCTTTCTGTATCAGGAATGTTTATCATGATGCTGGGAACAGAACCTCTTTCCCAGAATAGTTCAACCTTCATTACTCAACTGATCATAACTCTGCAATGAGCACATTTCTTAAAAGCTATAAGTATCACGCCTGTACGTGTATGCAAGGAATAAATTAGTAAATGTTTCAATATGTCTTAAAATTAGTGTGTGTATGTGGCCCCAAACCCAATCTCTGTGTAGAATCTTAGTTCATTTTGGCCCAAAACTATATGTGGTTTAAGCAGTGGCAAGACCCTGCTCACCCATAAGTACCATTACAACACATAACAATAATTAACTAAGCTACAACAATTCATAAAATATTGAAACTCAAAAAGTGCTTAAGGCAATTAACATTACCATCAGGATCGTCCACTGTTCGCAGCGAATAGGAGCGAAAAACCCGATGGCTGATATCCGGGAAAATTCTCCTATGGCCCCATTCCCCCTTAGCGACCGACCACTTAATTACCTTTCAGTGCCTAAGGTCCCGCTCCGAACAGCCAATTCACACCAATGGCAGTGGACATATGTATGAATTCCTATGATTAGTAATTGGTCTACTTAAAATCATTAAACTAAAGAGGAACATCACAAAACACAAAACAATACAGTACAGACATTTAAACATGATGTGAATATGAAGATATGACCCTGTTGAGAACAGATGAGTAATGATAGATGTAGTGTAAAAAACTAACAATTTCTTTTGAGTGAAAATTTTATGATAACATTGTGCAGAGTGGTGTAGTGCAGCTCAGTCTCTTGTGGTCCAATCCTGTCACTGCTTGGTGTTTGGTTTTCCTTCTGGCTGAACCTCAGTTCAGCAGTCTGAGCTAACTAGGAAGGAGAGGTTACCAGCACTTCACTTCCACAAAGGGGTCTTTACCACCCGTTTTCCCTAACTAATCTTTTTCTTTGGGACAATTAAGGAGATAATTCAGATTATTTCGTTGACAATGGTTGAAGGTTGTGTGGTTGTTCAACCATTATCTTGGCATGATGATCGTGCCTCCCAGAATTTCAGACTGACGTCTTGTCAGTCACTTGGCTGTAAGTCCTGTAGAGGTTCTGCTGCAGATGCAGTTAATTTAAGCTGTGGATGAATGTTAGCAGGAGAGAGAACTGAGCAGCACAACATGTCATTTTCACAATGTTTTATATTCAGGAATTGCCTTTTAACAGGTTCAATCCCAGTATTCATTGGTCGACAAATTAAGTTTTCATATGAACCCCAAACAAAAACAAATAAATAAACCGAAAAAAATAAAAAATAAATAAATGAAATGCAAAACAAAACAACTGGCCAGTTGATAGAAAACATGTTTTAGGACAGTACCTTTAGACTCACCAACCTGCTGTACAGCATTAATGTGAAATCCAGTACCATCAACCTTTTCTGTGGAAAAAACTTCAAACCATTTAGAGAACACAGCAAGACAAAGACAAAACACAAGACAACATAGAACAAAAGACAAAAGGAAAAATTTGAGAAGTGTTAGTAAACTATGATTAATTGTTGTATCTCCAGCCCCCCGATGAGACTTAGTCTCATCCGTATGTTAGTTCTGCTGAACTCTTCCACTGCAGTTTCTGCTCCTGTGTTGCTGCTGCAGGACAGAAATATTTGTGGTTAGAGTTCATTTTGGGAGCAGCACAGCATCAAGAAAGCAGCCATTTCTTCTCAATGAGTAACTGATTAACCTTTTTGGGATAAATATTGTCTGTCCTCTTAATTCAGCTCAGAGTGCTTTTGATAAAATTTCAGCACGATCTGCTTAATTCTCACTTGTTACTTTATACTAAATTCTATTTAATTCTTACCAGTGGCTGTGTTTCGTGATGCTGAGCCATCCACAGACAGTTCAGGATCAGCATTAAGTTTTTTCTGCTCCATTTGAATTAGAAACACTTCATGGGGTACCAACAGTGTGACATCAGAGTTTCTTATAACATCACATGATACAATAACATATTTCCATACAAATTAGAATCAAAGACAAAGGTTTATTCTATTTTTCTATTTGTCTCAATTCCTCATTTATTTATTTTTTAGATGAGCCATGTGGCCTTGTGCTGCTAACTTTTTCCTTAGCAGTGCCACAGCATCGTGCTTGTGTTCAGATCTTTGGTTGGTTATTGATCACTGTTATCTTGCATGCATGCTTTGACCTAAGGGCCCAGATTCTTGATATTATTTTGTAATGTTTTTTTTTATTTATTTTTTCCTCATAACAGTTTTGGAATGTTAGCTAAATTGTTCAGGATCATTCTTGTTTTTTCTTGACATGAATTAGGCCTTTAATCGTGCAGTTCAAAGCTCTCTGCTTTACCTTACTTCGAGCAGCTCTACCTCAGTTTATTATGTTTTACTTAATCTTTACTTCTTCCTTCCAGTATGTGTGGATGTATGTGGGTGTATGTGTACGTATAGATGTGCGTGTGTGTGTGTGTGTATGTGTGTCTATATGTGGCCTTGGGTTTCACTGCTTTGTTTTATTTTCTTCTATCATTTTCTTCTATGAAAAGTGTTATGAAAACAAAGTTTGATTGATTGATTCATTGATTGATTGCACCAGATTAAACAACTTGGGTCATTTCCCATGTAAATTCTCGAATGAACCAGAACACATGATTAAAACTGTTCTCACAGAACATTTTATTCATCCCATTCATATCTTTTTCGTTTGACCAACATGTCATGACTGAGCACAGATCGGATTGTACCTTGTATCTTGTTTCTCAATAAATTGTAATTGAAGTGGGTTGTTGCCATTTTCCAGAGATCTTTTAGTCACCTGGTGTGGAGTGGTGGGAAGAGAGGGTGTGTCCAGATTACTGTTGTAGTTCTTTGTAACTTGAGCTTTTAATGTCTGACTTTCACACAGGAGAGGTGTGAAAATTAGTTATTGTAACCTTTATTGTTTCTGCTACTGTGGTTCTACAGTCTAGTCTCCACAGTGGTGTTTTCCTTTGGTTTCATCGTCAGTGGTCCGTTCAGTCTCTGATAGAGTTTTAGTCCCCGTGGTCTAGTCTTTGTCAGCAGGTGAGGTTCCTAAGTCAGTCCGGACCTCAGTTAATGTTCTTTCGGTAGGATCTTGAGCCTGAGTACAGTGATCCTTGTGGATCCAGTTACTCAGTCTATTCTCAGTAAACCATACCTTTACACAATGTGTTGTAGCTTCTGCGTCCTGTCCATATAGGAGAGGACCAGTTAAGTTTGTTCACTTTCCTGGTCCTGTTCCTTGGTGAGTATTTCTGTAACCTGCTGAGATATACTCATCACCGTGTTATTCAGTTGTTTCACATTCACACAAGTTTCCATACTGTAGTACAACAAGGGGTGAGCCTGTTGGTGCAGTTGTAAATGGACAGGGTGTTTCCTCCCTGGCATGACCTCATGTGAGACAACATGACAACATTCATGGTGGCATTTGGAGTAAATCTTAGGCTAACACAATACGTAGAGCTTCAGCCCAGGTTAACTGTGTGTCTGCACAGACTTCTGTTCGGCCTTTTTGATGGTTCTATTTGCTCTTTTCACTAGTCCTTGTAAAGCTGGGTGAGAGACTGCACCGAGCTTATGTGTAATCCCAAACAATTTTTCCACTTCTCCTAGTTCTTCATTGGAGAAGTGAGTACCATTATCTGATCTTATCACTTCTGGTACCCCAAATGTTGGAATAATTTCTCTTGTAAGCCATTTAATGACTTCTTTTCCTTTTTCGGTTTTAGTAGGTGTGGCTTCTACCGATCTAGAAAAGGGAGCTACACACACTAGAAGAAATAGTTTACCTTCAGTCCTGTTCGCTGCTCCCATGTCAGTAAACTCAAATACTATCTGTTTCCAAGGGGCATCAGGTACTGGGAAACTACCTAGTCCTGCTTTGAGATTGAACAGCTTGCAAATTTCACAAGATTGCACAAAATATTTTATTGTGTCTTTTAGGTGGGGGTGCCACCAGTGTTGTGAAATGAGCGCTGTTACTTTTGAGCTAGCACAGTGAGCTCTACTGTGTGCTTCTTGACATAGCAAATTTAGTAGTCCAGTTGGAGCTACTATTTTGCCTTCATGATTCCAGCAGCGTCCTGTGGAATCTTTTTTTTTTCGTTCCATGCTTGCTTTTCAGATGGTGCCGCTGCTTCGTGAAGTTCTTTAATGTTTTCTAAACATAATTCTCGTTGTGATTTTTCCTCCAATGTTTTCTGAGACATCTGGTTAAATGCAGTATACCCTGCTTTTGTTTTTGCTGCCTTATCTGCCGCATTGTTGCCTCTCGCTACTCTCCCATCTCCCTTTTGATGTCCTCTGCACTCGACTCTAGCAACTTGTTTTGCTTCAAGTATGGCATAATATAGTTCGAGTAATTGATTCAAGTGTTTAACCGGGGTGCCTGCTGAGGTCACAAAGCCTTTCCTTTTCCAGTGACACATGTCTGGTTTAGAGGCATGTCTTTAACTGTAAACACTGTTTTTATTTCACTAATTTATTCAATGTTTATTGTTAGATTAATTAATATTTATCTGCAGGGTTAGAATTTGCTAATAGTATTAATATAGTGTTCAGCTGTACAGCTCTCTGGTTGCTGTGGCTGTTTTTAAATGTGCCATGAAAACAAACCTTGACTTGACTTGTTATGACTCAGACTTACTGCAGCTGTCTTTAAATTTCTTTTAGAGTTTTCTTCTTCAAGAAACTCATTGGTGATATCTGACTCTCGTTGTGCCTTTTATTGCCGTGTTTTTGTTTATTTCCTAATAATCTAACTCACTTTAAACCTTTATATAAAGCACGTTGCTGCTCTGTTAAGATAACAGATCCATTGATTCATAGATCTGCTGCAGTTAAATAGTTAAATGGTTTAATGAGATCAATTATAAATACTGATGATAAATATTAACTCAGAATTGGTGAAAATAAGCAGAGGAGAAGTATTTAGATCAGCTAAATTTTAAGTCATGTTACTGTGATCTCTAACACAATAAAGGCTAACCTTTAATGCTTTAAGATGGTAAGAAACTGTCTGACACCTATCTGCCTGACCTTGCTGTTAAATCCCGATATTTTCTAATATGTCATATGGTCTGACTGTCCGGTCTCAGACCTGCTTCAGGTGGAAATCATAAAGTCTCAATTTGTAGAACATCTTTTGTTCAGGCAGTTTTTCAATTAAAGGATCAAAGATTTAAATGCTATGTTTGTTTGTCTGACTTTTTAAGAGAGCTGTTAAATCTTAATTCAACAACAAACTGGTTCTAATGTTTAGTTTTAAACAGTCTGTTCTTCCTGGATTTATTTTGGACATTGTATTGCTTCTTATCTCTTCACTGTAATACTTGCATTGAAAAGCGGTTTTCAGATTGTCCATTCAATGTGGTATTTCTCCCATTCAAATTTATTTAAAAATAAATTAATTATTGAATTGATGATAAATGCTCTAGTAAAAACTTCCATTATCATTGTAAATTTTTTGACTAAATAACTATATGTAACTCTGGTACTCTTTAAGTACAGGCCCATGATCAATCAGAATCTGTCCTCACTCTCAGGGCTGAATGGGGGAAGAAGGAAGCAGGGTTGGGATGAGATAATCTTAGGGTGAGAGCATTTATGACAAAGCTATCTAAACTTTTCTTTTCCAATTACACATGTCCACATGTACAGCCTAAGCTGTTTATGCTGAATCTGTATAAATGGTCATTTTTTTTATTTTGCTAAATGGCATGCTTCTGTTATTGAGTGTGATGTTAGGAAGATGTGTCTTATCTGCTAGTGTAGTAGGATGTGTCCCTGGAAAAGATGACGTTGTGTCTGGCACGTGCTGCGGTAGAGGTGCAGAGGACTGCGTCTGAATAGAGAATTTAACTTCTCCAAAAAAAATACTGACAGTCTGCAAGAAATGTTACTGCTTTTTTTTTCGTCTTTTTCTGCCCTTGCTCTCTGCAATAAACCTGCCTCTTTTAGCTTTGCTGTTGCTTGATTCCTACTGCCTGTTGCTTGTTTTGAAAACATAGAGAAATCACTCAGTTGCGGTGGCGCACTTTCAAACCCTCCAAACATTCCTTTCCCTTGCATTTCTCTCGTCCAATTTACAAATCTATCTGTCTCTCTTTTTTCGTCTTCTCTTGGAACTTTTTTCTGCCATCTCGTCAACGTGTCAAATAATACCGACCCCAATGAGCCGGGTTTACATGTTTTCCACTTATCCAATGTCCACTTAGCACAGACATTACTCACGCCGCCAATTGCCGACTAACAGACCCCCGCCCATTGGCATCTACTTCCTATTCAGTTTAGAAGACAGGATGAATTTTGTGTCTTTTATTTAGCCAAATTGTACTAAACTAGGACACATATGACTCTCCCTATGTGAGACTATGTGTTTATACTTTACATGTGACCACCTAGTAAACCTGTAGACACAAATTTTGTGCTTTTGATTTAGTGATCGGAGGACATTCTAATTCAGACAATTTAGTTTAGAATGACCAATGTGCAGAAATTTCACATATCCTGATACAAGAGGTTTTCTGCTCACCTTGTTATTTAGGCACCTTGAATTGTCTGAAGAAGGGTCCCCTCCAACCAGCTCCGGAAGTCCTCGATCGGACTTGTGAAGTTGTATTCACACTTGTCAGAGTATAATTGGCCAGTTTTGAGTGGCATGATCAGGCCAGCTTCTGTCCTTGTTGTGTTCTTTGGATATGATAAACAATGTGTGTGTATGAGTGACTGCTGTTTTAGGTGTCTAATGTACCAGACCTATCTGCCCTAATAGAGATGTTTTGTCTGACCCAGTTGTTTATGTCATTCTAAGGTCTTGGACCATTTAAGATAATCTGTTGTGCAGTATGAGCAGAGTGGAAAAGTACCAGCTAGGAACATAGGTTATTTAGTAAAATACAGAATATGAATTTATAATGTCTAAGAACAAAGCCAATTATAACAGTGTTATGTATCGCAAAGAAAACTATTCTCATGAACTGGAAAGCGAAGAACAATCTGTGTATTAACCAGTTTAGAAATGTTCTTTTAGATTATATTAGCATGGAAACAATGTGTGCCTCCTCAAAACATCAATTGGCTGAATTTCATTCTCTCTGGTCCCCGCTGATTAGGTTTATCACATAGTGGTGGTGGGTTGCTGTCCCGTCACTCTGGGCGGTTGGATGTGTTCTGTGGGGGGGCTGTGTGGCTTCGGGCGTCTGGTGGTCTCTCGGGTCGTGAGGACCGGGTTGGTCTGGGGGGGCTGGGTTGCCCTGGACATGCCACAGTATGGGTGGGTTGGTGCAGGTACTGGTGCCAGGCTTGTTGCTCTGGGACCTCCAGGGTGTCCGCAGGTAGTTGTTATCTTTAGGGTGTTAGGGCGTGCGGTGGGGGGGGTGCTTTTCCCCTGTTGGGGGGGGCCTGGGTGATGGTGGGTCTCAGGCCCAGGCTGCTGCGTCCGGTGTGGCCGGGTGGTTTGTTTGTTGTTGTTTGTTTGTTTGTTTGTAGAGGTCCTCCGGGGTGGGGTGGGGTTGGGTTGAGTGGGGTGGGGTGGGGTGGGTACCTTCCGGGGGTACAGTAGCTCCCGGAATATGGTCGCTGCAGGCCCCGAGCCTGGTGGACATCAGGCCCTCCTGCCCTGTGTTGGGTCCCAGGTAGCGGGGGTGCCTATTGCAGCCAGTCCCTGGCTGCCTTCTCCGGGGGAGAGTAGCTGCCCCGGTGTATATCCCCATACCCCTCTCTCTTTTGGCTCCTGTACACAGCACACACTCACACATGAAGGGTTTTGGGGGCGTGTGTGTTCTGTGGGGTGTAGTAGATGGGGTCACGTAGGTGGTCCCCTTGGCTGCACTCTGCAGTTCCCCGCCCCTGTTTTAATTACACCTTAGACATCACTACTTATCACACACACACACACATTAGGTCTTGGCGGGTGGTTGCAGTGAATGGCATCTGGTGGGCGGGGCTCTTTGGGTATGTAGGCTGCCCAGAGGGCTGCGCTCCCAGTTCTACAAGGTTGGCTGCCCCTCAATTTTAATCGCTCACTATTAGAAAATATTGAAGAGCCAGAAGGGTGAGGGGAGGGGTCTTCTCACACCCCTGCTTCCTGGTTTCTGGTCGGGCAGGAGTGGCCAGGAGGAATTAATTATTCTGCTGGTTCAGGGTCTGTGGTGGCTGGGGGGCTGCTGGCCCCCTGGTGTGCCCGCTGCGCTACACCCCAGCGGAGTCAAGGGAGGGAGGACGTGTGGTGATGATTGGGCCTGGGTCTGGGACTTGCTGTCGCCTGGCCTGCCTGTGCTTCTCCCAATGGGGGGGTGGCGTTGCTGCTCCCCACTGCTCGCGACTTCACCCACCTGTGGGCACGCCTTGACTCCATGGGCACTTGGCCAGGGGCGCTGGGGCAGGCACTGACCCACTGCGTGGCTGTCTGGGGCGCTTGGCCCTCCCGGGTATTGGGTGGGGCCTCTGCCGGGGGGTTTTGGGGCGCTCGGGCTCCTGGGGTCCGGGTCCGGTGCACGGACCATGTCCGGGCGGCTGGGTCCTGGTGGGGTCGGTGGGCTGTTGCCCCTGGCTCCCGGGGGGCCTCTGCCCTATGCTTATGGGGGCTCTGTCCGGGGGCTTCCTCTGCTGTCTACTGGGTGGATGCGTGGTTGTCGCTGCGGTGGGCATCCTGGGTTCTGTGCTCCGTGGGGGCTGCTGGTGGCCTGGGTCTTGTGGCCCTCTCTGCCTGCTTCTGATTGCTTGGGGGGGCTGTAGATTGTGGCCGTGTACACTTATACACTCTAACTAACACATAACTAAGCACGGTTAATGTAGGTCCTGTGCCATGGGTGTTGCATGTTCTCACACACACACACAACACACATTAGTCCAGTAGCAGTTCATGCATTACCATGTCGCCTCAGGTCATCTATATGCGATTGCCACTACTTGTGCTTGTTTTTGTTCGTTTGTGTGTTTGTTTGTTTTTTTCTCTGCTTGTCTGCTTTCAGGTGCTCCTGGTGGCGCTAAGGCTGGATTCGCAACAGAGACCATGGATTATTGTCTGTTTTGTTTTTTTACAGGTGTAGCAGCTGGTTGTCTGGTTTTTGTTTCTATTTTTGTTCTGTTTCCTCTTCTTTCCTCTTCTTGTTTCCTTGTCCCCCCTTCCGGTTCAGTTCTATTACATGTTATATATTGTAAACAGAAATAAATAAATGGGCATCAAGGGGAGCTTTACATTTGTAAAAATTCCCGTGGCAAAGGAAATCTGTTTGGCATAAAAGGTATTCACAATTCTGCTGCCATAATGCTGAACAGAACAAGGGAAAAAAAGTGAAGGAATTCATTTTACAGCAAAATCCTGAATCGTGCATAACTCCTCATAAGGAGTGTATTGCTCAAACATAAGTGTGGTTCTTTCTCATATAAGGTAATATAAAGAAGTTTATACTTAAAACCAGCGTAGACATGGATAAATAAGAAGGACAACGCAGTTTTAACTTGGTTTGAGTGAAGGAATTAATTTTACAGCAAAATCCTGAATCGTGCATAACTCCTCATAAGGAGTGTATTGCTCAAACATAAGTGTGGTTCTTTCTCATATAAGGTAATATAAATAAGTTTATACTTGAAACCAGCTTAGACATGGATAAATAAGAAGGACAAAGCAGTTTTAACTTGGTTTGAGTGAAGGAATTAATTTTATGGCAATATCTAAAATCTTGACTATCTCCTTAAAGTAAAGCGAATTCCAGAAGAACAAGTGTGGTTCTTTCTCATATAAGGTAATATATAGAAGTTTATACTTGAAACCAGCTTAGACATGGATAAATAAGAAGGACAAAGCAGTTTTAACTTGGTTTAAGTGAAGGAATTCATTTTACAGCAAAATCCTGAATCGTGCATAACTCCTCATGAGTGTATTGCTCAAACATAAGTGTTGTCCTTTGTCATACAAAGTTATAAAAAGAAGTTTATGTTTGAAACCAGCATAAAGGGACAAATATGAAGGACAAAGCAGTTTTAACTTGGTTTAAGTGAAGGAATTCTTAGTTAGCAGTTCCTTGATGAGGGATATTTCAGACACCAAAATCCACCCCATCAGTATCAGTGATCACGCTCCAGTTTCTATCACACTGAAGAATAAAAGAGTTATACCACCAGGAATTCGAGATTCCTGCTGGTGGCCTGGGTCTTGTGGAAAAGCAGTCATGAGAGGCAAAATAATCTCTTTTTCATCAAATAAGAAAAAGAGGGAAAGTTCAAGGATATCAGATTTAGAACTCAGGATCAAATCATTAGAAGTTGTCTACAGGCCTGGGTCTTGTGGCCCTCTCTGTCTGCTTCTGATTGCTGGGGGGGGGGGGGGGGGGGGGGGGGGGGGGGGCTGTGGATTGTGGCCCTGTACACTTATACACTCATAACTAACCACGGTTACCATGTAGATCCTGTGCCATGGGTGTTGCATGTTCTCACACACACACACACACACATTTATTAGCCCAGTTGCATGCTCGCTAAGCAGTTGATGTATTATCATGTCGTCTCAGGTCATCTATATCCACAGCTGTGTTGTATGCGATTGCCGCTTCTTGTGCTTGTTTGTTTGTGTGTTTGTTTTTTCTTTGCTTGTCTGCTTTCAGGTGCTCCTGGTGGCGCTAAGGCTGGATTCCCCTCAGAGGCCATGGATTGTTGTCTGTTTTGTTTTTTACAGGTGTAGCAGCTGGTTGTCTGGTTTTTGTTTCTATTTTTGTTCTGTTTCCTCTTCTTCGTTCCTTGTCCCCCGGTCCGGTTCAGTTCTATTACATGTTATATATTGTAAACAAAATAAATAAATGGGCATCAAGGGGAGCTTTAAATTTATAAAACTTCCCTTGGCAAAGCAAATCTGTTTGGCATCAAAGGTATTCAGACTACAATTCTGCTGCCATAATGCTGAACAGGACAAGGGGGAAAAAAAAAAAAAAAAAAAAGAAGTTGTCTACAGTACCTCAAAAGAGGAACACACACTGAATGAACTAAGAAAAGCTTAATTGAATTAAACAAAATTATTAACAAACAAACACAGTTTCTGATACAAAGACTTCGTGTGGAGAACTTTGAGCATGGCAATAAATCTGGAAGGTTCCTAGCTAACCAACTAAAGACAAATAAAGAGAAAACAACAATCACTTCTGTTAAAGACTGAAAAGGAAATGTCACCCATGAAATCAACAATGCTTTTAGGGACTTCTATAAAACCTTATATTCATCACAAAATGATCCATCAGACAGTAACATAGATCATAGACTATTCTATCATCAACAACCTGGAAACCACAATAGTCTCTCTAGATGCAGAAAAAGCATTTGATCGAGTGAACTGGAAATTTTTATTTGCAGCATTAAACAAATTCGGGTTTGGGTCACACTTCATCAACTGGATAAGGATATTATATAGCTCCCCAAATGCAAGTGTCAGGACTAATGATCAAACTTCTCCAAGCTTCAGTCTGCAGAGAGGTACAAGACAGGGTTGCCCACTTTCTCCCTCACTTTTTGCTATTTTCATCGAACCTTTAGCAGCTGCTATCAGACAAGATAGAAATATTAAAGGCATCCAACCCCAAAATATTGAGCATAAAATAAGTCTTTATGCTGATGATGTATTACTTTTCCTCCAGAACTCACAGACGTCTCTCACTCACACGATCACACTCATAAATAAATACTCAGCACTTTCTGACTACTCTATCAATTGGTCTAAGACCACAGTTCTGCCCATTAACTGTAGGGTCCAGAATATACCTGCGATCACTTTACAGTCAGGAAATATTAGATATTTAGGCATAAACATTTCCTCCAGGCTCTCAGAGCTAACAAAGCTAAATTATGTGCAATTATTAAAGACAGTAGAGGACGATCTCTCTCGTTGGAAGTCCTTACCTATATCACTTATGGGGAGAGTTACAACCATTAAAATGATGATACTATCAAAAGTTAACTATTTGTTCTCAATGATCCCCATAAAACCATCTGCTACTTGGTTTAAGTCACTAGATTCATGCATCTCCAAATTTCTGTGGAAAAACAAACCACCACGTATTAGTTTAAAAACGCTACAGAAAACCAAGGAAAGTGGTGGATTAGATTTACCTCATTTTCAGCACTATTCCTTAGCCAATAGGTTACAGTATATATAAAACATAGTTTGCACCTAGCCCAATAGATGCACCATTGATATATATAGAACAAGCATTGTGGGATAATCTGGAAATCTCTGACCTGCCACTTATTAGTCAAAACGTAAAAAAATCACAAATGTTTTAAAAGCATTAACATCAGCACCTCTCTGACAGCCTGGTGGGAATTTCTTAAAATAACAAAGTCTTCACATGTCCCGTGTAAGCTTACACCCATCTGGAACAATCCTGACATCCTGCAAAACAAAAAAATGCTAAACTTTACTCTGTGGAAGATCAAAGAAATCAAACATCTGGAACATATAATCCAAAATGGAACATTTATTTCATTTGATGAGCTCATATCACAACATGAGATAGGCAGCAATAATTTCCTAGAATATCAACAACTTAAGTCTATAATAACAAAGAAATATATCTTCCACCAACCAGACTTACAACTCCCGATTAGGGTAGCAGAGTTTCTAAGCATCTGCATCCCAAAACTACTATCAAAAATATATAAATTATTATCTAAGATAGATGACACAATGTCTCTACCATCCTCATGAGATTTATATATTAGTTCTAGTCATAGCTTCTGGCCACAAACATGTTTGAACACCTTTAGAATGACTCGAAATCCTAATTTACAGCTTATACAATACAAAATTCTTCATAGAACACACTATACAGGACAAAGGATGTTCAGGATGGGTCTAACACACTCAAACATCTGCTCACATTGCACAGATAACACACCTGATGATTATGCACACGCTTTGTGGTTTTGTGCGCCTGTCCAGAAGTTCTGGTTTGAAGTCTGTACGGACCTTTCAACATGGCTAAAGTGTAGCATTCCTGCATGCCCCACACTGTGCATACTGGGTGACTTAGACAACATCAACATGGAAATGAACTCAGCACACATGGTCCTCACAGTGTTGTTAGCCCGATTTTTTCATTGGAAGCCCAAGAATAAGCTGGAGAAATCGTTTATTAAAAAAGTATTTATTAGTGGTCACAAGTAGAGTATATTGCAGCGCTGGACTCGGAGTGCCAGAGCTCCCGCAGGAAATCCGTCAGGCCGAGCCCCGTTATCCGGAAACATGTCATATTTCTTGTCAGAGTATAATTGGCCAGTTTTGAGTGGCATGATCAGGCCAGCTGCTGTCCTTGTTGTGTTCTTTGGATGTGATAAACAATGTGTGTGTATGTGTGAGTGCTGTTTTAGGTGTCTAATGTACCAGACCTATCTGCCCTAATAGAGATGTTTTGTCTGACCCAGTTGTTTATGTCATTCTAAGGACTTGGACCATTTAAGGTCATCTGTTGTGCAGTATGAGCAGAGTGGAAAAGTACCAGCTAGGAACATAGGTTATTTAGTAAAATACAGAAAATGAATTTATAATTTCTAAGAACAAAGCCAATTATAACAACTCCCCCTTTTGACATGATTTAATCATGTCAACTAAATGAGGTAGGAATGTTATATTCTGTATTGTGTCACACCTGTTAGCGGCAGCCAACTTAGCAGGTCCCCAAACTGCAAGTGGCCAACTACCTTGAGGTGCAGCACAACCAGACAGGAGATTCTTGTTATCCCCCTTTTGATATAACTTCATTATGTGAGCTGTTATGTGTAAGCTGTTCTTCTTTGCAATTATCAGCAGCAAGCAAGTTTTCATTGCATATGCATGTGTAAAATAATTGTAATACGTTAGCTAAACCTTTCTGTATCAGGAGTGTTTATCATGATGCTGGGAACAGAACCTCTTTCCCAGAATAGTTCAACCTTCATTACTCAACTGATCATAACTCTGCAATGAGCACATTTCTTAAAAGCTATAAGTATCAAGCCTGTACGTGTATGCAAGGAATAAATTAATAAATGTTTCAATATGTCTTAAAATTAGTGTGTGTATGTGGCCCCAAACCCAATCTCTGTGTAGAATCTTAGTTCATTTTGGCCCAAAACTATATGTGGTTTAAGCAGTGGCAAGACCCTGCTCACCCATAAGTACCATTACAACACATAACAATAATTAACTAAGCTACAACAATTCATAAAATATTGAAACTCAAAAAGTGCTTAAGGCAATTAACATTACCATCAGGATCGTCCACTGTTCGCAGCGAATAGGAGCGAAAAACCCGATGGCTGATATCCGGGAAAATTCTCCTATGGCCCCATTCCCCCTTGGCAACCGACCACTTAATTACCTTTCAGTGCCTAAGGTCCCGCTCCGAACAGCCGATTCACACCAATGGCAATGGACATATGTATGAATTCCTATGATTAGTAATTGGTCTACTTAAAATCATTAAACTAAAGAGGAACATCACAAAACACAAAACAATACAGTACAGACATTTAAACATGACTTGAATATGAAGATATGACCCTGTTGAGAACAGATGAGTAATGATAGATGTAGTGTAAAAACTAACAATTTCTTTTGAGTGAAAATTTTATGATAACATTGTGCAGAGTGGTGTAGTGCAGCTCAGTCTCTTGTGGTCCAATCCTGTCACTGCTTGGTGTTTGGTTGTCCTTCTGGCTGAACCTCAGTTCAGCAGTCTGAGCTAACTAGGAAGGAGAGGTTACCAGCACTTCACTTCCACAAAGGGGTCTTTACCACCCGTTTTCTCTAACTAATCTTTTTCTTTGGGACAATTAAGGAGATAATTCAGATTATTTTGTTGACAGTGGTTGAAGGTTGTATGGTTGTTCAACCATTATCTTGGCATGATGATCGTGCCTCCCAGAATTTCAGACTGACGTCTTGTCAGTCACTTGGCTGTGAGTCCTTTAGAGGTTCTGCTGCAGATGCAGTTAATTTAAGCTGTGGATGAATGTTAGCAGGAGAGAGAACTGAGCAGCACAACATGTCATTTTCACAATGTTTTATATTCAGGAATTGCCTTTTAACAGGTTCAATCCCAGTATTCATTGGTCGACAAATTAAGTTTTCATATGAACCCCAAACAAAAACAAATAAATAAACCGAAAAAAAATAAATAAATAAATGAAATGAAAAACAAAACAACTGGCCAGTTGATAGAAACCATGTTTTAGGACAGTACCTTAGACTCACCAACCTGCTGTACAGCATTAATGTGAAATCCAGTACCATCAACCCTTTCTGTGGAAAAAACTTCAAACCATTTAGAGAACACAGCAAGACAAAGACAAAACACAAGACAACATAGAACAAAAGACAAAAGGAAGACAAAGACTCACAGAATTTTGGGAAAATCTTGAGAAGTGTTAGTAAACTATGATTAATTGTTGTATCTCCACCCCCCCGATGAGACTTAGTCTCATCCGTATGTTAGTTCTGCTGAACTCTTCCACTGCAGTTTCTGCTCCTGTGTTGCTGCTGCAGGACAGAAATGTTTGTGGTTAGAGTTCATTTTGGGAGCAGCACAGCATCAAGAAAGCAGCCATTTCTTCTCAATGAGTAACTGATTAACCTTTTTGGGATAAATATTGTCTGTCCTCTTAATTCAGCTCAGAGTGCTTTTGATAAAAATTTCAGCACGATCTGCTTAATTCTCACTTGTTACTTTATACTAAATTCTATTTAATTCTTACCAGTGGCTGTGTTTCGTGATGCTGAGCCATCCACAGACAGTTCAGGATCAGCATTAAGTTTTTTCTGCTCCATTTGAATTAGAAACACTTCATGGGGTACCAACAGTGTGACATCAGAGTTTCTTATAACATCACATGATACAATAACATATTTCCATACAAATTAGAATCAAAGACAAAGGTTTATTCTATTTTTCTATTTGTCTCAATTCCTCATTTATTTATTTTTTAGATGAGCCATGTGGCCTTGTGCTGCTAAATTTTTCCTTAGCAGTGCCACAGCATCGTGCTTGTGTTCAGATCTTTGGTTGGTTATTGATCACTGTTATCTTGCATGCATGCTTTGACCTAAGGGCCAGGATTCTTGATATTATTTTGTAATATTTTTTTAAATTTTTTTTTTCCTGGTAGCAGTTTTGGAATGTTAGCTAAATTGTTCAGGATCATTCTTGTTTTTTCTTGACATGAATTAGGCCTTCAATCGTGCAGTTCAAAGCTCTGTGCTTTACCTTACTTCGAGCAGCTCTGCCTCAGTTTATTATGTTTTACTTAATCTTTACTTCTTCCTTCCAGTATGTGTGGATGTATGTGGGTGTATGTGTACGTATAGATGTGCGTGTGTGTGTGTGTGTATGTGTGTCTATATGTGGCCTTGGATTTCACTGCTTTGTTTTATTTTCTTCTATCATTTTCTTGTATGAAAAGTGTTATGAAAATAAAGTTTGATTGATTGATTGATTGATTGATTGCACCAGATTAAACAACTTGGGTCATCTCCCATGTAAATTCTCGAATGAACCAGAACACATGATTAAAACTGTTCTCACAGAACATTTTATTCATCCCATTCATATCTTTTTCGTTCGACCAACATTTCATGACTGAGCACAGATCGGATTGTACCTTGTATCTTGTTTCTCAATAAATTGTAATTGAAGTGGGTTGTTGCCATTTTCCAGAGATCTTTTAGTCACCTGGTGTGGAGTGGTGGGAAGAGAGGGTGTGTCCAGATTACTGTTGTAGTTCTTTGTAACTTGAGCTTTTAATGTCTGACTTTCACACAGGAGAGGTGTGAAAATTAGTTATTGTAACCTTTATTGTTTCTGCTACTGTGGTTCTACAGTCTAGTCTCCACAGTGGTGTTTTCCTTTGGTTTCATCGTCAGTGGTCCGTTCAGTCTCTGATAGAGTTTTAGTCCCCGTGGTCTAGTCTTTGTCAGCAGGTGAGGTTCCTAAGTCAGTCCGGACCTCAGTTAATGTTCTTTCGGTAGGATCTTGAGCCTGAGTACAGTGATCCTTGTGGATCCAGTTACTCAGTCTATTCTCAGTCAACCATACCTTTACACAATGTGTTGTAGCTTCTGCGTCCTGTCCATATAGGAGAGGACCAGTTAAGTTTGTTCAATTTCCTGGTCCTATTCCTTGCTGAGATATACTCATCACCGTGTTATTCAGTTGTTTCCCATTCACACAAGTTTCCATACTGTAGTACAACAAGGGGTGAGCCTGTTGGTGCAGTTGTAAATGGACAGGGTGTTTCCTCCCTGTCATGACCTCATGTGGGACAACATGACAACATTCATGGTGGCATTTGGAGTAAATCTTAGGCTAACACAATACGTAGAGCTTCAGCCCAGGTTAACTGTGTGTCTGCACAGACTTCTTTTCGGCCTTTTTGATGGTTCTATTTGCTCTTTTCACTAGTCCTTGTAAAGCTGGGTGAGAGACTGCACCGAGCTTATGTGTAATTCCAAACAATTTTTCCACTTCTCCTAGTTCTTCATTGGAGAAGTGAGTACCATTATCTGATCTTATCACTTCTGGTACCCCAAATCTTGGAATAATTTCTGTTGTAAGCCATTTAATGACTTCTTTTCCTTTTTCGGTTTTAGTAGGTGTGGCTTCTACCCATCTAGAAAAGGGAGCTACACACACTAGAAGAAATAGTTTACCTTCAGTCCTGTTCGCTGCTCCCATGTCAGTAAACTCAATTACTATCTGTTTCCAAGGGGCATCAGGTACTGGGAAACTACCTAGTCCTGCTTTGAGATTGAACAGCTTGCAAATTTCACAAGATTGCACAAAATATTTTATTGCGTCTTTTAGGTGGGGGTGCCACCAGTGTTGTGAAATGAGCGCTGTTACTTTTGAGCTAGCACAGTGAGCTCTACTGTGTGCTTCTTGACATAGCAAATTTAGTAGTCCAGTTTGAGCTACTATTTTGCCTTCATGATTCCAGCAGCGTCCTGTGGAATCTTTTTTTTTTCGTTCCATGCTTGCTTTTCAGATGGTGCCGCTGCTTCGTGAAGTTCTTTAATGTTTTCTAAACATAATTTTCGTTGTGATTTTTCCTCAAATGTTTTCTGAGACATCTGGTTAAATGCAGTATACCCTGCTTTTGTTTTTGCTGCCTTATCTGCCGCATTGTTGCCTCTAGCTACTCTCCCATCTCCCTTTTGATGTCCTCTGCACTCGACTCTAGCAACTTGTTTTGGTTCAAGTATGGCATAATATAGTTCGAGTAATTGATTCGAGTGTTTAACCGGGGTGCCTGCTGAGGTCACAAAGCCTTTCCTTTTCCAGTGACACATGTCTGGTTTAGAGGCATGTCTTTAACTGTAAACACTGTTTTTATTTCACTAATTTATTCAATGTTTATTGTTAGATTAATTAATATTTATCTGCAGGGTTAGAATTTGCTAATAGTATTAATATAGTGTTCAGCTGACTTGACTTGACTTGTTATGACTCAGACTTACTGCAGCTGTCTTTAAATTTCTTTTAGAGGTTTCTTCTTCAAGAAACTCATTGGTGATATCTGACTCTCGTTGTGCCTTTTATTGCCGTGTTTTTGTTAATTTCCTAATAATATAACTCACTTTAAACCTTTATATAAAGCACGTTGCTGCTCTGTTAAGATAACAGATCCATTGATTCATAGATCTGCTGCAGTTAAATAGTTAAATGGTTTAATGAGATCAATTATAAATACTGATGATAAATATTAACTCAGAATTGGTGAAAATAAGCAGAGGAGAAGTATTTAGATCAGCTAAATTTTAAGTCATGTTACTGTGATCTCTAACACAATAAAGGCTAACCTTTAATGCTTTAAGATGGTAAGAAACTGTCTGACACCTATCTGCCTGACCTTGCTGTTAAATCCCGATATTTTCTAATATGTCATATGATCTGACTGTCCGGTCTCAGACCTGCTTCAGGTGGAAATCATAAAGTCTCAATTTGTAGAACATCTTTTGTTCAGGCAGTTTTTCAATTAAAGGATCAAAGATTTAAATGCTATGTCTCTTGTAAGCCATTTAATGACTTCTTTTCCTTTTTCGGTTTTAGTAGGTGTGGCTTCTATCCATCTAGAAAAGGGAGCTACACACACTAGAAGAAATAGTTTACCTTCAGTCCTGTTCGCTGCTCCCATGTCAGTAAACTCAATTACTATCTGTTTCCAAGGGGCATCAGGTACTGGGAAACTACCTAGTCCTGCTTTGAGATTGAACAGCTTGCAAATTTCACAAGATTGCAAAAAATATTTTATTGTGTCTTTTAGGTGGGGGTGCCACCAGTGTTGTGAAATGAGCGCTGTTACTTTTGAGCTAGCACAGTGAGCTCTACTGTGTGCTTCTTGACATAGCAAATTTAGTAGTCCAGTTGGAGCTACTATTTTGCCTTCATGATTCCAGCAGCGTCCTGTGGAATCTTTTTTTTTTCGTTCCATGCTTGCTTTTCAGATGGTGCCGCTGCTTTGTGAAGTTCTTTAATGTTTTCTAAACATAATTTTCGTTGTGATTTTTCCTCCAATGTTTTCTGAGACATCTGGTTAAATGCAGTATACCCTGCTTTTGTTTTTGCTGCCTTATCTGCCGCATTGTTGCCTCTAGCTACTCTCCCATCTCCCTTTTGATGTCCTCTGCACTCGACTCTAGCAACTTGTTTTGGTTCAAGTATGGCATAATATAGTTCGAGTAATTGATTCAAGTGTTTAACCGGGGTGCCTGCTGAGGTCACAAAGCCTTTCCTTTTCCAGTGACACATGTCTGGTTTAGAGGCATGTCTTTAACTGTAAACACTGTTTTTATTTCACTAATTTATTCAATGTTTATTGTTAGATTAATTAATATTTATCTGCAGGGTTAGAATTTGCTAATAGTATTAATATAGTGTTCAGCTGTACAGCTCTCTGGTTGTTGTGGCTGTTTTTAAATGTGCCATGAAAACAAACCTTGACTTGACTTGTTATGACTCAGACTTACTGCAGCTGTCTTTAAATTTCTTTTAGAGGTTTCTTCTTCAAGAAACTCATTGGTGATATCTGACTCTCGTTGTGCCTTTTATTGCCGTGTTTTTGTTAATTTCCTAATAATCTAACTCACTTTAAACCTTTATATAAAGCATGTTGCTGCTCTGTTAAGATAACAGATCCATTGATTCATAGATCTGCTGCAGTTAAATAGTTAAATGGTTTAATGAGATCAATTATAAATACTGATGATAAATATTAACTCAGAATTGGTGAAAATAAGCAGAGGAGAAGTATTTAGATCAGCTAAATTTTAAGTCATGTTACTGTGATCTCTAACACAATAAAGGCTAACCTTTAATGCTTTAAGATGGTAAGAAACTGTCTGACACCTATCTGCCTGACCTTGCTGTTAAATCCCGATATTTTCTAATATGTCATATGGTCTGACTGTCCGGTCTCAGACCTGCTTCAGGTGGAAATCATAAAGTCTCAATTTGTAGAACATCTTTTGTTCAGGCAGTTTTTCAATTAAAGGATCAAAGATTTAAATGCTATGTCTCTTGTAAGCCATTTAATGACTTCTTTTCCTTTTTCGGTTTTAGTAGGTGTGGCTTCTATCCATCTAGAAAAGGGAGCTACACACACTAGAAGAAATAGTTTACCTTCAGTCCTGTTCGCTGCTCCCATGTCAGTAAACTCAATTACTATCTGTTTCCAAGGGGCATCAGGTACTGGGAAACTACCTAGTCCTGCTTTGAGATTGAACAGCTTGCAAATTTCACAAGATTGCAAAAAATATTTTATTGTGTCTTTTAGGTGGGGGTGCCACCAGTGTTGTGAAATGAGCGCTGTTACTTTTGAGCTAGCACAGTGAGCTCTACTGTGTGCTTCTTGACATAGCAAATTTAGTAGTCCAGTTGGAGCTACTATTTTGCCTTTATGATTCCAGCAGCGTCCTGTGGAATCTTTTTTTTTTCGTTCCATGCTTGCTTTTCAGATGGTGCCGCTGCTTCGTGAAGTTCTTTAATGTTTTCTAAACATAATTCTCGTTGTGATTTTTCCTCCAATGTTTTCTGAGACATCTGGTTAAATGCAGTATACCCTGCTTTTGTTTTTGCTGCCTTATCTGCCGCATTGTTGCCTCTCGCTACTCTCCCATCTCCCTTTTGATGTCCTCTGCACTCGACTCTAGCAACTTGTTTTGGTTCAAGTATGGCATAATATAGTTCGAGTAATTGATTCAAGTGTTTAACCGGGGTGCCTGCTGAGGTCACAAAGCCTTTCCTTTTCCAGTGACACATGTCTGGTTTAGAGGCATGTCTTTAACTGTAAACACTGTTTTTATTTCACTAATTTATTCAATGTTTATTGTTAGATTAATTAATATTTATCTGCAGGGTTAGAATTTGCTAATAGTATTAATATAGTGTTCAGCTGTACAGCTCTCTGGTTGCTGTGGCTGTTTTTAAATGTGCCATGAAAACAAACCTTGACTTGACTTGTTATGACTCAGACTTACTGCAGCTGTCTTTAAATTTCTTTTAGAGGTTTCTTCTTCAAGAAACTCATTGGTGATATCTGACTCTCGTTGTGCCTTTTATTGCCGTGTTTTTGTTAATTTCCTAATAATCTAACTCACTTTAAACCTTTATATAAAGCATGTTGCTGCTCTGTTAAGATAACAGATCCATTGATTCATAGATCTGCTGCAGTTAAATAGTTAAATGGTTTAATGAGATCAATTATAAATACTGATGATAAATATTAACTCAGAATTGGTGAAAATAAGCAGAGGAGAAGTATTTAGATCAGC
This sequence comes from Leuresthes tenuis, assembly GCF_036924035.1. Lineage (NCBI taxonomy): Eukaryota > Metazoa > Chordata > Actinopteri > Atheriniformes > Atherinopsidae > Leuresthes > Leuresthes tenuis. The sequence continues at coordinate 10,488,618 of NW_027325366.1, forward strand.
TAAATTTTAAGTCATGTTACTGTGATCTCTAACACAATAAAGGCTAACCTTTAATGCTTTAAGATGGTAAGAAACTGTCTGACACCTATCTGCCTGACCTTGCTGTTAAATCCCGATATTTTCTAATATGTCATATGGTCTGACTGTCCGGTCTCAGACCTGCTTCAGGTGGAAATCATAAAGTCTCAATTTGTAGAACATCTTTTGTTCAGGCAGTTTTTCAATTAAAGGATCAAAGATTTAAATGCTATGATTGTTTGACTGACTTTTTAAGAGAGCTGTTAAATCTTAATTCAACAACAAACTGGTTCTAATGTTTAGTTTTAAACAGTCTGTTCTTCCTGGATTTATTTTGGACATTGTATTGCTTCTTATCTCTTCACTGTAATACTTGCATTGAAAAGCGGTTTTCAGATTGTCCATTCAATGTGGTATTTCTCCCATTCAAATTTATTTGAAAATAAATTAATTATTGAATTGATGATAAATGCTCTAGTAAAAACTTCCATTATCATTGTAAATTTTTTGACTAAATAACTATATGTAACTCTGGTACTCTTTAAGTACAGGCCCATGATCAATCAGAATCTGTCCTCACTCTCAGGGCTGAATGGGGGAAGAAGGAAGCAGGGTTGGGATGAGATAATCTTAGGGTGAGAGCATTTATGACAAAGCTAAGGATATCTAACCTTTTCTTTTCCAATTACACATGTCCACATGTACAGCCTAAGCTGTTTATGCTGAATCTGTATAAATGGTCATTTTTTTATTTTGCTAAATGGCATGCTTCTGTTATTGAGTGTGATGTTAGGAAGATGTGTCTTATCTGCTAGTGTAGTAGGATGTGTCCCTGGAAAAGATGACGTTGTGTCTGGCACGTGCTGTGGTAGAGGTGCAGAGGACTGCGTCTGAATAGAGAATTTAACTTCTCCAAAAAAAATACTGACAGTCTGCAAGAAATGTTACTGCTTTTTTTTCCGTCTTTTTCTGCCCTTGCTCTCTGCAATAAACCTGCCTCTTTTAGCTTTGCTGTTGCTTGATTCCTACTGCCTGTTGCTTGTTTTGAAAACATAGAGAAATCACTCAGTTGCGGTGGCGCACTTTCAAACCCTCCAAACATTCCTTTCCCTTGCATTTCTCTCGTCCAATTTACAAATCTATCTGTCTCTCTTTTTTCGTCTTCTCTTGGAACTTTTTTCTGCCATCTCGTCAACGTCTCAAATAATACCGACCCCAATGAGCCGGGTTTACATGTTTTCCACTTATCAACAAAGGTTTGTGACATATTCAGGTATTTCACGTGTTAATCAGAATGGGTGAATGGTGCAATGCCCGAGTGTTGGACCTGACCAAGAAGCTTCTACACAGAATCTTTAACTCTTTGCGCTTGATCGCCTGGGGCTCTCCCAGTCTCTTCACTCGTTTTAATTCACTAAACTCTGTAACACCCTAACTAAATTCCCCTTTATTTTCTAGTCCAATGCCCCCTTTTACAGAACTACTTTAGATCTGTGTCAGTGTAGGAATTCTCCAGCAGTCTCTATTGCTAGATACACTTCCACTAACACAGTAAAATATAAACCAAATAGCAAACCACCCCACATTTTCATGAAAAATAACCAACTTAGCCCTGTGTCCTTATGCAGAGATAAACACTTAGTGTATCGCCTGTTCACAACAACTGCAGAACCACCGCCGCTTGTGGAAGAGAAAAAAAAAACAAAAAAACAGACATACCGCCGATTGTGGATTTTACAGTCCAAGCACCAAATGCGTAGTAATAACAGACACACCGCCGATTGCAGATTTTACAGTCCAAGTGCCAATTGCACAGAGATTACTTACTCTGCCTATTGTGAAGTAATAAAGACCCACCGCCGATTGCAGATAAAGGTCTAAGCGCCCTTGTGCACAGAAATTACTCACGTCGCCTGTTGTGCAGTAATGCAGACCCACCGCCGATTGTGGATTTTACGGTCCAAGTGCCAATTGCACAGACATTACTCACGCCGCCAATTGCGGACTAACAGACCCCCGTCTTTTATTTGGCCAAATTGTACTAAACTAGGACACATATGACTCTCTCTATGTGAGACTATGTGTTTATACTTTACATGTGACCACCTAGTAAACCTCTAGACACAAATTTTGTGCTTTTGATTTAGTGATCGGAGGACATCCTAATTCAGACAATTTAGTTTAGAATGACCAATGTGCAGAAATTTCACATATCCTGATACAAGAGGTTTTCTGCTCACCTTGTGTTTTAGGCGCCTTGAATTGTCTGAAGAAGGGTCCCCTCCAACCAGCTCTGGAAGTTCTCGATCGGACACGGTCTCAGAGTCAGCCAATCCGGGTCACGGCACCAATTGTTAGCCCGATTTTTTCATTGGAAGCCCAAGAATAAGCTGGAGAAATGGTTTATTAAAACAGTATTTATTAGTGGTCACAAGTAGAGTATATTGCAGCGCTGGACTCGGAGTGCCAGAGCTCCCGCAGGAAATCCGTCAGGCCGAGCCCCGTTATCCGGGAACATGTCATATTTATATTCAGCTTTATCTCACAGAAGTTGTATTCACACTTGTCAGAGTATAATTGGCCAGTTTTGAGTGGCATGATCAGGCCAGCTTCTGTCCTTGTTGTGTTCTTTGGATATGATAAACAATGTGTGTGTATGTGTGACTGCAGTTTTAGGTGTCTAATGTACCAGACCTATCTGCCCTAATAGAGATGTTTTGTCTGACCCAGTTGTTTATGTCATTCTAAGGTCTTGGACCATTTAAGGTCATCTGTTGTGCAGTATGAGCAGAGTGGAAAAGTACCAGCTAGGAACATAGGTTATTTAGTAAAATACAGAATATGAATTTATAATGTCTAAGAACAAAGCCAATTATAACAGTGTTATGTATCGCAAAGAAAACTATTCTCATGAACTGGAAAGCGAAGAACAATCTGTGTATTAACCAGTTTAGAAATGTTCTTTTAGATTATATTAGCATGGAAACAATGTGTGCCTCCCAACATCAATTGGCTGAATTTCATTCTCTCTGGTCCCCACTGATTAGGTTTATCATATAGTGGTGGTGGGTTGCTATCCCGTCGCTCTGGGCGGTTGAGTGTGTGCTGGGGGGGGGCTGTGTGGCTTCGGGCGTCTGGTGGTCTCTCGGGTCGTGAGGACGGGGTTGGTCATTCCTGGAGGGGACTGTGTGTTGGGCTTGGAGGGCAGTTTTGGGGGCTTGCGGGTGGGGCTGTCTTGCGGTGTGGGGCAGGGTACCTTAGGGGCCTTGGGGTGGTGACTGCTGGCTCTGTACCGGGTGGCCGGGCCGCTCTGGCGTGGGTGGTGGTGCTGGGCCTTGGCCCTGGTGGCTGGGTGATGCCTTGCGCCCGGGGGGGCTGGGTTGACCTGGACATGCCACAGTATGGGTGGGTTGGTGCAGGCTTGTTGCTCTGGGACCTCCAGGGTGTCCGCAGGTGGTTGTTATCTTTAGGGTGTTGGGGCGTGCGGTGGGGGGGGTGCTTTTCCCCTGTTGGGGGGGGGGGCCTGGGTGATGGTGGGTCTCAGGCCCGGGATGCTGCGTCTGGTGTGACCGGGTGGTTTGTTTGTTGTTGTTTGTTTGTTTGTTTGTAGAGGTCCTCCGGGGTGGGGTGGGGTTGGGTTGAGTGGGGTGGGGTGGGATGGGTACCTTCTGGGGGTACAGTAGCTCCCGGAATATGGTTGCTGCAGGCCCCGAGCCTGGTGGACATTAGGCCCTCCTGCCCTGTGTTGGGTCCCAGGTAGCAGGGGTGCCTATTGCAGCCAGTCCCTGGCTGCCTTCTCCGGGGGCGAGTAGCTGCCCCGGTGTATATCCCCATACCCCTCTCCCTTTTGGCTCCTGTACACAGAACACTCACACATGAAGGGTTTTGGGGGCGTGTGTGTTCTGTGGGGTGTAGTGGATGGGGCCACGTAGGTGGTCCCCTTGGCTGCACTCTGCAGTTCCCCGCCCCTGTTTTGATTACACCTTAGACATCACTACTTATCAAACACACACACACACATTAGGTCTTGGCGGGTGGTTGCAGTGAATGGCATCTGGTGGGCGGGGCTCTTTGGGTATGTAGGCTGCCCAGAGGGCCGCGCTCCCAGTTCTACAAGGTTGGCTGCCCCTCAATTTTAATCGCTCACTATTAGAAAATATTGAAGAGCCAGAAGGGTGAGGGGAGGGGTCTTATCACACCCCTGCTTCCTGGTTGCTGCTCGGGCAGGAGTGGCCAGGAGGAATTAATTATTCTGCTGGTTCAGGGTCTGTGGTGGCTGGGGGGCTGCTGGCCCCCTGGTGTGCCCGCTGCGCTACACCCCAGCGGAGTCAAGGGAGGGAGGACGTGTGGATGTATGGGACGTGAAAGTGTGTGTGGTGATGATTGGGCCTGGGTCTGGGACTTGCTGTCGCCTGGCCTGCCTGTGCTTCTCCCAATGGGGGGGCGGCGTTGCCTCTCCCCACTGCTCGCGACCTCACCCACCTGTGGGCACGTCTTGACTCCCAAGGCACTTGGCCAGGGGCGGTGGGGCATGCGCTGACCCACTGTGTGGCTGTCTGGGGCGCTTGGCCCACCCGGGTATTGGGTGTGGCCTCTAACGGTGGGTTTTGGGGCGCTCGGGCTCCTGGGGCCTCTCTGCACGGCCCATGCCTGGGCGGCTGGGGCCTGGTGGGGTCGGTGGGCTATTGCCCCTGGCTCCCGGGGGTTCTCTGCCCTATGCTTATGGGGGCTCTGTCCGGGGATTTCCTCTGCTGTCTACTGGGTGTATGCGTGGTTTTCCCTGTGGTGGGCATCCTAGGTTCTGTGCTCCGTGGGGGCTGCTGGTGGCCTGGGTCTTGTGGCCCTCTCTGCCTGCTTCTGATTGCTTGGGGGGGCTGTGGATTGTGGCCGTGTACACTTATACACTCATAACTAAGCACGGTTATCATGTAGGTCCTGTGCCATGGGTGTCGCATGTTCTAACACACACACACACACACAACAAATTCATAAGTTTTAGGGAAGTTAGTCAATCAGAAGTAATGAAGCATTACTTAACCATAGCATTACTTAACATTAATATGTTAAATTCTCTATTTCCGGCTTATGTTTCTGATACACTTATGATTTTTTTTCAGAAGAGCTAATCTCAAATTTAGAAAATGTTTCAGTTTGGCTTGAAAATCATCTGCACCTGAAAGGTCTGACTGTCTGGTCTCAGACCTGCTTCAGGTGGAAAGTATTTCATTTTTAATGCCTTGAACTTTGTCATTAAAGAATATTCCAATTTCATAACCCTTATATGTAGAAATGAGTTCTAAATGCAACCTGGAGGGTTTGTTAATCTGTTTACTGTAGCAAGCAAGACATGAGAGTTGTTACTGCAGAAAAATAACTCTCTCTTCATCTATGCAAAGTCACACGCTGAGTTAGACCAAACATTTCAAGGAAAGTAGTGAGTTCTTTAGCTTGCTTATTATGGGCTACATCCATGTGCACCTTCAAGTCCCCTGTTATGACTAAACAGTCAACAGCAGTGCACACATTTTAAAGAAATTCAGTAAAATCATCAATAAAATCATTCTGCGGTGAGACAAAGTATTTAAGATAATTTTATCTCCATTTTTAAATGACACATGCTTGAATTAAGGACAAAAATAAATGTTTTATCTTGTGAGTGGGTATATTGGCCCTGAATATGGCACAAAGACCCTCCCCACTCTCGTCTTGTCTTGTTGTTTCATCTCTCAGTTAAATACATAAAATCAAGACTATGAGAGGAAAGTATCAAAAGCATTGTTAGACAGGAAAAAGTCAGAAAGCTGTTGGTATACAACTTTTCCTAGGACTTTGCCTAAGAATGGCAGGTTTGATATGGAAATGATAAAAATCTCAGCTTGTAAAACATCTTTTGCTCAGACAGTTTTTCCTGTGAAATGAGTAAAGATTTGAAATGATCTGTTTGTTTGTCTGAGATCTTCTGAACTTTAACTCTTTAAGAGAGCTGCTAAATCTTAATACACAAACTTGCACAAATGTCTAGCTCTAATCCTTGTTGTTCTTTTTTTTGTTGTGCTTTTTTAAACTAGATTTACTTTGTACATTACTTTTGTATTCCCCTTCTCTAGGATTGGGCAATTTTACCATGTTCAATTCTCCCTCAAACCCAAATTTATTTTCTCATCTCTCTAAGTATTCAATATTATCGGGTTTTTTCTGAAACATGATTTTAGCACTCCCACTTAACTCCCGGTTAGCTTTAAAACAGATATTTCCCATACTGTCCTCTTGCAGCTAATCAATTTTCGGTGGAGTTATTGTGAGTACTATTGAATGAAACACTACTTCTGTCGCTATGTCACGAGCAACAACCAGATTCCAATGTTCACTTCAACTCAATTAGTCAGTAACACATTTTTCTGTCGTCACCAGCAGCAACATCACACACCAGCAGCTGTTTCACTCTTATACATACATAGCAAATAAAACAACACTGCAGCAAAGAAGGAAAAAAAACAATTTAACAAACAAACAATTCAACAACCAGCCCCTTTAACAAACAAACAAATTAATTTCACAAACAAACGATTCAACAATCAGGCCATTTAACAAACAAACGATCAGACGTATAACACTAACAAAAACTAACATGGATTTAAAACTTGCGATCTTTCATCGCAAACTCTCTTAAGAAAGATTCTGTTTCTAACACGCGGCGCGGAGTTATTTATTCCTGTAGTCTTCTCACACAGACTATGGACTAACCTTTTCTGACTGCATTTTTGTTGTCCTTGGTTAATCCCACCACTACACATGTTTACCAGTTAAAAGGCTAACCTTTTCTGACCGTTTCATTTGTGGGTTATCCAATACAACATACAGTTACCAGTTAAAAGGCTTTTTTCCTTTGCTTCACCTTTTCTGACTGCTATTATGTTTTCATGGGTTAATCCTATACACAGTTACCAGTTAAAAAGCTGACCTTTTCTGACTGCTTCTTTTATGGGTTGATCCAGCAAAATTTACACACAGTTACCAGTTAAAAAGATGACCTTTTCTGACCGCTAATTAGGTTTTTATGGGTTAATCCTATACACAGTTACCAGTTAAAAGGATGACCTTTTCTGACTGCTTCTTTTATGGGTTAATCCAACACAACCTACACACGGTTACCAGTTAAAAGGCTTACTTTTTCTGACTGCTTCATTTGTGAGTGATCCAACATAACTTTTACACAGTTACCAGTTAAAAGGCTTCTTTACTAGGTTGCATTCGAAATAGTATATTCTTAGGAAAATAGCAACGACTCAATCTATTTAAAGGTCTCCAGTTTTCCATCAATTGCTAGTTAATTAATCAAATATTTCCCTAATAATCACACTATTTCCAACCAACAATAGTAATACAAAGGGTTCCTTACCATAAATCCACTGGTAAGTTAAACAACGAAGAATCCAGCGAGTCTGTCCACTGATTCAAAAATAGATCCTGTCACCTTTCCTCCAGCCAGTGGCAGCCGGCCTCTATCAGAAACTGTGCTGAGAGGACTTCAGTTAGGAATCCTGGACTCCCCCGTGCACGGTTTCTGGAAGGTGGAAAGGACTTAGAATCCGGCTCGAAGGACCATTATGTTAGAAAAATTCTCTTAAAATTAGGCTCAGAGTCGCTGGATACGATAAACACAAAACATTTATTTCTTGCAAGATAGAGACAAGTCCGCACAAATCCACACAACCTGTCGGGAAGATCGCTCAGAGTTGTCTCCCGACAAAATGGTGCTCCAGCTATTTATGTTGTTTATGCTTGCTGATCACACAATGTTATGGGAAAAGGTGCTTCTCTCCCCATTCCTTGTTATGGGAAGGAACATAAAAGGTGCTTCTCACCAGTTAATATTATGGGAAAGACTAGTACCAGAGTAAAAACACTTTTGCTTGAATCATAGAAGAGGAAAGATGGAGGGACTCTGCTAAGCTGGTTTCAAGTATAAACTTCTTTATATTACCTTCTATGAGAAAGAACCACACTTGTTCTTCTGGAATCCGAAATTCGTTTTCTTTTAAGGAGATAGTCAAGATTTTAGATATTGCCATAAAATGAATTGCTTCACTCAAACCAAGTTAAAACTGCTTTGTCCTTCATATTTGTCCACGCTTAAGCTCGTTTCAAACATAAACTTATTATTATAACCTTGTATGAGAAAGAACCACACTTATGTTTGAGCAATACACTCCTTATGAGGAGTTATGCACGATTTAGGATTTTGCTGTAAAATCAATTCCTTCACTTAAACCAAGTTAAAACTGCTTTGTCCTTCTTATTTATCCATGTCTACGCTGGTTTCAAGTATAGACTTCTTTATATTACCTTCTATGAGAAAGAACCACACTTGTTCTTCTGGAATCCGAAATTCGCTTTATTTTAAGGAGATAGTCAAGATTTCAGATATTGCCATAAAATGAATTGCTTCACTCAAACCAAGTTAAAACTGCTTTGTCCTTCTTATTTATCCATGTCTAAGCTGGTTTCAAGTATAAACTTCTTTTTATAACCTTGTATGAGAAAGAACCACACTTATGTTTTGAGCAATACACTCCTTATGAGGAGTTATGCACGATTCAGGATTTTGCTGTAAAATGAATTCCTTCACTTTTTTTTCCCTTGTTCTGTTCAGCATTATGGCAGCAGAATTGTGAATACTTTTATGCCAAACAGATTTTCTTTGCCAAGGGAAGTTTTACAAATGTAAAGCTCCCCTTGATGCCCATTTATTTATTTCTGTTTACAATATATAACATGTGATAGAACTGAACCGGAACGGGGGACAAGGAAAGAAGAAGAGGAAAGAAGAGGAAACAGAACAAAAATAGAAACAAAAACCAGACAACCAGCTGCTACACCTGTAAAAAAACAAAACAGACAATAACCCATGGTCTCTGTTGCGAATCCAGCCTTAGCGCCACCAGGAGCACCTGAAAGCAGACAAGCAGAGAAAAAAAACAAACAAACACACAAACAAACAAAAACAAGCACAAGTAGTGGCAATCGTATACAACTCAACTGTGGATATAGATGACCTGAGGCGACATGGTAATACATCAACTGCTACTGGACTAATGAAAGTGTGTTGTGTGTGTGTGTGAGAACATGCAAAACCCATGGCACAGGACCTACATGATAACCGTGCTTAGTTATGAGTGTATAAGTATACACGGCCACAATCCACAGCCCCCCCAAGCAATCAGAAGCAGGCAGAGAGGGCCACAAGACCCAGGCCACCAGCAGCCCCCACGGAGCACAGAACCCAGGATGACCACCACAGAGAAAACCACGCATACACCCAGTAGACAGCAGAGGAAGCCCCCGGACAGAGCCCCCATAAGCATAGGGCAGAGGCCCCCCGGGAGCCAGTGGCAATAGCCCACCGACCCCACCAGGCCCCAGCCGCCCAGACATGGGCCGTGCAGAGAGGCCCCAGGAGCCCGAGCGCCCCAAAACCCCCCGTTAGAGGCCACACCCAATACCCGGGAGGGCCAAGCGCCCCAGACAGCCACACAGTGGGTCAGCGCCTGCTCCAGCACCCCTGGCCAAGTGCCCTGGGAGTCAAGACGTGCCCACAGGTGGGTGAGGTCGCGAGCAGTGGGGAGAGGCAACGCCGCCCCCCCATTGGGAGAAGCACAGGCAGGCCAGGCGACAGCAAGTCCCAGACCCAGGCCCAATCATCACCACACACACTTTCACGTCCCATACATCCACACGTCCTCCCTCCCTTGACTCCGCTGGGGTGTAGCGCAGCGGGCACACCAGGGGGCCAGCAGCCCCCCAGCCACCACAGAACCTGAACCAGCAGAATAATGAATTCCTCCTGGCCACTCCTGCCCGAGCAGCAACCAGGAAGCAGGGGTGTGAGAAGACCCCTCCCCTCACCCTTCTGGCTCTTAAATATTTTCTAATAGTGAGCAATTAAAATTGAGGGGCAGCCAACCTTGTAGAACTGGGAGCGCGGCCCTCTGGGCAGCCTACATACCCAAAGAGCCCCGCCCACCAGATGCCATTCACTGCAACCACCCGCCAAGACCTAATGTGTGTGTGTGTGTGTTTGATAAGTAATGATGTCTAAGGTGTAATTAAAACAGGGGCGGGAACTGCAGAGTGCAGCCAAGGGGACCTACGTGGCCCCATCCACTACAACCCACAGAACACACACGCCCCCAAAAACCCTTCATGTGTGAGTATGTGCTGTGTACAGGAGCCAAAAGGGAGAGGGGTATAGGGATATACACCGGGGCAGCTACTCTCCCCGGAGAAGGCAGCCAGGGACTGGCTGCAATAGGCACCCCTGCTACCTGGGACCCAACACAGGGCAGGAGGGCCTGATGTCCACCAGGCTCGGGGCCTGCAGCGACCATATTCCGGGAGCTACTGTACCCCCAGAAGGTACCCACCCCGCCCCACCCCACTCAACCCAACCCCACCCCACCCCGGAGGACCTCTACAAACAAACAAACAAACAACAACAAACAAACCACCCGGTCACACCAGACGCAGCATCCCGGGCCTGAGACCCACCATCACCCAGCCCCCCCCCCCGGCTGTGAGTAGGTGTGAATGTCCGACCATAATTGCTGAAAAATGTGTTAGAAAAGGTAAGAATGCCGGTCCATACATCATCAAAAGCGGGAGAGGTGGTGTTCGGCTGCAAGTAGGTGTGAATATCCAGCCATAATTACTCACAAACGGGTAAGAAAAGGTAGTATTTCCAGACCATACATGTTCAAAACAGGGAGCGGAGGTTGTTCAGCTGCAAGAAGGTGTGAATGTCCGACTAAAGTTTGTAAAAAGCGGGTAAGAAAAGGTGAAAAAGCCCGACAATGTATGATCAAAAGAGGGAGCGGAGGTGTTCAGCTGCAAGGTCTAAATATCCATCAATAATTGCTAGAAAACATGAAAGAAAATTTTCGAAAATCAAACCGCATATGATCATAAGTGGGAGAGGAGGTGTTCAGCTGCAAGAAGGTGTGAATGTCCACCCATAATTCCTGAAAAATGGGTAAAAAAAAAGGTGCGAATGCCCAACTATACATTATCAAAAGCAGGAGTGGATGTGTTCAGCTAAAAGAAGGTTTGAACGTCCGACCAAAGTTTGTAAAAAGCAGTTAAGAAAAGGTTCGAATAACCAACCTAACATAATCAAAAGTGGGAGTAGAGCTGTTCGACTGCAAGTAGGTGTGAATGTCAGATCATAATTTGCAAAAAGCTGATGAGAAGGGGTGAGAATGCCCGACTATACACCATCAAATGCGGGAGCTGTGAGTAGGGGTGAATGTCCGACCATAATTGCTGAAAAATTTGTTAGAAAAGACTAGAATGCCGGACCATTCATCATCAATAGCGGGAGAAGTGGTGTTCGGCTGCAAGTAGGTGTCAATGTCCAGCCATAATTACTCACAACCGGGTAAGAAAAGGTAGTATTGCCAGACCATACATGATCAAAAGAGGGAACGGAGGTGGTTCAGCTGCAAGGTGTGAATTTCTGACTAAAGTTTGTAAAAAGCGGGTAAGACAAGGTGCGAATGCCCGACAATGTATGATGTATGATCAAAAGAGGGAGCGGAGGAGTTCGGCTTTAAGAAGGTCTGAATGTCCAACCATAATTTGTAAAAACTGGGGAAGAAAAGGCTTGAAAGCCCGACTATACACCATCAAAAGCGGGAGCGGAGGTGTTCGGCTACAAGAAGGTGTGAACGTCCGACCAAAGTTTGTAAAATGCAGTTAACAAAAGTTTCGAATATCTAACCAAACATAATCAAAAGCGGGAGCAGAGCTGTTCGACTGCAAGTAGGTGTGAATGTCAGATCATAATTTGCAAAAAGCTGAAGAGAAAGGGTGAGAATGCCCGACTATACACCATCAAATGCGGTAGCGGAGTTGTTACATGATCAAAACAGGAAGCAGAGGTGGTTCAGCTGCAAGAATGTGTGAATGTCCGACTAAAGTTAAAAATATTTTTAAAAAAGCGGGAGGAGAGGTCTTCGGATGAGAGTGGTTGAGAATTTACAACCATAATCTATAAAATGCGATGAAAAAAAAGGTGTGATAGAACACTAAAAGGTGGATCAGAAGTGTTCGGCTGCAAGAAGGTGTGAATGTCCGACTATATTTGGTGAAAAGCAGGTGAAGCAAGGTCTGAATGCCCAACCTTACATCATCAAAAGCGAGATCAGAGGTGTTTGGCTGCAAGAAGGCCATAGTTTGCCAAAAGCGGGTAAGGTGCGAATGACCGACTAAATATCAACAAAAGTGGGGACGGAGGTCTTCGGATGCAAGTGGGTGTGAATATCCCACCATACTTATATGAGAGGAAGCTGTGAATGGCCGACCATAGTTTGCAAAACGCGGGTGAGAAAAGGTGCGAATGTCCAACCCTACATGATCAAAACAAGGAGCGTAGGTGTTTGGCTGCGACAAATTGTGAATGTCCACCCATAATTAATAAAAAGCGGGCAACAAGAAGGTTCGAATGCCCAACCATACATCATCAAAAGCAGGAGTTGATGTGTTCGGCTACAAGAAGGTTTGAATATCCGACCATAGTTTGTAAAAAGCGGGTAAGAAAAGGTTTGAATGCCCGAACATACACCATCAAAGGAGGGAGCGGAGGTGTTCCGCTGTAAGAAGGTGTGAATGTCCGATCATAGTTGTTAAAAAGCGGGTAAGAAAAGGTTAAAATACCCAACTGTATACAATCAATAGCGGGAAAGGATGTGTTCGGTTACAAGAAGGTGTGAAAGTCCGACCATGGTTTGTAAAAAGCGGGTAAGAAAAGATGCCAATGCCCGACAATGTATGATCAAAAGAGGGAGCGAAGGTTTTCGGCTTTCAGGTTTGAATGTCCGACCATAGTTTGTAAAAAGCGGGTAAGAAAAGGTTCGAATGCCCGAAAATACAACATCAAAAGCGGGAGCGGAGGTGTTCCGCTGTAAGACGGTGTGAATGTCCGACCATAGATGGTAAAAAGCGGGTAAGAAAAGGTTAAAATACCCGACTGTACACAATCAATAACGGGAGCGGAGTTGTTCGGCTACAAGAAGGTGTGAACGTCCGACCAAAGTTTGTAAAAAGCAGTTAAGAAAAGGTTAGATCGCCTTCAACAAAGAACACCATTGGACTTTGCAGTAGAAGAAGTTGAAATCGATCTCGATATTGATAAATATGAAGGACAAAGCAGTTTCCACTTGGTTTGAGTGAAGAAATGAATTTTATAGCAAAATCCGTAATCACGCATAACTCCTCCAAAGGAACGTATTGCTCAACCAAAGGGATGCTTCTTTCTCATTCAGGGTAATATGAGGAACTTTATGCTTGATACATTTTTAGACATGGATAACTATGAAGGACAAAGCAATTCATTTTATAGGAAAATCCGAAATCGTGCAGAACTCATGAAAATAAGCTTATTCTCAGATTCCTGATCCTTCAGTGTTTCTCTTTCTTCTACTGCAAAATCCAATGTTGTTCTTTGTTGAAGTCGATCTAGACATTGATAAACATGAAGGACAAAGCAGTTTTAACTTGGTTTGAGCGAAGGAATTCATTTTATACATAAAATCCCAAATCATGCAGAACGTATGAAAAGAAGCTTATTCTCGGATTCCTAATCCTTCAGTGTTAGTCTTTCTTCTACTGCAAAATCCAATGTTGTTCTTTGTTGAAGTCGATCTAGACATTGATAAATATGAAGGACAAAGCAGTTTTAACATAGTTTGAGTGAAGGAAATCATTTTATAGCAAAATCCCAAATCTGGTAGAACGTATGAAAAGAAGCTTATTCTCGGATTCCTGAACCTTCAGTGTTGCTCTTTCTTCTACTGCAAAATACAATGTTGTTCTTTGTTGAAGTCGATCTAGACATTGATAAAATGAAGTTAAAAACGGTTTTAACAGTTTGAGTGAAGGAATTCATTTTATACATAAAATTCCAAATCATGCAGAACGTATGAAAAGAAGCTTATTCTCGGATTCCTGATCCTTCCGTGTTGCTCTTTCTTCTACTGCAAAATACAATGTTGTTCTTTGTTGAAGTCGATCTAGACATTGATAAATATGAAGTTAAAAGTAGTTTTAACATAGTTTGAGTGAAGAAATTCATTAGTAAAATCCGAAATCGTGCGGAACTCATGAAAATAAGCTTATTCTCGGATTCCTACCACTTTTGATTTGCTCTTTCTTTTACTGCAAAGTACAACGTTGTTTTTTTTTTGTTTAAATCTATCTAGACATTGATAAATATGAACGTAAAAGCCGTTTTAACATAGTTTGAGTGAAGGAATTAATTTTATAGATAAAATCCCAAATCATGCCGAACTCCTCAAAAGGGGCTTATGGCTTAATCACAAGTGTGGTTCTTTCTCATCCAGGGTAATATGAGGAAGTTTATGATTGAAATATATGTAGAAATGGGTACATATGAAGGACAAAGCAGTTTTAACATAGTTTGAGTGAAGGAATTCATTTTAAAACAAAATCCCAACAAATGAAGAACTCATGAAAAGCTTATTCTCGGATTCCTGAAACTTTAGATTTGCTCTTCCTTTTACTGCAAAGTACAACGTTGTTTTTTGTTGAAATCTATCTAGACATTGATAAATACCGGCCGAACATCTCTGCTGCCGCTTTTGACATTTTATGGTTTGGCATTCTTACCTTTTCTTACCCGCTTTTTACAAATTTTTATCTGACATTCACACCTACTTGCAGTCGAACACCTTCTCTCCCGCTTATGATCATGAGCGGTTTGACATTCGAAAATTTTCTTTCATGTTTTCTAGCAATTACTGATGGACATTCAGACCTTCTTGCAGCCGAACACCTCCGCTCCCGCTTTTGATGGTGTATATTCGGGCATACAAAACTTTTCTTACCCGCTTTTTACAAACCATGGTTGGACATTCACACTTTGTTGCTGAACTACTCCGCTCCCTCTTTTGATTGTATACAGTCGGGTATTTTCACCTTTTCTTACCAGCTTTTACCAACTACGGTCGGACATTCTCACCTTCTTACAACGGAACACCTCCGCTCCCTCTTTTGATGGTGTATGTTCAGGCATTCGAACCTTTTCTTACCCGCCTTTTACAAACTATAGTCGGACATTCACACCTTCTTACAACGGAACACCTCCGCTCCCTCTTTTGATGATGTATGGTCCGGCATTCTAGTCTTTTCTAACACATTTTTCAGTAATTATGGGTGGACATTAACACCTGCTTAAAGCTGAATAACTCCTCTCCCGCTTATGATCATATGCAGTTTGACATTCGAAAGTTTTCTTTCATGTTTTCTAGAAATTACTGATGGACATTCAGACCTTCTTGCAGCTGAACACCTCCACTCCCGCTTTTGATCGTGTATAGTCGGGCTTTCGAGTCTTTTCTTCCCCGGTTGTTACATATTATGGTTGGACATTCAGACCTTCTTGCAGCCGAAATCCTCCTCTCCCTCTTTTGATCATACAATGTTGGGCATTCACACCTTTTCTTACCCGCTTTTTACAAACCATGGTCGGACTTTCAAACCTTTTAGTAGCCGAACAACTCCACCCCCGCTATTGATTGTGTAAAGTCGGGTATTTTAACCTTTTCTTACCCGCTTTTTAAAAACTATGGTCGGACATTCACGCCTTCTTACAGCAGAACACCTCCGCTCCCTCTTTTGATGGTGTATGTTCGGGCTTTCGAACCTATTCTTACCCCCTTTTTACAAACTATTCTCGGAGATTCACACCTACTCACAGACGAACAACTCCGCTCCCGCATTTGTTGGTGTATAGTCGGGTATTCTCACCCTTTCTCATCAGCTTTTTTAAAAATTATGATCTGACATTCACACCTACTTGCAGTCGAACAGCTCTGCTCCCGCTTTTGATTATGTTTGGTTAGATATTCGAAACTTTTCTTAACTGCTTTTTACAAACTTTGGTTGGACGTTCACACCTTCTTGCAGCCGAACACCTCCGCTTCCGCTTTTGATGGTGTATATTTGGGCATACAAACGTTTTCTTACCCGCTTTTTATAAACTTTAGTGGGATATTCACACCTTCTTGCAGCTGAACCACCTCCGTTCCCGGTTTTGATCATGTATGGTCTGGCAATACTGCCTTTTCTTACCCGTTTGTGAGTAATTATGGCTGGACATTCACACCTACTTGCAGCCGAACACCACCTCTCCCGCTTTTGATGATGTATGGACCGGCATTCTTACCTTTTCTAACACATTTTTCAGCAATTATGGTTGGAGATTCACACCTACTCACAGCCGAACAACTCCGCTCCCGCATTTGATGGTGTATAGTCGGGAATTCTCACCCTTTCTAATCAGCTTTTTGCAAATTATGATCTGACATTCACACCTACTTGCAGTCGAACAGCTCTGCTCCCGCTTTTGATTATGTTTGGTTGGATATTCGAACCTTTTCTTATCTGCTTTATAGAAACTTTGGACGGATGTTCACGTCTTCTTGAAGCCGAACACCTCCGCTTCCGCTTTTTATGGTGTATATTCAGGCATACGAACCTTTTCTTACCCGCTTTTTACAAACCATGCTCGGACATTCACACTTTGTTGCTGAACTACTCCGCTCCCTCTTTTTATTGAGTACAGTCGGGTATTTTCACCTCTTCTTACCAGCTTTTAACCAACTATGGTCGGACATTCCCACCTTCTTACAGCGGAACACCTCCGCTCCCTCTTTTGATGGTGTATGTTCGGGCATTCGAACCTTTTCTTACCCGCCTTTTACAAACTATGGTCGGACATTCAAACCTTCTTGTAGCTGAACACATCCGCTCCTGCTTTTGATGATGTATGGTTGGGCATTCGCACCTTTTCTTAACCATTTTTCAGTAATTATTGGTGGACATTCAGACCTTCTTGCAGCTGAACACCTCCGCTCTTGCTTTTGATGGTGTATAGTCGGGCTTTCGAGCCTTTTCTTCCCCGGTTTTTACAAATTATGGTTGGACATTCAGACCTTACAGCCGAAAACCTCCGCTCTCTCTTTTGATCATACATTGTCGGGCATTCGCACCTTGTCTTACCCGCTTTTTATAAACTTTAGTTGGACATTCACACCTTCTTGCAGCTGAAGCACCTCCGCTCCCTGTTTTGATCATGTATGGTCTGGCAATACTACCTTTTCTTATCCGTTTGTGAGTAATTATGGTTTGACATTCACACCTACTCACAGCCGAACAACTCCACTCCCGAATTTGATGGTGTATAGTCGGGCATTCTCACCCTTTCTCATTAGCTTTTTGCAAATTATGATCTGACATTCACACCTACTTGCAGTCGAACAGTTCTGCTCCCGCTTTTGATTATGTTTGGTTCGATATTCGAACCTTTTCTTAAATGCTTTTTACAAACTTTGGTTGGACGTTCACGTCTTCTTGAAGCCGAACACCTCCGCTTCCGCTTATGATGGTTTATATTCTGGCATACGGACCTTTTCTTACCCGCTTTTTACCAACTATGGTCGGACAGTCACACCTTATTACAGCGGAACACCTCCGCTCCCTCTTTTGATGGTGTATGTTCGAGCATTCGAAGCTTTTCTTACCCGCCTTTTAGAAACTATAGTCGGACATTCAAACCTTCTTGTAGCCAAACACATCCCCTCCTGCTTTTGATGATGTATGGTTGGGAATTCGCACCTTTTCTTACCCATTTTTCAGTAATTATTGGTGGACATTCAGACCTTCTTGCAGCTGAACACCTCCGCTCCCTCTTTTGATCATACATTGTCGGGCATTCGCACCTTGTCTTACCCGCTTTTTATAAACTTTAGTCGGACATTCACACCTTGCAGCTGAACCACCTCCGCTCCCTGTTTTGATCATGTATGGTCTGGCAATACTACCTTTTCTTACCCGTTTGTGAGTAATTATGGCTGGACATTCACACCTACTTGCAGCCGAACACCACTTCTCCCGCTTTTGATGATGTATGGTCCGGCATTCTAGTCTTTTCTAACACATTTTTTAGTAATTATGGGTGGACATTAACACCTGCTTGCAGCTGAAAAACTCTTCTCCCGCTTATGATCATATTCAGTTTGACATTCGAAAATTTTCTTTCATGTTTTCTAGAAATTACTGATGGACGTTCAGACCTTCTTGCAGCTGAACACCTCCGCTCCCGCTTTTGATCGTGTATAGTCGGGCTGTCGAGCCTTTTCTTCCCCGGTTGTTACATATTATGGTTGGACATTCAGACCTTCTTGCAGCCGAACACATCCACTCCTGCTTTTGATGATGTAGGGTTGGCTATTCGCAACTTTTCTTAACCATTTTTCAGTAATTATTGGTGGACATTCAGACCTTCTTGCAGCTGAACACCTCCGCTCTTGCTTTTGATGGTGTATAGTCGGGCTTTCGAGCCTTTTCTTCCCCGGTTTTTACAAATTATGGTTGGACATTCAGACATTCTTGCAGCCAAAAACCTCTGCTCCCTCTTTTGATCATACATTGTCGGGCATTCGCACCTTTTCTTACCCGCTTTTTACAAGCCATGGTCGGACTTTCACACCTTTTAGTAGCCGAACAACTCCGCTCCCGTTATTGATTGTGTACAGTTGGGTATTTTAACCTTTTCTTACCCGCTTTTTATCAACTATGGTCGGACATTCACACCTTCTTACAGCGGAACACCTCCGCTCCCTCTTTTGATGGTGTATATTCGGGCATTCGAACCTTTTCTTTCCTGCTTTTTATAAACTATGGTCAGACATTCACACCTTCTTGTAGCCGAACACATCCACTGCTGCTTTTGATGATGTATGGTTGGGCATTCGAACCTACTTGTTTCCCGCTTTTCATTAATTATGGGTGGACATTCACACCTTGTCGCAGCCAAACACCTACGCTAACTGTTTTGATCATGTATGGTTTGACATTCGCACCTTTTCTCACCCGCTTTTTACTATGGTCGGCCATTCACAGCTTCCTCTCATATAAGTATGGTGGGATATTCACACCCACTTGCATCCGAAGACCTCCGCCCCCACTTTTGTTGATATTTAGTCGGTCATTCGCACCTTACCCGCTTTTGGCAAACTATGGCCTTCTTGCAGCCAAACACCTCTGATCTCGCTTTTGATGATGTAAGGTTGGGTATTCAGACCTTGCTTCACCTGCTTTTCACCAAATATAGTCGGACATTCACACCTTCTTGCAGCGGAACACTTCCGCTCCACCTTTTAGTGTTCTATGGGGTATTCACACCTTTTTTTCACCGTATTTTATAGATTATTGTTGGAAATTCTCACCCACTCTTATCCGAACACCTCTCCTCCCGCTTTTGTTAATATATAGTCGGGCATTCGAACCTTTTCTTACCCGCTTTTTACAAATTATGGTCGAACATTCACACCTACTTGCAGCCGAATACTTCCGCTCCACCTTTTAGTGATGTATGGTTGGCATTTGCATCTTTTCTTACCCTCTTTTTATACTGATTGCTGAAGATTAAGTTGTTCTTTCTCAAACTACAAAATTTTTTTAATTGTTGAAACTTGATTTGAAGTGGATAAGTAAGGAGGACAAACAGTTTTAAGTCAGGCTGATAGAAGGAATTAATTTTATAGCAAAATCTGTATTTCATCATATGTCGAGAGATGCTTATTGCTGAAGAAGTTCTTTCTCATTCTACAAAGTGCAACGTTGTTTATCGTTGAAACTTGATTAGACATGAATAAATATGAAGGACAAAGCAGTCTTAACTTGGTTTGAGTTAAGGAATTCGTTTTATATGGAGAATCTGAATTTGTGCATAACTCGTAAAATAGAGCTTATTTTCGGATTCCTGAAGAATGAGTCTGGTTCTTTCTCATAATACAAAGAAGTGAAGAAATAAGGACAAACCGTTTTACGTCAGTTTGATAGAAGGATTTCATTTTATAGCAAAATCTGTATTCCTTCATATCTCCTCGAGAGAAGCTTATTGCTAAAAATTAGGTCTGGTTCTTTTTCATACTACAAAATACAGTGTTGTTTATTGTTGAAATTAGATTAGAAGTAGATATATATGAAGGACAAAGCAGTTTGAACTTGGTTTGAGAGAAGGAATTAATTTTATTGCAAAATCCAAATTCATGCATAACTCGTCAAATAGATAATGATGTGTCGTTCGTGAGCGATTTGTTCGATATGAACTAATTTTTTATATGACTTGGGAGTAACGAGTTGTCTCAGTGAGTGATTCGTTCATTTTCATGCAGTACCCTTACTCACCACATGGCAGGCGACAGCTTCATAAGCTCAGTCAGCAGGACAGGAAACAGTATTGATTCGTTCACGACTCAACTCCTCGGGTGACGGGTCCTCGCAAAGGAAACAGTATTGATTCGTTCATGACTCAACTCCTCGGCTGACGGGTCCTCGCACAGGAAACAGTATTGATTCGTTTACGACTAAACTCCTTGGGTCTTCGTTCATTTCTCACGTTTCAAATTCTACGTTTCATTTGACAGGCTGAAGAGCAGTAGGCACAACAGTTTGTCCACAAACCGGATCATTAATCTCATAGACTATTCTAGCATCAACAACTTGGAAACCACAATCGACTCTCTAGATGCAGAAAAAGCATTTGATCGAGTGAACTGGAAATTTTTATTCGCAGCATTAAACAAATTCGGGTTTGGGTCACACTTCATCAACTGGATAAGGATATTATATAGCTCCCCAAATGCAAGTGTCAGGACAAATGATCAAACTTCTCCAAGCTTCAGTCTGCAGAGAGGTACAAGACAGGGTTGCCCACTTTCTCCCTCACTTTTTGCTATTTTCATCAAACCTTTAGCAGCTTCTATCAGACAAGATAGAAATATTAAAGGCATCCAATCCCAAAATATTAAGCATAAAATAAGTCTTTATGCTGATGATGTATTACTTTTCCTTCAGAACTCACAGACGTCTCTCACTCACACGATCACACTCATAAATAAATTCTCAGCACTTTCTGACTACTCTATCAACTGGTCTAAGACCACAGTTCTGCCCATTAACTGCAGGGTCCAGAATATACCTGCGATCACTTTATAGTCAGGAAATATTAGATATTTAGGCATAAACATTTCCTCCAGGCTCTCAGAGTTAACAAAGCTAAATTATGTGCAATTATTAAAGACTTATTAAAGAAAGTAGAGGACGATCTCTCTCGTTGGAAGTCCTTACCTATATCACTTATGGGGAGAGTTACAACCATTAAAATGATGATACTACCAAAAGTTAACTATTTGTTCTCAATGATCCCCATAAAACCATCTGCTACTTGGTTTAAGTCACTAGATTCATGCATCTCCAAATTTCTGTGGAAAAACAAACCACCACGTATTAGTTTAAAAACCCTACAGAAGACCAAGGACTGTGGTGGATTAGATTTACCTCATTTTCAGCACTATTCCTTACCCAATAGGTTACAGTATATATCAAAATGGTTTAAACCTAGCCCAATAGATGAACCATGGATAAATATAGAACAAGCATTGTGTGATAATCTGGAAATCTCTGACCTGCCACTTATTAGTCAAAACGTAAAAAATCACAAATGTTTCAAAAGCATTAACATCATCACCTCTCTGACAGCCTGGTTGGAATTTCTTAAAATAACAAAGTCCTCACTTGTCCCGTGTAAGCTTACACCCATCTGGAACAATCCTCACATAATGCGAAACAAAAAAATGCTAAACTTTCCTCTGTGGAAGATCAAAGGAATCAAACATCTGGAACATATAATCGAAAATGGAAATTTTATTTCATTTGATGAGCTCATATCACAACATGAGATAAGCAGCAATAAATTCCTAGAATATCAACAACTTAAGTCTATAATAACAAAGAAATATATCCTCCACCAACCAGACTTACAACTCCCGACTAGGGTAGCAGAATTTCTAAGCATCTGCACCCCAAAACTACTATCAAAAATATATAAATTATTGTCTAAGATAGATGACACAATGTCTCTTCCATCCTCAAAATGGGAGGCAGATTTATCCATCAGTTCTAGTCATAGCTTCTGGCCACAAATATGTTTGAACACCTTCAGAATGACTCGAAATCCTAATTTACAGCTCATACAATACAAAATCCTTCATAGAACACACTATACAGGACAAAGGATGTTCAGGATGGGTCTAACACACTCAAACATCTGCTCACATTGCACAGATAACACACCTGATGATTATGCACACGCTTTGTGGTTTTGTGCGCCTGTCCAGAAGTTCTGGCTTGAAGTCTGTGAGGACCTATCAACATGGCTAAAGTGTAGCATCCCTGCATGCCCCACACTGTGCATACTGGGTGACTTAGACAACATCAACATGGAAATTAACTCAGCACACATGGTTCTCACAGTGTTATGTATCGCAAAGAAAACTATTCTCATGAACTGGAAAGCGAAAAACAATATGTGTATTAACCAATTTAGAAATTTTCTTTTAGATTATATTAGCATGGAAACAATGTCTGCCTCCTCAAAACATCAATTGGCTGAATTTCATTCTCTCTGGTCCCCTCTGATTAGCTTTATCACATAGTGGTGGTGGTTGGTTGCTGTCCCGTCGCTCTGGGCGGTTGGGTGTGTGCTGGGGGGGGGCTGTGTGGCTTCGGGCGTCTGGTGGTCTCTCGGGTCGTGGGGACCGGGTTGGTCATTGCTGGGGGGGACTGTGTGTCGGGCTTGGAGGGCAGTTTTGGGGGCTTGCGGGTGGGGCTGTCTTGCCGTGTGGGGCGGGGTCCCTTAGGGGCCTTGAGGTGGTGGCTGCTGGCTCTATGCCGGGTGGCCGGGCCGCTCTGGCGTGCGTGGTGGTGGGCCTGGGCCCTGGGGGCTGGGCGCTCCAAGGTGTCCGCAGATGGTTGTTTTTTTTTCAGGGTGTTGGGGCGTGCGGTTGGGGGGGGGCGGTGCTTTTCGCTTGGGTGATGGTGGGTCTCAAGCCTGGGCTGCTGCGACTGGTGTGACCGGGTGGTTTGTTTTTTGTTGTTGTTTGTTTGTTTTTTGTAGAGGTCCTCCAGGGTGGGGTTGGGTTGAGTGGGGTGGGGCGGGATGGGTACCTTCTGGGGGTAGAGTAGCTCCTGGAATATGGTCGCTGCAGGCCTCGAGCCTGGTGGACATCAGGCCCTCCTGCCCTGTGTTGGCTCCCAGGTAGCGGGGATGCCTATTGCAGCCAGTCCCTGGCTGCCCTCTCTGGGGGAGAGTAGCTCCCCCGGTGTATATCCCCATACCCCTCTCCCTTCTGGCTCCTGTACACAGCACACACTCACACATGAAGGGTTTTGGGGGCGTGTGTGTTCGGTGGTGTGTAGTGGATGGGGCCACGTAGGTGGTGCCCTTTTGTTGCACTTTGCAGTTCCCCGCCCCTGTGTTAGACATTACTACTTTTCAAACACACTCACACACACACATTAGGTCTTGGGGGGTGGTTACACTGAGTGGCATCTGGTGGGCGGGGCTCTTTGGGTATGTAGGCTGCCCAGAGGGCTGCGCTCCCAGTTCTATAAGTTTGGCTGCCCCTCAATTTTAATTGCTCACTATTAGAAAATATTGAAGAGCCAGAAGGGTGGGGGGAAGGGTCTTCTTCGCACACCCCTGCTTCCTTTTTGCTGCTCGGGGCGGGACGGGCCAGGAGGATTAATTAATTGTTCTGCTGGTTAGGGGTCTGTGGTGGCTGGGGGGCTGCTGGCCCCCTGGTGTGCCCGCTGCACTACACCCCAGTGGAGTCGAGGGAGGGAGGACGTGTGGATGTGTGGTAATGATTGGGCCTGGATCTGGGACTTGCTGTCGCCTGGCCTGCCTGTGCTTCTCCCAATGGGGGGGCGGCGTTGCCTCTCCCCACTGCTCTCGACTTCACCCACCTGTGGGCACGTCTTGACTCCCAGGGCACTTGGCCAGGGGCGCTTGGGCAGGCGCTGACCCGATGTGTGGCTGTCTGGGGCGCTTGGCCCTCCCGGGTATTGGGTGGGGCCTCTAACGGGGGGTATTGGGGCGCTCGGGCTCCTGGGGCCCGGGTCCGGTGCACGGCCCATGTCTGGGCAGCTGGGGCCTGGTGGGGTCGGTGGGCTGTTGCCCCTTGCTCCCGGGGGGCCTCTGCCCTATGCTTATGGGGACTCTGTCCGGGGGCTTCCTCTGCTGTCTACTGGGTGTATGCGTGGTTGTCCCTGCGGTGGGCATCCTGGGTTCTGTGCTCTGTGGGGGCTGCTGGTGGCCTGGGTCTTGTGGCCCTCTCTGCCTGCTTCTGATTGCTTGGGGGGGCTGTGGATTGTGGCCGTGTACACTTATACACTCATAACTAAGCACGGTTATCATGTAGGTCCTGTGCCATGGGTGTCGCATGTTCTCACACACACACACACACACACAAACAACACACATTCATTAGTCCAGTAGCAGTTGATGTATTACCATGTCGCCTCAGGTCATCTATATCCACAGTTGTGTTGTATGCGATTGCCACTACTTGTGCTTGTTTTTGTTTGTTTGTGTGTTTGTTTGTTCTCTGCTTGTCTGCTTTCAGGTGTTCCTGGTGGCGCTAAGGCTGGATTCGCAACAGAGACCATGGGTTATTGTCTGTTTTGTTTTTTTACAGGTGTAGCAGCTGGTTGTCTGGTTTTTGTTTCTATTTTTGTTCTGTTTCCTCTTCTTTCCTCTTCTTCTTTCCTTGTCCCCCGTTCCGATTCAGTTCTATCACATGTTATATATTGTAAACAGAAATAAATAAATGGGCATCAAGGGGAGCTTTACATTTGTAAAACTTCCCTTGGCAAAGGAAATCTGTTTGGCATAAAAGGTATTCACAATTCTGCTGCCATAATGCTGAACAGAACAAGGGAAAAAAAGTGAAGGAATTCATTTTACAGAAAAATCCTGAATCGTGCATAACTCCTCATAAGGAGTGTATTGCTCAAAACATAAGTGTGGTTCTTTCTCATACAAGGTTATAAAACGAAGTTTATACTTGAAACCAGCTTAAACATTGACAAATATGAAGGACAAAGCAGTTTTAACCTGGTTTAAGTGAAGGAATTAATTTTACAGCAAAATCCTTAATCGTGCATAACTCCTCATAAGGAGTGTATTGCTCAAACATAAGTGTGGTTCTTTCTCATACAAGGTTATAAAAAGAAGTTTATGTTTGAAACCAGCTTAAACATTGACAAATATGAAGGACAAAGCAGTTTTAACTTGGTTTGAGTGAAGCAATTCATTTTATGGCAATATCTGAAATCTTGACTATCTCCTTAAAATAAATGGAATTTCGGATTCCAGAAGAACAAGTGTGGTTATTTCTCATAGAAGGTAATATAAAGAAGTTTATACTTGAAACCAGCGTAGACGTGGATAAATAAGAAGGACAAAGCAGTTTTAACTTGGTTTAAGTGAAGGAATTGATTTTACAGCAAAATCCTAAATCGTGCATAACTCCTCATAAGGAGTGTATTGCTCAAACATAAGTGTGGTTCTTTCTCATACAAGGTTATAAAAATAAGTTTATGTTTGAAACGAGCTTAAGCATGGACAAATATGAAGGACAAAGCAGTTTTAACTTGGTCTGAGTGAAGCAAATCATTTTATGGCAATATCTCCTTAAAAGAAAACAAATTTTGGATTCCAGAAGAACAAGTGTGGTTCTTTCTCATAGAAGGTAATATAAAGAAGTTTATACTTGAAACCAGCTTAGAAGAGTCCCTCCATCTTTCCTCTTCTATGATTCAAGCAAAAGTGTTTTGACTCTGGTACTAGTCTTTCCCATAATATTAACTGGTGAGAAGCACCTTTTATGTTCCTTCCCATAACAAGGAATGGGGAGAGAAGCACCTTTTCCCATAACATTGAATGTTCCTTCCCATAATAATGAATGGTGAGAAAAGGGCCTTTTCTCATAACATTGTGTGATCAGCAAGCATAAACAACATAAATAGCTGGAGCACCATTTTGTCGGGAGACAACTCTGAGCGATCTTCCCGACAGGTTGTGTGGATTTGTGCGGACTTGTCTCTATCTTGCAAGAAATAAATGTTTTGTGTTTATCGTATCCAGCGACTCTGAGCCTAATTTTAAGATAATTTTTCTAACATAATGGTCCTTCGAGCCGGATTCTAAGTCCTTTCCACCTTCCAGAAACCGTGCACGGGGGAGTCCAGGATTCCTAACTGAAGTCCTCTCAGCACAGTTTCTGATAGAGGCCGGCTGCCACTGGCTGGAGGAAAGGTGACAGGATCTATTTTTGAATCAGTGGACAGACTCGCTGGATTCTTCGTTGTTTAACTTACCAGTGGATTTATGGTAAGGAACCCTTTGTATTACTATTGTTGGTTGGAAATAGTGTGATTATTAGGGAAATTTTTGATTAATTAACTAGCAATTGATGGAAAACTAGAGGCCTTTAAATAGATTGAGTCGTTGCTATTTTCCTAAGAATATACTATTTCGAATGCAACCTAGTAAAGAAGCCTTTTAACTGGTAACTGTGTAAAAGTTATGTTGGATCACTCACAAATGAAGCAGTCAGAAAAAGTAAGCCTTTTAACTGGTAACCGTGTGTAGGTTGTGTTGGATTAACCCATAAAAGAAGCAGTCAGAAAAGGTCATCCTTTTAACTGGTAACTGTGTATAGGATTAACCCATAAAAACCTAATTAGCGGTCAGAAAAGGTCATCTTTTTAACTGGTAACTGTGTGTAAATTGTGCTGGATTAACCCATAAAAGAAGCAGTCAGAAAAGGTCAGCTTTTTAACTGGTAACTGTGTATAGGATTAACCCATGAAAACATAATAGCAGTCAGAAAAGGTGAAGCAAAGGAAAAAAGCCTTTTAACTGGTAACTGTATGTTGTATTGGATAACCCACAAATGAAACGGTCAGAAAAGGTTAGCCTTTTAACTGGTAAACATGTGTAGTGGTGGGATTAACCAAGGACAACAAAAATGCAGTCAGAAAAGGTTAGTCCATAGTCTGTGTGAGAAGACTACAGCAATAAATAACTCCGCGCCGCGTGTTAGAAACAGAATCTTTCTTAAGAGAGTTTGCGATGAAAGATCGCAAGTTTTAAATCCATGTTAGTTTTTGTTAGTGTTATACGTCTGATCATTTGTTTGTTAAATGGCCTGATTGTTGAATCGTTTGTTTGTGAAATTAATTTTTTTGTTTGTTAAAGGGGCTGGTTGTTGAATTGTTTGTTTGTTAAATTGTTTTTTTTCCTTCTTTGCTGCAGTGTTGTTTTATTTGCTATGTATGTATAAGAGTGAAACAGCTGCTGGTGTGTGATGTTGCTGCTGGTGACGACAGAAAAATGTGTTACTGACTAATTGAGTTGAAGTGAACATTGGAATCTGGTTGTTGCTCGTGACATAGCGACAGAAGTAGTGTTTCATTCAATAGTACTCACAATAACTCCACCAAAAATTGATTAGCTGCAAGAGGACAGTATGGGAAATATCTGTTTTAAAGCTAACCGGGAGTTTCAGAAAAAACCCGATAATATTGAATACTTAGAGAGATGAGAAAATAAATTTGGGTTTGAGGGAGAATTGAACATGGTAAAATTGCCCAATCCTAGAGAAGGGGAATACAAAAGTAATGTACAAAGTAAATCTAGTTTAAAAAAGCACAACAAAAAAAAGAACAACAAGGATTAGAGCTAGACATTTGTACAAGTTTGTGTATTAAGATTTAGCAGCTCTCTTAAAGAGTTAAAGTTCAGAAGATCTCAGACAAACAAACAGATCATTTCAAATCTTTACTCATTTCACAGGAAAAACTGTCTGAGCAAAAGATGTTTTACAAGCTGAGATTTTTATCATTTCCATATCAAACCTGCCATTCTTAGGCAAAGTCCTAGGAAAAGTTGTATACCAACAGCTTTCTGACTTTTTCCTGTCTAACAATGCTTTTGATACTTTCCTCTCATAGTCTTGATTTTATGTGTTTAACTGAGAGATGAAACAACAAGACAAGACGAGAGTGGGGAGGGTAAAACATTTATTTTTGTCCTTAATTCGAGCATGTGTCATTTAAAAATGGAGATAAAATTATCTTAAATACTTTGTCTTACCGCAGAATGATTTTATTGATGATTTTACTGAATTTCTTTAAATTGTGTGCACTGCTGTTGACTGTTTAGTCATAACAGGGGACTTGAAGGTGCACATGGATGTAGCCCATAATAAGCAAGCTAAAGAACTCACTGCTTTCCTTGAAATGTTTGGTCTAACTCAGCGTGTGACTTTGCATAGATGAAGAGAGAGTTATTTTTCTGAAATCATAAAAAAAAAAAAACTGCAGTAACAACTCTCATGTCTTGCTTGCTACAGTAAACAGATTAACAAACCCTCCAGGTTGCATTTAGAACTCATTTCTACATATAAGGGTAATGAAGTTGGAATATTCTTTAATGACAAAGTTCAAGGTATTAAAAATGAAATACTTTCCACCTGAAGCAGGTCTGAGACCAGACAATCAGACCTTTCAGGTGCAGATGATTTTCAAGCCAAACTTAAACATTTTCTAAATTTGAGATTAGCTCTTCTGAAAAAAAATCATAAGTGTATCAGAAACATAAGCCGGAAATAGAGAATTTAACATATTAATGTTAAGTAATGCTATGGTTAAGTAATGCTTCATTACTTCTGATTGACTAACTTCCCTAAAACTTATGAATTTATGAGCTTAGGAACTGACATCATATTCATCAGAGATTAAAGCATTTATCTCACAGAATGGGAACCAAAAGAGTATTAGTATATATATACATATATATATATATAATATATTTATATATATTTTATATATAAAATATATATTTTTTAAAAACCAACACAGCAATGAAATATGCTATGTGAGTCAGATATCAAACAATAGTTTTCTTAAGGAGAAATTTAAAGACAGCTGCAATAAATCAGCGTAATATATGGAGTAATATATTAATACTATAAGCAGTTTCTAAGCCTGCAGATAAATATTAATTAAATTAAACAGAAAGGTTTTGTATGTGTGTTCAACAGGTGCCAAACTAGATGGGTCAAATGCAGAGAGTAATTTTGTCTGACTTGTAACATGACAATAAACAGTCATCTTAATGTGTTTGCACAGCAATGGAATAAAGAGGGAAAGCAGAGGAGCACTCTAACAACAAAAAGAAAAGGAAGAAAGGACTAAACTTTTTGTTGGAAGGGAGAGAAGCAACTATTTAGGTGATGAGGGAAAGCAAAAACACAGATCACAACAGGAGCAGTGACAGAGAAGGAGAGACAGAGCAGGAGGAGATACATGTCGGCTGTGTGGAAGGAGGGGGCATTGGGCGACTGCAGGAGCAAGAGTAAGATAGAGGAAGATTTTGGGAGTCAGTTATGACTAGATAAGAAAAAAACAGGAGCTGTAACCAGGATAGAAGCAGAAAAGCCAGAAAAAGTGTTAAACTTAGAGGGAATTGAACTTATCTTATAGTATGACATCACACCTGAGATTAGATTGAATGTTTCCGGGACGGAGGTAACTTTTCTATGCGACACAGGTGCAAAACGAACTGTAATCCATCCTGATGACATTTCGGGAGTTGAGGAATCCAAAGAAATTATTTGTGTCAAATCAGCAAATGGTAAGAGCCATCCTGAGCGTTTATCAAAACTCTTGACAGTAACAGATACACGGAGTGGAGTAAGTGCTGATTGTCAAGTTGTCTTGTCCACTCTGTGTCCCTGTAACTTACTGGGAAGGGATTTACTCCATTTATTGAAGCTAAGAATAGTTCCAGAAGAAAAAGGGTTAACTGTAGTTCGAATGAAGTCCGCTCAAACAATGATTCAGCATGAGACCACCTGCATACTGGTATAGTTTGGATCTTGTGTCTACAGGCCCCAGCGCTATCACGCTTCCTCTCCTTAAGAAGGCAAAAGAACACGTCTCAGGAAAGCTCACCCTCAGGTCACCACATGAAGTACACTGTACTGTGTATTACAAATATACTCAAGGGGAGGACATATTTAATTTTTTAAACAAATGAGAAAGTTAAAACGTGCTGAAGTTAAAACACTTATACTGGAATAAAGAGGGTTGTTGTGCAGTCAGCTGCTTACTCTCCCACAGCATGAGAAAGTTTTTAAGATCATGGAATGCACCCCATATGTCACTCTCCAAACCCACAGATGACCACTGGAGGCGTTTAGGTGTGTTTGTGACTGCATGTGAAGAAGCCTCAGATTGGGAGGAGGTGGATCCAGGAATAGAGTATTCTGAGAAACTGGATGCATATACTAGTCCATTAAATTGGACCATGGATGCAAAACCAAATGTACACTTACAAGGACAGATCTGGAAGAATAAAGGTGCCATTTACTATGAAATGTAGAACTTATACTGCCAAAGAGTTTGTTTAAATATGCTTCAGTATCGAGCCATGGAGCACGGCATGTCTCTACAGGAGGGCTGGTAGCAATAATGAACAAGGTTTTTGCAGTGTATGGTTTTATTTATAATAAAATCATAATATCATAATATGATAATAAAGAATTTTTGTCTAACATGTCAAATATGTGCAAATATGATCCATACATATGGCCTAGGACCGGGACGAGGACAGTTCCCGAGGCCGGAGGACCCTTTTCAACACGTTTGTATGGATTTCATTGAATTAAATAAAGGGGTCTCCCTGGTGATTAGTGATGTTTTACCAAATGAAGTGAAGTATTTCCAAATGCACAGGCAGATGTACCCTCAACACTGGTGAATTAAATATTACCTAGATTTGGAATTCCTGAAAAAATCTACAGTGATAACAGGGACGCACTTTGTAAACAATATTATCTTCCTGATGGCGAAGAACTTAAAAGCAAAAAAGGATCTCAGAAACCACTCTGCATATCATCCACAATCAGCAGATTTGCTGGAAAGACACAATTGAATAATTAGGTCAAGACTGAAGAGACTGGGAAGAATTGGGTTTACTGTTTACCACTAGTAGTCCTAAACATGCATATTACTCTAACTAGCACAGGATTAACTCCATTTGAGATAATGTATAATGTATGACCATTTTTACAACCACAGTTAAAACTATTCACCGGACATGATGAAGAAAGAGAAGAAACCTTAGCAGGATACATGGTTAAAATGTTAACAAGTAGAGAGATCTCTTCTGTCTAGTGTCTGTTCCAGGTGACCCTTTGGAGGAATCTCTAAAACCTGGAGACTGGATCCTCATCAAAGTGATAAAGAAAGATAACTGCTCCAGCCCAAGGTGGGAAGGTCCATATCAGGTACTGCTTACAGAAACCACAGCAGCTAAACTAATATATCCTGGATGCACTTATCACACTGTAAACTAGTAAGGCCACGACCTGCAGAAGTAGGGAAAGATTAGTTACCCACCACCGTTCTCTGAGGCATAAGTCTGACTACAAAGGGGAATTCTCTCAACAGGAGGGGGTTCGTCTCAACCTCAGTGAAGAAAACAACGGCTAAAACGAGAACATAGGGTGTGGCTAAAATAAGACAGGGATAGACAGACAGCAGCCGTGGCATCCATTTAAATTACCAGGATTTGTAGGTTAAAAGGAACCAGTTGTGTATTGTTAATCATTATTCTTATTATCGTATTCCTAATTCTATGGGATTAAGCACAGATTAATAAAAAACTAAAAGATAATGCACTACAATGAATCACACGGACACAGACTGACCACAGAGATAGGAGGTCCCTCAGGTCCAACAGACAACTTGTCAACCTATTTTTTTGTTGCAGGAATAGATGGGGTGGCTGACATTGACTTATGCTCAATTATTTTATGTAAAGACAACCAAAAAGCCCATGTGTATTCTGAAAAGTACATATGTGAAATGTATGTTAATACAAGATTTCTGAAGAATCGCCTGTGTATCAGTTGGAATTTTGTTAGAATGTATACAGATTGACAAAATATCCAATCTAATTGTATTGAATGTGCTAAAGCCAGAATATAAATTTAGAAATTAAGCATTACAATTGCATTACAATTGCATAATGAATCTTTTGTACCTAACACAGAGCAATGTAAAACTCTCTCTTTGTTGTTCCCAGCAGTTAAGAAAAGAGACAACTGCCCTCAGCGTTGGCTTATACGGGTAATTTATATATGTTTCATCCACAGGAGTACAGGTAAGAATGTGGGTACACTCATGTCACATAATTGTCAAGAATCCATCTATTGTCACTCAGGACGCAGGTAACTACTCAGCATCTTGGTTTCGGAACCAAACTTCCATGAGAGCAGACCTCTGGTGGCTGTGTGGGGATATGAAACTGAGGTCCGTCCTTCTGCCTAACTGGCAGCTGCACAATAGCCCAACTACTGATGCCTTTCCGTCTGTTCCCTGAGGGGGACTTTAAGGCCTTGGGTGAGAAGCTGCAATGTCTCAAGCATTTAACTGTGTCTGGAGGTTCATTTGACAACAGAGTGTACCTGGATAGCATTGGAATTCTGAGTCCCAGATGAATTTAAAGCTAGAAATCAAGTAACTACAGACTTTGAATCTTTTCTTTTCTGGTGGGCAACAATAAAAAAAATGTTTATTGGATAAATTACATCTACAAGGCATTGCTGAACAATTAAAATGTTTGGAACTTTATCCTGTTCCTTTATTCCTAACAATACTTCCGCAGATGGCAGAATCACAAAGAGGGACTCGCATCACTCTCTGCAGAGCTGATAGAAAATCAACGATCCCTACACTGACATGATGGAGAAGTGGTTTGGTCTCTGTCTGTTGTAGCCATAGTAGCCACCTGAGCTTGATGTTGTATCAAATGCTTGAGAGGACTGTCCCAAAGACTGATTGAAACCATCCGTACCCGCATAATGTATCAACAGGTAGAGGGAGATGATGACAACGAATGACACATGGATGATGGAGACGATGATACAGATAACATTTAAAGTACTTTGAATGACCCCGAGTGAATTCTCAATGATTTCTTTAATGATTATTTTTGCGTTCATATGAAAGACCAATGAGCATGGGAATTGGACCTATTAAAAGACAATTCCTGAATGTAGAGCATTGTAAAGATGATATGTTGCTTCTTCCTGCTAACATTTGTCCACAGTTTGATGAACTGCATCAGCAGCAGAACCACTACAGGACTCAAAGTCAGGTAACTGACCAGGTTTCTGGAATTCTGGAATCCCCATCATGCCAAGATGATGGCGGAACAATCACAAACTTTTATCCACATGTGTAAAAAAGGATGGACGGCGAAGCTAAGCTCTCCACCCCAACTGAATGAAAAGCTGATTTGAAGAGTTCATTCCACCAAGACTGAAAAGGAAATGTCACCCATGAAATCAACAATGCTTTTAGGGACTTCTATAAAACCTTATATTCATCACAAAATGATCCATCAGACAGTAACATAGATCAGTTTCATAGATCATAGACTATTCTACCGTCAACAACCTGGAAACCACAATAGTCTCTCTAGATGCAGAAAAAGTATTTGATCGAATGAACTGGACATTTTTATTTGCAGCATTAAACAAATTCGGGTTTGGGTCACACTTCATCAACTGGATAAGGATATTATATAGCTCCCCAAATGCAAGTGTCAGGACTAATGATCAAACTTCTCCAAGCTTCAGTCTGCAGAGAGGTACAAGACAGGGTTGCCCACTTTCTCCCTCACTTTTTGCTATTTTCATCAAACCTTTAGCAGCTGCTATCAGACAAGATAGAAATATTAAAGGCATCCAACCCCAAAATATTGAGCATAAAAAAAAATCTTTATGCTGATGATGTATTACTTTTCCTCCAGAACTCACAGACGTCTCTCACTCACACGATCACACTCATAAATAAATTCTCAGCACTTTCTGACTACTCTATCAATTGGTCTAAGACCACAGTTCTGCCCATTAACTGTAGGGTCCAGAATATACCTGGGATCACTTTACAGTCAGGAAATATTAGATATTTAGGCATAAACATTTCCTCCAGGCTCTCAGAGCTAACAAAGCTAAATTATGTGCAATTATTAAAGACAGTAGAGGACGATCTCTCTCGTTGGAAGTCCTTACCTATATCACTTATGGGGAGAATTACATCCATTAAAATGATGATACTATCAAAAGTTAACTATTTGTTCTCAATGATCCCCATAAAACCATCTGCTACTTGGTTTAAGTCACTAGATTCATGCATCTCCAAATTTCTGTGGAAAAACAAACCACCAAGTATTAGTTTAAAAACGCTACAGAAAACCAAGGAAAGTGGTGGATTAGATTTACCTCATTTTCAGCACTATTCCTTAGCCAATAGGTTACAGTATATATAAAACATAGTTTGCACCTAGCCCAATAGATGCACCATTGATATATATAGAACAAGCATTGTGGGATAATCTGGAAATCTCTGACCTGCCACTTATTAGTCAAAACGTAAAAAAATCACAAATGTTTTAAAAGCATTAACATCAGCACCTCTCTGACAGCCTGGTGGGAATTTCTTAAAATAACAAAGTCTTCACATGTCCCGTGTAAGCTTACACCCATCTGGAACAATCCTGACATCCTGCAAAACAAAAAAATGCTAAACCTTCCTCTGTGGAAGATCAAAGAAATCAAACATCTGGAACATATAATCCAAAATGGAACATTTATTTCATTTGATGAGCTCATATCACAACATGAGATAGGCAACAATAATTTCCTAGAATATCAACAACTTAAGTCTATAATAACAAAGAAATATATCTTCCACCAACCAGACTTACAACTCCCGATTAGGGTAGCAGAGTTTCTAAGCATCTGCATCCCAAAACTACTATCAAAAATATATAAATTATTATCTAAGATAGATGACACAATGTCTCTACCATCCTCAAAATGGGAGTGAGATTTATATATTAGTTCTAGTCATAGCTTCTGGCCACAAACATGTTTGAACACCTTTAGAATGACTCGAAATCCTAATTTACAGTTCATACAATACAAAATTCTTCATAGAACACACTATACAGGACAAAGGATGTTCAGGATGGGTCTAACACACTCAAACATCTGCTCACATTGCACAGATAACACACCTGATGATTATGCACACGCTTTGTGGTTTTGTGCGCCTGTCCAGAAGTTCTGGTTTGAAGTCTGTACGGACCTTTCAACATGGCTAAAGTGTAGCATTCCTGCATGCCCCACACTGTGCATACTGGGTGACTTAGACAACATCAACATGGAAATTAACTCAGCACACATGGTCCTCACAGTGTTGTTAGCCCGATTTTTTCATTGGAAGCCCAAGAATAAGCTGGAGAAATCGTTTATTAAAAAAGTATTTATTAGTGGTCACAAGTAGAGTATATTGCAGCGCTGGACTCGGAGTGCCAGAGCTCCCGCAGGAAATCCGTCAGGCCGAGCCCCGTTATCCGGAAACATGTCATATTTCTTGTCAGAGTATAATTGGCCAGTTTTGAGTGGCATGATCAGGCCAGCTGCTGTTCTTGTTGTGTTTTTTGGATGTGATAAACAATGTGTGTGTATGTGTGAGTGCTGTTTTAGGTGTCTAATGTACCAGACCTATCTGCCCTAATAGAGATGTTTTGTCTGACCCAGTTGTTTATGTCATTCTAAGGTCTTGGACCATTTAAGGTCATCTGTTGTGCAGTATGAGCAGAGTGGAAAAGTACCAGCCAGGAACATAGGTTATTTAGTAAAATACAGAAAATGAATTTATAATTTCTAAGAACAAAGCCAATTATAACAACTCCCCCTTTTGACATGATTTAATCATGTCAACTAAATGAGGTAGGAATGTTATATTCTGTATTGTGTCACACCTGTTAGCGGCAGCCAACTTAGCAGGTCCCCAAACTGCAAGTGGCCAACTACCTTGAGGTGCAGCACAACCAGACAGGAGATTCTTGTTATCCCCCTTTTGATATAACTTCATTATGTGAGCTGTTATGTGTAAGCTGTTCTTCTTTGCAATTATCAGCAGCAAGCAAGTTTTCATTGCACATGCATGTGTAAAATAATTGTAATGCGTTAGCTAAACCTTTCTGTATCAGGAGTGTTTATCATGATGCTGGGAACAGAACCTCTTTCCCAGAATAGTTCAACCTTCATTACTCAACTGATCATAACTCTGCAATGAGCACATTTCTTAAAAGCTATAAGTATCACGCCTGTACGTGTATGCAAGGAATAAATTAATAAATGTTTCAATATGTCTTAAAATTAGTGTGTGTATGTGGCCCCAAACCCAATCTCTGTGTAGAATCTTAGTTCATTTTGGCCCAAAACTATATGTGGTTTAAGCAGTGGCAAGACCCTGCTCACCCATAAGTACCATTACAACACATAACAATAATTAACTAAGCTACAACAATTCATAAAATATTGAAACTCAAAAAGTGCTTAAGGCAATTAACATTACCATCAGGATCGTCCACTATTCGCAGCGAATAGGAGCGAAAAACCCGATGGCTGATATCCGGGAAAATTCTCCTATGGCCCCATTCCCCCTTGGCGACCGACCACTTAATTACCTTTCAGTGCCTAAGGTCCCGCTCCGAACAGCCGATTCACACCAATGGCAATGGACATATGTATGAATTCCTATGATTAGTAATTGGTCTACTTAAAATCATTAAACTAAAGAGGAACATCACAAAACACAAAACAATGCAGTACAGACATTTAAACATGACTTGAATATGAAGATATGACCCTGTTGAGAACAGATGAGTAATGATAGATGTAGTGTAAAAACTAACAATTTCTTTTGAGTGAAAATTTTATGATAACATTGTGCAGAGTGGTGTAGTGCAGCTCAGTCTCTTGTGGTCCAATCCTGTCACTGCTTGGTGTTTGGTTGTCCTTCTGGCTGAACCTCAGTTCAGCAGTCTGAGCTAACTAGGAAGGAGAGGTTACCAGCACTTCACTTCCACAAAGGGGTCTTTACCACCCGTTTTCCCTAACTAATCTTTTTCTTTGGGACAATTAAGGAGATAATTCAGATTATTTTGTTGACAGTGGTTGAAGGTTGTATGGTTGTTCAACCATTATCTTGGCATGATGATCGTGCCTCCCAGAATTTCAGACTGACGTCTTGTCAGTCACTTGGCTGTGAGTCCTTTAGAGGTTCTGCTGCAGATGCAGTTAATTTAAGCAGTGGATGAATGTTAGCAGGAGAGAGAACTGAGCAGCACAACATGTCATTTTCACAATGTTTTATATTCAGGAATTGCCTTTTAACAGGTTCAATCCCAGTATTCATTGGTCGACAAATTAAGTTTTCATATGAACCCCAAACAAAAACAAATAAATAAACCGAAAAAAATAAATAAATAAATGAAATGAAAAACAAAACAACTGGCCAGTTGAAGACAAAGACAAAACACAAGACAACATAGAACAAAAGACAAAAGGAAGACAAAGACTCACTGAATTTTGGGAAAATCTTGAGAAGTGTTAGTAAACTATGATTAATTGTTGTATCTCCACCCCCCCGATGAGACTTAGTCTCATCCGTATGTTAGTTCTGCTGAACTCTTCCACTGCAGTTTCTGCTCCTGTGTTGCTGCTGCAGGACAGAAATGTTTGTGGTTAGAGTTCATTTTGGGAGCAGCACAGCATCAAGAAAGCAGCCATTTCTTCTCAATGAGTAACTGATTAACCTTTTTGGGATAAATATTGTCTGTCCTCTTAATTCAGCTCAGAGTGCGTTTGATAAAATTTCAGCACGATCTGCTTAATTCTCACTTGTTACTTTATACTAAATTCTATTTAATTCTTACCAGTGGCTGTGTTTCGTGATGCTGAGCCATCCACAGACAGTTCAGGATCAGCATTAAGTTTTTTCTGCTCCATTTGAATTAGAAACACTTCATGGGGTACCAACAGTGTGACATCAGAGTTTCTTATAACATCACATGATACAATAACATATTTCCATACAAATTAGAATCAAAGACAAAGGTTTATTCTATTTTTCTATTTGTCTCAATTCCTCATTTATTTATTTTTTAGATGAGCCATGTGGCCTTGTGCTGCTAAATTTTTCCTTAGCAGTGCCACAGCATCGTGCTTGTGTTCAGATCTTTGGTTGGTTATTGATCACTGTTATCTTGCATGCATGCTTTGAACTAAGGGCCAGGATTCTTGATATTATTTTGTAATATTTTTTTAAATTTTTTTTTTCCTGGTAGCAGTTTTGGAATGTTAGCTAAATTGTTCAGGATCATTCTTGTTTTTTCTTGACATGAATTAGGCCTTCAATCGTGCAGTTCAAAGCTCTGTGCTTTACCTTACTTCGAGCAGCTCTGCCTCAGTTTATTATGTTTTACTTAATCTTTACTTCTTCCTTCCAGTATGTGTGGATGTATGTGGGTGTATGTGTACGTATAGATGTGCGCGTGTGTGTGTGTGTATGTGTGTCTATATGTGGCCTTGGGTTTCACTGCTTTGTTTTATTTTCTTCTATCATTTTCTTGTATGAAAAGTGTTATGAAAATAAAGTTTGATTGATTGATTGATTGATTGCACCAGATTAAACAACTTGGGTCATCTCCCATGTAAATTCTCGAATGAACCAGAACACATGATTAAAACTGTTCTCACAGAACATTTTATTCATCCCATTCATATCTTTTTCGTTCGACCAACATGTCATGACTGAGCACAGATCGGATTGTACCTTGTATCTTGTTTCTCAATAAATTGTAATTGAAGTGGGTTGTTGCCATTTTCCAGAGATCTTTTAGTCACCTGGTGTGGAGTGGTGGGAAGAGAGGGTAGGTCCAGATTACTGTTGTAGTTCTTTGTAACTTGAGCTTTTAATGTCTGACTTTCACACAGGAGAGGTGTGAAAATTAGTTATTGTAACCTTTATTGTTTCTGCTACTGTGGTTCTACAGTCTAGTCTCCACAGTGGTGTTTTCCTTTGGTTTCATCGTCAGTGGTCTGTTCAGTCTCTGATAGAGTTTTAGTCCCCGTGGTCTAGTCTTTGTCAGCAGGTGAGGTTCCTAAGTCAGTCCAGACCTCAGTTAATGTTCTTTCGGTAGAATCTTGAGCCTGAGTACAGTGATCCTTGTGGATCCAGTTACTCAGTCTATTCTCAGTCAACCATACCTTTACACAATGTGTTGTAGCTTCTGCGTCCTGTCCATATAGGAGAGGACCAGTTAAGTTTGTTCACTTTCCTGGTCCTGTTCCTTGCTGAGATATACTCATCACCGTGTTATTCAGTTGTTTCACATACACACAAGTTTCCATACTGTAGTACAACAAGGGGTGAGCCTGTTGGTGCAGTTGTAAATGGACAGGGTGTTTCCTCCCTGTCATGACCTCATGTGGGACAACATGACAACATTCATGGTGGCATTTGGAGTAAATCTTAGGCTAACACAATACGTAGAGCTTCAGCCCAGGTTAACTGTGTGTCTGCACAGACTTCTTTTCGGCCTTTTTGATGGTTCTATTTGCTCTTTTCACTAGTCCTTGTAAAGCTGGGTGAGAGACTGCACCGAGCTTATGTGTAATTCCAGACAATTTTTCCACTTCTCCTAGTTCTTCATTGGAGAAGTGAGTACCATTATCTGATCTTATCACTTCTGGTACCCCAAATCTTGGAATAATTTCTCTTGTAAGCCATTTAATGACTTCTTTTCCTTTTTCGGTTTTAGTAGGTGTGGCTTCTACCCATCTAGAAAATGGAGCTACACACACTAGAAGAAATAGTTTACCTTCAGTCCTGTTCGCTGCTCCCATGTCAGTAAACTCAATTACTATCTGTTTCCAAGGGGCATCAGGTACTGGGAAACTACCTAGTCCTGCTTTGAGATTGAACAGCTTGCAAATTTCACAAGATTGCACAAAATATTTTATTGTGTCTTTTAGGTGGGGGTGCCACCAGTGTTGTGAAATGAGCGCTGTTACTTTTGAGCTAGCACAGTGAGCTCTACTGTGTGCTTCTTGACATAGCCAATTTAGTAGTCCAGTTTGAGCTACTATTTTGCCTTCATGATTCCAGCAGCGTCCTGTGGAATCTTTTTTTTTTCGTTCCATGCTTGCTTTTCAGATGGTGCCGCTGCTTTGTGAAGTTCTTTAATGTTTTCTAAACATAATTCTCATTGTGATTTTTCCTCCAATGTTTTCTGAGACATCTGGTTAAATGCAGTATACCCTGCTTTTGTTTTTGCTGCCTTATCTGCCGCATTGTTGCCTCTAGCTACTCTCCCATCTCCCTTTTGATGTCCTCTGCACTCGACTCTAGCAACTTGTTTTGGTTCAAGTATGGCATAATATAGTTCGAGTAATTGATTCAAGAGTTTAACCGGGGTGCCTGCTGAGGTCACAAAGCCTTTCCTTTTCCAGTGACACATGTCTGGTTTAGAGGCATGTCTTTAACTGTAAACACTGTTTTTATTTCACTAATTTATTCAATGTTTATTGTTAGATTAATTAATATTTATCTGCAGGGTTAGAATTTGCTAATAGTATTAATATAGTGTTCAGCTGACTTGACTTGACTTGTTATGACTCAGACTTACTGCAGCTGTCTTTAAATTTCTTTTAGAGGTTTCTTCTTCAAGAAACTCATTGGTGATATCTGACTCTCGTTGTGCCTTTTATTGCCGTGTTTTTGTTAATTTCCTAATAATCTAACTCACTTTAAACCTTTATATAAAGCACGTTGCTGCTCTGTTAAGATAACAGATCCATTGATTCATAGA
Source organism: Leuresthes tenuis (assembly GCF_036924035.1). NCBI lineage: Eukaryota > Metazoa > Chordata > Actinopteri > Atheriniformes > Atherinopsidae > Leuresthes > Leuresthes tenuis. The sequence continues at coordinate 10,529,368 of NW_027325366.1, forward strand.
TCTGCTGCAGTTAAATAGTTAAATGGTTTAATGAGATCAATTATAAATACTGATGATAAATATTAACTCAGAATTGGTGAAAATAAGCAGAGGAGAAGTATTTAGATCAGCTAAATTTTAAGTCATGTTACTGTGATCTCTAACACAATAAAGGCTAACCTTTAATGCTTTAAGATGGTAAGAAACTGTCTGACACCTATCTGCCTGACCTTGCTGTTAAATCCCGATATTTTCTAATATGTCATATGTCCGGTCTCAGACCTGCTTCAGGTGGAAATCATAAAGTCTCAATTTGTAGAACATCTTTTGTTCAGGCAGTTTTTCAATTAAAGTATCAAAGATTTAAATGCTATGTCTCTTGTAAGCCATTTAATGACTTCTTTTCCTTTTTCGGTTTTAGTAGGTGTGGCTTCTATCCATCTAGAAAAGGGAGCTACACACACTAGACGAAATAGTTTACCTTCAGTCCTGTTCGCTGCTCCCATGTCAGTAAACTCAATTACTATCTGTTTCCAAGGGGCATCAGGTACTGGGAAACTACCTAGTCCTGCTTTGAGATTGAACAGCTTGCAAATTTCACAAGATTGCACAAAATATTTTATTGCGTCTTTTAGGTGGGGGTGCCACCAGTGTTGTGAAATGAGCGCTGTTACTTTTGAGCTAGCACAGTGAGCTCTACTGTGTGCTTCTTGACATAGCAAATTTAGTAGTCCAGTTTGAGCTACTATTTTGCCTTCATGATTCCAGCAGCGTCCTGTGGAATCTTTTTTTTTTCGTTCCATGCTTGCTTTTCAGATGGTGCCGCTGCTTTGTGAAGTTCTTTAATGTTTTCTAAAAATAATTCTCGTTGTGATTTTTCCTCCAATGTTTTCTGAGACATCTGGTTAAATGCAGTATACCCTGCTTTTGTTTTTGCTGCCTTATCTGCCGCATTGTTGCCTCTTGCTACTCTCCCATCTCCCTTTTGATGTCCTCTGCACTCGACTCTAGCAACTTGTTTTGGTTCAAGTATGGCATAATATAGTTCGAGTAATTGATTCAAGTGTTTAACCGGGGTGCCTGCTGAGGTCACAAAGCCTTTCCTTTTCCAGTGACACATGTCTGGTTTAGAGGCATGTCTTTAACTGTAAACACTGTTTTTATTTCACTAATTTATTCAATGTTTATTGTTAGATTAATTAATATTTATCTGCAGGGTTAGAATTTGCTAATAGTATTAATATAGTGTTCAGCTGTACAGCTCTCTGGTTGCTGTGGCTATTTTTAAATGTGCCATGAAAACAAACCTTGACTTGACTTGTTATGACTCAGACTTACTGCAGCTGTCTTTAAATTTCTTTTAGAGTTTTCTTCTTCAAGAAACTCATTGGTGATATCTGACTCTCGTTGTGCCTTTTATTGCCGTGTTTTTGTTAATTTCCTAATAATCTAACTCACTTTAAACCTTTATATAAAGCATGTTGCTGCTCTGTTAAGATAACAGATCCATTGATTCATAGATCTGCTGCAGTTAAATAGTTAAATGGTTTAATGAGATCAATTATAAATACTGATGATAAATATTAACTCAGAATTGGTGAAAATAAGCAGAGGAGAAGTATTTAGATCAGCTAAATTTTAAGTCATGTTACTGTGATCTCTAACACAATAAAGGCTAACCTTTAATGCTTTAAGATGGTAAGAAACTGTCTGATACCTATCTGCCTGACCTTGCTGTTAAATCCCGATATTTTCTAATATGTCATATGGTCTGACTGTCCGGTTTCAGACCTGCTTCAGGTGGAAATCATAAAGTCTCAATTTGTAGAACATCTTTTGTTCAGGCAGTTTTTCAATTAAAGGATCAAAGATTTAATTGCTATGTCTCTTGTAAGCCATTTAATGACTTCTTTTCCTTTTTCGGTTTTAGTAGGTGTGGCTTCTATCCATCTAGAAAAGGGAGCTACACACACTAGAAGAAATAGTTTACCTTCAGTCCTGTTCGCTGCTCCCATGTCAGTAAACTCAATTACTATCTGTTTCCAAGGGGCATCAGGTACTGGGAAACTACCTAGTCCTGCTTTGAGATTGAACAGCTTGCAAATTTCACAAGATTGCACAAAATATTTTATTGTGTCTTTTAGGTGGGGGTGCCACCAGTGTTGTGAAATGAGCGCTGTTACTTTTGAGCTAGCACAGTGAGCTCTACTGTGTGCTTCTTGACATAGCAAATTTAGTAGTCCAGTTTGAGCTACTATTTTGCCTTTATGATTCCAGCAGCGTCCTGTGGAATCTTTTTTTTTTCGTTCCATGCTTGCTTTTCAGATGGTGCCGCTGCTTTGTGAAGTTCTTTAATGTTTTCTAAAAATAATTCTCGTTGTGATTTTTCCTCCAATGTTTTCTGAGACATCTGGTTAAATGCAGTATACCCTGCTTTTGTTTTTGCTGCCTTATCTGCCGCATTGTTGCCTCTCGCTACTCTCCCATCTCCCTTTTGATGTCCTCTGCACTCGACTCTAGCAACTTGTTTTGGTTCAAGTATGGCATAATATAGTTCGAGTAATTGATTCAAGTGTTTAACCGGGGTGCCTGCTGAGGTCACAAAGCCTTTCCTTTTCCAGTGACACATGTCTGGTTTAGAGGCATGTCTTTAACTGTAAAAACTGTTTTTATTTCACTAATTTATTCAATGTTTATTGTTAGATTAATTAATATTTATCTGCAGGGTTAGAATTTGCTAATAGTATTAATATAGTGTTCAGCTGACTTGACTTGACTTGTTATGACTCAGACTTACTCCTAATAATCTAACTCACTTTAAACCTTTATATAAAGCACGTTGCTGCTCTGTTAAGATAACAGATCCATTGATTCATAGATCTGCTGCAGTTAAATAGTTAAATGGTTTAATGAGATCAATTATAAATACTGATGATAAATATTAACTCAGAATTGGTGAAAATAAGCAGAGGAGAAGTATTTAGATCAGCTAAATTTTAAGTCATGTTACTGTGATCTCTAACACAATAAAGGCTAACCTTTAATGCTTTAAGATGGTAAGAAACTGTCTGTCACCTATCTGCCTGACCTTGCTGTTAAATCCCGATATTTTCTAATATGTCATATGGTCTGACTGTCCGGTCTCAGACCTGCTTCAGGTGGAAATCATAAAGTCTCAATTTGTAGAACATCTTTTGTTCAGGCAGTTTTTCAATTAAAGGATCAAAGATTTAAATGCTATGTTTGTTTGTCTGACTTTTTAAGAGAGCTGTTAAATCTTAATTCAACAACAAACTGGTTCTAATGTTTAGTTTTAAACAGTCTGTTCTTCCTGGATTTATTTTGGACATTGTATTGCTTCTTATCTCTTCACTGTAATACTTGCATTGAAAAGCGGTTTTCAGATTGTCCATTCAATGTGGTATTTCTCCCATTCAAATTTATTTAAAAATAAATTAATTATTGAATTGATGATAAATGCTCTAGTAAAAACTTCCATTATCATTGTAAATTTTTTGACTAAATAACTATATGTAACTCTGGTACTCTTTAAGTACAGGCCCATGATCAATCAGAATCTGTCCTCACTCTCAGGGCTGAATGGGGGAAGAAGGAAGCAGGGTTGGGATGAGATCATCTTAGGGTGAGAGCATTTATGACAAAGCTAAGGATATCTAACCTTTTCTTTTCCAATTACACATGTCCACATGTACAGCCTAAGCTGTTTATGCTGAATCTGTATAAATGGTCAGTTTTTTATTTTGCTAAATGGCATGCTTCTGTTATTGAGTGTGATGTTAGGAAGATGTGTCGTATCTGCTAGTGTAGTAGGATGTGTCCCTGGAAAAGATGACGTTGTGTCTGGCACGTGCTGTGGTAGAGGTGCATAGGACTGCGTCTGAATAGAGAATTTAACTTCTCCAAAAAAAATACTGACAGTCTGCAAGAAATGTTACTGCTCTTTTTTTCGTCTTTTTCTGCCCTTGCTTTCTGCAATAAACCTGCCCCGGTAGCTGAGAGTAGCTGCCCCGGTATATATCCCCATACCCCTCTCCCTTTTGGCTCCTGTACACAGCACACACTCACACATGAAGGGTTTTGGGGGCGTGTGTGTTCTGTGGGGTGTAGTGGATGGGGCCACGTAGGTGGTCCCCTTGGCTGCACTCTGCAGTTCCCCGCCCCTGTTTTATTTACACCTTAGACATCACTACTTATCAAACACACACACACACATTAGGTCTTGCGGGGTGGTTGCACTGAGTGGCATCTGGTGGGCGGGGCTCTTTGGGTATGTAGGCTGCCCAGAGGGCCGCGCTCCCAGTTCTACAAGGTTGGCTGCCCCTCAATTTTAATCGCTCACTATTAGAAAATATTGAAGAGCCAGAAGGGTGAGGGGAGGGGTCTTCTCATACCCCTGCTTCCTGGTTGCTGCTCGGGCAGGAGTGGCCAGGAGGAATTAATTATTCTGCTGGTTCAAGGTCTGTGGTGGCTGGGGGGCTGCTGGCCCCCTGGTGTGCCCGCTGCGCTACACCCCAGCGGAGTCAAGGGAGGGAGGACGTGTGGATGTATGGGACGTGAAAGTGTGTGTGGTGATGATTGGGCCTGGGTCTGGGACTTGCTGTCGCCTGGCCTTCCTGTGCTTCTCCCAATGGGGGGGCGGCGTTGCCTCTCCCCACTGCTCGCGACTTCACCCACCTGTGGGCACGTCTTGACTCCCAGGGCACTTGGCCAGGGGCGCTGGGGCAGGCGCTGACCCACTGTGTGGCTGTCTGGGGCGCTTGGCCCTCCCAGGTATTGGGTGGGGCCTCTAACGGGGGGTATTGGGGCGCTCGGGCTCCTGGGGCCCGGGTCCGGTGCATGGCCCATGTCTGGGCGGCTTGGGCCTGGCGGGATCGGTGGGCTGTTGCCCCTGGCTCCCGGAGGGCCTCTGCCCTATGCTTATGGGGGCTCTGTCCGGGGGCTTCCTCTGCTGTCTACTGGGTGTATGCGTGGTTGTCCCTGCGGTGGGCATCCTGGGTTCTGTGCTCCGTGGGGGCTGCCGGTGGCCTGGGTCTTGTGGCCCTCTCTGCCTGCTTCTGATTGCTTGGGGGGGCTGTGGATTGTGGCCGTGTACACTTATACACTCATAACTCAGCACGGTTATCATGTAGGTCCTGTGCCATGGGTCTCGCATGTTCTCACACACACACACACACACAACACACATTCATTAGTCCAGTAGCAGTTGATGTATTACCATGTCGCCTCAGGTCATCTATATCCACAGTTGTGTTGTATGCGATTGCCACTACTTGTGCTTGTTTTTGTTTGTTTGTGTGTTTGTTTGTTCTCTGCTTGTCTGCTTTCAGGTGTTCCTGGTAGACAATAGTCTCTCTAGATGCAGAAAAAGCATTTGATCGAGTGAACTGGAAATTTTTATTTACAGCATTAAACAAATTCGGGTTTGGGTCACACTTCATCAACTGGATAAGGATATTATATAGCTCCCCAAATGCAAGTGTCAGGACTAATGATCAAACTTCTCCAAGCTTCAGTCTGCAGAGAGGTGGAAGACAGGGTTGCCCACTTTCTCCCTCACTTTTTGCTATTTTCATCGAACCTTTAGCAGCTGCTATCAGACAAGATAGAAATATTAAAGGCATCCAACCCCAAAATATTGAGCATAAAATAAGTCTTTATGCTGATGATGTATTACTTTTCCTCCAGAACTCACAGACGTCTCTCACTCACACGATCACACTCTTAAATAAATTCTCAGCACTTTCTGACTACTCTATCAATTGGTCTAAGACCACAGTTCTGCCCATTAACTGTAGGGTCCAGAATATACCTGCGATCACTTTACAGTCAGGAAATATTAGATATTTAGGCATAAACATTTCCTCCAGGCTCTCAGAGCTAACAAAGCTAAATTATGTGCAATTATTAAAGACAGTAGAGGACGATCTCTCTCGTTGGAAGTCCTTACCTATATCACTTATGGGGAGAGTTACAACCATTAAAATGATGATACTATCAAAAGTTAACTATTTGTTCTCAATGATCCCCATAAAACCATCTGCTACTTGGTTTAAGTCACTAGATTCATGCATCTCCAAATTTCTGTGGAAAAACAAACCATCACGTATTAGTTTAAAAACGCTACAGAAAACCAAGGAAAGTGGTGGATTAGATTTACCTCATTTTCAGCACTATTCCTTAGCCAATAGGTTACATTATATATAAAACATAGTTTGCACCTAGCCCAATAGATTAACCATTGATATATATAGAACAAGCATTGTGGGATAATCTGGAAATCTCTGACCTGCCACTTATTAGTCAAAACGTAAAAAAATCACAAATGTTTTAAAAGCATTAACATCAGCACCTCTCTGACAGCCTGGTGGGAATTTCTTAAAATAACAAAGTCTTCACATGTCCCGTGTAAGCTTACACCCATCTGGAACAATCCTGACATCCTGCAAAACAAAAAAATGCTAAACTTTCCTCTGTGGAAGATCAAAGGAATCAAACATCTGGAACATATAATCCAAAATGGAACATTTATTTCATTTGATGAGCTCATATCACAACATGAGATAGGCAGCAATAATTTCCTAGAATATCAACAACTTAAGTCTATAATAACAAAGAAATATATCTTCCACCAACCAGACTTACAACTCCCGATTAGGGTAGCAGAGTTTCTAAGCATCTGCATCCCAAAACTACTATCAAAAATATATAAATTATTATCTAAGATAGATGACACAATGTCTCTACCATCCTCAAAATGGGAGTGAGATTTATATATTAGTTCTAGTCATAGCTTCTGGCCACAAACATGTTTGAACACCTTTAGAATGACTCGAAATCCTAATTTACAGCTCATACAATACAAAATTCTTCATAGAACACACTATACAGGACAAAGGATGTTCAGGATGGGTCTAACACACTCAAACATCTGCTCACATTGCACAGATAACACACCTGATGATTATGCACACGCTTTGTGGTTTTGTGCGCCTGTCCAGAAGTTCTGGTTTGAAGTCTGTACGGACCTTTCAACATGGCTAAAGTGTAGCATTCCTGCATGCCCCACACTGTGCATACTGGGTGACTTAGACAACATCAACATGGAAATGAACTCAGCACACATGGTCCTCACAGTGTTGTTAGCCCGATTTTTTCATTGGAAGCCCAAGAATAAGCTGGAGAAATCGTTTATTAAAAAAGTATTTATTAGTGGTCACAAGTAGAGTATATTGCAGCGCTGGACTCGGAGTGCCAGAGCTCCCGCAGGAAATCCGTCAGGCCGAGACCCGTTATCCGGAAACATGTCATATTTCTTGTCAGAGTATAATTGGCCAGTTTTGAGTGGCATGATCAGGCCAGCTGCTGTCCTTGTTGTGTTCTTTGGATGTGATAAACAATGTGTGTGTATGTGTGAGTGCTGTTTTAGGTGTCTAATGTACCAGACCTATCTGCCCTAATAGAGATGTTTTGTCTGACCCAGTTGTTTATGTCATTCTAAGGTCTTGGACCATTTAAGGTCATCTGTTGTGCAGTATGAGCAGAGTGGAAAAGTACCAGCTAGGAACATAGGTCATTTAGTAAAATACAGAAAATGAATTTATAATTTCTAAGAACAAAGCCAATTATAACAACTCCCCCTTTTGACATGATTTAATCATGTCAACTAAATGAGGTAGGAATGTTATATTCTGTATTGTGTCACACCTGTTAGCGGCAGCCAACTTAGCAGGTCCCCAAACTGCAAGTGGCCAACTACCTTGAGGTGCAGCACAACCAGACAGGAGATTCTTGTTATCCCCCTTTTGATATAACTTCATTATGTGAGCTGTTATGTGTAAGCTGTTCTTCTTTGCAATTATCAGCAGCAAGCAAGTTTTCATTGCATATGCATGTGTAAAATAATTGTAATGCGTTAGCTAAACCTTTCTGTATCAGGAGTGTTTATCATGATGCTGGGAACAGAACCTCTTTCCCAGAATAGTTCAACCTTCATTACTCAACTGATCATAACTCTGCAATGAGCACATTTCTTAAAAGCTATAAGTATCACGCCTGTACGTGTATGCAAGGAATAAATTAATAAATGTTTCAATATGTCTTAAAATTAGTGTGTGTATGTGGCCCCAAACCCAATCTCTGTGTAGAATCTTAGTTCATTTTGGCCCAAAACTATATGTGGTTTAAGCAGTGGCAAGACCCTGCTCACCCATAAGTACCATTACAACACATAACAATAATTAACTAAGCTACAACAATTCATAAAATATTGAAACTCAAAAAGTGCTTAAGGCAATTAACATTACCATCAGGATCGTCCACTATTCGCAGCGAATAGGAGCGAAAAACCCGATGGCTGATATCCGGGAAAATTCTCCTATGGCCCCATTCCCCCTTGGCGACCGACCACTTAATTACCTTTCAGTGCCTAAGGTCCCGCTCCGAACAGCCGATTCACACCAATGGCAAAGGACATATGTATGAATTCCTATGATTAGTAATTGGTCTACTTAAAATCATTAAACTAAAGAGGAACATCACAAAACACAAAACAATACAGTACAGACATTTAAACATGACTTGAATATGAAGATATGACCCTGTTGAGAACAGATGAGTAATGATAGATGTAGTGTAAAAACTAACAATTTCTTTTGAGTCAAAATTTTATGATAACATTGTGCAGAGTGGTGTAGTGCAGCTCAGTCTCTTGTGGTCCAATCCTGTCACTGCTTGGTGTTTGGTTGTCCTTCTGGCTGAATCTCAGTTCAGCAGTCTGAGCTAACTAGGAAGGAGAGGTTACCAGCACTTCACTTCCACAAAGGGGTCTTTACCACCCGTTTTCCCTAACTAATCTTTTTCTTTGGGACAATTAAGGAGATAATTCAGATTATTTTGTTGACAGAGGTTGAAGGTTGTATGGTTGTTCAACCATTATCTTGGCATGATGATCGTGCCTCCCAGAATTTCAGACTGACGTCTTGTCAGTCACTTGGCTGTGAGTCCTTTAGAGGTTCTGCTGCAGATGCAGTTAATTTAAGCTGTGGATGAATGTTAGCAGGAGAGAGAACTGAGCAGCACAACATGTCATTTTCACAATGTTTTATATTCAGGAATTGCCTTTTAACAGGTTCAATCCCAGTATTCATTGGTCGACAAATTAAGTTTTCATGTGAACCCCAAACAAAAACAAATAAATAAACCGAAAAAAATAAATAAATAAATGAAATGAAAAACAAAACAACTGGCCAGTTGATAGAAAACATGTTTTAGGACAGTACCTTTAGACTCACCAACCTGCTGTACAGCATTAATGTGAAATCCAGTACCATCAACCTTTTCTGTGGAAAAAACTTCAAACCATTTAGAGAACACAGCAAGACAAAGACAAAACACAAGACAACATAGAACAAAAGACAAAAGGAAGACAAAGACTCACAGAATTTTGGGAAAATCTTGAGAAGTGTTAGTAAACTATGATTAATTGTTGTATCTCCACCCCCCCGATGAGACTTAGTCTCATCCGTATGTTAGTTCTGCTGAACTCTTCCACTGCAGTTTCTGCTCCTGTGTTGCTGCTGCAGGACAGAAATGTTTGTGGTTAGAGTTCATTTTGGGAGCAGCACAGCATCAAGAAAGCAGCCATTTCTTCTCAATGAGTAACTGATTAACCTTTTTGGGATAAATATTGTCTGTCCTCTTAATTCAGCTCAGAGTGCTTTTGATAAAATTTCAGCACGATCTGCTTAATTCTCACTTGTTACTTTATACTAAATTCTATTTAATTCTTACCAGTGGCTGTGTTTCGTGATGCTGAGCCATCCACAGACAGTTCAGGATCAGCATTAAGTTTTTTCTGCTCCATTTGAATTAGAAACACTTCATGGGGTACCAACAGTGTGACATTAGAGTTTCTTATAACATCACATGATACAATAACATATTTCCATACAAATTAGAATCAAATACAAAGGTTTATTCTATTTTTCTATTTGTCTCAATTCCTCATTTATTTATTTTTTAGATGAGCCATGTGGCCTTGTGCTGCTAAATTTTTCCTTAGCAGTGCCACAGCATCGTGCTTGTGTTCAGATCTTTGGTTGGTTATTGATCACTGTTATCTTGCATGCATGCTTTGACCTAAGGGCCCAGATTCTTGATATTATTTTGTAATATTTTTTTAAATTTTTTTTTTCCTGGTAGCAGTTTTGGAATGTTAGCTAAATTGTTCAGGATCATTCTTGTTTTTTCTTGACATGAATTAGGCCTTCAATCGTGCAGTTCAAAGCTCTGTGCTTTACCTTACTTCGAGCAGCTCTGCCTCAGTTTATTATGTTTTACTTAATCTTTACTTCTTCCTTCCAGTATGTGTGGATGTATGTGGGTGTATGTGTACGTATAGATGTGCATGTGTGTGTGTGTGTATGTGTGTCTATATGTGGCCTTGGGTTTCACTACTTTGTTTTATTTTCTTCTATCATTTTCTTGTATGAAAAGTGTTATGAAAATAAAGTTTGATTGATTGATTCATTGATTGATTGCACCAGATTAAACAACTTGGGTCATCTCCCACGTAAATTCTCGAATGAACCAGAACACATGATTAAAACTGTTCTCACAGAACATTTTATTCATCCCATTCATATCTTTTTCGTTCGACCAACATGTCATGACTGAGCACAGATCGGATTGTACCTTGTATCTTGTTTCTCAATAAATTGTAATTGAAGTGGGTTGTTGCAATTTTCCAGAGATCTTTTAGTCACCTGGTGTGGAGTGGTGGGAAGAGAGGGTGTGTCCAGATTACTGTTGTAGTTCTTTGTAACTTGAGCTTTTAATGTCTGACTTTCACACAGGAGAGGTGTGAAAATTAGTTATTGTAACCTTTTGTTTCTGCTACTGTGGTTCTACAGTCTAGTCTCCACAGTGGTGTTTTCCTTTGGTTTCATCGTCAGTGGTCCGTTCAGTCTCTGATAGAGTTTTAGTCCCCGTGGTCTAGTCTTTGTCAGCAGGTGAGGTTCCTAAGTCTGTCCAGACCTCAGTTAATGTTCTTTCGGTAGGATCTTGAGCCTGAGTACAGTGATCCTTGTGGATCCAGTTACTCAGTCTATTCTCAGTCAACCATACCTTTACACAATGTGTTGTAGCTTCTGCGTCCTGTCCATATAGGAGAGGACCAGTTAAGTTTGTTCACTTTCCTGGTCCTGTTCCTTGCTGAGATATACTCATCACCGTGTTATTCAGTTGTTTCACATTCACACAAGTTTCCATACTGTAGTACAACAAGGGGTGAGCCTGTTGGTGCAGTTGTAAATGGACAGGGTGTTTCCTCCCTGTCATGACCTCATGTGGGACAACATGACAACATTCATGGTGGCATTTGGAGTAAATCTTAGGCTAACACAATACGTAGAGCTTCAGCCCAGGTTAACTGTGTGTCTGCAGAGACTTCTGTTCGGCCTTTTTGATGGTTCTATTAGCTCTTTTCACTAGTCCTTGTAAAGCTGGGTGAGAGACTGCACCGAGCTTATGTGTAATTCCAAACAATTTTTCCACTTCTCCTAGTTCTTCATTGGAGAAGTGAGTATCATTATCTGTTCTTATCACTTCTGGTACCCCAAATCTTGGAATAATTTCTGTTGTAAGCCATTTAATGACTTCTTTTCCTTTTTCGGTTTTAGTAGGTGTGGCTTCTACCCATCTAGAAAAGGGAGCTACACACACTAGAAGAAATAGTTTACCTTCAGTCCTGTTCGCTGCTCCCATGTCAGTAAACTCAATTACTATCTGTTTCCAAGGGGCATCAGGTACTGGGAAACTACCTAGTCCTGCTTTGAGATTGAACAGCTTGCAAATTTCACAAGATTGCACAAAATATTTTATTGCGTCTTTTAGGTGGGGGTGCCACCAGTGTTGTGAAATGAGCGCTGTTACTTTTGAGCTAGCACAGTGAGCTCTACTGTGTGCTTCTTGACATAGCAAATTTAGTAGTCCAGTTTGAGCTACTATTTTGCCTTCATGATTCCAGCAGCGTCCTGTGGAATCTTTTTTTTTTCGTTCCATGCTTGCTTTTCAGATGGTGCCGCTGCTTCGTGAAGTTCTTTAATGTTTTCTAAACATAATTCTCGTTGTGATTTTTCCTCCAATGTTTTCTGAGACATCTGGTTAAATGCAGTATACCCTGTTTTTGTTTTTGCTGCCTTATCTGCCGCATTGTTGCCTCTAGCTACTCTCCCATCTCCCTTTTGATGTCCTCTGCACTCGACTCTAGCAACTTGTTTTGATTCAAGTATGGCATAATATAGTTCGAGTAATTGATTCAAGTGTTTAACCGGGGTGCCTGCTGAGGTCACAAAGCCTTTCCTTTTCCAGTGACACATGTCTGGTTTAGAGGCATGTCTTTAACTGTAAACACTGTTTTTATTTCACTAATTTATTCAATGTTTATTGTTAGATTAATTAATATTTATCTGCAGGGTTAGAATTTGCTAATAGTATTAATATAGTGTTCAGCTGTACAGCTCTCTGGTTGCTGTGGCTATTTTTAAATGTGCCATGAAAACAAACCTTGACTTGACTTGTTATGACTCAGACTTACTGCAGCTGTCTTTAAATTTCTTTTAGAGTTTTCTTCTTCAAGAAACTCATTGGTGATATCTGACTCTCGTTGTGCCTTTTATTGCCGTGTTTTTGTTAATTTCCTAATAATCTAACTCACTTTAAACCTTTATATAAAGCACGTTGCTGCTCTGTTAAGATAACAGATCCATTGATTCATAGATCTGCTGCAGTTAAATAGTTAAATGGTTTAATGAGATCAATTATAAATACTGATGATAAATATTAACTCAGAATTGGTGAAAATAAGCAGAGGAGAAGTATTTAGATCAGCTAAATTTTAAGTCATGTTACTGTGATCTCTAACACAATAAAGGCTAACCTTTAATGCTTTAAGATGGTAAGAAACTGTCTGACACCTATCTGCCTGACCTTGCTGTTAAATCCCGATATTTTCTAATATGTCATATGGTCTGACTGTCCGGTCTCAGACATGCTTCAGGTGGAAATCATAAAGTCTCAATTTGTAGAACATCTTTTGTTCAGGCAGTTTTTCAATTAAAGGATCAAAGATTTAAATGCTATGTTTGTTTGACTGACTTTTTAAGAGAGCTGTTAAATCTTAATTCAACAACAAACTGGTTCTAATGTTTAGTTTTAAACAGTCTGTTCTTCCTGGATTTATTTTGGACATTGTATTGCTTCTTATCTCTTCACTGTAATACTTGCATTGAAAAGCGGTTTTCAGATTGTCCATTCAATGTGGTATTTCTCCCATTCAAATTTATTTGAAAATAAATTAATTATTGAATTGATGATAAATGCTCTAGTAAAAACTTCCATTATCATTGTAAATTTTTTGACTAAATAACTATATGTAACTCTGTTACTCTTTAAGTACAGGCCCATGATCAATCAGAATCTGTCCTCACTCTCAGTGCTGAATGGGGGAAGAAGGAAGCAGGGTTGGGATGAGATAATCTTAGGGAGAGAGCATTTATGACAAAGCTAAGGATATCCAACCTTTTCTTTTCCAATTACACATGTCCACATGTAGAGCCTAAGCTGTTTATGCTGAATCTGTATAAATGGTCATTTTTTTATTTTGCTAAATGGCATGCTTCTGTTATTGAGTGTGATGTTAGGAAGATGTGTCTTATCTGCTAGTGTATCTTTTCCCTGGAAAAGATGACGTTGTGTCTGGCACGTGCTGTGGTAGAGGTGCAGAGGACTGCGTCTGAATAGAGAATTTAACTTCTCCAAAAAAAATACTGACAGTCTGCAAGAAATGTTACTGCTTTTTTTTCCGTCTTTTTCTGCCCTTGCTCTCTGCAATAAACCTGCCTCTTTTAGCTTTGCTGTTGCTTGATTCCTACTGCCTGTTGCTTGTTTTGAAAACATAGAGAAATCACTCAATTGCGGTGGCGCACTTTCAAACCCTCCAAACATTCCTTTCCCTTGCATTTCTCTCGTCCAATTTACAAATCTATCTGTCTCTCTTTTTTCGTCTTCTCTTGGAACTTTTTTCTGCCATCTCGTCAACGTCTCAAATAATACCGACCCCAATGAGCCGGGTTTACATGTTTTCCACTTATCAACAAAGGTTTGTGACATATTCAGGTATTTCACGTGTTAATCAGAATGGGTGAATGGTGCAATGCCCGAGTGTTGGACCTGACCAAGAAGCTTCTACACAGAATCTTTTACTCTGTGCGCTTGATCGCTGGGGGCTCTCCCAGTCTCTTCACTCGTTTTAATTCACCAAACTCTGTAACACCCTAACTAAATTCCCCTTTATTTTCTAGTCCAATGCCCCCTTTTACAGAACTACTTGAGATCTGTGTCAGTGTAGGAATTCTCCAGCAGTCTCTATTGCTAGATACACTTCCACTAACACAGTAAAATATCAACCAAGTAGCAAACCACCCCACATTTTCATGAAAAATAACCAACTTAGCCCTGTGTCCTTATGCAGAGATAAACACTTAGTGTATCGCCTGTTCACAACAACTGCAGAACCACCGCCGCTTGTGGAAGAAAAAAAAAAAAAACCCCAGACACACCGCCGATTGTGGATTTTACAGTCCAAGTGCCAATTGCACAGAGATTACTTACGCTGCCTATTGTGAAGTAATACAGACCCACCGCCGATTGCAGATAAAGGTCTAAGCGCCCTTGTGCACAGAAATTACTCACGTCGCCTGTTGTGCAGTAATGCAGACCCACCGCCGATTGCGGATTTTACGGTCCAAGTGCCAATTGCACAGACATTACTCACGCCGCCAATTGCAGACTAACAGACCCCCGCTTATTGGCATCTACTTCCTATTCAGTTTAGAAGACAGGATGAATTTTATGTCTTTTATTTGGCCAAATTGTACTAAACTAGGACACATATGACTCTCCCTATGTGAGACTATGTGTTTATACTTTACATGTGACCACCTAGTAAACCTGTAGACACAAATTTTGTGCTTTTGATTTAGTGATCGGAGGACATCCTAATTCAGACAATTTAGTTTAGAATGACCAATGTGCAGAAATTTCACATATCCTGATACAAGAGGTTTTCTGCTCACCTTGTGTTTTAGGCGCCTTGAATTGTCTGAAGAAGGGTCCCCTCCAACCAGCTCCGGAAGTCCTCGATCGGACACGGTCTCAGAGTCAGCCAATCCGGGTCACGGCACCAATTGTTAGCCCGATTTTTTCATTGGAAGCCCAAGAATAAGCTGGAGAAATGGTTTATTAAAACAGTATTTATTAGTGGTCACAAGTAGAGTATATTGCAGCGCTGGACTCGGAGTGCCAGAGCTCCCGCAGGAAATCCGTCAGGCCGAGACCCGTTATCCGGAAACATGTCATATTTATATTCAGCTTTATCTCACAGAAGTTGTATTCACACTTGTCAGAGTATAATTGACCAGTTTTGAGTGGCATGATCAGGCCAGCTTCTGTCCTTGTTGTGTTCTTTGGATATGGTAAACAATGTGTGTGTATGTGTGACTGCTGTTTTAGGTGTCTAATGTACCAGACCTATCTGCCCTAATAGAGAGGTTTTGTCTGACCCAGTTGTTTATGTCATTCTAAGGTCTTGGACCATTTAAGGTCATCTGTTTTGCAGTATGAGCAGAGTGGAAAGGTACCAGCTAGGAACATAGGTTATTTAGTAAAATACAGAATATGAATTTATAATGTCTAAGAACAAAGCCAATTATAACAGTGTTATGTATCGCAAAGAAAACTATTCTCATGAACTGGAAAGCGAAGAACAATCTGTGTATTAACCAGTTTAGAAATGTTCTTTTAGATTATATTAGCATGGAAACAATGTGTGCCTCCTCAAAACATCAATTGGCTGAATTTCATTCTCTCTGGTCCCCGCTGATTAGGTTTATCACATAGTGGTGGTGGGATGCTGTCCCGTCGCTCTGGGCGGTTGGGTGTGTGCTGGGGGGGGGGCTGTGTGGCTTCGGGCGTCTGGTGGGCAGTTTTGGGGGCTTGCGGGTGGGGCTGTCTTGCGGTGCGGGGCGGGGTCCCTTTGGGGCCTTGGGGTGGTGGCTGCTTGCTCTGTACCGGGTGGCCGGGCCGCTCTGGCGTGGGTGGTGGTGCTGGGCCTGGGCCCTGGTGGCTGGACGCTGCCTTGCGCCCGGGGGGGCTGGGTTGCCCTGGACATGCCACAGTATGGGTGGGTTGGTGCAGGTCCTGGTGCCAGGCTTGTTGCTCTGGGACCTCCAGGGTGTCCGCAGGTGGTTGTTAATTTTAGGGTGTTGGGGCGTGCGGTGGGGGGGTGATGGTGGGTCTCAGGCCCGGGCTGCTGCGTCTGGTGTGACCGGGTGGTTTGTTTGTTGTTGTTTGTTTGTTTGTTTGTAGAGGTCCTCCGGGGTGGGGCGGGGTTGGGTAGAGTGGGATGGGGTGGGGTGGGTACCTTCTGGGGGTACAGTAGCTCCTGGAATATGGTCGCTGCAGGCCCCGTGCCTGGTGGACATCAGGCCCTCCTGCCCTGTGTTGGGTCCCAGGTAGCGGGGGTGCCTATTGCAGCCAGTCCCTGGCTGCCTTCTCCGGGGGAGAGTAGCTGCCCTGGTGTATATCCCCATACCCCTCTCCCTTTTGGCTCTTGTACACAGCACACACTCACACATGAAGTGTTTTGGGGGCGTGTGTGTTCTGTGGGGTGTAGTGGATGGGGCCACGTAGGTGGTTCCCTTGGCTGCACTCTGCAGTTCCCCGCCCTTGTTTTAATTACACCTTAGACATCACTACTTATCAAACACACACACACACATTAAGTCTTGGCGGGTGGTTGCAGTGAATGGCATCTGGTGGACGGGGCTCTTTGGGTATGTAGGCTGCCCAGAGGGCCGCGGTCCCAGTTCTACAAGGTTGGCTGCCCCTCAATTTTAATCGCTCACTATTAGAAAATATTGAAGAGCCAGAAGGGTGAGGGGAGGGGTCTTCTCACACCCTTGCTTCCTGGTTGCTGCTTGGGCAGGAGTGGCCAGGAGGAATTAATTATTCTGCTGGTTCAGGGTCTGTGGTGGCTGGGGGGCTGCTGGCCCCCTGGTGTGCCCGTTGCGCTACACCCCAGCGGAGTCAAGGGAGGGAGGACGTGTGGATGTATGGGACGTGAAAGTGTGTGTGGTGATGATTAGGCCTGGGTCTGGGACTTGCTGTCGCCTGGCCTTCCTGTGCTTCTCCCAATGGGGGGGCGGCGTTGCCTCTCCCCACTGCTCGTGACTTCACCCACCTGTGGGCACGTCTTGACTCCCAAGGCACTTGGCCAGGGGCGCTGGGGCAGGCACTGACCCACTGCGTGGCTGTCTGGGGCACTTGGCCCTCCCGGGTATTGGGTGGGGCCTCTGCCGGGGGGTTTTGGGGCGCTCGGGCTCCTGGGGTCCGGGTCCGGTGCATGGCCCATGTCTGGGCGGCTGGGGCCTGGTGGGGT
The DNA here is from genome assembly GCF_036924035.1 of Leuresthes tenuis. NCBI lineage: Eukaryota > Metazoa > Chordata > Actinopteri > Atheriniformes > Atherinopsidae > Leuresthes > Leuresthes tenuis. The sequence goes on from NW_027325366.1 coordinate 10,546,865, forward strand.
CGTGGGCTGTTGCCCCTGGCTCCCGGGGGGCCTCTGCCCTATGCTTATGGGGGCTCTGTCCGGGGGCTTCCTCTGCTGTCTACTGGGTGGATGCGTGGTTGTCCCTGCGGTGGGCATCCTGGGTTCTGTGCTCCGTGGGGGCTGCTGGTGGCCTGGGTCTTGTGGACCTCTCTGCCTGCTTCTGATTCCTTAACCAACTAAGCACGGTTATCATGTAGGTCCTGTGCCATGGGTGTTGCATGTTCTCACACACACACACAACACACATTCATTAGTCCAGTAGCAGTTGATGTATTACCATGTCACCTCAGGTCATCTATATCCACAGTTGTGTTGTATGCGATTGCCACTACTTGTGCTTGTTTTTGTTTGTTTGTGTGTTTGTTTGTTTTCTGCTTGTCTGCTTTCAGGTGCTCTTGGTGGCGCTAAGGCTGGATTCGCAACAGAGACCATGGATTATTGTCTGTTTTGTGTTTTTACAGGTGTAGATGCTGGTTGTCTGGTTTTTGTTTCTATTTTTGTTCTGTTTCCTCTTCTTTCCTCTTCTTCTTTCCTTGTCCCCCGTTCCAGTTCAGTTCTATTACATGTTATATATTGTAAACAGAAATAAATAAATGGGCATCAAGGGGAGCTTTACATTTGTAAAACTTCCCTTGGCAAAGCAAATCTGTTTGGCATAAAAGGTATTCACAATTCTGCTGCCATAATGCTGAACAGAACAAGGGAAAAAAAAAAGTGAAGGAATTCATTTTACAGCAAAATCCTAAATCGTGCATAACTCCTCATAAGGAGTGTATTGCTCAAACATAAGTGTGGTTCTTTCTCATACAAGGTTATAAAAAGAAGTTTATGTTTGAAACCAGCTTAAACATGGACAAATATGAAGGACAAATCAGTTATAACTTGGTTTCAGTGAAGCAATTAATTTTATGGCAATATCTGAAATCTTGACTATCTCCTTAAAAGAAAGCGAATTTCGGATTCCAGAAGAACAAGTGTGTTTTTTTCTCATATAAAGTAATATAAAGAAGTTTATACTTGAAACCAGCTTAGACATGGATAAATAAGAAGGACAAAGCAGTTTTAACTTGGTTTAAGTGAAGGAATTCATTTTACAGCAAAATCCTGAATCGTGCATAACTCCTCATAAGGAGTGTATTGCTCAAACATAAGTGTGGTTCTTTCTCATACAAGGTTATAAAAAGAAGTTTATGTTTGAAACCAGCTTAAAAATGGACAAATATGAAGGACAAAGCAGTTTTAACTTGGTTTAAGTGAAGGAATTCATAGTTAGCAGTTCCTTGATGAGGGATATTTCAGACACCAAAATCCACCCCATCACTATCAGTGATCACGCTCCAGTTTCTATCAAGAATAAAAGAGTTATACCACCAGCTAGGAATTGGAGATTTAATACATCATTACTAAAAGACCATGATTTTATTAATTATTTCAAAATGGAATGGTCTGTATATTTAGAAAATAATGACCTGCCAGGAATGTCACCTTTACCCTCTGGGAAGCCGGAAAAGTAGTCATGAGAGGCAAAATAATCTCGTTTTCATCAAATAAGAAAAAGAGGGAAAGTTCAAGGATATCAGATTTAGAACTCAGGATCAAATCATTAGAAGTTGTCTACAGTACCTCCAAAGAGGAACACACACTGAATGAACTAAGAAAAGCTAAACTTGAATTAAACACAATTATTAACAAACAAACACAGTTGCTGATACAAAGACTTTGCTTGGAGAAGTTTGAGCATGGCAATAAATCTGGAAGGTTCCTAGCTAACCAACTAAAGAGAAATAAAGAGAAAACAACCAATGAAATCAACAATGCTTTTAGGGACTTCTATAAAACCTTATATTCATCACAAAATGATCCATCAGACAGTAACATAGATCAGTTTCATAGATCATAGACTATTCTACCATCAACAACCTGGAAACCACAATAGTCTCTCTAGATGCAGAAAAAGCCTTTGATCGAGTGAACTGGAAATTTTTATTTGCAGCATTAAACAAATTCGGGTTTGGGTCACACTTCATCAACTGGATAAGGATATTATATAGCTCCCCAAATGCGTGTGTCAGGAAAAATGATCAAACCTCTCCAAGCTTCAGTCTGCAGAGAGGTACAAGACAGGGTTGCCCACTTTCTCCCTCACTTTTTGCTATTTTCATCGAACCTTTAGCAGCTGCTATCAGACAAGATAGAAATATTAAAGGTATCCAACCCCAAAATATTGAGCATAAAATAAGTCTTTATGCTGATGATGTATTACTTTTCCTCCAGAACTCACAGACGTCTCTCACTCACACGATCACACTCATAAATAAATACTCAGCACTTTCTGACTACTCTATCAATTGGTCTAAGACCACAGTTCTGCCCATTAACTGTAGGGTCCAGAATATACCTGCGATCACTTTACAGTCAGGAAATATTAGATATTTAGGCATAAACATTTCCTCCAGGCTCTCAGAGCTAACAAAGCTAAATTATGTGCAATTATTAAAGACAGTAGAGGACGATCTCTCTCGTTGGAAGTCCTTACCTATATCACTTATGGGGAGAGTTACAACCATTAAAATGATGATACTATCAAAAGTTAACTATTTGTTCTCAATGATCCCCATAGAACCATCTGCTACTTGGTTTAAGTCACTAGATTCATGCATCTCCAAATTTCTGTGGAAAAACAAACCACCACGTATTAGTTTAAAAACGCTACAGAAAACCAAAGAAAGTGGTGGATTAGATTTTCCTCATTTTCAGCACTATTCCTTAGCCAATAGGTTACAGTATATATCAAAATGGTTTACACCTAGCCCAATAGATGAACCATTGATAAATATAGAACAAGCATTGTGTGATAATCTGGAAATCTCTTACCTGCCTCTTATTAGTCAAAACGTAAAAAATCACAAATGTTTTAAAAGCATTAACATCAGCACCTCTCTGACAGCCTGGTGGGAATTTCTTAAAATAACAAAGTCTTCACTTGTCCCGTGTAAGCTTACACCCATCTGGAACAATCCTGACATACTGCAAAACAAAAAAATGCTAAACTTTACTCTGTGGAAGATCAAAGGAATCAAACATCTGGAACATATAATCCAAAATGGAAATTTTATTTCATTTGATGAGCTCATATCACAACATGAGATAGGCAGCAATAAATTCCTAGAATATCAACAACTTAAGTCTATAATAACAAAGAAATATATCCTCCACCAACCAGACTTACAACTCCCGATTAGGGTAGCAGAATTTATAAGCATCTGCACCCCAAAACTACTATCAAAAATATATAAATTATTGTCTAAGATAGATGTCACAATGTCTCTACCATCCTCAAAATGGGAGGCAGATTTATCTATTAGTTCTAGTCATAGCTTCTGGCCACAAACATGTTTGAACACCTTTAGAATGACTCGAAATCCTAATTTACAGCTCATACAATACAAAATTCTTCATAGAACACACTATACAGGACAAAGGATGTTCAGGATGGGTCTAACACACTCAAACATCTGCTCACATTGCACAGATAACACACCTGATGATTATGCACACGCTTTGTGGTTTTGTGCGCCTGTCCAGAAGTTCTAGTTTGAAGTCTGTACGGACCTATCAACATGGCTAAAGTGTAGCATTCCTGCATGTGTAGCATTCCTGCATGCCCCACACTTTCTAAGAACAAAGCCAATTATAACAACTCCCCCTTTTGACATGATTTAATCATGTCAACTAAATGAGGTAGGAATGTTATATTCTGTATTGTGTCACACCTGTTAGCGGCAGCCAACTTAGCAGGTCCCCAAACTGCAAGTGGCCAACTACCTTGAGGTGCAGCACAACCAGACAGGAGACTCTTGTTATCCCCCTTTTGATATAACTTCATTATGTGAGCTGTTATGTGTAAGCTGTTCTTCTTTGCAATTATCAGCAGCAAGCAAGTTTTCATTGCATATGCATGTGTAAAATAATTGTAATGCGTTAGCTAAACCTTTCTGTATCAGGAGTGTTTATCATGATGCTGGGAACAGAACCTCTTTCCCAGAATAGTTCAACCTTCATTACTCAACTGATCATAACTCTGCAATGAGCACATTTCTTAAAAGCTATAAGTATCACGCCTGTACGTGTATGCAAGGAATAAATTAATAAATGTTTCAATATGTCTTAAAATTAGTGTGTGTATGTGGCCCCAAACCCAATCTCTGTGTAGAATCTTAGTTCATTTTGGCCCAAAACTATATGTGGTTTAAGCAGTGGCAAGACCCTGCTCACCCATAAGTACCATTACAACACATAACAATAATTAACTAAGCTACAACAATTCATAAAATATTGAAACTCAAAAAGTGCTTAAGGCAATTAACATTACCATCAGGATCGTCCACTGTTCGCAGCGAATAGGAGCGAAAAACCCGATGGCTGATATCCGGGAAAATTCTCCTATGGCCCCATTCCCCCTTGGTGACCGACCACTTAATTACCTTTCAGAGCCTAAGGTCCCGCTCCGAAAAGCCGATTCACACCAATGGCAGTGGACATATGTATGAATTCCTATGATTAGTAATTGGTCTCCTTAAAATCATTAAACTAAAGAGGAACATCACAAAACACAAAACAATACAGTACAGACATTTAAACATGATGTAAATATGAAGATATGACCCTGTTGAGAACAGATGAGTAATGATAGATGTAGTGTAAAAACTAACAATTTCTTTTGAGTGAAAATTTTATGATAACATTGTGCAGAGTGGTGTAGTGCACAGGAGAGGTGTGAAAATTAGTTATTGTAACCTTTATTGTTTCTGCTACTGTGGTTCTACAGTCTAGTCTCCACAGTGGTGTTTTCCTTTGGTTTCATCGTCAGTGGTCCGTTCAGTCTCTGATAGAGTTTTAGTCCCCGTGGTCTAGTCTTTGTCAGCAGGTGAGGTTCCTAAGTCAGTCCGGACCTCAGTTAATGTTCTTTCGGTAGGATCTTGAGCCTGAGTACAGTGATCCTTGTGGATCCAGTTACTCAGTCTATTCTCAGTCAACCATACCTTTACACAATGTGTTGTAGCTTCTGCGTCCTGTCCATATAGGAGAGGACCAGTTAAGTTTGTTCACTTTCCTGGTCCTGTTCCTTGGTGAGTATTTCTGTAACCTGCTGAGATATACTCATCACCGTGTTATTTAGTTGTTTCACATTCACACAAGTTTCCATACTGTAGTACAACAAGGGGTGAGCCTGTTGGTGCAGTTGTAAATGGACAGGGTGTTTCCTCCCTGGCATGACCTCATGTGGGACAACATGACAACATTCATGGTGGCATTTGGAGTAAATCTTAGGCTAACACAATACGTAGAGCTTCAGCCCAGGTTAACTGTGTGTCTGCAGAGACTTCTGTTCGGCCTTTTTGATGGTTCTATTTGCTCTTTTCACTAGTCCTTGTAAAGCTGGGAGAGAGACTGCACCGAGCTTATGTGTAATTCCAAACAATTTTTCCACTTCTCCTAGTTCTTCATTGGAGAAGTGAGTACCATTATCTGATCTTATCACTTCTGGTACCCCAAATCTTGGAATAATTTCTCTTGTAAGCCATTTAATGACTTCTTTTCCTTTTTCGGTTTTAGTAGGTGTGGCTTCTACCCATCTAGAAAAGGGAGCTACACACACTAGAAGAAATAGTTTACCTTCAGTCCTGTTCGCTGCTCCCATGTCAGTAAACTCAATTACTACCTGTTTCCAAGGGGCATCAGGTACTGAGAAACTACCTAGTCCTGCTTTGAGATTGAACAGCTTGCAAATTTCACAAGATTGCACAAAATATTTTATTGTGTCTTTTAGGTGGGGGTGCCACCAGTGTTGTGAAATGAGTGCTGTTACTTTTGAGCTAGCACAGTGAGCTCTACTGTGTGCTTCTTGACATAGCAAATTTAGTAGTCCAGTTGGAGCTACTATTTTGCCTTTATGATTCCAGCAGCGTCCTGTGGAATCTTTTTTTTTTCGTTCCATGCTTGCTTTTCAGATGGTGCCGCTGCTTTGTGAAGTTCTTTAATGTTTTCTAAACATAATTCTCGTTGTGATTTTTCCTCCAATGTTTTCTGAGACATCTGGTTAAATGCAGTATACCCTGCTTTTGTTTTTGCTGCCTTATCTGCCGCATTGTTGCCTCTCGCTACTCTCCCATCTCCCTTTTGATGTCCTCTGCACTCGACTCTAGCAACTTGTTTTGGTTCAAGTATGGCATAATATAGTTTGAGTAATTGATTCAAGTGTTTAACCGGGGTGCCTGCTGAGGTCACAAAGCCTTTCCTTTTCCAGTGACACATGTCTGGTTTAGAGGCATGTCTTTAACTGTAAACACTGTTTTTATTTCACTAATTTATTCAATGTTTATTGTTAGATTAATTAATATTTATCTGCAGGGTTAGAATTTGCTAATAGTATTAATATAGTGTTCAGCTGTACAGCTCTCTGGTTGCTGTGGCTGTTTTTAAATGTGCCATGAAAACAAACCTTGACTTGACTTGTTATGACTCAGACTTACTGCAGCTGTCTTTAAATTTCTTTTAGAGTTTTCTTCTTCAAGAAACTCATTGGTGATATCTGACTCTCGTTGTGCCTTTTATTGCCGTGTTTTTGTTAATTTCCTAAGAATCTAACTCACTTTAAACCTTTATATAAAGCACGTTGCTGCTCTGTTAAGATAACAGATCCATTGATTCATAGATCTGCTGCAGTTAAATAGTTAAATGGTTTAATGAGATCAATTATAAATACTGATGATAAATATTATCTCAGAATTGGTGAAAATAAGCAGAGGAGAAGTATTTAGATCAGCTAAATTTTAAGTCATGTTACTGTGATCTCTAACACAATAAAGGCTAACCTTTAATGCTTTAAGATGGTAAGAAACTGTCTGACACCTATCTGCCTGACCTTACTGTCAAATCCCGATATTTTCTAATATGTCATATGGTCTGACTGTCCGGTCTCAGACCTGCTTCAGGTGGAAATCATAAAGTCTCAATTTGTATAACATCTTTTGTTCAGGCAGTTTTTCAATTAAAGGATCAAAGATTTAAATGCTATGTCTCTTGTAAGCCATTTAATGACTTCTTTTCCTTTTTCGGTTTTAGTAGGTGTGGCTTCTATCCATCTAGAAAAGGGAGCTACACACACTAGAAGAAATAATTTACCTTCAGTCCTGTTCGCTGCTCCCATGTCAGTAAACTCAATTACTATCTGTTTCCAAGGAGCATCAGGTACTGGGAAACTACCTAGTCCTGCTTTGAGATTGAACAGCTTTCAAATTTCACAAGATTGCACAAAATATTTTATTGTGTCTTTTAGGTGGGGGTGCCACCAGTGTTGTGAAATGAGCGCTGTTACTTTTGAGCTAGCACAGTGAGCTCTACTGTGTGCTTCTTGACATAGCAAATTTAGTAGTCCAGTTGGAGCTACTATTTTGCCTTTATGATTCCAGCAGCGTCCTGTGGAATCTTTTTTTTTTCGTTCCATGTTTGCTTTTCAGATGGTGCCGCTGCTTTGTGAAGTTCTTTAATGTTTTCTAAACATAATTCTCGTTGTGATTTTTCCTCCAATGTTTTCTGAGACATCTGGTTAAATGCAGTATACCCTGCTTTTGTTTTTGCTGCCTTATCTGCCGCATTGTTGCCTCTCGCTACTCTCCCATCTCCCTTTTGATGTCCTCTGCACTCGACTCTAGCAACTTGTTTTGGTTCAAGTATTGCATAATATAGTTCGAGTAATTGATTCAAGTGTTTAACCGGGGTGCCTGCTGAGGTCACAAAGCCTTTCCTTTTCCAGTGACACATGTCTGGTTTAGAGGCATGTCTTTAACTGTAAACACTGTTTTTATTTCACTAATTTATTCAATGTTTATTGTTAGATTAATTAATATTTATCTGCAGGGTTAGAATTTGCTAATAGTATTAATATAGTGTTCAGTTGTACAGCTCTCTGGTTGCTGTGGCTGTTTTTAAATGTGCCATGAAAACAAACCTTGACTTGACTTGTTATGACTCAGACTTACTGCAGCTGTCTTTAAATTTCTTTTAGAGGTTTCTTCTTCAAGAAACTCATTGGTGATATCTGACTCTCGTTGTGCCTTTTATTGCCGTGTTTTTGTTAATTTCCTAATAATCTAACTCACTTTAAACCTTTATATAAAGCACGTTGCTGCTCTGTTAAGATAACAGATCCATTGATTCATAGATCTGCTGCAGTTAAATAGTTAAATGGTTTAATGAGATCAATTATAAATACTGATGATAAATATTAACTCAGAATTGGTGAAAATAAGCAGAGGAGAAGTATTTAGATCAGCTAAATTTTAAGTCATGTTACTGTGATCTCTAACACAATAAAGGCTAACCTTTAATGCTTTAAGATGGTTAGAAACTGTCTGACACCTATCTGCCTGACCTTGCTGTTAAATCTCGATATTTTCTAATATGTCATATGGTCTGACTGTCCGGTCTCAGACCTGCTTCAGGTGGAAATCATAAAGTCTCAATTTGTAGAACATCTTTTGTTCAGGCAGTTTTTCAATTAAAGGATCAAAGATTTAAATGCTATGTCTCTTGTAAGCCATTTAATGACTTCTTTTCCTTTTTCGGTTTTAGTAGGTGTGGCTTCTATCCATCTAGAAAAGGGAGCTACACACACTAGAAGAAATAATTTACCTTCAGTCCTGTTCGCTGCTCCCATGTCAGTAAACTCAATTACTATCTGTTTCCAAGGGGCATCAGGTACTGGGAAACTACCTAGTCCTGCTTTGAGATTGAACAGCTTGCAAATTTCACAAGATTGCACAAAATATTTTATTGTGTCTTTTAGGTGGGGGTGCCACCAGTGTTGTGAAATGAGCGCTGTTACTTTTGAGCTAGCACAGTGAGCTCTACTGTGTGCTTCTTGACATAGCAAATTTAGTAGTCCAGTTGGAGCTACTATTTTGCCTTTATGATTCCAGCAGCGTCCTGTGGAATCTTTTTTTTTTCGTTCCATGCTTGCTTTTCAGATGGTGCCGCTGCTTTGTGAAGTTCTTTAATGTTTTCTAAACATAATTCTCGTTGTGATTTTTCCTCCAATGTTTTCTGAGACATCTGGTTAAATGCAGTATACCCTGCTTTTGTTTTTGCTGCCTTATCTGCCGCATTGTTGCCTCTCGCTACTCTCCCATCTCCCTTTTGATGTCCTCTGCACTCGACTCTAGCAACTTCTTTTGGTTCAAGTATGGCATAATATAGTTCGAGTAATTGATTCAAGTGTTTAACCGGGGTGCCTGCTGAGGTTACAAAGCCTTTCCTTTTCCAGTGACACATGTCTGGTTTAGAGGCATGTCTTTAACTGTAAACACTGTTTTTATTTCACTAATTTATTCAATGTTTATTGTTAGATTAATTAATATTTATCTGCAGGGTTAGAATTTGCTAATAGTATTAATATAGTGTTCAGTTGTACAGCTCTCTGGTTGCTGTGGCTGTTTTTAAATGTGCCATGAAAACAAACCTTGACTTGACTTGTTATGACTCAGACTTACTGCAGCTGTCTTTAAATTTCTTTTAGAGGTTTCTTCTTCAAGAAACTCATTGGTGATATCTGACTCTCGTTGTGCCTTTTATTGCCGTGTTTTTGTTAATTTCCTAATAATCTAACTCACTTTAAACCTTTATATAAAGCACGTTGCTGCTCTGTTAAGATAACAGATCCATTGATTCATAGATCTGCTGCAGTTAAATAGTTAAATGGTTTAATGAGATCAATTATAAATACTGATGATAAATATTAACTCAGAATTGGTGAAAATAAGCAGAGGAGAAGTATTTAGATCAGCTAAATTTTAAGTCATGTTACTGTGATCTCTAACACAATAAAGGCTAACCTTTAATGCTTTAAGATGGTAAGAAACTGTCTGACACCTATCTGCCTGACCTTACTGTCAAATCTCGATATTTTCTAATATGTCATATGGTCTGACTGTCCGGTCTCAGACCTGCTTCAGGTGGAAATCATAAAGTCTCAATTTGTAGAACATCTTTTGTTCAGGCAGTTTTTCAATTAAAGGATCAAAGATTTAAATGCTATGTCTCTTGTAAGCCATTTAATGACTTCTTTTCCTTTTTCGGTTTTAGTAGGTGTGGCTTCTATCCATCTAGAAAAGGGAGCTACACACACTAGAAGAAATAATTTACCTTCAGTCCTGTTCGCTGCTCCCATGTCAGTAAACTCAATTACTATCTGTTTCCAAGGGGCATCAGGTACTGGGAAACTACCTAGTCCTGCTTTGAGATTGAACAGCTTGCAAATTTCACAAGATTGCACAAAATATTTTATTGTGTCTTTTAGGTGGGGGTGCCACCAGTGTTGTGAAATGAGCGCTGTTACTTTTGAGCTAGCACAGTGAGCTCTACTGTGTGCTTCTTGACATAGCAAATTTAGTAGTCCAGTTGGAGCTACTATTTTGCCTTTATGATTCCAGCAGCGTCCTGTGGAATCTTTTTTTTTTCGTTCCATGCTTGCTTTTCAGATGGTGCCGCTGCTTTGTGAAGTTCTTTAATGTTTTCTAAACATAATTCTCGTTGTGATTTTTCCTCCAATGTTTTCTGAGACATCTGGTTAAATGCAGTATACCCTGCTTTTGTTTTTGCTGCCTTATCTGCCGCATTGTTGCCTCTCGCTACTCTCCCATCTCCCTTTTGATGTCCTCTGCACTCGACTCTAGCAACTTCTTTTGGTTCAAGTATGGCATAATATAGTTCAAGTAATTGATTCAAGTGTTTAACCGGGGTGCCTGCTGAGGTCATAAAGCCTTTCCTTTTCCAGTGACACATGTCTGGTTTAGAGGCATGTCTTTAACTGTAAACACTGTTTTTATTTCACTAATTTATTCAATGTTTATTGTTAGATTAATTAATATTTATCTGCAGGGTTAGAATTTGCTAATAGTATTAATATAGTGTTCAGCTGTACAGCTCTCTGGTTGCTGTGGCTGTTTTTAAATGTGCCATGAAAACAAACCTTGACTTGACTTGTTATGACTCAGACTTACTGCAGCTGTCTTTAAATTTCTTTTAGAGTTTTCTTCTTCAAGAAACTCATTGGTGATATCTGACTCTCGTTGTGCCTTTTATTGCCGTGTTTTTGTTAATTTCCTAATAATCTAACTCACTTTAAACCTTTATATAAAGCACGTTGCTGCTCTGTTAAGATAACAGATCCATTGATTCATAGATCTGCTGCAGTTAAATAGTTAAATGGTTTAATGAGATCAATTATAAATACTGATGATAAATATTAACTCAGAATTGGTGAAAATAAGCAGAGGAGAAGTATTTAGATCAGCTAAATTTTAAGTCATGTTACTGTGATCTCTAACACAATAAAGGCTAACCTTTAATGCTTTAAGATGGTTAGAAACTGTCTGACACCTATCTGCCTGACCTTGCTGTTAAATCCCGATATTTTCTAATATGTCATATGGTCTGACTGTCCGGTCTCAGACCTGCTTCAGGTGGAAATCATAAAGTCTCAATTTGTAGAACATCTTTTGTTCAGGCAGTTTTTCAATTAAAGGATCAAAGATTTAAATGCTATGTCTCTTGTAAGCCATTTAATGACTTCTTTTCCTTTTTCGGTTTTAGTAGGTGTGGCTTCTATCCATCTAGAAAAGGGAGCTACACACACTAGAAGAAATAGTTTACCTTCAGTCCTGTTCGCTGCTCCCATGTCAGTAAACTCAATTACTATCTGTTTCCAAGGGGCATCAGGTACTGGGAAAATACCTAGTCCTGCTTTGAGATTGAACAGCTTGCAAATTTCACAAGATTGCACAAAATATTTTATTGTGTCTTTTACGTGGGGGTGCCACCAGTGTTGTGAAATGAGCGCTGTTACTTTTGAGCTAGCACAGTGAGCTCTACTGTGTGCTTCTTGACATAGCAAATTTAGTAGTCCAGTTGGAGCTACTATTTTGCCTTTATGATTCCAGCAGCGTCCTGTGGAATCTTTTTTTTTTCGTTCCATGCTTGCTTTTCAGATGGTGCCGCTGCTTTGTGAAGTTCTTTAATGTTTTCTAAAAATAATTCTCGTTGTGATTTTTCCTCCAATGTTTTCTGAGACATCTGGTTAAATGCAGTATACCCTGCTTTTGTTTTTGCTGCCTTATCTGCCGCATTGTTGCCTCTCGCTACTCTCCCATCTCCCTTTTGATGTCCTCTGCACTCGACTCTAGCAACTTGTTTTGGTTCAAGTATGGCATAATATAGTTCGAGTAATTGATTCAAGTGTTTAACCGGGGTGCCTGCTGAGGTCACAAAGCCTTTCCTTTTCCAGTGACACATGTCTGGTTTAGAGGCATGTCTTTAACTGTAAACACTGTTTTTATTTCACTAATTTATTCAATGTTTATTGTTAGATTAATTAATATTTATCTGCAGGGTTAGAATTTGCTAATAGTATTAATATATTGTTCAGCTGACTTGACTTGACTTGTTATGACTCAGACTTACTGCAGCTGTCTTTAAATTTCTTTTAGAGTTTTCTTCTTCAAGAAACTCATTGGTGATATCTGACTCTCGTTGTGCCTTTTATTGCCGTGTTTTTGTTAATTTCCTAAGAATCTAACTCACTTTAAACCTTTATATAAAGCACGTTGCTGCTCTGTTAAGATAACAGATCCATTGATTCATAGATCTGCTGCAGTTAAATAGTTAAATGGTTTAATGAGATCAATTATAAATACTGATGATAAATATTAACTCAGAATTGGTGAAAATAAGCAGAGAAGAAGTATTTAGATCAGCTAAATTTTAAGTCATGTTACTGTGATCTCTAACACAATAAAGGCTAACCTTTAATGCTTTAAGATGGTAAGAAACTGTCTGACACCTATCTGCCTGACCTTGCTGTTAAATCCCGATATTTTCTAATATGTCATATGGTCTGACTGTCCGGTCTCAGACATGCTTCAGGTGGAAATCATAAAGTCTCAATTTGTAGAACATCTTTTGTTCAGGCAGTTTTTCAATTAAAGGATCAAAGATTTAAATGCTATGTTTGTTTGTCTGACTTTTTAAGAGAGCTGTTAAATCTTAATTCAACAACAAACTGGTTCTAATGTTTAGTTTTAAACAGTCTGTTCTTCCTGGATTTATTTTGGACATTGTATTGCTTCTTATCTCTTCACTGTAATACTTGCATTGAAAAGCGGTTTTCAGATTGTCCATTCAATGTGGTATTTCTCCCATTCAAATTTATTTAAAAATAAATTAATTATTGAATTGATGATAAATGCTCTAGTAAAAACTTCCATTATCATTGTAAATTTTTTGACTAAATAACTATATGTAACTCTGGTACTCTTTAAGTACAGACCCATGATCAATCAGAATCTGTCCTCACTCTCAGGGCTGAATGGGGGAAGAAGGAAGCAGGGTTGGGATGAGATAATCTTAGGGTGAGAGCATTTATGACAAAGCTAAGGATATCTAACCTTTTCTTTTCCAATTACACATGTCCACATGTACAGCCTAAGCTGTTTATGCTGAATCTGTATAAATGGTCAGTTTTTTATTTTGCTAAATGGCATGCTTCTGTTATTGAGTGTGATGTTAGGAAGATGTGTCTTATCTGCTAGTGTAGTAGGATGTGTCCCTGGAAAAGATGACGTTGTGTCTGGCACGTGCTGTGGTAGAGGTGCAGAGGACTGCGTCTGAATAGAGAATTTAACTTCTCCAAAAAAAATACTGACAGTCTGCAAGAAATGTTACTGCTCTTTTTTTCGTCTTTTTCTGCCCTTGCTCTCTGCAATAAACCTGCCTCCTTTAGCTTTGCTGTTGCTTGATTCCTACTGCCTGTTGCTTGTTTTGAAAACATAGAGAAATCACTCAGTTGCGGTGGCGCACTTTCAAACCCTCCAAACATTCCTTTCCCTTGTATTTCTCTCGTCCAATTTACAAATCTATCTGTCTCTCTTTTTTCGTCATCTCTTGGAACTTTTTTCTGCCATCTCGTCAACGTGTCAAATAATACCGACCCCAATGAGCCGGGTTTACATGTTTTCCACTTATCAACAAAGGTTTGTGACATTTTCAGGTATTTCACGTGTTAATCAGAATGGGTGAATGGTGCAATGCCCGAGTGTTGGACCCGACCAAGAAGATTCTACACAGAATCTTTTACTCTGTGCGCTTGATCGCTGGGGGTTCTCCCAGTCTCTTCACTCGTTTTAATTCTCTGTAACACCCTAACTAAATTCCCCTTTATTTTCTAGTCCAATGCCCCCTTTTACAGAACTACTTGAGATCTGTGTCAGTGTAGGAATTCTCCAGCAGTCTCTATTGCTAGATACACTTCCACTAACACAGTAAAATATCAACCAAGTAGCAAACCACCCCACATTTTCATGAAAAATAACCAACTTAGCCCTGTGTCCTTATGCAGAAATAAACACTTAGTGTATCGCCTGTTCACAACAACTGCAGAACCACCGCCGCTTGCGGAGGAGGAAAAAAAAAAACCCAGACACACCGCCGATTGTGGATTTTATAGTCCAAGCACCAAATGCGTAGTAATAACAGACACACCGCCGATTGCGGATTTTACAGTCCAAGTGCCAATTGCACAGAGATTACTTACGCCGCCTATTGTGAAGTAATACAGACCCATCGCTGATTGCAGATAAAGGTCTAAGCGCCCTTGTGCACAGAAATTACTCACGTCGCCTGTTGTGCAGTAATGCAGACCCACCGCCGATTGCGGATTTTACGGTCCAAGTGCCAATTGCACAGACATTACTCACGCCGCCAATTGCAGACTAACAGACCCCGCCCATTGGCATCTACTTCCTATTCAGTTTAGAAGACAGGATGAATTTTATGTCTTTTATTTGGCCAAATTGTACTAAACTAGGACACATATGACTCTCCCTATGTGAGACTATGTGTTTATACTTTACATGTGACCACCTAGTAAACCTGTAGACACAAATTTTGTGCTTTTGATTTAGGGATCGGAGGACATCCTAATTCAGACAATTTAGTTTAGAATGACCAATGTGCAGAAATTTCACATATCCTGATACAAGAGGTTTTCTGCTCACCTTGTGTTTTAGGCGCCTTGAATTGTCTGAAGAAGGGTCCCCTCCAACCAGCTCCGGAAGTCCTCGATCGGACACGGTCTCAGAGTCAGCCAATCCTGGTCACGGCACCAATTGTTGGCCCGATTTTTTCATTGGAAGCCCAAGAATAAGCTGGAGAAATGGTTTATTAAAACAGTATTTACTAGTGGTCACAAGTAGAGTATATTGCAGCGCTGGACTCGGAGTGCCAGAGCTCCTGCAGGAAATCCGTCAGGCCGAGCCCTGTTATCCGGAAACATGTCATATTTCTTGTCAGAGTATAATTGGCCAATTTTGAGTGGCATGATCAGGCCAGCTGCTGTCCTTGTTGTGTTCTTTGGATGTGATAAACAATGTGTGTGTATGTGTGAGTGTTGTTTTAGGTGTCTAATGTACCAGACCTGTCTGCCCTAATAGAGATGTTTTGTCTGACCCAGTTGTTTATGTCATTCTAAGGTCTTGGACCATTTAAGGTCATCTGTTGTGCAGTATGAGCAGAGTGGAAAAGTAACAGCTAGGAACATAGGTTATTTAGTAAAATACAGAAAATGAATTTATAATTTCTAAGAACAAAGCCAATTATAACAACTCCCCCTTTTGACATGATTTAATCATGTCAACTAAATGAGGTAGGAATGTTATATTCTGTATTGTGTCACACCTGTTAGCGGCAGCCAACTTAGCAGGTCCCCAAACTGCCAGTGGCCAACTACCTTGAGGTGCAGCACAACCAGACAGAAGATTCTTGTTATCCCCCTTTTGATATAACTTCATTATGTGAGCTGTTATGTGTAAGCTGTTCTTCTTTGCAATTATCAGCAGCAAGCAAGTTTTCATTGCATATGCATGTGTAAAATAATTGTAATGCATTAGCTAAACCTTTCTGTATCAGGAGTGTTTATCATGATGCTGGGAACAGAACCTCTTTCCCAGAATAGTTCAACCTTCATTACTCAACTGATCATAACTCTGCAATGAGCACATTTCTTAAAAGCTATAAGTATCACGCCTGTACGTGTATGCAAGGAATAAATTAATAAATGTTTCAATATGTCTTAAAATTAGTGTGTGTATGTGGCCCCAAACCCAATCTCTGTGTAGAATCTTAGTTCATTTTGGCCCAAAACTATATGTGGTTTAAGCAGTGGCAAGACCCTGCTCACCCATAAGTACCATTACAACACATAACAATAATTAACTAAGCTACAACAATTCATAAAATATTGAAACTCAAAAAGTGCTTAAGGCAATTAACATTACCATCAGGATCGTCCACTGTTCGCAGCGAATAGGAGCGAAAAACCCGATGGCTGATATCCGGGAAAATTCTCCTATGGCCCCATTCCCCCTTGGCGACCGACCACTTAATTACCTTTCAGTGCCTAAGGTCCCGCGCCGAACAGCCAATTCACACCAATGGCAATGGACATATGTATGAATTCCTATGATTAGTAATTGGTCTACTTAAAATCATTAAACTAAAGAGGAACATCACAAAACACAAAACAATACAGTACATACATTTAAACATGATGTGAATATGAAGATATGACCCTGTTGAGAACAGATGAGTAATGATAGATGTAGTGTACAAACTAACAATTTCTTTTGAGTCAAAATTTTATGATAACATTGTGCAGAGTGGTGTAGTGCAGCTCAGTCTCTTGTGGTCCAATCCTGTCACTGCTTGGTGTTTGGTTGTCCTTCTGGCTGAACCTCAGTTCAGCAGTCTGAGCTAACTAGGAAGGAGAGGTTACCAGCACTTCACTTCCACAAAGGGGTCTTTACCACCCGTTTTCCCTAACTAATCTTTTTCTTTGGGACAATTAAGGAGATAATTCAGATTATTTTGTTGACAGTGGTTGAAGGTTGTGTGGTTGTTCAACCATTATCTTGGCATGATGATCGTGCCTCCCAGAATTTCAGACTGACGTCTTGTCAGTCACTTGGCTGTGAGTCCTTTAGAGGTTCTGCTGCAGATGCAGTTAATTTAAGCTGTGGATGAATGTTAGCAGGAGAGAGAACTGAGCAGCACAACATGTCATTTTCACAATGTTTTATATTCAGGAATTGCCTTTTAACAGGTTCAATCCCAGTATTCATTGGTCGACAAATTAAGTTTTCATATGAACCCCAAACAAAAACAAATAAATAAACCGAAAAAAATAAATAAATAAATGAAATGAAAAACAAAACAACTGGCCAGTTGATAGAAACCATGTTTTAGGACAGTACCTTAGACTCACCAACCTGCTGTACAGCATTAATGTGAAATCCAGTACCATCAACCTTTTCTGTGGAAAAAACTTCAAATCATTTAGAGAACACAGCAAGACAAAGACAAAACACAAGACAACATAGAACAAAAGACAAAAGGAAGACAAAGACTCACAGAATTTTGGGAAAATCTTGAGAAGTGTTAGTAAACTATGATTAATTGTTGTATCTCCACCCCCCGATGAGACTTAGTCTCATCCGTATGTTAGTTCTGCTGAACTCTTCCACTGCAGTTTCTACTCCTGTGTTGCTGCTGCAGGACAGAAATGTTTGTGGTTAGAGTTAATTTTGGGAGCAGCACAGCATCAAGAAAGCAGCCATTTCTTCTCAATGAGTAACTGATTAACCTTTTTGGGATAAATATTGTCTGTCCTCTTAATTCAGCTCAGAGTGCTTTTGATAAAATTTCAGCACGATCTGCTTAATTCTCACTTGTTACTTTATACTAAATTCTATTTAATTCTTACCAGTGGCTGTGTTTCGTGATGCTGAGCCATCCACAGACAGTTCAGGATCAGCATTAAGTTTTTTCTGCTCCATTTGAATTAGAAACACTTCATGGGGTACCAACAGTGTGACATCAGAGTTTCTTATAACATCACATGATACAATAACATATTTCCATACAAATTAGAATCAAAGACAAAGGTTTATTCTATTTTTCTATTTGTCTCAATTCCTCATTTATTTATTTTTTAGATGAGCCATGTGGCCTTGTGCTGCTAACTTTTTCCTTAGCAGTGCCACAGCATCGTGCTTGTGTTCAGATCTTTGGTTGGTTATTGATCACTGTTATCTTGCATGCATGCTTTGACCTAAGGGCCCAGATTCTTGATATTATTTTGTAATATTTTTTTTTATTTATTTTTTCCTCGTAGCAGTTTTGGAATGTTAGCTAAATTGTTCAGGATCATTCTTGTTTTTTCTTGACATGAATTAGGCCTTTAATCGTGCAGTTCAAAGCTCTGTGCTTTACCTTACTTCGAGCAGCTCTGCCTCAGTTTATTATGTTTTACTTAATCTTTACTTCTTCCTTCCAGTATGTGTGGATGTATGTGGGTGTATGTGTACGTATAGACGTGCGTGTGTGTGTGTGTGTGTGTATGTGTGTCTATATGTGGCCTTGGGTTTCACTGCTTTGTTTTATTTTCTTCTATCATTTTCTTGTATGAAAAGTGTTATGAAAATAAAGTTTGATTGATTGATTCATTGATTGATTGCACCAGATTAAACAACTTGGGTCATCTCCCATATAAATTCTCGAATGAACCAGAACACATGATTAAAACTGTTCTCACAGAACATTTTATTCATCCCATTCATATCTTTTTCGTTCGACCAACATGTCATGACTGAGCACAGATCGGATTGTACCTTGTATCTTGTTTCTCAATAAATTGTAATTGAAGTGGGTTGTTGCCATTTTCCAGAGATCTTTTAGTCACCTGGTATGGAGTGGTGGGAAGAGAGGGTGTGTCCAGATTACTGTTGTAGTTCTTTGTAACTTGAGCTTTTAATGTCTGACTTTCACACAGGAGAACCTTTATTGTTTCTGCTACTGTGGTTCTACAGTCTAGTCTCCACAGTGGTGTTTTCCTTTGGTTTCATCGTCAGTGGTCCGTTCAGTCTCTGATAGAGTTTTAGTCCCCGTGGTCTAGTGTTTGTCAGCAGGTGAGGTTCCTAAGTCAGTCCGGACCTCAGTTAATGTTCTTTCGGTAGGATCTTGAGCCTGAGTACAGTGATCCTTGTGGATCCAGTTACTCAGTCTATTCTCAGTCAACCATACCTTTACACAATGTGTTGTAGCTTCTGCGTCCTGTCCATATAGGAGAGGACCAGTTAACTTTGTTCACTTTCCTGGTCCTGTTCCTTGGTGAGTATTTCTGTAACCTGCTGAGATATACTCATCACAGTGTTATTCAGTTGTTTCACATTCACACAAGTTTCCATACTGTAGTACAACAAGGGGTGAGCCTGTTGGTGCAGTTGTAAATTGACAGGGTGATTCCTCCCTGGCATGACCTCATGTGGGACAACATGACAACATTCATGGTGGCATTTGGAGTAAATCTTAGGCTAACACAATACGTAGAGCTTCAGCCCAGGTTAACTGTGTGTCTGCACAGACTTCTGTTCGGCCTTTTTGATGGTTCTATTTGCTCTTTTCACTAGTCCTTGTAAAGCTGGGTGAGAGACTGCACCGAGCTTATGTGTAATTCCAAACAATTTTTCCACTTCTCCTAGTTCTTCATTGGAGAAGTGAGTACCATTATCTGATCTTATCACTTCTGGTACCCAAAATCTTGGAATAATTTCTCTTGTAAGCCATTTAATGACTTCTTTTCCTTTTTTAGTAGGTGTGGCTTCTACCCATCTAGAAAAGGGAGCTACACACACTAGAAGAAATAGTTTACCTTCAGTCCTGTTCGCTGCTCCCATGTCAGTAAACTCAATTACTATCTGTTTCCAAGGGGCATCAGGTACTGGGAAACTACCTAGTCCTGCTTTGAGATTGAACAGCTTGCAAATTTCACAAGATTGCACAAAATATTTTATTGTGTCTTTTAGGTGGGGGTGCCACCAGTGTTGTGAAATGAGCGCTGTTACTTTTGAGCTAGCACAGTGAGCTCTACTGTGTGCTTCTTGACATAGCAAATTTAGTAGTCCAGTTGGAGCTACTATTTTGCCTTCATGATTCCAGCAGCGTCCTGTGGAATCTTTTTTTTTTTCGTTCCATGCTTGCTTTTCAGATGGTGCCGCTGCTTCGTGAAGTTCTTTAATGTTTTCTAAACATAATTCTCGTTGTGATTTTTCCTCCAATGTTTTCTGAGACATCTGGTTAAATGCAGTATACCCTGCTTTTGTTTTTGCTGCCTTATCTGCCGCATTGTTGCCTCTCGCTACTCTCCCATCTCCCTTTTGATGTCCTCTGCACTCGACTCTAGCAACTTGTTTTGGTTCAAGTATGGCATAATATAGTTCGAGTAATTGATTCAAGTGTTTAACCGGGGTGCCGGCTGAGGTCACAAAGCCTTTCCTTTTCCAGTGACACATGTCTGGTTTAGAGGCATGTCTTTAACTGTAAACACTGTTTTTATTTCACTAATTTATTCAATGTTTATTGTTAGATTAATTAATATTTATCTGCAGGGTTAGAATTTGCTAATAGTATTAATATAGTGTTCAACTGTACAGCTCTCTGGTTGCTGTGGCTGTTTTTAAATGTGCCATGAAAACAAACCTTGACTTGACTTGTTATGACTCAGACTTACTGCAGCTGTCTTTAAATTTCTTTTAGAGTTTTCTTCTTCAAGAAACTCATTGGTGATATCTGACTCTCGTTGTGCCTTTTATTGCCGTGTTTTTGTTAATTTCCTAATAATCTAACTCACTTTAAACCTTTATATAAAGCACGTTGCTGCTCTGTTAAGATAACAGATCCATTGATTCATATATCTGCTGCAGTTAAATAGTTAAATGGTTTAATGAGATCAATTATAAATACTGATGATAAATATTAACTCAGAATTGGTGAAAATAAGCAGAGGAGAAGTATTTAGATCAGCTAAATTTTAAGTCATGTTACTGTGATCTCTAACACAATAAAGGCTAACCTTTAATGCTTTAAGATGGTAAGAAACTGTCTGACACCTATCTGCCTGACCTTGCTGTTAAATCCCGATATTTTCTAATAAGTCATATGGTCTGACTGTCCGGTCTCAGACCTGCTTCAGGTGGAAATCATAAAGTCTCAATTTGTAGAACATCTTTTGTTCAGGCAGTTTTTCAATTAAAGGATCAAAGATTTAAATGCTATGTTTGTTTGTCTGACTTTTTAAGAGAGCTGTTAAATCTTAATTCAACAACAAACTGGTTCTAATGTTTAGTTTTAAACAGTGTGTTCTTCCTGGATTTATTTTGGACATTGTATTGCTTCTTATCTCTTCACTGTAATACTTGCATTGAAAAGCGGTTTTCAGATTGTCCATTCAATGTGGTATTTCTCCCATTAAAATTTATTTAAAAATAAATTAATTATTGAATTGATGATAAATGCTCTAGTAAAAACTTCCATTATCATTATAAATTTTTTGACTAAATAACTCTAGTACTCTTTAAGTACAGGCCCAGGGTGAGAGCATTTATGACAAAGCTAAGGATATCTAACCTTTTCTTTTCCAATTACACATGTCCACATGTACAGCCTAAGCTGTTTATGCTGAATCTGTATAAATGGTCATTTTTTTATTTTGCTAAATGGCATGCTTCTGTTATTGAGTGTGATGTTAGGAAGATGTGTCTTATCTGCTAGTGTAGTAGGATGTGTCCCTGGAAAAGATGACGTTGTGTCTGGCACGTGCTGTGGTAGAGGTGCAGAGGACTGCGTCTGAATAGAGAATTTAACTTCTCCAAAAAAAATACTGACAGTCTGCAAGAAATGTTACTGCTTTTTTTTCCGTCTTTTTCTGCCCTAGCTTTCTGCAATAAACCTGCCTCCTTTAGCTTTGCTGTTGCTTGATTCCTACTGCCTGTTGCTTGTTTTGAAAACATAGAGAAATCACTCAGTTGCGGTGGCGCACTTTCAAACCCTCCAAACATTCCTTTCCCTTGCATTTCTCTCATCCAATTTACAAATCTATCTGTCTCTCTTTTTTCGTCTTCTCTTGGAACTTTTTTCTGCCATCTCGTCAACGTGTCAAATAATACCGACCCCAATGAGCAGGGTTTACATGTTTTCCACTTATCAACAAAGGTTTGTGACATATTCAGGTATTTCACGTGTTAATCAGAATGGGTGAATGGTGCAATGCCCGAGTGTTGGACCTGACCAAGAAGCCTCTACACAGAATCTTTTACTCTGTGCGCTTGATCGCTGGGGGTTCTCCCAGTCTCTTCACTCATTTTAATTCACCAATCTCTGTAACACCCTAACTAAATTCCCCTTTATTTTCTAGTCCAATGCCCCCTTTTACAGAACTACTTGAGATCTGTGTCAGTGTAGGAATTCTCCAGCAGTCTCTATTGCTAGATACACTTCCACTAACACAGTAAAATATCAACCAAATAGCAAACCACCCCACATTTTCATGAAAAATAACCAACTTAGCCCTGTGTCCTTATGCAGAGATAAACACTTAGTGTATCGCCTGTTCACAACAACTGCAGAACCACCGCCGCTTGTGGAAGAGAAAAAAAACCCAAAAAAAAACAAGACACACCGCCGATTGTGGATTTTACAGTCCAAGCACCAAATGCGTAGTAATAACAGACACACCGCCGATTGCGGATTTTACAGTCCAAGTGCCAATTGCACAGAGATTACTTACGCCGCCTATTGTGAAGTAATACAGACCCACCGCCGATTGCAGATAAAGGTCTAAGCGCCCTTGTGCACAGAAATTACTCATGTCGCCTGTTGTGCAGTAATGCAGACCCACCGCCGATTGCGGATTTTACGGTCCAAGTGCCAATTGCACAGACATTACTCACGCCGCCAATTGCGGACTAACAGACCCCCGCCCATTGGCATCTACTTCCTATTCAGTTTAGAAGACAGGATGAATTTTATGTCTTTTATTTGGCCAAATTGTACTAAACTAGGACACATATGACTCTACCTATGTGAGACTATGTGTTTATACTTTACATGTGACCACCTAGTAAACCTGTAGACACAAATTTTGTGCTTTTGATTTAGTGATCGGAGGACATCCTAATTCAGACAATTTAGTTTAGAATGACCAATGTGCAGAAATTTCACATATCCTGATACAAGAGGTTTTCTGCTCACCTTGTGTTTTAGGCGCCTTGAATTGTCTGAAGAAGGGTCCCCTCCAACCAGCTCCGGAAGTCCTCGATCGGACACGGTCTCAGAGTCAGCCAATCCGGGTCACGGCACCAATTGTTAGCCCGATTTTTTCATTGGAAGCCCAAGAATAAGCTGGAGAAATGGTTTATTAAAACAGTATTTATTAGTGGTCACAAGTAGAGTATATTGCAGCGCTGGACTCGGAGTGCCAGAGCTCCCGCAGGAAATCCGTCAGGCCGAGCCCCGTTATCCGGGAACATGTCATATTTATATTCAGCTTTATCTCACAGAAGTTGTATTCACACTTGTCAGAGTATAATTGGCCAGTTTTGAGTGGCATGATCAGGCCAGCTTCTGTCCTTGTTGTGTTCTTTGGATATGATAAACAATGTGTGTGTATGTGTGACTGCAGTTTTAGGTGTCTAATGTACCAGACCTATCTGCCCTAATAGAGATGTTTTGTCTGACCCAGTTGTTTATGTCATTCTAAGGTCTTGGACCATTTAAGGTCATCTGTTGTGCAGTATGAGCAGAGTGGAAAAGTACCAGCTAGGAACAAAGGTTATTTAGTAAAATACAGAATATGAATTTATAATGTCTAAGAACAAAGCCAATTATAACAGTGTTATGTATCGCAAAGAAAACTATTCTCATGAACTGGAAAGCGAAGAACAATCTGTGTATTAACTAGTTTAGAAATGTTCTTTTAGATTATATTAGCATGGAAACAATGTGTGCCTCCCAACATCAATTGGCTGAATTTCATTCTCTCTGGTCCCCACTGATTAGGTTTATCACATAGTGGTGGTGGGTTGCTGTCCCGTCGCTCTGGGCGGTTGAGTGTGTGCTGAGGGGGGGCTGTGTGGCTTCGGGCGTCTGGTGGTCTCTCGGGTCGTGAGGACGGGGTTGGTCATTCCTGGAGGGGACTGTGTGTCGGGCTTGGAGGGCAGTTTTGGGGGCTTGCGGGTGGGGCTGTCTTGCGGTGTGGGGCAGAGTACCTTAGGGGCCTTGGGGTGGTGACTGCTGGCTCTGTACCGGGTGGCCGGGCCGCTCTGGCGTGGGTGGTGGTGCTGGGCCTTGGCCCTGGTGGCTGGGCGATGCCTTGCGCCCGGGGGGGCTGGGTTGCCCTGGACATGCCACAGTATGGGTGGGTTGGTGCAGGCTTGTTGCTCTGGGACCTCCAGGGTGTCCGCAGATGGTTGTTATCTTTAGGGTGTTGGGGCGTGGGGTGGGGGGGGGGGTGCTTTTCCCCTGTTGGGGGGGGGCCTGGGTGATGGTGGGTCTCAGGCCCGGGATGCTGCGTCTGGTGTGACCGGGTGGTTTGTTTGTTGTTGTTTGTTTGTTTGTTTGTAGAGGTCCTCCGGGGTGGGGTTGGGTTGGGTTGAGTGGGGTGGGGTGGGATGGGTACCTTCTGGGGGTACAGTAGCTCCCGGAATATGGTCGCTGCAGGCCCCGAGCCTGGTGGACATACGGCCCTCCTGCCCTGTGTTGGGTCCCAGGTAGCAGGGGTGCCTATTGCAGCCAGTCCCTGGCTGCCTTCTCCGGGGGCGAGTAGCTGCCCCGGTGTATATCCCCATACCCCTCTCCCTTTTGGCTCCTGTACACAGCACACACTCACACATGAAGGGTTTTGGGGGCGTGTGTGTTCTGTGGGGTGTAGTGGATGGGGCCACGTAGGTGGTCCCCTTGGCTTCACTCTGCAGTTCCCCGCCCCTGTTTTGATTACACCTTAGACATCACTACTTATCAAACACACACACACACATTAGGTCTTGGCGGGTGGTTGCAGTGAACGGCATCTGGTGGGCGGGGCTCTTTGGGTATGTAGGCTGCCCAGAGGGCCGCGCTCCCAGTTCTACAAGGTTGGCTGCCCCTCAATTTTAATCGCTCACTATTAGAAAATATTGAAGAGCCAGAAGGGTGAGGGGAGGGGTCTTATCACACCCCTGCTTCCTGGTTGCTGCTCGGGCAGGAGTGGCCAGGAGGAATTAATTATTCTGCTGGTTCAGGGTCTGTGGTGGCTGGGGGGCTGCTGGCCCCCTGGTGTGCCCGCTGCGCTACACCCCAGCGGAGTCAAGGGAGGGAGGACGTGTGGATGTATGGGATGTGAAAGTGTGTGTGGTGATGATTGGGCCTGGGTCTGGGACTTGCTGTCGCCTGGCCTGCCTGTGCTTCTCCCAATGGGGGGGCGGCGTTGCCTCTCCCCACTGCTCGCGACCTCACCCACCTGTGGGCACGTCTTGACTCCCAGGGCACTTGGCCAGGGGCGGTGGGGCATGCGCTGACCCACTGTGTGGCTGTCTGGGGCGCTTGGCCCACCCGGGTATTGGGTGTGGCCTCTAACGGTGGGTTTTGGGGTGCTCGGGCTCCTGGGGCCCGGGTCCAGTGCACGGCCCATGTCTGGGCGGCTGGGGTCTGGTGGGGTCGGTGGGCTATTGCCCCTGGCTCCCGGGGGTTCTCTGCCCTATGCTTATGGGGGCTCTGTCCGGGGATTTCCTCTGCTGTCTACTGGGTGTATGCGTGGTTTTCCCTGTGGTGGTTATCCTAGGTTCTGTGCTCCGTGGGGGCTGCTGGTGGCCTGGGTCTTGTGGCCCTCTCTGCCTGCTTCTGATTCCTTAACCAACTAAGCACGGTTATCATGTAGGTCCTGTGCCATGGGTGTTGCATGTTCTCACACACACACACAACACACATTCATTAGTCCAGTAGCAGTTGATGTATTACTCAGGTCATCTATATCCACAGTTGAGTTGTATGCAATTGCTTGTTTTTGTTTTTTTGTGTGTTTGTTTGTTTTTTTCTCTGCTTGTCTGCTTTCAGGTGCTCCTGGTGGCGCTAAGGCTGGATTCGCAACAGAGACCATGGGTTATTGTCTGTTTTGTTTTTTTACAGGTGTAGCAGCTGGTTGTCTGGTTTTTGTTTCTATTTTTGTTCTGTTTCCTCTTCTTTCCTCTTCTTCTTTCCTTGTCCCCCGTTCCGGTTCAATTCTATCACATGTTATATATTGTAAACAGAAATAAATAAATGGGCATCAAGGGGAGCTTTACATTTGTAAAACTTCCCTTGGTAAAGCAAATCTGTTTGGCATAAAAGGTATTCACAATTCTGCTGTCATAATGCTGAACAGAACAAGGGAAAAAAAAGTGAAGGAATTAATTTTACAGCAAAATCCTGAATCGTGCATAACTCCTCATAAGGAGTGTATTGCTCAAACATAAGTGTGGTTCTTTCTCATACAAGTTTATAAAAAGAAGTTTATGTTTGAAACCAGCTTAAACATTGACAAATATGAAGGACAAAGCAGTTTTAACTTGGTTTGAGTGAAGCAATTCATATTATGGCAATATCTGAAATCTTGACTATCTCCTTAAAATAAAGCGAATTTCAGATTCCAGAAGAACAAGTGTGGTTCTTTCTCATATAAGGTAATATAAAGAAGTTTATACTTGAAACCAGCGTAGACGTGGATAAATAAGAAGGACAAAGCAATTTTAACTTAGTTTAAGTGAAGGAATTGATTTTACAGCAAAATCCTAAATCGTGAATAACTCCTCATAAGGAGTGTATTGCTCAAACATAAGTGTGGTTCTTTCTCATACAAGGTTATAAAAATAAGTTTATACTTGAAACCAGCTTAGAAGAGTCCCTCCATCTTTCCTCTTCTATGATTCAAGCAAAAGTGTTTTGACTCTGGTACTAGTCTTTCCCATAATATTAACTGGTGAGAAGCACCTTTTATGTTCCTTCCCATAACAAGGAATGGGGAGAGAAGCACCTTTTCCCATAACATTGAATGTTCCTTCCCATAATAATGAATGGTGAAAAAAGGGCCTTTTCTCCTAACATTGTGTGATCAGCAAGCATAAACAACGTAAATAGCTGGAGCACCATTTTGTTGGGAGACATCTCTGAGCGATCTTCCCGACAGGTTGTGTGGATTTGTGCGGACTTGTCTCTTTCTTGCAAGAAATAAATGTTTTGTGTTTATCGTATCCAGTGACTCTGAGCCTAATTTTAAGAGAATTTTTCTAACATAATGGTCCTTCGAGCCGGATTCTAAGTCCTTTCCACCTTCCAGAATCGGAGCTGAAACCGTGCACGAGGGAGTCCAGGATTCCTAACTGAAGTCCTCTCAGCACAGTTTCTGATAGAGGCCGGCTGCCACTGGCTGGAGGAAAGGTGACAGGATCTATTTTTGAATCAGTGGACAGACTCGCTGGATTCTTCGTTGTTTAACTTACCAGTGGATTTATGGTAAGGAACCCTTTGTATTACTATTGTTGGTTGGAAATAGTGTGATTATTAGGGAAATTTTTGATTAATTAACTAGCAATTGATGGAAAACTGGAGGCCTTTAAATAGATTGAGTCGTTGCTATTTTCCTAAGAATATACTATTTCGAATGCAACCTAGTAAATAAGCCTTTTAACTGGTAACTGTGTAAAAGTTATGTTGGATCACTCACAAATGAAGCAGTCAGAAAAAGTAAGCCTTTTAACTGGTAACCGTGTGTAGGTTGTGTTGGATTAACCCATAAAAGAAGCAGTCAGAAAAGGTCATCCTTTTAACTGGTAACTGTGTATAGGATTAACCCATAAAAACATCATTAGCGGTCAGAAAAGGTCATCCTTTTAACTGGTAACTGTGTATAGGATTAACCCATAAAAACCTAATTAGCGGTCAGAAAAGGTCATCTTTTTAACTGGTAACTGTGTGTAAATTGTGCTGGATTAACCCATAAAAGAAGCAGTCAGAACAGGTCAGCTTTTTAACTGGTAACTGTGTATAGGATTAACCCCTGAAAACATAATAGCAGTCAGAAAAGGTGAAGCAAAGGAAAAAAGCCTTTTAACTGGTAACTGTATGTTGTATTGGATAACCCACAAATGAAACGGTCCGAAAAGGTTAGCCTTTTAACTGGTAAACATGTGTAGTGGTGGGATTAACCAAGGACAACAAAAATGCAGTCAGAAAAGGTTAGTCCATAGTCTGTGTGAGAAGACTACAGGAATAAATAACTCCGCGCCGCGTGTTAGAAACAGAATCTTTCTTAAGAGAGTTTGCAATGAAAGATCGCAAGTTTTAAATCCATGTTAGTTTTTGTTAGTGTTATACGTCTGATCGTTTGTTTGTTAAATGGCCTGATTGTTGAATCGTTTGTTTGTGAAATTAATTTGTTTGTTTGTTAAAGGGGCTGGTTGTTGAATTGTTTGTTTGTTAAATTGTTTTTTTTCCTTCTTTGCTGCAGTGTTGTTTTATTTGCTATGTATGTATAAGAGTGAAACAGCTGCTGGTGTGTGATGTTGCTGCTGGTGACGACAGAAAAATGTGTTACTGACTAATTGAGTTGAAGTGAACATTGGAATCTGGTTGTTGCTCGTGACATAGCGACAGAAGTAGTGTTTCATTCAATAGTACTCACAATAACTCCACCGAAAATTGATTAGCTGCAAGAGGACAGTATGGGAAATATCTGTTTTAAAGCTAACCGGGAGTTAAGTGGGAGTGCTAAAATCATGTTTCAGAAAAAACCCGATAATATTGAATACTTAGAGAGATGAGAAAATAAATTTGGGTTTGAGGGAGAATTGAACATGGTAAAATTGCCCAATCCTAGAGAAGGGGAATACAAAAGTAATGTACAAAGTAAATCTAGTTTAAAAAAGCACAACAAAAAAAAGAACAACAAGGATTAGAGCTAGACATTTGTACAAGTTTGTGTATTAAGATTTAGCAGCTCTCTTAAAGAGTTAAAGTTCAGAAGATCTCAGACAAACAAACAGATCATTTCAAATCTTTACTCATTTCACAGGAAAAACTGTCTGAGCAAAAGATGTTTTACAAGCTGAGATTTTTATCATTTCCATATCAAACCTGCCATTCTTAGGCAAAGTCCTAGGAAAAGTTGTATACCAACAGCTTTCTGACTTTTTCCTGTCTAACAATGCTTTTGATACTTTCCTCTCATAGTCTTGATTTTATGTATTTAACTGAGAGATGAAACAACAAGACAAGACGAGAGTGGGGAGGGTCTTTGTGCCATATTCAGGGCCAAAATACCCACTCACTAGATAAAACATTTATTTTTGTCCTTAATTCAAGCATGTGTCATTTAAAAATGGAGATAAAATTATCTTAAATACTTTGTCTCACCGCAGAATGATTTTATTGATGATTTTACTGAATTTCTTTAAATTGTGTGCACTGCTGTTGACTGTTTAGTCATAACAGGGGACTTGAAGGTGCACATGGATGTAGCCCATAATAAGCAAGCTAAAGAACTCACTACTTTCCTTGAAATGTTTGGTCTAACTCAGCGTGTGACTTTGCATAGATGAAGAGAGAGTTTTTTTTCTGAAATCATAAAAAAAAAAAAAAACTGCAGTAACAACTCTCATGTCTTGCTTGCTACAGTAAACAGATTAACAAACTCTCCAGGTTGCATTTAGAACTCATTTCTACATATAAGGGTAATGAAATTGGAATATTCTTTAATGACAAAGTTCAAGGCATTAAAAATGAAATACTTTCCACCTGAAGCAGGTCTGAGACCAGACAGTCAGACCTTTCAGGTGCAGATGATTTTCAAGCCAAACTGAAACATTTTCTAAATTTGAGATTAGCTTAGTGTATTAGATAAGTGTATCAGAAACATAAGCCGGAAATAGAGAATTTAACATATTAATGTTAAGTAATGCTATGGTTAAGTAATGCTTCATTACTTCTGATTGACTAACTTCCCTAAAACTTATGAATTTATGAGCTTAGGAACTGACATCATATTCATCAGAGATTAAAGCATTTATCTCACAGAATGGGAACCAAAAGAGTATTAGTATATATATACATATATATATATAATATATTTATATATGTTTTATATATAAAATATATATTTTTTAAAAACCAACACAGCAATGAAATATGCTATGTGAGTCAGATATCAAACAATAGTTTTCTTAAAGAGAAATTTAAAGACAGCTGCAATAAATCAGCGTAATATATGGAGTAATATATTAATACTATAAGCAGTTTCTAAGCCTGCAGATAAATATTAATTAAATTAAACAGAAAGGTTGTGCATGTGTGTTCAACAGGTGCCAAACTAGATGGGTCAAATGCAGAGAGTAATTTTGTGTGACTTGTAACATGACAATAAACAGTCATCTTAATGTGTTTGCACAGCAATGAAATAAAGAGGGAAAGCAGAGGAGCACTCTAACAACAAAAAGAAAAGGAAGAAAGGACTAAACTTTTTGTTGGAAGGGAGAAAAGCAACTATTTAGGTGATGAGGGAAAGCAAAAACACAGATCACAACAGGAGCAGTGACAGAGAAGGAGAGACAGAGCAGGAGGAGATATATGTCGGCTGTGTGGAAGGAGGGGGCATTGGGCGACTGCAGGAGCAAGAGTAAGATAGAGGAAGATTTTGGGAGTCAGTTATGACTAGATAAGAAAAAAACAGGAGCTGTAACCAGGATAGAAGCAGAAAAGCCAGAAAAAGTGTTAAACTTAGAGGGAATTGAACTTATCTTATAGTATGACATCAAACCTGAGATTAGATTGAATGTTTCCGGGACGGAGGTAACTTTTCTATGCGACACAGGTGCAAAACGAACTGTAATCCATCCTGATGACATACCGGGAGTTGAGGAATCCAAAGAAATTATTTGGGTCAAATCAGCAAATGGTAAGAGCCATCCTGAGCGTTTATCAAAACTCTTTACAGTAACAGATACACGGAGTGGAGTAAGTGCTGATTGTCAAGTTGTCTTGTCCACTCTGTGTCCTTGTAACTTACTGGGAAGGGATTTACTCCATTTATTGAAGCTAAGAATAGTTCCAGAAGAAAAAGGTTTAACTGTAGTTCGAATGAAGTCCGCTCAAACAATGATTCAGCATGAGACCACCTTCATACTGGTGTAGTTTGGATCTTGTGTCTACAGGCCCCAGCGCTATCACGCTTCCTCTCCTTAAGAAGGCAAAAGAACACGTCTCAGGAAAGCTCACCCTCAGGTCACCACATGAAGTACACTGTACTGTGTATTACAAATATACTCAAGGGGAGGACATATTTAATTTTTTAAACAAATCAGAAAGTTAAAACATGCTAAAGTTAAAACACTTATACTGGAATAAAGAGGGTTGTTGTGCAGTCAGCTGCTTACTCTCTCACAGCATGAGAAAGTTTTTAAGATCATGGAATGCACCCCATATGTCACTCTCCAAACCCAGAGATGACCACTGGAGGCGTTTAGGTGTGTTTGTGACTGCATGTGAAGAAGCCTCAGATTGGGAGGAGGTGGATCCAGGAATAGAGTATTCTCAGAAACTGGATGCATATACTAGTCCATTAAATTGGACCATGGATGCAAAACCAAATGTACACTTACAAGGACAGATCTGGAAGAATAAAGGTGCCATTTACTATGAAATGTAAAACTTATACTGCCAAAGAGCTTGTTTAAATATGCTTCAGTATCGAGCCATGGAGCACGGCATGTCTCTACAGGAGGGCTGGTAGCAATAATGAACAAGGTTTTTGCAGTGTATGGTTTTATTTATAATAAAATCATAATATCATAATATGATGATAAAGAATTTTTGTCTAATATGTCAAATATGTGCAAATATGATCCATACATATGGCCTAGGACCGGGACGAGGACAGTTCCCGAGGCCGGAGGACCCTTTTCAACACGTTTGTATGGATTTCATTGAATTATATAAAGGGGTCTCCCTGGTGATTAGTGATGTTTTACCAAATGAAGTGAAGTATTTCCAAATGCACAGGCAGATGTACCCTCAACACTGGTGAATTAAATATTACCTAGATTTGGAATTCCTGAAAAAATCTACAGTGATAACAGGGACGCACTTTGTAAACAATATTATCTTCCTGATGGCGAAGAACTTAAAAACAAAAAAGGATCTCAGAAACGACTGTGCATATCATCCACAATCAGCAGGTTTGCTGGAAAGACACAATTGAATAATTAGGTCAAGACTGAAGAGACTGGGAAGAATTGGGTTTACTGTTTACCACTAGTAGTCCTAAACATGCATATTACTCTAACTAGCACAGGATTAACTCCATTTGAGATAATGTATAATGTATGACCATTTTTACAACCACAGTTAAAACTATTAACCGGACATGATGAAGAAAGAGAAGAAACCTTAGCAGGATACATGGTTAAAATGTTAACAAGTAGAGAGATCTCTTCTGTCTAGTGTCTGTTCCAGGTGACCCTGTGGAGGAATCTCTAAAACCTGGAGACTGGATCCTCATCAAAGTGATAAAGAAAGATAACTGCTCCAGCCCAAGGTGGGAAGGTCCATATCAGGTACTGCTTACAGAAACCACAGCAGCTAAACTAATATATCCTGGATGCACTTATCACACTGTAAACTAGTAAGGCCACGACCTGCAGAAGTAGGGAAAGATTGGTTACCCACCACCGTTCTCTGAGGCATAAGTCTGACTACAAAGGGGAATTCTCTCAACAGGAGGGGGTTCGTCTCAACCTCAGTGAAGAAAACCACGGCTAAAACGAGAACATAGGGTGTGGCTAAAATAAGACAGGGATAGACAGACAGCAGCCGTGGCATCCATTTAAATTACCAGGATTTGTAGGTTAAAAGGAACCAGTTGTGTATTGTTAATCATTATTCTTATTATCGTATTCCTAATTCTATGGGATTAAGCACAGATTAATAAAAAACTAAAAGATAATGCACTACAATGAATCACACGGACACAGACTGACCACAGAGATAGGAGGTCCCTCAGGTCCAACAGACAACTTGTCAACCTATTTTTTTTGTTGCAGGAATAGATGGGGTGGCTGACATTGACTTATGCTCAATTATTTTATGTAAAGACAACCAAAAAGCCCATGTGTATTCTGAAAAGTACATATGTGAAATGTATGTTAATACAAGATTTCTGAAGAATCGCCGGTGTATCAGTTGGAATTTTGTTAGAATGTATACAGCATGACAAAATATCCAATCTAATTGTATTGAATGTGCTAAAGCCAGAATATAAATTTAGAAATGAAGCATTACAATTGCATTACAATTGCATAATGAATCTTTTGTACCTAACACAGAGCAATGTAAAACTCTCTCTTTGTTGTTCCCAGCAGTTAAGAAAAGAGACAACTGCCCTCAGCGTTGGCTTATACGGGTAATTTATATATGTTTCATCCACAGGGGTACAGGTAAGAATGTGGGTACTCTCATGTCACATAATTGTCAAGAATCCATCTATTGTCACTCAGGACGCAGGTAACTACTCAGCATCTTGGTTTCGGAACCAAACTTCCATGAGAGCAGACCTCTGGTGGCTGTGTGGGGATATGAAACTGAGGTCCGTCCTTCTGCCTAACTGGCAGCTGCACAATAGCCCAACTACTGATGCCTTTCCGTCTGTTCCCTGAGGGGGACTTTAAGGCCTTGGGTGAGAAGCTGCAATGTCTCAAGCATTTAACTGTGTCTGGAGGTTCATTTGACAACAGAGTGTACCTGGATAGCATTGGAATTCTGAGTCCCAGATGAATTTAAAGCTAGAAATCAAGTAACTACAGACTTTGAATCTTTTCTTTTCTGGTGGGCAACAATAAAAAAAAATGTTTATTGGATAAATTACATCTACAAGGCATTGCTGAACAATTAAAATGTTTGGAACTTTATCCTGTTCCTTTATTCCTAACAATACTTCCACAGATGGCAGAATCACAAAGAGGGACTCGCATCACTCTCTGCAGAGCTGATAGAGAATCAAAGATCCCTTCACTGACATGATGGAGAAGTGGTTTGGTCTCTGTCTGTTGTCACAGCCATAGTAGCCACCTGTGCTTGATGTTGTATCACATGCTTGAGAGGACTGTCCCAAAGACTGATTGAAACCATCCGTACCCGCATAATGTATCAACAGGTAGAGGGAGATGATGACAACGAATGACACATGGATGATGGAGACGATGATACAGATAACATTAAAAGTACTTTGAATGACCCCGAGTGAATTCTCAATGATTTCTTTAATGATTATTTTTGCGTTCATATGAAAGACCAATGAACATGGGAATTGGACCTATTAAAAGACAATTCCTGAATGTAGAGCATTGTAAAGATGATATGTTGCTTCTTCCTGCTAACATTTGTCCACAGTTTGATAAACTGCATCAGCAGCAGAACCACTACAGGACTCAAAGTCAGGTAACTGACCAGGTTTCTGGAATTCTGGAATTCCCATCATGCCAAGATGATGGCGGAACAATCACAAATTTTTATCCACATGTGTACAAAAGGGTGGACGGCGAAGCTAAGCGCTCCACCCCAACGGAATGAAAAGCTGATTTGAAGAGTTCATTCCACCAAGACTGAAAAGGAAATGTCACCCATGAAATCAACAATGCTTTTAGGGACTTCTATAAAACCTTATATTCATCACAAAATGATCCATCAGACAGTAACATAGATCAGTTTCATAGATCATAGACTATTCTACCATCAACAACCTGGAAACCACAATAGTCTCTCTAGATGCAGAAAAAGTATTTGATCGAGTGAACTGGACATTTTTATTTGCAGCATTAAACAAATTCGGGTTTGGGTCACACTTCATCAACTGGATAAGGATATTATATAGCTCCCCAAATGCAAGTGTCAGGACTAATGATCAAACTTCTCCAAGCTTCAGTCTGCAGAGAGGTACAAGACAGGGTTGCCCACTTTCTCCCTCACTTTTTGCTATTTTCATCGAACCTTTAGCAGCTGCTATCAGACAAGATAGAAATATTAAAGGCATCCAACCCCAAAATATTGAGCATAAAATAAGTCTTTATGCTGATGATGTATTACTTTTCCTCCAGAACTCACAGACGTCTCTCATTCACATGATCACACTCATAAATAAATTCTCAGCACTTTCTGACTACTCTATCAATTGGTCTGAGACCACAGTTCTGCCCATTAACTGCAGGGTCCAGAATATACCTGCGATCACTTTACAGTCAGGAAATATTAGATATTTAGGCATAAACATTTCCTCCAGGC
This sequence comes from Leuresthes tenuis, assembly GCF_036924035.1. Lineage (NCBI taxonomy): Eukaryota > Metazoa > Chordata > Actinopteri > Atheriniformes > Atherinopsidae > Leuresthes > Leuresthes tenuis. Next base: position 10,582,166 of record NW_027325366.1, read on the forward strand.
TCTCAGAGTTAACAAAGCTAAATTATGTGCAATTATTAATTACAGTAGAGGACGATCTCTCTCGTTGGAAGTCCTTACCTATATCACTTATGGGGAGAGTTACAACCATTAAAATGATGATACTACCAAAAGTTAACTATTTGTTCTCAATGATCCCCAAAAAACCATCTGCTACTTGGTTTAAGTCACTAGATTAATGCATCTCCAAATTTCTGTGGAAAAACAAACCACCACGTATTAGTTTAAAAACCCTACAGAAAACCAAGGAAAGTGGTGGATTAGATTTACCTCATTTTCAGCACTATTCCTTAGCCAATAGGTTACAGTATATATCAAAATGGTTTAAACCTAGCCCAACAGATGAACCATGGATAAATATAGAACAAGCATTGTGTGATAATCTGGAAATCTCTGACCTGCCACTTATTAGTCAAAACGTAAAAAATCACAAATGTTTCAAAAGCATTAACATCATCACCTCTCTGACAGCCTAGTTGGAATTTCTTAAAATAACAAAGTCCTCACTTGTCCCGTGTAAGCTTACACCCATCTGGAACAATCCTCACATACTGCAAAACAAAAAAATGCTAAACTTTCCTCTGTGGAAGATCAAAGGAATCAAACATCAGGAACATATAATCCAAAATGGAAATTTTATTTCATTTGATGAGCTCATATCACAACATGAGATAAGCAGCAATAAATTCCTAGAATATCAACAACTTAAGTCTATAATAACAAAGAAATATATCCTCCACCATCCAGACTTACAACTCCCGACTAGGGTAGAAGAATTTCTAAGCATCTGCACCCCAAAACTACTATCAAAAATATATAAATTATTGTCTAAGATAGATGACACAATGTCTCTTCCATCCTCAAAATGGGAGGCAGATTTATCCATCAGTTCTAGTCATAGCTTCTGGCCACAAATATGTTTGAACACCTTCAGAATGACTCGAAATCCTAATTTACAGCTCATACAATACAAAATCCTTCATAGAATACACTATACAGGACAAAGGATGTTCAGGATGGGTCTAACACACTCAAACATCTGCTCACATTGCACAGATAACACACCTGATGATTATGCACACGCTTTGTGGTTTTGTGCGCCTGTCCAGAAGTTCTGGCTTGAAGTCTGTGAGGACCTATCAACATGGCTAAAGTGTAGCATCCCTGCATGCCCCACACTGTGCATACTGGGTGACTTAGACAACATCAACATGGAAATGAACTCAGTACACATGGTTCTCACAGTGTTATGTATCGCAAAGAAAACTATTCTCATGAACTGGAAAGCGAAAAACAATATGTGTATTAACCAGTTTAGAAATTTTCTTTTAGATTATATTAGCATGGAAACAATGTCTGCCTCCTCAAAACATCAATTGGCTGAATTTCATTCTCTCTGGTCCCCTCTGATTAGCTTTATCACATAGTGGTGGTGGTGGGTTGCTGTCCCGTCGCTCTGGGCGGTTGGGTGTGTGCTGGGGGGGGGCTGTGTGGCTTCGGGCGTCTGGTGGTCTCTCGGGTCGTGGGGACAGGGTTGGTCATTGCTGGGGGGGACTGTGTGTCGGGCTTGGAGGGCAGTTTTGGGGGCTTGCGGGTGGGGCTGTCTTGCGGTGTGGGGCGGGCGGTGTTGAGGTGGTGGCTGCTGGCTCTATGCCGGGTGGCCGGGCCGCTCTGGCGTGCGTGGTGGTGCTGGTCCTGGGCCCTGGGGGCTGGGCACTCCAAGGTGTCCGCAGATGATTGTTTTTTTTTCAGGGTGTTGGGGCGTGCGGTGGGGGGGGGGGGGGGGGGGGGCGGTTAATTAATCGCTTGGGTGATGGTGGGTCTCAGGCCTGGGCTGCTGCGACTGGTGTGACCGGGTGGTTTGTTTGTTTGTTTTTTGTTGTTGTTTGTTTGTTTTTTGTAGAGGTCCTCCAGGGTGGGGTTGGGTTGAGTGGGGTGGGGCGGGATGGGTACCTTCTGGGGGTAGAGTAGCTCCCGGAATATGGTCGCTGCAGGCCCCGAGCCTGGTGGACATCAGGCCCTCCTGCCCTGTGTTGGCTCCCAGGTAGCGGGGATGCCTATTGCAGCCAGTCCCTGGCTGCCCTCTCTGGGGGAGAGTAGCTCCCCCGGTGTATATCCCCATACCCCTCTCCCTTCTGGCTCCTGTACACAGCACACACTCACACATGAAGGGTTTTGGGGGCGTGTGTGTTCGGTGGTGTGTAGTGGATCGGGCCACGTAGGTGGTGCCCTTTTGTTGCACTTTGCAGTTCCCCGCCCCTGTGTTAGACATTACTACTTATCAAACACACTCACACACACACATTAGGTCTTGGGGGGTGGTTACACTGAGTGGCATCAGGTGGGCGGGGCTCTTTGGGTATGTAGGCTGCCCAGAGGGCTGCGCTCCCAGTTCTATAAATTTGGCTGCCCCTCAATTTTAATTGCTCACTATTAGAAAATATTGAAGAGCCAGAAGGGTGGGGGGAGGGGTCTTCTTCGCACACCCCTGCTTCCTTGTTGCTGCTCGGGGCGGGAGGGGCCAGGAGGATTAATTAATTGTTCTGCTGGTTCGGGGTCTGTGGTGGCTGGGGGGCTGCTGGCCCCCTGGTGTGCCCGCTGCACTACACCCCAGTGGAGTCGAGGGAGGGAGGACGTGTGGATGTGTGGTAATGATTGGGCCTGGATCTGGGACTTGCTGTCGCCTGGCCTGCCTGTGCTTCTCCCGATGGGGGGGGCAGCGTTGCCTCTCCCTGCTGCTCGCGACTTCACCCACCTGTGGGCACGTCTTGACTCCCAGGGCACTTGGCCAGGGGCGCTGGGGCAGGCGCTGACCCACTGTGTGGCTGTCTGGGGCGCTTGGCCCTCCTGGGTATTGGGTGGGGCCTCTGCCGGGGGGTTTGGGGGTGCTCGGGCTCCTGGGGCCCGGTTCCAGTGCACGGCCCATGTCTGGGCGGCTGGGGCCTGGCGGGATCGGTGGGCTGTTGCCCCTGGCTCCCGGAGGGCCTCTGTCCTATGCTTATGGGGGCTCTTTCCGGGGGCTTCCTCTGCAGTCTTCTGGGTGGATGCGTGGTTGCCCCTGCGGTGGGCTTCCTGGGTTCTGTGCTCTGTGGGGCCCTCTCTGTCTGCTTCTGATTGCTTGGGGGGGCTGTGGATTGTGGACCTGTACGCTTATACACTCATAACTAAGCTTGGTTATCATGTAGGTCCTGTGCCATGGGTGTTGCATGTTCTCACACACACACACACACACACATTCATTAGTCCAGTAGCATGGTCACTAAGCAGTTGATGTATTATCATGTCGTCTCAGGTCATCTATATCCACAGCTGTGTTGTATGCGATTGCCACTTCTTGTGCTTGTTTTTCTTTGTTTGTGTGTTTGTTTTTTCTCTGCTTGTCTGCTTTCAGGTGCTCCTGGTGGCGCTAAGGCTGTATTCCCCTCAGAGGCCATGGATTGCTGTCTGTTTTGTTTTTTACAGGTGTAGCAGCTGGTTGTCTGGTTTTTGTTTCTATTTTTGTTCTGTTTCCTCTTCTTTCCTCTTCTTCTTTCCTTGTCCCCCGGTCCGGTTCAGTTCTATTACATGTCATATATTGTAAACAGAAATAAATAAATGGGCATCAAAGGGAGCTTTACATTTATAAAACTTCCCTTGGCAAAGCAAATCATTTTGGCATCAAAGGTATTCAGACTACAATTCTGCTGCCATAATGCTGAACAGGACAAGGGAAAAAAAAAAAAAAAAGTAAAGAAGACAGTTCTGCCAAAAGCCAGGGACTAGACCTGTTCTAAGTTCTATACTTTTTAAAAGGGGTGTGTTTATCAACTATGGAATTAGAAGATTTGCAAAAATGGTCAAGTGCTAGATCTTCTTCTGGGATTTTAACAGTGTCATGAGTATAACTATTCAACAGATCAGTTTAAAAAAAAGCCTGCTCATGGAGATGTTTCAGGATCTGGATACCAAGCGTGGACCTAATGTTTTCATTTTTGCAATTCTGATACAGGCTATTGAGCAGTGATAACTAACACCAAGTTCAGACACTGCGGATTTTCTACCTTTGATTTGTTAAGATTGAGCCAATCAGGGACAACCTTGAAGGATCTCTTAAGTTTGGTTTTGTAGGATCAGTAATTACCTGAGAAAGGTTGATATCGGTACACACCTTTTTTTAAATGATCAGAGGCAGAGTTCAACTTGTTTAAATTAAAATTGCCACACAGAGATTGGGTTTAGGCCACATGCACACAGAATGACATCAACAAATATAAGAAATATTAAACATTTACACATAGATTTTTGAATACATGTAGAGGAATGATACTTTGAAATGTGCTCATTGCGGAGTTATGATCAGTTGAGTAAGAAGGTTGAACTATTCTGGGAAAGAGGTTCTATTCCCAGCATCATGATGGACACTCCTGATATAGAAGGTTTCGCTAACGCATTGGAATTGTTTTACTATTTTCATATGCATGTGCAATGAAGAATTGCTTGCTGGTGATAAATGCAAAGAAGAACAGCTTACACATAGATGCTCACATATAGGCTGCTGAATGCAATGAAGACCTGCTTATCCAGTAAAGTTCAATGTCAATGTGTAATATTCAATTAGAATTTGCAAAACAGTGAAGTTAAACAATGAATGGGTCCATAGTCGGTATGAGAAGACTACAGGAATATTTACCTGGGTGTACGTTCAAACAGAGATGAGAAAATTGCGATAAATAATTGTTTGTTTGTTTGTTAGTATTTATATGAATGTTATGTGTATAAACTGTGTTGAGTTATAGTTACTCAGTAGTGTCTCAGTGAAACAACCGACGGGGGAAGCCTTGCGGTGACAACAAAAGCAGTGTTTTACTGATCAGTCAAGTTGCTCCGGTGTACTCCATACAAACTGGTTGGCTACTGAAGGGATAGAAAATGGGGAATACTTGTTTTAAAGCAAACAAGGAATTAGATGGGAAAAATACATGTTTTAACGGGACCCAGACAATATTAAATACTCAGACAGATGGGAGAAGAAGTGTAGTTTTGTATGAAATCACAAAATTATTACATAAAATTAGTGAAATCAATTGAAGAATGCCTTTCTGAAGAGCTGTTTACCACAGATGAGCAGCTCTGCGACCAAGCACATTGTAGATCGCTTTACTGCCAAAATGATCTAATTTAATGGATTGGTTTCGACATGCATAACAGCATTTTAAGAACAAAGAGAGAAACAAAAAGAGACAACGCTTCATGGTGGAAGGTGATGTATAAATAACTGTGTATATGATGAAGGAGAGACCATTTGAGCAGCACAGCCATTTCGCAGCACAGGGACAGCAGTCCAAATTAAAGGATCTCCCACGTGGTATCACCTGTCACACTGTGTCAAGGCATCAAAAGAAGAAAAAATCACCAAACTCAAGGACAAAGACACGAAGACTCCGGTGAACGAAGAGAGAGGAATCAGAAATACAAAAGGATGCTGTAGCCTATTGGCTAAGGAATAGTGCTGAAAATTAGGTAAATCTAATCCACCACTGTCCTTGGTCTTCTGTAGGATTTTTAAACTAATACGTGGTGGTTTGTTTTTCCACAGAAATTTGGAGATGCATGAATCTAGTGACTTAAACCAAGTAGCAGATGGTTTTATGGGGATCGTTGAGAACAAATAGTTAACTTTTGGTAGTATCATCATTTTAATGGTTGTAACTCTCCCCATAAGTGATATAGGTAAGGACTTCCAACGAGAGAGATCGTCCTCTACTCTCTTTAATAATTGCACATAATTTAGCTTTGTTAGCTCTGAGAGCCTGGAGGAAATGTTTATGCCTAAATATCTAATATTTCCTGACTGTAAAGTGATCGCAGGTATATTCTGGACCCTACAGTTAATGGGCAGAACTGTGGTCTTAGACCAGTTGATAGAGTAGTCAGAAAGTGCTGAGAATTTATTTATGAGTGTGATTGTGTGAGTGAGAGACGTCTGTGAGTTCTGAAGGAAAAGTAATACATCATCAGCATAAAGACTTATTTTATGCTCAATACTTTGGGATTGGATGTCTTTGATATTTCTATCTTGTCTGATAGAAGCTGCTAAAGGTTTGATGAAAATAGCAAAAAGTGAGGGAGAAAGTGGGCAACCCTGTCTTATACCTCTCTGCAGACTGAAGCTTGGAGAAGTTTGATCATTTGTCCTGACACTTGCATTTTGGGAGCTATATAATATCCTTATCCGGTTGATGAAGTGTGACCCAAACCCAAATTTGTTAAATGCTGCGAATAAAAATTTCCAGTTCACTCCATCAAATGCTTTTTCTGCATCTAGAGAGTCGATTGTGGTTTCCAAGTTGTTGATGGTAGAATAGTCTATGAGATTAATGATCCGGTTTGTGAACGAACTGTTGTGCCTACTGCTCTTCAGCCTGTCAAATGAAACGTAGAATTTGAAACGTGACAAATGAACGAAGACCCAAGGAGTTGAGTCGTAAACAAATCAATACTTTTTCCTGTGCGAGGACCCGTCAGCCGAGGAGTTGAGTCATGAACGAATCAATACTGTTTCCTGTCCTGCTGACTGAGCTTATGAAGCTGCCGCCTGCCATGTGGTGAGTAAGGGTACTGCATGAAAATGAACGAATCACTCACTGAGACAACTCGTTACTCCTGAGTCATATAAAAAATTAGTTCATATCGAACGAATCGATCACGAACGACACATCACTATCTATTTGACGAGTTATGCATGAATTCGGATTTTGCAATAAAATTAATTCCTTCTCTCAAACCAAGTTCAAACTGCTTTGTCCTTCATATTTATCTACTTCTAATCTAGTTTCAACAATAAACAACACTGTATTTTGTAGTATGAAAAAGAACCAGACCTAATTTTCAGCAATAAGCTTCTCTCGAGGAGATATGAAAGAATACAGATTTTGCTATAAAATGAAATCCTTCTATCAAACTTACTTAAAACGGTTTGTCCTTATTTCTTCACTTCTGATGAAGTTTCAACAATAAACAACAAACTTTGTATTATGAGAAAGAACCAGACTCATTCTTCAGGAATCCGAAAATAAGCTCTATTTTACGAGTTATGCACGAATTCGGATTCTCCTATAAAACGAATTCCTTAACTCAAACCAAGTTAAGACTGCTTTGTCCTTCATATTTATTCATGTCTAATCAAGTTTCAACGATAAACAACGTTGTACTTTGTAGAATGAGAAAGAACTTCTTCAGCACTAAGCATCTCTCGACATATGACGAAATACAGATTTTGCTATAAAATTAATTCCTTCTATCAGCCTGACTTAAAACTGTTTGTCCTCCTTATTTATCCACTTCAAATCAAGTTTCAACAATTAAAAAAATTTTGTAGTTTGAGAAAGAACAACTTAATCTTCAGCAATCAGTATAAAAAGAGGGTAAGAAAAGGTGCAAATGCCAACCATACATCACTAAAAGGTGGAGCGGAAGTATTCGGCTGCAAGTAGGTGTGAATGTTCGACCATCATTTGTAAAAAGCGGGTAAGAAAAGGTTCGAATGCCCGACTATATATTAACAAAAGTGGGAGGAGAGGTCTTCGGATGAGAGTGGGTGAGAATTTCCAACCATAATCTATAAAATGCGGTGAAAAAAAAGGTGTGAATAACCCATAGAACACTAAAAGGTGAAGCGGAAGTGTTCGGCTGCAAGAAGGTGTGAATGTCCGACTATATTTGGTGAAAAGCAGGTGAAGCAAGGTCTGAATACCCAACCTTACATCATCAAAAGCGAGATCAGAGGTGTTTGGCTGCAAGAAGGCCATAGTTTGCCAAAAGCGGGTAAGGTGCGCATGACCGATTATACACCATCAACAAAAGTGGGGGCGGAGGTGTTCAGCTGCAAGAAGGTCTGAATGTCCAACAATAATTGCTAGAAAACATGAAAGAGAATTTTCGAATATCAAACCGCCCATGATCATAAGCGGCAGAGGAGGTGTGCAGCTGCAAGAAGGTGTGAGTGTCCAACCATAATTACTGAAAAATGGGTAAGAAAAGGTGCGAATGCCCAACCATTTATCATCAAAAGCAGGAGTGGATGTGTTCGGCTACAAGAAGGTTTGAATGTCCGACCATAGTTTGTAAAAAGCGGGTAAGAAAAGGTTCGAATGCCCGAACATACACCATCAAAAGAGGGAGCGGAGCTGTTCCGATGTAAGACGGTGTGAATGTCCGACCATAGTTGGTAAAAAGCGGGTAAGAAAAGGTTAAAATACCTGACTGTACACAATCAAAAGAGGGAGCAGAGTTGTTCAGCTACAAGAAGGTGTGAAAGTCCGACCATGGTTTGTAAAAAGCTGGGAAGAAAAGGTTCGTATGCCCGAATATACACCATCAAAAGCGGAAGAGGAGGTGTTCGGCTGCAAGAAGGTGTGAATGTCGGACCATAGTTGGTAAAAAGCGGGTAAGAAAAGGTTAAAATACCCAACTGTACACAATCAATAGCGGGAGCGGAGTTGTTCGGCTACAAGAAGGTGTGAAAGTCCGACCATGGTTTGTAAAAGGCGTGTAAGAAAAGGTTCGAATGCCCAAATATATACCATCAAAAGTGGAAGAGGAGGTGTTCGGCTGCAAGAAGGTGTGAACGTCCGACCAAAGTTTGTAAAAAGCAGTTAAGAAAAGGTTCGAATATCCAACCAAACATAATCAAAAGCGGGAGCAGAGCTGTTCGACTGCAAGTAGGTGTGAATGTCAGATCATAATTTGCAAAAAGCTGATGAGAAAGGGTGAGAATGCCCGACTAAACACAATCAAATGCGGGAGCAGAGGTGTTCGTCTGTGAGTAGGTGTGAATCTCCAACCATAATTGCTGAAAAATGTGTTAGCAAAGACTAGAATGCCGGACAATACATCATCAAGAGCGGGAGAGGTGGTGTTCGGCTGCAAGTAGGTGTGAATGTCCAGCCATAATTACTCACAAACGGGTAAGAAAAGGTAGTATTGCCAGACCATACATTATCAAAACAGGGAGCGGAGGTGGTTCAGCTGCAAGGTGTGAATGTCTGACCAAAGTTTGTAAAAACCGGGTAAGACAAGGTGCGAATGCGCACCAATGTATGATCAAAAGCGGGAGCGGAGGTTTTCGGCTGCAAGGTCTGAATGTCCAACCATAATTTGTAAAAACCGGGGAAGAAAAGGCTTGGAAGCCCGACTATACACCATCAAAAGAGGGAGCGGTGGTTTTCGACTGCAAGAAAGTCTGAATGTCCACCGATAATTCCTGAAAAATGGATAAAAAAAGGGTGCGAATGCCCAACCATACATCATCAAAAGCAGGAGTGGATGTGTTCGGCTACAAGTTTTGAATGTCCGAGCATAGTTTGTAAAAGGCGGGTAAGAAAAGGTTCGAATGCCCGAACATACACCATCAAAAGAGGGAGCGGAGGCGTTCCGCTGTAAGAAGGTGTGAATGTCCGACCATAGTTGGTAAAAAGTGGGTAAGAAAAGATTAAAATTCCCGACTGTACACAATCAAAAGAGGGAGCGGAGTTGTTCAGCTACAAGAAGGTGTGAAAGTTAGACCATGGTTTGTAAAAAGCGGGTAAAAAAAGGTTCGTATGCCCGAATATACACCATCGAAAGCGGAAGCGGAGGTGTTCGGCTGCAAGAAGGTGTGAACGTCCGACCAAAGTTTGTAAAAAGCAGTTAAGAAAAGTTTCGAATATCTAACCAAACATAATCAAAAGCGGGAGCAGAGCTGTTCGACTGCAAGTAGGTGTGAATGTCAGATCATAATTTGCAAAAAGCTGATGAGAAAGGGTGAGAATGCCCGACTAAACACAATCAAATGCGGGAGCAGAGGTGTTCGTCTGTGAGTAGGTGTGAATCTCCAACCATAATTGCTGAAAAATGTGTTAGCAAAGACTAGAATGCCGGACAATACATCATCAAGAGCGGGAGAGGTGGTGTTCGGCTGCAAGTAGGTGTGAATGTCCAGCCATAATTACTCACAAACGGGTAAGAAAAGGTAGTATTGCCAGACCATACATTATCAAAACAGGGAGCGGAGGTGGTTCAGCTGCAAGGTGTGAATGTCTGACCAAAGTTTGTAAAAACCGGGTAAGACAAGGTGCGAATGCGCACCAATGTATGATCAAAAGCGGGAGCGGAGGTTTTCGGCTGCAAGGTCTGAATGTCCAACCATAATTTGTAAAAACCGGGGAAGAAAAGGCTTGGAAGCCCGACTATACACCATCAAAAGAGGGAGCGGTGGTTTTCGACTGCAAGAAAGTCTGAATGTCCACCGATAATTCCTGAAAAATGGATAAAAAAAGGGTGCGAATGCCCAACCATACATCATCAAAAGCAGGAGTGGATGTGTTCGGCTACAAGTTTTGAATGTCCGAGCATAGTTTGTAAAAGGCGGGTAAGAAAAGGTTCGAATGCCCGAACATACACCATCAAAAGAGGGAGCGGAGGCGTTCCGCTGTAAGAAGGTGTGAATGTCCGACCATAGTTGGTAAAAAGTGGGTAAGAAAAGATTAAAATTCCCGACTGTACACAATCAAAAGAGGGAGCGGAGTTGTTCAGCTACAAGAAGGTGTGAAAGTTAGACCATGGTTTGTAAAAAGCGGGTAAAAAAAGGTTCGTATGCCCGAATATACACCATCGAAAGCGGAAGCGGAGGTGTTCGGCTGCAAGAAGGTGTGAACGTCCGACCAAAGTTTGTAAAAAGCAGTTAAGAAAACGTTTGAATATCTAACCAAACATAATCAAAAGCGGGAGCAGAGCTGTTCGACTGCAAATAGGTGTGAATGTCAGATCATAATTTTCAAAAAGCTGAAGAGAAAGGGTGAGAATGCCCGACTATACACCATCAAATGCGGTAGCGGAGTTGTTCGGCTGTGAGTAGGTGTGAATCTCCAACCATAATTGCTGAAAAATGTGTTAGAAAAGGTTAGAATGCCGGTCCATACATCATCAAAAGCGGGAGAGGTGGTGTTCGGCTGCAAGTAGGTGTCAATATCCGACTATAGTTTGTAAAAAGCGGGTAAGACAAGGTGAAAAAGCCCGACAATGTATGATCAAAAGAGGGAGCGGAGGTGTTCGGCTTTAAGAAGGTCTGAATGTCCAACCATAATTTGTAAAAACCGGGAAGAAAAGGCTCAAAAGCCCGACTATACACCATCAAAAGTGGGAGCGGAGGTGTTCAGCTGCAAGAAGGTCTGAATGCCCATCAATATTTTGCGTTATATCATGAAAGAAAATGTTTGAATATCAAACCGCACATGATCATAAGTGGGAGAGGAGGTGTTCAGCTGTAAGAAGGTGTGAATGTCCCTCCATAATTCCTGAAAAATGGGTAGAAAAAGGTGCGAATGCCCAACCATACATTATCAAAAGCAGGTGTGAATGTCAGATCATAATTTGCAAAAAGCTGATGAGAAAGGATGAGAATGCCCGACTATACAACATCAAATGCGGGAGCGGAGGTGTTCGGCTCTGAGTAGGTGTGAATGTCCGATCATAATTGCTGAAAAATGTGTTAGAAAAGGTAAGAATGCCGGACCATAAATCATCAAAAGCGGGAGAGGTGGTGTTCGGCTGCAAAAAGGTGTGAATGTTCGACTAAAGTTTGTAAAAAGCAGTTAAGAAAAGGTTAGAATATTCAACCAAACATAATCAAAAGCGGGAGCAGAGCTGTTCGACTGCAAGTAGGTGTGAATGTCAGATCATAATTTGCAAAAAAGCTGATGAGAAAGGGTGAGAATGCCCGACTATACACCATCAAATGCGGGAGTGGAGTTCTTCGGCTTTGAGTAGGTGTGAATGTCAAACCATAATTACTCACAAACGCGTAAGAAAAGGTAGTATTGCCAGACCATACATGATCAAAACAGGGAGCGGAGGTGGTTCAGCTGCAAGAAGGTGTGAATGTCCGACTAAAGTTTATAAAAAGCGGGTAAGACATGGTGCGAATGCCCGACAATGTATGATCAAAAGAGGGAGCGGAGGTTTTCGGCTGCAAGGTCTGAATGTCCAACCATAATTTGTAAAAACCGGGAACGAAAAGGCTCGAAAGCCCGACTATACACTATCAAAAGCGGGAGCGGAGGTGTTCAGCTGCAAGAAGGTCTGAATGTCCACCAATAATTACTGAAAAATGGTTAAGAAAAGGTGCGAATAGCCAACCATACATCATCAAAAGCAGGAGTGGATGTGTTCGGCTGCAAGAAGGTCTGAATGTCAAACCAAAATATGTAAAAACCGGGGAAGAAAAGGCTCGACAGCCCGACTATACACGATCAAAAGCGGGAGCGGAGGTGTTCAGCTGCAAGAAGGTCTGAATGTCCATCAGTAATTTCTAGAAAACATGAAAGAAAATTTTCGAATGTCAAACTGAATATGATCATAAGCGGGAGAAGAGTTGTTCAGCTGCAAGCAGGTGTTAATGTCCACCCATAATTACTAAAAAATGTGTTAGAAAAGACTAGAATGCCGGACAATACATCATCAAAAGCGGGAGAAGTGGTGTTCGGCTGCAAGTAGGTGTGAATGTCCGACCCTAGTTGGTAAAAAGTGGGTAAGAAAAGATTAAAATTCCCGACTGTACACAATCAAAAGAGGGAGCGGAGTTGTTCAGCTACAGGAAGGTGTGAAAGTCCGACCATGGTTTGTAAAAAGCAGGTAAGAAAAGGTTCGTATGCCCGAATATAAACCATCATAAGCGGAAGCGGAGTTGTTTGGCTTCAAGAAGACGTGAACGTCCAACCAAAGTTTGTAAAAAGCAGTTAAGAAAAGGTTCGAATATCGAACCAAACATAATCAAAAGCGGGAGCAGAGCTGTTCGACTGCAAGTAGGTGTGAATGTCAGATCATAATTTGCAAAAAGCTAATGAGAAAGGGTGAGAATGCCCGACTATACACCATCAAATGCGGGAGTGGAGTTGTTCGGCTGTGAGTAGGTGTGAATGTCAAACCATAATTACTCACAAACGGGTAAGAAAAGGTAGTATTGCCAGACCATACATGATCAAAACAGGGAGCAGAGGTGGTTCAGCTGCAAGAAGGTGTGAATGTCCGACTAAAGTTTATAAAAAGCGGGTAAGACAAGGTGCGAATGCCCGACAATGTATGATCAAAAGAGGGAGCGGAGGTTTTCGGCTGCAAGGTCTGAATGTCCAACCATAATTTGTAAAAACCAGGGAAGAAAAGGCTCGAAAGCCTGACTATACACCATCAAAAGCGGGAGCGGAGTTATTCAGCTGCAAGAAGGTCTGAATGTCCACCAATAATTACTGAAAAATGGGTAAGAAAAGGTGCGAATGCCCAACCATACATCATCAAAAGCAGGAGGGGATGTGTTTGGATACAAGAAGGTTTGAATGTTCGACTATAGTTTGTAAAAGGTGGGTAAGAAAAGGTTCGAATGCTCGAACATACACCATCAAAAGAGGGAGCGGAGGTGTTCCGCTGTAAGTAGGTGTGAATGTCCGACCATAGTTGGTAAAAAGTGGGTAAGAAAAGATTAAAATTCCCGACTGTACACAATCAAAAGAGGGAGCGGAGTTGTTCAGCTACAGGAAGGTGTGAAAGTCCGACCATGGTTAGTAAAAAGCGGGTAAGAAAAGGTTCGTATGCCCGAATATAAACCATCATAAGCGGAAGCGGAGTTGTTTGGCTTCAAGAAGACGTGAACGTCCAACCAAAGTTTGTAAAAAGCAGTTAAGGAAAGGTTCGAATATCGAACCAAACATAATCAAAAGCGGGAGCAGAGCTGTTCGACTGCAGGTAGGTGTGAATGTCAGATCATAATTTGCAAAAAGCTAATGAGAAAGGGTGAGAATGCCCGACTATACACCATCAAATGCGGGAGTGGAGTTGTTCGGCTGTGAGTAGGTGTGAATGTCAAACCATAATTACTCACAAACTGGTAAGAAAAGGTAGTATTGCCAGACCATACATGATCAAAACAGGGAGAGGAGGTGGTTCAGCTGCAAGAAGGTGTGAATGTCCGACTAAAGTTTATAAAAAGCGGGTAAGACAAGGTGCGAATGCCCGACAATGTATGATCAAAAGAGGGAGCGGAGGTTTTCGGCTGTAAGGTCTGAATGTCCACCCATAATTTGTAAAAACCAGGGACGAAAAGGCTCGAAAGCCTGACTATACACTATCAAAAGCGGGAGCGGAGGTGTTCAGCTGCAAGAAGGTCTGAATGTCCACCAATAATTACTGAAAAATGGTTAAGAAAAGGTGCGAATAGCCAACCATACATCATCAAAAGCAGGAGCGGATGTGTTCGGCTACAAGAAGGTTTGAATGTCCGACCATAGTTTGTAAAAGGCGGGTAAGAAAAGGTTCGAATGCCCGAACATACACCATCAAAAGAGGGAGCGGAGGTGTTCCGCTGTAAGAAGATGGGAATGTCCGACCATAGTTGGTAAAAAGCTGGTAAGAAGAGGTGAAAATACCCGACTGTACTCAATCAAAAGAGGGAGCGGAGTAGTTCAGCAACAAAGTGTGAAAGTCCGACCATGGTTTGTAAAAAGCGGGTAAGAAAAGGTTGGTATGCCTGAATATACACCATCATAAGCGGAAGCGGAGTTGTTCGGCTTCAAGAAGACGTGAACGTCCAACCAAAGTTTGTAAAAAGCAGTTAAGAAAAGCTTCGAATATCCAACCAAACATAATCAAAAGCGGGAGCAGAGCTGTTCGACTGCAAGTAGGTGTGAATGTCAGATCATAATTTGCAAAAAGCTGATTAGAAAGGGTGAGAATGCCCGACTATACACCATCAAATGTGGGAGCGGAGTTGTTCGGCTGTGAGTAGGTGTGAATCTCCAACCATAATTGCTGAAAAATGTGTTAGAAAAGGTAAGAATGCCGGTCCATACATCATCAAAAGCGGGAGGGGTGAATGTCCAGCCATAATTAATCACAAACGGGTAAGAAAAGGCAGTATTGCCAGACCATACATGATCAAAACAGGGAACGGAGGTGGTTCAGCTGCAAGAAGGTGTGAATGTTCCGCTAAAGTTTATAAAAAGCGGGTAAGAAAAGGTTTGTATGCCCAAATATACACCATCAAAAGCGGGAGGGGATGTGTTTGGATACAAGAAGGTTTGAATGTTCGACTATAGTTTGTAAAAGGTGGGTAAGAAAAGGTTCGAATGCTCGAACATACACCATCAAAAGAGGGAGCGGAGGTGTTCAGCTGCAAGAATGTCTGAATGTCCACCAATAATTACTGAAAAATGGTTAAGAAAAGGTGCGAAAGCCCAACCATACATCATCAAAAGCAGGAGGGGATGTGTTTGGATACAAGAAGGTTTGAATGTCCGAGCATAGTTTGTAAAAGGCGGGTAAGAAAAGGTTCGAATGCCTGAACATACACCATCAAAAGAGGGAGCGGAGGTGTTCCGCTGTAAGAAGGTGTGAACGTCCGACCGTAGTTGGTAAAAAGCTGGTAAGAAAAGGTGAAAATACCCGACTGTACACAATCAAAAGAGGGAGCGGAGTAGTTCAGCAACAAAGTGTGAATGTCCGACCATGGTTTGTAAAAAGCGGGTAAGAAAAGGTTTGTATGCCCGAATATACACCATCAAAAGCGGGAGTGGAGGTGTTCGGCTGCAAGAAGGTCTGAATGTCCATCAGTAATTGCTAGAAAACATGAAAGAAAATTTTCGAATGTCAAACCGCTCATGATCATAAGCGGGAGAGAAGGTGTTCGACTGCAAGTAGGTGTGAATGTCAGATCAAAATTTGTAAAAAGCGGGTAAGAAAAGGTAAGAATGCCAAACCATAAATTGTCAAAAGCGGCAGCAGAGACGTTCGGCCGGTATTTATCAATGTCTAGATAGATTTCAACAAAAAACAACGTTGTACTTTGCAGTAAAAGAAAGAGCAAATCTAAAGTTTCAGGATTCCGAGAATAAACTTTTCATGAGTTCTGCATTTGTTGGGATTTTGTTTTAAAATGAATTCCTTCACTCAAACTATGTTAAAACTGCTTTGTCCTTCATATGTACCCATTTCTACATATATTTCAATCATAAACTTCCTCATATTACCCTGGATGAGAAAGAACCACACTTGTGATTAAGCCATAAGCCCCTTTTGAGGAGTTCTGCATGATTTGGGATTTTATCTATAAAATTAATTCCTTCACTCAAACTATGTTAAAACGGCTTTTACGTTCATATTTATCATTGTCTAGATAGATTTAAACAAAAAAAAAAAAAAACAACGTTGTACTTTGCAGTAAAAGAAAGAGCAAATCAAAAGTTTTAGGAATCCGAGAATAAGCTTATTTTCATGAGTTCTGCACGATTTCGGATTTTACTATAAAATGAATTCCTTCACTCAAACTATGTTAAAACTACTTTTAACTTCATATTTATCAATGTCTAGATCGACTTCAACAAAGAACAACATTGTATTTTGCAGTAGAAGAAAGAGCAACACTGAAGGTTCAGGAATCCGAGAATAAGCTTATTTTCATATGTTCTGCATGATTTGGGATTTTATGTATAAAATGAATTCCTTCACTCAAACTATGTTAAAACTGCTTTTAACTTCATATTTATCAATGTCTAGATCGACTTCAACAAAGAACAACATTGTATTTTGCAGTAGAAGAAAGACTAACACTGAAGGATCAGGAATCCGAGAATAAGCTTCTTTTCATACGTTCTGCATGATTTGGGATTTTATGTATAAAATTAATTCCTTCACTCAAACCAAGTTAAAACTGCTTTGTCCTTCATATTTATCAATGTCTAGATCGACTTCAACAAAGAACAACATTTGATTTTGCAGTAGAAGAAAGAGAAACACTGAAGGATCAGGAATCCGAGAATAAGCTTATTTTCATGAGTTCTGCACGATTTCGGATTTACCTATAAAATTAATTGCTTTGCTCAAACCAATTTAAAATTGCTTTGTCCTTCATAGTTATCCATGTCTAAAAATGTATCAAGCATAAAGTTCCTCATATTACCCTGAATGAGAAAGAAGCATCCCTTTGGTTGAGCAATACGTTAATTTCTTCACTCAAACCAAGTGGAAACTGCTTTGTCCTTCATATTTATCAATATCTAGATCGATTTCAACTTCTTCTACTGCAAAGTCCAATGGTGTTCTTTGTTGAAGGCGATCTAACTGCTTTTTACAAACTTTGGTCGGACGTTCACATCTTCTTGTAGCCGAACAACTCCGCTCCCGCTATTGATTGTGTACAGTCGGGTATTTTAACCTTTTCTTACCCGCTTTTTACCATCTATGGTTGGACATTCACACCGTCTTACAGCGGAACACCTCCGCTCCCGCTTTTGATGGTGTATTTTCGGGCATTCGAACCTTTTCTTACCCGCTTTTTACAAACTATGGTCGGACATTCAAACCTTCTTGTAGCCGAAAACCTTCGCTCCCTCTTTTGATTATACATTGTCGGGCATTGGCACCTTTTCTTACCCGCTTTTTACAAACCATGGTCGGACTTTCACACCTTCTTGTAACCGAACACATCCTTTCCCGCTATTGATTGTATACAGTTGGGTATTTTAACCTTTTCTCACCCGCTTTTTAACAACTATGGTCCGACATTCACACCTTCTTACAGCGGAACACCTCCGCTCCCTCCTTTGATGGTGTATGTTCGGGCATTCAAACCTTTTCTTACCCGCTTTTTACAAACTATGGTCGGATATTCAAACCTTCTTGTAGCCGAACACATCCACTCCTGCTTTTGATGATGTATGGTTGGGCATTCGAACCTACTTGTTGCCCGCTTTTCATTAATTATGGGTGGACATTCACACCTTTTCGCAGCCAAACACCTCCACTCTTGTTTTGATCATGTATGGTTGGACATTCGCACCTTTTCTCACCCGCGTTTTGCAAACTATGGTCGGCCATTCACAGCTTCCTCTCATATAAGTATGGTGGGATATTCACACCCACCTGCATCCGAAGACCTCCGTCCCCACTTTTGTTGATATTTAGTCGGTCATTCGCACCTTACCCGCTTTTGGCAAACTATGGCCTTCTTGCAGCCAAACACCTCTGATCTCGCTTTTGATGATATAAGGTTGGGCATTCAGACCTTGCTTCACCTGCTTTTCACCAAATATAGTCGGACATTCACACCTTCTTGCAGCCGAACACCTCCGCTTCCGCTTTTGATGGTGTATATTCGGGCATACAAACATTTTCTTACCCGCTTTTTACAAACCATGGTCGGACTTTCACACCTTCTTGTAGCTGAACAACTCCGCTCCCTCTTTTGATTGTGTACACTCGGGTATTTTCACCTCTTCTTATCCACTTTTTACCAACTATGGTCGGACATTCACACCTTCTTAAAAGCGGAACACCTCCGCTCCCTCTTTTGATGGTGTATGTTAAGGCATTCGAAGCTTTTCTTACCCGCCTTTTACAAACTATGGTCGGACATTCAAACCTTCTTGTAGCCGAACAACTCCACTCCTGCTTTTGATGATGTATGGTTGGGCATTCGCACCTTTTCTTAACCATTTTTCAGTAATTATTGGTGGACATTTAGACCTTCTTGCAGCTGAACACCTCCGCTCTTGCTTTTGATGGTGTATAGTTGGGCATTCTCACCCTTTTTCATCAGCTTTTTGCAAATTATGATCTGACATTCACACCTACTTGCAGTCGAACAGCTCTGCTCCCGCTTTTGATTATGTTTGGTTGGATATTGGAACCTTTTAAATGCTTTTTACAAACTTTTATCGGACGTTCACACCTTGCAGCGGAACACCTCCGCTTCCGCTTTTGATGGTATATATTCGGGCATTCGAACCTTTTCTTACCCGCTTTTTACAAACCATGGTCGGACTTTCACACCTTCTTGTAGCTGAACAACTCCGCTCCCTCTTTTGATTGTGTACACTCGGGTATTTTCACCTCTTCTTACCCGCTTTTTACCAACTATGGTCGGACATTCACACCTTCTTAAAGCGGAACACCTCCGCTCCCTCTTTTGATGGTGTATGTTAAGGCATTCGAAGCTTTTCTTACCCGCCTTTTACAAACTATGGTCGGACATTCAAAACTTGTAGCCGAACACACCTACTCCTGTTTTTGATGATGTATGGTTGGGCATTCGCACCCTTTTTTTATCCATTTTTCAGGAATTATCGGTGGACATTCAGACTTTCTTGCAGCCGAAAACCACCGCTCCCTCTTTTGATGGTGTATAGTCGGGCTTTCGAGCCTTTTCTTCCCCGGTTTTTACAAATTATGGTTGGACATTCAGACCTTGCAGCCGAAAACCTCCGCTCCCGCTTTTGATCATACATTGTCGAGCATTCGCACCTTGTCTTACCCGCTTTTTACAAACTTTAGTCAGACATTCACACCTTGCAGCTGAACCACCTCCGCTCCCTGTTTTGATAATGTATGGTCTGGCAATACTACCTTTTCTTACCCGTTTGTGAGTAATTATGGCTGGACATTCACACCTACTTGCAGCCGAACACCACCTCTCCCGCTCTTGATGATGTATTGTCCGGCATTCTAGTCTTTTCTAACACATTTTTCAGCAATTATGGTCGGACATTCAAACCTACTCACAGCCGAACAGTACTGCTCCCGCATTTGATGGTGTATAGTCGGGCATTCTCACCCTTTCTCAACAGCTTTTTTGCAAATAATGATCTGACATTCACACCTACTTGCAGTCGAAAAGCTCTGCTCCCGCTTTTGATGATGTATAGTCCGGCATTCTTACCTTTTCTAAAACATTTTTCAGCATTTATGGTCGGACATTCACACCTACTCACAGACGAACACCTCCGCTCCCGCATTTGATTGTGTTTAGTCGGGCATTCTCACCCTTTCTCATCAGCTTTTTGCAAATTATGATCTGACATTCACACCTACTTGCAGTCGAACAGCTCTTCTCCCGCTTTTGATTATGTTTGGTTGGATATTCGAACCTTTTCTTAACTGCTTTTTACAAACTTTGGTCGGACGTTCACACCTTCTTGCACCCGAACACCTCCTCTTCCACTTTTGATGGTATATATTTGGGCATTCGAACCTTTTCTTATACGCCTTTTACAAACCATGGTCGGACTTTCACACCTTCTTGTAGCCGAACAACTCCGCTCCCGCTATTGATTGTGTACAGTTGGGTATTTTAACCTTTTCTTACCCGCTTTTTACCAACTATGGTCCGACATTCACACCTTCTTGCAGCCGAACACCTCCTCTTCCGCTTTTGATGGTGTATATTTGGGCATACGAACCTTTTCTTACCAGCTTTTTACAAACCATGGTCGGACTTTCACACCTTCTTGTAGCTGAACAAATCCGCTCCCCCTTTTGATTGTGTACAGTCAGGTATTTTAACCTTTTCTTAACCGCTTTTTACCAACTATGGTCGGACATTCACACCGTCTTACATCGGAGCAGCTCCGCTCCCTCTTTTGATGGTGTATGTTCGGGCATTCGAACCTTTTCTTACCCGCTTTTTACAAACTATGGTCGGACATTCAAACCTTCTTGCAGCCGAAAACCTCCGCTCCCTCTTTTAATCATACATTGTCGGGCATTCGCAGCTTTTCTTACCTGCTTTTTACAAACCAGGGTCGGACTTTCACATCTTTTAGTAGCCTAACAACTGCGTTCCTGGTATTGATTGTGTACAGTTGGGTATTTTAATCTTTTCTTACCCGCTTTTTACCAACTATGGTCGGACATTCAAACCTTCTTGTAGCCGAACACATCCACTCCTGCTTTTAATGATGCATGGTTGGGCATTCGCACCTTTTCTTACCCATTTTTCAGTAATTATGGTTAGACACTCACACCTTCTTGCAGCTGCACACCTCCTCTCCCGCTTATGATCATGTGCGGTTTGATATTCGAAAATTCTCTTTCATGTTTTCTAGCAATTATTGTTGGACATTCAGACCTTCTTGCAGCTGAACACCTCCGCCCCCACTTTTGTTGATGGTGTATAATCGGTCTTTCGCACCTTACCCGCTTTTGGCAAACTATGGCCTTCTTGCAGCCAAACACCTCTGATCTCGCTTTTGATGATGTAAGGTTGGGCACTCAGACCTTGCTTCACCTGCTTTTCACCAAATATAGTCGGACATTCACACCTTCTTGCAGCCGAACACTTCCGCTTCACCTTTTAGTGTTCTATGGGGTATTCACACCTTTTTTTCACCGTATTTTATAGATTATGGTTGGAAATTCTCACCCACTCTCATCCGAACACCTCTGTTCCCGCTTTTGTTAATATATAGTCGGGCATTCGAACCTTTTCTTACCCGCTTTTTACAAATTACGGTCGAACATTCACACCTACTTGCAGCCGAATACTTCCGCTCCACCTTTTAGTGATGTATGGTTGGCATTTGCACCTTTTCTTACCCTCTTTTTATACTGATTGCTGAAGATTAAGTTGTTCTTTCTCAAACTACAAATTTTTTTTAATTGTTGAAACTTGATTTGAAGTGGATAAATAAGGAGGACAAACAGTTTTAAGTCAGGCTGATAGAAGGAATTAATTTTATAGCAAAATCTGTATTTCGTCATATGTCGAGAGATGCTTATTGCTGAAGAAGTTCTTTCTCATTCTACAAAGTACAACGTTGTTTATCGTTGAAACTTGATTAGACATGAATAAATATGAAGGACAAAGCAGTCTTAACTTGGTTTGAGTTAAGGAATTCGTTTTATAGGAGAATCCGAATTCGTGCATAACTTGTAAAATAGAGCTTATTTTCGGATTCCTGAAGAATGAGTCTGGTTCTTTCTCATAATACAAAGTTTGTTGTTTATTGTTGAAACTTCATCAGAAGTGAAGAAATAAGGACAAACCGTTTTAAGTAAGTTTAATAGAAGGATTTCATTTTATAGCAAAATCTGTATTCTTTCATATCTCCTCGAGAGAAACTTATTGCTGAAAATTAGGTCTGGTTCTTTTTCATACTACAAAATACAGTGTTGTTTATTGTTGAAACTAGATTAGAAGTAGATAAATATGAAGGACAAAGCAGTTTGAACTTGGTTTGAGAGAAGGAATTAATTTTATTGCAAAATCCGAATTCATGCATAACTCGTCAAATAGATAGTGATGTGTCGTTCGTGAGCGATTCGTTCGATATGAACTATTTTTTTATATGACTCGGGAGTAACGAGTTGTCTCAGTGAGTGATTCGTTCATTTTCATGCAGTACCCTTACTCACCACATGGCAGGCGGCAGCTTCATAAGCTCAGTCAGCAGGACAGGGAACAGTATTGATTCGTTCACGACTCAACTCCTCGGGTGACGGGTCCTCGCACAGGAAACAGTATTGATTCGTTCATGACTCAACTCCTCGGCTGACGGGTCCTCGCACAGGAAAAAGTATTGATTTGTTTACGACTCAACTCCTTGGGTCTTCGTTCATTTGTCACGTTTCAAATTCTACGTTTCATTTGACAGGCTGAGGAGCAGTAGGCACAACAGTTCGTTCATGAACCGGATCATTAATCTCATAGACTATTCTACCATCAACAACTTGGAAACCACAATCGACTCTCTAGATGCAGAAAAAGCATTTGATGGAGTGAACTGGAAATTTTTATTCGCAGCATTAAACAAATTTGGGTTTGGGTCACACTTCATCAACCGGATAAGGATATTATATAGCTCCCCAAATGCAAGTGTCAGGACAAATGATCAAACTTCTCCAAGCTTCAGTCTGCAGAGAGGTATAAGACAGGGTTGCCCACTTTCTCCCTCACTTTTTGCTATTTTCATCAAACCTTTAGCAGCTTCTATCAGACAAGATAGAAATATCAAAGACATCCAATCCCAAAGTATTGAGCATAAAATAAGTCTTTATGCTGATGATGTATTACTTTTCCTTCAGAACTCACAGACGTCTCTCACTCACACAATCACACTCATAAATAAATTCTCAGCACTTTCTGACTACTCTATCAACTGGTCTAAGACCACAGTTCTGCCCATTAACTGTAGGGTCCAGAATATACCTGCGATCACTTTACAGTCAGGAAATATTAGATATTTAGGCATAAACATTTCCTCCAGGCTCTCAGAGCTAACAAAGCTAAATTATGTGCAATTATTAAAGAGAGTAGAGGACGATCTCTCTCGTTGGAAGTCCTTACCTATATCACTTATGGGGAGAGTTACAACCATTAAAATGATGATACTACCAAAAGTTAACTATTTGTTCTCAACGATCCCCATAAAACCATCTGCTACTTGGTTTAAGTCACTAGATTCATGCATCTCCAAATTTCTGTGGAAAAACAAACCACCACGTATTAGTTTAAAAATCCTACAGAAGACCAAGGACGGTGGTGGATTAGATTTACCTAATTTTCAGCACTATTCCTTAGCCAATAGGCTACAGCATCCTTTTGTATTTCTGATTTGTCAGTCCTCTCTCTTCGTTCACCGGAGTCTTCGTGTCTTTGTCCTTGAGTTTGGTGATTTTTTCTTCTTTTGATGCCTTGACACAGTGTGACAGGTGATACCACGTGGGAGATCCTTTAACTTGGACTGCTGTCCCTGTGCTGCGAAATGGCTGTGCTGCTCAAATGGTCTCTCCTTCATCATATACACAGTTATTTATACATCACCTTCCACCATGAAGCGTTGTCTCTTTTTGTTTCTCTCTTTGTTCTTAAAATGCTGTTATGCATGTCTAAACCAATCCATTAAATTAGATCATTTTGGCAGTAAAGCGATCTACAATGTGCTTGGTCATCAAGAGCTGGTCATCTGTGGTAAACAGCTCTTCAGAAAGGCATTCTTCAATTGATTTCACTAATTTTATGTAATAATTTTGTGATTTCCTACAAAACTACACTTCTTCTCCCATCTGTCTGAGTATTTAATATTGTCTGGGTCCCGTTAAAACATGTATTTTTCCCATCTAATTCCTTGTTTGCTTTAAAACAAGTATTCCCCATTTTCTATCCCTTCAGTAGCCAACCAGTTTGTATGGAGTACACTGGAGCAACTTGACTGATCAGTAAAACACTGCTTTTGTTGTCACCGCAAGGCTTCCCCCGTCGGTTGTTTCACTGAGACACTACTGAGTAACTATAACTCAACACAGTTTATACACATAACATTCATATACATACTAACAAACAAACAAGCAATTATTTATCGCAATTTTCTCATCTCTGTTTGAACGTACACCCAGGTAAATATTCCTGTAGTCTTCTCATACCGACTATGGACCCATTCATTGTTTAACTTCACTGTTTTGCAAATTCTAATTGAATATTACACATTGACATTGAACTTTACTGGATAAGCAGGTCTTCATTGCATTCAGCAGCCTATATGTGAGCATCTATGTGTAAGCTGTTCTTCTTTGCATTTATCACCAGCAAGCAATTCTTCATTGCACATGCACATGAAAATAGTAAAACAATTCCAATGCGTTAGCGAAACCTTCTATATCAGGAGTGTCCATCATGATGCTGGGAATAGAACCTGTTTCCCAGAATAGTTCAACCTTCTTACTTAACTGATCATAACTCCGCAATGAGCACATTTCAAAGTATCATTCCTCTACATGTATTCAAAAATCTATGTGTAAATGTTTAATATTTCTTATATTTGTTGATGTCATTCTGTGTGCATGTGGCCTAAACCCAATCTCTGTGTGGCAATTTTAATTTAAACAAGTTGAACTCTGCCTCTGATCATTTAAAAAAAAGTGTGTACCGATATCAACCTTTCTCAGGTAATTACTGATCCTACAAAACCGAACTTAAGAGATCCTTCAAGCCTGATTGGCTCAATCTTAACAAATCAAAGGTAGAAAATCCGCAGTGTCTGAACTTGGTGTTAGTTATCACTGCTCAATAGCCTGTATCAGAATTGCAAAAATGAAAACATTAGGTCCACGCTTGGTATCCAGATCCTGAAACATCTCCATGAGCAGGCTTTTTTTTAAACTGATCTGTTGAATAGTTATACTCATGACATATGAGTTAAAATCCCAGATGAAGATCTAGCACTTGACCATTTTTGTAAATCTTCTAATTCCATAGTTGATAAACACACCCCTTTTAAAAAGTATAGAACTTAGAACAGGTCTAGTCCCTGGCTTTCGGCAGAACTGTATTCTTTACTTTTTTTTTTTTTTCCCCTTGTCCTGTTCAGCATTATGGCAGCAGAATTGTAGTCTGAATACCTTTGATGCCAAAATGATTTGCTTTGCCAAGGGAAGTTTTATAAATGTAAAGCTCCCTTTGATGCCCATTTATTTATTTCTGTTTACAATATATGACATGTAATAGAAATTAACCGGACCGGGGGACAAGGAAAGAAGAAGAGGAAAGAAGAGGAAACAGAACAAAAATAGAAACAAAAACCAGACAACCAGCTGCTACACCTGTAAAAAACAAAACAGACAGCAATCCATGGCCTCTGAGGGGAATACAGCCTTAGCGCCACCAGGAGCACCTGAAAGCAGACAAGCAGAGAAAAAACAAACACACAAACAAAGAAAAACAAGCACAAGAAGTGGCAATCGCATACAACACAGCTATGGATATAGATGACCTGAGACGACATGACACACAACTGCTTAGTGACCATGCTACTGGACTAATGAATGTGTGTGTGTGTGTGGGAGAACATGCAACACCCATGGCACAGGACCTACATGATAACCGTGCTTAGTTATGAGTGTATAAGCGTACAGGGCCACAATCCACAGCCCCTCCAAGCAATCAGAAGCAGACAGAGAGGGCCACAAGACCCAGGCCACCAGCAGCCCCCACAGAGCACAGAACCCAGGAAGCCCACCGCAGGGGCAACCACGCATCCACCCAGAAGACTGCAGAGGAAGCCCCCGGAAAGAGCCCCCATAAGCATAGGGCAGAAGCCCTCCGGGAGCCAGGGGCAACAGCCCACCGACCCCGCCAGACCCCAGCCGCCCAGACATGGGCCGTGCACTGGACCCGGGCCCCAGGAGCCCGAGCGCCCCCAAACCCCCCGGCAGAGGCCCCACCCAATACCCAGGAGGGCCAAGCGCCCCAGACAGCCACACAGTGGGTCAGCGCCTGCCCCAGCGCCCCTGGCCAAGTGCCCTGGGAGTCAAGACGTGCCCACAGGTGGGTGAAGTCGCGAGCAGCGGGGAGAGGCAACGCTGCCCCCCCATCGGGAGAAGCACAGGCAGGCCAGGCAACAGCAAGTCCCAGATCCAGGCCCAATCATTACCACACATCCACACGTCCTCCCTCCCTCGACTCCACTGGGGTGTAGTGCAGCGGGCACACCAGGGGGCCAGCAGCCCCCCAGCCACCACAGACCCCGAACCAGCAGAACAATTAATTAATCCTCCTGGCCCCTCCCGCCCCGAGCAGCAACAAGGAAGCAGTGGTGTGCGAAGAAGACCCCTCCCCCCACCCTTCTGGCTCTTCAATATTTTCTAATAGTGAGCAATTAAAATTGAGGGGCAGCCAAACTTATAGAACTGGGAGCGCAGCCCTCTGGGCAGCCTACATACCCAAAGAGCCCCGCCCACCAGATGCCACTCAGTGTAACCACCCCCCAAGACCTAATGTGTGTGTGTGAGTGTGTTTGATAAGTAGTAATGTCTAACACAGGGGCGGGGAACTGCAAAGTGCAACAAAAGGGCACCACCTACGTGGCCCCATCCACTACACACCACCGAACACACACGCCCCCAAAACCCTTCATGTGTGAGTGTGTGCTGTGTACAGGAGCCAGAAGGGAGAGGGGTATGGGGATATACACCGGGGGAGCTACTCTCCCTCAGAGAGGGCAGCCAGGGACTGGCTGCAATAGGCATCCCCGCTACCTGGGAGCCAACACAGGGCAGGAGGGCCTGATGTCCACCAGGCTCGGGGCCTGCAGCGACCATATTCCGGGAGCTACTCTACCCCCAGAAGGTACCCATCCCGCCCCACCCTACTCAACCCAACCCCACCCTGGAGGACCTCTACAAAAAACTAACAAACAACAACAAAAAACAAACAAACAAACCACCCGGTCACACCAGTCGCAGCAGCCCAGGCCTGAGACCCACCATCACCCAAGCGAAAAGCACCGCCCCCCCCCAACCTTACGCCCCAACACCCTGAAAAAAAAACAACCATCTGCGGACACCTTGGAGCGCCCAGCCCCCAGGGCCCAGGCCCACCACCACCACGCACACCAGAGCGGGCCGGCCACCCGGCATAGAGCCAGCAGCCACCACCTCAAGGCCCCTAAGGGACCCCGCCCCACACCGCAAGACAGCCCCACCCGCAAGCCCCCAAAACTGCCCTCCAAGCCCGACACACAGTTCCCCCCAGCAATGACCAACCGCCCAGAGCGACGGGACAGCAACCCACCACCACCACTATGTGATAAAGCTAATCAGAGGGGACCAGAGAGAATGAAATTCAGCCAATTGATGTTTTGAGGAGGCAGACATTGTTTCCATGCTAATATAATCTAAAAGAAAATTTCTAAACTGGTTAATACACATATTGTTTTTCGCTTTCCAGTTCATGAGAATAGTTTTCTTTGCGATACATAACACTGTGAGAACCATGTGTGCTGAGTTAATTTCCATGTTGATGTTGTCTAAGTCACCCAGTATGCACAGTGTGGGGCATGCAGGGATGCTACACTTTAGCCATGTTGATAGGTCCTCACAGACTTCAAGCCAGAACTTCTGGACAGGCGCACAAAACCACAAAGCGTGTGCATAATCATCAGGTGTGTTATCTGTGCAATGTGATCAGATGTTTGAGTGTGTTAGACCCATCCTGAACATCCTTTGTCCTGTATAGTGTGTTCTATGAAGGATTTTGTATTGTATGAGCTGTAAATTAGGATTTCGAGTCATTCTGAAGGTGTTCAAACATATTTGTGGCCAGAAGCTATGACTAGAACTGATGGATAAATCTGCCTCCCATTTTGAGGATGGAAGAGACATTGTGTCATCTATCTTAGACAATAATTTATATATTTTTGATAGTAGTTTTGGGGTGCAGATGCTTAGAAATTCTGCTACCCTAATTGGGAGTTGTAAGTCTCGTTGGTGGAGGATATATTTCTTTGTTATTATAGACTTAAGTTGTTGATATTCTAGGAAATTATTGCTGCTTATCTCATGTTGTGATATGAGCTCATCAAATGAAATAAAATTTCCATTTTGGATTATATGTTCCAGATGTTTGATTCCTTTGATCTTCCACAGAGTAAAGTTTACTCTGCAGACTGAAGCTTGGAGAAGTTTGATCATTTGTCCTGACACTTGCATTTGGGGAGCTATATAATATCCTTATCCAGTTGATGAAGTGTGACCCAAACCCGAATTTGTTTAATGCTGCGAATAAAAATTTCCAGTTCACTCGATCAAATGCTTTTTCTGCATCTAGAGAGTCGATTGTGGTTTCCAAGTTGTTGATGCTAGAATAGTCTATGATATTAATGATCCGGTTTGTGGACAAACTGTTGTGCCTACTGCTCTTCAGCCTGTCAAATGAAACGTAGAATTTGAAACGTGAGAAATGAACGAAGACCCAAGGAGTTTAGTCGTAAACGAATCAATACTGTTTCCTGTGCGAGGACCCGTCAGCCGAGGAGTTGAGTCATGAACGAATCAATACTGTTTCCTGTGCGAGGACCCGTCACCCGAGGAGTTGAGTCGTGAACGAATCAATACTGTTTCCTGTCCTGCTGACTGAGCTTATGAAGCTGCCGCCTGCCATGTGGTGAGTAAGGGTACTGCATGAAAATGAACGAATCACTCACTGAGACAACTCGTTACTCCCGAGTCATATAAAAAATTAGTTCATATCGAACGAATCGCTCACGAACGACACATCATTATCTATTTGACGAGTTATGCATGAATTTGGATTTTGCAATAAAATTAATTCCTTCTCTCAAACCAAGTTCAAACTGCTTTGTCCTTCATATTTATCTACTTCTAATCTAGTTTCAACAATAAACAACACTGTATTTTGTAGTATGAAAAAGAACCAGACCTAATTTTTAGCAATAAGCTTCTCTCGAGGAGATATGAAGGAATACAGATTTTGCTATAAAATGAAATCCTTCTATCAAACTGACTTAAAACGGTTTGTCCTTATTTCTTCACTTCTTTGTATTATGAGAAAGAACCAGACTCATTCTTCAGGAATCCGAAAATAAGCTCTATTTTACGAGTTATGCACAAATTCAGATTCTCCATATAAAACGAATTCCTTAACTCAAACCAAGTTAAGACTGCTTTGTCCTTCATATTTATTCATGTCTAATCAAGTTTCAACGATAAACAACGTTGCACTTTGTAGAATGAGAAAGAACTTCTTCAGCAATAAGCAACTCTCGACATATGATGAAATACAGATTTTGCTATAAAATTAATTCCTTCTATCAGCCTGACTTAAAACTGTTTGTCCTCCTTATTGTTTCAACAATTAAAAAAATTTTGTAGTTTGAGAAAGAACAACTTAATCTTCAGCAATCAGTATAAAAAGAGGGTAAGAAAAGATGCAAATGCCAACCATACATCACTAAAAGGTGGAGCGGAAGTATTCGGCTGCAAGTAGGTGTGAATGTTCGACCATAATTTGTAAAAAGCGGGTAAGAAAAGGTTTGAATGCCCGACTATATATTAACAAACGCGGGAGGAGAGGTGTTCGGATGAGAGTGGGTGAGAATTTCCAACCATAATCTATAAAATACGGTGAAAAAAAGGTGTGAATACCCAATAGAACACTAAAAGGTGGAGCGGAAGTGTTCCGCTGCAAGAAGGTGTGAATGTCCGACTATATTTGATGAAAAGCAGGTGAAGCAAGGTCTGAATGCCCAACCTTACATCATCAAAAGCGAGATCAGAGGTGTTTGGCTGCAAGAAGGCCATAGTTTGCCAAAAGCGGGTAAGGTGCGAATGACCGACTAAATATCAACAAAAGTGGGGGCGGAGGTCTTCGGATGCAAGTGGGTGTGAATATCCCACCATACAAGTATGGTGGAGAGGAAGCTGTGAATGGCCAACCATAGTAAAAAGCGGGTGAGAAAAGGTGCGAATGTCAAACCATACATGATCAAAACAGTTAGCGTAGGTGTTTGGCTGCGACAAGGTGTGAATGTCCACCCATAATTAATGAAAAGCGGGAAACAAGTAGGTTCGAATGCCCAACCATACATCATCAAAAGCAGCAGTGGATGTGTTCGGCTACAAGAAGGTGTGAATGTCTGACCATAGTTTGTAAAAAGCAGGAAAGAAAAGGTTCGAATGCCCGAACATACACCATCAAAAGAGGGAGCGGAGGTGTTCCGCTGTAAGAAGGTGTGAATGTCCGACCATAGTTGATAAAAAGCGGGTAAGAAAAGGTTAAAATACCCAACTGTACACAATCAATAACGGGAGCGGAGTTGTTCGGCTACTAAAAGGTGTGAAAGTCCGACCATGGCTTGTAAAAAGCGGGTAAGAAAAGGTTCTTATGCCCGAACATAAACCATCAAAAGCGGAAGCGGAGGTGTTCGGCTTCAAGAAGACGTGAAAATCCGACCAAAGTTTGTAAAAAGCAGTTAAGAAAAGGTTCGAATATTCAACCAAACATAATCAAAAGCGGGAGCAGAGCTGTTCGACTGCAAGTAGGTGTGAATGTCAGATCATAATTTGCAAAAAAGCTGATGAGAAAGGATGAGAATGCCCGACTATACACCATCAAAACAGGGAGCGGAGGTGGTTCAGCTGCAAGAAGGTGTGAATGTCCGACTAAAGTTTATAAAAAGCGGGTAAGACAAGGTGCGAATGCCCGACAATGTATGATCAAAAGAGGGAGCGGAGGTTTTCGGCTGTAAGGTCTGAATGTCCAACCATAATTCTTAAAAACCGGGGACAAAAAGGCTCGAAAGCCTGACTATACACTATCAAAAGCGGGAGCGGAGGTGTTCAGCTGCAAGAAGGTCTGAATGTCCAACTATAATTACTGAAAAATGGTTAAGAAAAGGTGCGAATAGCCAACCATACATCATCAAAAGCAGGAGCGGATGTGTTCGGCTACAAGAAGGTTTGAATGTCCGACCATAGTTTGTAAAAGGCGGGTAAGAAAAGGTTTGAATGCCCGAACATACACCATCAAAAGAGGGAGCGGAGGTGTTCCGCTGTAAGAAAGTGGGAATGTCCGACCATAGTTGGTAAAAAGCTGGTAAGAAGAGGTGAAAATACCCAACTGTACTCAATAAAAAGAGGGAGCGGAGTAGTTCAGCAACAAAGTGTGAATGTCCGAGCATGGTTTGTAAAAAGCGGGTAAGAAAAGGTTCGTATGCCTGAATATACACCATAAAAAGCGGAAGCGGAGGTGTTCGGCTTCAAGAAGACGTGAACATCCGTCCAAAGTTTGTAAAAAGCAGATAAGAAAAGGTTTGAATATCCAACCAAACATAATCAAAAGCAGGATAAGAGCTGTTCGACTGCAAGTAGGTGTGAATGTCAGATCATTATTTGCAAAAAGCTGATGAGAAAGGGTGAGAATTCCCGACTATACACCATCAAATGCGGGAACGGTACTGTTCGGCTGTGAGTAGGTGTGAATGTCCAGCCATAATTACTCACAAACGGGTAAGAAAAGGAAGTATTGCCAGACCATACATGATCAAAACAGGGAACGGAGGTGGTTCAGCTGCAAGAAGGTGTGAATGTCCCACTAAAGTTTATAAAAAGCGGGTAAGAAAACGTTTGTATGCCCAAATATACACCATCAAAAGCGGAAGCGGAGGTGTTCGGCTGCAAGAA
Source organism: Leuresthes tenuis (assembly GCF_036924035.1). Lineage (NCBI taxonomy): Eukaryota > Metazoa > Chordata > Actinopteri > Atheriniformes > Atherinopsidae > Leuresthes > Leuresthes tenuis. Next base: position 10,613,936 of record NW_027325366.1, read on the forward strand.
GGTGTGAACGTCCGACCAAAGTTTGTAAAAAGCAGTTAAGAAAAGTTTCGAATATCTAACCAAACATAATCAAAAGCGGGAGCAGAGCTGTTCGACTGCAAGTAGGTGTGAATGTCAGATCATAATTTTAAAAAAGCTGATGAGAAAGGGTGAGAATGCCCGACTATACACCAACAAATGCGGGAGCGGAGTTGTTCGTCTGTGAGTAGGTGTGAATCTCCGAGAATAGTTTGTAAAAAGGGGGTAAGAATAAGTTCGAAACCCCGAACATACACCATCAAAAGAGGGAGCGGAGGTGTTCCGCTGTAAGAAGGTGTGAATGTCCGACCATAGTTTTTAAAAAGCAGGTAAGAAAAGGTTAAAATACCCGACTTTACACAATCAATAGCGGGGGCGGAGTTGTTCGGCTACTAAAAGGTGTGAAAGTCCGACCATGGTTTGTAAAAAGCGGGTAAGAAAAGGTGTGAATGCCCGACATTGTATGATCAAAAGAGGGAGAGGAGGTTTTCGGCTGCAAAAAGGTCTGAATGTCCAACCATAATATGTAACAACCGAGGAAGAAAAGACTCGAAAGCCCGACTATACACGATCAAAAGCGGGAGTGGAGGTGATCAGCTGCAAGAAGGTCTGAATGTACATCAATAATTGCTAGAAAACATGAAATTTTCGAATGTCAAACTGCATATGATCATAAGCGGGAGAGGAGTTATTCAGCTTTAAGCAGGTGTTAATGTCCACCCATAATTTCTGAAAAATGTGTTGGAAAAAGACTAGAATGCCGGACCATACATCATCAAAAGCGGGAGAAGTGGTGTTTGGCTGCAAGTAGGTGTGACTGTCAAGCCATAATTACTCACAAACGGGTAAGAAAACGTAGTATTGCCAGACCATACATGATCAAAACAGGGAGCGGAGGTGGTTCAGCTGCAAGGTGTGAATGTCTGACTAAAGTTTGTAAAAAGCGGGTAAGACGAGGTGCGAATGCCTGACAATGTATGATCAAAAGAGGGAGCATAGGTTTTCGGCTGCAAGGTCTGAATGTCCAACCATAATTTGTAAAAACCAGGGAAGAAAAGGCTCGAAATCCCGACTATACACCATCAAAAGCGGGAGCGGAGGTGTTCAGCTGCAAGAAGGTCTGAATGTCCACCAATAATTACTGAAAAATGGTTAAGAAAAGGTGCGAAAGCCCAACCATACATCATCAAAAGCAGGAGGGGATATGTTTGGATACAAGAAGGTTTGAATGTCCGACTATAGTTTGTAAAAGGCGGGTAAGAAAAGGTTCGAATGCCTGAACATACACCATCAAAAGAGGGAGCGGAGGTGTTCCGCTGTAAGAAGGTGTGAATGTCCGACCGTAGTTTGTAAAAGCTGGTAAGAAAAGGTGAAAATACCCGACTGTATACAATCAAAAGAGGGAGCGGAGTAGTTCAGCAACAAAGTGTGAATGTCCAACCATGGTTTGTAAAAAGCGGGTAAGAAAAGTTTTGTATGCCCGAATATACACCATCAAAAGTGGGAGCGGAGGTGTTCGGCTGCAAGAAGGTCTGAATGTCCATCAGTAATTGCTAGAAAACATGAAAGAAAATTTTCGAATGTCAAACCGCTCATGATCATAAGCGGGAGAGAAGGTGTTCGACTGCAAGTAGGTGTGAATGTCAGATCAAAATTTGTAAAAAGCGGGTAAGAAAAGGTAAGAATGCCAAACCATAAAATGTCAAAAGCGGCAGCAGAGATGTTCGGCCGGTATTTATCAATGTCTAGATAGATTTCAACAAAAAACAACGTTGTACTTTGCAGTAAAAGGAAGAGCAAATCTAAAGTTTCAGGAATCCAAGAATAAGCTTTTCATGAGTTTTCATTTGTTGGGATTTTGTTTTAAAATGAATTCCTTCACTCAAACTATGTTAAAACTGCTTTGTCCTTCATATGTACCTATTTCTACATATATTTCAATCAGAAACTTGTGATTAAGCCATAAGCCCCTTTTGAGGAGTTCTGCATGATTTGGGATTTTATCTATAAAATTAATTCCTTCACTCAAACTATGTTAAAACGGCTTTTACGTTCAAATGTATCACTGTCTAGATAGATTTAAACAAAAAAAAAAAACAACGTTGTACTTTGCAGTAAAAGAAAGAGCAAATCAAAAGTTGTAGGAATCCGAGAATAAGCTTATTTTCATGAGTTCTGCACGATTTCGGATTTTACTATAAAATGGATTTCTTCACTCAAACTATGTTAAAACTACTTTTAACTTCATATTTATCAATGTCTAGATCGACTTCAACAAAGAACAACATTGTATTTTGCAGTAGAAGAAAGAGCAACACTGAAGGTTCAGGAATCCGAGAATAAGCTTCTTTTCATACGTTCTGCATGATTTGGGATTTCATGTATAAAATGAATTCCTTCACTCAAACTATGTTAAAACTGCTTTTAACTTCATATTTATCAATGTCTAGATCGACTTCAACAAAGAACAACATTGTATTTTGCAGTAGAAGAAAGAGAAACACTGAAGGTTCAGGAATCCGAGAATAAGCTTCTTTTCATACGTTCTACATGATTTGGGATTTTGCTATAAAATGATTTCCTTCACTCAAACTATGTTAAAACTGCTTTGTCCTTCATATTTATCAATGTCTAGATCGACTTCAACAAAGAACAACATTGGATTTTGCAGTAGAAGAAAGACTAACACTGAAGGATCAGGAATCCGAGAATAAGCTTCTTTTCATACGTTCTGCATGATTTGGGATTTTATGTATAAAATGAATTCCTTCACTCAAACCAAGTTAAAACTGCTTTGTCCTTCATATTTATCATTGTCTAGATCGACTTCAACAAAGAACAACATTGGATTTTGCAGTAGAAGAAAGAGAAACACTGAAGGATCAGGAATCCGAGAATAAGCTTATTTTCATGAGTTCTGCACGATTTCGGATTTTGCTATAAAATGTATTGCTTTGTCCTTCATAGTTATCCATGTCTAAAAAAATGTATCAAGCATAAAGTTCCTCATATTACCCTGAATGAGAAAGAAGCATCCCTTTGGTTGAGCAATACGTTTCTTTGGAGGAGTTATGCGTGATTTCGGATTTTGCTATAAAATTCATTTCTTCACTCAAACCAAGTGGAAACTGCTTTGTCCTTCATATTTATCAATATCGAGATCGATTTCAACTTCTTCTACTGCAAAGTCCAATGGTGTTCTTTGTTGAAGGCGATCTAACCTTTTCTTAACTGCTTTTTACAAACTTTGGTCGGACGTTCACACCTTCTTGTAGCCGAACAACCCCGCTCCCGCTATTGATTGTGTACACGGGTATTTTCACCTCTTCTTACCCGCTTTTTACCAACTATGGTCGGACATTCACACCTTCTTACAGCGGAACACCTCCGCTCCCTCTTTTGATGGTGTATGTTAAGGCATTCGAAGCCTTTTCTTACCCGCCTTTTACAAACTATGGTCGGACATTCAAACCTTCTTGTAGCAGAACACATCCACTCCTGCTTTTGATGATGTATGGTTGGGCATTCGCACCTTTTCTTAACCATTTTTCAGTAATTATTGGTGGACATTCAGACCTTCTTGCAGCTGAACACCTCCGCTCTTGCTTTTGATGGTGTATAGTCGGGCATTCTCACCCTTTTTCATCAGCTTTTTGCAAATTATGATCTGACATTCACACCTACTTGCAGTCGAACAGCTCTGCTCCCGCTTTTGATTATGTTTGGTTGGATATTGGAACCTTTTAAATGCTTTTTACAAACTTTTATCGGACGTTCACACCTTCTTGCAGCGGAACACCTCCGCTTCCGCTTTTGATGGTATATATTCGGGCATTCGAACCTTTTCTTACCCGCTTTTTACAAACCATGGTCAGACTTTCACACCTTCTTGTAGCTGAACAACTCCGCTCCCTCTTTTGATTGTGTACACTCGGGTATTTTCACCTCTTCTTACCCGCTTTTTACCAACTATGGTAGGACATTCACACCTTCTTACAGCGGAACACCTCCGCTCCCTCTTTTGATGGTGTATGTTAAGGCATTCGAAGCTTTTCTTACCCGCCTTTTACAAACTATGGTTGGACATTCAAACCTTCTTGTAGCCGAACACATCCACTCCTGATTTTGATGATGTATGGTTGGGCATTTGCACCTTTTCTTAACCATTTTTCAGTAATTATTGGTGGACATTCACACCTTCTTGCAGCTGAACACCCCCTTTGCCACTTATGATCATGTGCGGTTTGATTTTCGAAAATTTTCTTTCATGTTTTCTAGCAATTATTGATGGACATTTAGACCTTCTTGCAGCTGAACACCTCCTCTCCTGCTTTTGATCATACATTGTCAAGCATTCGCACCTTGTCTTACCCGCTTTTTACAAACTTTAGTCGAACATTCACAACTTTTTGCAGCCGAACACCACCTCTACCGCTTTTGATGATGTATGGTCCGGCATTCTTACCTTTTCTAACACATTTTTCAGCAATTATGATCGGACATTCACACCTACTCAGAGCCGAACACCTCCGCTCCCGCATTTGATGTTGTATAGTTGGGCATTCTCATCCTTTCTCATCAGCTTTTTGCAAATTATGATCTGACATTCACACCTGCTTTTGATAATGTATGGTTGGGCATTCGCACCTTTTTCTACCCATTTTTCAGGAATTATGGAGGGACATTCACACCTTCTTACAGCTGAACACCTCCTCTCTTATGATCATGTGCGGTTTGATATTCGAACATTTTCTTTCATGATATAACGCAATTATTGATGGACATTCAGACCTTCTTGCAGCTGAACACCTCCGCTCCCACTTTTGATGGTGTATAGTTGGGCTTTCGAGCCTTTTCTTCCCGGTTTTTACAAATTATGGTTGGACATTCAGACCTTCTTAAAGCCGAACACCTCCGCTCCCTCTTTTGATCATACATTGTCGGGCTTTTTCAATTTGTCTTACCCGCTTTTTACAAACTTTAGTCGGACATTCACACCTTCTTGCAGCTGAACAACCTCCGCTCCCTGTTTTGAACATGTATGGTCTGGCAATACTACCTTTTCTTACCCGTTTGTGAGTAATTATGGCTGGATATTCACACCTACTTGCAGCCGAACATCACCTCTTTCGCTTTTGATGATGTATGGACCGGCATTCTTACCTTTTCTAACACATTTTTCAGCAATTATGGTCGGAGATTCACACCTACTCACAGCCGAACAACTCCGCTACCGCATTTGATGGTGTATAGTCGGCCATTCTCACCCTTTCTCTTCAGCTTTTAGAAAATTATGATCTGACATTCACACCTATTTGCAGTTGAACAGCTCTGCTCCCGCTTTTGATTATGTTTGGTTAGATATTCAAACCTTTTCTTAACTGCTTTTTACAAACTTTGGTCGGACGTTCACACCTTCTTGCAGCCGAACACCTCCGCTTCCGCTTTCGATGGTGCATATTCGGGCATACGAACCTTTTCTTACCCGCTTTTTACAAACCATGGTCTAACTCTCACACCTTATTGTAGCTGAACAATTCCGCTCCCTCTTTTGATTGTGTACAGTCGGGTATTTTAACCTTTTCTTACCCACTTTTTACCAACTATGGTCGGACATTCACACCTTCTTACAGCGGAACGCCTCCACTCCCTCTTTTGATGGTGTATGTTCGGGCATTCGAACCTTTTCTTACCCGCCTTTTACAAATTATGCTCGGACATTCAAAACTTGTAGCCGAACACATCCACTCCTGCTTTTGATGATGTATGGTTGGGCATTCGCACCCTCTTTTTATCCATTTTTCAGGAATTATCGGTGGACATTCAGACTTTCTTGCAGCCGAAAACCACCGCTCCCTCTTTTGATGTTGTATGTTAAGGCATTCGAAGCCTTTTCTTACCCGCTTTTTACCAACTATGGTCGGACATTCACACCTTCTTACAGCGGAACACCTCCGCTCCCTCTTTTGATGGTGTATGTTAAGGCATTCGAAGCCTTTTCTTACCCGCCTTTTACAAACTATGGTCGGACATTCAAACCTTCTTGTAGCAGAACACATCCACTCCTGCTTTTGATGATGTATGGTTGGGCATTCGCACCTTTTCTTAACCATTTTTCAGTAATTATTGGTGGACATTCAGACCTTCTTGCAGCTGAACACCTCCGCTCTTGCTTTTGATGGTGTATAGTCGGGCATTCTCACCCTTTTTCATCAGCTTTTTGCAAATTATGATCTAACATTCACACCTACTTGCAGTCGAACAGCTCTGCTCCCGCTTTTGATTATGTTTGGTTGGATATTGGAACCTTTTAAATGCTTTTTACAAACTTTTATCGGACGTTCACACCTTCTTGCAGCGGAACACCTCCGCTTCCGCTTTTGATGGTATATATTCGGGCATTCGAACATTTTCTTACCCGCTTTTTACAAACCATGGTCAGACTTTCACACCTTCTTGTAGCTGAACAACTCCGCTCCCTCTTTTGATTGTGTACACTCGGGTATTTTCACCTCTTCTTACCCGCTTTTTACCAACTATGGTCGGACATTCACACCTTCTTACAGCGGAACACCTCCGCTCCCTCTTTTGATGGTGTATGTTAAGGCATTCAAAGCTTTTCTTACCCGCCTTTTACAAACTATGGTTGGACATTCAAACCTTCTTGTAGCCGAACACATCCACTCCTGATTTTGATGATGTATGGTTGGGCATTTGCACCTTTTCTTAACCATTTTTCAGTAATTATTGGTGGACATTCACACCTTCTTGCAGCTGAACACCTCCTCTCCCACTTATGATCATGTGCGGTTTGATTTTCGAAAATTTTCTTTCATGTTTTCTAGCAATTATTGATGGACATTTAGACCTTCTTGCAGCTGAACACCTCCGCTCCTGCTTTTGATCATACATTGTCAGGCATTCGCACCTTGTCTTACCCGCTTTTTACAAACTTTAGTCGAACATTCACACCTTTTTGCAGCCGAACACCACCTCTACCGCTTTTGATGATGTATGGTCCGGCATTCTTACCTTTTCTAACACATTTTTCAGCAATTATGATCGGACATTCACACCTACTCAGAGCCGAACACATCCGCTCCCGCATTTGACGTTGTATAGTCGGGCATTCTCATCCTTTCTCATCAGCTTTTTGCAAATTATGATCTGACATTCACACCTGCTTTTGATAATGTATGGTTGGGCATTCGCACCTTTTTCTACCCATTTTTCAGGAATTATGGAGGGACATTCACACCTTCTTACAGCTGAACACCTCCTCTCTTATGATCATGTGCGGTTTGATATTCGAACATTTTCTTTCATGATATAACGCAATTATTGATGGACATTCAGACCTTCTTGCAGCTGAACACCTCGGCTCCCACTTTTGATGGTGTATAGTTGGGCTTTCGAGCCTTTTCTTCCCGGTTTTTACAAATTATGGTTGGACATTCAGACCTTCTTAAAGCCGAACACCTCCGCTCCCTCTTTTGATCATACATTGTCGGGCATTAGCACCTTTTCTTACCCGCTTTTTACAAACCATAGTCGGACTTTCACATCTTTTAGTAGCCGAACAACTCCGCTCCCGCTATTGATTGTGTACAGTCGGGTATTTGAACCTTTTCTTACCCGCTTTTTACCAACTATGGTCGGACATTCACACCTTCTTACAGCGGAACACCTCCGCTCCCTCCTTTGATGGTGTATATTCGGGCATTCGAACCTTTTCTTACCCGCTTTTTACAAACTATGGTCAGACGTTCAAACCTTCTTGTAGCCGAACATATCCACTACTGCTTTTGATGATGTATCGTTGGGCATTCGAACCTACTTGTTGCCCGCTTTTCATTAATTATGGGTGGACATTCACACCTTGTCTCAGCCAAACACCTCCGCTCCCTGTTTTGATCATGTATGGTTTGACATTCGCACCTTTGCTTACCTTCTTTTTATATTGATTGCTCAAGATTAAGTTGTTCTTTCTCAAACTACAAAATTTTTTTAATTGTTGAAACTTGATTTGAAGTGGATAAATAAGGAAGACAAACAGTTTTAAGTCAGGCTGATAGCAATTAATTTTATAGCAAAATCTATATTTCGTCATTTGTCGAGAGATGCTTATTGCTGAAGAAGTTCTTTCTCATTCTACAAAGTACAACGTTGTTTATCATTGAAACTTGATTAGACATGAATAAATATGAAGGACAAAGCAGTCTTAATTTGGTTTGAGTTAAGGAATTCGTTTTATAGGAGAATCCGAATTCGTGCATAACTCGTAAAATAGAGCTTATTTTCGGATTCCTGAAGAATGAGTCTGGTTCTTTCTCATAATACAAAGTTTGTTGTTTATTGTTGAAACTTCATCAGACCGTTAGATATAGTCGGACTCACCTCGACGCACGGCTTGGGATCTGGAACCAGTACTCTTGAGAGGGGTTGGACTCTCTTCCACTCTGGAGTTGCCCGTGGTGAGAGGCGCAGAGCAGGTGTGGGCATACTTATTGCCCCCCGGCTGTGTGCCAGTACATTGGGGTTTACCCCAGTGAACGAGAGGGTAGCCTCCCTCCGCCTTGGGTCCTGACTGTTGTTTGTGCCTATGCGCCAAACAGCAGTTCAGAGTACCTACCCTTTTTGGAGTCTCTGGGGGAGGCACTGGAGAATGCTCCTACCGGAGACTCCCTCATTCTGCTGGGGGACTTCAATGCTCACGTGGGCAATGACAGTGAGACCTGGAGGGGTGTGATTGGGAGGAACGGCCCCCCTGATCTGAATCAGAGTGGTGTTATGTTGTTGGACTTCTGTGCCAGTCATAGACTGTCCATAACGAACACCATGCTCAGGCATAAGGGTGTCCATATGTGCACTTGGCACCAGGACACCCTTGGCCGCAGTTCGATGATCGACTTTGTGGTTGTATCATCGGACTTGCGGCCGTATGTCCTGGACACTCGGGTGAAGAGAGGGGCGGAGCTGTCAACTGATCACCACCTGGTGGTGAGTTGGCTCCGCTGGTGGGGGAGGATGCCGATCAGACCTGGCAGGCCCAAACGTATTGTGAGGGTCTGCTGGGAGCGTTTGTCAGAATCCCCCGTCAGAAGGAGCTTTAACTCCCACCTCCGGCAGAGCTTCAACCATATTTGAGGTGGGGAACATTGAATGTTCCGTGACTCCATTGCCGAGGCAGCTGGTCGGAGTTGTGGCTGTAAGGTGGTCGGTGCCTGTCGTGGCGGCAACCCTCGAACCTGCTGGTGGACACCAGTGGTGAGGGAAGCCGTCAAGCTGAAGAAGGAGTCCTATCGGGCCTTTTTGGCCAGTGGGACCCTGGAAGAAGCTGATAGGTACCGACGGGCCAGACAGGCCGCGGCTTCGGCGGTTGCTGAGGCAAAAACTCGGGCCTGGGAGGAGTTCGGTGAGACCATGGAGAACGATTTCCGGACGGCCTCGAAAAGATTCTGGTCCACCATCCGGCGTCTCAGGGGGGGGAAGCGGCTCACAGTCAACACTGTTTACAGTGCGGACGGGGCTTTGCTGACCTCAACTAGGGATGTTGTGAGTCGGTGGGGGGAGTACTTCGAGGAACTCCTCAATCCTACCAACACGTGCTCGGAAGAGGCAGAGTCGGAGAGCTCGGAGATGGGGCCTCCCATTTCTGGGGCTGAGGTTGCCGAGGTGGTTAAAAAGTTCCTCGGTGGCAAGGCCCCGGGGGTGGATGAGGTCCGTCCTGAGTTTCTCAAGGCTCTGGATGTTGTAGGGCTGTCTTGGCTGACACGCCTCTGCAGTATCGCGTGGACATCGGGGACAGTGCATCTGGACTGGCCGATTGGGGTGGTGGTCCCCCTCTTTAAAAAGGGGGACCGGAGGGTGTGTTCCAACTATAGGGGTATCACACTCCTCAGCCTCCCTGGTAAGGTCTATTCGGGGGTATTGGAGAGGAGGATCCGTCGGATAATCGAGCCTCGGATTCAGGAGATGCAGTGTGGCTTTCGTCCTGGCCGTGGAACAGTGGACCAGCTCTATACCCTCGGCAGGATCCTGGAGGGTGCATGGGAGTTCGCCCAACCAGTCTACATGTGTTTTGTGGACTTGGAGAAAGCGTTCGACCGTGTCCCTCGTGGAGTCCTGTGGAGGTTGCTCCGGGAATATGGAGTGCCGGACCCCTTGATAGGGGCCGTTCGGTCTCTGTATGACCGGTGCCAGAGTTTGGTCCGCATTGCCGGCAGTAAGTCGGATACGTTTCCGGTGAGAGTTGGACTCCGTCAGGGCTGCCCTTTGTCACCGATTCTGTTCCTAACTTTTATGGACAGAATTTCTAGGCGGAGCCAGGGCGTTGAGGGTGTCCCATTTGGCGACCTCAGAATCGGGTCTCTGCTTTTTGCAGATGATGTGGTTCTGTTAGCGTCGTCAGGCCGTGACCTTCAGCTCTCACTGGAGTGATTCGCAGCCGAGTGTGAAGCGGCTGGGATGAGAATCAGCACCTCCAAATCCGAGACTATGGTTCTCAGCCGGAAAAGGGTGGAATGCTCTCTCCGGGTCGGGAATGAGATCCTTCCCCAAGAGGAGGAGTTCAAGTATCTCGGGGTCTTGTTCACGAGTGACGGACGAATGGAGCGGGAGATTGACGGGCGGATCGGTGCGGCGCCTGCAGTGTTGCAGGCTCTGCACCGACCCGTCGTTGTGAAGAGGGAGCTGAGCCAGAAGGCGAAGCTCTCTACTTACTGGTCAATCTACGTTCCCATCCTCACCTATGGTCACGAGTTGTGGGTAGTGACCGAAAGAACAAGATCGCGAATACAAGCGGCCGAAATGGGTTTCCTCCGCAGGGTGTCTGGGCTCTCACTTAGAGATAGGGTGAGAAGCTCAGTCATCCGGGAGGGGCTCGGAGTAGAACCGCTGCTCCTCCGCATTGAGAGGAGTCAGATGAGGTGGCTCGGGCATCTGGTTAGGATGCCCCCTGGGCGCCTCCCTGGGGAGGTGTTCCGGGCACGTCCCACTGGGAGGAGACCCCGGGGGAGAACCAGGACACGTTGGAGAGACTATGTCTCTCGGCTGGACTGGGAACGCCTCGGGGTCCCCCCGGAAGAGCTGGAGGAAGTGGCCGGGAACAGAGACGTCTGGGTTTCTCTGCTCAAGCTGCTGCCCCCGCGACCCGATCCCCGGATAAGCGGCAGATGATGGATGGATGGATGGATATATCCTCCACCAACCAGACTTACAACCCCCGACTAGGGTAGCAGAATTTCTAAGCAGCTGTACCCCAAAACTACTATCAAAAATATATAAATTATTGTCTAAGATAGATGACACAATGTCTCTTCCATCCTCAAAATGGGAGGCAGATTTATCCATCAGTTCTGGTCATAGCTTCTAACCACAAATATGTTTGAACACCTTCATAAAGACTCGAAATCCTAATTTACAGCTCATACAATACAAAATCCTTCATAGAACACACTATACAGGACAAAGGATGTTCAGGATGGGTCTAACACACTCAAACATCTGCTCACATTGCACAGATAACACACCTGATGATTATGCACACGCTTTGTGGTTTTCTGCGCCTGTCCAGAAGTTCTGGCTTGAAGTCTGTGAGGACCTATCAACATGGCTAAAGTGTAGCATCCCTGCATGCCCCACACTGTGCATACTGGGTGACTTAGACAACATCAACATGGAAATTAACTCAGCACACATGGTTGTCACAGTGTTATGTATCGCAAAGAAAACTATTCTCATGAACTGGAAAGCGAAGAACAATCTGTGTATTAACCAGTTTAGAAATGTTCTTTTAGATTATATTAGCATGGAAACAATGTCTGCCTCCTCAAAACATCAATTGGCTGAATTTCATTCTCTCTGGTCCCCTCTGATTAGTTTTATCACATAGTGGTGGTGGTGGGTTGCTGGGTGATGGTGGGTCTCAGGCCCGGGCTGCTGCGACTGGTGTGACCGGGTGGTTTGTTTGTTTGTTTTTTGTAGAGGTCCTCCGGGGTGGGGTTGGGTTGAGTGGGGTGGGGCGGGATGGGTACCTTCTGGGGGTACAGTAGCTCCCGGAATATGGTCGCTGCAGGCCCCGAGCCTGGTGGACATCAGGCCCTCCTGCCCATTGTTGGCTCCCAGGTAGCGGGGATGCCTATTGCAGCCAGTCCCTGGCTGCCCTCTCTGGGGGAGAGTAGCTCCCCCGGTATATATCCCCATACCCCTCTCCCTTCTGGCTCCTGTACACAGCACACACTCACACATGAAGGGTTTTGGGGGCGTGTGTGTTCGGTGGGGTGTAGTGGATGGGGCCACGTAGGTGGTCCCCTTTGGTTGCACTCTGCAGTTCCCTGCCCCTGTTTTAATTACGCCTTAGACATTACTACTTATCAAACACACTCACACACACACATTAGGTCTTGGGGGGTGGTTACACTGAGTGGCATCTGGTGGGCGGGGCTCTTTGGGTATGTAGGCTGCCCAGAGTGCCGCGCTCCCAGTTCTACAAGTTTGGCTGCCCCTCAATTTTAATTGCTCACTATTAGAAAATATTGAAGAGCCAGAAGGGTAAGGGGAGGGGTCTTCTTCGCACACCCCTGCTTCCTGGTGTCTGCTCGGGGCAGGAGGGGCCAGGAGGATTAATTAATTGTTCTGCTGGTTCGGGGTCTGTGGTGGCTGGGGGGTTGCTGGCCTCCTGGTGTGCCCGCTGCACTACACCCCAGCAGAGTCGAGGGAGGTAGGATGTGTGGATGTGTGGATGTATGGGACGTGAAAGTGTGTGTGGTAATGATTGGGCCTGGATCTGGGACTTGCTGTCGCCTGGCCTGCCTGTGTTTCTCCCGATGGGGCATCAGCGTTGCCTCTCCCCACTGCTCGCGACTTCACCCACCTGTGGGCACGTCTTGACTCCCAGGGCACTTGGCCAGGGGCGCTGGGGCAGGCGCTGACCCACTTTGTGGCTGTCTGGGGCGCTTGGCCCTCCTGGGTATTGGGTGGGGCCTCTGCCGGGGGGTTTGGGGGTGCTCGGGCTCCTGGGGCCCAGGTCCAGTGCACGGCCCATGTCTGGGCGGCTGGGGCCTGGCGGGGTCGGTGGGCTGTTGCCCCTGGTTCCCGGAGTGCCTCTGCCCTATGCTTATGGGGGCTCTTTCCGGGGGCTTCCTCTGCAGTCTTCTGGGTGGATGCGTGGTTGCCCCTGCGGTGGGCTGCCTGGGTTCTGTGCTCTGTGGGGGCTGCTGGTGGCCTGGGTCTTGTGGCCCTCTCTGCCTGCTTCTGATTGCTTGGGGGGGGGCTGTGGATTGTGGCCCTGTACGCTTATACACTCATAACTAAGCACGGTTATCATGTAGGTCCTGTGCCATGGGTGTTGCATGTTCTCACACACACACACACACATTCATTAGTCCAGTAGCATGGTCACTAAGCAGTTGATGTATTATCATGTCGTCTCAGGTCATCTATATCCACAGCTGTGTTGTATGCGATTGCCGCTTCTTGTGCTTGTTTTTGTTTGTTTGTGTGTTTGTTTTTTCTCTGCTTGTCTGCTTTCAGGTGCTCCTCTTGGCGCTAAGGCTGGATTCCCCTCATAGGCCATGGATTGTTGTCTGTTTTGTTTTTTACAGGTGTAGCAGCTGGTTGTCTGGTTTTTGTTTCTATTTTTTTCTGTTTCCTCTTCTTTCCTCTTCTTCTTTCCTTGTCCCCCGGTCCGGTTCAGTTCAGTTCATGTCATATATTGTAAACAGAAATAAATAAATGGGCATCAAGGGGAGCTTTACATTTATAAAACTTCCCTTGGCAAAACAAATCTGTTTGGCATCAAAGGTATTCAGACTACAATTCTTCTGACATAATGCTGAACAGGACAAGGGGAAAAAAAAGTAAAGTAGACAGTTCTGCCGAAAGCCAGGGATAGACCTGTTCTAAGTTCTATACTTTTTAAAAGGGGCGTGTTTATCAACTATGGAATTAGAAGATTTACAAAAATGGTCAAGTGCTAGATCTTCATCTGGGATTTTAACAGTGTCATATAACTATTCAACAGATCGGTTAAAAAAAAGCCTGCTCATGGAGATGTTTCAGGATCTGGATACCAAGCGTGGACCTAATGTTTTCATTTTTGCAATTCTGACACAGGCTATTGAGCAGTGATAACTAACACCAAGTTCAGATACTGCGGATTTTCTACCTTTGATTTGTTAAGATTGAGCCAATCAGGGACAACCTTGAAGGATCTCTTTGGTTTTGTAGGATCAGTAATTACCTGAGAAAGGTTGATATTGGTACACACCTTTTTTAAATGATCAGAGGCAGAGTTCAACTTGTTTAAATTAAAATTGCCACACAGAGATTGGGTTTAGGCCACATGCACACAGAATGACATCAACAAATATAAGAAATATTAAACATTTACACATAGATTTTTGAATATATGTAGAGGAATGATACTTTGAAATGTGCTCATTGCGGAGTTATGATCAGTTGAGTAATGAAGGTTGAACTATTCTGGGAAAGAGGTTCTATTCCCAGCATCATGATGGACACTCCTGATATAGAAGGTTTCGCTAACGCATTGGAATTGTTTTACTATTTTCATATGCATGTGCAATGAAGAATTGCTTGCTGCTGATAAATGCAAAGAAGAACAGCTTACACATAGATGCTCACATATAGGCTGCTGAATGCAATGAAGACCTGCTTATCAAGTAAAGTTCAATGTCAATGTGTAATATTCAATTAGGATTTGCAAAACAGTGAAGTTAAACAATGAATGGGTCCATAGTCGGTATGAGAAGACTACAGGAATATTTACCTGGGTGTACGTTCAAACAGAGATGAGAAAATTGCGATAATTAATTGTTTGTTTGTTTGTTAGTATGTATATGAATGTTATGTGTATAAACTGTGTTGAGTTATAGTTACTCAGTAGTGTCTCAGTGAAACAACCGACGGGGGAAGCCTTGTGGTGACAACAAAAGCAGTGTTTTACTGATCAGTCAAGTTGCTCCAGTGTACTCCATACAAACTGGTTGGCTACTGAAGGGATAGAAAATGGGGAATACTTGTTTTAAAGCAAACAAGGAATTAGATGGGAAAAATACATGTTTTAACGGGACCCAGACAATATTAAATACTCAGACAGATGGGAGAAGAAGTGTAGTTTTGTAGGAAATCACAAAATTATTACATAGAATTAGTGAAATCAATTGAAGAATGCCTTTCTGAAGAGCTGTTTACCACAGATGAGCAGCTTTGCGACCAAGCACATTGTAGATCGCTTTACTGCCAAAATGATCTAATTTAATGGATTGGTTTAGACATGCATAACAGCATTTTAAGAACAAAGAGAGAAACAAAAAGGGACAACGCTTCATGGTGGAAGGTGATGTATAAATAACTGTGTATATGATGAAGGGGGTGGCAACACCCATTCCGAAATCCCGCCATTCCGACATCCCGCTATTCCGACATCCCACAATTCCGACATACCACCATTCCGACATACCACCATTCCGACATGCAAACGTCCCACCATTCCGACATCCCACCATTGCGACATCCCGCTATTCTGACGTTCAAATGTCCCACCATTCCGACAAGGCTTTCCGTATAAGGAAATGTGTGTTACTCAACAGGTGAGTCCCTTCTTTCTGTTCATGCAATTTATATGTTTAACATGTTTATAGACAAGCGTTATTAAAAACACAAAGTCTCGGCAACTGGAGGAGGAGAAGCAGTCCGCGGTGGTTTTCAATCACACACTCCAATGCCACTTGTTTCAACTTCCGAAAATTTAATCCAGGAAAAAAAGGCTTACAAACATGGACCAAAACGGCTCCATAACACGCACAAGAATCCAAAAGAAACGAAAGTTAACTAAAAGAAAGCAAATAAACAGTATGAAGTGGTCAAAATTGGTTTTACGCATGCCTATGTGCGTCTGGCACATGCGTCTTCGGGCTCTCCCACGTTGGTTTGTGGATGAAAGCTATATGTTCAGCTGTAATGTCATGTAAAAACAATCTCTACATGACATTTAGTCCCAGGTGTGACCAGTTAGGTCCTTAAGATATCAACAGGCTGTATGTTTGTGCCAAATGCGCAAAACCCATCCGCGCTTCCCAAAATTGGAGTGAGTACTCATAAATCACGTGAATAACATGAATAAACGTTTTTACTGCATTTTGTTGTGTTTTATACGTTCTATGCTGTCATTTCTATCTTCTCCTATTGGCAAGGCAAGGCAGAGTGCTCGCAACTGTGTCCTGTGCAGTAGCCGTGATATCTGTAATTGCAATTATTACTTTTGCATATGATGACAGCGTGCAAAAGACGCATGGGCTCTGTGGAGAGCTCCGCTCCAGCTGGCTGCTGTGACACCTCACTGACATTGTATTTCTGCTTAATCAGTTTCAGTCTCGCCAGAGTTACATTAATATCTGTATTTTTATATTTGAAATTCAGGGGATTTTGATAATAGATTATTAAAGTTTGTTTGCGAGGCTGTGGCCTCTGCATGTGCAAAGCTTGTGCGCCAAACTTTAGGGTGTATTTGCGCCGGCATATCATTAGTGCAAAATGTTTTGGGTAAAAAATAGGCTATTAAAAGGAACTGTCGGAATGGCGGTATGTTAAAAAAAACAAAAAACATACCGCCATTCCGACCATCGGAGGAAAAAAGTGTCGGAATGGTGGGACGTTTGATAAAAAATTAAGTGTCGCCATTCCGACAATTGGAGACCCATGTCGGAATGGCGAGATGTCGGAATGGCAGCATGTAACCATGATGAAGGAGAGACCATTTGAGCAGCACAGCCATTTCGCAGCACAGGAACAGCAATCCAAGTTACAGGATCTCCCACGTGGTATCACCTGTCACATTGTGTCAAGGCATCAAAAGAAGAAAAAATCACCAAACTCAAGGACAAAAAGACAAAGACTCCGGTGAACGAAGACTGACAAACCAGAAATACAAAAGGATTCTCGATATCAAGATCCAGAAGAAGAGGCTAACAATGCCACGAACACTTACGATGCTGGGAATGATGCCAGCAATGAACAGAGAAGAAGATTCAGTGTCATCAATCTGCATTACGTGCCTCTAATGAGGGGGTGAATATAGAATCCTCAACGATTACAACGTCTCTGGGAACTGTGACAACAACAAGGTTTAAACCATTTTGATATATATTGTAACCTATTGTCTAAGGAATAGTGCTGAAAATGAGGTAAATCTAATCCACCACTGTCCTTGGTCTTCTGTAGGGTTTTTAAACTAATACGTGGTGGTTTGTTTTTCCACAGAAATTTGGAGATGCATGAATCTAGCGACTTAAACCAAGTAGCAGATGGTTTTATGGGGATCATTGAGAACAAATAGTTAACTTTTGGTAGTATCATCATTTTAATGGATGTAATTCTCCCCATAAGTGATATAGGTAAGGACTTCCAACGAGAGATCGTCCTCTACTGTCTTTAATAATTGCACATAATTTAGCTTTATTAGCTCTGAGAGCCTGGAGGAAATGTTTATGCCTAAATATCTAATATTTCCTGACTGTAAAGTGATCGCAGGTATATTCTGGACCCTACAGGAAAAGTAATACATCATCAGCATAAAGACTTATTTTATGCTCAATATTTTGGGATTAATTACTCACAAACGGGTAAGAAAAGGTAGTATTGCCAGACCATACATGATCAAAACAGGGAGCGGAGGTGGTTCAGCTGCAAGGTGTGAATGTCTGACTATAGTTTGTAAAAAGCGGGTAAGATAAGGTGCGAATGCCCGACAATGTAAGATCAAAAGAGGGAGCGGAGGGTTTTGGCTACAAGAAGGTTTGAATGTCCGACCATAGTTTGTAAAAAGCGGGTAAGAAAAGGTTACCATACATCATCAAAAGCAGGAGTGGATGTGTTCGGCTACAAGAAGATTTGAATGTCCATCAATAATTGCTTTAAAACATGAAAGAACATTTTCGAATATCAAACCGCACATGATCATAAGCGGGAGAGGAGTTGTTCAGCTGCAAGAAGGTGTGAATGTCCACCCATAATTACTGAAAAATGGGTAAGAAAGGTGAAAATGCCCAACCATACATCATCAAAAGCAGGAGTGGATGTGTTCGGCTACAAGAAAGTTTGAATGTCCGACCATAGTTTGTAAAAAGCGGGTAAGAAAAGGTTCGAATGCCCGAACATAGACCATCAAAAGAGGGAGCGGAGGTGTTCCGCTGTAAGAAGGTGTAAATGTCCGACCATAGTTGGTAAAAAGCGGGTAAGAAAAGGTTAAAATACCCGACTGTACACAATCAATAGCGGGAGCGGAGTTGTTTGGCTACAAGAAGGTGTGAAAGTCCGACCACGGTTTGTAAAAAGCGGGTAAGAAAAGGTTCGAATGCCCGAATATATACCATCAAAAGTGGAAGTGGATGTGTTCGGCTGCAAGAAGGTGTGAACGTCCGACCAAAGTTTGTAAAAAGCAGTTAAGAAAAGGTTCGAATATCCAACCAAACATAATCAAAAGCGGGAGCAGAGCTGTTCGACTGCAAGTAGGTGTGAATGTCAGATCATAATTTGCAAAAAGCTGATGAGAAAGGGTGAGAATGCCCGGCTATACACCATCAAATGTGGGAGCGGAAGTGTTCGGCTGTGAGTAGGTGTGAATGTCCAACCATAATTGCTGAAAAATGTGTTCGAAGAGACTAGAATGCCGGACAAGACATCATCAAATGCGGGAGCGGAGTTGTTCGGCTGTGAGTAGATGTGAATCTCCGAGCATAGTTTGTAAAAAGGGGGTAAGAATAGGTTCGAATGCCCGAACATACACTATCAAAACAGGGAGCTGAGGTGGCTCAGCTGCAAGGTGTGAATGTCTGACTATATTTTGTAAATAAGGTGCGAATGCCCAACAATGTATAATCAAAAGAGGGAGCGGAGGTTTTCGGCTGCAAGAAGGTTTGAATGTCCGACCATAGTTTGTAAAAAGCGGGTAAGAAAAGGTTAAAATGCCTGACTATACACCATCAAAAGCGGGAGCAGAGGTGTTCCGCTGTAAGACGGTGTGAATGTCCGACCATATTTGGTAAAAAGCGGGTAAGAAAAGGTTAAAATACCCGACTGTACACAATCAATAGCGGGAGAGGAGGTGTTCAGCTGCAAGAAGGTGTGAATGTCCACCCATAATTACTGAAAAATGGGTAAGAAAAGGTGCGAATGCCAAACCATACATTATCAAAAGCAGGTGTGAATGTCAGATCATAATTTGCAAAAAGCTGATGAGAAAGGGTGAGAATGCCCGACTATACACCATCAAATGCGGGAGCGGAGTTGTTCGGCTGTGAGTAAGTGTGAATCTCCGACCATAATTGCTGAAAAATGTGTTAGAAAAGGTAAGAATGCCGGTCCATACATCATCAAAAGCGGGAGAGGTGGTGTTCGGCTGCAAGTAGGTGTGAATGTCCAGCCATAATTACTAACAAACGGGTAAGAAAAGGTAGTATTGCCAGACCATACATGATCAAAACAGGGAGCGGAGGTGGTTCAGCTGCAAGAAGGTGTGAATGTCCGACTAAAGTTCAAATATATTAACAAAAGCGGGAGGAGAGGTCTTCGGATGAGAGTGGTTGAGAATTTCCAACCATAATCTATAAAATGCGGTGAAAAAAAAGGTGTGATAGAACACTAAAAGGTGGAGCGGAAGTGTTCGGCTGCAAGAAGGTGTGAATGTCCAACTATATTTGGTGAAAAGCAGGTGAAGCAAGGTCTGAATGCCCAACCTTACATCATCAAAAGCGAGATCAGAGGTGTTTGGCTGCATGAAGGCCATAGTTTGCCAAAAGCGGGTAAGCTGCGAATGACCGACTAAATATCAACAAAAGGTCTTCGGATGCAAGTGGGTGTTAATATCCCACCATACAAGTATGGTGGAGAGGAAGCTGTGAACAGCCGACCATAGTTGGCAAAAAGCGGGTGAGAAAAGGTGCGAATGTCCAACCATACATGATCAAAACAGGGAGCGGAGGTGTTTGGCTGTGACAAGGTGTGAATGTCCACCCAAAATTAATGAAAAGCGGGCAACAAGTAGGTTTGAATGCCCAACCATACATCATCAACAGCAAGAGTGGATGTGTTCGGCTACAAGAAGGTTTGAATGTCCGAGCATAGTTTGTAAAAAGCGGGTAAGAAAAGGTTAAAATACCCGACTGTACACAATCAATAGCGGGAGAGGAGTTGTTCAGCTGCAAGAAGGTGTGAATGTCCACCCATAATTACTGAAAAATGGGTAAGAAAAGGTGCGAATGCCAAACCATACATTATCAAAAGCAGGTGTGAATGTCAGATCATAATTTGCAAAAAGCTGATGAGAAAGGGTGAGAATGCCCGACTATACACCATCAAATGCGGGAGCGGAGTTGTTCGGCTGTGAGTAAGTGTGAATCTCCGACCATAATTGCTGAAAAATGTGTTAGAAAAGGTAAGAATGCCGGTCCATACATCATCAACAGCAGGAGTGGATGTGTTCGACTACAAGAAGGTTTGAATGTCCGAGCATAGTTTGTAAAAAGCGGATAAGAAAAGGTTCGAATGCCCAAACATACACCATCAAAAGAGGGAGCGGAGGTGTTCCGCTGTAAGAAGGTGTGAATGTCCGACCATAGTTGGTAAAAAACGGGTAAGAAAAGGTTAAAATACCCGACTGTACACAATCAATAGCGGGAGCGGATGTGTTTGGCTACAAGAATGTGTGACAGTCCGACCATGGTTTGTAAAAAACGGGTAAGAAAAGGTACGAATGCCCGACAATGTATGATCAAAAGAGGGAGCGGAGGTTTTCGGCTGCAAGAAGGTGTGAACGTCCGACCAAAGTTTGCAAAAAGCAGTTAAGAAAAGGTTCGAATGCCCGAATATATACCATCAAAAGCGGGAGCAGAGCTGTTCGACTGCAAGTAGGTGTTAATGTCCAGCCATAATTACTCACAAACGGGTAAGAAAAGGTAGTATTGCCAGACCATACATGATCAAAACAGGGAGCTGAGGTGGTTCAGCTGCAAGGTGTGAATATCTGACTATAGTTTGTAAAAAGCGGGTAAGACAAGGTGCGAATGCCCGACAATGTATGATCAAAAGAGGGAGTGGAGGTCTTCGGCTGCAAGGTCTGAATGTCTAACCATAATTTCTAAAAACCGGGTAAGAAAAGGCTCGAAAGCCCGACTATACACAATCAAAAGCGGGAGCGGGAGGTTTTCAGCTGCAAATCCTTCACTCAAACCAAGTGAAAACTGCTTTGTCCTTCATATTTATCAATGTCTAGATCGACTTCAACAAAGAACAACATTGTACTTTGCAGTAAAGAAAGAGCAAATCAAAAGTTTTAGGAATCCGAGAATAAGCTTATTTTCATGAGTTCTGCACGATTATTGATTTTACTATAAATGAATGCCTTCACTCAAACTATGTTAAAACTGCTTTGTCCTTCATATTTATCAATGTCTAGATTGACTTCAACAAAGAACAACACTGGATTTTGCAGTAGAAGAAAGAGCAACACTGAAGGATCAGTAATCCGAGAATAAGCTTATTTTCATACGTTCTGCATGATTTGGGATTTTATGTATAAAATGGATTCCTTCACTCAAACCAAGTTAAAACTGCTTTGTCCTTCATATTTATCAATGTCTAGATCGACTTCAACAAAGAACAACATTGTATTTTGCAGTAGAAGAAAAAGCAACACTGAAGGATCAGGAATCCGAGAATAAGCTTCTTTTCATACGTTCTGCATGATTCGGGATTTTATGTATAAAATGAATTCCTTCACTCAAACCAAGTGAAAACTGCTTTGTCCTTCATATTTATCAATGTCTAGATTGACTTCAACAAAGAACAACATTGTATTTTGCAGTAGAAGAAATAGCAACACTGAAGGATCAGGAATCCGAAAACACGCTTATTTTCATACGTTCTGCTTGATTTGGGATTTTGCTATAAAATTAATTCCTTCACTCAAACAAAGTGGAAACTGCTTTGTCCTTCATATTTATCAATGTCTATATCGATTTCAACAAAGAACAAGGCTGTATTTTGCAGTATAGGAAAGAGCAACACTGGAGGATCAGGAATCCGAGAATAAGCTTACTTTCATGAGTCCTGCACGATTTCGGATTTTCCTATAAAATGAATTGCTTTGCTCAAACCAAGTTAAAATTGCTTTGTCCTTCATAGTTATCCATGTCTAAAATGTATCAAGCATAAAGTTCCTCATATTACCCTGAACGAGAAAGAAGCATCCCTTTGGTTGAGCAATACGTTCCTTTTGCGGAGTTATGCATGATTTCGGATTTTGCTATAAAATTCATTCCTTCACACCTTTTTTTTTCACCGCATTTTATAGATTATGGTTGGAAATTTCAACCACTCTAATCCGAAGACCTCTCCTCCCGCTTTTGTTAATATATTTGAACTTTAGTTGGACATTCACCCCTTTTTGCAGCTAAACCACCTCCGCTCCCTGTTTTGATCATGTATGGTCTGGCAATACTACATTTTCTTACCCGTTTGTGAGTAATTATGGCTGGATATTCACACCTACTTGCAGCTGAACACAATCTCTCTCGCTTTTAATTATGTTTGGATATTCGAACCTTTTCTTTACTGCTTTTTGCCTACTTTGGTCGGACGTTCACACCTTCTTGCAGCCGAACACCTCCGCTTCCGCTTTTGATGGTATATATTCGGGCATTCGAACCTTTTCTTACCAGCCTTTTACAAACGATGGTTGGACTTTCACACCTTCTTGTAGCCGAACAACTCCGCTCCCGCTATTGATTGTGTACAGTCGGGTATTTTAACCTTTTCTTACCCGCTTTTTACCAACTATGGTCGGACATTCACACCGTCTTACAGCGGAACATCTCCGCTCCCGCTTTTGATGGTGTATAGTCAGGCATTTGAACCTTTTCTTACCCGCTTTTTAGAAACTATGGTCGGACATTCAAACCTTCTTGTAGCCGAAAACCTCTGCTCCCTCTTTTGATTATACATTGTCGGGCATTCGCACCTTATCTTACCCGCTTTTTACAAACCATAGTCAGACATTCACACCTTGCAGCTGAACCACCTCAGCTCCCTGTTTTGATCATGTATGGTCTGGCAATACTACCTTTTCTTACCCCTTTGTGAGTAATTATGGCTGGACATTCACACCTACTTGCAGTCGAACAGCTCTGCTCCCGCCTTTGATTATGTTTGGTTGGATATTCGAACCTTTTCTTAACTGCTTTTTACAAACTTTGGTCGGACGTTCACACCTTCTTGCAGCCGAACACTTCCACTTCCGCTTTTGATGGTATATATTCGGGCATTCGAACCTTTTCTTACCAGCTTTTTACAAACTATGGTCGGACATTCACACCGTCTTACAGCGGAACACCTCCGCTCCCGCTTTTGATGGTGTATAGTCAGGCCTTTGAACCTTTTCTTACCCGCTTTTTACAAACTATGGTCGGACATTCAAACCTTCTTGTAGCCAAAAACCTCCGCTCCCTCTTTTGATCATACATTGTCGGGCATTCGCACCTTTTCTTACCGGTTTTTTACAAACCATGGTCGGACTTTCACACATTCTTGTAGCCAAACAACTCTGCTCCCGCTATTGATTGTGTACAGTCGGGTATTTTAACCTTTTCTTACCCACTTTTTACCAACTATGGTCCGACATTCACACCTTCTTACAGCGGAACACCTCCGCTCCCTCTTTTAATGGTGTATGTTTGGGCATTCGAACCTTTTCTTACCCGCTTTTTACAAACTATGCTCGGACATTCAAACCTTCTTGTAGCCGAACACATCCACTCCTTCTTTTAATGATGTATGCTTGGGCATTCAAACCTACTTTTTACCCGCTTTTCATTAATTTTGGGTGGACATTCACACCTTGTCACAGCCAAACACCTCCGCTCCCTGTTTTGATCATGTATGGTTGGACATTCGCACCTTTTCTCACCCGCTTTTTGCAAACTATGGTCGGCTGTTCACAGCTTCCTCTCCACCATACTTGTATGGTGGGATGTTCACACCCAGTTGCATCCGAAGACCTCCGCCCCCACTTTTGTTGATATTTAGTTGGTCATTCGCAGTTTACCCGCTTTTGGCAAACTATGGCCTTCTTGCAGCCAAACACCTCTGATCTCGCTTTTTATAATGTAAGGTTGGGCATTAAGACCTTGCTTCACCTGCTTTTCATCAAATATAGTAGGACATTCACACCTTCTTGCAGCCGAATACTTCCGCTCCACCTTTTAGTGTTCTATCACACCTTTTTTTCACCGAATTTTATAGATTATGGTTGGAAATTCTCAACCACTCTCATCCGAAGACCTCTCCTCCCGCTTTTGTTAATATATTTGAACTTTAGTCGGACAGTCACACCTTCTTGCAGCTGAACCACCTCCGCTCCCTGTTTTGATCATGTATGGTCTGGCAATACTACCTTTTCTTACCCGTTTGTGAGTAATTATGGCTGGACATTCACACTTACTTGCAGCCGAACACCACCTCTCTCGCTTTTGATGATGTATGGACCGGCATTCTTACCTTTTCTAACACATTTTTCAGAAATTACGGTCGGAGATTCACACCTACTCACAGCCGAACATCTCTGCTCCCGCATTTGATGGTGTGCAGTCGGACATTCTCACCCTTTCTCATCAGCTTTTTGCAAATTATGATCTGACATTCACACCTACTTGCAGTCGAAAAGCTATGCTCCCGCTTTTGATTATGTTTGGTTGGATATTCAAACCTTTTCTTAACTGCTTTTTACAAACTTTGGTTGGACGTTCACACCTTCTTGTAGCCGAACACATCCACTCCTGCTTTTGATGATGTATGGTTGGGCATTCGCACCTTTTTTTTACCCATTTGTCAGGAATAATGGGTGGACATTCACACCTTCTTTCAGCTGAACACCTCCTCTCCCACTTATGATCATGTGCGGTTTGATTTTCGAAAATTTTCTTTCATGTTTTCTAGCAATTATTGATGGATATTTAGACCTTCTTGCAGCTGAACACCTCCGCTCCTGCTTTTGATCATACCTTGTCAGGCATTCGCACCATGTCTTACCCGCTTTTTACAAACTTTAGTCGAACATTTACACCTTTTTGCAGCCGAACACCACCTCTCTCGCTTTTGATGATGTATGGTCCGGCATTCTTTCCTTTTCTAACACATTTTTCAGCAATTATGGTCGGACATTCACACCTACTAAGAGCCGAACACCTCCGCTCCCGCATTTGATGGTGTATAGTCGGGCATTCTCACCCTATCTCATCAGCTTTTTGCAAATTATGATCTGACATTCACACCTGCTTTTGATAATGTATGGTTGGGCATTCGCACCTTTTTTTACCCATTTTTCAGGAATTATGGGTGGACATTCACACCTTCTTGCAGCTGAACACCTCCTCTCCTTCTTATGATCATGTGCGGATGATATTCGAAAATTTTCTTTCATGTTTTAAAGCAATTATTGATGGACATTCAGACCTTCTTGCAGCTGAACCACTCTGCTCCCGCTTTTGATGGTGTATAGTCGGGCTTTCGAGCCTTTCCTTCCCGGTTTTTACAAATTATGGTTGGACATTCAGACCTTCTTGCAGCCGAACACCTCCGCTCCCTCTTTTGATCATACATTGTCGGGCATTAGCACCTTTTCTTACCCGCTTTTTACAAACCATAGTCGGACTTTCACATCTTTTAGTAGCCAAACAACTCCGCTCCCGCTATTGATTGTGTACAGTCGGGTATTTTAACCTTTTCTTACCCGCTTTTTACCAACTATGGTCGGACATTCACACCTTCTTACAGCGGAACACCTCCGCTCCCTCTTTTGATGGTGTATGTTCGGGCAGTCAAACCTTTTCTTACCTGCTTTTTACAAACTATGGTCAGACATTCAACCCTTCTTGGAGCCGAACACATCCACTCCTGCTTTTGATTATGTATAGTTGGGCATTCGCACCTTTTCTTACCCATTTTTCAGTAATTATGGGTTTACATTCACACCTTCTTGCAGCCTAACACCTCCGCTCCCTCTTTTGATCATACATTTTCGGGCATTCGCACCTTTTCTTACCCGCTTTTTACAAACCATGGTCGGACTTTCACACCTTTTAGTAGCCGAACAACTCCGCACCCGCTACTGATTGTGTACAGTCGGGTATTTTAACCTTTTCTTACCCGTTTTTTACCAACTATGGTCGGACATTCACACCTTCTTACAGCGGAACACCTCCGCTCCCTCCTTTGATGGTGTATGTTCGGGCATTCGAACCTTGTCTTACCCGCTTTTTACAAACTATGGTCAGACGTTCAAACCTTCTTGTAGCCGAACATATCCACTCCTGCTTTTGATGATGTATGGTTGGGCATTCGAACCTACTTGTTGCCCGCTTTTCATTAATTATGGGTGGACATTCACACCTTGTCTCAGCCAAACACCTCCGCTCCCTGTTTTGATCATGTATGGTTTGACATTCGCACCTTTGCACCCTCTTTTTATACTGATTGCTCAAGATTAAGTTGTTCTTTCTCAAACTACAAAATTTTTTTAATTGTTGAAACTTGATTTGAAGTGGATAAATAAGGAAGACAAACAGTTTTAAGTCAGGCTGATAGCAATTCATTTTATAGCAAAATCTGTATTTCGTCATTTGTCGAGAGATGCTTATTGCTGAAGAAGTTCTTTCTCATTCTACAAAGTACAACGTTGTTTATCATTGAAACTTGATTAGACATGAATAAATATGAAGGACAAAGCAGTCTTAACTTGGTTTGAGTTAAGGAATTCGTTTTATAGGAGAATCCGAATTCGTGCATAACTCGTAAAATAGAGCTTATTTTCGGATTCCTGAAGAATGAGTCTGGTTCTTTCTCATAATACAAAGTTTGTTGTTTATTGTTGAAACTTCATCAGACCGTTAGATATAGTCGGACTCACCTCGACGCACGGCTTGGGATCTGGAACCAGTACTCTTGAGAGGGGTTGGACTCTCTTCCACTCTGGAGTTGCCCGTGGTGAGAGGCGCAGAGCAGGTGTGGGCATACTTATTGCCCCCCGGCTGTGTGCCAGTACATTGGGGTTTACCCCAGTGAACGAGAGGGTAGCCTCCCTCCGCCTTTGGGTGGGGGGACGAGTCCTGACTGTTGTTTGTGCCTATGCGCCAAACAGCAGTTCAGAGTACCTACCCTTTTTGGAGTCTCTGGGGGAGGCACTGGAGAATGCTCCTACCGGAGACTCCCTCATTCTGCTGGGGGACTTCAATGCTCACGTGGGCAATGACAGTGAGGCCTGGAGGGGTGTGATTGGGAGGAACGGCCCCCCCGATCTGAATCAGAGTGGTGTTATGTTGTTGGACTTCTGTGCCAGTCATAGACTGTCCATAACGAACACCATGTTCAGGCATAAGGGTGTCCATATGTGCACTTGGCACCAGGACACCCTTGGCCGCAGTTCGATGATCGACTTTGTGGTTGTATCATCGGACTTGCGGCCGTATGTCCTGGACACTCGGGTGAAGAGAGGGGCGGAGCTGTCAACTGATCACCACCTGGTGGTGAGTTGGCTCCGCTGGTGGGGGAGGATGCCGATCAGACCTGGCAGGCCCAAACGTATTGTGAGGGTCTGCTGGGAGCGTTTGTCAGAATCCCCCGTCAGAAGGAGCTTTAACTCCCACCTCCGGCAGAGCTTCAACCATATTTGAGGTGGGGGACATTGAGTCCGAATGGGCCATGTTCCGTGACTCCATTGCCGAGGCAGCTGGTCGGAGTTGTGGCCGTAAGGTGGTCGGTGCCTGTCGTGGCGGAAACTCGAACCTGCTGGTGGACACCAGTGGTGAGGGAAGCCGTCAAGCTGAAGAAGGAGTCCTATCGGGCCTTTTTGGCCAGTGGGACCCTGGAAGAAGCTGATAGGTACCGACGGGCCAGACGGGCCACGGCTTCGGCGGTTGCTGAGGCAAAAACTCGGGCCTGGGAGGAGTTCGGTGAGACCATGGAGAACGATTTCCGGACGGCCTCGAAAAGATTCTGGTCCACCATCCGGCGTCTCGGGGGGGGGGGAGCGGCTCACAGTAAACACTGTTTACAGTGGGGACGGGCTTTGCTGACCTCAACTAGGGATGTTGTGAGTCGGTGGGGGGAGTACTTCGAGGAACTCCTCAATCCTACCAACACGTGCTCGGAAGAGGCAGAGTCGGAGAGCTCGGAGACGGGGCCTCCCATTTCTGGGGCTGAGGTTGCCGAGGTGGTTAAAAAGCTCCTCGTTGGCAAGGCCCCGGGGGTGGATGAGGTCCGTCCTGAGTGTCTCAAGGCTCTGGATGTTGTAGGGCTGTCTTGGCTGACACGCCTCTGCAGTATCGCGTGTACATCGGGGACAGTGCCTCTGGACTGGCAGATTGGGGTGGTGGTCCCCCTCTTTAAAAAGGGGGACCGGAGGGTGTGTTCCAACTATAGGGGTATCACACTCCTCAGCCTCCCTGGTAAGGTCTATTCGGGGGTATTGGAGAGGAGGATCCGTCGGATAATCGAGCCTCGGATTCAGGAGATGCAGTGTGGCTTTCGTCCTGGCCGTGGAACAGTGGACCAGCTCTATACCCTCGGCAGGATCCTGGAGGGTGCATGGGAGTTCGCCCAACCAGTCTACATGTGTTTTGTGGACTTGGAGAAAGCGTTCGACCGTGTCCCTCGTGGAGTCCTGTGGGGGGTGCTCCGGGAATATGGAGTGCCGGACCCCTTGATAGGGGCCGTTCGGTCTCTGTATGACCGGTGCCAGAGTTTGGTCCGCATTGCCGGCAGTAAGTCGGATACGTTTCCGGTGAGAGTTGGACTCCGTCAGGGCTGCCCTTTGTCACCGATTCTGTTCCTAACTTTTATGGACAGAATTTCTAGGCGGAGCCAGGGCGTTGAGGGTGTCCCATTTGGCGACCTCAGAATCGGGTCTCTGCTTTTTGCAGATGATGTGGTTCTGTTAGCGTCGTCAGGCCGTGACCTTCAGCTCTCACTGGAGTGATTCGCAGCTGAGTGTGAAGCGGCTGGGATGAGAATCAGCACCTCCAATCCGAGACTATGGTTCTCAGCCGGAAAAGGGTGGAATGCTCTCTCCGGGTCGGGAATGAGATCCTTCCCCAAGAGGAGGAGTTCAAGTATCTCGGGGTCTTGTTCACGAGTGACGGACGAATGGAGCGGGAGATTGACGGGCGGATTGGTGCGGCGCCTGCAGTGTTGCAGGCTCTGCACCGACCCGTCGTTGTGAAGAGGGAGCTGAGCCAGAAGGCGAAGCTCTCTACTTACTGGTCAATCTACGTTCCCATCCTCACCTATGGTCAAGAGTTGTGGGTAGTGACCGAAAGAACAAGATCGCAAATACAAGCGGCCGAAATGGGTTTCCTCCGCAGGGTGTCTGGGCTCTCCCTTAGAGATAGGGTGAGAAGCTCAGTCATCCGGGAGGGGCTCGGAGTAGAACCGCTGCTCCTCCGCATTGAGAGGAGTCAGATGAGGTGGCTCGGGCATCTGGTTAGGATGCCCCCTGGGCGCCTCCCTGGGGAGGTGTTCCGGGCACGTCCCACTGGGAGGAGACCCAGGACACGTTGGAGAGACTATGTCTCTCGGCTGGCCTGGGAACGCCTCGGGGTCCCCCCGGAAGAGCTGGAGGAAGTGGCCGGGGACAGAGACGTCTGGGTTTCTCTGCTCAAGCTGCTGCCCCCGCGACCCGACCCCCGGATAAGCGGCAGATGATGGATGGATGGATGGATATATCCTCCACCAACCAGACTTACAACCCCCGACTAGGGTAGCAGAATTTCTAAGCATCTGTACCCCAAAACTACTATCAAAAATATATAAATTATTGTCTAAGATAGATGACACAATGTCTCTTCCATCCTCAAAATGGGAGGCAGATTTATCCATCAGCTCTGGTCATAGCTTCTAACCACAAATATGTTTGAACACCTTCATAAAGACTCGAAATCCTAATTTACAGCTCATACAATACAAAATCCTTCATAGAACACACTATACAGGACAAAGGATGTTCAGGATGGGTCTAACACACTCAAACATCTGCTCACATTGCACAGATAACACACCTGATGATTATGCACACGCTTTGTGGTTTTCTGCGCCTGTCCAGAAGTTCTGGCTTGAAGTCTGTGAGGACCTATCAACATGGCTAAAGTGTAGCATCCCTGCATGCCCCACACTGTGCATACTGGGTGACTTAGACAACATCAACATGGAAATTAACTCAGCACACATGGTTGTCACAGTGTTATGTATCGCAAAGAAAACTATTCTCATGAACTGGAAAGCGAAGAACAATCTGTGTATTAACCAGTTTAGAAATTTTCTTTTAGATTATATTAGCATGGAAACAATGTCTGCCTCCTCAAAACATCAATTGGCTGAATTTCATTCTCTCTGGTCCCCTCTGATTAGTTTTATCACATAGTGGTGGTGGTGGGTTGCTGGGTGATGGTGGGTCTCAGGCCCGGGCTGCTGCGACTGGTGTGACCGGGTGGTTTGTTTGTTTGTTTTTTGATGTTGTTTGTTTGTTTTTTGTAGAGGTCCTCCTGGGTGGGGTTGGGTTGAGTGGGGTGGGGCGGGATGGGTACCTTCTGGGGGTACAGTAGCTCCCGGAATATGGTCGCTGCAGGCCCCGAGCCTGGTGGACATCAGGCCCTCCTGCCCATTGTTGGCTCCCAGGTAGCGGGGATGCCTATTGCAGCCAGTCCCTGGCTGCCCTCTCTGGGGGAGAGTAGCTCCCCCGGTATATATCCCCATACCCCTCTCCCTTCTGGCTCCTGTACACAGCACACACTCACACATGAAGGGTTTTGGGGGCGTGTGTGTTTGGTGGGGTGTAGTGGATGGGGCCACGTAGGTGGTCCCCTTTGGTTGCACTCTGCAGTTCCCTGCCCCTGTTTTAATTACACCTTAGACATTACTACTTATCAAACACACTCACACACACACATTAGGTCTTGGGGGGTGGTTACACTGAGTGGCATCTGGTGGGCGGGGCTCTTTGGGTATGTAGGCTGCCCAGAGTGCCGCGCTCCCAGTTCTACAAGTTTGGCTGCCCCTCAATTTTAATTGCTCACTATTAGAAAATATTGAAGAGCCAGAAGGGTGAGGGGAGGGGTCTTCTTCGCACACCCCTGCTTCCTGGTGTCTGCTCGGGGCAGGAGGGGCCAGGAGGATTAATTAATTGTTCTGCTGGTTCGGGGTCTGTGGTGGCTGGGGGGTTGCTGGCCTCCTGGTGTGCCCGCTGCACTACACCCCAGCAGAGTCGAGGGAGGTAGGATGTGTGGATGTGTGGATGTATGGGACGTGAAAGTGTGTGTGGTAATGATTGGGCCTGGATCTGGGACTTGCTGTCGCCTGGCCTGCCTGTGTTTCTCCCGATGGGGCATCAGCGTTGCCTCTCCCCACTGCTCGCGACTTCACCCACCTGTGGGCACGTCTTGACTCCCAGGGCACTTGGCCAGGGGCGCTGGGGCAGGCGCTGACCCACTTTGTGGCTGTCTGGGGCGCTTGGCCCTCCTGGGTATTGGGTGGGGCCTCTGCCGGGGGGTTTGGGGGCGCTCGGGCTCCTGGGGCCCAGGTCCAGTGCACGGCCCATGTCTGGGCGGCTGGGGCCTGGCGGGGTCGGTGGGCTGTTACCCCTGGTTCCCGGAGTGCCTCTGCCCTATGCTTATGGGGGCTCTTTCCGGGGGCTTCCTCTGCAGTCTTCTGGGTGGATGCGTGGTTGCCCCTGCAGTGGGCTTCCTGGGTTCTGTGCTCTGTGGGGGCTGCTGGTGGCCTGGGTCTTGTGGCCCTCTCTGCCTGCTTCTGATTGCTTGGGGGGGGGGGGCTGTGGATTGTGGCCCTGTACGCTTATACACTCATAACTAAGCACGGTTATCATGTAGGTCCTGTGCCATGGGTGTTGAATGTTCTCACACACACACACACACATTCATTAGTCCAGTAGCATGGTCACTAAGCAGTTGATGTATTATCATGTCGTCTCAGGTCATCTATATCCACAGCTGTGTTGTATGCGATTGCCGCTTCTTGTGCTTGTTTTTGTTTGTTTGTGTGTTTGTTTTTTCTCTGCTTGTCTGCTTTCAGGTGCTCCTGGTGGCGCTAAGGCTGGATTCCCCTCATAGGCCATGGATTGTTGTCTGTTTTGTTTTTTACAGGTGTAGCAGCTGGTTGTCTGGTTTTTGTTTCTATTTTTGTTCTGTTTCCTCTTCTTTCCTCTTCTTCTTTCCTTGTCCCCCGGTCCGGTTCAGTTCAGTTCATGTCATATATTGTAAACAGAAATAAATAAATGGGCATTAAGGGGAGCTTTACATTTATAAAACTTCCCTTGGCAAAACAAATCTGTTTGGCATCAAAGGTATTCAGACTACAATTCTTCTGACATAATGCTGAACAGGACAAGGGGAAAAAAAAGTAAAGAAGACAGTTCTGCCGAAAGCCAGGGATAGACCTGTTCTAAGTTCTATACTTTTTAAAAGGGGCGTGTTTATCAACTATGGAATTAGAAGATTTACAAAAATGGTCAAGTGCTAGATCTTCATCTGGGATTTTAACAGTGTCATATAACTATTCAACAGATCAGTTAAAAAAAAGCCTGCTCATGGAGATGTTTCAGGATCTGGATACCAAGCGTGGACCTAATGTTTTCATTTTTGCAATTCTGATACAGGCTATTGAGCAGTGATAACTAACACCAAGTTCAGATACTGCGGATTTTCTACCTTTGATATGTTAAGATTGAGCCAATCAGGGACAACCTTGAAGGATCTCTTTGGTTTTGTAGGATCAGTAATTACCTGAGAAAGGTTGATATTGGTACACACCTTTTTTAAATGATCAGAGGCAGAGTTCAACTTGTTTAAATTAAAATTGCCACACAGAGATTGGGTTTAGGCCACATGCACACAGAATGACATCAACAAATATAAGAAATATTAAACATTTACACATAGATTTTTGAATACATGAAGAGGAATGATACTTTGAAATGTGCTCATTGCGGAGTTATGATCAGTTGAGTAATGAAGGTTGAACTATTCTAGGAAAGAGGTTCTATTCCCAGCATCATGATGGACACTCCTGATATAGAAGGTTTCGCTAACGCATTGGAATTGTTTTACTATTTTCATATGCATGTGCAATGAAGAATTGCTTGCTGCTGATAAATGCAAAGAAGAACAGCTTACACATAGATGCTCACATATAGGCTGCTGAATGCAATGAAGACCTGCTTATCAAGTAAAGTTCAATGTCAATGTGTAATATTCAATTAGGATTTGCAAAACAGTGAAGTTAAACAATGAATGGGTCCATAGTCGGTATGAGAAGACTACAGGAATATTTACCTGGGTGTACGTTCAAACAGAGATGAGAAAATTGCGATA
Organism: Leuresthes tenuis; assembly: GCF_036924035.1. Taxonomy (NCBI): domain Eukaryota; kingdom Metazoa; phylum Chordata; class Actinopteri; order Atheriniformes; family Atherinopsidae; genus Leuresthes; species Leuresthes tenuis. The sequence continues at coordinate 10,647,403 of NW_027325366.1, forward strand.
AATAATTGTTTGTTTGTTTGTTAGTATGTATAGGAATGTTATGTGTATAAACTGTGTTGAGTTATAGTTACTCAGTAGTCTCAGTGAAACAACCGACGGGGGAAGCCTTGCGGTGACAACAAAAGCAGTGTTTTACTGATCAGTCAAGTTGCTCCAGTGTACTCCATACAAACTGGTTGGCTACTGAAGGGATAGAAAATGGGGAATTCTTGTTTTAAAGCAAACAAGGAATTAGATGGGAAAAATACATGTTTTAACGGGACCCAGACAATATTAAATACTCAGACAGATGGGATAAGAAGTGTAGTTTTGTAGGAAATCACAAAATTATTACATGAAATTAGTGAAATCAATTGAAGAATGCCTTTCTGAAGAGCTGTTTACCACAGATGAGCAGCTTTGCGACCAAGCACAATGTAGATCGCTTTACTGACAAAATGATCTAATTTAATGGATTGGTTTAGACATGCATAACAGCATTTTAAGAACAAAGAGAGAAACAAAAAGGGACAACGCTTCATGGTGGAAGGTGATGTATAAATAAAAGTGTATATGATGAAGGGGGTGGCAACACCCATTCCGAAATCCCGCCATTCCGACATCCCGCTATTCCGACATCCCACCATTCCGACATACCACCATTCCGACATACCACCATTCCGACATGCAAACGTCCCACCATTCCGACGTTCAAATGTCCCACCATTCCGACAAGGCTTTCTGTATAAGGAAATGTGTGTTACTCAACAGGTGAGTCCCTTCTTTCTGTTCATGCAATTTATATGTTTAACACATGTTTATAGACAAGCGTTATTAAAAACACAAAGTCTCGGCAACTGGAGGAGGAGAAGCAGTCCGCGGTGGTTTTCAATCACACACTCCAATGCCACTTGTTTCAACTTCCGAAAATTTAATCCAGGAAAAAAAGGCTTACAAACATGGACCAAAACGGCTCCATAACACGCACAAGAATCCAAAAGAAACGAAAATTAACTAAAAGAAAGCAAATAAACAGTATGAAGTGGTCAAAATTGGTTTTACGCATGCCTATGTGCGTCTGGCACATGCGTCTTTGGGCTCTCCCACGTTGGTTTGTGGATGAAAGCTAGAAGGTGTGAATGTCCGACTATATTTGGTGAAAAGCAGGTGAAGAAAGGTCTGAATGCCCAACCTTACATTATCAAAAGCGAGATCAGAGGTGTTTGGCTGCAAGAAGGGCATAGTTTGCCAAATGCGGGTAAGCTGCGAATGACCAACTAAATATCAACAAAAGTGGGGGCGGAGGTCTTCGGATGCAACTGGGTGTGAACATCCCACCATACAAGTATGGTGGAGAGGAAGCTGTGAACAGCCGACCATAGTTTGCAAAAAGCGGGTGAGACAAGGTGCGAATGTCCAACCATACATGATCAAAACAGGGAGCGGAGGTGTTTGGCTGTGACAAGGTGTGAATGTCCACCCAAAATTAATGAAAAGCGGGCAAAAAGTAGGTTTGAAGGTTTGAATGCCCAAGCATACATCATCAAAAGAAGGAGTGGATGTGTTCGGCTACAAGAAGGTTTGAATGTCCGACCATAGTTTGTAAAAAGCGGGTAAGAAAAGGTTCGAATGCCCAAACATACACCATCAAAAGAGGGAGCGGAGGTATTCCGCTGTAAGGTGTGAATGTCTGACCATAGTTGGTAAAAAGTGGGTAAGAAAAGGTTAAAATACCCGACTTTACACAATCAATAGGGGGAGCGGAGTTGTTCGGCTACAAGAAGGTGTGAAAGTCCAACCATGGTTTGTAAAAAGCTGGTAAGAAAAGGTTCGAATGCCCGAATATATACCATCAAAAGCGGAAGCGGAGGTGTTCGGCTGCAAGAAGGTGTGAACGTCCGACCAAAGTTTGTAAAAAGCAGTTAAGAAAAGGTTCGAATATCCAACCAAACATAATCAAAAGCGGGAGCAGAGCTGTTCGACTGCAAGTAGGTGTGAATGTCCAGCCATAATTACTCACAAACGGGTAAGAAAAGGTAGTATTGCCAGACCATACATGATCAAAACAGGGAGCTGAGGTGGTTCAGCACCAAGGTGTGAATGTCTGACTATAGTTTGTAAAAAGCGGGTAAGATAAGGTGCGAATGCCCGACAATGTATAATCAAAAGAGGGAGCAGAGGTTTTCGGCTACAAGAAGGTTTGAATGTCCGACCATAGTTTGTAAAAAGCGGGTAAGAAAAGGTTCAAATGCCTGACTCTACACCATCAAAAGCGGGAGCGGAGATGTTCCGCTGTAAGACGGTGTGAATGTCTGACCATAGTTGGTAAAAAGCGGGTAAGAAAAGGTTAAAATACCCGACTGTACACAATCAATAGCGGGAGCGGAGTTGTTCGGCTACAAGAAGGTGTGAAAGTCCAACCATCGTTTGTAAAAAGCTGGTAAGAAAAGGTTCGAATGCCCGAATATATACCATCAAAAGCGGAAGCGGAGGTGTTCGGCTGCAAGAAGGTGTGAACGTCCGACCAAAGTTGGCAAAAAGCATTAAAGAAAAGGTTCGAATATCCAAACATAATTAAAAGCGAGAGAAATTTTGTTCAGCTGCAAGTAGGTGTGAATATCCAGCCATAATTACTCACAGACGGGTAAGAAAATGTAGTATTGCCAGACAATACATGATCAAAACAGGGAGCGGAGGTGGTTTAGCTGCAAAAAGGGATGAATGTCCAACTAAAGTTCAAATATATTAACAAAAGCGGGAGGAGAGGTCTTCGGATTAGAGTGGTTGAAATTTCCAACCATAATCTATAAAATGCGGTGAAAAAAAAAGGTGTGAAGGAATGAATTTTATAGCAAAATCCGAAATCATGCATAACTCCGCAAAAGGAACGTATTGCTCAACCAAAGGGATGCTTCTTTCTCATTCAGGGTAATATGAGGAACTTTATGCTTGATACATTTTAGACATGGATAACTATGAAGGACAAAGCAGTTTCCACTTTGTTTGAGTGAAGGAATTAATTTTATAGCAAAATCCCAAATCAAGCAGAACGTATGAAAATAAGCCTCTTTTCGGATTCCTGATACTTCAGTGTTGCTATTTCTTCTACTGCAAAATACAATGTTGTTCTTTGTTGAAGTCAATCTAGACATTGATAAATATGAAGGACAAAGCAGTTTTAACTTGGTTTGAGTGAAGGAATTCATTTTATACATAAAATCCCAAATCATGCAGAACGTATGAAAATAAGCTTATTCTCGGATTACTGATCCTTCAGTGTTGCTCTTTCATCTACTGCAAAATCCAGTGTTGTTCTTTGTTGAAGTCAATCTAGACATTGATAAATATGAAGGACAAAGCAGTTTTAACATAGTTTGAGTGAAGGCATTCATTCATCGTAAAATCAATAATCGTGCAGAACTCATGAAAATAAGCTTATTCTCGGATTCCTAAAACTTTTGATTTGCTCTTTCTTTACTGCAAAGTACAATGTTGTTCTTTGTTGAAGTCGATCTAGACATTGATAAATATGAAGGACAAAGCAGTTTTCACTTGGTTTGAGTGAAGGATTTGCAGATGAAAACCTCCCGCTCCCCCTTTTGATTGTGTATAGTCGGGCTTTCGAGCCTTTTCTTACCCGGTTTTTAGAAATTATGGTTGGACATTCAGACCTTGCAGCCGAAGACCTCCGCTCCCTCTTTTGATCATACATTGTCGGGCATTCGCACCTTGTCTTACCCGCTTTTTACAAACTATAGTCAGACATTCACACCTTGCAGCTGAACCACCTCAGCTCCCTGTTTTGATCATGTATGGTCTGGCAATACTACCTTTTCTTACCCGTTTGTGAGTAATTATGGCTGGACATTCACACCTACTTGCAGTCGAACAGCTCTGCTCCCGCTTTTGATGGTATATATTCGGGCATTCGAACCTTTTCTTAGCAGCTTTTTACAAACCATGGTTGAACTTTCACACCGTCTTACAGCGGAACACCTCCGCTCCCGCTTTTGATGGTGTATAGTCAGGCATTTGAACCTTTTCTTACCCGCTTTTTACAAACTATGGTCGGACATTCAAACCTTCTTGTAGCCGAAAACCTCCGCTCCCTCTTTTGATTATACATTGTTGGGCATTCGGACCTTATTTACAAACTATAGTCAGACATTCACACCTTGCAGCTGAGCCACCTCAGCTCCCTGTTTTGATAGTGTATGTTCGGGCATTCGAACCTATTCTTACCACCTTTTTACAAACTATGCTCGGAGATTCACACCTACTCACAGCCGAACAACTCCGCTCCCGCATTTGATGATGTATTGTCCGGCATTCTAGTCTCTTCTAACACATTTTTCAGCAATTATGGTCGGACATTCACACCTACTCACAGCCGAACACTTCCGCCCCCGCATTTGATGGTGTATAGCCGGGCATTCTCACCCTTTCTCATCAGCTTTTTGCAAATTATGATCTGACATTCACACCTACTTGCAGTCGAACAGCTCTGCTCCCGCTTTTGATTATGTTTGGTTGGATATTCGAACCTTTTCTTAACTGCTTTTTACAAACTTTGGTCGGACGTTCACACCTTCTTGCAGCCGAACACATCCACTTCCACTTTTGATGGTATATATTCGGGCATTCGAACCTTTTCTTACCCGCTTTTTACAAACCGTGGTCGGACTTTCACACCTTCTTGTAGCCAAACAACTCCGCTCCCGCTATTGATTTTGTACAGTCGGGTATTTTAACCTTTTCTTACCCGCTTTTTACCAACTATGGTCGGACATTTACACCTTCTTACAGCGGAACACCTCCGCTCTCTCTTTTGATGGTCTATATTCGGGCATTCGAACCTTTTCTTACCCGCTTTTTACAAACTATGGTCGGACATTCAAACCTTCTTGTAGCCGAACACATCCACTCCTGCTTTTGATGATGTATGGTTGGGCATTTTCATCTTTTCTTACCCATTTTCAGTAATTATGGGTGGACATTCACACCTTCTTGCAGCTGAACAACTCCTCTCCCGCTTCTGATCATGTGCGGTTTGATATTCGAAAATTTTCTTTCATGTTTTAAAGCAATTATTGATGGACATTCAAATCTTCTTGTAGCCGAACACATCCACTCCTGCATTTGATGATGTATGGTTTGGCATTCGCACCCTTTTTTTACCCATTTTTCAGGAATTTTGGGTGGACATTCAGACCTTGCAGCCAAAACCCTCCGCTCCCTCTTTTGATCTTACATTGTCGGGCATTCGCACCTTATCTTACCCGCTTTTTACAAACTATAGTCAGACATTCACACCTTGCAGCTGAACCACCTCCGCTCCCTGTTTTGATCATGTATGGTCTGGCAATACTACCTTTTCTTACCCGTTTGTGAGTAATTAATCCCAAAATATTGAGCATAAAATAAGTCTTTATGCTGATGATGTATTACTTTTCCTTCAGAACTCACAGACGTCTCTCAGTCACACGATCACACTCATAAATAAATTCTCAGCGCTTTCTGACTACTCTATCAACTGGTCTAAGACCACAGTTCTGCCCATTAACTGTAGGGTCCATAATATACCTGCGATCACTTTACAGTCAGGAAATATTAGATATTTAGGCATAAACATTTCCTCCAGGCTCTCAGAGCTAACAAAGCTAAATTATGTGCAATTATTAAAGACAGTAGAGGACGATCTCTCGTTGGAAGTCCTTACCTATATCACTTATGGGGAGAGTTACATCCATTAAAATGATGATTCTACCAAAAGTTAACTATTTGTTCTCAATGATCCCCATGATGATCCCCTGGTTTGTCAGTCCTCTGTCTTCGTTCACCGGAGTCTTTGTCTTTTTGTCCTTGAGTTTGGTGATTTTTTCTTCTTTTGATGCCTTGACACAATGTGACAGGTGATACCACGTGGGAGATCCTGTAACTTGGACTGCTGTCCCTGTGCTGCGAAATGGCTGTGCTGCTCAAATGGTCTCTCCTTCATCATGGTTACATGCTGCCATTCCGACATCTCGCCATTCCGACATGGGTCTCCAATTGTCGGAATGGCGACACTTAATTTTTTAATCAAACGTCCCACCATTCCGACACTTTTTTCCTCCTATGGTCGGAATGGCGGTATGTTTTTTGTTTTTTTTAACATACCGCCATTCCGACAGTGCCTTTTAATAGCCTATTTTTTACCCAAAACATTTTGCACTAATGATATGCCGGCGCAAATACGCCCTAAAGTTTGGCGCACAAGCTTTGCACATGCAGAGGCCACAGCCTCGCAAACAAACTTTAATAATCTATTATCAAAATCCCCTGAATTTCAAATATAAAAATACAGATATTAATGTAACTCTGGCGAGACTGAAACTGATTAAGCAGAAATACAGTGTCAGTGAGCTGTCACAGCAGCCAGCTGGAGCGGAGCTCTCCACAGAGCCCATGCGTCTTTTGCACGCTGTCATCATATGCAAAAGTAATAATTGCAATTACAGATATCACGGCTACTGCACAGGACACAGTTGCGAGCACTCTGCCTTGCCTTGCCAATAGGAGAAGAGAGAAATGACAGCATAGAACGTATAAAACACAACAAAATTCAGTAAAAACGTTTATTCATGTTATTCACGTGATTTATGAGTACTCACTCCAATTTTGGGAAGCGCGGATGGGCTTTGCACGTTTGGCACAAACACACAGCCGCAACGGTTGTAGCTTTATACAGCCTGTTGATATCTTAAGGACCTAACTGGTCACACCTGGGAGTAAATGTCATGTAGAGATTGTTTTTACATGACATTAAAGCTGAACATATAGCTTTCATCCACAAACCAACGTGGGAGAGCCCGAAGACGCATGTGCCAGACGCACATAGGCATGCGTAAAACCAATTTTGACCACTTCATACTGTTTATTTGCTTTCTTTTAGTTAACTTTCGTTTCTTTTGGATTCTTGTGCGTGTTATGGAGCCGTTTTGGTCCATGTTTGTAAGCCTTTTTTTCCTGGATTAAATTTTCGGAAGTTGAAACAAGTGGCATTGGAGTGTGTGATTGAAAACCACCGCGGACTGCTTCTCCTCCTCCAGTTGCCGAGACTTTGTGTTTTTAATAACGCTTGTCTATAAACATGTGTTAAACATATAAATTGCATGAACAGAAAGAAGGGACTCACCTGTTGAGTAACACACATTTCCTTATACGGAAAGCCTTGTCGGAATGGTGGGACATTTGAACGTCAGAATAGCGGGATGTCGCAATGGTGGGATGTCGGAATGGTGGGACGTTTGCATGTCGGAATGGTGGTTTGTCGGAATGGTGGTATGTCGGAATGGTGGGATGTCGGAATAGCGGGATGTCGGAATGGCGGGATTTCGGAATGGGTGTTGCCACCCCCTTCATCATATACACAGTTATTTATACATCACCTTCCACCATGAAGCGTTGTCCCTTTTTGTTTCTCTCTTTGTTCTTAAAATGCTGTTATGCATGTCTAAACCAATCCATTAAATTAGATCATTTTGGCAGTAAAGCGATCTACAATGTGCTTGGTCGCAAAGCTGCTCATCTGTGGTAAACAGCTCTTCAGAAAGGCATTCTTAAATTGATTTCACTAATTCTATGTAATAATTTTGTGATTTCCTACAAAACTACACTTCTTCTCCCATCTGTCTGAGTATTTAATATTGTCTGGGTCCCGTTAAAACATGTATTTTTCCCATCTAATTCCTTGTTTGCTTTAAAACAAGTATTCCCCATTTTCTATCCCTTCAGTAGCCAACCAGTTTGTATGGAGTACACTGGAGCAACTTGACTGATCAGTAAAACACTGCTTTTGTTGTCACCGCAAGGCTTCCCCCGTCGGTTGTTTCACTGAGACACTACTGAGTAACTATAACTCAACACAGTTTATACACATAACATTCCTATACATACTAACAAACAAACAAACAATTATTTATCGCAATTTTCTCATCTCTGTTTGAACGTACACCCAGGTAAATATTCCTGTAGTCTTCTCATACCGACTATGGACCCATTCATTGTTTAACTTCACTGTTTTGCAAATCCTAATTGAATATTACACATTGACATTGAACTTTACTTGATAAGCAGGTCTTCATTGCATTCAGCAGCCTATATGTGAGCATCTATGTGTAAGCTGTTCTTCTTTGCATTTATTTATTTCTTATATTTGTTGATGTCATTCTGTGTGCATGTGGCCTAAACCCAATCTCTGTGTGGCAATTTTAATTTAAACAAGTTGAACTCTGCCTCTGATCATTTAAAAAAGGTGTGTACCAATATCAACCTTTCTCAGGTAATTACTGATCCTACAAAACCAAAGAGATCCTTCAAGGTTGTCCCTGATTGTCTCAATCTTAACAAATCAAAGGTAGAAAATCCGCAGTATCTGAACTTGGTGTTAGTTATCACTGCTCAATAGCCTGTATCAGAATTGCAAAAATGAAAACATTAGGTCCACGCTTGGTATCCAGATCCTGAAACATCTCCATGAGCAGGCTTTTTTTTAACTGATCTGTTGAATAGTTATATGACACTGTTAAAATCCCAGATGAAGATCTAGCACTTGACCATTTTTGTAAATCTTCTAATTCCATAGTTGATAAACACGCCCCTTTTAAAAAGTATAGAACTTAGAACAGGTCTATCCCTGGCTTTCGGCAGAACTGTCTTCTTTACTTTTTTTTCCCCTTGTCCTGTTCAGCATTATGTCAGAAGAATTGTAGTCTGAATACCTTTGATGCCAAACAGATTTGTTTTGCCAAGGGAAGTTTTATAAATGTAAAGCTCCCCTTGATGCCCATTTATTTATTTCTGTTTACAATATATGACATGAACTGAACTGAACCGGACCGGGGGACAAGGAAAGAAGAAGAGGAAAGAAGAGGAAACAGAACAAAAATAGAAACAAAAACCAGACAACCAGCTGCTAGACCTGTAAAAAACAAAACAGACAACAATCCATGGCCTATGAGGGGAATCCAGCCTTAGCGCCACCAGGAGCACCTGAAAGCAGACAAGCAGAGAAAAAACAAACACACAAACAAACAAAAACAAGCACAAGAAGCGGCAATCGCATACAACACAGCTGTGGATATAGATGACCTGAGACGACATGATAATACATCAACTGCTTAGTGACCATGCTACTGGACTAATGAATGTGTGTGTGTGTGTGTGAGAACATGCAACACCCATGGCACAAGACCTACATGATAACCGTGCTTAGTTATGAGTGTATAAGCGTACAGGGCCACAATCCACAGCCCCCCCCCCCAAGCAATCAGAAGCAAGCAGAGAAGGCCACAAGACCCAGGCCACCAGCAGCCCCCACAGAGCACAGAACCCAGGCAGCCCACCGCAGGGGCAACCACGCATCCACCCAGAAGACTGCAGAGGAAGCCCCCGGAAAGAGCCCCCATAAGCATAGGGCAGAGGCACTCCGGGAACCAGGGGTAACAGCCCACCGACCCCGCCAGGCCCCAGCCGCCCAGACATGGGCCGTGCACTGGACCTGGGCCCCAGGAGCCCGAGCGCCCCCAAACCCCCCGGCAGAGGCCCCACCCAATACCCAGGAGGGCCAAGCGCCCCAGACAGCCACAAAGTGGGTCAGCGCCTGCCCCAGCGCCCCTGGCCAAGTGCCCTGGGAGTCAAGACGTGCCCACAGGTGGGTGAAGTCGCGAGCAGTGGGGAGAGGCAACGCTGATGCCCCATCGGGAGAAACACAGGCAGGCCAGGCGACAGCAAGTCCCAGATAAAGGCCCAATCATTACCACACACACTTTCACGTCCCATACATCCACACATCCACACATCCTACCTCCCTCGACTCTGCTGGGGTGTAGTGCAGCGGGCACACCAGGAGGCCAGCAACCCCCCAGCCACCACAGACCCCGAACCAGCAGAACAATTAATTAATCCTCCTGGTCCCTCCTGCCCCGAGCAGACACCAGGAAGCAGGGGTGTGCGAAGAAGACCCCTCCCCTCACCCTTCTGGCTCTTCAATATTTTCTAATAGTGAGCAATTAAAATTGAGGGGCAGCCAAACTTGTAGAACTGGGAGCGCGGCACTCTGGGCAGCCTACATACCCAAAGAGCCCCGCCCACCAGATGCCACTCAGTGTAACCACCCCCCAAGACCTAATGTGTGTGTGTGAGTGTGTTTGATAAGTAGTAATGTCTAAGGTGTAATTAAAACAGGGGCAGGGAACTGCAGAGTGCAACCAAAGGGGACCACCTACGTGGCCCCATCCACTACACCCCACCGAACACACACGCCCCCAAAACCCTTCATGTGTGAGTGTGTGCTGTGTACAGGAGCCAGAAGGGAGAGGGGTATGGGGATATATAACGGGGGAGCTACTCTCCCCCAGAGAGGGCAGCCAGGGACTGGCTGCAATAGGCATCCCCGCTACCTGGGAGCCAACAATGGGCAGGAGGGCCTGATGTCCACCAGGCTCGGGGCCTGCAGCGACCATATTCCGGGAGCTACTGTACCCCCAGAAGGTACCCATCCCGCCCCACCCCACTCAACCCAACCCCACCCAGGAGGACCTCTACAAAAAACAAACAAACAACATCAAAAAACAAACAAACAAACCACCCGGTCACACCAGTCACAGCAGCCCGGGCCTGAGACCCACCATCACCCAGCAACCCACCACCACCACTATGTGATAAAACTAATCAGAGGGGACCAGAGAGAATGAAATTCAGCCAATTGATGTTTTGAGGAGGCAGACATTGTTTCCATGCTAATATAATCTAAAAGAAAATTTCTAAACTGGTTAATACACAGATTGTTCTTCGCTTTCCAGTTCATGAGAATAGTTTTCTTTGCGATACATAACACTGTGACAACCATGTGTGCTGAGTTAATTTCCAGGTTGATGTTGTCTAAGTCACCCAATATGCACAGTGTGGGGCATGCAGGGATGCTACACTTTAGCCATGTTGATAGGTTCTCAGAGACTTCAAGCCAGAACTTCTGGACAGGCGCAGAAAAACCACAAAGCGTGTGCATAATCATCAGGTGTGTTATCTGTGCAATGTGAGCAGATGTTTGAGTGTGTTAGACCCATCCTGAACATCCTTTGTCCTGTATAGTGTGTTCTATGAAGGATTTTGTATTGTATGAGCTGTAAATTAGGATTTCGAGTCTTTATGAAGGTGTTCAAACATATTTGTGGTTAGAAGCTATGACCAGAACTGATGGATAAATCTGCCTCCCATTTTGAGGATGGAAGAGACATTGTGTCATCTATCTTAGACAATAATTTATATATTTTTGATAGTAGTTTTGGGGTACAGATGCTTAGAAATTCTGCTACCCTAGTCGGGGGTTGTAAGTCTGGTTGGTGGAGGATATATCCATCCATCCATCCATCATCTGCCGCTTATCCGGGGGTCGGGTCGCGGGGGCAGCAGCTTGAGCAGAGAAACCCAGACGTCTCTGTCCCCGGCCACTTCCTCCAGCTCTTCCGGGGGGACCCCGAGGCGTTCCCAGGCCAGCCGAGAGACATAGTCTCTCCAACGTGTCCTGGGTCTCCCCCGGGGTCTCCTCCCAGTGGGACGTGCCCGGAACACCTCCCCAGGGAGGCGCCCAGGGGGCATCCTAACCAGATGCCCGAGCCACCTCATCTGACTCCTCTCAATGCGGAGGAGCAGCGGTTCTACTCCGAGCCCCTCCCGGATGACTGAGCTTCTCACCCTATCTCTAAGGGAGAGCCCAGACACCCTGCGGAGGAAACCCATTTCGGCCGCTTGTATTCGCGATCTTGTTCTTTCGGTCACTACCCACAACTCGTGACCATAGGTGAGGATGGGAACGTAGATTGACCAGTAAGTAGAGAGCTTCGCCTTCTGGCTCAGCTCCCTCTTCACAACGACGGGTCGGTGCACAGCCTGCAACACTGCAGGCGCCGCACCGATCCGCCCGTCAATCTCCCGCTCCATTCGTCCGTCACTCGTGAACAAGACCCCGAGATACTTGAACTCCTCCTCTTGGGGAAGGATCTCATTCCCGACCCGGAGAGAGCATTCCACCCTTTTCCGGCTGAGAACCATAGTCTCGGATTTGGAGGTGCTGATTCTCATCCCAGCCGCTTCACACTCGGCTGCGAATCACTCCAGTGAGAGCTGAAGGTCACGGCCAGACGACGCTAACAGAACCACATCATCTGCAAAAAGCAGAGACCCGATTCTGAGGTCGCCAAATGGGACACCCTCAACGCCCTGGCTCCGCCTAGAAATTCTGTCCATAAAAGTTAGGAACAGAATCGGTGACAAAGGGCAGCCCTGACGGAGTCCAACTCTCACCGGAAACTTATCCGACTTACTGCCGGCAATGCGGACCAAACTCTGGCACCGGTCATACAGAGACCGAACGGCCCCTATCAAGGGGTCCGGCACTCCATATTCCCGGAGCACCCCCGACAGGACTCCACAAGGGACACGGTCGAACGCTTTCTCCAAGTCCACAAAACACATGTAGACTGGTTGGGCGAACTCCCATGCACCCTCCAGGATCCTGCCGAGGGTATAGAGCTGGTCCACTGTTCCACGGCCAGGACGAAAGCCACACTGCATCTCCTGAATCCGAGGCTCGATTATCCGACGGATCCTCCTCTCCAATACCCCCGAATAGACCTTACCAGGGAGGCTGAGGAGTGTGATACCCCTATAGTTGGAACACACCCTCCGGTCCCCCTTTTTAAAGAGGGGGACCACCACCCCAATCTGCCAGTCCAGAGGCACTGTCCCCGATGTCCACGCGATACTGCAGAGGCGTGTCAGCCAAGACAGCCCTACAACATCCAGAGCCTTGAGAAACTCAGGACGGACCTCATCCACCCCCGGGGCCTTGCCACCGAGGAGCTTTTTAACCACCTCGGCAACCTCAGCCCCAGAAATGGGAGGCCCCGTCTCCGAGCTCTCCGACTCTGCCTCTTCCGAGCACGTGTTGGTAGGATTGAGGAGTTCCTCGAAGTACTCCCCCCACCGACTCACAACATCCCTAGTTGAGGTCAGCAAAGCCCCGTCCCCACTGTAAACAGTGTTGACTGTGAGCCGCTTCCCCCCCCCCTGAGACGCCGGATGGTGGACCAGAATCTTTTCGAGGCCGTCCGGAAATCGTTCTCCATGGTCTCACCGAACTCCTCCCAGGCCCGAGTTTTTGCCTCACAACCGCCGAAGCCGTGGCCCGTCTGGCCCGTCGGTACCTATCAGCTTCTTCCAGGGTCCCACTGGCCAAAAAGGCCCGATAGGACTCCTTCTTCAGCTTGACGGCTTCCCTCACCACTGGTGTCCACCAGCAGGTTCGAGGGTTGCCGCCACGACAGGCACCGACCACCTTACGGCCACAACTCTGACCAGCTGCCTCGGCAATGGAGTCACGGAACATGGCCCATTCGGACTCAATGTCCCCCACCTCAAATATGGTTGAAGCTCTGCCGGAGGTGGGAGTTAAAGCTCCTTCTGACGGGGGATTCTGACAAACGCTCCCAGCAGACCCTCACAATACGTATGGGCCTGCCAGGTCTGATCGGCATCCTCCCCCACCAGCGGAGCCAACTCACCACCAGGTGGTGATCAGTTGACAGCTCCGCCCCTCTCTTCACCCGAGTGTCCAGGACATACGGCCGCAAGTCCGATGATACAACCACAAAGTCGATCATCGAACTGCGGCCAAGGGTGTCCTGGTGCCAAGTGCACATATGGACACCCTTATGCCTGAACATGGTGTTCGTTATGGACAGTCTATGACTGGCACAGAAGTCCAACAACATAACACCACTCTGATTCAGATCGGGGGGGCCGTTCCTCCCAATCACACCCCTCCAGGTCTCACTGTCATTGCCCACGTGAGCATTGAAGTCCCCCAGCAGAATGAGGGAGTCTCCGGTAGGAGCATTCTCCAGTGCCTCCCCCAGAGACTCCAAAAAGGGTAGGTACTCTGAACTGCTGTTTGGCGCATAGGCACAAACAACAGTCAGGACTCGTCCCCCCACCCAAGGCGGAGGGAGGCTACCCTCTCGTTCACTGGGGTAAACCCCAATGTACTGGCACACAGCCGGGGGGCAATAAGTATGCCCACACCTGCTCTGCGCCTCTCACCACGGGCAACTCCAGAGTGGAAGAGAGTCCAACCCCTCTCAAGAGTACTGGTTCCAGATCCCAAGCCGTGCGTCGAGGTGAGTCCGACTATATCTAACGGTCTGATGAAGTTTCAACAATAAACAACAAACTTTGTATTATGAGAAAGAACCAGACTCATTCTTCAGGAATCCGAAAATAAGCTCTATTTTACGAGTTATGCACGAATTCGGATTCTCCTATAAAACGAATTCCTTAACTCAAACCAAGTTAAGACTGCTTTGTCCTTCATATTTATTCATGTCTAATCAAGTTTCAATGATAAACAACGTTGTACTTTGTAGAATGAGAAAGAACTTCTTCAGCAATAAGCATCTCTCGACAAATGACGAAATACAGATTTTGCTATAAAATTAATTGCTATCAGCCTGACTTAAAACTGTTTGTCTTCCTTATTTATCCACTTCAAATCAAGTTTCAACAATTAAAAAAATTTTGTAGTTTGAGAAAGAACAACTTAATCTTGAGCAATCAGTATAAAAAGAGGATAAGCAAAGGTGCGAATGTCAAACCATACATGATCAAAACAGGGAGCGGAGGTGTTTGGCTGAGACAACGTGTGAATGTCCACCCATAATTAATGAAAAGCGGAACAAAAAGAGGTTCGAATGCCCAACCATACATCATCAAAAGCAGGAGTGGATATGTTCGGCTACAAGAAGGTTTGAACGTCTGACCATAGTTTGTAAAAAGCGGGTAAGAAAAGGTTCGAATGCCCGAACATACACCATCAAAGGAGGGAGCGGAGGTGTTCCGCTGTAAGAAGGTGTGAATGTCCGACCATAGTTGGTAAAAAACGGGTAAGAAAAGGTTAAAATATCCGACTGTACACAATCAGTAGCGGGTGCGGAGTTGTTCGGCTACTAAAAGGTGTGAAAGTCCGACCATGGTTTGTAAAAAGCGGGTAAGAAAAGGTGCGAATGCCCGAAAATGTATGATCAAAAGAGGGAGCGGAGGTGTTTGGCTGCAAGAAGGTGTGAATGTACACCCATAATTACTGAAAAATGGGTAAGAAAAGGTGCGAATGCCCAACTATACATAATCAAAAGCAGGAGTGGATGTGTTCGGCTCCAAGAAGGGTTGAATGTCTGACCATAGTTTGTAAAAAGCAGGTAAGAAAAGGTTTGACTGCCCGAACATACACCATCAAAAGCGGGAGCAGAGTGGTTCAGCTGCAAGAAGGTCTGAATGTCCATCAATAATTGCTTTAAAACATGAAAGAAAATTTTCGAATATCATCCGCACATGATCATAAGAAGGAGAGGAGGTGTTCAGCTGCAAGAAGGTGTGAATGTCCACCCATAATTCCTGAAAAATGGGTAAAAAAAGGTGCGAATGCCCAACCAGACATTATCAAAAGCAGGTGTGAATGTCAGATCATAATTTGCAAAAAGCTGATGAGAAAGGGTGAGAATGCCCGACTATACACCATCAAATGCGGGAGCGGAGGTGTTCGGCTCTGAGTAGGTGTGAATGTCCGACCATAATTGCTGAAAAATGTGTTAGAAAAGGAAAGAATGCCGGACCATACATAATCAAAAGCGAGAGAGGTGGTGTTCTGCTGCAAAAAGGTGTAAATGTTCGACTAAAGTTTGTAAAAAGCGGGTAAGACATGGTGCGAATGCCTGACAAGGTATGATCAAAAGCAGGAGCGGAGGTGTTCAGCTGCAAGAAGGTCTAAATGTCCATCAATAATTGCTAGAAAACATGAAAGAAAATTTTCGAAAATCAAACCGCACATGATCATAAGTTGGAGAGGAGGTGTTCAGCTGCAAGAAGGTGTGAATGTCCACCCATTATTCCTGACAAATGGGTAAGAAAAGGTGCGAATGCCAAACCATACATTATCAAAAGCAGGTGTGAATGTCAGATCATAATTTGCAAAAAGCTTATGAGAAAGGGTGAGAATGCCCGACTATACACCATCAAATGCGGGAGCGGAGTTGTTCGGCTGTGAGTAAGTGTGAATCTCCGACCATAATTACTCACAAACGGGTAAGAAAAGGTAGTATTGCCAGACCATACATGATCAAAACAGGGAGCGGAGGTGGTTCAGCTGCAAGAAGGTGTGAATGTCTCACTAAAGTTCAAATATATTAACAAAAGCGGGAGGAGAGGTCTTCGGATGAGAGTGGTTGAGAATTTCCAACCATAATCTATAAAATTCGGTGAAAAAAAGGTGTGATAGAACACTAAAAGGTGGAGCGGAAGTGTTCGGCTGCAAGAAGGTGTGAATGTCCGACTATATTTGGTGAAAAGCAGGTGAAGCAAGGTCTGAATGCCCAACCTTACATTATCAAAAGCGATATCAGAGGTGTTTGGCTGCAAGAAGGCCATAGTTTGCCAAAAGCGGGTAAGCTGCGAATGACCAACTAAATATCAACAAAAGTGGGGGCGGAGGTCTTCGGATGCAACTGGGTGTGAACATCCCACCATACAAGTATGGTGGAGAGGAAGCTGTGAACAGCCGACCATAGTTTGCAAAAAGCGGGTGAGAAAAGGTGCGAATGTCCAACCATACATGATCAAAACAGGGAGCGGAGGTGTTTGGCTGTGACAAGGTGTGAATGTCCACCCAAAATTAATGAAAAGCGGGCAAAAAGTAGGTTTGAATGCCCAACCATACATCATCAAAAGCAGGAGTGGATATGTTCGGTTACAAGAAGGTTTGAACGTCTGACCATAGTTTGTAAAAAGCGGGTAAGAAAAGGTTCGAATGCCCAAACATACACCATCAAAAGAGGGAGCGGAGGTGTTCCGCTGTAAGAAGGTGTGAATGTCCGACCATAGTTGGTAAAAAGTGGGTAAGAAAAGGTTAAAATACCCGACTGTACACAATCAATAGGGGGAGCGGAGTTGTTCGGCTACAAGAAGATGTGAAAGTCCAACCATGGTTTGTAAAAAGCGGGTAAGAAAAGGTGCGAATGCCCGAAAATGTATGATCAAAAGAGGGAGCGGAGGTGTTCGGCTGCAAGAAGGTGTGAATGTACACCCATAATTAATGAAAAATGCGTAAGAAAAGGTGCGAATGCCCAACTATACATAATCAAAAGCAGGAGTGGATGTGTTCGGCTCCAAGAAGGGTTGAATGTCTGACCATAGTTTGTAAAAAGCAGGTAAGAAAAGGTTTGACTGCCCGAACATACACCATCAAAAGAGGGAGCGGAGGTGTTCTGCTGTAAGAAGGTGTGAATGTCCGACCATAGTTTGTAAAAAGCGGGTAAGAAAAGGTTAAAATACCCGACTGTACACAATCAATAGCGGGAGCGGAGTTGTTCGGCTACAAGAAGGTGTGAAAGTCCAACCATCGTTTGTAAAAAGCTGGTAAGAAAAGGTTCGAATGCCCGAATATATACCATCAAAAGCGGAAGCGGAGGTGTTCGGCTGCAAGAAGGTGTGAACGTCCGACCAAAGTTGGCAAAAAGCAGTAAAGAAAAGGTTGGAATATCCAAACATAATTAAAAGCGAGAGAGATTGTGTTCAGCTGCAAGTAGGTGTGAATATCCAGCCATAATTACTCACAAACGGGTAAGAAAATGTAGTATTGCCAGACCATACATGATCAAAACAGGGAGCGGAGGTGGTTTAGCTGCAAAAAGGTGTGAATGTCCAACTAAAGTTCAAATATATTAACAAAAGCGGGAGGAGAGGTCTTCGGATTAGAGTGGTTGAAATTTCCAACCATAATCTATAAAATGCGGTGAAAAAAAAAAGGTGTGAAGGAATGAATTTTATAGCAAAATCCGAAATCATGCATAACTCCGCAAAAGGAACGTATTGCTCAACCAAAGGGATGCTTCTTTCTCATTCAGGGTAATATGAGGATCTTTATGCTTGATACATTTTAGACATGGATAACTATGAAGGACAAAGCAATTTTAACTTGGTTTGAGCAAAGCAATTCATTTTATAGGAAAATCCGAAATCGTGCAGGACTCATGAAAGTAAGCTTATTCTCGGATTCCTGATCCTCCAGTGTTGCTCTTTCCTATACTGCAAAATACAGCCTTGTTCTTTGTTGAAATCGATATAGACATTGATAAATATGAAGGACAAAGCAGTTTCCACTTTGTTTGAGTGAAGGAATTAATTTTATAGCAAAATCCCAAATCAAGCAGAACGTATGAAAATAAGCGTGTTTTCGGATTCCTGATCCTTCAGTGTTGCTCTTTCTTCTACTGCAAAATACAATGTTGTTCTTTGTTGAAGTCAATCTAGACATTGATAAATATGAAGGACAAAGCAGTTTTAACATAGTTTGAGTAAAGGAATTCATTTTATACATAAAATCCCAAATCATGCAGAACGTATGAAAATAAGCTTATTCTCGGATTACTGATCCTTCAGTGTTGCTCTTTCTTCTACTGCAAAATCCAGTGTTGTTCTTTGTTGAAGTCAATCTAGACATTGATAAATATGAAGGACAAAGCAGTTTTAACATAGTTTGAGTGAAGGCATTCATTCATAGTAAAATCAATAATCGTGCAGAACTCATGAAAATAAGCTTATTCTCGGATTCCTAAAACTTTTGATTTGCTCTTTCTTTACTGCAAAATACAATGTTGTTCTTTGTTGAAGTCGATCTAGACATTGATAAATATGAAGGACAAAGCAGTTTTCACTTGGTTTGAGTGAAGGATTTGCAGCTGAAAACCTCCCGCTCCCGCTTTTGATTGTGTATAGTCGGGCTTTCGAGCCTTTTCTTACCCGGTTTTTAGAAATTATGGTTAGACATTCAGACCTTGCAGCCGAAGACCTCCACTCCCTCTTTTGATCATGTATGGTCTGGCAATACTACCTTTTCTTACCCGTTTGTGAGTAATTATGGCTGGACATTCACACCTACTTGCAGTCGAACAGCTCTGCTCTCGCTTTTGATGGTATATATTCGGGCATTCAAACCTTTTCTTAACTGCTTTTTGCAAACTTTGGTCAGACGTTCACACCTTCTTGCAGCCGAACACCTCCGCTTCCGCTTTTGATGGTATATATTCGGGCATTCGAACCTTTTCTTAGCAGCTTTTTAAAACCATGGTTGAACTTTCACTCCTTCTTGTAGCCGAACACCTCCACTCCCGCTTTTGATGGTGTATAGTCAGTCATTTGAACCTTTTCTTTCCCGCTTTTTACAAACTATGGTCGGACATTCAAACCTTCTTGTAGCCGAAAACCTCCGCTCCCTCTTTTGATCATACATTGTCGGGCATTCGCACCTTTTCTTACCCGTTTTTTACAAACCATGGTCGGACTGTCACACATTCTTGTAGCCAAACACATCCGCTCCCGCTATTGATTGTGTACAGTCGGGTATTTTAACCTTTTCTTACCCGTTTTTTACCAACTATGGTCGGACATTCACACCTTCTTACAGCGGAACACCTCCGCTCCCTCTTTTGATGTTGTATGTTTGGGCATTCGAACCTTTTCTTACCCGCTTTTTACAAACTATGCTCGGACATTCAAACCTTCTTGTAGCTGAACACATCCACTCCTGCTTTTGATGATGTATGGTTGGGCATTCAAACCTACTTGTTGCCCGCTTTTCATTAATTTTTGGGTGGACATTCACACCTTGTCACAGCCAAACACCTCCGCTCCCTGTTTTGATCATGTATGGTTGGACATTCGCACCTTTTCTCACCCGTTTTTTGCCAACTATGGTCGGCTGTTCACAGCTTCCTCTCCACCATACTTGTATGGTGGGATATTCACACCCACTTGCATCCGAAGACCTTTTGTTGATATTTAGTCGGTCATTCGCAGCTTACCCGCTTTTGGCAAACTATGGCCTTCATGCAGCCAAACACCTCTGATCTCGCTTTTGATGATGTAAGGTTGGGCATTCAGACCTTGCTTCACCTGCTTTTCACCAAATATAGTAGGACATTAACACCTTCTTGCAGCCGAACACTTCCGCTCCACCTTTTAGTGTTCTATCACACCTTTTTTTTCACCGCATTTTATAGATTATGGTTGGAAATTCTCAACCACTCTCATCCGAAGACCTCTCCTCCCGCTTTTGTTAATATATTTGAACTTTAGTCGGACATTCACACCTTCTTGCAGCTGAACCACCTCCGCTCCCTGTTTTGATCATGTATGGTCTGGCAATACTACCTTTTCTTACCCGTTTTTTACCAACTATGGTCGGACATTCACACCTTCTTACAGCGGAACACCTCCGCTCCCTCTTTTGATGGTGTATGTTTGGGCATTCGAACCTTTTCTTATCCGCTTTTTACAAACTATGCTCGGACATTCAAACCTTCTTGTAGCCGAACACATCCACTCCTGCTGTTGATGATGTATGGACCGGCATTCTTACCTTTTCTAACACATTTTTCAGCAATTATGGTCGGAGATTCACACTTACTCACAGCCGAACAACTCCGCTCCCGCATTTGATGGTGTATAGTCGGGCATTCTCACCCTTTCTCATCAGCTTTTTGCAAATTATGATCTGACATTCACACCTGCTTTTGATAATGTATGGTTTGGCATTCGCACCTTTTCTTACCCATTTTTCAGTAATTATGGGTGGACATTCACACCTTCTTGCAGCTGAACACCTCCTCTCCCGCTATTGATTGTGTACAGTCGGGTATTTTAACCTTTTCTTACCCGCTTTTTACCAAATATGGTCGAACATTCACACCGTCTTACAGCGGAACACCTCTGCTCCCGCTTTTGATGGTGTATAGTCAGGCATTTGAACCTTTTCTTACCCGCTTATTACAAACTATGGTCGGACATTCAAACCTTCTTGTAGCCGAAAACCTCCGCTCCCTCTTTTGATTATACATTGTTGGGCATTCGCACCTTATTTACAAACTATAGTCAGACATTCACACCTTGCAGCTGAGCCACCTCAGCTCCCTGTTTTGATAGTGTATGTTCGGGCATTCGAACCTATTCTTACCCCCTTTTTACAAACTATGCTCGGAGATTCACACCTACTCACAGCCGAACAACTACGCTCCCGCATTTGATGATGTCTTGTCCGGCATTCTAGTCTCTTCTAACACATTTTTCAGCAATTATGGTTGGACATTCACACCTACTCACAGCCGAACACTTCCGCTCCCGCATTTGATGGTGTATAGCCGGGCATTCTCACCCTTTCTCATCAGCTTTTTGCAAATTATGATCTGACATTCACACCTACTCACAGCCGAACACTTCCGCTCCCACATTTGATGGTGTATAGCCGGGCATTTTCACCCTTTCTCATCAGCTTTTTGCAAATTATGATCTGACATTCACACCTACTTGCAGTCGAACAGCTCTGCTCCCCCTTTTGATTATGTTTGGTTGGATATTCGAACCTTTTCTTAACTGCTTTTTACAAACTTTGGTCGGACGTTCACACCTTCTTGCAGCCGAACACATCCACTTCCACTTTTGATGTTATATATTCGGGCATTCGAACCTTTTCTTACCCGCTTTTTACAAACCGTGGTCGGACTTTCACAACTTCTTGTAGCCAAACAACTCCGCTCCCGCTATTGATTGTGTACAGTCGGGTATTTTAACCTTTTCTTACCCGCTTTTTACCAACTATGGTCGGACATTTACACCTTCTTACAGCGGAACACCTCCGCTCCCTCTTTTGATGGTCTATGTTCGGGCATTCGAACCTTTTCTTACCCGCTTTTTACAAACTATGGTCGGACATTCAAACTTTCTTGTAGCCGAACACATCCACTCCTGCTTTTGATGATGTATGGTTGGGCATTTTCACCTTTTCTTACCCATTTTTCAGTAATTATGGGTGGACATTCACACCTTCTTGCAGCTGAGCAACTCCTCTCCCGCTTATGATCATGTGCGGTTTGATATTCGAAAATTTTCTTTCATGTTTTAAAGCAATTATTGATGGACATTCAAATCTTCTTGTAGCCGAACACATCCACTCCTGCTTTTGATGATGTATGGTAACCTTTTCTTACCCGCTTTTTACAAACTATGGTCGGACATTCAAACCTTCTTGTAGCCAAAACCCTCTGCTCCCTCTTTTGATCATACATTGTTGGGCATTCGCACCTTATCTTACCCGCTTTTTACAAACTATAGTCAGACATTCACACCTTGCAGCTGAACCACCTCCGCTCCCTGTTTTGATCATGTATGGTCTGGCAATACTACCTTTTCTTACCCGTTTGTGAGTAATTAATCCCAAAATATTGAGCATAAAATAAGTCTATATGCTGATGATGTATTACTTTTCCTTCAGAACTCACAGACGTCTCTCAGTCACACGATCACACTCATAAATAAATTCTCAGCACTTTCTGACTACTCTATCAACTGGTCTAAGACCACAGTTCTGCCCATTAACTGTAGGGTCCATAATATACCTGCGATCACTTTACAGTCAGGAAATATTAGATATTTAGGCATAAACATTTCCTCCAGGCTCTCAGAGCTAACAAAGCTAAATTATGTGCAATTATTAAAGACAGTAGAGGACGATCTCTCGTTGGAAGTCCTTACCTATATCACTTATGGGGAGAGTTACATCCATTAAAATGATGATACTACCAAAAGTTAACTATTTGTTCTCAATGATCCCCATAAAACCATCTGCTACTTGGTTTAAGTCACTAGATTCATGCATCTCCAAATTTCTGTGGAAAAACAAACCACCACGTATTAGTTTAAAAACCCTACAGAAGACCAAGGACAGTGGTGGATTAGATTTACCTCATTTTCAGCACTATTCCTTAGACAATAGGTTACAATATATATCAAAATGGTTTAAACCTTGTTGTTGTCACAGTTCCCAGAGACGTTGTAATCGTTGAGGATTCTATATTCACCCCCTCATTAGAGGCACGTAATGCAGATTGATGACACTGAATCTTCTTCTTTGTTCATTGCTGGCATCATTCCCAGCATCGTAAGTGTTCGTGGCATTGTTAGCCTCTTCTTCTGGATCTTGATATCGAGAATCCTTTTGTATTTCTGGTTTGTCAGTCCTCTGTCTTCGTTCACCGGAGTCTTTGTCTTTTTGTCCTTGAGTTTGGTGATTTTTTCTTCTTTTGATGCCTTGACACAATGTGACAGGTGATACCACGTGGGAGATCCTGTAACTTGGATTGCTGTCCCTGTGCTGCGAAATGGCTGTGCTGCTCAAATGGTCTCTCCTTCATCATGGTTACATGCTGCCATTCCGACATCTCGCCATTCCGACATGGGTCTCCAATTGTCGGAATGGCGACACTTAATTTTTTATCAAACGTCCCACCATTCCGACACTTTTTTCCTCCTATGGTCTGAATGGCGGTATGTTTTTTGTTTTTTTTAACATACCGCCATTCCGACAGTTCCTTTTAATAGCCTATTTTTTACCCAAAACATTTTGCACTAATGATATGCCGGCGCAAATACGCCCTAAAGTTTGGCGCACAAGCTTTGCACATGCAGAGGCCACAGCCTCGCAAACAAACTTTAATAATCTATTATCAAAATCCCCTGAATTTCAAATATAAAAATACAGATATTAATGTAACTCTGGCGAGACTGAAACTGATTAAGCAGAAATACAGTGTCAGTGAGCTGTCACAGCAGCCAGCTGGAGCGGAGCTCTCCACAGAGCCCATGCGTCTTTTGCACGCTGTCATCATATGCAAAAGTAATAATTGCAATTACAGATATCACGGCTACTGCACAGGACACAGTTGCGAGCACTCTGCCTTGCCTTGCCAATAGGAGAAGATAGAAATGACAGCATAGAACGTATAAAACACAACAAAATGCAGTAAAAACGTTTATTCATGTTATTCACGTGATTTATGAGTACTCACTACAATTTTGGGAAGCGCGGATGGGTTTTGCGCATTTGGCACAAACACACAGCCGCAACGGTTGTAGCTTTATACAGCCTGTTGATATCTTAAGGACCTAACTGGTCACACCTGGGACTAAATGTCATGTAGAGATTGTTTTTACATGACATTACAGCTGAACATATAGCTTTCATCCACAAACCAACGTGGGAGAGCCCGAAGACGCATGTGCCAGACGCACATAGGCATGCGTAAAACCAATTTTGACCACTTCATACTGTTTATTTGCTTTCTTTTAGTTAACTTTCGTTTCTTTTGGATTCTTGTGCGTGTTATGGAGCCGTTTTGGTCCATGTTTGTAAGCCTTTTTTTCCTGGATTAAATTTTCGGAAGTTGAAACAAGTGGCATTGGAGTGTGTGATTGAAAACCACCGCGGACTGCTTCTCCTCCTCCAGTTGCCGAGACTTTGTGTTTTTAATAACGCTTGTCTATAAACATGTTAAACATATAAATTGCATGAACAGAAAGAAGGGACTCACCTGTTGAGTAACACACATTTCCTTATACGGAAAGCCTTGTTAGAATGGTGGGACATTTGAACGTCAGAATAGCGGGATGTCGCAATGGTGGGATGTCGGAATGGTGGGACGTTTGCATGTCGGAATGGTGGTATGTCGGAATGGTGGTATGTCGGAATGGTGGGATGTCGGAATAGCGGGATGTCGGAATGGCGGGATTTCGTAATGGGTGTTGCCACCCCCTTCATCATATACACAGTTATTTATACATCACCTTCCACCATGAAGCGTTGTCCCTTTTTGTTTCTCTCTTTGTTCTTAAAATGCTGTTATGCATGTCTAAACCAATCCATTAAATTAGATCATTTTGGCAGTAAAGCGATCTACAATGTGCTTGGTCGCAAAGCTGCTCATCTGTGGTAAACAGCTCTTCAGAAAGGCATTCTTCAATTGATTTCACTAATTCTATGTAATAATTTTGTGATTTCCTACAAAACTACACTTCTTCTCCCATCTGTCTGAGTATTTAATATTGTCTGGGTCCCGTTAAAACATGTATTTTTCCCATCTAATTCCTTGTTTGCTTTAAAACAAGTATTCCCCATTTTCTATCCCTTCAGTAGCCAACCAGTTTGTATGGAGTACACTGGAGCAACTTGACTGATCAGTAAAACACTGCTTTTGTTGTCACCGCAAGGCTTCCCCCGTCGGTTGTTTCACTGAGACACTACTGAGTAACTATAACTCAACACAGTTTATACACATAACATTCATATACATACTAACAAACAAACAAACAATTATTTATCGCAATTTTCTCATCTCTGTTTGAACGAACACCCAGGTACATATTCCTGTAGTCTTCTCATACCGACTATGGACCCATTCATTGTTTAACTTCACTGTTTTGCAAATCCTAATTGAATATTACACATTGACATTGAACTTTACCTGATAAGCAGGTCTTCATTGCATTCAGCAGCCTATATGTGAGCATCTATGTGTAAGCTGTTCTTCTTTGCATTTATCAGCAGCAAGCAATTCTTCCTTGCACATGCATATGAAAATAGTAAAACAATTCCAATGCGTTAGCAAAACCTTCTATATCAGGAGTGTCCATCATGATGCTGGGAATAGAACCTCTTTCCCAGAATAGTTCAACCTTCATTACTCAACTGATCATAACTCCGCAATGAGCACATTTCAAAGTATCATTCCTCTACATATATTCAAAAATCTATGTGTAAATGTTTAATATTTCTTATATTTGTTGATGTCATTCTGTGTGCATGTGGCCTAAACCCAATCTCTGTGTGGCAATTTTAATTTAAACAAGTTGAACTCTGCCTCTGATCATTTAAAAAAGGTGTGTACCAATATCAACCTTTCTCAGGTAATTACTGATCCTACAAAACCAAAGAGATCCTTCAAGGTTGTCCCTGATTGGCTCAATCTTAACAAATCAAAGGTAGAAAATCCGCAGTATCTGAACTTGGTGTTAGTTATCACTGCTCAATAGCCTGTATCAGAATTGCAAAAATGAAAATATTAGGTCCACGCTTGGTATCCAGATCCTGAAACATCTCCATGAGCAGGCTTTTTTTTAACTGATCTGTTGAATAGTTATATGACACTGTTAAAGTCCCAGATGAAGATCTAGCACTTGACCATTTTTGTAAATCTTCTAATTCCATAGTTGATAAACACGCCCCTTTTAAAAAGTATAGAACTTAGAACAGGTCTATCCCTGGCTTTCGGCAGAACTGTCTTCTTTACTTTTTTTTCCCCTTGTCCTGTTCAGCATTATGTCAGAAGAATTGTAGTCTGAATACCTTTGATGCCAAACAGATTTGTTTTGCCAAGGGAAGTTTTATAAATGTAAAGCTCCCCTTGATGCCCATTTATTTATTTCTGTTTACAATATATGACATGAACTGAACTGAACCGGACCGGGGGACAAGGAAAGAAGAAGAGGAAAGAAGAGGAAACAGAACAAAAATAGAAACAAAAACCAGACAACCAGCTGCTACACCTGTAAAAAACAAAACAGACAACAATCCATGGCCTATGAGGGGAATCCAGCCTTAGCGCCACCAGGAGCACCTGAAAGCAGACAAGCAGAGAAAAAACAAACACACAAACAAACAAAAACAAGCACAAGAAGCGGCAATCGCATACAACACAGCTGTGGATATAGATTACCTGAGACAACATGATAATACATCAACTGCTTAGTGACCATGCTACTGGACTAATGAATGTGTGTGTGTGTGTGTGTGAGAACATGCAACACCCATGGCACAGGACCTACATGATAACCGTGCTTAGTTATGAGTGTATAAGCGTACAGGGCCACAATCCACAGCCCCCCCCCAAGCAATCAGAAGCAGGCAGAGAGGGCCACAAGACCCAGGCCACCAGCAGCCCCCACAGAGCACAGAACCCAGGCAGCCCACCGCAGGGGCAACCACGCATCCACCCAGAAGACTGCAGAGGAAGCCCCCGGAAAGAGCCCCCATAAGCATAGGGCAGAGGCACTCCGGGAACCAGGGGCAACAGCCCACCGACCCCGCCAGGCCCCAGCCGCCCAGACATGGGCCGTGCACTGGACCTGGGCCCCAGGAGCCCGAGCGCCCCCAAACCCCCCGGCAGAGGCCCCACCCAATACCCAGGAGGGCCAAGCGCCCCAGACAGCCACAAAGTGGGTCAGCGCCTGCCCCAGCGCCCCTGGCCAAGTGCCCTGGGAGTCAAGACGTGCCCACAGGTGGGTGAAGTCGCGAGCAGTGGGGAGAGGCAACGCTGATGCCCCATCGGGAGAAACACAGGCAGGCCAGGCAACAGCAAGTCCCAGATCCAGGCCCAATCATTACCACACACACTTTCACGTCCCATACATCCACACATCCACACATCCTACCTCCCTCGACTCTGCTGGGGTGTATTGCAGCGGGCACACCAGGAGGCCAGCAACCCCCCAGCCACCACAGACCCCGAACCAGCAGAACAATTAATTAATCCTCCTGGCCCCTCCTGCCCCGAGCAGACACCAGGAAGCAGGGGTGTGCGAAGAAGACCCCTCCCCTCACCCTTCTGGCTCTTCAATATTTTCTAATAGTGAGCAATTAAAATTGAGGGGCAGCCAAACTTGTAGAACTGGGAGCGCGGCACTCTGGGCAGCTTACATACCCAAAGAGCCCCGCCCACCAGATGCCACTCAGTGTAACCACCCCCCCAAGACCTAATGTGTGTGTGTGAGTGTGTTTGGTAAGTAGTAATGTCTAAGGTGTAATTAAAACAGGGGCAGGGAACTGCAGAGTGCAACCAAAGGGGACCACCTACGTGGCCCCATCCACTACACCCCACCGAACACACACGCCCCCAAAACCCTTCATGTGTGAGTGTGTGCTGTGTACAGGAGCCAGAAGGGAGAGGGGTATGGGGATATATACCGGGGGAGCTACTCTCCCCCAGAGAGGGCAGCCAGGGACTGGCTGCAATAGGCATCCCCGCTACCTGGGAGCCAACAATGGGCAGGAGGGCCTGATGTCCACCAGGCTCGGGGCCTGCAGCGACCATATTCCGGGAGCTACTGTACCCCCAGAAGGTACCCATCCCGCCCCACCCCACTCAACCCAACCCCACCCAGGAGGACCTCTACAAAAAACAAACAAACAAACCACCCGGTCACACCAGTCGCAGCAGCCCGGGCCTGAGACCCACCATCACCCAGCAACCCACCACCACTACTATGTGATAAAACTAATCAGAGGGGACCAGAGAGAATGAAATTCAGCCAATTGATGTTTTGAGGAGGCAGACATTGTTTCCATGCTAATATAATCTAAAAGAAAATTTCTAAACTGGTTAATACACAGATTGTTCTTCGCTTTCCAGTTCATGAGAATAGTTTTCTTTGCGATACATAACACTGTGACAACCATGTGTGCTGAGTTAATTTCCATGTTGATGTTGTCTAAGTCACCCAGTATGCACAGTGTGGGGCATGCAGGGATGCTACACTTTAGCCATGTTGATAGGTCCTCACAGACTTCAAGCCAGAACTTCTGGACAGGCGCAGAAAACCACAAAGCGTGTGCATAATCATCAGGTGTGTTATCTGTGCAATGTGAGCAGATGTTTGAGTGTGTTAGACCCATCCTGAACATCCTTTGTCCTGTATAGTGTGTTCTATGAAGGATTTTGTATTGTATGAGCTATAAATTAGGATTTCGAGTCTTTATGAAGGTGTTCAAACATATTTGTAGTTAGAAGCTATGACCAGAACTGATGGATAAATCTGCCTCCCATTTTGAGGATGGAAGAGACATTGTGTCATCTATCTTAGACAATAATTTATATATTTTTGATAGTAGTTTTGGGGTACAGCTGCTTAGAAATTCTGCTACCCTAGTCGGGGGTTGTAAGTCTGGTTGGTGGAGGATATATCCATCCATCCATCCATCATCTGCCGCTTATCTGGGGGTCGGGTCGCGGGGGCAGCAGCTTGAGCAGAGAAACCCAGACGTCTCTGTCCCCGGCCACTTCCTCCAGCTCTTCCGGGGGGACCTCGAGGCGTTCCCAGGCCAGCCGAGAGACATAGTCTCTCCAACGTGTCCTGGGTCTCCCCCGGGGTCTCCTCCCAGTGGGACGTGCCCGGAACACCTCCCCAGGGAGGCGCCCAGGGGGCATCCTAACCAGATGCCCGAGCCACCTCATCTGACTCCTCTCAATGCGGAGGAGCAGCGGTTCTACTCCGAGCCCCTCCCGGATGACTGAGCTTCTCACCCTATCTCTAAGGGAGAGCCCAGACACCCTGCGGAGGAAACCCATTTTGGCCGCTTGTATTCGCGATCTTGTTCTTTCGGTCACTACCCACAACTCGTGACCATAGGTGAGGATGGGAACGTAGATTGACCAGTAAGTAGAGAGCTTCGCCTTCTGGCTCAGCTCCCTCTTCACAACGACGGGTGAAGACGGGTGAAGACGGGTGAAGAGGCGGATCGGTGCAGGCGCCGCACCGATCCGCCCGTCAATCTCCCGCTCCATTCGTCCGTCACTCGTGAACAAGACCCCGAGATACTTGAACTCCTCCTCTTGGGGAAGGATCTCATTCCCGACCCGGAGAGAGCATTCCACCCTTTTCCGGCTGAGAACCATAGTCTCGGATTTGGAGGTGCTGATTCTCATCCCAGCCGCTTCACACTCGGCTGCGAATCACTCCAGTGAGAGCTGAAGGTCACGGCCTGACGACGCTAACAGAACCACATCATCTGCAAAAAGCAGAGACCCGATTCTGAGGTCGCCAAATGGGACACCCTCAACGCCCTGGCTCCGCCTAGAAATTCTGTCCATAAAAGTTAGGAACAGAATCGGTGACAAAGGGCAGCCCTGACGGAGTCCAACTCTCACCGGAAACGTATCCGACTTACTGCCGGCAATGCGGACCAAACTCTGGCACCGGTCATACAGAGACCGAACGGCCCCTATCAAGGGGTCCGGCACTCCATATTCCCGGAGCACCCCCCACAGGACTCCACGAGGGACACGGTCGAACGCTTTCTCCAAGTCCACAAAACACATGTAGACTGGTTGGGCGAACTCCCATGCACCCTCCAGGATCCTGCCGAGGGTATAGAGCTGGTCCACTGTTCCACGGCCAAGACGAAAGCCACACTGCATCTCCTGAATCCGAGGCTCGATTATCCGACGGATCCTCCTCTCCAATACCCCCGAATAGACCTTACCAGGGAGGCTGAGGAGTGTGATACCCCTATAGTTGGAACACACCCTCCGGTCCCCCTTTTTAAAGAGGGGGACCACCACCCCAATCTGCCAGTCCAGAGGCACTGTCCCCGATGTCCACGCGATACTGCAGAGGCGTGTCAGCCAAGACAGCCCTACAACATCCAGAGCCTTGAGAAACTCAGGACGGACCTTATCCACCCCCGGGGCCTTGCCACCGAGGAACTTTTTAACCACCTCGGCAACCTCAGCCCCAGAAATGGGAGGCCCCGTCTCCGAGCTCTCCGACTCTGCCTCTTACGAGCACGTGTTGGTAGGATTGAGGAGTTCCTCGAAGTACCACCGACTCATAACATCCCTAGTTGAGGTCAGCAAAGCCCCGTCCGCACTGTAAACAGTGTTGACTGTGAGCCGCTTCCCCCCCCTGAGACGCCGGATGGTGGACCAGAATCTTTTCGAGGCCGTCCGGAAATCGTTCTCCATGGTCTCACCGAACTCCTCCCAGGCCCGAGTTTTTGTCTCAGCAACCGCCAAAGCCGCGGCCCGTCTGGCCCGTCGGTACCTATCAGCTTCTTCCAGGGTCCCACTGGCCAAAAAGGCCCGATAGGACTCCTTCTTCAGCTTGACGGCTTCCCTCACCACTGGTGTCCACCAGCAGGTTCGAGGGTTGCCGCCACGACAGGCACCGACCACCTTACGGCCACAACTCCGACCAGCTGCCTCGGCAATGGAGTCACGGAACATGGCCCATTCAATGTCCCCCACCTCAAATATGGTTGAAGCTCTGCTGGAGGTGGGAGTTAAAGCTCCTTCTGACGGGGGATTCTGACAAACGCTCCCAGCAGACCCTCACAATACGTTTGGGCCTGCCAGGTCTGATCGGCATCCTCCCCCACCAGCGGAGCCAACTCACCACCAGGTGGTGATCAGTTGACAGCTCCGCCCCTCTCTTCACCCGAGTGTCCAGGACATACGGCCGCAAGTCCGATGATACAACCACAAAGTCGATCATCGAACTGCGGCCAAGGGTGTCCTGGTGCCAAGTGCACATATGGACACCCTTATGCCTGAACATGGTGTTCGTTATGGACAGTCTATGACTGGCACAGAAGTCCAACAACATAACACCACTCTGATTCAGATCGGGGGGGCCGTTCCTCCCAATCACACCCCTCCAGGTCTCACTGTCATTGCCCACGTGAGCATTGAAGTCCCCCAGCAGAATGAGGGAGTCTCCGGTAGGAGCATTCTCCAGTGCCTCCCCCAGAGACTCCAAAAAGGGTAGGTACTCTGAACTGCTGTTTGGCGCATAGGCACAAACAACAGTCAGGACTCGTCCCCCCACCCAAGGCGGAGGGAGGCTACCCTCTCGTTTACTGGGGTAAACCCCAATGTACTGGCACACAGCCGGGGGGCAATAAGTATGCCCACACCTGCTCTGCGCCTCTCACCACGGGCAACTCCAGAGTGGAAGAGAGTCCAACCCCTCTCAAGAGTACTGGTTCCAGATCCCAAGCCGTGCGTCGAGGTGAGTCCGACTATATCTAACGGTCTGATGAAGTTTCAACAATAAACAACAAACTTTGTATTATGAGAAAGAACCAGACTCATTCTTTAGGAATCCGAAAATAAGCTCTATTTTACGAGTTATGCACGAATTCGGATTCTCCTATAAAACGAATTCCTTAACTCAAACCAAGTTAAGACTGCTTTGTCCTTCATATTTATTCATGTCTAATCAAGTTTCAACGATAAACAACGTTGTACTTTGTAGAATGAGAAAGAACTTCTTCAGCAATAAGCATCTCTCGACAAATGACGAAATACAGATTTTGCTATAAAATTAATTGCTATCAGCCTGACTTAAAACTGTTTGTCTTCCTTATTTATCCACTTCAAATCAAGTTTCAACAATTAAAAAAAATTTGTAGTTTGAGAAATAACAACTTAATCTTGAGCAATCAGTATAAAAAGAGGGTAAGCAAAGGTGCGAATGTCAAACCATACAAGATCAAAACAGGGAGCGGAGGTGTTTGGCTGAAACAAGGTGTGAATGTCCACCCATAATTAATGAAAAGCGGGCAACAAGTAGGTTCGAATGCCCAACCATACATCATCAAAAGCAGGAGTGGATATGTTCGGCTACAAGAAGGTTTGAACGTCTGACCATAGTTTGTAAAAAACGGGTAAGAAAAGGTTAAAATACCCGACTGTACACAATCAGTAGCGGGTGCGGAGTTGTTCGGCTACTAAAAGGTGTGAAAGTCCGACCATGGTTTGTAAAAATCGGGTAAGAAAAGGTGCGAATGCCCGAAAATGTATGATCAAAAGAGGGAGAGGAGGTGTTCGGCTGCAAGAAGGTGTGAATGTACACCCATAATTACTGAAAAATGGGTAAGAAAAGGTGCGAATGCCTAAGTATACATAATCAAAAGCAGGAGTGGATGTGTTCGGCTCCAAGAAGGGTTGAATGTCTGACCATAGTTTGTAAAAAGCAGGTAAGAAAAGGTTTGACTGCCCGAATATACACCATCAAAAGAGGGAGCGGAGGTGTTCCGCTGTAAGAAGGTGTGAATGTCCGACCATAGTTGGTAAAAAGCGGGTAAGAAAAGGTTAAAATACCCGACTGTACACAATCAATAGCGGGAGCGGAGTTGTTCGGCTACTAAAAGATGTGAAAGTCCGACTATGGTTTGTAAAAAGCGGGTAAGAAAAGGTGCTAATGCCCGACAATGTATGATCAAAAGAGGGAGTGGAGGTTTTCTGCTGTAAGAAGGTCTGAATGTCCAACTATAATTTGTAAAAACCGGGTAAGAAAAGGCTTGAAAGCCCGACTATACACCATCATAAGCGGGAGAGGAGGTGTTCAGCTGCAAGAAGGTGTGAATGTCCACCCATAATTACTGAAAA
Source organism: Leuresthes tenuis (assembly GCF_036924035.1). Lineage (NCBI taxonomy): Eukaryota > Metazoa > Chordata > Actinopteri > Atheriniformes > Atherinopsidae > Leuresthes > Leuresthes tenuis. Next base: position 10,680,522 of record NW_027325366.1, read on the forward strand.
ATGGGTAAGAAAAGTTGCGAATGCCCAAACATACATCATCAAAAGCAGGAGTGGATGTGTTGGGCTACAAGAAGGTTTGAAAGTCCGACCATGGTTTGTAAAAAACGGGTAAGAAAAGGTGCGAATGCCCGACAACGTATGATCAAAAGAGGGAGCGGAGGTTTTTGGCTACAAGAAGGTTCGAATATCCAACCAAACATAATCAAAAGCGGGAGCAGAGCTGTTCGACTGCAAGTAGGTGTGAATGTCCAGCCATAATTACTCACAAACGGGTAAGAAAAGGTAGTATTGCTAGACCATACATGATCAAAACAGGGAGCTGAGGTGGTTCAGCACCAAGGTGTGAATGTCTGACTATAGTTTGTAAAAAGCGGGTAAGATAAGGTGCGAATGCCCGACAATGTATGATCAAAAGAGGGAGCGGAGGTTTTTGGCTACAAGGTTTGAATGTCCGACCATAGTTTGTAAAAAGCGGGTAAGAAAAGGTTCAAATGCCTGACTATACACCATCAAAAGCGGGAGCGGAGGTGTTCGGCTGTAAGACGGTGTAAATGTCCGACCATAGTTGATAAAAAGCGGGTAAGAAAAGGTTCAAATACCCGACTGTACACAATAAATAGGGGGAGCGGAGTTGTTCGGCTACAAGAAGGTGTGAAAGTCCAACCATGGTTTGTAAAAAGCTGGTAAGAAAAGGTTCGAATGCCCGAATATTTACCATCAAAAGCGGAAGCGGAGGTGTTCGGCTGCAAGAAGGTGTGAACGTCCGACCAAAGTTTGTAAAAAGCAGTTAAGAAAAGGTTCGAATATCCAACCAAACATAATCAAAAGCGGGAGCAGAGCTGTTCGACTGCAAGTAGGTGTGAATGTCCAGCCATAATTACTCACAAACGGGTAAGAAAAGGTAGTATTGCCAGACCATACATGATCAAAACAGGGAGCGGAGGTGGTTCAGCTGCAAGGTGTGAATGTCTGACTATAGTTTGTAAAAAGCGGGTAAGATAAGGTGCGAATGCCCGACAATGTATGATCAAAAGAGGGAGCAGAGGTTTTTGGCTGCAAGAAGGTCTGAATGTCCACCCAAAATTCCTGAAAAATGGGTAAAAAATAGGTGCGAATGCCAAACCATACATCATCAAAAGCAGGAGTGGATGTGTTACGCTACAAGAAGATTTGAATGTCCATCAATAATTGCTTTAAAACATGAAAGAAAATTTTCGAATATCAAACCGCACATGATCATAAGCGGGAGAGGAGTTGTTCAGCTGCAAGAAGGTTTGAATGTCCACCCATAATTACTGAAAAATGGGTAAGAAAAGGTGAAAATGCCCAACCATACATCATCAAAAGCAGGAGTGGATGTGTTCGGCTACAAGAAGGTTTGAATGTCCGACCATAGTTTGTAAAAAGCGGGTAAGAAAAGGTTCGAATGCCCGAACATAGACCATCAAAAGAGGGAGCGGAGGTGTTCCGCTGTAAGAAGGTGTAAATGTCCGACCATAGTTGGTAAAAAGCGGGTAAGAAAAGGTTAAAATACCCGACTGTAGACAATCAATAGCGGGAGCGGAGTTGTTTGGCTACAAGAAGGTGTGAAAGTCCGACCACGGTTTGTAAAAAGCGGGTAAGAAAAGGTTCGAATGCCCGAATATATACCATCAAAAGTGGAAGTGGATGTGTTCGGCTGCAAGAAGGTGTGAACGTCCGACCAAAGTTTGTAAAAAGCAGTCAAGAAAAGGTTCGAATATCCAACCAAACATAATCAAAAGCGGGAGCAGAGCTGTTCGACTGCAAGTAGGTGTGAATGTCAGATCATAATTTGCAAAAAGCTGATGAGAAAGGGTGAGAATGCCCGGCTATACACCATCAAATGCGGGAGCGGAAGTGTTCGGCTGTGAGTAGGTGTGAATGTCCAACCATAATTGCTGAAAAATGTGTTAGAAGAGACTAGAATGCCGGACAAGACATCATCAAATGCGGGAGCGGAGTTGTTCGGCTGTGAGTAGGTGTGAATCTCCGAGCATAGTTTGTAAAAAGGGGGTAAGAATAGGTTCGAATGCCCGAACATACACTATCAAAACAGGGACCTGAGGTGGCTCAGCTACAAGGTGTGAATGTCTGACTATAGTTTGTAAATAAGGTGCGAATGCCCAACAATGTATGATCAAAAGAGGGAGCGGAGGTTTTCGGCTACAAGAAGGTTTGAATGTCCGACCATAGTTAGTAAAAAGCGGGTAAGAAAAGGTTCAAATGCCTGACTATACACCATCAAAAGCGGGAGCGGAGGTGTTCCGCTGTAAGACGGTGTGAATGTCCAACCATAGTTGGTAAAAAGCGGGTAAGAAAAGGTTAAAATACCTGACTGTACACAATCAATAGCGGGAGCGGAGTTGTTCGGCTACAAGAAGGTGTGAAAGTTCAACCATGGTTTGTAAAAAGATGCTAAGAAAAGGTTCGAATGCCCGAATATATACCATCAAAAGCGGGAGCAGAGCTGTTCGACTGCAAGTAGGTGTGAATGTCCAGCCATAATTACTCACAAACGGGTAAGGAAAGGTAGTATTGCCAGACCATACATGATCAAAACAGGGAGCTGAGGTGGTTCAGCTGCAAGGTGTGAATGTCTGACTATAGTTTGTAAAAAGCGGGTAAGACAAGGTGCGAATGCCCGACAATGTATGATCAAAAGAGGGAGTGGAGGTCTTCGGCTGCAAGGTCTGAATGTCCAACCATAATTTCTAAAAACCGGGTAAGAAAAGGCTCGAAAGCCCGACTATACACAATCAAAAGCGGGAGCGGGAGGTTTTCAGCTGCAAATCCTTCACTCAAACCAAGTGAAAACTGCTTTGTCCTTCATATTTATCAATGTCTAGATCGACTTCAACAAAGAACAACATTGTACTTTGCAGTAAAGAAAGAGCAAATCAAAAGTTTTAGGAATCCGAGAATAAGCTTATTTTCATGAGTTCTGCACGATTATTGATTTTACTATAAATGAATGCCTTCACTCAAACTATGTTAAAACTGCTTTGTCCTTTATATTTATCAATGTCTAGATTGACTTCAACAAAGAACAACACTGGATTTTGCAGTAGAAGAAAGAGCAACACTGAAGGATCAGTAATCCGAGAATAAGCTTATTTTCATACGTTCTGCATGATTTGGGATTTTATGTATAAAATGAATTCCTTCACTCAAACCAAGTTAAAACTGCTTTGTCCTTCATATTTATCAATGTCTAGATCGACTTCAACAAAGAACAACATTGTATTTTGCAGTAGAAGAAAAAGCAACACTGAAGGATCAGGAATCCGAGAATAAGCTTATTTTCATACTTTCTGCTTGATTTGGGATTTTGCTATCAAATTAATTCCTTCACTCAAACAAAGTGGACACTGCTTTGTCCTTCATATTTATCAATGTCTATATCGATTTCAACAAAGAACAAGGCTGTATTTTGCAGTATAGGAAAGAGCAACACTGGAGGATCAGGAATCCGAGAATAAGCTTACTTTCATGAGTCCTGCACGATTTCGGATTTTCCTATAAAATGAATTGCTTTGCTCAAACAAAGTTAAAATTGCTTTGTCCTTCATAGTTATCCATGTCTAAAATGTATCAAGCATAAAGTTCCTCATATTACCCTGAATGACAAAGAAGCATCCCTTTGGTTGAGCAATACGTTCCTTTTGCGGAGTTATGCATGATTTCGGATTTTGCTATAAAATTCATTCCTATTGATTGTGTACAGTCGGGTATTTTAACCTTTTCTTACCCGCTTTTTACCAACTATGGTCGGACATTCACACCGTCTTACAGCGGAACATCTCCGCTCCCGCTTTTGATGGTGTATAGTCAGGCATTTGAACCTTTTCTTACCCGCTTTTTACAAACTATGGTCGGACATTCAAACCTTCTTGTAGCCAAAAACCTCCGCTCCCTCTTTTGATCATACATTGTCGGGCATTCGCACCTTTTCTTACCCGTTTTTTACAAACCATGGTCGGACTTTCACACATTCTTGTAGCCAAACACATCCGCTCCCGCTATTGATTGTGTACAGTCGGGTATTTTAACCTTTTCTTACCCACTTTTTACCAACTATGGTCGGACATTCACACCGTCTTACAGCGGAACATCTCCGCTCCCGCTTTTGATGGTGTATAGTCAGGCATTTGAACCTTTTCTTACCCGCTTTTTACAAACTATGGTCGGACATTCAAACCTTCTTGTAGCCGAAAACCTCTGCTCCCTCTTTTGATTATACATTGTCGGGCATTCGCACCTTATCTTACCCGCTTTTTACAAACTATAGTCAGACATTCACACCTTGGTGCTGAACCACCTCAGCTCCCTGTTTTGATCATGTATGGTCTGGCAATACTACCTTTTCTTACCCGTTTGTGAGTAATTATGGCTGGACATTCACACCTACTTGCAGTCGAACAGCTCTGCTCCCGCTTTTGATTATGTTTGGTTGGATATTCGAACCTTTTCTTAACTGCTTTTTACAAACTTTGGTCGGACGTTCACACCTTCTTCCAGCCGAACACCTCCGCTTCCGCTTTTGATGGTATATATTCGGGCATTCGAACCTTTTCTTACCAGCTTTTTACAAACCATGGTTGGACTTTCACACCTTCTTGTAGCCGAACAACTCCGCTCCCCCTATTGATTGTGTACAGTCGGGTATTTTAACCTTTTCTTACCCGCTTTTTACCAACTATGGTCGGACATTCACACCGTCTTACAGCGGAACACCTCCGCTCCCGCTTTTGATGGTGTATAGTCAGGCATTTGAACCTTTTCTTACCCGCTTTTTACAAACTATGGTCGGACATTCAAACCTTCTTGTAGCCAAAAACCTCCGCTCCCTCTTTTGATCATACATTGTCGGGCATTCGCACCTTTTCTTACCCGTTTTTTACAAACCATGGTCGGACTTTCACACATTCTTGTAGCCAAACACATCCGCTCCCGCTATTGATTGTGTACAGTCGGGTATTTTAACCTTTTCTTACCCACTTTTTACCAACTATGGTCGGACATTCACACCGTCTTACAGCGGAACATCTCCGCTCCCGCTTTTGATGGTGTATAGTCAGGCATTTGAACCTTTTCTTACCCGCTTTTTACAAACTATGGTCGGACATTCAAACCTTCTTGTAGCCGAAAACCTCTGCTCCCTCTTTTGATTATACATTGTCGGGCATTCGCACCTTGGTGCTGAACCACCTCAGCTCCCTGTTTTGATCATGTATGGTCTGGCAATACTACCTTTTCTTACCCGTTTGTGAGTAACTATGGCTGGACATTCACACCTACTTGCAGTCGAACAGCTCTGCTCCCGCTTTTGATTATGTTTGGTTGGATATTCGAACCTTTTCTTAACCGCTTTTTACAAACTTTTGTCGGACGTTCACACCTTCTTCCAGCCGAACACCTCCGCTTCCGCTTTTGATGGTATATATTCGGGCATTCGAACCTTTTCTTACCAGCTTTTTACAAACCATGGTTGGACTTTCACACCTTCTTGTAGCCGAACAACTCCGCTCCCCCTATTGATTGTGTACAGTCGGGTATTTTAACCTTTTCTTACCCGCTTTTTACCAACTATGGTCGGACATTCACACCGTCTTACAGCGGAACACCTCCGCTCCCGCTTTTGATGGTGTATAGTCAGGCATTTGAACCTTTTCTTACCCGCTTTTTACAAACTATGGTCGGACATTCAAACCTTCTTGTAGCCAAAAACCTCCGCTCCCTCTTTTGATCATACATTGTCGGGCATTCGCACCTTTTCTTACCCGTTTTTTACAAACCATGGTCGGACTTTCACACATTCTTGTAGCCAAACACATCCGCTCCCGCTATTGATTGTGTACAGTCGGGTATTTTAACCTTTTCTTACCCACTTTTTACCAACTATGGTCGGACATTCACACCGTCTTACAGCGGAACATCTCCGCTCCCGCTTTTGATGGTGTATAGTCAGGCATTTGAACCTTTTCTTACCCGCTTTTTACAAACTATGGTCGGACATTCAAACCTTCTTGTAGCCGAAAACCTCTGCTCCCTCTTTTGATTATACATTGTCGGGCATTCGCACCTTATCTTACCCGCTTTTTACAAACTATAGTTAGACATTCACACCTTGGTTCTGAACCACCTCAGCTCCCTGTTTTGATCATGTATGGTCTGGCAATACTACCTTTTCTTACCCGTTTGTGAGTAATTATGGCTGGACATTCACACCTACTTGCAGTCGAACAGCTCTGCTCCCGCTTTTGATTATGTTTGGTTGGATATTCGAACCTTTTCTTAACTGCTTTTTACAAACTTTGGTCGGACGTTCACACCTTCTTGCAGCCGAACACTTCCGCTTCCGCTTTTGATGGTATATATTCGGGCATTAGAACCTTTTCTTACCAGCTTTTTACAAACCATGGTTGGACTTTCACACCAACTTGTAGCCGAACAACTCCGCTCCCCCTATTGATTGTGTACAGTCGGGTATTTTAACCTTTTCTTACCCGCTTTTTACCAAATATGGTCGGACATTCACACCGTCTTACAGCGGAACACCTCCGCTCCCGCTTTTGATGGTGTATAGTCAGGCATTTGAACCTTTTCTTACCCGCTTTTTACAAACTATGGTCGGACATTCAAACCTTCTTGTAGCCAAAAACCTCCGCTCCCTCTTTTGATCATACATTGTCGGGCATTCGCACCTTTTCTTACCCGTTTTTTACAAACCATGGTCGGACTTTCACACATTCTTGTAGCCAAACACATCCGCTCCCGCTATTGATTGTGTACAGTCGGGTATTTTAACCTTTTCTTACCCACTTTTTACCAACTATGGTCGGACATTCACACCTTCTTACAGCGGAACACCTCCGCTCCCTCTTTTGATGGTGTATGTTTGGGCATTCGAACCTTTTCTTACCCGCTTTTTACAAACTATGCTCGGACATTCAAACCTTCTTGTAGCCGAACACATCCACTCCTTCTTTTGATGATGTATGCTTGGGTTTTCAAACCTACTTTTTACCCGCTTTTCATTAATTTTGGGTGGACATTCATACCTTGTCACAGCCAAACACCTCCGCTCCCTGTTTTGATCATGTATGGTTGGACATTCGCACCTTTTCTCACCCGCTTTTTGCAAACTATGGTCGGCTGTTCACAGCTTCCTCTCCACCATACTTGTATGGTGGGATATTCACACCCACTTGCATCCGAAGACCTTTTGTTGATATTTAGTTGGTCATTCGCAGCTTACCCGCTTTTGGCAAACTATGGCCTTCTTGCAGCCAAACACCTCTGATCTCGCTTTTGATAATGTAAGGTTGGGCATTCAGACCTTGCTTCACCTGCTTTTCACCAAATATAGTCGGACATTAAAACCTTCTTGCAGCCGAACACTTCCGCTCCACCTTTTAGTGTTCTATCACACCTTTTTTTCACCGAATTTTATAGACTATGGTTGGAAATTCTCAACCACTCTCATCCGAAGACCTCTCCTCCCGCTTTTGTTAATATATTTGAACTTTAGTCGGACATTCACACCTTCTTGCAGCTGAACCACCTCCGCTCCCTGTTTTGATCATGTATGGTCTGGCAATACTACCTTTTCTTACCCGTTTGTGAGTAATTATGGCTGGACATTCACACCTACTTGCAGTCGAAAAGCTCTGCTCCCGCTTTTGATTATGTTTGGTTGGATATTCGAACCTTTTCTTAACTGCTTTTTACAAACTTTGGTCGGACGTTCACACCTTCTTGCAGCCAAACACCTCCGCTTCCGCTTTTGATGGTATATATTCGGGCATTCGAACCTTTTCTTAGCAGCTTTTTACAAACCATGGTTGGACTTTCACACCTTCTTGTAGCCGAACAACTCCGCTTCCGCTATTGATTGTGTACAGTCGGGTATTTTAACCTTTTCTTACCCGCTTTTTACCAACTATGGTCGGACATTCACACCGCCTTACAGCGGAACACCTCCGCTCCCGCTTTTGATGGTGTATTGTCAGGCATTTGAACCTTTTCTTACCCGCTTTTTACAAACTATGGTCGGACATTCAAACCTTCTTGTAGCCAAAAACCTCCGCTCCCTCTTTTGATCATACATTGTCGGGCATTCGCACCTTTTCTTACCCGTTTTTTACAAACCATGGTCGGACTTTCAAACCTTCTTGTAGCCCAACACATCCACTCCTGCTTTTGATGATGTATGTTTGGGCATTCGCACCTTTTCTTACCCATTTTTCAGTAATTATGGGTGGACATTCACACCTTCTTGCAGCTGAACACCTCCTCTCCCGCTTATGATGGTGTATAGTCGGGCTTTCAAGCCTTTTCTTACCCGGTTTTTACAAATTATAGTTGGACATTCACACCTTCTTGCAGCTGAACAACTCCTCTCCCGCTTATGATCATGTGCGGTTTGATATTCGAAAATTTTCTTTCATGTTTTAAAGCAATTATTGATGGACATTCAAATCTTCTTGTAGCCGAACACATCCACTCCTGCTTTTGATGATGTATGGTTTGGCATTCGCACCCTTTTTTTACCCATTTTTCAGGAATTTTGGGTGGACATTCAGACCTTCTTGCAGCCGAAAACCTCCGCTCCCTCTTTTGATCTTACATTGTCGGGCATTCGCACCTTATCTTACCCGCTTTTTACAAACTATAGTCAGACATTCACACCTTGCAGCTGAACCACCTCCGCTCCCTGTTTTGATCATGTATGGTCTGGCAATACTACCTTTTCTTACCCGTTTGTGAGTAATTAATCCCAAAATATTGAGCATAAAATAAGTCTTAATGCTGATGATGTATTACTTTTCCTTCAGAACTCACAGACGTCTCTCAGTCACACGATCACACTCATAAATAAATTCTCAGCACTTTCTGACTACTCTATCAACTGGTCTAAGACCACAGTTCTGCCCATTAACTGTAGGGTCCATAATATACCTGCGATCACTTTACAGTCAGGAAATATTAGATATTTAGGCATAAACATTTCCTCCAGGCTCTCAGAGCTAACAAAGCTAAATTATGTGCAATTATTAAAGACAGTAGAGGACGATCTCTCGTTGGAAGTCCTTACCTATATCACTTATGGGGAGAGTTACATCCATTAAAATGATGATACTACCAAAAGTTAACTATTTGTTCTCAATGATCCCCATAAAACCATCTGCTACTTGGTTTAAGTCACTAGATTCATGCATCTCCAAATTTCTGTGGAAAAACAAACCACCACGTATTAGTTTAAAAACCCTACAGAAAACCAAGGACAGTGGTGGATTAGATTTACTTCATTTTCAGCACTATTCCTTAGACAATAGGTTACAATATATATCAAAATGGTTTAAACCTTGTTGTTGTCACAGTTCCCAGAGACGTTGTAATTGTTGAGGATTCTATATTCACCCCCTCATTAGAGGCACGTAATGCAGATTGATGACACTGAATCTTCTTCTCTGTTCATTGCTGGCATCATTCCCAGCATCGTAAGTGTTCGTGGCATTGTTAGCCTCTTCTTCTGGATCTTGATATCGAGAATCCTTTTGTATTTCTGGTTTGTCAGTACTCTCTCTTCGTTCACCGGAGTCTTTGTCTTTTTGTCCTTGAGTTTGGTGATTTTTTCTTCTTTTGATGCCTTGACACAATGTGACAGGTGATACCACGTGGGAGATCCTGTAACTTGGATTGCTGTCCCTGTGCTGCGAAATGGCTGTGCTGCTCAAATGGTCTCTCCTTCATCATGGTTACATGCTGCCATTCCGACATCTCGCCATTCCGACATGGGTCTCCAATTGTCGGAATGGCGACACTTAATTTTTTATCAAACGTCCCACCATTCCGACACTTTTTTCCTCCTATGGTCAGAATGGCGGTATGTTTTTTGTTTTTTTTAACATACCGCCATTCCGACAGTTCCTTTTAATAGCCTATTTTTTACCCAAAACATTTTGCACTAATGATATGCCGGCGCAAATACGCCCTAAAGTTTGGCGCACAAGCTTTGCACATGCAGAGGCCACAGCCTCGCAAACAAACTTTAATAATCTATTATCAAAATCCCCTGAATTTCAAATATAAAAATACAGATATTAATGTAACTCTGGCGAGACTGAAACTGATTAAGCAGAAATACAGTGTCAGTGAGCTGTCACAGCAGCCAGCTGGAGCGGAGCTCTCCACAGAGCCCATGCGTCTTTTGCACGCTGTCATCATATGCAAAAGTAATAATTGCAATTACAGATATCACGGCTACTGCACAGGACACAGTTGCGAGCACTCTGCCTTGCCTTGCCAATAGGAGAAGAGAGAAATGACAGCATAGAACGTATAAAACACAACAAAATGCAGTAAAAACGTTTATTCATGTTATTCACGTGATTTATGAGTACTCGCTCCAATTTTGGGAAGCGCGGATGGGTTTTGCGCATTTGGCACAAACACACAGCCCCAACGGTTGTAGCTTTATACAGCCTGTTGATATCTTAAGGACCTAACTGGTCACACCTGGGAGTAAATGTCATGTAGAGATTGTTTTTACATGACATTACAGCTGAACATATAGCTTTCATCCACAAACCAACGTGGGAGAGCCCGAAGACGCATGTGCCAGACGCACATAGGCATGCGTAAAACCAATTTTGACCACTTCATACTGTTTATTTGCTTTATTTTAGTTAACTTTCGTTTCTTTTGGATTCTTGTGCGTGTTATGGAGCCGTTTTGGTCCATGTTTGTAAGCCTTTTTTTCCTGGATTAAATTTTCGGAAGTTGAAACAAGTGGCATTGGAGTGTGTGATTGAAAACCACCGCGGACTGCTTCTCCTCCTCCAGTTGCCGAGACTTTGTGTTTTTAATAACGCTTGTCTATAAACATGTGTTAAACATATAAATTGCATGAACAGAAAGAAGGGACTCACCTGTTGAGTAACACACATTTCCTTATACAGAAAGCCTTGTCGGAATGGTGGGACATTTGAACGTCGGAATGGTGGGACGTTTGCATGTCGGAATGGTGGTATGTCGGAATGGTGGGATGTCGGAATAGCGGGATGTCGGAATGGCGGGATTTCGGAATGGGTGTTGCCACCCCCTTCATCATATACACAGTTATTTATACATCACCTTCCACCATGAAGCGTTGTCCCTTTTTGTTTCTCTCTTTGTTCTTAAAATGCTGTTATGCATGTCTAAACCAATCCATTAAATTAGATCATTTTGGCAGTAAAGCGATCTACAATGTGCTTGGTCGCAAAGCTGCTCATCTGTGGTAAACAGCTCTTCAGAAAGGCATTCTTCAATTGATTTCACTAATTCTATGTAATAATTTTGTGATTTCCTACAAAACTACACTTCTTCTCCCATCTGTCTGAGTATTTAATATTGTCTGGGTCCCGTTAAAACATGTATTTTTCCCATCTAATTCCTTGTTTGCTTTAAAACAAGTATTCCCCATTTTCTATCCCTTCAGTAGCCAACCAGTTTGTATGGAGTACACTGGAGCAACTTGACTGATCAGTAAAACACTGCTTTTGTTGTCACCGCAAGGCTTCCCCCGTCGGTTGTTTCACTGAGACACTACTGAGTAACTATAACTCAACACAGTTTATACACATAACATTCATATACATACTAACAAACAAACAAACAATTATTCATCGCAATTTTCTCATCTCTGTTTGAACGTACACCCAGGTCAATATTCCTGTAGTCTTCTCATACCGACTATGGACCCATTCATTTTTTAACTTCACTGTTTTGCAAATCCTAATTGAATATTACACATTGACATTGAACTTTACTTGATAAGCAGGTCTTCATTGCATTCAGCAGCCTATATGTGAGCATCTATGTGTAAGATGTTCTTCTTTGCATTTATCAGCAGCAAGCAATTCTTCATTGCACATGCATATGAAAATAGTAAAACAATTCCAATGCGTTAGCGAAACCTTCTATATCAGGAGTGTCCATCATGATGCTGGGAATAGAACCTCTTTCCCAGAATAGTTCAACCTTCATTACTCAACTGATCATAACTCCGCAATGAGCACATTTCAAAGTATCATTCCTCTACATATATTCAAAAATCTATGTGTAAATGTTTAATATTTCTTATATTTGTTGATGTCATTCTGTGTGCATGTGGCCTAAACCCAATCTCTGTGTGGCAATTTTAATTTAAACAAGTTGAACTCTGCCTCTGATCATTTAAAAAAGGTGTGTACCAATATCAACCTTTCTCAGGTAATTACAGATCCTACAAAACCAAAGAGATCCTTCAAGGTTGTCCCTGATTGGCTCAATCTTAACAAATCAAAGGTAGAAAATCCGCAGTATCTGAACTTGGTGTTAGTTATCACTGCTCAATAGCCTGTATCAGAATTGCAAAAATGAAAACATTAGGTCCACGCTTGGTATCCAGATCCTGAAACATCTCCATGAGCAGGCTTTTTTTGAACTGATCTGTTGAATAGTTATATGACACTGTTAAAATCCCAGATGAAGATCTAGCACTTGACCATTTTTGTAAATCTTCTAATTCCATAGTTGATAAACACGCCCCTTTTAAAAAGTATAGAACTTAGAACAGGTCTATCCCTGGCTTTCGGCAGAACTGTCTTCTTTACTTTTTTTTCCCCTTGTCCTGTTCAGCATTATGTCAGAAGAATTGTAGTCTGAATACCTTTGATGCCAAACAGATTTGTTTTGCCAAGGGAAGTTTTATAAATGTAAAGCTCCCCTTGATGCCCATTTATTTATTTCTGTTTACAATATATGACATGAACTGAACTGAACCGGACCGGGGGACAAGGAAAGAAGAAGAGGAAAGAAGAGGAAACAGAACAAAAATAGAAACAAAAACCAGACAACCAGCTGCTACACCTGTAAAAAACAAAACAGACAACAATCCATGGCCTATGAGGGGAATCCAGCCTTAGCGCCACCAGGAGCACCTGAAAGCAGACAAGCAGAGAAAAAACAAACACACAAACAAACAAAAACAAGCACAAGAAGCGGCAATCGCATACAACACAGCTGTGGATATAGATGACCTGAGACGACATGATAATACATCAACTGCTTAGTGACCATGCTACTGGACTAATGAATGTGTGTGTGTGTGTGTGAGAACATGCAACACCCATGGCACAGGACCTACATGATAACCGTGCTTAGTTATGAGTGTATAAGCGTACAGGGCCACAATCCACAGCCCCCCCCCAAGCAATCAGAAGCAGGCAGAGAGGGCCACAAGACCCAGGCCACCAGCAGCCCCCACAGAGCACAGAACCCAGGCAGCCCACCGCAGGGGCAACCACGCATCCACCCAGAAGACTGCAGAGGAAGCCCCCGGAAAGAGCCCCCATAAGCATAGGGCAGAGGCACTCCGGGAACCAGGGGCAACAGCCCACCGACCCCGCCAGGCCCCAGCCGCCCAGACATGGGCCGTGCACTGGACCTGGGCCCCAGGAGCCCGAGCGCCCCCAAACCCCCCGGCAGAGGCCCCACCCAATACCCAGGAGGGCCAAGCGCCCCAGACAGCCACAAAGTGGGTCAGCGCCTGCCCCAGCGCCCCTGGCCAAGTGCCCTGGGAGTCAAGACGTGCCCACAGGTGGGTGAAGTCGCGAGCAGTGGAGAAACACAGGCAGGCCAAGCGACAGCAAGTCCCAGATCCAGGCCCAATCATTACCACACACACTTTCACGTCCCATACATCCACACATCCTACCTCCCTCGACTCTGCTGGGGTGTAGTGCAGCGGGCACACCAGGAGGCCAGCAACCCCCCAGCCACCACAGACCCCGAACCAGCAGAACAATTAATTAATCCTCCTGGCCCCTCCTGCCCCGAGCAGACACCAGGAAGCAGGGGTGTGCGAAGAAGACCCCTCCCCTCACCCTTCTGGCTCTTCAATATTTTCTAATAGTGAGCAATTAAAATTGAGGGGCAGCCAAACTTGTAGAACTGGGAGCGCGGCACTCTGGGCCGCCTACATACCCAAAGAGCCCCGCCCACCAGATGCCACTCAGTGTAACCACCCCCCAAGACCTAATGTGTGTGTGTGAGTGTGTTTGATAAGTAGTAATGTCTAAGGTGTAATTAAACAGGGGCAGGGAACTGCAGAGTGCAACCAAAGGGGACCACCTACGTGGCCCCATCCACTACACCCCACCGAACACACACCAAAACCCTTCATGTGTGAGTGTGTGCTGTGTACAGGAGCCAGAAGGGAGAGGGGTATGGGGATATATACCGGGGGAGCTACTCTCCCCCAGAGACGGCAGCCAGGGACTGGCTGCAATAGGCATCCCCGCTACCTGGGAGCCAACAATGGGCAGGAGGGCCTGATGTCCACCAGGCTCGGGCCCTGCAGCGACCATATTCCGGGAGCTACTGTACCCCCAGAAGGTACCCATCCCGCCCCACCCCACTCAACCCAACCCCACCCAGGAGGACCTCTACAAAAAACAAACAAACAAACCACCCGGTCACACCAGTCGCAGCAGCCCGGGCCTGAGACCCACCATCACCCAGCAACCCACCACCACCACTATGTGATAAAACTAATCAGAGGGGACCAGAGAGAATGAAATTCAGCCAATTGATGTTTTGAGGAGGCAGACATTGTTTCCATGCTAATATAATCTAAAAGAAAATTTCTAAACTGGTTAATACACAGATTGTTCTTCGCTTTCCAGTTCATGAGAATAGTTTTCTTTGCGATACATAACACTGTGACAACCATGTGTGCTGAGTTAATTTCCATGTTGATGTTGTCTAAGTCACCCAGTATGCACAGTGTGGGGCATGCAGGGATGCTACACTTTAGCCATGTTGATAGGTCCTCACAGACTTCAAGCCAGAACTTCTGGACAGGCGCAGAAAACCACAAAGCATGTGCATAATCATCAGGTGTGTTATCTGTGCAATGTGAGCAGATGTTTGAGTGTGTTAGACCCATCCTGAACATCCTTTGTCCTGTATAGTGTGTTCTATGAAGGATTTTGTATTGTATGAGCTGTAAATTAGGATTTCGAGTCTTTATGAAGGTGTTCAAACATATTTGTGGTTAGAAGCTATGACCAGAACTGATGGATAAATCTGCCTCCCATTTTGAGGATGGAAGAGACATTGTGTCATCTATCTTAGACAATAATTTATATATTTTTGATAGTAGTTTTGGGGTACAGCTGCTTAGAAATTCTGCTACCCTAGTCGGGGGTTGTAAGTCTGGTTGGTGGAGGATATATCCATCCATCCATCCATCATCTGCCGCTTATCCGGGGGTCGGGTCGCGGGGGCAGGAGCTTGAGCAGAGAAACCCAGACGTCTCTGTTCCCGGCCACTTCCTCCAGCTCTTCCGGGGGGACCCCGAGGCGTTCCCAGGCCAGCCGAGAGACATAGTCTCTCCAACGTGTCCTGGGTCTCCCCCGGGGTCTCCTCCCAGTGGGACGTGCCCGGAACACCTCCCCAGGGAGGCGCCCAGGGGGCATCCTAACCAGATGCCCGAGCCACCTCATCTGACTCCGCTCAATGCGGAGGAGCAGCGGTTCTACTCCGAGCCCCTCCCGGATGACTGAGCTTCTCACCCTATCTCTAAGGGAGAGCCCAGACACCTTGCGGAGGAAACCCATTTCGGCCGCTTGTATTCGCGATCTTGTTCTTTCGGTCACTACCCACAACTCGTGACCATAGGTGAGGATGGGAACGTAGATTGACCAGTAAGTAGAGAGCTTCGCCTTCTGGCTCAGCTCCCTCTTCACAACGACGGGTCGGTGCAGAGCCTGCAACACTGCAGGCGCCGCACCGATCCGCCCGTCAATCTCCCGCTCCATTCGTCCATCACTCGTGAACAAGACCCCGAGATACTTGAACTCCTCCTCTTGGGGAAGGATCTCATTCCCGACCCGGAGAGAGCATTCCACCCTTTTACGGCTGAGAACCATAGTCTCGGATTTGGAGGTGCTGATTCTCATCCCAGCCGCTTCACACTCGGCTGCGAATCACTCCAGTGAGAGCTGAAGGTCACGGCCTGACGACGCTAACAGAACCACATCATCTGCAAAAAGCAGAGACCCGATTCTGAGGTCGCCAAATGGGACACCCTCAACGCCCTGGCTCCGCCTAGAAATTCTGTCCATAAAAGTTAGGAACAGAATCGGTGACAAAGGGCAGCCCTGACGGAGTCCAACTCTCACCGGAAACGTATCCGACTTACTGCCGGCAATGCGGAACAAACTCTGGCACCGGTCATACAGAGACCGAACGGCCCCTATCAAGGGGTCCGGCACTCCATATTCCCGGAGCACCCCCCACAGGACTCCACGAGGGACACGGTCGAACGCTTTTTCCAAGTCCACAAAACACATGTAGACTGGTTGGGCGAACTCCCATGCACCCTCCAGGATCCTGCCGAGGGTATAGAGCTGGTCCACTGTTCCACGGCCAGGACGAAAGCCACACTGCATCTCCTGAATCCGAGGCTCGATTATCCGACGGATCCTCCTCTCCAATACCCCCGAATAGACCTTACCAGGGAGGCTGAGGAGTGTGATACCTCTATAGTTGGAACACACCCTCCGGTCCCCCTTTTTAAAGAGGGGGACCACCACCCCAATCTGCCAGTCCAGAGGCACTGTCCCCCATGTCCACGCGATACTGCAGAGGCGTGTCAGCCAAGACAGCCCTACAACATCCAGAGCCTTGAGAAACTCAGGACGGACCTCATCCACCCCCGGGGCCTTGCCACCGAGGAACTTTTTAACCACCTCAGCAACCTCAGCCCCAGAAATGGGAGGCCCCGTCTCCGAGCTCTCCGACTCTGCCTCTTCCGAGCACGTGTTGGTAGGATTGAGGAGTTCCTCGAAGTACTCCCCCCACCGACTCACAACATCCCTAGTTGAGGTCAGCAAAGCCCCGTCCGCACTGTAAACAGTGTTGACTGTGAGCCGCTTCCCCCCCCTGAGACGCCGGATGGTGGACCAGAATCTTTTCGAGGCCGTCCGGAAATCGTTCTCCATGGTCTCACCGAACTCCTCCCAGGCCCGAGTTTTTGCCTCAGCAACCGCCGAAGCCGCGGCCTTTCTGGCCCCTCGGTACCTATCAGCTTCTTACAGGGTCCCACTGGCCAAAAAGGCCCGATAGAACTCCTTCTTCAGCTTGACGGCTTCCCTCACCACTGGTGTCCACCAGCAGGTTCGAGGGTTGCCGCCACGACAGGCACCGACCACCTTACGGCCACAACTCCGACCAGCTGCCTCGGCAATGGAGTCACGGAACATGGCCCATTCAATGTCCCCCACCTCAAATATGGTTGAAGCTCTGCCGGAGGTGGGAGTTAAAGCTCCTTCTGACGGGGGATTCTGACAAACGCTCCCAGCAGACCCTCACAATACGTTTGGGCCTGCCAGGTCTGATCGGCATCCTCCCCCACCAGCGGAGCCAACTCACCACCAGGTGGTGATCAGTTGACAGCTCCGCCCCTCTCTTCACCCGAGTGTCCAGGACATACGGCCGCAAGTCCGATGATACAACCACAAAGTCGATCATCGAACTGCGGCCAAGGGTGTCCTGGTGCCAAGTGCACATATGGACACCCTTATGCCTGAACATGGTGTTCGTTATGGACAGTCTATGACTGGCACAGAAGTCCAACAACATAACACCACTCTGATTCAGATCGGGGGGGCCGTTCCTCCCAATCACACCCCTCCAGGTCTCACTGTCATTGCCCACGTGAGCATTGAAGTCCCCCAGCAGAATGAGGGAGTCTCCGGTAGGAGCATTCTCCAGTGCCTCCCCCAGAGACTCCAAAAAGAGTAGGTACTCTGAACTGCTGTTTGGCGCATAGGCACAAACAACAGTCAGGACTCGTCCCCCCACCCAAGGCGGAGGGAGGCTACCCTCTCGTTCACTGGGGTAAACCCCAATGTACTGGCACACAGCCGGGGGGGCAATAAGTATGCCCACACCTGCTCTGCGCCTCTCACCACGGGCAACTCCAGAGTGGAAGAGAGTCCAACCCCTCTCAAGAGTACTGGTTCCAGATCCCAAGCCGTGCGTCGAGGTGAGTCCGACTATATCTAACGGTCTGATGAAGTTTCAACAATAAACAACAAACTTTGTATTATGAGAAAGAACCAGACTCATTCTTTAGGAATCCGAAAATAAGCTCTATTTTACGAGTTATGCACGAATTCGGATTCTCCTATAAAACGAATTCCTTAACTCAAACCAAGTTAAGACTGCTTTGTCCTTCATATTTATTCATGTCTAATCAAGTTTCAATGATAAACAACGTTGTACTTTGTAGAATGAGAAAGAACTTCTTCAGCAATAAGCATCTCTCGACAAATGACGAAATACAGATTTTGCTATAAAATTAATTGCTATCAGCCTGACTTAAAACTGTTTGTCTTCCTTATTTATCCACTTCAAATCAAGTTTCAACAATTAAAAATTTTTTGTAGTTTGAGAAAGAACAACTTAATCTTGAGCAATCAGTATAAAAAGAAGGTAAGCAAAGGTGCGAATGTCAAACCATACATGATCAAAACAGGGAGCGGAGGTGTTTGGCTGAGACAAGGTGTGAATGTCCACCCATAATTAATGAAAAGCGGGCAACAAGTAGGTTCGAATGCCCAACCATACATCATCAAAAGCAAGAGTGGATATGTTCAGCTACAAGAAGGTTTGAACGTCTGACCATAGTTTGTAAAAAGCGGGTAAGAAAAGGTTCGAATGCCCGAACATACACCATCAAAGGAGGGAGCGGAGGTGTTCCGCTGTAAGAAGGTGTGAATGTCCGACCATAGTTGGTAAAAAAACGGGTAAGAAAAGGTTAAAATACCCGACTGTACACAATCAGCAGCGGGTGCGGAGTTGTTCGGCTACTAAAAGGTGTGAAAGTCCAACCATGGTTTGTAAAAAGCGGGTAAGAAAAGGTGCGAATGCCCGAAAATGTATGATCAAAAGAGGGAGCGGAGGTGTTCGGCTGCAAGAAGGTGTGAATGTACACCCATAATTAATGAAAAATGGGTAAGAAAAGGTGCGAATGCCCAACTATACATAATCAAAAGCAGGAGTGGATGTGTTCGGCTCCAAGAAGGGTTGAATGTCTGACCATAGTTTGTAAAAAGCAGGTAAGAAAAGGTTTGACTGCCCGAACATACACCATCAAAAGAGGGAGCGGAGGGGTTCCGCTGTAAGAAGGTGTGAATGTCCGACCATAGTTGGTAAAAAGCGGGTAAGAAAAGGTTAAAATACCCGACTGTACACAATCAATAGCGGGAGCGGAGTTGTTCGGCTACTAAAAGATGTGAAAGTCCGACTATGGTTTGTAAAAAGCGGGTAAGAAAAGGTGCTAATGCCCGACAATGTATGATCAAAAGAGGGAGTGGAGGTTTTCGGCTGTAAGAAGGTCTGAATGTCCAACTATAATTTGTAAAAACCGGGTAAGAAAAGGCTTGAAAGCCCGACTATACACCATCATAAGCGGGAGAGGAGGTGTTCAGCTGTAAGAAGGTGTGAATGTCCACCCATAATTACTGAAAAATGTGTAAGAAAAGGTGCGAATGCCCAAACATACATCATCAAAAGCAGGAGTGGATGTGTTGGGCTACAAGAAGGTTTGAAAGTCCGACCATGGTTTGTAAAAAACGGGTAAGAAAAGGTGCGAATGCCCGACAATGTATATTCAAAAGAGGGAGCGGAGGTTTTTGGCTACAAGAAGGTTTGAATGTCCGACCATAGTTTGTAAAAAGCGGGTAAGAAAAGGTTCAAATGCCTGACAATACACCATCAAAAGCGTGAGCGGAGGTGTTCCGCTGTAAGACGGTGTGAATGTCCGACCATAGTTGGTAAAAAGCGGGTAAGAAAAGGTTAAAATACCCGACTGTACACAATCAATAGCGGGAGCAGAGTTGTTCGGCTACAAGAAGGTGTGAAAGTCCAACCATGGTTTGTAAAAAGCTGCTAAGAAAAGGTTCGAATGCCCGAATATATACCATCAAAAGCGGAAGCGGAGGTGTTCGGCTGCAAGAAGGTGTGAACGTCCGACCAAAGTTTGTAAAAAGCAGTTAAGAAAAGGTTCGAATATCCAACCAAACATAATCAAAAGCGGGAGCAGAGCTGTTCGACTGCAAGTAGGTGTGAATGTCCAGCCATAATTACTCACAAACGGGTAAAAAAAGGTAGTATTGCCAGACCATACATGATCAAAACAGGGAGCTGAGGTGTTTGGCTGTGACAAGGTGTGAATGTCCACCCAAAATTAATGAAAAGCGGGCAAAAAGTAGGTTTGAATGCCCAAGCATACATCATCAAAAGAAGGAGTGGATGTGTTCGGCTACAAGAAGGTTTGAATGTCCGAGCATAGTTTGTAAAAAGCGGGTAAGAAAAGGTTCGAATGCCCAAACAAACACCATCAAAAGAGGGAGCGGAGGTGTTTGGCTGTGACAAGGTGTGAATGTCCACCCAAAATTAATGAAAAGCGGGCAAAAAGTAGGTTTGAATGCCCAAGCATACATCATCAAAAGAAGGAGTGGATGTGTTCGGCTACAAGAAGGTGTGAAAGTCCAACCATGGTTTGTAAAAAGCTGGTAAGAAAAGGTTCGAATGCCCGAATATATACCATCAAAAGCGGAACCGGAGGTGTTCGGCTGCAAGAAGGTGTGAACGTCCGACCAAAGTTTGTAAAAAGCAGTTAAGAAAAGGTTCGAATATCCAACCAAACAAAATCAAAAGCGGGAGCAGAGCTGTTCGACTGCAAGTAGGTGTGAATGTCCAGCCATAATTACTCACAAACGGGTAAGAAAAGGTAGTATTGCCAGACCATACATGATCAAAACAGGGAGCGGAGGTGGTTCAGCACCAAGGTGTGAATGTCTGACTATAGTTTGTAAAAAGCGGGTACGATAAGGTGCGAATGCCTGACAATGTATAATCAAAAGAGGGAGCAGAGGTTTTCGGCTACAAGAAGGTTTGAACGTCTGACCATAGTTTGTAAAAAGCGGGTAAGAAAAGGTTCGAATGCCCGAACATACACCATCAAAGGAGGGAGCGGAGGTGTTCCGCTGTAAGAAGGTGTTGAATATCCGACCATAGTTGGTAAAAAACGGGTAAGAAAAGGTTAAAATACCCGACTGTACACAATCAGTAGCGGGTGCGGAGTTGTTCGGCTACTAAAAGGTGTGAAAGTCCGACCATGGTTTGTAAAAAGCGGGTAAGAAAAGGTGCGAATGCCCGAAAATGTATGATCAAAAGAGGGAGCGGAGGTGTTTGGCTGCAAGAAGGTGTGAATGTACACCCATAATTACTGAAAAATGGGTAAGAAAAGGTGCGAATGCCCAAATATACATAATCAAAAGCAGGAGTGGATGTGTTCGGCTCCAAGAAGGGTTGAATGTCTGACCATAGTTTGTAAAAAGCAGGTAAGAAAAGGTTTGACTGCCCGAACATACACCATCAAAAGAGGGAGCGGAGGTGTTCCGCTGTAAGAAGGTGTGAATGTCCGACCATAGTTGGTAAAAAGCGGGTAAGAAAAGGTTAAAATACCCGACTGTACACAATCAATAGCGGGAGCGGAGTTGTTCGGCTACTAAAAGATGTGAAAGTCCGACTATGGTTTGTAAAAAGCGGGTAAGAAAAGGTGCTAATGCCCGACAATGTATGATCAAAAGAGGGAGCAGAGGTGTTCGGCTGCAAGAAGGTCTGAATGTCCAACCATAATTTGTATAAACAGGGAAGGAAAGTTTCGAAAGCCCGACTATACACCATCAAAAGCGGGAGCAGAGTGGTTCAGCTGCAAGAAGGTCTGAATGTCCATCAATAATTGCTTTAAAACATGAAAGAAAATTTTCGAATATCATCCGCACATGATCATAAGATGGAGAGGAGGTGTTCAGCTGCAAGAAGGTGTGAATGTCCACCCATAATTCCTGAAAAATGGGTAAAAAAAGGTGCGAATGCCCAACCATACATTATCAAAAGCAGGTGTGAATGTCAGATCATAATTTGCAAAAAGCTGATGAGAAAGGGTGAGAATGCCCGACTATACACCATCAAATGCGGGAGCGGAGGTGTTCGGCTCTGAGTAGGTGTGAATGTCCGACCATAATTGCTGAAAAATGTGTTCGAAAAGGAAAGAATGCCGGACCATACATCATCAAAAGCGAGAGAGGTGGTGTTCGGCTGCAAAAAGGTGTAAATGTTCGACTAAAGTTTGTAAAAAGCGGGTAAGACATGGTGCGAATGCCTGACAAGGTATGATCAAAAGCAGGAGCGGAGGTGTTCAGCTGCAAGAAAGTCTAAATGTCCATCAATAATTGCTAGAAAACATGAAAGAAAATTTTCGAAAATCAAACCGCACATGATCATAAGTGGGAGAGGAGGTGTTCAGCTGCAAGAAGGTGTGAATGTCCACCCATTATTCCTGACAAATGGGTAAGAAAAGGTGCGAATGCCAAACCATACATTATCAAAAGCAGGTGTGAATGTCAGATCATAATTTGCAAAAAGCTGATGAGAAAGGGTGAGAATGTCCGACTGCACACCATCAAATGCGGGAGCGGAGTTGTTCGGCTGTGAGTAGGTGTGAATCTCCGACCGTAATTTCTGAAAAATGTGTTAGAAAAGGTAAGAATGCCGGTCCATACATCATCAAAAGCGAGAGAGGTGGTGTTCGGCTGCAAGTAGGTGTGAATGTCCAGCCATAATTACTCACAAACGGGTAAGAAAAGGTAGTATTGCCAGACCATACATGATCAAAACAGGGAGCGGAGGTGGTTCAGCTGCAAGAAGGTGTGAATGTCTCACTAAAGTTCAAATATATTAACAAAAGCGGGAGGAGAGGTCTTCGGATGAGAGTGGTTGAGAATTTCCAACCATAATCTATAAAATTCGGTGAAAGAAAGGTGTGATAGAACACTAAAAGGTGGAGCGGAAGTGTTCGGCTGCAAGAAGGTGTGAATGTCCGACTATATTTGGTGAAAAGCAGGTGAAGCAAGGTCTGAATGCCCAACCTTACATTATCAAAAGCGAGATCAGAGGTGTTTGGCTGCAAGAAGGCCATAGTTTGCCAAAAGCGGGTAAGCTGCGAATGACCAACTAAATATCAACAAAAGTGGGGGCGGAGGTCTTCGGATGCAACTGGGTGTGAACATCCCACCATACAAGTATGGTGGAGAGGAAGCTGTGAACAGCCGACCATAGTTTGCAAAAAGCGGGTGAGAAAAGGTGCGAATGTGCAACCATACATGATCAAAACAGGGAGCGGAGGTGTTTGGCTGTGACAAGGTGTGAATGTCCACCCAAAATTAATGAAAAGCGGGCAAAAAGTAGGTTTGAATGCCCAACCATACATCATCAAAAGCAGGAGTGGATATGTTCGGCTACAAGAAGGTTTGAACGTCTGACCATAGTTTGTAAAAAGCGGGTAAGAAAAGGTTCGAATGCCCAAACATACACCATCAAAAGAGGGAGCGGAGGTGTTCCGCTGTAAGAAGGTGTGAATGTCCGACCATAGTTGGTAAAAAGTGGGTAAGAAAAGGTTAAAATACCCGACTGTACACAATCAATAGGGGGAGCGTAGTTGTTCGGCTACAAGAAGTTGTGAAAGTCCAACCATGGTTTGTAAAAAGCGGGTAAGAAAAGGTGCGAATGCCCGAAAATGTATGATCAAAAGAGGGAGCGGAGGTTTTCGGCTGCAAGAAGGTCTGAATGTCCAACCATAATTTGTATAAACCGGGAAGGAAAGTTTCGAAAGCCCGACTATACACCATCAAAAGCGGGAGCAGAGTGGTTCAGCTGCAAGAAGGTCTGAATGTCCATCAATAATTGCTTTAAAACATGAAAGAAAATTTTCGAATATCATCCGCACATGATCATAAGAAGGAGAGGAGGTGTTCAGCTGCAAGAAGGTGTGAATGTCCACCCATAATTCCTGAAAAATGGGTAAAAAAAGGTGCGAATGCCCAACCATACATTATCAAAAGCAGGTGTGAATGTCAGATCATAATTTCGGATAATTCGGATTAGAGTGGTTGAAATTTCCAACCATAATCTATAAAATGCGGTGAAAAAAAAAAGGTGTGAAGGAATGAATTTTATAGCAAAATCCGAAATCATGCATAACTCCGCAAAAGGAACGTATTGCTCAACCAAAGGGATTCTCATTCAGGGTAATATGAGGAACTTTATGCTTGATACATTTTAGACACGGATAACTATGAAGGACAAAGCAATTTTAACTTGGTTTGAGCAAAGCAATTCATTTTATAGGAAAATCCGAAATCGTGCAGGACTCATGAAAGTAAGCTTATTCTCGGATTCCTGATCCTCCAGTGTTGCTCTTTCCTATACTGCAAAATACAGCCTTGTTCTTTGTTGAAATCGATATAGACATTGATAAATATGAAGGACAAAGCAGTTTCCACTTTGTTTGAGTGAAGGAAATAATTTTATAGCAAAATCCCAAATCAAGCAGAACGTATGAAAATAAGCGTGTTTTCGGATTCCTGATCCTTCAGTTTTGCTATTTCTTCTACTGCAAAAAACAATGTTGTTCTTTGTTGAAGTCAATCTAGACATTGATAAATATGAAGGACAAAGCAGTTTTAACATAGTTTGAGTAAAGGAATTCATTTTATACATAAAATCCCAAATCATGCAGAACGTATGAAAATAAGCTTATTCTCGGATTCCTGTTCCTTCAAGTGTTGCTCTTTCTACTACTGCAAAATACAATGTTGTTCTTTGTTGAAGTAAATCTAGGCATTGATAAATATGAAGGACAAAGCAGTTTTCACTTGGTTTGAGTGAAGGAATTCATTTTATACATAAAATCCCAAATCATTCAAAACGTATGAAAAGAAGCTTATTCTCGGATTCCTGATCCTTCAGTGTTGCTTTTTCTTCTACTGCAAAATACAATGTTGTTCTTTGTTGAAGTCGATCTAGACATTGATAAATATGAAGGACAAAGCAGTTTTAACTTGGTTTGAGTGAAGGAATTCATTTTATACATAAAATCCCAAATCATGCAGAACGTATGAAAATAAGCTTATTCTCGGATTACTGATCCTTCAGTGATGCTCTTTCTTCTACTGCAAAATCCAGTGTTGTTCTTTGTTGAAGTCAATCTAGACATTGATAAATATGAAGGACAAAGCAGTTTTCACTTGGTTTGAGTGAAGGATTTGCAGCTGAAAACCTCCCGCTCCCGCTTTTGATTGTGTATAGTCGGGCTTTCGAGCCTTTTCTTACCCGGTTTTTAGAAATTATGGTTAGACATTCAGACCTTGCAGCCGAAGACCTCCACTCCCTCTTTTGATCATACATTGTAGGGCATTCGCACCTTGTCTTACCCGCTTTTTACAAACTATAGTCAGACATTCACATCTTGCAGCTGAACCACCTTAGCTCCCTGTTTTGATCATGTATGGTCTGGCAATACTACCTTTTCTTACCCGTTTGTGAGTAATTATGGCTGGACATTCACACCTACTTGCAGTCGAACAGCTCTGCTCTCGCTTTTGATGGTATATATTCGGGCATTCGAACCTTTTCTTAACTGCTTTTTGCAAACTTTGGTCGGACGTTCACACCTTCTTGCAGCCGAACACCTCCGCTTCCGCTTTTGATGGTATATATTCGGGCATTCGAACCTTTTCTTAGCAGCTTTTTACAAACCATGGTTGAACTTTCACACCTTCTTGTAGCCGAACACCTCCGCTCCCGCTTTTGATGGTGTATAGTCAGGCATTTGAACCTTTTCTTTCCCGCTTTTTACAAACTATGGTCGGACATTCAAACCTTCTTGTAGCCGAAAACCTCCGCTCCCTCTTTTGATCATACATTGTCGGGCATTCGCACCTTTTCTTACCCGTTTTTTACAAACCATGGTCGGACTGTCACACATTCTTGTAGCCAAACACATCCGCTCCCGCTATTGATTGTGTACAGTCGGGTATTTTAACCTTTTCTTACCCGTTTTTTACCAACTATGGTCGGACATTCACACCTTCTTACAGCGGAACACCTCCGCTCCCTCTTTTGATGTTGTATGTTTGGGTATTCGAACCTTTTCTTACCCGCTTTTTACAAACTATGCTCGGACATTCAAACCTTCTTGTAGCCGAACACATCCACTCCTGCTTTTGATGATGTATGGTTGGGCATTCAAACCTACTTGTTGCCCGCTTTTCATTAATTTTTGTGGACATTCACACCTTGTCACAGCCAAACACCTCCGCTCCCTGTTTTGATCATGTATGGTTGGACATTCGCTCCTTTTCTCACCCGTTTTTTGCCAACTATGGTCGGCTGTTCACAGCTTCCTCTCCACCATACTTGGTGGGATATTCACACCCACTTGCATCCGAAGACCTTTTGTTGATATTGGTCATTCGCAGCTTACCCGCTTTTGGCAAACTATGGCCTTCATGCAGCCAAACACCTCTGATCTCGCTTTTGATGATGTAAGGTTGGGCATTCAGACCTTGCTTCACCTGCTTTTCACCAAATATAGTCGGACATTCACACCTTCTTGCAGCCGAACACTTCCGCTCCACCTTTTATCTATCACACCTTTTTTTTCACCGCATTTTATAGATTATGGTTGGAAATTCTCAACCACTCTCATCCGAAGACCTCTCCTCCCGCTTTTGTTAATATATTTGAACTTTAGTCGGACATTCACACCTTCTTGCAGCTGAACCACCTCCGCTCCCTGTTTTGATCATGTATGGTCTGGCAATACTACCTTTTCTTACCCGTTTGTTAGTAATTATGGCTGGACATTCACACCTACTTGCAGCCGAACACCACCTCTCCCGCTTTTGATGATGTATGGACGGGCATTCTTACCTTTTCTAACACATTTTTCAGCAATTATGGTCGGAGATTCACACTTACTCAATGCCGAACAACTCCGCTCCCGCATTTGATGGTGTATAGTCGGGCATTCTCACCCTTTCTCATCAGCTTTTTGCAAATTATGATCTGACATTCACACCTGCTTTTGATAATGTATGGTTTGGCATTCGCACCTTTTCTTACCCATTTTTCAGTAATTATGGGTGGACATTCACACCTCCTTGCAGCTGAACACCTCCTCTCCCGCTATTGATTGTGTACAGTCGGGTATTTTAACCTTTTCTTACCCGCTTTTTACCAAATATGGTCGGACATTCACACCGTCTTACAGCGGAACACCTCTGCTCCCGCTTTTGATGGTGTATAGTCAGGCATTTGAACCTTTTCTTACCCGCTTTTTACAAACTATGGTCGGACATTCAAACCTTCTTGTAGCCGAAAACCTCCGCTCCCTCTTTTGATTATACATTGTTGGGCATTCGCACCTTATTTACAAACTATAGTCAGACATTCACACCTTGCAGCTGAGCCACCTCAGCTCCCTGTTTTGATAGTGTATGTTCGGGCATTCTAACCTATTCTTACCCCCTTTTTACAAACTATGCTCGGAGATTCACACCTACTCACAGCCGAACAACTCCGCTCCCGCATTTGATAATGTCTTGTCCGGCATTCTAGTCTCTTCTAACACATTTTTCAGCAATTATGGTTGGACATTCACACCTACTCACAGCCGAACACTTCCGCTCCCACATTTGATGGTGTATAGCCGGGCATTCTCACCCTTTCTCATCAGCTTTTTGCAAATTATGATCTGACATTCACACCTACTTGCAGTCGAACAGCTCTGCTCCCGCTTTTGATTATGTTTGGTTGGATATTCGAACCTTTTCTTAACTGCTTTTTACAAACTTTGGTCGGACGTTCACACCTTCTTGCAGCCGAACACATCCACTTCCACTTTTGATGGTATATATTCGGGCATTCGAACCTTTTCTTACCCGCTTTTTACAAACCGTGGTCGGACTTTCACACCTTCTTGTAGCCAAACAACTCCGCTCCCGCTATTGATTGTGTACAGTCGGGTATTTTAACCTTTTCTTACCCGCTTTTTACCAACTATGGTCGGACATTTACACCTTCTTACAGCGGAACACCTCCGCTCCCTCTTTTGATGGTCTATGTTCGGGCATTCGAACCTTTTCTTACCCGCTTTTTACAAACTATGGTCGGACATTCAAACTTTCTTGTAGCCGAACACATCCACTCCTGCTTTTGATGATGTATGGTTGGGCATTTTCACCTTTTCTTACCCATTTTTCAGTAATTATGGGTGGACATTCACACCCTCTTGCAGCTGAACAACTCCTCTCCCGCTTATGATCATGTGCGGTTTGATATTTGAAAATTTTCTTTCATGTTTTAAAGCAATTATTGATGGACATTCAAATCTTCTTGTAGCCGAACACATCCACTCCTGCTTTTGATGATGTATGGTAAGCTTTTCTTACCCGCTTTTTACAAACTATGGTCGGACATTCAAACCTTCTTGTAGCCAAAACCCTCCGCTCCCTCTTTTGATCATACATTGTTGGGCATTCGCACCTTATCTTACCCGCTTTTTACAAACTATAGTCAGACATTCATACCTTGCAGCTGAACCACCTCCGCTCCCTGTTTTGATCATGTATGGTCTGGCAATACTACCTTTTCTTACCCGTTTGTGAGTAATTAATCCCAAAATATTGAGCATAAAATAAGTCTTTATGCTGATGATGTATTACTTTTCCTTCAGAACTCACAGACGTCTCTCAGTCACACGATCACACTCATAAATAAATTCTCAGCACTTTCTGACTACTCTATCAACTGGTCTAAGACCACAGTTCTGCCCATTAACTGTAGGGTCCATAATATACCTGCGATCACTTTACAGTCAGGAAATATTAGATATTTAGGCATAAACATTTCCTCCAGGCTCTCAGAGCTAACAAAGCTAAATTATGTGCAATTATTAAAGACAGTAGAGGACGATCTCTCGTTGGAAGTCCTTACCTATATCACTTATGGGGAGAGTTACATCCATTAAAATGATGATA
This sequence comes from Leuresthes tenuis, assembly GCF_036924035.1. NCBI lineage: Eukaryota > Metazoa > Chordata > Actinopteri > Atheriniformes > Atherinopsidae > Leuresthes > Leuresthes tenuis. Next base: position 10,709,531 of record NW_027325366.1, read on the forward strand.
CTACCAAAAGTTAACTATTTGTTCTCAATGATCCCCATAAAACCATCTACTACTTGGTTTAAGTCACTAGATTCATGCATCTCCAAATTTCTGTGGAAAAACAAACCACCACGTATTAGTTTAAAAACCCTACAGAAGACCAAGGACAGTGGTGGATTAGATTTACCTCATTTTCAGCACTATTCCTTAGACAATAGGTTACAATATATATCAAAATGGTTTAAACCTTGTTGTTGTCACAGTTCCCAGAGACGTTGTAATCGTTGAGGATTCTATATTCACCCCCTCATTAGAGGCACGTAATGCAGATTGATGACACTGAATCTTCTTCTCTGTTCATTGCTGGCATCATTCCCAGCATCGTAAGTGTTCGTGGCATTGTTAGCCTCTTCTTCTGGATCTTGATATCGAGAATCCTTTTGTATTTCTGGTTTGTCAGTCCTCTGTCTTCGTTCACCGGAGTCTTTGTCTTTTTGTCCTTGAGTTTGGTGATTTTTTCTTCTTTTGATGCCTTGACACAATGTGACAGGTGATACCACGTGGGAGATCCTGTAACTTGGATTGCTGTCCCTGTGCTGCGAAATGGCTGTGCTGCTCAAATGGTCTCTCCTTCATCATGGTTACATGCTGCCATTCCGACATCTCGCCATTCCGACATGGGTCTCCAATTGTCGGAATGGCGACACTTAATTTTTTATCAAACGTCCCACCATTCCGACACTTTTTTCCTCCTATGGTCGGAATGGCGGTATGTTTTTTGTTTTTTTTAACATACCGCCATTCCGACAGTTCCTTTTAATAGCCTATTTTTTACCCAAAACATTTTGCACTAATGATATGCCGGCGCAAATACGCCCTAAAGTTTGGCGCACAAGCTTTGCACATGCAGAGGCCACAGCCTCGCAAACAAACTTTAATAATCTATTATCAAAATCCCCTGAATTTCAAATATAAAAATACAGATATTAATATAACTCTGGCGAGACAGAAACTGATTAAGCAGAAATACAGTGTCAGTGAGCTGTCACAGCAGCCAGCTGGAGCGGAGCTCTCCACAGAGCCCATGCGTCTTTTGCACGCTGTCATCATATGCAAAAGTAATAATTGCAATTACAGATATCACGGCTACTGCACAGGACACAGTTGCGAGCACTCTGCCTTGCCTTGCCAATAGAAGAAGATAGAAATGACAGCATAGAACGTATAAAACACAACAAAATGCAGTAAAAACGTTTATTCATGTTATTCACGTGATTTATGAGTACTCACTCCAATTTTGGGAAGCGCGGATGGGTTTTGCGCATTTGGCACAAACACACAGCCGCAACGGTTGTAGCTTTATACAGCCTGTTGATATCTTAAGGACCTAACTGGTCACACCTGGGACTAAATGTCATGTAGAGATTGTTTTTACATGACATTACAGCTGAACATATAGCTTTCATCCACAAACCAACGTGGGAGAGCCCGAAGACGCATGTGCCAGACGCACATAGGCATGCGTAAAACCAATTTTGACCACTTCATACTGTTTATTTGCTTTCTTTTAGTTAACTTTCGTTTCTTTTGGATTCTTGTGCGTGTTATGGAGCCGTTTTGGTCCATGTTTGTAAGCCTTTTTTTCCTGGATTAAATTTTCGGAAGTTGAAACAAGTGGCATTGGAGTGTGTGATTGAAAACCACCGCGGACTGCTTCTCCTCCTCCAGTTGCCGAGACTTTGTGTTTTTAATAACGCTTGTCTATAAACATGTTAAACATATAAATTGCATGAACAGAAAGAAGGGACTCACCTGTTGAGTAACACACATTTCCTTATACGGAAAGCCTTGTCGGAATGGTGGGACATTTGAACGTCAGAATAGCGGGATGTCGCAATGGTGGGATGTCGGAATGGTGGGACGTTTGCATGTCGGAATGGTGGTATGTCGGAATGGTGGTATGTCGGAATGGTGGGATGTCGGAATAGCGGGATGTCGGAATGGCGGGATTTCGGAATGGGTGTTGCCACCCCCTTCATCATATACACAGTTATTTATACATCACCTTCCACCATGAAGCGTTGTCCCTTTTTGTTTCTCTCTTTGTTCTTAAAATGCTGTTATGCATGTCTAAACCAATCCATTAAATTAGATCATTTTGGCAGTAAAGCGATCTACAATGTGCTTGGTCGCAAAGCTGCTCATCTGTGGTAAACAGCTCTTCAGAAAGGCATTCTTCAATTGATTTCACTAATTCTATGTAATAATTTTGTGATTTCCTACAAAACTACACTTCTTCTCCCATCTGTCTGAGTATTTAATATTGTCTGGGTCCCGTTAAAACATGTATTTTTCCCATCTAATTCCTTGTTTGCTTTAAAACAAGTATTCCCCATTTTCTATCCCTTCAGTAGCCAACCAGTTTGTATGGAGTACACTGGAGCAACTTGACTGATCAGTAAAACACTGCTTTTGTTGTCACCGCAAGGCTTCCCCCGTCGGTTGTTTCACTGAGACACTACTGAGTAACTATAACTCAACACAGTTTATACACATAACATTCATATACATACTAACAAACAAACAAACAATTATTTATCGCAATTTTCTCATCTCTGTTTGAACGTACACCCAGGTAAATATTCCTGTAGTCTTCTCATACCGACTATGGACCCATTCATTGTTTAACTTCACTGTTTTGCAAATCCTAATTGAATATTACACATTGACATTGAACTTTACTTGATAAGCAGGTCTTCATTGCATTCAGCAGCCTATATGTGAGCATCTATGTGTAAGCTGTTCTTCTTTGCATTTATCACCAGCAAGCAATTCTTCATTGCACATGCATATGAAAATAGTAAAACAATTCCAATGCGTTAGCGAAACCTTCTATATCAGGAGTGTCCATCGTGATGCTGGGAATAGAACCTCTTTCCCAGAATGGTTCAACCTTCATTACTCAACTGATCATAACTCCGCAATGAGCACATTTCAAAGTATCATTCCTCTACATATATTCAAAAATCTATGTGTAAATGTTTAATATTTCTTATATTTGTTGATGTCATTCTGTGTGCATGTGGCCTAAACCCAATCTCTGTGTGGCAATTTTAATTTAAACAAGTTGAACTCTGCCTCTGATCATTTAAAAAAGGTGTGTACCAATATCAACCTTTCTCAGGTAATTACTGATCCTACAAAACCAAAGAGATCCTTCAAGGTTGTCCCTGATTGTCTCAATCTTAACAAATCAAAGGTAGAAAATCCGCAGTATCTGAACTTGGTGTTAGTTATCACTGCTCAATAGCCTGTATCAGAATTGCAAAAATGAAAACATTAGGTCCACGCTTGGTATCCAGATCCTGAAACATCTCCATGAGCAGGCTTTTTTTTAACTGATCTGTTGAATAGTTATATGACACTGTTAAAATCCCAGATGAAGATCTAGCACTTGACCATTTTTGTAAATCTTCTAATTCCATAGTTGATAAACACGCCCCTTTTAAAAAGTATAGAACTTAGAACAGGTCTATCCCTGGCTTTCGGCAGAACTGTCTTCTTTACTTTTTTTTCCCCTTGTCCTGTTCAGCATTATGTCAGAAGAATTGTAGTCTGAATACCTATGATGCCAAACAGATTTGTTTTGCCAAGGGAAGTTTTATAAATGTAAAGCTCCCCTTGATGCCCATTTATTTATTTCTTTTTACAATATATGACATGAACTGAACTGAACCGGACCGGGGGACAAGGAAAGAAGAAGAGGAAAGAAGAGGAAACAGAAAAAAAATAGAAACAAAAACCAGACAACCAGCTGCTACACCTGTAAAAAACAAAACAGACAACAATCCATGGCCTATGAGGGGAATCCAGCCTTAGCGCCAAGAGGAGCACCTGAAAGCAGACAAGCAGAGAAAAAACAAACACACAAACAAACAAAAACAAGCACAAGAAGCGGCAATCGCATACAACACAGCTGTGGATATAGATGACCTGAGATGACATGATAATACATCAACTGCTTAGTGACCATGCTACTGGACTAATGAATGTGTGTGTGTGTGTGAGAACATGCAACACCCATGGCACAGGACCTACATGATAACCGTGCTTAGTTATGAGTGTATAAGCGTACAGGGCCACAATCCACAGCCCCCCAAACAATCAGAAGCAGGCAGAGAGGGCCACAAGACCCAGGCCACCAGCAGCCCCCACAGAGCACAGAACCCAGGTAGCCCACCGCAGGGGCAACCACGCATCCACCCAGAAGACTGCAGAGGAAGCCCCCGGAAAGAGCCCCCATAAGCATAGGGCAGAGGCACTCCGGGAACCAGGGGCAACAGCCCACCGACCCCGCCAGGCCCCAGCCGCCCAGACATGGGCCGTGCACTGGACCTGGGCCCCAGGAGCCCGAGCGCCCCCAAACCCCCCGGCAGAGGCCCCACCCAATACCCAGGAGGGCCAAGCGCCCCAGACAGCCACAAAGTGGGTCAGCGCCTGCCCCAGCGCCCCTGGCCAAGTGCCCTGGGAGTCAAGACGTGCCCACAGGTGGGTGAAGTCGCGAGCAGTGGGGAGAGGCAACGCTGATGCCCCATCGGGAGAAACACAGGCAGGCCAGGCGACAGCAAGTCCCAGATCCAGGCCCAATCATTACCACACACACTTTCACGTCCCATACATCCACACATCCACACATCCTACCTCCCTCGACTCTGCTGGGGTGTAGTGCAGCGGGCACACCAGGAGGCCAGCAACCCCCCAGCCACCACAGACCCCGAACCAGCAGAACAATTAATTAATCCTCCTGGCCCCTCCTGCCCCGAGCAGACACCAGGAAGCAGGGGTGTGCGAAGAAGACCCCTCCCCTCACCCTTCTGGCTCTTCAATATTTTCTAATAGTGAGCAATTAAAATTGAGGGGCAGCCAAACTTGTAGAACTGGGAGCGCGGCACTCTGGGCAGCCTACATACCCAAAGAGCCCCGCCCACCAGATGCCACTCAGTGTAACCACCCCCCAAGACCTAATGTGTGTGTGTGAGTGTGTTTGATAAGTACTAATGTCTAAGGTGTAATTAAAACAGGGGCAGGGAACTGCAGAGTGCAACCAAAGGGGACCACCTACGTGGCCCCATCCACTACACCCCACCGAACACACACGCCCCCAAAACCCTTCATGTGTGAGTGTGTGCTGTGTACAGGAGCCAGAAGGGAGAGGGGTATGGGGATATATACCGGGGGAGCTACTCTCCCCCAGAGAGGGCAGCCAGGGACTGGCTGCAATAGGCATCCCCGCTACCTGGGAGCCAGCAATGGGCAGAAGGGCCTGATGTCCACCAGGCTCGGGGCCTGCAGCGACCATATTCCGGGAGCTACTGTACCCCCAGAAGGCACCCATCCCGCCCCACCCCACTCAACCCAACCCCACCCCGGAGGACCTCTACAAAAAACAAACAAACCACCCGGTCACACCAGTCGCAGCAGCCCGGGCCTGAGACCCACCATCACCCAGCAACCCACCACCACCACTATGTGATAAAACTAATCAGATGGGACCAGAGAGAATGAAATTCAGTCAATTGATGTTTTGAGGAGGCAGACATTGTTTCCATGCTAATATAATCTAAAAGAAAATTTCTAAACTGGTTAATACACAGATTGTTCTTCGCTTTCCACTTCATGAGAATAGTTTTCTTTGCGATACATAACACTGTGACAACCATGTGTGCTGAGTTAATTTCCATGTTGATGTTGTCTAAGTCACCCAGTATGCACAGTGTGGGGCATGCAGGGATGCTACACTTTAGCCATGTTGATAGGTCCTCACAGACTTCAAGCCAGAACTTCTGGACAGGCGCAGAAAACCACAAAGCGTGTACATAATCATCAGGTGTGTTATCTGTGCAATGTGAGCAGATGTTTGAGTGTGTTAGACCCATCCTGAACATCCTTTGTCCTGTATAGTGTGTTCTATGAAGGATTTTGTATTGTATGAGCTGTAAATTAGGATTTCGAGTCTTTATGAAGGTGTTCAAACATATTTGTGGTTAGAAGCTATGACCAGAACTGATGGATAAATCTGCCTCCCATTTTGAGGATGGAAGAGACATTGTGTCATCTATCTTAGACAATAATTTATATATTTTTGATAGTAGTTTTGGGGTACAGATGCTTAGAAATTCTGCTACCCTAGTCGGGGGTTGTAAGTCTGGTTGGTGGAGGATATATCCATCCATCCATCCATCATCTGCCGCTTATCCGGGGGTCGGGTCGCGGGGGCAGCAGCTTGAGCAGAGAAACCCAGACGTCTCTGTCCCCGGCCACTTCCTCCAGCTCTTCCGGGGGGACCCCGAGGCGTTCCCAGGCCAGCCGAGAGACATAGTCTCTCCAACGTGTCCTGGGTCTCCCCCGGGGTCTCCTCCCAGTGGGACGTGCCCGGAACACCTCCCCAGGGAGGCGCCCAGGGGGCATCCTAACCAGATGCCCGAGCCACCTCATCTGACTCCTGTCAATGCGGAGGAGCAGCGGTTCTACTCCGAGCCCCTCCCGGATGACTGAGCTTCTCACCCTATCTCTAAGGGAGAGCCCAGACACCCTGCGGAGGAAACCCATTTCGGCCGCTTGTATTCGCGATCTTGTTCTTTCGGTCACTACCCACAACTCGTGACCATAGGTGAGGATGGGAACGTAGATTGACCAGTAAGTAGAGGCATACAGAGACCGAACGGCCCCTATCAAGGGGTCCGGCACTCCATATTCCCGGGGCACCCCCCACAGGACTCCACGAGGGACACGGTCGAACGCTTTCTCCAAGTCCACAAAACACATGTAGACTGGTTGGGCGAACTCCCATGCACCCTCCAGGATCCTGCCGAGGGTATAGAGCTGGTCCACTGTTCCACGGCCAGGACGAAAGCCACACTGCATCTCCTGAATCCGAGGCTCGATTATCCGACGGATCCTCCTCTCCAATACCCCCGAATAGACCTTACCAGGGAGGCTGAGGAGTGTGATACCCCTATAGTTGGAACACACCCTCCGGTCCCCCTTTTTAAAGAGGGGGACCACCACCCCAATCTGCCAGTCCAGAGGCACTGTCCCCGATGTCCACGCGATACTGCAGAGGCGTGTCAGCCAAGACAGCCCTACAACATCCAGAGCCTTGAGAAACTCAGGACGGACCTCATCCACCCCCGGGGCCTTGCCACCGAGGAACTTTTTAACCACCTCGGCAACCTCAGCCCCAGAAATGGGAGGCCCCGTCTCCGAGCTCTCCGACTCTGCCTCTTCCGAGCACGTGTTGGTAGGATTGAGGAGTTCCTCGAAGTACTCCCCCCACCGACTCACAACATCCCTAGTTGAGGTCAGCAAAGCCCCGTCCGCACTGTAAACAGTGTTGACTGTGAGCCGCTTCCCCCCCCTGAGATGCCGGATGGTGGACCAGAATCTTTTCGAGGCCGTCCGGAAATCGTTCTCCATGGTCTCACCGAACTCCTCCCAGGCCCGAGTTTTTGCCTCAGCAACCGCCGAAGCCGTGGCCCGTCTGGCCCGTCGGTACCTATCAGCTTCTTCCAGGGTCCCACTGGCCAAAATGGCCCGATAGGACTCCTTCTTCAGCTTGACGGCTTCCCTCACCACTGGTGTCCACCAGCAGGTTCGAGGGTTGCCGCCACGACAGGCACCGACCACCTTACGGCCACAACTCCGACCAGCTGCCTCGGCAATGGAGTCACGGAACATGGCCCATTCAATGTCCCCCACCTCAAATATGGTTGAAGCTCTGCCGGAGGTGGGAGTTAAAGCTCCTTCTGACGGGGGATTCTGACAAACGCTCCCAGCAGACCCTCACAATACGTTTGGGCCTGCCAGGTCTGATCGGCATCCTCCCCCACCAGCGGAGCCAACTCACCACCAGGTGGTGATCAGTTGACAGCTCCGCCCCTCTCTTCACCCGAGTGTCCAGGACATACGGCCGCAAGTCCGATGATACAACCACAAAGTTGATCATCGAACTGCGGCCAAGGGTGTCCTGGTGCCAAGTATGGACACCCTTATGCCTGAACATGGTGTTCGTTATGGACAGTCTATGACTGGCACAGAAGTCCAACAACATAACACCACTCTGATTCAGATCGGGGGGGCCGTTCCTCCCAATCACACCCCTCCAGGTCTCACTGTCATTGCCCACGTGAGCATTGAAGTCCCCCAGCAGAATGAGGGAGTCTCCGGTAGGAGCATTCTCCAGTGCCTCCCCCAGAGACTCCAAAAAGAGTAGGTACTCTGAACTGCTGTTTGGCGCATAGGCACAAACAACAGTCAGGACTCGTCCCCCCACCCAAGGCGGAGGGAGGCTACCCTCTCGTTCACTGGGGTAAACCCCAATGTACTGGCACACAGCCGGGGGGGCAATAAGTATGCCCACACCTGCTCTGCGCCTCTCACCACGGGCAACTCCAGAGTGGAAGAGAGTCCAACCCCTCTCAAGAGTACTGGTTCCAGATCCCAAGCCGTGCGTCGAGGTGAGTCCGACTATATCTAACGGTCTGATGAAGTTTCAACAATAAACAACAAACTTTGTATTACGAGAAAGAACCAGACTCATTCTTTAGGAATCCGAAAATAAGCTCTATTTTACGAGTTATGCACGAATTCGGATTCTCCTATAAAACGAATTCCTTAACTCAAACCAAGTTAAGACTGCTTTGTCCTTCATATTTATTCATGTCTAATCAAGTTTCAATGATAAACAACGTTGTACTTTGTAGAATGAGAAAGAACTTCTTCAGCAATAAGCATCTCTCGACAAATGACGAAATACAGATTTTGCTATAAAATTAATTGCTATCAGCCTGACTTAAAACTGTTTGTCTTCCTTATTTATCCACTTCAAATCAAGTTTCAACAATTAAAAAATTTTTGTAGTTTGAGAAAGAACAACTTAATCTTGAGCAATCAGTATAAAAAGAAGGTAAGCAAAGGTGCGAATGTCAAACCATACATGATCAAAACAGGGAGCGGAGGTGTTTGGCTGAGACAAGGTGTGAATGTCCACCCATAATTAATGAAAAGCGGGCAACAAGTAGGTTCGAATGCCCAACCATACATCATCAAAAGCAAGAGTGGATATGTTCAGCTACAAGAAGGTTTGAACGTCTGACCATAGTTTGTAAAAAGCGGGTAAGAAAAGGTTCGAATGCCCGAACATACACCATCAAAGGAGGGAGCGGAGGTGTTCCGCTGTAAGAAGGTGTGAATGTCCGACCATAGTTGGTAAAAAACGGGTAAGAAAAGGTTAAAATACCCGACTGTACACAATCAGTAGCGGGTGCGGAGTTGTTCGGCTACTAAAAGGTGTGAAAGTCCAACCATGGTTTGTAAAAAGCGGGTAAGAAAAGGTGCGAATGCCCGAAAATGTATGATCAAAAGAGGGAGCGGAGGTGTTCAGCTGCAAGAAGGTGTGAATGTACACCCATAATTACTGAAAAATGGGTAAGAAAAGGTGCGAATGCCCAACTATACATAATCAAAAGCAGGAGTGGATGTGTTCGGCTCCAAGAAGGGTTGAATGTCTGACCATAGTTTGTAAAAAGCAGGTAAGAAAAGGTTTGACTGCCCGAACATACACCATCAAAAGAGGGAGCGGAGGTGTTCCGCTGTAAGAAGGTGTGAATGTCCGACCATAGTTGGTAAAAAGCGGGTAAGAAAAGGTTAAAATACCCGACTGTACACAATCAATAGCGGGAGCGGAGTTGTTCGGCTACTAAAAGATGTGAAAGTCTGACTATGGTTTGTAAAAAGCGGGTAAGAAAAGGTGCTAATGCCCGACAATGTATGATCAAAAGAGGGAGTGGAGGTTTTCGGCTGTAAGAAGGTCTGAATGTCCAACTATAATTTGTAAAAACCGGGTAAGAAAAGGCTTGAAAGCCCGACTATACACCATCATAAGCGGGAGAGGAGGTGTTCAGCTGTAAGAAGGTGTGAATGTCCACCCATAATTACTGAAAAATGGGTAAGAAAAGGTGCGAATGCCCAAACATACATCATCAAAAGCAGGAGTGGATGTGTTGGGCTACAAGAAGGTTTGAAAGTCCGACCATGGTTTGTAAAAAACGGGTAAGAAAAGGTGCGAATGCCCGACAATGTATATTCAAAAGAGGGAGCGGAGGTTTTTGGCTACAAGAAGGTTTGAATGTCCGACCATAGTTTGTAAAAAGCGGGTAAGAAAAGGTTCAAATGCCTGACAATACACCATCAAAAGCGTGAGCGGAGGTGTTCCGCTGTAAGACGGTGTGAATGTCCGACCATAGTTGGTAAAAAGCGGGTAAGAAAATGTTAAAATACCCGACTGTACACAATCAATAGCGGGAGCGGAGTTGTTCGGCTACAAGAAGGTGTGAAAGTCCAACCATGGTTTGTAAAAAGCTGCTAAGAAAAGGTTCGAATGCCCGAATATATACCATCAAAAGCGGAGGCGGAGGTGTTCGGCTGCAAGAAGGTGTGAACGTCCGACCAAAGTTTGTAAAAAGCAGTTAAGAAAAGGTTCGAATATCCAACCAAACATAATCAAAAGCGGGAGCAGAGCTGTTCGACTGCAAGTAGGTGTGAATGTCCAGCCATAATTACTCACAAACGGGTAAAAAAAGGTAGTATTGCCAGACCATACATGATCAAAACAGGGAGCTGAGGTGGTTCAGCACCAAGGTGTGAATGTCTGACTATAGTTTGTAAAAAGCGGGTAAGCTGCGAATGACCGACTAAATATCAACAAAAGGTCTTCGGATGCAAGTGGGTGTGAATATCCCACCATACAAGTATGGTGGAGAGGAAGCTGTGAACAGCCGACCATAGTTTGCAAAAAGCGGGTGAGACAAGGTGCGAATGTCCAACCATACATGATCAAAACAGGGAGCGGAGGTGTTTGGCTGTGACAAGGTGTGAATGTCCACCCAAAATTAATGAAAAGCGGGCAAAAAGTAGGTTTGAATGCCCAAGCATACATCATCAAAAGAAGGAGTGGATGTGTTCGGCTACAAGAAGGTTTGAATGTCCGAGCATAGTTTGTAAAAAGCGGGTAAGAAAAGGTGCGAATGCCCAAACAAACACCATCAAAAGAGGGAGCGGAGGTGTTTGGCTGTGACAAGGTGTGAATGTCCACCCAAAATTAATGAAAAGCGGGCAAAAAGTAGGTTTGAATGCCCAAGCATACATCATCAAAAGAAGGAGTGGATGTGTTCGGCTACAAGAAGGTTTGAATGTCCGAGCATAGTTTGTAAAAAGCGGGTAAGAAAAGGTTCGAATGCCCAAACAAACACCATCAAAAGAGGGAGCGGAGGTGTTCCGCTGTAAGAAGGTGTGAATGTCCGACCATAGTTGGTAAAAAGTGGGTAAGAAAAGGTTAAAATACCCGACTGTACACAATCAATAGGGGGAGCGGAGTTGTTCGGCTACAAGAAGGTGTGAAAGTCCAACCATGGTTTGTAAAAAGCTGGTAAGAAAAGGTTCGAATGCCCGAATATATACCATCAAAAGCGGAAGCGGAGGTGTTCGGCTGCAAGAAGGTGTGAACGTCCGACCAAACTTGGCAAAAAGCAGTTAAGAAAAGGTTCGAATATCCAAACATAATTAAAAGCGAGAGAGATTGTGTTCAGCTGCAAGTAGGTGTGAATATCCAGCCATAATTACTCACAAACGGGTAAGAAAATGTAGTATTGCCAGACCATACATGATCAAAACAGGGAGCGGAGGTGGTTTAGCTGCAAAAAGGGGTGAATGTCCAACTAAAGTTCAAATATTTAATATATTTGAACTTTAGCAAAAGCGGGAGGAGAGGTCTTCGGATTAGAGTGGTTGAAATTTCCAACCATAATCTATAAAATGCGGTGAAAAAAAAAAGGTGTGAAGGAATGAATTTTATGGCAAAATCCGAAATCATGCATAACTCCGCAAAAGGAACGTATTGCTCAACCAAAGGGATGCTTCTTTCTCATTCAGGGTAATATGAGGAACTTTATGCTTGATACATTTTAGACACGGATAACTATGAAGGACAAAGCAATTTTAACTTGGTTTGAGCAAAGCAATTCATTTTATAGGAAAATCCGAAATCGTGCAGGACTCATGAAAGTAAGCTTATTCTCGGATTCCTGATCCTCCAGTGTTGCTCTTTCCTATACTGCAAAATACAGCCTTGTTCTTTGTTGAAATCGATATAGACATTGATAAATATGAAGGACAAAGCAGTTTCCACTTTGTTTGAGTGAAGGAAATAATTTTATAGCAAAATCCCAAATCAAGCAGAACGTATGAAAATAAGCGTGTTTTCGGATTCCTGATCCTTCAGTGTTGCTATTTCTTCTACTGCAAAATACAATGTTGTTCTTTGTTGAAGTCAATCTAGACATTGATAAATATGAAGGACAAAGCAGTTTTCACTTGGTTTGAGTGAAGGAATTCATTTTATACATAAAATCCCAAATCATGCAGAACGTATGAAAATAAGCTTATTCTCGGATTACTGATCCTTCAGTGATGCTCTTTCTTCTACTGCAAAATCCAGTGTTGTTCTTTGTTGAAGTCAATCTAGACATTGATAAATATGAAGGACAAAGCAGTTTTCACTTGGTTTGAGTGAAGGATTTGCAGCTGAAAACCTCCCGCTCCCGCTTTTGATTGTGTATAGTCGGGCTTTCGAGCCTTTTCTTACCCGGTTTTTAGAAATTATGGTTAGACATTCAGACCTTGCAGCCGAAGACCTCCACTCCCTCTTTTGATCATACATTGTCGGGCATTCGCACCTTGTCTTGCCCGCTTTTTACAAACTATAGTCAGACATTCACATCTTGCAGCTGAACCACCTCAGCTCCCTGTTTTGATCATGTATGGTCTGGCAATACTACCTTTTCTTACCCGTTTGTGAGTAATTATGGCTGGACATTCACACCTACTTGCAGTCGAACAGCTCTGCTCTCGCTTTTGATGATGTATGGACGGGCATTCTTACCTTTTCTAACACATTTTCAGCAATTATGGTCGGAGATTCACACCTGCTTTTGATAATGTATGGTTTGGCATTCGCACCTTTTCTTACCCATTTTTCAGTAATTATGGGTGGACATTCACACCTTCTTGCAGCTGAACACCTCCTCTCCCGCTATTGATTGTGTACAGTCGGGTATTTTAACCTTTTCTTACCCGCTTTTTACCAAATATGGTCGGACATTCACACCGTCTTACAGCGGAACACCTCTGCTCCCGCTTTTGATGGTGTATAGTCAGGCATTTGAACCTTTTCTTACCCGCTTTTTACAAACTATGGTCGGACATTCAAACCTTCTTGTAGCCGAAAACCTCCGCTCCCTCTTTTGATTATACATTGTTGGGCATTCGCACCTTATTTACAAACTATAGTCAGACATTCACACCTTGCAGCTGAGCCACCTCAGCTCCCTGTTTTGATAGTGTATGTTCGGGCATTCGAACCTATTCTTACCCCCTTTTTACAAACTATGCTCGGAGATTCACACCTACTCACAGCCGAACAACTCCGCTCTCGCATTTGATAATGTCTTGTCCGGCATTCTAGTCTCTTCTAACACATTTTTCAGCAATTATGGTTGGACATTCACACCTACTCACAGCCGAACACTTCCGCTCCCACATTTGATGGTGTATAGCCGGGCATTTTCACCCTTTCTCATCAGCTTTTTGCAAATTATGATCTGACATTCACACCTACTTGCAGTCGAACAGCTCTGCTCCCGCTTTTGATTATGTTTGGTTGGATATTCGAACCTTTTCTTAACTGCTTTTTACAAACTTTGGTCGGACGTTCACACCTTCTTGCAGCCGAACACATCCACTTCCACTTTTGATGGTATATATTCGGGCATTCGAACCTTTTCTTACCCGCTTTTTACAAACCGTGGTCGGACTTTCACACCTTCTTGTAGCCAAACAACTCCGCTCCCGCTATTGATTGTGTACAGTCGGGTATTTTAACCTTTTCTTACCCGCTTTTTACCAACTATGGTCGGACATTTACACCTTCTTACAGCGGAACACCTCCGCTCCCTCTTTTGATGGTCTATGTTCGGGCATTCGAACCTTTTCTTACCCGCTTTTTACAAACTATGGTCGGACATTCAAACTTTCTTGTAGCCGAACACATCCACTCCTGCTTTTGATGATGTATGGTTGGGCATTTTCACCTTTTCTTACCCATTTTTCAGTAATTATGGGTGGACATTCACAGCTTCTTGCAGCTGAACAACTCCTCTCCCGCTTATGATCATGTGCGGTTTGATATTTGAAAATTTTCTTTCATGTTTTAAAGCAATTATTGATGGACATTCAAATCTTCTTGTAGCCGAACACATCCACTCCTGCTTTTGATGATGTATGGTAAGCTTTTCTTACCCGCTTTTTACAAACTATGGTCGGACATTCAAACCTTCTTGTAGCCAAAACCCTCCGCTCCCTCTTTTGATCATACATTGTTGGGCATTCGCACCTTATCTTACCCGCTTTTTACAAACTATAGTCAGACATTCATACCTTGCAGCTGAACCACCTCCGCTCCCTGTTTTGATCATGTATGGTCTGGCAATACTACCTTTTCTTACCCGTTTGTGAGTAATTAATCCCAAAATATTGAGCATAAAATAAGTCTTTATGCTGATGATGTATTACTTTTCCTTCAGAACTCACAGACGTCTCTCAGTCACACGATCACACTCATAAATAAATTCTCAGCACTTTCTGACTACTCTATCAACTGGTCTAAGACCACAGTTCTGCCCATTAACTGTAGGGTCCATAATATACCTGCGATCACTTTACAGTCAGGAAATATTAGATATTTAGGCATAAACATTTCCTCCAGGCTCTCAGAGCTAACAAAGCTAAATTATGTGCAATTATTAAAGACAGTAGAGGACGATCTCTCGTTGGAAGTCCTTACCTATATCACTTATGGGGAGAGTTACATCCATTAAAATGATGATACTACCAAAAGTTAACTATTTGTTCTCAATGATCCCCATAAAACCATCTGCTACTTGGTTTAAGTCACTAGATTCATGCATCTCCAAATTTCTGTGGAAAAACAAACCACCACGTATTAGTTTAAAAACCCTACAGAAGACCAAGGACAGTGGTGGATTAGATTTACCTCATTTTCAGCACTATTCCTTAGACAATAGGTTACAATATATATCAAAATGGTTTAAACTGTTGTCACAGTTCCCAGAGACGTTGTAATCGTTGAGGATTCTATATTCACCCCCTCATTAGAGGCACGTAATGCAGATTGATGACACTGAATCTTCTTCTCTGTTCATTGCTGGCATCATTCCCAGCATCGTAAGTGTTCGTGGCATTGTTAGCCTCTTCTTCTGGATCTTGATATCGAGAATCCTTTTGTATTTCTGGTTTGTCAGTCCTCTGTCTTCGTTCACCGGAGTCTTTGTCTTTTTGTCCTTGAGTTTGGTGATTTTTTCTTCTTTTGATGCCTTGACACAATGTGACAGGTGATACCACGTGGGAGATCCTGTAACTTGGATTGCTGTCCCTGTGCTGCGAAATGGCTGTGCTGCTCAAATGGTTTCTCCTTCATCATGGTTACATGCTGCCATTCCGACATCTCGCCATTCCGACATGGGTCTCCAATTGTCGGAATGGCGACACTTAATTTTTTATCAAACGTCCCACCATTCCGACACTTTTTTCCTCCTATGGTCGGAATGGCGGTATGTTTTTTGTTTTTTTTAACATACCGCCATTCCGACAGTTCCTTTTAATAGCCTATTTTGATTTGATTTTGATGTCATTCTGTGTGCATGTGGCCTAAACCCAATCTCTGTGTGGCAATTTTAATTTAAACAAGTTGAACTCTGCCTCTGATCATTTAAAAAAGTTGTGTACCAATATCAACCTTTCTCAGGTAATTACTGATCCTACAAAACCAAAGAGATCCTTCAAGGTTGTCCCTGATTGGCTCAATCTTAACAAATCAAAGGTAGAAAATCCGCAGTATCTGAACTTGGTGTTAGTTATCACTGCTCAATAGCCTGTATCAGAATTGCACAAATGAAAACATTAGGTCCACGCTTGGTATCCAGATCCTGAAACATCTCCATGAGCAGGCTTTTTTTTAACTGATCTGTTGAATAGTTATATGACACTGTTAAAATCCCAGATGAAGATCTAGCACTTGACCATTTTTGTAAATCTTCTAATTCCATAGTTGATAAACACGCCCCTTTTAAAAAGTATAGAACTTAGAACAGGTCTATCCCTGGCTTTCGGCAGAACTGTCTTCTTTACTTTTTTTCCCCCTTGTCCTGTTCAGCATTATGTCAGAAGAATTGTAGTCTGAATACCTATGATGCCAAACAGATTTGTTTTGCCAAGGGAAGTTTTATAAATGTAAAGCTCCCCTTGATGCCCATTTATTTATTTCTTTTTACAATATATGACATGAACTGAACTGAACCGGACCGGGGGACAAGGAAAGAAGAAGAGGAAAGAAGAGGAAACAGAAAAAAAAATAGAAACAAAAACCAGACAACCAGCTGCTACACCTGTAAAAAACAAAACAGACAACAATCCATGGCCTATGAGGGGAATCCAGCCTTAGCGCCAAGAGGAGCACCTGAAAGCAGACAAGCAGAGAAAAAACAAACACACAAACAAACAAAAACAAGCACAAGAAGCGGCAATCGCATACAACACAGCTGTGGATATAGATGACCTGAGACGACATGATAATACATCAACTGCTTAGTGACCATGCTACTGGACTAATGAATGTGTGTGTGTGTGTGTGTGTGTGAGAACATGCAACACCCATGGCACAGGACCTACATGATAACCGTGCTTAGTTATGAGTGTATAAGCGTACAGGGCCACAATCCACAGCCCCCCAAACAATCAGAAGCAGGCAGAGAGGGCCACAAGACCCAGGCCACCAGCAGCCCCCACAGAGCACAGAACCCAGGTAGCCCACCGCAGGGGCAACCACGCATCCACCCAGAAGACTGCAGAGGAAGCCCCCGGAAAGAGCCCCCATAAGCATAGGGCAGAGGCACTCCGGGAACCAGGGGCAACAGCCCACCGACCCCGCCAGGCCCCAGCCGCCCAGACATGGGCCGTGCACTGGACCTGGGCCCCAGGAGCCCGAGCGCCCCCAAACCCCCCGGCAGAGGCCCCACCCAATACCCAGGAGGGCCAAGCGCCCCAGACAGCCACAAAGTGGGTCAGCGCCTGCCCCAGCGCCCCTGGCCAAGTGCCCTGGGAGTCAAGACGTGCCCACAGGTGGGTGAAGTCGCGAGCAGTGGGGAGAGGCAACGCTGATGCCCCATCGGGAGAAACACAGGCAGGCCAGGCGACAGCAAGTCCCAGATCCAGGCCCAATCATTACCACACACACTTTCACGTCCCATACATCCACACATCCACACATCCTACCTCCCTCGACTCTGCTGGGGTGTAGTGCAGCGGGCACACCAGGAGGCCAGCAACCCCCCAGCCACCACAGACCCCGAACCAGCAGAACAATTAATTAATCCTCCTGGCCCCTCCTGCCCCGAGCAGACACCAGGAAGCAGGGGTGTGCGAAGAAGACCCCTCCCCTCACCCTTCTGGCTCTTCAATATTTTCTAATAGTGAGCAATTAAAATTGAGGGGCAGCCAAACTTGTAGAACTGGGAGAGCGGCACTCTGGGCAGCCTACATACCCAAAGAGCCCCGCCCACCAGATGCCACTCAGTGTAACCACCCCCCAAGACCTAATGTGTGTGTGTGAGTGTGTTTGATAAGTACTAATGTCTAAGGTGTAATTAAAACAGGGGCAGGGAACTGCAGAGTGCAACCAAAGGGGACCACCTACGTGGCCCCATCCACTACACCCCACCGAACACACACGCCCCCAAAACCCTTCATGTGTGAGTGTGTGCTGTGTACAGGAGCCAGAAGGGAGAGGGGTATGGGGATATATACCGGGGGAGCTACTCTCCCCCAGAGAGGGCAGCCAGGGACTGGCTGCAATAGGCATCCCCGCTACCTGGGAGCCAGCAATGGGCAGGAGGGCCTGATGTCCACCAGGCTCGGGGCCTGCAGCGACCATATTCCGGGAGCTACTGTACCCCCAGAAGGTACCCATCCCGCCCCACCCCACTCAACCCAACCCCACCCCGGAGGACCTCTACAAAAAACAAACAAACAAACCACCCGGTCACACCAGTCGCAGCAGCCCGGGCCTGAGACCCACCATCACCCAGCAACCCACCACCACCACTATGTGATAAAACTAATCAGAGGGGACCAGAGAGAATGAAATTCAGCCAATTGATGTTTTGAGGAGGCAGACATTGTTTCCATGCTAATATAATCTAAAAGAAAATTTCTAAACTGGTTAATACACAGATTGTTCTTCGCTTTCCAGTTCATGAGAATAGTTTTCTTTGCGATACATAACACTGTGACAACCATGTGTTCTGAGTTAATTTCCATGTTGATGTTGTCTAAGTCACCCAGTATGCACAGTGTGGGGCATGCAGGGATGCTACACTTTAGCCATGTTGATAGGTCCTCACAGACTTCAAGCCAGAACTTCTGGACAGGCGCAGAAAACCACAAAGCGTGTACATAATCATCAGGTGTGTTATCTGTGCAACGTGAGCAGATGTTTGAGTGTGTTAGACCCATCCTGAACATCCTTTGTCCTGTATAGTGTGTTCTATGAAGGATTTTGTATTGTATGAGCTGTAAATTAGGATTTCGAGTCTTTATGAAGGTGTTCAAACATATTTGTGGTTAGAAGCTATGACCAGAACTGATGGATAAATCTGCCTCCCATTTTGAGGATGGAAGAGACATTGTGTCATCTATCTTAGACAATAATTTATATATTTTTGATAGTAGTTTTGGGGTACAGATGCTTAGAAATTCTGCTACCCTAGTCGGGGGTTGTAAGTCTGGTTGGTGGAGGATATATCCATCCATCCATCCATCATCTGCCGCTTCTCCGGGGGTCGGGTCGCGGGGGCAGCAGCTTGAGCAGAGAAACCCAGACGTCTCTGTCCCCGGCCACTTCCTCCAGCTCTTCCGGGGGGACCCCGAGGCGTTCCCAGGCCAGCCGAGAGACATAGTCTCTCCAACGTGTCCTGGGTCTCCCCCGGGGTCTCCTCCCAGTGGGACGTGCCCGGAACACCTCCCCAGGGAGGCGCCCAGGGGGCATCCTAACCAGATGCCCGAGCCACCTCATCTGACTCCTGTCAATGCGGAGGAGCAGCGGTTCTACTCCGAGCCCCTCCCGGATGACTGAGCTTCTCACCCTATCTCTAAGGGAGAGCCCAGACACCCTGCGGAGGAAACCCATTTCGGCCGCTTGTATTCGCGATCTTGTTCTTTCGGTCACTACCCACAACTCGTGACCATAGGTGAGGATGGGAACGTAGATTGACCAGTAAGTAGAGGCACCGGTCATACAGAGACCGAACGGCCCCTATCAAGGGGTCCGGCACTCCATATTCCCGGAGCACCCCCCACAGGACTCCACGAGGGACACGGTCGAACGCTTTCTCCAAGTCCACAAAACACATGTAGACTGGTTGGGCGAACTCCCATGCACCCTCCAGGATCCTGCCGAGGGTATAGAGCTGGTCCACTGTTCCACGGCCAGGACGAAAGCCACACTGCATCTCCTGAATCCGAGGCTCGATTATCCGACGGATCCTCCTCTCCAATACCCCCGAATAGACCTTACCAGGGAGGCTGAGGAGTGTGATACCCCTATAGTTGGAACACACCCTCCGGTCCCCCTTTTTAAAGAGGGGGACCACCACCCCAATCTGCCAGTCCAGAGGCACTGTCCCCGATGTCCACGCGATACTGCAGAGGCGTGTCAGCCAAGACAGCCCTACAACATCCAGAGCCTTGAGAAACTCAGGACGGACCTCATCCACCCCCGGGGCCTTGCCACCAAGGAACTTTTTAACCACCTCGGCAACCTCAGCCCCAGAAATGGGAGGCCCCGTCTCCGAGCTCTCCGACTCTGCCTCTTCCGAGCACGTGTTGGTAGGATTGAGGAGTTCCTCGAAGTACTCCCCCCACCGACTCACAACATCCCTAGTTGAGGTCAGCAAAGCCCCGTCCGCACTGTAAACAGTGTTGACTGTGAGCCGCTTCCCCCCCCTGAGATGCCGGATGGTGGACCAGAATCTTTTCGAGGCCGTCCGGAAATCGTTCTCCATGGTCTCACCGAACTCCTCCCAGGCCCGAGTTTTTGCCTCAGCAACCGCCGAAGCCGTGGCCCGTCTGGCCCGTCGGTACCTATCAGCTTCTTCCAGGGTCCCACTGGCCAAAAAGGCCCGATAGGACTCCTTCTTCAGCTTGACGGCTTCCCTCACCACTGGTGTCCACCAGCAGGTTCGAGGGTTGCCGCCACGACAGGCACCGACCACCTTACGGCCACAACTCCGACCAGCTGCCTCGGCAATGGAGTCACGGAACATGGCCCATTCAATGTCCCCCACCTCAAATATGGTTGAAGCTCTGCCGGAGGTGGGAGTTAAAGCTCCTTCTGACGGGGGATTCTGACAAACGCTCCCAGCAGACCCTCACAATACGTTTGGGCCTGCCAGGTCTGATCGGCATCCTCCCCCACCAGCGGAGCCAACTCACCACCAGGTGGTGATCAGTTGACAGCTCCGCCCCTCTCTTCACCCGAGTGTCCAGGACATACGGCCGCAAGTCCGATGATACAACCACAAAGTCGATCATCGAACTGCGGCCAAGGGTGTCCTGGTGCCAAGTGCACATATGGACACCCTTATGCCTGAACATGGTGTTCGTTATGGACAGTCTATGACTGGCACAGAAGTCCAACAACATAACACCACTCTGATTCAGATCGGGGGGGGCCGTTCCTCCCAATCACACCCCTCCAGGTCTCACTGTCATTGCCCACGTGAGCATTGAAGTCCCCCAGCAGAATGAGGGAGTCTCCGGTAGGAGCATTCTCCAGTGCCTCCCCCAGAGACTCCAAAAAGAGTAGGTACTCTGAACTGCTGTTTGGCGCATAGGCACAAACAACAGTCAGGACTCGTCCCCCCACCCAAGGCGGAGGGAGGCTACCCTCTCGTTCACTGGGGTAAACCCCAATGTACTGGCACACAGCCGGGGGGGCAATAAGTATGCCCACACCTGCTCTGCGCCTCTCACCACGGGCAACTCCAGAGTGGAAGAGAGTCCAACCCCTCTCAAGAGTACTGGTTCCAGATCCCAAGCCGTGCGTCGAGGTGAGTCCGACTATATCTAACGGTCTGATGAAGTTTCAACAATAAACAACAAACTTTGTATTATGAGAAAGAACCAGACTCATTCTTTAGGAATCCGAAAATAAGCTCTATTTTACGAGTTATGCACGAATTCGGATTCTCCTATAAAACGAATTCCTTAACTCAAACCAAGTTAAGACTGCTTTGTCCTTCATATTTATTCATGTCTAATCAAGTTTCAATGATAAACAACGTTGTACTTTGTAGAATGAGAAAGAACTTCTTCAGCAATAAGCATCTCTCGACAAATGACGAAATACAGATTTTGCTATAAAATTAATTGCTATCAGCCTGACTTAAAACTGTTTGTCTTCCTTATTTATCCACTTCAAATCAAGTTTCAACAATTAAAAATTTTTTGTAGTTTGAGAAAGAACAACTTAATCTTGAGCAATCAGTATAAAAAGAAGGTAAGCAAAGGTGCGAATGTCAAACCATACATGATCAAAACAGGGAGCGGAGGTGTTTGGCTGAGACAAGGTGTGAATGTCCACCCATAATTAATGAAAAGCGGGCAACAAGTAGGTTCGAATGCCCAACCATACATCATCAAAAGCAAGAGTGGATATGTTCAGCTACAAGAAGGTTTGAACGTCTGACCATAGTTTGTAAAAAGCGGGTAAGAAAAGGTTCGAATGCCCGAACATACACCATCAAAGGAGGGAGCGGAGGTGTTCCGCTGTAAGAAGGTGTGAATGTCCGACCATAGTTGGTAAAAAAACGGGTAAGAAAAGGTTAAAATACCCGACTGTACACAATCAGTAGCGGGTGCGGAGTTGTTCGGCTACTAAAAGGTGTGAAAGTCCAACCATGGTTTGTAAAAAGCGGGTAAGAAAAGGTGCGAATGCCCGAAAATGTATGATCAAAAGAGGGAGCGGAGGTGTTCGGCTGCAAGAAGGTGTGAATGTACACCCATAATTAATGAAAAATGGGTAAGAAAAGGTGCGAATGCCCAACTATACATAATCAAAAGCAGGAGTGGATGTGTTCGGCTCCAAGAAGGGTTGAATGTCTGACCATAGTTTGTAAAAAGCAGGTAAGAAAAGGTTTGACTGCCCGAACATACACCATCAAAAGAGGGAGCGGAGGGGTTCCGCTGTAAGAAGGTGTGAATGTCCGACCATAGTTGGTAAAAAGCGGGTAAGAAAAGGTTAAAATACCCGACTGTACACAATCAATAGCGGGAGCGGAGTTGTTCGGCTACTAAAAGATGTGAAAGTCCGACTATGGTTTGTAAAAAGCGGGTAAGAAAAGGTGCTAATGCCCGACAATGTATGATCAAAAGAGGGAGTGGAGGTTTTCGGCTGTAAGAAGGTCTGAATGTCCAACTATAATTTGTAAAAACCGGGTAAGAAAAGGCTTGAAAGCCCGACTATACACCATCATAAGCGGGAGAGGAGGTGTTCAGCTGTAAGAAGGTGTGAATGTCCACCCATAATTACTGAAAAATGGGTAAGAAAAGGTGCGAATGCCCAAACATACATCATCAAAAGCAGGAGTGGATGTGTTGGGCTACAAGAAGGTTTGAAAGTCCGACCATGGTTTGTAAAAAACGGGTAAGAAAAGGTGCGAATGCCCGACAATGTATATTCAAAAGAGGGAGCGGAGGTTTTTGGCTACAAGAAGGTTTGAATGTCCGACCATAGTTTGTAAAAAGCGGGTAAGAAAAGGTTCAAATGCCTGACAATACACCATCAAAAGCGTGAGCGGAGGTGTTCCGCTGTAAGACGGTGTGAATGTCCGACCATAGTTGGTAAAAAGCGGGTAAGAAAAGGTTAAAATACCCGACTGTACACAATCAATAGCGGGAGCGGAGTTGTTCGGCTACAAGAAGGTGTGAAAGTCCAACCATGGTTTGTAAAAAGCTGCTAAGAAAAGGTTCGAATGCCCGAATATATACCATCAAAAGCGGAAGCGGAGGTGTTCGGCTGCAAGAAGGTGTGAACGTCCGACCAAAGTTTGTAAAAAGCAGTTAAGAAAAGGTTCGAATATCCAACCAAACATAATCAAAAGCGGGAGCAGAGCTGTTCGACTGCAAGTAGGTGTGAATGTCCAGCCATAATTACTCACAAACGGGTAAAAAAAGGTAGTATTGCCAGACCATACATGATCAAAACAGGGAGCTGAGGTGTTTGGCTGTGACAAGGTGTGAATGTCCACCCAAAATTAATGAAAAGCGGGCAAAAAGTAGGTTTGAATGCCCAAGCATACATCATCAAAAGAAGGAGTGGATGTGTTCGGCTACAAGAAGGTTTGAATGTCCGAGCATAGTTTGTAAAAAGCGGGTAAGAAAAGGTTCGAATGCCCAAACAAACACCATCAAAAGAGGGAGCGGAGGTGTTTGGCTGTGACAAGGTGTGAATGTCCACCCAAAATTAATGAAAAGCGGGCAAAAAGTAGGTTTGAATGCCCAAGCATACATCATCAAAAGAAGGAGTGGATGTGTTCGGCTACAAGAAGGTGTGAAAGTCCAACCATGGTTTGTAAAAAGCTGGTAAGAAAAGGTTCGAATGCCCGAATATATACCATCAAAAGCGGAAGCGGAGGTGTTCGGCTGCAAGAAGGTGTGAACGTCCGACCAAAGTTTGTAAAAAGCAGTTAAGAAAAGGTTCGAATATCCAACCAAACAAAATCAAAAGCGGGAGCAGAGCTGTTCGACTGCAAGTAGGTGTGAATGTCCACCCATAATTACTCACAAACGGGTAAGAAAAGGTAGTATTGCCAGACAATACATGATCAAAACAGGGAGCTGAGGTGGTTCAGCACCAAGGTGTGAATGTCTGACTATAGTTTGTAAAAAGCGGGTACGATAAGGTGCGAATGCCTGACAATGTATAATCAAAAGAGGGAGCAGAGGTTTTCGGCTACAAGAAGGTTTGAACGTCTGACCATAGTTTGTAAAAAACGGGTAAGAAAAGGTTAAAATATCCGACTGTACACAATCAGTAGCGGGTGCGGAGTTGTTCGGCTACTAAAAGGTGTGAAAGTCCGACCATGGTTTGTAAAAAGCGGGTAAGAAAAGGTGCGAATGCCCGAAAATGTATGATCAAAAGAGGGAGCGGAGGTGTTTGGCTGCAAGAAGGTGTGAATGTACACCCATAATTACTGAAAAATGGGTAAGAAAAGGTGCGAATGCCCAAATATACATAATCAAAAGCAGGAGTGGATGTGTTCGGCTCCAAGAAGGGTTGAATGTCTGACCATAGTTTGTAAAAAGCAGGTAAGAAAAGGTTTGACTGCCCGAACATACACCATCAAAAGAGGGAGCGGAGGTGTTCCGCTGTAAGAAGGTGTGAATGTCCGACCATAGTTGGTAAAAAGCGGGTAAGAAAAGGTTAAAATACCCGACTGTACACAATCAATAGCGGGAGCGGAGTTGTTCGGCTACTAAAAGATGTGAAAGTCCGACTATGGTTTGTAAAAAGCGGGTAAGAAAAGGTGCTAATGCCCGACAATGTATGATCAAAAGAGGGAGCAGAGGTGTTCGGCTGCAAGAAGGTCTGAATGTCCAACCATAATTTGTATAAACCGGGAAGGAAAGTTTCGAAAGCCCGACTATACACCATCAAAAGCGGGAGCAGAGTGGTTCAGCTGCAAGAAGGTCTGAATGTCCATCAATAATTGCTTTAAAACATGAAAGAAAATTTTCGAATATCATCCGCACATGATCATAAGAAGGAGAGGAGGTGTTCAGCTGCAAGAAGGTGTGAATGTCCACCCATAATTCCTGAAAAATGGGTAAAAAAAGGTGCGAATGCCCAACCATACATTATCAAAAGCAGGTGTGAATGTCAGATCATAATTTGCAAAAAGCTGATGAGAAAGGGTGAGAATGCCCGACTATACACCATCAAATGCGGGAGCGGAGGTGTTCGGCTCTGAGTAGGTGTGAATGTCCGACCATAATTGCTGAAAAATGTGTTCGAAAAGGAAAGAATGCCGGACCATACATCATCAAAAGCGAGAGAGGTGGTGTTCGGCTGCAAAAAGGTGTAAATGTTCGACTAAAGTTTGTAAAAAGCGGGTAAGACATGGTGCGAATGCCTGACAAGGTATGATCAAAAGCAGGAGCGGAGGTGTTCAGCTACAAGAAAGTCTAAATGTCCATCAATAATTGCTAGAAAACATGAAAGAAAATTTTCGAAAATCAAACCGCACATGATCATAAGTGGGAGAGGAGGTGTTCAGCTGCAAGAAGGTGTGAATGTCCACCCATTATTCCTGACAAATGGGTAAGAAAAGGTGCGAATGCCAAACCATACATTATCAAAAGCAGGTGTGAATGTCAGATCATAATTTGCAAAAAGCTGATGAGAAAGGGTGAGAATGTCCGACTGCACACCATCAAATGCGGGAGCGGAGTTGTTCGGCTGTGAGTAGGTGTGAATCTCCGACCGTAATTTCTGAAAAATGTGTTAGAAAAGGTAAGAATGCCGGTCCATACATCATCAAAAGCGAGAGAGGTGGTGTTCGGCTGCAAGTAGGTGTGAATGTCCAGCCATAATTACTAACAAACGGGTAAGAAAAGGTAGTATTGCCAGACCATACATGATCAAAACAGGGAGCGGAGGTGGTTCAGCTGCAAGAAGGTGTGAATGTCTCACTAAAGTTCAAATATATTAACAAAAGCGGGAGGAGAGGTCTTCGGATGAGAGTGGTTGAGAATTTCCAACCATAATCTATAAAATTCGGTGAAAAAAAGGTGTGATAGAACACTAAAAGGTGGAGCGGAAGTGTTCGGCTGCAAGAAGGTGTGAATGTCCTACTATATTTGGTGAAAAGCAGGTGATGCAAGGTCTGAATGCCCAACCTTACATCATCAAAAGCGAGATCAGAGGTGTTTGGCTGCATGAAGGCCATAGTTTGCCAAAAGCGGGTAAGCTGCGAATGACCGACTAAATATCAACAAAAGGTCTTCGGATGCAAGTGGGTGTGAATATCCCACCATACAAGTATGGTGGAGAGGAAGCTGTGAACAGCCGACCATAGTTGGCAAAAAGCGGGTGAGAAAAGGTGCGAATGTCCAACCATACATGATCAAAACAGGGAGCGGAGGTGTTTGGCTGTGACAAGGTGTGAATGTCCACCCAAAATTAATGAAAAGCGGGCAACAAGTAGGTTTGAATGCCCAACCATACATCATCAAAAGCAGGAGTGGATATGTTCGGCTACAAGAAGGTTTGAACGTCTGACCATAGTTTGTAAAAAGCGGGTAAGAAAAGGTTCGAATGCCCAAACATACACCATCAAAAGAGGGAGCGGAGGTGTTCCGCTGTAAGAAGGTGTGAATGTCCGACCATAGTTGGTAAAAAGTGGGTAAGAAAAGGTTAAAATACCCGACTGTACACAATCAATAGGGGGAGCGTAGTTGTTCGGCTACAAGAAGTTGTGAAAGTCCAACCATGGTTTGTAAAAAGCGGGTAAGAAAAGGTGCGAATGCCCGAAAATGTATGATCAAAAGAGGGAGCGGAGGTGTTCGGCTGCAAGAAGGTGTGAATGTACACCCATAATTACTGAAAAATGGGTAAGAAAAGGTGCGAATGCCCAACTATACATAATCAAAAGCAGGAGTGGATGTGTTCGGCTCCAAGAAGGGTTGAACGTCTGACCATAGTTTGTAAAAAGCAGGTAAGAAAAGGTTTGACTGCCCGAACATACACCATCAAAAGAGGGAGTGGAGGTGTTCCGCTGTAAGAAGGTGTGAATGTCCGACCATAGTTGGTAAAAAGCGGGTAAGAAAAGGTTAAAATACCCGATTGTACACAATCAATAGCGGGAGCGGAGTTGTTCGGCTACAAGAAGGTGTGAAAGTCCAACCATCGTTTGTCAAAAGCTGGTAAGAAAAGGTTCGAATGCCCGAATATATACCATCAAAAGCGGAAGCGGAGGTGTTCGGCTGCAAGAAGGTGTGAACGTCCGACCAAAGTTGGCAAAAAGCAGTAAAGAAAAGGTTCGAATATCCAAACATAATTAAAAGCGAGAGAGATTGTGTTCAGCTGCAAGTAGGTGTGAATATCCAGCCATAATTACTCACAAACGGGTAAGAAAATGTAGTATTGCCAGACCATACATGATCAAAACAGGGAGCGGAGGTGGTTTAGCTGCAAAAAGGGGTGAATGTCCAACTAAAGTTCAAATATATTAACAAAAGCGGGAGGAGAGGTCTTCGGATTAGAGTGGTTGAAATTTCCAACCATAATCTATAAAATGCGGTGAAAAAAAAAAGGTGTGAAGGAATGAATTTTATAGCAAAATCCGAAATCATGCATAACTCCGCAAAAGGAACGTATTGCTCAACCAAAGGGATTCTCATTCAGGTTAATATGAGGAACTTTATGCTTGATACATTTTAGACACGGATAACTATGAAGGACAAAGCAATTTTAACTTGGTTTGAGCAAAGCAATTCATTTTATAGGAAAATCCGAAATCGTGCAGGACTCATGAAAGTAAGCTTATTCTCGGATTCCTGATCCTCCAGTGTTGCTCTTTCCTATACTGCAAAATACAGCCTTGTTCTTTGTTGAAATCGATATAGACATTGATAAATATGAAGGACAAAGCAGTTTCCACTTTGTTTGAGTGAAGGAAATAATTTTATAGCAAAATCCCAAATCAAGCAGAACGTATGAAAATAAGCGTGTTTTCGGATTCCTGATCCTTCAGTTTTGCTATTTCTTCTACTGCAAAATACAATGTTGTTCTTTGTTGAAGTCAATCTAGACATTGATAAATATGAAGGACAAAGCAGTTTTAACATAGTTTGAGTAAAGGAATTCATTTTATACATAAAATCCCAAATCATGCAGAACGTATGAAAATAAGCTTATTCTCGGATTCCTGTTCCTTCAAGTGTTGCTCTTTCTACTACTGCAAAATACAATGTTGTTCTTTGTTGAAGTAAATCTAGGCATTGATAAATATGAAGGACAAAGCAGTTTTCACTTGGTTTGAGTGAAGGAATTCATTTTATACATAAAATCCCAAATCATTCAAAACGTATGAAAAGAAGCTTATTCTCGGATTCCTGATCCTTCAGTGTTGCTTTTTCTTCTACTGCAAAATACAATGTTGTTCTTTGTTGAAGTCGATCTAGACATTGATAAATATGAAGGACAAAGCAGTTTTAACTTGGTTTGAGTGAAGGAATTAATTTTATACATAAAATCCCAAATCATGCAGAACGTATGAAAATAAGCTTATTCTCGGATTACTGATCCTTCAGTGATGCTCTTTCTTCTACTGCAAAATCCAGTGTTGTTCTTTGTTGAAGTCAATCTAGACATTGATAAATATGAAGGACAAAGCAGTTTTCACTTGGTTTGAGTGAAGGATTTGCAGCTGAAAACCTCCCGCTCCCGCTTTTGATTGTGTATAGTCGGGCTTTCGAGCCTTTTCTTACCCGGTTTTTAGAAATTATGGTTAGACATTCAGACCTTGCAGCCGAAGACCTCCACTCCCTCTTTTGATCATACATTGTAGGGCATTCGCACCTTGTCTTACCCGCTTTTTACAAACTATAGTCAGACATTCACATCTTGCAGCTGAACCACCTTAGCTCCCTGTTTTGATCATGTATGGTCTGGCAATACTACCTTTTCTTACCCGTTTGTGAGTAATTATGGCTGGACATTCACACCTACTTGCAGTCGAACAGCTCTGCTCTCGCTTTTGATGGTATATATTCGGGCATTCGAACCTTTTCTTAACTGCTTTTTGCAAACTTTGGTCGGACGTTCACACCTTCTTGTAGCCGAACACCTCCGCTCCCGCTTTTGATGGTGTATAGTCAGGCATTTGAACCTTTTCTTTCCCGCTTTTTACAAACTATGGTCGGACATTCAAACCTTCTTGTAGCCGAACACATCCACTCCTGCGTTTGATGATGTATGGTTGAGCATTCGCACCTTTTCTTACCCATTTTTTACAAACTATGGTCGGACATTCACACCTTCTTGCAGCTGAACACCTCCTCTCCCGCTTATGATGATGTGTGGTTTGATATTCGAAAATTTTCTTTCATGTTTTCTAGCAATTATTGATGGACATTCAGACCTTCTTGCAGCTGAACACCTCCGCTCCCGCTTTTGATGATTTATAGTCGGGCTTTCGAGCCTTTTCTTCCCCGGTTTTTACAAAATTATTGTTGAACATTCAGACCTTCTTGCAGCCGAAAACCTCCGCTCCCTCTTTTGATCATACATTGTCGGGCATTCGCACCTTCTCTTACCCGCTTTTTACAAACCAGGGTCGGACTTTCACACCTTTTAGTAGCCGAACAACTCCGCTCCCGCTATTGATTGTGTACAGTCGGGTATTTTCACCTTTTCTTACCCGCTTTTTACCAACTATGGTCAGACATTCACACCTTCTTACAGTGGAACACCTCCGCTCCCTCTTTTGATGGTGTATGTTCGGGCATTCGAACCTTTTCTTACCCGCTTTTTACAAACTATGGTCAGACATTAAAACCTTCTTGTAGCCGAACACATCCACTCCTGCTTTTGATGATGTATGGTTGGGCATTCGTACCTTTTCTTACCCATTTTGCAGTAATTATGGGTGGACATTCACACCTTTTTGCATTTTAACACCTCCTCTCCCGCTTATGATCATGTGCGGTTTGATATTCGAAAATTCTCTTCCATGTTTTCTAGCAATTATTGATGGACATTCAGACCTTCTTGCAGCTGAACACCTCCGCTCCAGCTGTTGATGGTGTATAGTCGGGCTTTCGAGCCTTTTCTTCCCCGATTTTTACAAATTATGGATGGACATTCAGACCTTCTTTCAGCCGAAAACCTCCGCTCCCTCTTTTGATCATACATTGTCGGGCATTCGCACCTTTTCTTACCCGCTTTTTACAATTCATGGTCGGACTTTCACACCTTTTAGTAGCGGAACAACTCTGCTCCCGCTATTGATTGTGTACAATAGGGTATTTTAACCTTTTCTTACCTGCTTTTTGCCAATTATGGTTGGACATTCACACCTTCTTACAGCGGAACACCTCCGCTCCCTCCTTTGATGGTGTATGTTCGGGCATTCGAACCTTTTCTTACCCGCTTTTTACAAACTATGGTCAGACATTCTAACCTTCTTGTAGCCGAACACATCCACTCCTGCTTTTGATGATGGGTATTCAAACCTACTTGTTGCCCGCTTTTCATTAATTATGGGTGGACATACACACCTTGTCGCAGCCAAACACCTCCGCTCCCTGTTAGGATCATGTATGGTTGGCCATTCGTACCTTTTCTTACCCATTTTGCAGTAATTATGGGTGGACATTCACACCTTCTTGCATTTGAACACCTCCTCTGCCGCTTATGATCATGTGCGGTTTGATATTCGAAAATTCTCTTCCATGTTTTCTAGCAATTATTGATGGACATTCAGACCTTCTTGCAGCTGAACACCTCCACTCCAGCTGTTGATGGTGTATAGTCGGGCTTTCGAGCCTTTTCTTCCCAGATTTTTACAAAATATGGATGGACATTCAGACCTTGTTTCAGCCGAAAACCTCCGCTCCCTCTTTTGATCATACATTGTCGGGCATTCGCACCTTTTCTTACCCGCTTTTTACAAACCATGGTCGGACTTTCACACCTTTTAGTAGCGGAACAACTCTGCTCCCGCTATTGATTGTGTACAATCGGGTATTTTAACCTTTTCTTACCTGCTTTTTGCCAACTATGGTCGGACATTCACACCTTCTTACAGCGGAACACCTCCGCTCCCTCCTTTGATGGTGTATGTTCGGGCATTCGAACCTTTTCTTACCCGCTTTTTACAAACTATGGTCAGACATTCAAACCTTCTTGCAGCCGAACACTTCCGCTCTACCTTTTAGTGTTCTATGGGGTATTGACACCTTTTTTTTCACCGCATTTTATAGATTATGGTTGTAAATTCTCACCATCTCTTATCCGACGACCTCTCCTCCTGCTTTGGTTAATATATAGTCGGGCATTCGAACCTTTTCTTACCCGCTTTTTACAAATTATGGTCGAACATTCACACCTACTTGCAGCCGAACACCTCCGCTCCCACTTTTGATGGTGTATAGTCGGGCTTTCTAGCCTTTTCTTCCCCGGTTTTTACAAATTATGGTTGGACATTCAGACCTTGCAACCGAAAACCTCCGCTCCCTCTTTTGATCATACATTGTCAGGCATTTGCACCTACTTGCAGCCGAATACTTCCGCTCCACCTTTTAGTGATGTATGGTTGGCATTTGCACCTTTTCTTACCCTTTCTTACCCTACTGATTGCTTAAGACTAAGTTGTTTTTTCTCAAACTACAACATTTTTTTAATTGTTGAAACTTGATTTGAAGTGGATAAATAAGGAGGACAAACAGTTTTAAGTCAGGCTGATAGAAGGAATTAATTTTATAGCAAAATCTGTATTTCGTCATATGTCGAGAGATGCTTATTGCTGAAGAAGTTCTTTCTCATTCTACAAAGTACAACGTTGTTTATCGTTGAAACTTGATTAGACATGAATAAATATGAAGGACAAAGCAGTCTTAACTTGGTTAGAGTTAAGGAATTCGTTTTATAGGAGAATCCGAATTCGTGCATAACTCGTAAAATAGAGCTTATTTTCGGATTCCTGAAGAATGAGTCTGGTTCTTTCTCATAATACAAAGTTTGTTGTTTATTGTTGAAACTTCATCAGAAGTGAAGAAATAAATGAATGCCTATCAACAAATGTGGGATCTAAACTCTAGTGCTTCCTCTAAAATAATTTCCTTTCTCAATTCAGAAATGTGTGTGTCTAAGTCACAACACCCGTGACACCAAAACGGCTTTCTTTTCTCTCTTTTCTCTACACTCTGCACTGTGAGCACACACACCCAATCAGAAAGGGTTTTTTCTCTCTTTTCTACATTATGGACTGTGGGGACACAAAACCGCTCTCTCTTTTTTTTTTTTGATTGTGTGCCAGGGCGTTGTCTCACGTATTAGATTATGCTTACGATACGAATGGGTTTATCAGTCACATCAGAATCCATACATACTGATCCTCCCGTAATAAAATGGTTGGATCTTATCAAACACACTTTGTTTCTTGTGACAATCAAGTCAGCGAAACAGCGTATACACGTCAAGACACTGAATCAAGTTTGCCACAAGAACTCATAAGTTTGGCAGTATTGCTCTGCCGTCAGCAATCATACACCCATTTTATTTTCGTGAGACATATGCAGGCACCTGTTCATCTACTTTTCTATCACTATGAATTAGTTTATCTATTATCAATAAGGATACTTCTACAACTACTATCAAAGTATGTCCAGACTTCTTATGTTGTCAGTTGCTATATATGAATAAGTGGGTAGCTACTGACAAGCATTAAGCATGTCACACAGCCCAAACATATAACATTTCAGGACACACCACACAGTTAACAACCACAGTGAAGTGTCAAAGCCCAAACATGTAACATTCAACAGGACACTTACACAACACATTCAAATCAAACAGTCAGACAACATACAAGAACATATACCCCAGCCGGCATTGCTCCCTGCCTATTTTCGTACAGCACACTATGTGTGCGCACACCTTTATTCACAAACTCTTCAACTTATACTCTTTTACCAAAGCTGCTACAGCTCGATTGGCCGAATACCCTTAGATCCTATTTCGGTGAATTTGACATCTGCCTTACATGTAACAGATTAGCGGTTTAGCAGTTTTAATTTAGTTTGAGTGAAGGAATTCATTTTATAGCAAAATCCGAAATCGTGAAGAACTCATGAAAGTAAGCTTATTCTCGGATTCCTGAAACTTTAGATTTGCTCTTTCTTTTACTGCAAAGTACATCGTTGTTTTTTTTTTTTGTTTAAATCTTTCTAGACATGGTACATATGAAGGACAAAGCAGTTTTAACATAGTTTGATTGAAGGAATTCATTTTATAGATAAAATCCCAAGAGTCTGCTGAGAAAAGAGAGTGAATGCGAAGTAGACTTTAACACGGCTCTGGGAGCAAGCCGAGTGCGGGCTAACCGGGAGAATGTGTGGGTCAGAACAAAGCCTCAATACGGTGTTCCCGTGGTGTTTGTGGCTGCCTTGTCTTTTGCACAGAGTAAAAGACAAGGCAGCCATCGAATAGGGCCCGATTGTTCCTACTTGGTCAGCCGAGGAGCAAGGGGGGGGAGCAAGCGTCTCAACCAAGCAAATCTCACCAAGTAGGAACAATCGGGCCCTATTCGATGGCTGCAACACCTGAAAGAGATATTGATGCGAGACCCGATCAAAAGCTTTTTCAAAGTCTAAATTTAAGATGACAAGCCGGGTGTTTCTGTCTCTAGCGTAATCAATGATGTCTCGAATCAGTACGAGGCTGTCGGTGAGTTGTCTCTCTGAGATGGCACAAGCCTGGTCTGGGTGAATTACCTCCTCTAAAACAGAGGACATCCGTGTCGTTAAAACCTTGCTAAAAAGTTTACAGTCAAAGTTTAAAAGTGTGATGGGCCTCCAATTCTTTAGGTCAGTCTTATCATTTTTATCAGAAGTGAAGAAATAAATGAATGCCTATCAACAAATGTGGGATCTAAACTCTAGTGCTTCCTCTAAAATAATTTCCTTTCTCAATTTAGAAATGTGTGTGTGTAAGTCACAACACCCGTGACACCAAAACGGCTTTCTTTTCTCTACACTCTGCACTATGAGCACACACACCAAATCAGAAAGGCTTTTTTCTCTCTTTTCTACATTATGGACTGTGGGGACACAAAACCGCTCTCTCTTTTTTTTTTTATCGTGTGCCAGGGCGTTGTCTCACGTATTAGATTGTGCTTACGATACGAATGGGTTTATCAGTCACATCAGAATCCATACATACTGATCCTCCCGTAATAAAATGGTTGGATCTTATCAAACACACTTTGTTTCTTGTGACAATCAAGTCAGCGAAACAGCGTATACACGTCAAGACACTGAATCAAGTTTGCCACAAGAACTCATAAGTTTGGCAGTATTGCTCTGCCGTCAGCAATCATACATCCATTTTATTTTCGTGAGATATGTGCAGGCACCTGTTCATCTACTGTTCTATCAGTAGATGAACAGTTGATAAAATCCCAAGAGTCTGCTGAGAAAAGAGAGTGAATGCGAAGTAGACTTTAACACGGCTCTGGGAGCGAGCCGAGTGCGGGCTAACCGGGAGAATTGCTTGAAAGAAACGCGACACCGAATGAGCGGTCAGAACAAAGCCTCAATACGGTTTTCCCGTGTGTTTTTTGTTGCTGCCTTGTCTTTTGCACAGAGTAAAAGACAAGGCAGCCATCGAATAGGGGGCCCGATTGTTCCTACTTGGTCAGCCGAGGAGCAAGGGGGGGGGGGGGGAGCAAGCGTCTCAACCAAGCAAAGCTCACCATGGGGAAGGTGTGCTATGCCAACTAGCCTGATGCCCTGCTCCCGCAGTGACGGATAATCGTACTCTGGTTTCTCTTCATAACGTACAAGTCTTTCGCCTTTTACTAAAGACTTCTGTGGAGAGCAGCACTAATGAGTTGTTTCTATTTTTGGCAGGCTTTACCTTTGCGGTGAAAGCCCTTTCTGTCTGTGCAAAAGAAATCTTGTTACTGTGCAGAGTGACTTCTCTGAGTAGAGTCGCCTTACTTGTTGCGACTGTGCCGATGTTCGAAGCTGGAGTGCAAAGTTGTTGCTTGAATGGTGCTTGCTGGAGCGTGCGGGAGTGCAAAGTTATACCATTTAAAAGGGCTGAAGAGTGCTCAGTGCAGCAGGTGGGCGGAGGTGCAAAGTGACACTCTGGCCACCTATGGCCATAAAAGAACAGGGGTGTTAGCGGACAATGTGCGCATTGTGCCAGGAAGGGCCCTCGGACGTGAACCAGTGGACAGTTGTCGCTTCTCGGCCTTTTGGCTAAGATCAAGTGTAGTATCTGTTCTTATCAGTTTAATATCTGATATGTCCTCTATACGAGGACTACATATTAAATGGATTTTTAGCAATAGGAGTTGAAAAAGTAGCTGCTCCGTTCAAGTAGACTTTAACACAGCTCTGGGAGCGAGCCGAGTGCGGGCTAACCGGGAGAATTGCTTGAAAGAAACGCCATACCAAATGACGCGGTCAGAACAAAGCCTCAATACGGTGTTCCCGTTGTGTTTTTGTTGCTGCCGCTGTTTGCTTTTTCACAAGAGCGCACCTGTTGAGGGGGGCCTGGGGGGGGCCTGGGTGATGGTGGGTCTCAGGCCCGGGCTGCTGCGACTGGTGTGACCGGGTGGTTTGTTTGTTTGTTTTTTGTTGTTGTTTGTTTTGTTTTTTGTAGAGGTCCTCCGGGAGTGGGGTTGGGTTGAGTGGGGTGGGGCGGGATGGGTACCTTCTGGGGGTACAGTAGCTCCAGAATATGGTCGCTGCAGGCCCCGAGCCTGGTGGACATCAGGCCCTCCTGTCCTGTGTTGGCACCTATGGCCATAAAAAGAACAGGGGTGTTAGCGGACAAGTGCGCATTGTGCCAGGAAGGGCCCTCGGACGTGAACCAGTGGACAGTTGTCGCTTCTCGGCCTTTTGGCTAAGATCAAGTGTCGTATCTGTTCTTATCAGTTTAATATCTGATATGTCCTCTATACGCGGACTACATATTAAATGGATTTTTAGCAATAGGAGTTGAAAAAGTAGCTTGCTCCGTTCACTCCAAGCATTGACCCCGTACTGCAGTGCCGCTGGGAACGGTGCGCTCTTCTCTACTCTTGTGAAAAAGCAAACAGCAGTGCAGGATGCAAGTTTCAGGGAGCCCAAGATGAAACTTTCTTTTAGTGTGCTGAGAAAAGAGAGTGAATGCGGGTTGAGTGGGGTGGGGCGGGATGGGTACCTTCTGGGGGTACAGTAGCTCCCAGAATATGGTCGCTGCAGGCCCCGAGCCTGGTGGACATCAGGCCCTCCTGTCCTGTGTTGGCTCCCTTTTAAAAAGTACAGAACTTAGAACAGGTCTAGTCACTGGCTTTCGGCAGAACTGTCTTCTTTACTTTTTTTTTTTTTTCCCCTTATCGTGTTCAGCATTATGGCAGCAGAATTGTAGTCTGAATACCTTTGATGCCAAACAGATTTGCTTTGCCAAGGGAAGTTTTATAAATGTAAAGCTCCCCTTGATGCCCATTTATTTATTTCTGTTTACAATATATGACATGTAATAGAACTGAACCGGACCGGGGGACAAGGAAAGAAGAAGAGGAAAGAAGAGAAAAACAGAACATACATCGCATACAACACAGCTGTGGATATAGATGACCTGAGACGACATGATAATACATCAACTGCTTAGCGACCATGCTACTGGACTAATGAATGTGGTTGTGTGTGTGTGAGAACATGCAACACCCATGGCACAGGACCTACATGATAACCGTGCTTAGTTATGAGTGTATAAGCGCGTACAGGGCCACAATCCACAGCCATACATACACAAAGAGCCCCGCCCACCAGATGCCACTCAGTGTAACCACCCCCCAAGACCTAATGTGTGTGTGTGAGTGTGTTTGATAAGTAGTAATGTCTAAGGTGTAATTAAAACAGGGGTGGGAACTGCAGAGTGCAACTACTGCAGAGTCCACTACACCCCACCGAACACACACGCCCCCAAAACCCTTCATGTGTGAGTGTGTGCTGTGTACAGGAGCCAGAAGGGAGAGGGGTATGGGGATATACACTGGGGGCAGCCAGGGACTGGCTGCAATAGGCATCCCCGCTACCAGGGAGCCAACACAGGACAGGAGGGCCTGATGTCCACCAGGCTCGGGGCCTGCAGCGACCATATTCTGGGAGCTACTGTACCCCCAGAAGGTACCCATCCCGCCCCACCCCACTCAACCCAACCCCACTCCGGAGGACCTCTACAAAAAACAAACAAACAACAACAAAAAACAAACAAACAAACCACCCGGTCACACCAGTCGCAGCAGCCCGGGCCTGAGACCCACCATCACCCAGGCCCCCCCCAGGCCCCCCCTCAACAGGTGCGCTCTTGTGAAAAAGCAAACAGCGGCAGCAACAAAAACACAACGGGAACACCGTATTGAGGCTTTGTTCTGACCGCTCATTTGGTATGGCGTTTCTTTCAAGCAATTCTCCCGGTTAGCCCGCACTCGGCTCGCTCCCAGAGCTGTGTTAAAGTCTACTTGAACGGAGCAAGCTACTTTTTCAACTCCTATTGCTAAAAATCCATTTAATATGTAGTCCTCGTATAGAGGACATATCAGATATTAAACTGATAAGAACAGATACTACACTTGATCTTAGCCAAAAGGCCGAGAAGCGACAACTGTCCACTGGTTCACGTCCGAGGGCCCTTCCTGGCACAATGCGCACTTGTCCGCTAACACCCCTGTTCTTTTTATGGCCATAGGTGGCCAGAGTGTCACTTTGCACCTCCGCCCACCTGCTGCACTGAGCACTCTTCAGCCCTTTTAAATGGTATAACTTTGCACTCCCGCACGCTCCAGCAAGCACCATTCAAGCAACAACTTTGCACTCCAGCTTCGAACATCGGCACAGTCGCAACAAGTAAGGCGACTCTACTCAGAGAAGTCACTCTGCACAGTAACAAGATTTCTTTTGCACAGACAGAAAGGGCTTCACCCGCAAAGGTAAAGCCTGCCAAAAATAGAAACAACTCATTAGTGCTGCTCTCCACAGAAGTCTTTAGTAAAAGGCGAAAGACTTGTACGTTATGAAGAGAAACCAGAGTACGATTATCCGTCACTGCGGGAGCAGGGCATCAGGCTAGTTGGCATAGCCACCTTCCCCATGGTGAGCTTTGCTTGGTTGAGACGCTTGCTCCCCCCCCCCCCCCCCCCCCCACCCCCTTGCTCCTCGGCTGACCAAGTAGGAACAATCGGGCCCTATTCGATGGCTGCCTTGTCTTTTACTCTGTGCAAAAGACAAGGCAGCAACAAAAACACCACGGGAAAACCGTATTGAGGCTTTGTTCTGACCGCTCATTCGGTGTCGCGTTTCTTTCAAGCAATTCTCCCGGTTAGCCCGCACTCGGCTCGCTCCCAGAGCCGTGTTAAAGTCTACTTCGCATTCACTCTCTTTTCTCAGCAGACTCTTGGGATTTTATCAATAAAATGAATTCCTTCACTCAAACTATGTTAAAACTGCTTTGTCCTTCATATTTACCATGTCTTGAAAGATTTAAACAAAAAAACCAACGTTGTACTTTGCAGTAAAAGAAATAGCAAATCTAAAGTTTCAGGAATCCGAGAATAAGCTTACTTTCATGAGTTCTTCACGATTTCGGATTTTGCTATAAAATGAATTCCTTCACTCAAACTAAATTAAAACTGCTAAACCGCTAATCTGTTACATGTAAGGCAGATGTCAAATTCACCGAATTAGGATTATTCGGTATTCGGCCAATCGAGCTGTAGCAGCTTCGGTAAAAGAGTATAAGTTGAAGAGTTTGTGAATAAAGGTGTGCGCACACATAGTGAGCTGTACGAAAATAGGCAGGGAGCAATGCCGGCTGGGGTATATGTTCTTGTATGTTGTCTGACTGTTTGATTTGAATGTGTTGTGTAAGTGTCCTGTTGAATGTTACATGTTTGGGCTTTGACACGCTTCACTGTGGTTGTTAACTGTGTGGTGTGTCCTGAAATGTTATATGTTTGGGCTGTGTGACATGCTTAATGCTTGTCAGTAGCTACCCACTTATTCATATATAGCAACTGACAACGTAAGAAGTCCGGACATACTTTGATAGAGTAGTTGTAGAAGTATCCTTATTGATAATAGATAAACTAATTCATAGTGATAGAACAGTAGATGAACAGGTGCCTGCACATATCTCACGAAAATAAAATGGATGTATGATTGCTGACGGCAGAGCAATACTGCCAAACTTATGAGTTCTTGTGGCAAACTTGATTCAGTGTCTTGACGTGTATACGCTGTTTCGCTGACTTGATTGTCACAAGAAACAAAGTGTGTTTGATAAGATCCAACCATTTTATTACGGGAGGATCAGTATGTATGGATTCTGATGTGACAAACCCATTCGTATCTTAAGCACAATCTAATACGTGAGACAACACCCTGGCACACGATAAAAAAAAAAAGAGAGAGCGGTTTTGTGTCCCCACAGTCCATCATGTAGAAAAGAGAGAAAAAAGCCTTTCTGATTTGGTGTGTGTACTCACAGTGCAGAGTGTAGAGAAAAGAAAGCCGTTTTGGTGTCACGGGTGTTGTGACTTACACACACACATTTCTGAATTGAGAAAGGAAATTATTTTAGAGGAAGCACTAGAGTTTAGATCCCACATTTGTTGATAGGCATTCATTTATTTCTTCACTTCTGATGAAGTTTCAACAATAAACAACAAACTTTGTATTATGAGAAAGAACCAGACTCATTCTTCAGGAATCCGAAAATAAGCTCTATTTTACGAGTTATGCACGAATTCGGATTCTCCTATAAAACGAATTCCTTAACTCTAACCAAGTTAAGACTGCTTTGTCCTTCATATTTATTCATGTCTAATCAAGTTTCAACGATAAACAACGTTGTACTTTGTAGAATGAGAAAGAACTTCTTCAGCAATAAGCATCTCTCGACATATGACGAAATACAGATTTTGCTATAAAATTAATTCCTTCTATCAGCCTGACTTAAAACTGTTTGTCCTCCTTATTTATCCACTTCAAATCAAGTTTCAACAATTAAAAAAATGTTGTAGTTTGAGAAAGAACAACTTAATCTTAAGCAATCAGTAGGGTAAGAAAGGGTAAGAAAAGGTGCAAATGCCAACCATACATCACTAAAAGGTGGAGCGGAAGTATTCGGCTGCAAGTAGGTGCGAATGCCTGACAATGTATGATCAAAAGAGGGAGCGGAGGTTTTCGGCTGCAAGGTCTGAATGTCCAACCATAATTTGTAAAAACCGGGGAAGAAAAGGCTCGAAAGCCCGACTATACACCATCAAAAGCGGGAGCGGAGGTGTTCGGCTGCAAGTAGGTGTGAATGTTCGACCATAATTTGTAAAAAGCGGGTAAGAAAAGGTTCGAATGCCCGACTATATATTAACCAAAGCAGGAGGAGAGGTCTTCGGATAAGAGTGGGTGAGAATTTACAACCATAATCTATAAAATGCGGTGAAAAAAAAGGTGTGAATACCCCATAGAACACTAAAAGGTAGAGCGGAAGTGTTCCGCTACTAAAAGGTGTGAAAGTCCGACCATGGTTTGTAAAAAGCGGGTAAGAAAAGGTGCGAATGCCCGAAAATGTATGATCAAAAGAGGGAGCGGAGGTTTTCGGCTGAAACAAGGTCTGAATGTCCATCCATATTTTGTAAAAATCTGGGAAGAAAAGGCTCGAAAGCCCGACTATACACCATCAACAGCTGGAGCGGAGGGTGTTCAGCTGCAAGAAGGTCTGAATGTCCATCAATAATTGCTAGAAAACATGGAAGAGAATTTTCGAATATCAAACCGCACATGATCATAAGCGGGAGAGGAGGTGTTAAAATGCAAAAAGGTGTGAATGTCCACCCATAATTACTGCAAAATGGGTAAGAAAAGGTACGAATGCGCAACCATACATCATCAAAAGCAGGAGTGGATGTGTTCGGCTACAAGAAGGTTTTAATGTCCGACCACAGTTTGTAAAAAGCGGGTAAGAAAAGGTTCGAATGCCCGAACATACACCATCAAAAGAGGGAGCGGAGGTGTTCCACTGTAAGAAGGTGTGAATGTCTGACCATAGTTGGTAAAAAGCGGGTAAGAAAAGGTGAAAATACCCGACTGTACACAATCAATAGCGGGAGCGGAGTTGTTCGGCTACAAGAAGGTGTGAAAGTCCGACCATGGTTTGTAAAAACCGGGTAAGAAAAGGTTCGAATGCCCGAATATATACCATCAAAAGCGGAAGCGGAGGTGTTCGGCTGCAAGATATTGTGAACGTCCGACCAAAGTTTGTAAAAAGCAGTGAAGAAAAGTTTTGAATATCCAACCAAACATAATCAAAAGCGGGAGCAGAGCTGTTCGACTGCAAGTAGGTGTGAATGTCAGATCATAATTTGCAAAAAGCTGATGAGAAAGGGTGAGAATGCCCGACTATACACCATCAAATGCAGGAGTGGAAGTGTTCGGCTGTGAGTAGGTGTGAATGTCAAACCATAATTGCTGAAAAATGTGATAGAAAAGACTAGAATGCCGGACCATACATCATCAAAAGCGGGAAAAGTGGTGTTCGGCTGCAAGTAGGTGTGAATGTCCAGCCATAATTACTCACAAACCGGTGAGAAAAGGTAGTATTGCCAGACCATACATTATCAAAACAGGGAGCGGAGGTGGTTCAGCTGCAAGGTGTGAATGTCTGACTAAAGTTTATAAAAAGCGGGTAAGACAAGGTGCGAATGCCTGACAATGTATGATCAAATGAGGGAGCGGAGGTTTTCGGCTGCAAGGTCTGAATGTACAACCATAATTTGTAAAAAACGGGGAAGAAAAGGCTCGAAAGCCCGACTATACACCATCAAAAGCGGGAGCGGAGGTGTTCGGCTGCAAGTAAGTGTGAATGTTCGACCATAATTTGTAAAAAGCCGGTAAGAAAAGGTTTGAATGCCCGACTATATATTAACAAAAGCAGGAGGAGAGGTCTTCGGATAAGAGTGGGTGATAATTTCCAACCATAATCAATAAAATGCGGTGAAAAAAAAGGTGTGAATACCCCATAGAACACTAAAAGGTGGAGCAGAAGTGTTCGGCTGCAAGAAGGTGTGACTGTTCGACTATATTTGGTGAAAAGCAGGTGAAGCAAGGTCTGAATGCCCAACCTTACATCATCAAAAACGAGATCAGAGGTGTTTGGCTGCAAGAAGGCCATAGTTTGCCAAAAAGCGGGTAAGCTGCGAATGACCGACTAAATATCAACAAAAGTGGGGGCGGAGGTCTTCGGATGCAAGTGGGTGTGAATATCCCACCATACAAGTATGGTGGAGAGGAAGCTGTGAATGGCCGACCATAGTAAAAAGCGGGTGAGAAAAGTTGCGAATGTCCAATCATACATGATCAAAACAGGGAGCGGAGGTGTTTGGCTGG
Organism: Leuresthes tenuis; assembly: GCF_036924035.1. NCBI lineage: Eukaryota > Metazoa > Chordata > Actinopteri > Atheriniformes > Atherinopsidae > Leuresthes > Leuresthes tenuis. The sequence continues at coordinate 10,751,918 of NW_027325366.1, forward strand.
GACAAGGTGTGTATGTCCACCCATAATTAATGAAAAGCGGGCAACAAGTAGGTTTGAATACCCATCATCAAAAGCAGGAGTGGATGTGTTCGGCTACAAGAAGGTTTGAATGTCTCACCATAGTTTGTAAAAAGCGGGTAAGAAAAGGTTCGAGTGCCCGAACATACACCATCAAAAGAGGGAGCGGAGGTGTTCCGCTGTAAGACGGTGTGAATGTCCAACAATAGTTGGTAAAAAGCGGGTAAGAAAAGGTTAAAATACCCGACTGTACACAATCAATAGCGGGAGCGGAGTTGTTCGGCTACAAGAAGGTGTGAAAGTCCGACCATGGTTTGTAAAAAGCGGGTAAGAAAAGGTGCGAATGCCCGACAATGTATGATCAAAAGAGGGAGTGGAGGTTTTCGGCTGCAAGAAGGTCTGAATGTCCAACCATAATTTGTAAAAACCGGGGAAGAAAAGGCTCGAAAGCCCGACTATACACCATCAAAAGTGGGAGCGGAGGTGTTCAGTTTCAAGACGGTCTGAATGTCCATCAATAATTGCTAGAAAACATGAAAGAAAATTTTCGAATATCAAACTGCACACGATCATAAGCAGGAGAGGAGGTGTTCAGCTGCAAGAAGGTGTGAATGTCTACCCATAATTACTGAAAAATGGGTAAGAAAAGGTGCGAATACCTAACCATACATCATCAAAAGAGTGAGCGGAGGTGTTCCGCTGTAAGACGGTGTGAATGTCCAACCATAGATGGTAAAAAGCGGGTAAGAAAAGGTTAAATTACCCGACTGTACACAATCAAAAGAGGGAGCGGAGTTGTTCAGCTAAGAGAAGGTGTGAAAGTCCGACCTTGGTTTGTAAAAAGCGGGTAAGAAAAGGTTCGTATGCCCGAATATACACCATCAAAAGCAGAAGCGGAGGTGTTCGGCTGCAAGATATTGTGAACGTCCGACCAAAGTTTGTAAAAAGCAGTTTAGAAAAGGTTCGAATATCTAACCAAACATAAGAATGAGTCTTTTCCGCTGTAGAATGCCCGACTATAGACCATCAAATGCGGGAGCGGAGGTGTTCGGCTCTGAGTAGGTGTGAATGTCCGACCATAATTGCTGAAGAATGTGTTAGAAAAGGTAAGAATGCTGGACCATACATCATCAAAAGCGGTAGAGGTGGTGTTCGGCTTCAAAAAGGTGTGACTGTTCGACTAAAGTTTGTAAAAAGTGGGTAAGACAAGGTGCGAATGCCTGACAATGTATGATCAAAAGCGGGAGCGGAGGTGTTCAGCTGCAAGAAGGTCTACATGTCCATCAATAATTGCTAGAAAACATGAAAGAAAATTTTCGAAAATCAAACCGCACATGATCATAAGTGGGATAGGAGGTGTTCAGCTGCAAGGTGTGAATTTCCACCCATAATTCCTGAAAAATGGGCAAAAAAAAGGTGTGAATGCCCAACCATACATCATCAAAAGCAGGAGTGGAAGTGTTCGGCTACAAGAAGGTGTGAACGTCCAACCAAAATATGTAAAAAGAAGTTAAGAAAAGGTTCGAATATCCAACCAAACATAATCAAAAGCGGGAGCAGAGCTGTTCGACTGCAAGTAGGTGTGAATGTCAGATCATAATTTGCAAAAAGCTGATGAGAAAGGGTGAGAATGCCCGACTATACACCATCAAATGCGGGAGCGGAGTTGTTCGGCTGTGAGTAGGTGTGAATCTCCGACCATAATTGCTGAAAAATGTGTTAGAAAAGGTAAAAATGCCGGTCAATACATCATCAAAAGCGAGAGAGGTTGTGTTCGGCTGCAAGTAGGTGTGAATGTCCTCCCATAATTACTCACAAACGGGTAAGAAAGGGTAGTATTGCCAGACCATATATGATCAAAACAGGGAGCGGAGGTGGTTCAGCTGCAAGAAGGTTTGAATGTCAAACTAAAGTTCAAATATATTAACAAAAGCGGGAGGAGAGGTCTTCGGATGAAAGTGGTTGAAAATTTCCAACCATAATGTATAAAATGCAGTGAAAAAAAAGGTGTGATAGATAAAAGGTGGAGCGGAAGTGTTCGGCTGCAAGAAGGTGTGAATGTCCGACTATATTTGGTGAAAAGCAGGTGAAGCAAGGTCTGAATGCCCAACCTTACATCATCAAAAGCAAGATCAGAGTTGTTTGGCTGCAAGAGGGCCATAGTTTGCCAAAAGCGGGTAAGCCTGCTTTCATGAGTTCTGCACGATTTCGGATTTTGCTATAAAATTAATTGCTTTGCTCAAACCAAGTTAAAACTGCTTTGTCCTTCCATATTCATCAATGTCTAGATCGACTTCAACAAAGAAAAACATTGGACTTTGCAGTAGAAGAAGTTGAAATCCATCTACACATTGATAAATATGAAGGACAAAGCAGTTCCCACTTGCCCATAAGAAAATAAGCTTATTCTCGGATTCCTGATCCTTCAGTGTTGCTCTTTCTTCTACTGCAAAATACAATGTTGTTCTTTGTTGAAGTCGATCTAGACATTGATAAATATGAAGGAAAAAGCAGTTTTAACTGGGGCCGGAGTTGTTCGGCTACAAGAAGGTGTGAAAGTCCGACCATGGTTTGTAAAAACCGGGTAAGAAAAGGTTCGAATGCCCGAATATATACCATCAAAAGCGGAAGCGGAGGTGTTCGGCTGCAAGATATTGTGAACGTCCGACCAAAGTTTGTAAAAAGCAGTGAAGAAAAGTTTTGAATATCCAACCAAACATAATCAAAAGCGGGAGCAGAGCTGTTCGACTGCAAGTAGGTGTGAATGTCAGATCATAATTTGCAAAAAGCTGATGAGAAAGGGTGAGAATGCCCGACTATACACCATCAAATGCAGGAGTGGAAGTGTTCGGCTGTGAGTAGGTGTGAATGTCAAACCATAATTGCTGAAAAATGTGATAGAAAAGACTAGAATGCCGGACCATACATCATCAAAAGCGGGAAAAGTGGTGTTCGGCTGCAAGTAGGTGTGAATGTCCAGCCATAATTACTCACAAACCGGTGAGAAAAGGTAGTATTGCCAGACCATACATTATCAAAACAGGGAGCGGAGGTGGTTCAGCTGCAAGGTGTGAATGTCTGACTAAAGTTTATAAAAAGCGGGTAAGACAAGGTGCGAATGCCTGACAATGTATGATCAAATGAGGGAGCGGAGGTTTTCGGCTGCAAGGTCTGAATGTACAACCATAATTTGTAAAAAACGGGGAAGAAAAGGCTCGAAAGCCCGACTATACACCATCAAAAGCGGGAGCGGAGGTGTTCGGCTGCAAGTAAGTGTGAATGTTCGACCATAATTTGTAAAAAGCCGGTAAGAAAAGGTTTGAATGCCCGACTATATATTAACAAAAGCAGGAGGAGAGGTCTTCGGATAAGAGTGGGTGATAATTTCCAACCATAATCAATAAAATGCGGTGAAAAAAAAGGTGTGAATACCCCATAGAACACTAAAAGGTGGAGCAGAAGTGTTCGGCTGCAAGAAGGTGTGACTGTTCGACTATATTTGGTGAAAAGCAGGTGAAGCAAGGTCTGAATGCCCAACCTTACATCATCAAAAACGAGATCAGAGGTGTTTGGCTGCAAGAAGGCCATAGTTTGCCAAAAAGCGGGTAAGCTGCGAATGACCGACTAAATATCAACAAAAGTGGGGGCGGAGGTCTTCGGATGCAAGTGGGTGTGAATATCCCACCATACAAGTATGGTGGAGAGGAAGCTGTGAATGGCCGACCATAGTAAAAAGCGGGTGAGAAAAGTTGCGAATGTCCAATCATACATGATCAAAACAGGGAGCGGAGGTGTTTGGCTGGGACAAGGTGTGTATGTCCACCCATAATTAATGAAAAGCGGGCAACAAGTAGGTTTGAATACCCATCATCAAAAGCAGGAGTGGATGTGTTCGGCTACAAGAAGGTTTGAATGTCTCACCATAGTTTGTAAAAAGCGGGTAAGAAAAGGTTCGAGTGCCCGAACATACACCATCAAAAGAGGGAGCGGAGGTGTTCCGCTGTAAGACGGTGTGAATGTCCAACAATAGTTGGTAAAAAGCGGGTAAGAAAAGGTTAAAATACCCGACTGTACACAATCAATAGCGGGAGCGGAGTTGTTCGGCTACAAGAAGGTGTGAAAGTCCGACCATGGTTTGTAAAAAGCGGGTAAGAAAAGGTGCGAATGCCCGACAATGTATGATCAAAAGAGGGAGTGGAGGTTTTCGGCTGCAAGAAGGTCTGAATGTCCAACCATAATTTGTAAAAACCGGGGAAGAAAAGGCTCGAAAGCCCGACTATACACCATCAAAAGTGGGAGCGGAGGTGTTCAGTTTCAAGACGGTCTGAATGTCCATCAATAATTGCTAGAAAACATGAAAGAAAATTTTCGAATATCAAACTGCACACGATCATAAGCAGGAGAGGAGGTGTTCAGCTGCAAGAAGGTGTGAATGTCTACCCATAATTACTGAAAAATGGGTAAGAAAAGGTGCGAATACCTAACCATACATCATCAAAAGAGTGAGCGGAGGTGTTCCGCTGTAAGACGGTGTGAATGTCCAACCATAGATGGTAAAAAGCGGGTAAGAAAAGGTTAAATTACCCGACTGTACACAATCAAAAGAGGGAGCGGAGTTGTTCAGCTAAGAGAAGGTGTGAAAGTCCGACCTTGGTTTGTAAAAAGCGGGTAAGAAAAGGTTCGTATGCCCGAATATACACCATCAAAAGCAGAAGCGGAGGTGTTCGGCTGCAAGATATTGTGAACGTCCGACCAAAGTTTGTAAAAAGCAGTTTAGAAAAGGTTCGAATATCTAACCAAACATAAGAATGAGTCTTTTCCGCTGTAGAATGCCCGACTATAGACCATCAAATGCGGGAGCGGAGGTGTTCGGCTCTGAGTAGGTGTGAATGTCCGACCATAATTGCTGAAGAATGTGTTAGAAAAGGTAAGAATGCTGGACCATACATCATCAAAAGCGGTAGAGGTGGTGTTCGGCTTCAAAAAGGTGTGACTGTTCGACTAAAGTTTGTAAAAAGTGGGTAAGACAAGGTGCGAATGCCTGACAATGTATGATCAAAAGCGGGAGCGGAGGTGTTCAGCTGCAAGAAGGTCTACATGTCCATCAATAATTGCTAGAAAACATGAAAGAAAATTTTCGAAAATCAAACCGCACATGATCATAAGTGGGATAGGAGGTGTTCAGCTGCAAGGTGTGAATTTCCACCCATAATTCCTGAAAAATGGGCAAAAAAAAGGTGTGAATGCCCAACCATACATCATCAAAAGCAGGAGTGGAAGTGTTCGGCTACAAGAAGGTGTGAACGTCCAACCAAAATATGTAAAAAGAAGTTAAGAAAAGGTTCGAATATCCAACCAAACATAATCAAAAGCGGGAGCAGAGCTGTTCGACTGCAAGTAGGTGTGAATGTCAGATCATAATTTGCAAAAAGCTGATGAGAAAGGGTGAGAATGCCCGACTATACACCATCAAATGCGGGAGCGGAGTTGTTCGGCTGTGAGTAGGTGTGAATCTCCGACCATAATTGCTGAAAAATGTGTTAGAAAAGGTAAAAATGCCGGTCCATACATCATCAAAAGCGAGAGAGGTTGTGTTCGGCTGCAAGTAGGTGTGAATGTCCTCCCATAATTACTCACCAACGGGTAAGAAAGGGTAGTATTGCCAGACCATATATGATCAAAACAGGGAGCGGAGGTGGTTCAGCTGCAAGAAGGTTTGAATGTCAAACTAAAGTTCAAATATATTAACAAAAGCGGGAGGAGAGGTCTTCGGATGAAAGTGGTTGAAAATTTCCAACCATAATGTATAAAATGCAGTGAAAAAAAAGGTGTGATAGATAAAAGGTGGAGCGGAAGTGTTCGGCTGCAAGAAGGTGTGAATGTCCGACTATATTTGGTGAAAAGCAGGTGAAGCAAGGTCTGAATGCCCAACCTTACATCATCAAAAGCAAGATCAGAGTTGTTTGGCTGCAAGAGGGCCATAGTTTGCCAAAAGCGGGTAAGCCTGCTTTCATGAGTTCTGCACGATTTCGGATTTTGCTATAAAATGAATTGCTTTGCTCAAACCAAGTTAAAACTGCTTTGTCCTTCCATATTCATCAATGTCTAGATCGACTTCAACAAAGAAAAACATTGGACTTTGCAGTAGAAGAAGTTGAAATCCATCTACACATTGATAAATATGAAGGACAAAGCAGTTCCCACTTGCCCATAAGAAAATAAGCTTATTCTCGGATTCCTGATCCTTCAGTGTTGCTCTTTCTTCTACTGCAAAATACAATGTTGTTCTTTGTTGAAGTCGATCTAGACATTGATAAATATGAAGGAAAAAGCAGTTTTAACTTGGTTTGAGTGAATGAATTCATTTTATACATAAAATCCGAAATCGTGCAGAACTCATGAAAATAAGCTTATTCTCGGATTCCTAAAACTTTTGATTGGCTCTTTCTTTTACTGCAAAGTACAACGTTGTTTTTTTGTTTAAATCTATCGAGACATTGATAAATATGAAGGTAAAAGCCGTTTTAACATAGTTTGAGTGAAGGAATTGATTTTATAGATAAAATCCCAAATCATGCAGAACTCCTCAAAAGGGGCGTATGGCTTAATCACAAGTGTGGTTCTTTCTCATTCAGGGTAGTATGAGGAAGTTTATGCTTGAAATATATGTAGAAATGGGTACATATGAAGGACAAAGCAGTGTTAACTTAGTTTGAGTGAAGGAATTCATTTTATACATAAAATCCCAAATCATGCAGAACGTATGAAAAGAAGCTTATTCTCGGATTCCTGATCCTTCAGTTTTGCTCTTTCTTCTACTGCAAAATACAATGTTGTTCTTTGTTGAAGTCGATCTAGACATTGATAAATATGAAGGAAAAAGCAGTTTTAACTTGGTTTGAGTGAATGAATTCATTTTATACATAAAATCCGAAATCGTGCAGAACTCATGAAAATAAGCTTATTCTCGGATTCCTAAAACTTTTGATTTGCTCTTTCTTTTATTGCAAAGTACAACGTTGTTTTTTTGTTTAAATCTATCGAGACATTGATAAATATGAAGGTAAAAGCCGTTTTAACATAGTTTGAGTGAAGGAATTAATTTTATAGATAAAATCCCAAATCATGCAGAACTCCTCAAAAGGGAGGTATGGCTTAATCACAAGTGTGGCTCTTTCTCATTCAGGGTAATATGAGGAAGTTTATGCTTGAAATATATGTAGAAATGGGTACATATGAAGGACAAAGCAGTGTTAACTTGGTTTGCGTGAAGAAATTCATTTTATACATAAAATCCGAAATCGTGCAGAACTCATGAAAATAAGCTTATTCTCGGATTCCTAAAACTTTTGATTTGCACTTTCTTTTACTGCAAAGTACAACGTTGTTTTTTGTTGAAATCTATCTAGACATTGATAAATACCAGCCGAAACTCTGCTGCCGCTTTTGATAATTTATGGTTGGGCATTCTTACCTTTTCTTACCCGCTTTTTACAAATTATGATCTTACATTCACACCTACTTGCAGTCGAACACCTTCTCATCCACTTATGATCATGTGCGGTTGGGCTTTCGCAGCTTTTCTTCCCCGATTTTTACAAATTATGGTTGGACATTCAGACCTTGCAGCCGAAAACCTCCGCTCCCTCTTTTGATCATACATTGTCGGGCATTCGCCCCTTGACTTACACGGTTTTTACAAACTTTAGTCAGACATTCACACCTTGCAGCTGAACCACCTCCATTCCCTGTTTTGATCATGTGTGGTCTGGAAATACTACCTTTTCTTCCCCCGTTTGTGAGTAATTATGGCTGGACATTCACACCTACTTGCAGCCGAAAAACCACCTCTCCCGCTTTTGATGATGTATTGTCCGGAATTCTAGTCTTTTCTATCACATTTTTCAGCAATTATGATCTGACATTCACACCTACTTGCAGTCGAACAGCTCTGCTCCCGCTTTTGATTATGTTCGGTTGGATATTCAAACCTTTTCTTAACTGCTTTTTACAAACTTTGGTCGGACGTTCACACCTTCTTGCAGCCGAACACCCCCGCTTCCGCTTTTGATGGTATATATTCGGGTATTCGAACCTTCTCTTACCCGCTTTTTACAAACCATGGTTGGACTTTCATACCTTCTTGTAGCTGAACAACTCCACTCCTGCTTTTGATGATTTATGGTTGGACATTCGCATCTTTTCCTACCCATTTTTCAGTAATTATGGGTGGATATTCACATCTTCTTGCAGCTGAACACCTCCTCTCCCGCTTATGATCATGTAAGGTTTGATATTCGAAAATTTTCTTTCATGTTTTAAAGCAATTATTAATGGACATTCACACCTACTTGCAGCCGAACACCACCTCTCCCGCTTTTGATGATGTATGGACCGGCATTCTTACCTTTTCTAACACATTTTTAAGAAATTATGGTTGGAGAATCACACCTACTCACAGCCGAACAACTCCGCTACCGCATTTGATGGTGTATAGTCGGGCATTCTCACCCTTTCTCATCAGCTTTTTGCAAATTATTCTCTGACATTCACACCTACTTGCAGTCGAACAGCTCTGCTCCCGCTTTTGATTATGTTTGGTTAGATATTCGAACCTTTTCTTAACTGCTTTTTTTACAAACTTTGGTCGGACGTTCACACCTTCTTGCAGCCGAACACCTACGCTTCCGGTTTTGATAGTGTATATTCGGGCATACGAACCTTTTCTTACCCGCTTTTTACAAACCATGGGTGGACTTTCACACCTTCTCTTAGCTGAACAACTCCGCTCCCTCTTTTGATTGTGTACAGTCGGGTATTTTAACCTTTTCTTACCCGCTTTTTACCAACTATGGTCAGACATTCACACCGTCTTACAGCGGAACACCTCAACTCCCTCTTTTGATGGTGTATGTTCGGGCATTTGAACCTTTTCTTACCCGCTTTTTACAAACCAGGGTTTGACTTTCACACCTTTTAGTAGCCGAACAACTCCGCTCCCGCTATTGATTGTGTACAGTCGGGTATTTTAACCTTTTCTTACCCGCTTTTTACCAACTATGGTCGGACATTCAGACCTTCTTGCAGCCGAACACCTCCGCTCCCTCTTTTGATTATACATTGTCGGGCATTCGCACCTTGTCTTACCTGCTTTTTACAAAATTTAGTCGGACATTCACACCTTCTTGCAGCTGAACACCTCCGCTCCCGCTTTTGATCATACATTGTCAGGCATTCGCACCTTGTCTTACCCACTTTTTACAAACTTTAGTCGAACAGTCACACCCACTTGCAGCCGAACACAACCTCTCTCGCTTTTGATGATGTATGGACCGGCATTCTTACCTTTTCTAACACATTTTTCAGCAATTATGGTCGGAGATTCACACCTACTCACAGCCGAACAACTCCGCTCCCGCATTTGATGGTGTATAGTCGGGCATTCTCACCCTTTCTCATCAGCTTTTTGCAAATTATGATCTGACATTCACACCTACTTGCAGTCGAACAGCTCTGCTCCCGCTTTTGATTATGTTTGGTTGGATATTCGAACCTTTTCTTAACTGCTTTTTACAAACTTTGGTTGGACGTTCACACCTTCTTGTAGCCGAATACATGCACTCCTGCTTTTGATGATGTATGGTTGGGCATTCGCACCTTTTTTTTTACCCATTTTTCAGGTATTATGGGTGGACATTCACACTTTCTTGCAGATGAACACCTCCTCTCCCACTTATGATCATGTGTGGTTTTATTTTCGAAAATTTTCTTTCATGTTTTCTAGCAATTATTGATGGACATTTAGACCTTCTTGCAGCTGAACACCACCTCTCCCGATTTTGATGATGTATGGACCGGCATTTTTACCTTTTCTAACACATTTTTCAGCAATTATGGTTGGAGATTCACACCTACTCACAGCCGAATAACTCCGCTACCGCATTTGATGGTGTATAGTCGGGCATTCTCACCCTTTCTCATCAGCTTTTTGCAAATTATGATGTGACATTCACACCTACTTCCAGTCGAACAGCTCTGCTCCCGCTTTTGATTATGTTTGGTTAGATATTCGAACCTTTTCTTAACTGCTTTTTACAAACTTTGGTCGGACGTTCACAATATCTTGCAGCCGAACACCTCCGCTTCCGCTTTTGATGGTGTATATTCAGGCATACGAACCTTTTCTTACCCGCTTTTTACAAACCAAGGTCGGACTTTCACACCTTCTCTTAGCTGAACAACTCCGCTCCCTCTTTTGATTGTGTACAGTCGGGTAATTTAACCTTTTCTTACCCGCTTTTTACCATCTATGGTCGGACATTCACACCGTCTTACAGCGGAACACCTCCGCTCCCTCTTTTGATGATGTATGGTTAGGCATTCGCACCCTTTCTTACCCATTTTTCAGTAATTATGGGTAGACATTCACACCTTCTTGCAGCTGAACACCTCCTCTCCCGCTTATGATCATGTGCAGTTTGATATTCGAAAATTTTCTTTCATGTTTTCTAGCAATTATTGATGGACATTCAGACCATTTTGCAGCTGAACACCTCCGCTCCCACTTTTGATGGTGTATAGTCGGGCTTTCGAGCCTTTTCTTCCCCGGTTTTTACAAATTATGGTTGGACATTCAGACCTTCTTGCAGCCGAAAACCTCCACTCCCTCTTTTGATCATACATTGTCGGGCATTCGCACCTTTTCTTACCCGCTTTTTACAAACCATGGTCGGACTTTCACACCTTTTAGTAGCCGAACAACTCCGCTCCCGCTATTGATTGTGTACAGTCGGGTATTTTAACCTTTTCTTACCCGCTTTTTACCAACTATGGTTGGACATTCACACCTTCTTACAGCAGAACACCTCCGCTCCCTGTTTTGATTATGTATGGTTTGACATTCGCACCTTCTCTCACCCGCCTTTTACTATGGTCGGCCATTCACAGCTTCCTCTCCACCATACTTGTATGGTGGGATATTCACACCCACCTGCATCCGAAGACCTCCGCCCCCACTTTTGTTGATATTTAGTCGGTCATTCGCACCTTACCCGCTTTTGGCAAACTATGGCCTTCTTGCAGCCAAACACCTCTGATCTCGCTTTTGATGATGTAAGGTTGGGCATTCAGACCTTGCTTCACCTGCTTTTCACCAAATATAGTCGGACATTCACACCCACTTGCATCTGAAGACCTCCGCCCCAAATTTTGTTGATATTTAGTCGGACATTCGCACCTTACCCGCTTTTGGCAAACTATGGCCTTCTTGCAACCAAACACCTCTGATCTCGCTTTTGATGATGTAAGGTTGGGCATTCAGACCTTGCTTCACCTGCTTTTCACCAAATATAGTCGGACATTCACACCTTCTTGCAGCCGAACACTTCCGCTCCACCTTTTAGTGTTCTATCACACCTTTTTTTCACCGCATTTTATACATTATGGTTGGAAATTTTCAACCACTCTCATCCGAAGACCTCTCCTCCCGCTTTTGTTAATATATTTGAACTTTAGTCGGACATTCAAACCTTCTTGCAGTTGAACCACCTCCGCTCCCTGTTTTGATCATATATGGTCTGGCAATACTACCTTTTCTTACCCGTTTGTGAGTAATTATGGCTGGACATTCACACCTACTTGCAGTCGAACACAACCTCTCTCGCTTTTGATGATGTATGGACCGGCATTCTTACCCTTTCTAACACATTTTTCAGCAATTATGGTCGGAGATTCACCTACTCACGAACCTGTTCTTACCCGCTTTTTACAAACCATGGTCGGACTTTCACACCTTCTTGTAGCTGAACAACTCCGCTCCCTCTTTTAATTGTGTACAGTCGGGCATACAAACCTGTTCTTACCCGCTTTTTACAAACTATGGTCGGACATTCACACCTTCTTGTAGCCGAACACATCCACTCCTGCTTTTGATGATGTATGGTTGGGCATTCGCACCTTTTCTTACCCATTTTTCAGTAATTATGGGTGGATATTCACACCTTCTTGCAGCGGAACACCTCCTCTCCCGCTTATGATTATGTGCGGTTTGATATTCGAAAATTTTCTTTCATGTTTTATAGCAATTATTGATGGACATTCATACCTTCTTGAAGCCGAACACATCCACTCCTGCTTTTGATGATGTATGGTTGGGCATTCGAACCTACTTGTTGCCCGTTTTTCATTAATTATGGTTGGACATTCACACCTTGTCGCAGCCAAACACCTCCGCTCCCTGTTTTGATCATGTATGTTTTGACATTCACACATTTTCTCACCTGCTTTTTACTATTGTCGGCCAATCACAGCTTCCTCTCCACCATACTTGTATGGTAGGAAATTCTCACCCACTCTCATCCGAAGACCTCTCCTCCCGCTTTTGTTAATATTTAGTCGGGCATTCGAACCTTTTCTTACCCACTTTTTACAAATTATGGTCGAACATTCACACCTACTTGCAGCTGAATACTTCCGCTCCACCTTTTAGTGATGTATGGTTGGCATTTGCACCTTTTGTTACCCTCTTTTTATACTGATTGCTGAAGATTAAGTTGTTCTTTCTCAAACTACAATTTTTTTTTAATTGTTGAAACTTGATTTGAAGTGGATAAATAAGGAGGACAAACAGTTTTAAGTCACGCTGATAGAAGAAATTAATTTTATAGCAAAATCTGTATTTCGTCATATGTCGAGAGATGCTTATTGCTGAAGAAGTTCTTTTTCATTCTACAAAGTACAACGTTGTTTATCGTTGAAACTTGATTAGACATGAATAAATATGAAGGACAAAGCAGTCTTAACTTGGTTTGAGTTAATTAATTCGTTTTATAGGAGAATCCGAATTCGTGCTTATTTTCGGATTCCTGAAGAATGAGTCTGGTTCTTTCTCATAATACAAAGTTTGTTGTTTATTGTTGAAACTTCATCAGAAGTGAAGAAATAAATGAATGCCTATCAACAAATGTGGGATCTAAACTCTACTGCTTCCTCTAAAATAATTTCTTTTCTCAATTCAGAAATGTGTGTGTGTAAGTCACAACACCCGTGACACCAAAACGGCTTTCTTTTCTCTCTTTTCTCTACACTCTGCACTATGAGCACACACACCAAATCAGAAAGGCTTTTTTCTCTCTTTTCTACATTATGGACTGTGGGGACACAAAACCGCTCTCTCTTTTTTTTTTTGATTGTGTGCCAGGGCGTTGTCTCACGTATTAGATTATGCTTAAGATACGAATGGGTTTATCAGTCACATCAGAATCCATACATACTGATCCTCCCGTAATAAAATGGTCGGATCTTATCAAACACACTTTGTTTCTTGTGACAATCAAGTCAGCGAAACAGCGTATACACGTCAAGACACTGAATCAAGTTTGCCACAAGAACTCATAAGTTTGGCAGTATTGCTCTGCCGTCAGCAATCATACACCCATTTTATTTTCGTGAGACATGTGCAAGCACCTGTTCATCTACTGTTCTATCACTATGAATTAGTGATCTATTATCAATAAGGATACTTCTACAACTACTATCAAAGTATGTCCGGACTTCTTATGTTGTCAGTTGCTATATATGAATAAGTGGGTAGCTACTGACAAGCATTAAGCATGTCACACAGCCCAAACATATAACATTTCAGGACACACCACACAGTTAACAACCACAGTGAAGTGTCAAAGCCCAAACATTCAACAGGACACTTACACAACACATTCAAATCAAACAGTCAGACAACATACAAGAACATATACCCCAGCCGGCATTGCTCCCTGCCTATTTTCCTACAGCTCACTATGTGTGCGCACACCTTTATTCACAAACTCTTCAACTTATACTCTTTTACCGAAGCTGCTACAGCTCGATTGGCCGAATACCCTTAGATCCTATTTCGGTGAATTTGACATCTGCCTTACATGTAACAGATTAGCGGTTTAGCAGTTTTAATTTAGTTTGAGTGAAGGAATTCATTTTATAGCAAAATCCGAAATCGTGAAGCACTCATGAAAGTAAGCTTATTCTCGGATTCCTGAAACTTTAGATTTGCTCTTTCTTTTACTGCAAAGTACAACGTTGTTTTTTTTGTTTAAATCTTTCTAGACATGGTAAATATGAACGACAAAGCAGTTTTAACATAGTTTGAGTGAAGGAATTCATTTTATAGATAAAATCCCAAGAGTCTGCAGAGAAAAGAGAGTGAATGCGAAGTGGACTTTAACACGGCTATGGGAGCGAGCCGAGTGTCGGCTAACCGGGAGAATTGCTTGAAAGAAACGCGACACCGAATGAGCGGTCAGAACAAAGCCTCAATACAGGATTCTCGTGGTGTTTGTGGCTGCCTTGTCTTTTGCACAGAGTAAAAGACAAGGCAGCCATCGAATAGATTGTTTCTACTTGGTCAGCCGAGGAGCAGGGGGGGGGGGGGGGGGGGTGGGCAAGCGTCTCAACCAAGCAAAGCTCACCAAGTAGGAACAATCGGGCCCTTTTCGATGGCTTCAACACCTGAAAGAAATATTGATGCGAGACCCGATCAAATGCTTTTTCAAAGTCTAAATTTAAGATGACAAGCCGGGTGTTTCTGTCTCTAGCGTAATCAATGATGTCTCGAATCAGTACGAGGCTGTCGGTGAGTTGTCTCACTGAGATGGCACAAGCTTGGTCTGGGTGAATTACCTCCTCTAAAACAGAGGACATCCGTGTCGCTAAAACCTTGCTAAAAAGTTTACAGTCAAAGTTTAAAAGTGTGATGGGCCTCCAATTCTTTAGGTCAGTCTTATAATTTTTTTTATAAAGTAGAGTCACTATTCCCACTCTAAAACTGTCAGGCAGTCGGTCGAGTTTTTCAAAATCTTTAAAAACATCTAAAATGTCTGATGATAAAAGGTCCCAATAGGTCAGATAGAATTCTGCAGGAAGCCCGTCTAAACCCGGAGCTCGACTTCTCTTAAAACCTGTTAGGCATTTTTTTAACTCTAAAGCAGTAAAATTCTGTGTCAAGTGTGCATTCTCTTTTAAGATTTTGTCAACGAATTTTAAGATTTCTGCCGATGTTTCCAAGTGCACTGGTTTCTCTTTGTACATGTTACTATAAAAGGTATGTACAGTTTCAATCATCTCTTGTGTGGATTTTGTTAAAAACCCATCTTCTCTTTTTAGATTTTGAATACACTCCTTTTTATTTATAACTTTCTTTCTTTTTCACCTTCCTCAATTTCCTGCTCCCTGCTTCTTACAAAAATTCCTTTACTCTTTATTTCTGCTAAAACTGACATTTCCTTTTTGACATCTTTGATTTCTTCTTTAAAGTCTATGCCACACTGATTTAGTTTAAAGTAGCGCTGTAACCGTTTATGTAGTCCCATCATACATCTATTCTCTTTCCTTTTTTTACGTTTACCTTGCTGTTTAAAAAAAGTCTGGGTCGTTTCCTTCACCATTTCCCACCATTGTGCATGTGTTTCGTAGAGGTCTTGAAGGGTCTGCCACTCTTTATAACATTCCCTGTACTGACTGACTATGATTTCATCCTCCAACAGGGAACAGTTGAGTTTCCACAGACCACTTCCTACCGTCACACCAGAAGGGGGTGAAAGGGTGCAGGAGAGCATAAGGTGGTCTGAAAAGAAAACAGGGGTTAATCTAACATCAGTGGGTGGGCAATCTCTAGTAAAGAAATAATCAATGCGAGAGGCTCTGGTGCCATCATGACTAAACCAGGTGAAGCCCTCCTCTCTGGGATGCATGGTTTTAAAACAGTCAGTAAGCTTAAAATCCCTGCATATGCCCTGAAGTAAAATCAAAGTCTTATCCACTTTAAAATCTACCCCTGCTCTTTTTCTATCTTTCCTGCTCAAGATACAGTTAAAATCCCCTCCTACAACTAAAGGTACTTGCCCTAGCATGTAAAGCTGTATATCTTCTAAAAGGTCATACCTTTCATTTTTTCCATTGAAACCATAAATATTTAAGAGGTTAAAGTCTTGCCCCATAAAATTCAAGTGTGCTAAAAGTGCCCGTCCGTCTCTCACCACTGTGCTACCTTTCACCAGAACATGCGGATTTTTAATTAGAATGGCCACACCATCATTTTTATTTTGATTTGAGCCACTCCATATCGATAAATGGGGCCACATTTCCTCCCACTGTCTATGGTTTTTTAAAAAAGGTAATCCACATTCTTGTATTAAAAACACATCTGATTTTATGGAGTCTAAGAAGGATAAAATACTCTGGGCTCTTGTCTTTGATTTCACACTTCTCACATTTAGTGTTGAGAAGGTGAGAACCATTAAAAGCATAAAGGAAAGTAGGTATGTCATTTTCGTTTTTCTAAGTTATCAAAACAAATTACACACAGGTTATTTCTTGGGAAAATAGCTCTTCCTTCATTTCTTTAGGTGAAAAGTGAGTAGGGTGATCTATATTTCCTTTTCGGACTCTCGGTGTTGGCCTCTGACGCAATGTTGCATTTAACTTTGAGTCCCTGGGGGTTGATTGCAGAGCTGAAGTTAAAAAGGAGACCTCATTTGGTGAGTCGGAGGGGAAGACTCTTGGTTCTTCCACTGAAGAACTGTCTGAAAGGGACCTAACCCTTCCCCTCTTCTCTGATACCACTGGGGAATCAGAGGCTCAGATGCCGTCCTCTTCGGCTGTTGACCTTCGGGGAGGTGAGTATCTTCACTAGACTCACCTGTCTGCTCTTCCTCCTCATTTAGCGTAGCTCCACCCTCTGCCTGTGAATTCTCACAGACTTCAACACTGAGTGGTGAGGCCTCTACAGGCCCCTCCCCTTTTTGCTCCTCACTTCCAATCCAAGCTTTTGGCGGGAAGTTTGAATTTATTGGGTCAACCTCTTCACTTTGTTCACCAACTGCCACCTTTGGTCCTTCTCTTTGTTGGCTTGACTGTGGCTTTACCGTCTTTAATTTGTTGGCAAAAGATTTAGGGCAATCTCTGAAGAGGTGATTTAATTCTCCACAGAGATTACATTTCCTGCCATTTGGACACTCTCCAAAAGTTTGCCCAATTTCTCTGCTCTTCCCACATAACACCTTGGTACAAGCCTCAACCAGGTGCCCATGCTCACCACACTTGCGGCAGAACTTGGGCTGCCCCTGGTAGTGGATGTAACCTCGGTTTTCAAGGTGGCCAGAGTGTCGCCCACCCGCTGCACTGAGCACTCTTCAGCCCTTTTAAATGGTATAACTTTGCACTCCCGCACGCTCCAGCAAGCACCATTCAAGCAACAACTTTGCACTCCAGCTTCGAACATCGGCACAGTCGCAACAAGTAAGGCGACTCTACTCAGAGAAGTCACTCTGCACAGTAAGAAGATTTCTTTTGCACAGACAGAAAGGGCTTCACCCGCAAAGGTAAAGCCTGCCAAAAATAGAAACAACTCATTAGTGCTGCTCTCCACAGAAATCTTTAGTAAAAGGCGAAAGACTTGTACGTTATGAAGAGAAACCAGAGTACGATTATCCGTCACTGCGGGAGCAGGGCATCAGGCTAGTTGGCATAGCCACCTTCCCCATGGTGAGCTTTGCTTGGTTGAGACGCTTGCTCCCCCCCCCCTTGCTCCTCGGCTGACCAACTAGGAACAATCGGGCCCTATTCGATGGCTGCCTTGTCTTTTACTCTGTGCAAAAGACAAGGCAGCAACAAAAACACCACGAGAATCCCGTATTGAGGCTTTGTTCTGATCGCTCATTCGGTGTCGCGTTTCTTTCAAGCAATTCTCCCGGTTAGCCCACACTCGGCTCGCTCCCATAGCCGTGTTAAAGTCTACTTCGCATTCACTCTCTTTTCTCAGCAGACTCTTGGGATTTTATCTATAAAATGAATTCCTTCACTCAAACTATGTGAAAACTGCTTTGTCCTTAATATTTACGGTGTCTAGAAAGATTTAAACAAAAAAAACAACGTTGTACTTTGCAGTAAAAAAAAGAGCAAATCTAAAGTTTCAGGAATCCGAGAATAAGCTTACTTTCATGAGTGCTTCATGATTTCGGATTTTGCTATAAAATGAATTCCTTCACTCAAACTAAATTAAAACTGCTAAACCGCTAATCTGTTACATGTAAGGCAGATGTCAAATTCACCGAAATAGGATCTAAGGGTATTCGGCCAATCGAGCTGTAGCAGCTTCGGTAAAAGAGTATAAGTTGAAGAGTTTGTGAATAAAGGTGTGCGCACACGTAGTGAGCTCTAGGAAAATAGGCAGGGAGCAATGCCGGCTGGGGTATATGTTCTTGTATGTTGTCTGACTGTTTGATTTGAATGTGTTGTGTAAGTGTCCTGTTGAATGTTTGGGCTTTGACACTTCACTGTGGTTGTTAACTGTGTGGTGTGTTCTGAAATGTTATATGTTTGGGCTGTGTGACATGCTTAATGCTTGTCAGTAGCTACCCACTTATTCATATATAGCAACTGACAACATAAGAAGTCCGGACATACTTTGATAGTAGTTGTAGAAGTATCCTTATTGATAATAGATCACTAATTCATAGTGATAGAACAGTAGATGAACAGGTGCTTGCACATGTCTCACGAAAATAAAATGGGTGTATGATTGCTGACGGCAGAGCAATACTGCCAAACTTATGAGTTCTTGTGGCAAACTTGATTCAGTGTCTTGACGTGTATACGCTGTTTCGCTGACTTGATTGTCACAAGAAACAAAGTGTGTTTGATAAGATCCGACCATTTTATTACGGGAGGATCAGTATGTATGGATTCTGATGTGACTGATAAACCCATTCGTATCTTAAGCATAATCTAATACGTGAGACAACGCCCTGGCACACAATCAAAAAAAAAAAGAGAGAGCGGTTTTGTGTCCCCACAGTCCATAATGTAGAAAAGAGAGAAAAAAGCCTTTCTGATTTGGTGTGTGTGCTCATAGTGCAGATTGTAGAGAAAAGAAAGCCGTTTTGGTGTCACGGGTGTTGTGACTTACACACACACATTTCTAAATTGAGAAAGGAAATTATTTTAGAGGAAGCACTAGAGTTTAGATCCCACATTTGTTGATAGGCATTCATTTATTTCTTCACTTCTGATGAAGTTTCAACAATAAACAACAAATTTTGTATTATGAGAAAGAACCAGACTCATTCTTCAGGAATCCGAAAATAAGCTCTATTTTATGAGTTATGCACGAATTCGGATTCTCCTATAAAACGAATTCATTAACTCAAACCAAGTTAAGACTGCTTTGTCCTTCATATTTATTCATGTCTAATCAAGTTTCAACGATAAACAACGTTGTACTTTGTAGAATGAGAAAGAACTTCCTCAGCAATAAGCATCTCTCGACATATGACGAAATACAGATTTTGCTATAAAATTAATTCCTTCTATCAGCCTGACTTAAAACTGTTTGTCCTCCTTATTTATCCACTTCAAATCAAGTTTCAACAATTAAAAAAAATTTGTAGTTTGAGAAAGAACAACTTAATCTTCAGCAATCAGTATAAAAAGAGGTGCAAATGCCAACCATACATACCTAAAAGGTGGAGCGGAAGTATTCAGCTGCAAGTAGGTGTGAATGTTCGACCATAATTTGTAAAAAGCGGGTAAGAAATGGTTCGAATGCCCGACTATATATTAACAAAAGCGGGAGGAGAGGTCTTCGGATGAGAGTGGGTGAGAATTTCCAACCATAATCTATAAAATACGGTGAAAAAAATATGTGAATGCCTCATAGAACACTAAAAGCGGAAGTGTTCGGCTGCAAGAAGGTGTGAATGTCCGACTATATTTGGTGAAAAGCAGGTGAAGCAAGGTCTGAATGCCCAACCTTACATCATCAAAAGCGAGATCAGAGGTGTTTGGCTGCAAGAAGGCCATAGTTTGCCAAAAGCGGGTAAGGTGCGAATGTCCGACTAAATATCAACAAAATTTGGGGCGGAGGTCTTCGGATGCAAGTGGGTGTGAATGTCCGACTATATTTGGTGAAAAGCAGGTGAAGCAAGGTCTGAATGCCCAACCTTACATCATCAAAAGCGAGATCAGAGGTGTTTGTCTGCAAGAAGGCCATAGTTTGCCAAAAGCGGGTAAGGTGCGAATGTCCGACTAAATATCAACAAAATTTGGGGCGGAGGTCTTCGGATGCAGGTGGGTGTGAATATCCCACCATACAAGTATGGTGGAGAGGAAGCTGTGAATGGCCGACCATAGTAAAAGGCGAGTGAGAGAAGGTGCGAATGTCAAACCATACATAATCAAAACAGGGAGCGGAGGCGTTCTGCTGTAAGAAGATCTGAATGTCCAACCATAATTTGTAAAAACCGGGGAAGAAAAGGCTCGAAAGCCCGACTATACACCATCAAAAGTGGGCGCGGAGGTGTTCAGCTGCAAGACGGTCTGAATGTCCATCAATAATTGCTAGAAAAAATGAAAGAAAATTTTCGAATATCAAACTGCATATGATCATAAGCGGGAGAGGAGGTGTTCAGCTGCAAGAAGGTGTGAATGTCTACCCATAATTACTGAAAAATGGGTAAGAAAAGGTGCGAATGCCTAACCATACATCATCAAAAGAGGGAGCGGAGGTGTTCCGCTGTAAGACGGTGTGAATGTCCGACCATAGATGGTAAAAAGCGGGTAAGAAAAGGTTAAATTACCCGACTGTACACAATCAAAAGAGGGAGCGGAGTTGTTCAGCTAAGAGAAGGTGTGAAAGTCCGACCTTGGTTTGTAAAAAGCGGGTAAGAAAAGGTTCGTATGCGCGAATATACACCATCAAAAGCGGAAGCGGAGGTGTTCGGCTGCAAGATATTGTGAACGTCCGACCAAAGTTTGTAAAAAGCAGTTAAGAAAAGGTTCGAATATCTAACCAAACATAATCAAAAGCGGGAGCAGAGCTGTTCGACTGGAAGTAGGTGTGAATGTCAGATCATAATTTGCAAAAAGCTGATGAGAAAGGGTGAGAATGCCCGACTATACACCATCAAATGCGTTAGCGGAGTTGTTCGGCTGTGAGTAGGTGTGAATCTCCAACCATAATTGCTGAAAATGTGTTAGAAAAGGTAAAAATGCCGGTCCATACATAATCAAAATTGGGAGAGGTGGTGTTCAGCTGCAAGAAGGTCTAAATGTCCATCAATAATTGCTAGAAAACATGAAAGAAAATTTTCGAAAATCAAACCACACATGATCATAAGTGGGAGAGGAGGTGTTCAGCTGCAAGAAGGTGTGAATGTCCACCCATAATACCTGAAAAATGGGTAAAAAAAAGGTGCGAATGCCCAACCATACATCATCAAAAGCAGGAGTTCATGTGTTCGGCTACAAGAAGGTGTGAACGTCCAACCAAAGTTTGTAAAAAGCAGTTAAGAAAAGGTTCGAATATCCAACCATACATAATCAAAAGCGGGAGCAGAGCTGTTCGACTGCAAGTAGGTGTGAATGTCAGATCATAATTTGCAAAAAGCTGATGAGAAAGGGTGAGAATGCCCGACTATACACCATCAAATGCGGTAGCGGAGTTGTTCGGCTGTGAGTAGGTGTGAATCTCCAACCATAATTGCTGAAAAATGTGTTAGAAAAGGTAAAAATGCCGGTCCATACATAATCAAAATCGGGAGAGGTGGTGTTCAGCTGCAAGAAGGTCTAAATGTCCATCAATAATTGCTAGAAAACATGAAAGAAAATTTTCGAAAATCAAACCACACATGATCATAAGTGGGAGAGGAGGTGTTCAGCTGCAAGAAGGTGTGAATGTCCACCCATAATACCTGAAAAATGGGTAAAAAAAAGGTGCGAATGCCCAACCATACATCATCAAAAGAAGGAGTGCATGTGTTCGGCTACAAGAAGGTGTGAACGTCCAACCAAAGTTTGTAAAAAGCAGTTAAGAAAAGGTTCGAATATCCAACCATACATAATCAAAAGCGGGAGCAGAGCTGTTCGACTGCAAGTAGGTGTGAATGTCAGATCATAATTTGCAAAAAGCTGATGAGAAAGGGTGAGAATGCCCGACTGTACACAATCAATAGCGGGAGCGGAGTTGTTCGGCTACAAGAAGGTGTGAAAGTCCGTCCATGGTTTGTAAAAACCGGGAAGAAAAGGCTCGAAAGCCCGACTATACACCATCAAAAAGAAGGTTTGAATGTCCATCAATAATTGCTTTAAAACAAGAAAGTAAATTTTCGAATATCAAACCGTACATGATCATAGGAGAGGAGGTGTTCCGCTGTAAGACGGTGTGAATGTCCGACCATAGTTGGTAAAAAGCGGGTAAGAAAAGGTTAAAATACCCGACTGTACACAATCAATAGCGGGAGCGGAGTTGTTCGGCTACTAAAAGGTGTGAAAGTCCGACCCTGGTTTGTAAAAAGCGGGTAAGAAAAGGTTCGAATGCCCGAACATACACCATCAAAAGAGGGAGCGGAGGTGTTCCGCTGTAAGACGGTGTGAATGTCCGATCATAGTTGGTAAAAAGCGGGTAAGAAAAGGTTAAATTACCCGACTGTACACAATCAAAAGAGGGAGCGGAGTTGTTCAGCTAAGAGAAGGTGTGAAAGTCCGACCATGGTTTGTAAAAAGCGGGTAAGAAAAGGTTCGTATGCCCGAATATACACTATCAAAACCGGAAGCGTAGGTGTTCGGCTGCAAGAAGGTGTGAACGTCCGACCAAAGTTTGTAAAAAAGCAGTTAAGAAAAGGTTCGAATATCTAACCAAACATAATCAAAAGCGGGAGCAGAGCTGTTCGACTGCAAGTAGGTGTGAATGTCAGAGAATAATTTGCAAAAAGCTGATGAGAAAGGGTGAGAAATCCCGACTATACACCATCAAATGCGGTAGCGGAGTTGTTCGGCTGTGAGTAGGTGTGATTCTCCAACCATAATTGCTGAAAAATGTGTTAGAAAAGGTAAGAATGCCGGTCCATACATCATCAAAAGCGGGAGAGGTGGTGTTCGGCTGCAAGTAGGTGTGAATGTCCATTAATAATTGCTTTAAAACATGACAGAAAATTTTCGAATATCAAACCTTACATGATCATTAGCGGGAGAGGAGGTGTTCAGCTGCAAGAAGATGTGAATATCCACCCATAATTACTGAAAAATGGGTAGGAAAAGATGCGAATGTCCAACCATAAATCATCAAAAGCAGGAGTGGAGTTGTTCAGCTACAAGAAGGTATGAAAGTCCAACCATGGTTTGTAAAAAGCGGGTAAGAGAAGGTTCGAATACCCGAATATATACCATCAAAAGCAGGAGTGGAGTTGTTCGGCTGCAAGAAGGTGTGAACGTCCGACCAAAGTTTGTAAAAAGCAGTTAAGAAAAGGTTTGAATATCCAACCGAACATAATCAAAAGCGGGAGCAGAGCTGTTCGACTGCAAGTAGGTGTGAATGTCAGATCATAATTGCTGAAAAATGTGATAGAAAAGACTAGAATTCCAGACAATACATCAACAAAAGCGGGAGTGGTGGTTTTTCGGCTGCAAGTAGGTGTGAATGTCCAGCCATAATTACTCACAAACGGGGGAAGAAAAGGTAGTATTTCCAGACCACACATGATCAAAACAGGGAATGGAGGTAGTTCAGCTGCAAGGTGTGAATGTCTGACTAAAGTTTGTAAAAACCGTGTAAGACAAGGGGCGAATGACCGACAATGTATGATCAAAAGAGGGAGCGGAGGATTTCGGCTGCAAGGTCTGAATGTCCAACCATAATTTGTAAAAATCGGGGAAGAAAAGGCTCGAAAGCCCGACTATACACCATCAAAAGCGGGAGCAGAGGTGTTCAGTTGCAAGAAGGTCTGAATGTCCGAAATAATTACTGAAAAATGGGTAAGAAAAGGTGCGAATGCCAAATCATACATCATCAAAAGCAGGAGCGGATGTGTTCGGCTACAAGAAGGTTTGAATGTCCGACCATAGTAAGTAATAGGTGGGTAAGAAAAGGCTCGAATGCCCGACTATACACCATCAAAAGCGGAAGCGGAGGTGTTCGGCTGCAAGACGGTGTGAACGTCCGACCAAAGTTTGTAAAAAGCATTAAGAAAATGTTCGAATATCCAACCAAACATAATCAAAAGCGGGAGCAGAGCTGTTCGACTGCAAGTAGGTGTGAATATCAGATCATAATTTGCAAAAAGCTGATGAGAAAGGGTGAGAATGCCCGACTATACACTATCAAATGTGGGAGCGGAGGTGTTCGTCTGTGAGTAGGTGTGAATGTCCGACCATAATTGCTGAAAAATGTGTTAGAAAAGGTAAAAATGCCGGACCATATATCATCAAAAGCGGGAGAGGTTTTGTTCGGCTGCAAGAAGGTGTGAATGTCCAGCCATAATTACTCACAAACGGGTAAGAAAAGGTACTATTGCCAGACCATATATGATCAAAACAGGGAGCGGAGGTGGTTCAGCTGCAAGAAGGTTTGAATGTCCGACTAAAGTTTGTAAAAAGCGGGTAAGACAAGGTGTTAATGCCCGACAATGTATGATCAAAAGAGGAGCGGAGGTTTTCGGCTGCAAGAAGGTCTGAATGTCCACCCATAATTACTGAAAAATGGGTAAGAAAAGGTGCGAAAGCCCAACCGCACATGATCATAAGTGGATGAGAAGGTGTTCGACTGCAAGTAGGTGTGAATGTAAGATCATAATTTGTAAAAAGTGGGTAAGAAAAGGTAAGAATGCCCAACCATAAATTATCAAAAGCGGCAGCAGAGTTTCGGCTGGTATTTATCAATGTCTAGATAGATTTCAACAAAAAACAACGTTGTACTTTGCAGTAAAAGAAAGTGCAAATAAAAAGTTTTAGGAATCCGAGAATAAGCTTATTTTCATGAGTTCTGCACGATTTCGGATTTTATGTATAAAATGAATTTCTTCACGCAAACTAAGTTAACACTGCTTTGTCCTTCATATGTACCCATTTCTACATATATTTCAAGCATAAACTTCCTCATACTACCCTGAATGAGAAAGAACCACACTTGTGATTAAGCCATACGCCCCTTTTGAGGAGTTCTGCATGATTTGGGATTTTATCTATAAAATCAATTCCTTCACTCAAACTATGTTAAAACGGCTTTTACCTTCATATTTATCAATGTCTCGATAGATTTAAACAAAAAAACAACGTTGTACTTTGCAGTAAAAGAAAGAGCCAATCAAAAGTTTTAGGAATCCGAGAATAAGCTTCTTTTCATACGTTCTGCATGATTTGGGATTTTATGTATAAAATGAATTCCTTCACTCAAACTAAGTTAACACTGCTTTGTCCTTCATATGTACCCATTTCTACATATATTTCAAGCATAAACTTCCTCATACTACCCTGAATGAGAAAGAACCACACTTGTGATTAAGCCATACGCCCCTTTTGAGGAGTTCTGCACGATTTCGGATTTTATGTATAAAATGAATTCATTCACTCAAACCAAGTTAAAACTGCTTTTTCCTTCATATTTATCAATGTCTAGATCGACTTCAACAAAGAACAACATTGTATTTTGCATCTAGACATTGATGAATATGGAAGGACAAAGCAGTTTTAACTTGGTTTGAGCAAAGCAATTCATTTTATAGCAAAATCCGAAATCGTGCAGAACTCATGAAAGCAGGCTTATACTCGGATTCCTTAAACTTTAGATTTGCTCTTTCTTTTACTGCAAAGTACAACGTTGTTTTTTTGTTTAAATATTTCTAGACATCCGCTTTTGATGATGTATAGTTGGGCTTTCGAGCCTTTTCTTACCCGGTTTTTACAAATTATGGTTGGACATTCAGACCTTGCAGCCGAACACCTCCGCTCTCTCTTTTGATCATACATTGTTGGGCATTCGCACCTTGTCTTACCCGCTTTTTACAAACTATAGTCAGACATTCACACCTTGCAGCTGAACCTCCGCTCCCTGTTTTGATCATGTATGGTCTGGCAATACTACCTTTTCTTCCCCCGTTTGTGAGTAATTATGGCTGGACATTCACACCTACTTGCAGTCGAACAGCTCTGCTCCCGCTTTTGATTATGTTTGGTTGGATATTCGAACCTTTTCTTAACTGCTTTTTACAAACCATGGTCGGACTTTCACACCTTCTTGTAGCCGAACAACTCCGCTCCCGCTATTGATTGTGTACAGTCGGGTATTTTAACCTTTTCTTACCCGCTTTTTACCAACTATGGTTGGACATTCACACCGTCTTACAGCGGAAAACCTCCGCTCCCGCTTTTTATGGTGTATAGTCGGGCATTCGAACCTTTTCTTACCCGCTATTTACAAACTATGGTAGGACATTCAAACCTTCGTGTATCCGAAAACCTCCGCTCTCTCTTTTGATCATACATTGTCGGACATTCGCACCTTTTCTTACCCGCTTTTTAAAAACCATGGTCGGACTGTCACACCTTCTTGTAGCCGAACACATCCGCTCCCGCTATTGATTGTGTACAGCCGGGTATTTTAACCTTTTCTTACCCGCTTTTTACCAAGTATGGTCGGACATTCACACCTTCGTACAGCGGAACACCTCCGCTCCCTCTTTTGATCATACATTGTCGGACATTCGCACCTTTTCTTACCCGCTTTTTAAAAACCATGGTCGGACTGTCACACCTTCTTGTAGCCGAACACATCCGCTCCCGCTATTGATTGTGTACAGCCGGGTATTTTAACCTTTTCTTACCCGCTTTTTACCAAGTATGGTCGGACATTCACACCTTCGTACAGCGGAACACCTCCGCTCCCTCTTTTGATGGTGTATGTTCGGGCATTCAAACCTTTTCTTACCCGCTTTTTCCAAACTATGGTCGGCTATTCACAGCTTCCTCTCCACCATACTTGTTTGGTGGGATATTCACACCCACTTGCATCCGAAAACCTCTTCAAACCTTCTTGCAGCTGAACCACTGCGGTCCCTGTTTTGATCATATATGGTCTGGCAATACTACCTTTTCTTACCCGTTTGTGAGTAATTATGGCTGGACATTCACACCTACTTGCAGCCGAACACAACCTCTCTCGCTTTTGATGATGTATGGACCGGCATTTTTACCTTTTCTAACACATTTTTCAGCAATTATGGTCAGAGATTCACACCTACTCACAGCCGAACAACTCCGCTC
This sequence comes from Leuresthes tenuis, assembly GCF_036924035.1. Lineage (NCBI taxonomy): Eukaryota > Metazoa > Chordata > Actinopteri > Atheriniformes > Atherinopsidae > Leuresthes > Leuresthes tenuis. The sequence goes on from NW_027325366.1 coordinate 10,779,017, forward strand.
CCGCATTTGATGATGTATAGTCGGGCATTCTCACCCTTTCTCATCAGCTTTTTGCAAATTATGATCTGACATTCACACCTACTTGCAGTCGAACAGCTCTGCTCCCGCTTTTGATTATGTATGGTTGGATATTCGAACCTTTTCTTAACTGCTTTTTACATATTTTGGTTGGACGTTCACACCTTCTTGTAGCCGAACACTTCCACTCCTGCTTTTGATGATGTATGGTTGGGCATTCACACCTTTTTTTTGCCCATTTTTCAGGAATTATGGGTGGACATTCACACCTTGCAGCTGAACACGTCCTATCCCACTTATGATCATGTGCGGTTTGATTTTCGAAAAGTTTCTTTCATGTTTTCTAGCAATTATTGATGGACATGTAGACCTTCTTGCAGCTGAACACCTCCGCTCCCGCTTTTGATCATACATTGTCAGGCATTCGCACCTTGTCTTACCCACTTTTTACAAACTTTAGTCGAACAGTCACACCTTTTTGCAGCCGAACACCACCTCTACCGCTTTTGATGATGTATGGTCCAGCATTCTTACCTTTTCTAACACATTCTTCAGCAATTATGGTCGGACATTCACACCTACTCAGAGCCGAACACCTCCGCTCCCGCATTTGATGGTCTATAGTCGGGCATTCTACAGCGGAAAAGACTCATTCTTATGTTTGGTTAGATATTCGAACCTTTTCTTAACTGCTTTTTACAAACTTTGGTCGGACGTTCACAATATCTTGCAGCCGAACACCTCCGCTTCCGCTTTTGATGGTGTATATTCGGGCATACGAACCTTTTCTTACCCGCTTTTTACAAACCAAGGTCGGACTTTCACACCTCTTAGCTGAACAACTCCGCTCCCTCTTTTGATTGTGTACAGTCGGGTAATTTAACCTTTTCTTACCCGCTTTTTACCAACTATTGTTGGACATTAACACCGTCTTACAGCGGAACACCTCCGCTCCCTCTTTTGATGGTGTATGTTCGGGCATTCGAACCTTTTCTTACCCGCATTTTACGAACTATGGTCGGACATTCAAACCTTCTTTTAGCCGAACACATCCACTCCTGCTTTTAAAGATGTATGGTTGAGCATTCGCACCTTTTCTTACCCATTTTTTACAAACTATGGTCGGACATTCATACCTTCTTGCAGCTGAACACCTCCTCTCCCACTTATGATGATGTGTGGTTTGATATTCGAAAATTTTCTTTCATGTTTTCTAGCAATTATTGATGGACATTCAGACCTTCTTGCAGCTGAACACCTCCGCTCCCGCTTTTGATGATTTATAGTTGGGCTTTCGAGCCTTTTCTTCCCCGGTTTTTACAAAATTATTGTTGGACATTCAGACCTTCTTGCAGCCGAAAACCTCCGCTCCCTCTTTTGATCATACATTGTCGGGCATTCGCACCTTCTCTTACCCGCTTTTTACAAACCAGGGTCGGACTTTCACACCTTTTAGTAGCCGAACAACTCCGCTCCCGCTATTGATTGTGTACAGTCGGGTATTTTCACCTTTTCTTACCCGCTTTTTACCAACTATGGTCAGACATTCACACCTTCTTACAGTGGAACACCTCCGCTCCCTCTTTTGATGGTGTATGTTCGGGCATTCGAACCTTTTCTTACCCGCTTTTTACAAACTATGGTCGGACATTAAAACCTTCTTGTAGCCGAACACATCCACTCCTGCTTTTGATGATGTATGGTTGGGCATTCGTACCTTTTCTTACCCATTTTGCAGTAATTATGGGTGGACATTCACACCTTTTTGCATTTTAACACCTCCTCTCCCGCTTATGATCATGTGCGGTTTGATATTCGAAAATTCTCTTCCATGTTTTCTAGCAATTATTGATGGACATTCAGACCTTCTTGCAGCTGAACACCTCCGCTCCCGCTTTTGATGATTTATAGTTGGGCTTTCGAGCCTTTTCTTCCCCGGTTTTTACAAAATTATTGTTGGACATTCAGACCTTCTTGCAGCCGAAAACCTCCGCTCCCTCTTTTGATCATACATTGTCGGGCATTCGCACCTTCTCTTACCCGCTTTTTACAAACCAGGGTCGGACTTTCACACCTTTTAGTAGCCGAACAACTCCGCTCCCGCTATTGATTGTGTACAGTCGGGTATTTTCACCTTTTCTTACCCGCTTTTTACCAACTATGGTCAGACATTCACACCTTCTTACAGTGGAACACCTCCGCTCCCTCTTTTGATGGTGTATGTTCGGGCATTCGAACCTTTTCTTACCCGCTTTTTACAAACTATGGTCGGACATTAAAACCTTCTTGTAGCCGAACACATCCACTCCTGCTTTTGATGATGTATGGTTGGGCATTCGTACCTTTTCTTACCCATTTTGCAGTAATTATGGGTGGACATTCACACCTTTTTGCATTTTAACACCTCCTCTCCCGCTTATGATCATGTGCGGTTTGATATTCGAAAATTCTCTTCCATGTTTTCTAGCAATTATTGATGGACATTCAGACCTTCTTGCAGCTGAACACCTCCGCTCCAGCTGTTGATGGTGTATAGTCGGGCTTTCGAGCCTTTTCTTCCCCGATTTTTACAAATTATGGATGGACATTCAGACCTTCTTTCAGCCGAAAACCTCCGCTCCCTCTTTTGATCATACATTGTCGGGCATTCGCACCTTTTCTTACCCGCTTTTTACAATTCATGGTCGGACTTTCACACCTTTTAGTAGCGGAACAACTCTGCTCCCGCTATTGATTGTGTACAATAGGGTATTTTAACCTTTTCTTACCTGCTTTTTGCCAATTATGGTTGGACATTCACACCTTCTTACAGCGGAACACCTCCGCTCCCTCCTTTGATGGTGTATGTTTGGGCATTCGAACCTTTTCTTACCCGCTTTTTACAAACTATGGTCAGACATTCTAACCTTCTTGTAGCCGAACACATCCACTCCTGCTTTTGATGATGGGTATTCAAACCTACTTTTTGCCCGCTTTTCATTAATTATGGGTGGACATACACACCTTGTCGCAGCCAAACACCTCCGCTCCCTGTTAGGATCATGTTTGGTTGGGCATTCGTACCTTTTCTTACCCATTTTACAGTAATTATGGGTGGACATTCACACCTTCTTGCATTTGAACACCTCCTCTGCCGCTTATGATCATGTGCGGTTTGATATTCGAAAATTCTCTTCCATGTTTTCTAGCAATTATTGATGGACATTCAGACCTTCTTGCAGCTGAACACCTCCACTCCAGCTGTTGATGGTGTATAGTCGGGCTTTCGAGCCTTTTCTTCCCAGATTTTTACGAAATATGGATGGACATTCAGACCTTGTTTCAGCCGAAAACCTCCACTCCCTCTTTTGATCATACATTGTCGGGCATTCGCACCTTTTCTTACCCGCTTTTTACAAACCATGGTCGGACTTTCACACCTTTTAGTAGCGGAACAACTCTGCTCCCGCTATTGATTGTGTACAATCGGGTATTTTAACCTTTTCTTACCTGCTTTTTGCCAACTATGGTCGGACATTCACACCTTCTTACAGCGGAACACCTCCGCTCCCTCCTTTGATGGTGTATGTTCGGGCATTCGAACCTTTTCTTACCCGCTTTTTACAAACTATGGTCAGACATTCACACCTTCTTGCAGCCGAACACTTCCGCTCTACCTTTTAGTGTTCTATGGGGTATTGACACCTTTTTTTTCACCGCATTTTATAGATTATGGTTGTAAATTCTCACCCACTCTTATCCGACGACCTCTCCTCCTGCTTTGGTTAATATATAGTCGGGCATTCGAACCTTTTCTTACCCGCTTTTTACAAATTATGGTCGAACATTCACACCTACTTGCAGCCGAACACCTCCGCTCCCACTTTTGATGGTGTATAGTCGGGCTTTCTAGCCTTTTCTTCCCCGGTTTTTACAAATTATGGTTGGACATTCAGACCTTGCAGCCGAAAACCTCCGCTCCCTCTTTTGATCATACATTGTCAGGCATTCGCACCTACTTGCAGCCGAATACTTCCGCTCCACCTTTTAGTGATGTATGGTTGGCATTTGCACCTTTTCTTACCCTTTCTTACCCTACTGATTGCTTAAGATTAAGTTGTTTTTTCTCAAACTACAACATTTTTTTAATTGTTGAAACTTGATTTGAAGTGGATAAATAAGGAGGACAAACAGTTTTAAGTCAGGCTGATAGAAGGAATTAATTTTATAGCAAAATCTGTATTTCGTCATATGTCGAGAGATGCTTATTGCTGAAGAAGTTCTTTCTCATTCTACAAAGTACAACGTTGTTTATCGTTGAAACTTGATTAGACATGAATAAATATGAAGGACAAAGCAGTCTTAACTTGGTTAGAGTTAAGGAATTCGTTTTATAGGAGAATCCGAATTCGTGCATAACTCGTAAAATAGAGCTTATTTTCGGATTCCTGAAGAATGAGTCTGGTTCTTTCTCATAATACAAAGTTTGTTGTTTATTGTTGAAACTTCATCAGAAGTGAAGAAATAAATGAATGCCTATCAACAAATGTGGGATCTAAACTCTAGTGCTTCCTCTAAAATAATTTCCTTTCTCAATTCAGAAATGTGTGTGTCTAAGTCACAACACCCGTGACACCAAAACGGCTTTCTTTTCTCTCTTTTCTCTACACTCTGCACTGTGAGCACACACACCAAATCAGAAAGGCTTTTTTCTCTCTTTTCTACATTATGGACTGTGGGGACACAAAACCGCTCTCTCTTTTTTTTTTTTGATTGTGTGCCAGGGCGTTGTCTCACGTATTAGATTATGCTTACGATACGAATGGGTTTATCAGTCACATCAGAATCCATACATACTGATCCTCCCGTAATAAAATGGTCGGATCTTATCAAACACACTTTGTTTCTTGTGACAATCAAGTCAGCGAAACAGCGTATACACGTCAAGACACTGAATCAAGTTTGCCACAAGAACTCATAAGTTTGGCAGTATTGCTCTGCCGTCAGCAATCATACACCCATTTTATTTTCGTGAGACATGTGCAGGCACCTGTTCATCTACTTTTCTATCACTATGAATTAGTTTATCTATTATCAATAAGGATACTTCTACAGCTACTATCAAAGTATGTCCAGACTTCTTATGTTGTCAGTTGCTATATATGAATAAGTGGGTAGCTACTGACAAGCATTAAGCATGTCACACAGCCCAAACATATAACATTTCAGGACACACCACACAGTTAACAACCACAGTGAAGTGTCAAAGCCCAAACATGTAACATTCAACAGGACACTTACACAACACATTCAAATCAAACAGTCAGACAACATACAAGAACATATACCCCAGCCGGCATTGCTCCCTGCCTATTTTCGTACAGCACACTATGTGTGCGCACACCTTTATTCACAAACTCTTCAACTTATACTCTTTTACCGAAGCTGCTACAGCTCGATTGGCCGAATACCCTTAGATCCTATTTCGGTGAATTTGACATCTGCCTTACATGTAACAGATTAGCGGTTTAGCAGTTTTAATTTAGTTTGAGTGAAGGAATTCATTTTATAGCAAAATCCGAAATCGTGAAGAACTCATGAAAGTAAGCTTATTCTCGGATTCCTGAAACTTTAGATTTGCTCTTTCTTTTACTGCAAAGTACATCGTTGTTTTTTTTTTGTTTAAATCTTTCTAGACATGGTAAATATGAAGGACAAAGCAGTTTTAACATAGTTTGATTGAAGGAATTCATTTTATAGATAAAATCCCAAGAGTCTGCTGAGAAAAGAGAGTGAATGCGAAGTAGACTTTAACACGGCTCTGGGAGCGAGCCGAGTGCGGGCTAACCAGGAGAATTGCTTGAAAGAAACGCGACACCGAATGAGCGGTCAGAACAAAGCCTCAATACGGTGTTCCCGTGGTGTTTTTGTTGCTGCCTTGTCGATTGCACAGGGGCACGCGTTTCAACCAAGCAACGCTCACCATGGGGCAGGTGGCTATGGCAACTAGCCTGATGCCCTGCTCCCGCAGTGACGGATAATCGTACTCTGGTTTCTCTTCATAACATACAAGTCTTTCGCCTTTTACTAAAGACTTTCGTGGAGAGCAGCACTAATGAGTTGTTTCTATTTTTGGCAGGCTTTACCTTTGCGGGTGAAGCCCTTTCTGTCTGTGCAAAAGAAATCTTGTTACTGTGCAGAGTGACTTCTCTGAGTAGAGTCGCCTTACTTGTTGCGATTGTGCCGATGTTCGAAGCTGGAGTGCAAAGTTGTTGCTTGAATGGTGCTTGCTGGAGCATGCGGGAGTGCAAAGTTATACCATTTAAAAGGGATGAAGAGTGCTCAGTGCAGCGGGTGGGCGGAGGTGCAACGTGACACTCTGGCCACCTATGGCCATAAAAAGAACACTGCTACAAGTGCGCATTGTGCCAGCAAGGGCCCTCGGACCTGAAACAGTGGACCGTTATCGCTTCTCGGCCTTTTGGCTAAGATCAAGTGTAGTATCTGTTCTTATCAGTTTAATATGTCCTCTATACAAGGACTACATATTAAATGGATTTTTAAGAATAGGAGTTGAAAAAGAAGCTTGCTCCGTTCACTCCAAGCATCGACCCAGTACTGCAGTGCCGCTGGGAACGTTGCGCTCTTCTCTGCTCTTGTGAAAAAGCAAACAGCGGTGCAGGATGGAAGTTTCAGGGAGCCCAAGATGAAACTTTCTTTTAATCTGCTGAGAAAAGAGAGTGAATGCAAAGTAGACTTTAACACAGCTCTGGGAGCGAGCCGAGTGTGGGCTAACCGGGAGAATTGCTTGAAAGAAACGCGACACCGAATGAGTGGTCAGAACAAAGCCTCAATACGGTGTTCCCGTGGTGTTTGTGGCTGCCTTGTCTTTTGCACAGAGTAAAAGACAAGGCAGCCATCGAATAGGGCCCGATTGTTCCTACTTGGTCAGCCGAGGAGCAAGGGGGGGGAGCAAGCGTCTCAACCAAGCAAATCTCACCAAGTAGGAACAATCGGGCCCTATTCGATGGCTGCAACACCTGAAAGAGATATTGATGCGAGACCCGATCAAAAGCTTTTTCAAAGTCTAAATTTAAGATGACAAGCCGGGTGTTTCGGTCTCTAGCGTAATCAATGATGTCTCGAATCAGTACGAGGCTGTCGGTGAGTTGTCTCTCTGAGATGGCACAAGCCTGGTCTGGGTGAATTACCTCCTCTAAAACAGAGGACATCCGTGTCGTTAAAACCTTGCTAAAAAGTTTACAGTCAAAGTTTAAAAGTGTTATGGGCCTCCAATTCTTTAGGTCAGTCTTATCATTTTTATCAGAAGTGAAGAAATAAATGAATGCCTATCAACAAATGTGGGATCTAAACTCTAGTGCTTCCTCTAAAATAATTTCCTTTCTCAATTTAGAAATGTGTGTGTGTAAGTCACAACACCCGTGACACCAAAACGGCTTTCTTTTCTCTACACTCTGCACTATGAGCACACACACCAAATCAGAAAGGCTTTTTTCTCTCTTTTCTACATTATGGACTGTGGGGACACAAAACCGCTCTCTCTTTTTTTTTTTTGATTGTGTGCCAGGGCGTTGTCTCACGTATTAGATTGTGCTTACGATACGAATGGGTTTATCAGTCACATCAGAATCCATACATACTGATCCTCCCGTAATAAAATGGTCGGATCTTATCAAACACACTTTGTTTCTTGTGACAATCAAGTCAGCGAAACAGCGTATACACGTCAAGACACTGAATCAAGTTTGCCACAAGAACTCATAAGTTTGGCAGTATTGCTCTGCCGTCAGCAATCATACATCCATTTTATTTTCGTGAGACATGTGTAGGCACCTGTTCATCTACTGTTCTATCACTATGAATTAGTTTATCTATTATCAATAAGGATACTTCTACAACTACTCTATCAAAGTATGTCCGGACTTCTTACGTTGTCAGTTGCTATATATGAATAAGTGGGTAGCTACTGACAAGCATTAAGCATGTCACACAGCCCAAACATATAACATTTCAGGACACACCACACAGTTAACAACCACAGTGAAGCGTGTCAAAGCCCAAACATGTAACATTCAACAGGACACTTACACAACACATTCAAATCAAACAGTCAGACAACATACAAGAACATATACCCCAGCCGGCATTGCTCCCTGCCTATTTTCCTACAGCTCACTATGTGTGCGCACACCTTTATTCACAAACTCTTCAACTTATACTCTTTTACCGAAGCTGCTACAGCTCGATTGGCCGAATACCGAATAATCCTAATTCGGTGAATTTGACATCTGCCTTACATGTAACAGATTAGCGGTTTAGCAGTTTTAATTTAGTTTGAGTGAAGGAATTCATTTTATAGCAAAATCCGAAATCGTGAAGAACTCATGAAAGTAAGCTTATTCTCGGATTCCTGAAACTTTAGATTTGCTATTTCTTTTACTGCAAAGTACAACGTTGTTTTTTTTGTTTAAATCTTTCAAGACATGGTAAATATGAAGGACAAAGCAGTTTTAACATAGTTTGAGTGAAGGAATTCATTTTATTGATAAAATCCCAAGAGTCTGCTGAGAAAAGAGAGTGAATGCGAAGTAGACTTTAACACGGCTATGGGAGCGAGCCGAGTGTGGGCTAACCGGGAGAATTGCTTGAAAGAAACGCGACACCGAATGAGCGATCAGAACAAAGCCTCAATACGGGATTCTCGTGGTGTTTTTGTTGCTGCCTTGTCTTTTGCACAGAGTAAAAGACAAGGCAGCCATCGAATAGGGCCCGATTGTTCCTACTTGGTCAGCCGAGGAGCAAGGGGGGGGGGGGGGGGGGGGGGGGAGCAAGCGTCTCAACCAAGCAAAGCTCACCATGGGGCAGGTGGCTATGCCAACTAGCCTGATGCCCTGCTCCCGCAGTGACGGATAATCGTACTCTGGTTTCTCTTCATAACGTACAAGTCTTTCGCCTTTTACTAAAGACATCTGTGGAGAGCAGCACTAATGAGTTGTTTCTATTTTTGGCAGGCTTTACCTTTGCGGGTGAAGCCCTTTCTGTCTGTGCAAAAGAAATCTTGTTACTGTGCAGAGTGACTTCTCTGAGTAGAGTCGCCTTACTTGTTGCGACTGTGCCGATGTTCGAAGCTGGAGTGCAAAGTTGTTGCTTGAATGGTGCTTGCTGGAGCGTGCGGGAGTGCAAAGTTATACCATTTAAAAGGGCTGAAGAGTGCTCAGTGCAGCAGGTGGGCGGAGGTGCAAAGTGACACTCTGGCCACCTATGGCCATAAAAAGAACAGGGGTGTTAGCGGAAAAGTGCGCATTGTGCCAGGAAGGGCCCTCGGACGTGAACCAGTGGACAGTTGTCGCTTCTCGGCCTTTTGGCTAAGATCAAGTGTAGTATCTGTTCTTATCAGTTTAATATCTGATATGTCCTCTATACGAGGACTACATATTAAATGGATTTTTAGCAATAGGAGTTGAAAAAGTAGCTTGCTCCGTTCACTCCAAGCATTGACCCCGTACTGCAGTGCCGCTGGGAACGGTGCGCTCTTCTCTACTCTTGTGAAAAAGCAAACAGCGGTGCAGGATGCAAGTTTCAGGGAGCCCAAGATGAAACTTTCTTTTAGTCTGCTGAGAAAAGAGAGTGAATGCGAAGTAGACTTTAACACAGCTCTGGGAGCGAGCCGAGTGCGGGCTAACCGGGAGAATTGCTTGAAATAAACGCCATACCAAATGAGCGGTCAGAACAAAGCCTCAATACGGTGTTCCCGTTGTGTTTTTGTTGCTGCCGCTGTTTGCTTTTTCACAAGAGCGCACCTGTTGAGGGGGGGCCTGGGTGATGGTGGGTCTCAGGCCCGGGCTGCTGCGACTGGTGTGACCGGGTGGTTTGTTTGTTTGTTTTTTGTTGTTGTTTGTTTGTTTTTTGTAGAGGTCCTCCGGAGTGGGGTTGGGTTGAGTGGGGTGGGGCGGGATGGGTACCTTCTGGGGGTACAGTAGCTCCCAGAATATGGTCGCTGCAGGCCCCGAGCCTGGTGGACATCAGGCCCTCCTGTCCTGTGTTGGCTCCCTGGTAGCGGGGATGCCTATTGCAGCCAGTCCCTGGCTGCCCCCAGTGTATATCCCCATACCCCTCTCCCTTCTGGCTCCTGTACACAGCACACACTCACACATGAAGGGTTTTGGGGGCGTGTGTGTTCGGTGGGGTGTAGTGGACTCTGCAGTAGTTGCACTCTGCAGTTCCCACCCCTGTTTTAATTACACCTTAGACATTACTACTTATCAAACACACTCACACACACACATTAGGTCTTGGGGGGTGGTTACACTGAGTGGCATCTGGTGGGCGGGGCTCTTTGGGTATGTAGGCTGCCCAGAGGGCCACGCTCCCAGTTCTACAAGTTTGGCTGCCCCTCAATTTTAATTGCTCACTATTAGAAAATATTGAAGAGCCAGAAGGGTGAGGGGAGGGGTCTTCTTCGCACACCCCTGCTTCCTGGTTGCTGCTCGGGGCGGGAGGGGCCAGGAGGATTAATTAATTGTTCTGCTGGTTTGGGGTCTGTGGTGGCTGGGGGGCTGCTGGCCCCCTGGTGTGCCCGCTGCACTACACCCCAGCGGAGTCGAGGGAGGGAGGACGTGTGGATGTATGGGACATGAAAGTGTGTGTGGTAATGATTGGGCCTGGATCTTGGACTTGCTGTCGCCTGGCCTGCCTGTGCTTCTCCCGATGGGGGGGGCGGCGTGGCCTCTCTCCGCTGCTCGCGACTTCACCCACCTGTGGGCACGTCTTGACTCCCAGGGCACTTGGCCAGGGGTGCTGGGGCAGGCGCTGACCCACTGTGTGGCTGTCTGGGGCGCTTGGTCCTCCTGGGTATTGGGTGGGGCCTCTGCCGGGGGGTTTGGGGGCGCTCGGGCTCCTGGGGCCCGGATCCAGTGCACGGCCCATGTCTGGGCGGCTGGGGCCTGGCGACGTCGGTGGGCTGTTGCCCCTGGCTCCCGGAGGGCCTCTGCCCTATGCTTATGGGGGCTCTTTCCGGGGGCTTCCTCTGCAGTCTTCTGGGTGGATGCGTGGTTGCCCCTGCGGTGGGCTTCCTGGGTTCTGTGCTCTGTGGGGGCTGCTGGTGGCCTGGGTCTTGTGGCCCTCTCTGCCTGCTTCTGATTGCTTGGGGGGCTGTGGATTGTGGCCCTGTACGCTTATACACTACAATAACTAAGCACGGTTATCATGTAGGTCCTGTGCCATGGGTGTTGCATGTTCTCACACACACACAACCACATTCATTAGTCCAGTAGCATGGTCGCTAAGCAGTTGATGTATTATCATGTCGTCTCAGGTCATCTATATCCACAGCTGTGTTGTATGCGATGTATGTTCTGTTTTTCTCTTCTTTCCTCTTCTTCTTTCCTTGTCCCCCGGTCCGGTTCAGTTCTATTACATGTCATATATTGTAAACAGAAATAAATAAATGGGCATCAAGGGGAGCTTTACATTTATAAAACTTCCCTTGGCAAAGCAAATCTGTTTGGCATCAAAAGTATTCAGACTACAATTCTGCTGCCATAATGCTGAACACGATAAGGGGAAAAAAAAAAAAAAGTAAAGAAGACAGTTCTGCCGAAAGCCAGGGACTAGACCTGTTCTAAGTTCTGTACTTTTTAAAAGGGAGCCAACACAGGACAGGAGGGCCTGATGTCCACCAGGCTCGGGGCCTGCAGCGACCATATTCTGGGAGCTACTGTACCCCCAGAAGGTACCCATCCCGCCCCACCCCACTCAACCCGCATTCACTCTCTTTTCTCAGCAGACTAAAAGAAAGTTTCATCTTGGGCTCCCTGATACTTGCATCCTGCACCGCTGTTTGCTTTTTCACAAGAGTAGAGAAGAGCGCACCGTTCCCAGCGGCACTGCAGTACGGGGTCAATGCTTGGAGTGAACGGAGCAAGCTACTTTTTCAACTCCTATTGCTAAAAATCCATTTAATATGTAGTCCGCGTATAGAGGACATATCAGATATTAAACTGATAAGAACAGATACTACACTTGATCTTAGCCAAAAGGCCGAGAAGCGACAACTGTCCACTGGTTCACGTCCGAGGGCCCTTCCTGGCACAATGCGCACTTGTCCGCTAACACCCCTGTTCTTTTTATGGCCATAGGTGGCCAGAGTGTCACTTTGCACCTCCGCCCACCTGCTGCACTGAGCACTCTTCAGCCCTTTTAAATGGTATAACTTTGCACTCCCGCACGCTCCAGCAAGCACCATTCAAGCAACAACTTTGCACTCCAGCTTCGAACATCGGCACAGTCGCAACAAGTAAGGCGACTCTACTCAGAGAAGTCACTCTGCACAGTAACAAGATTTCTTTTGCACAGACAGAAAGGGCTTCACCCGCAAAGGTAAAGCCTGCCAAAAATAGAAACAACTCATTAGTGCTGCTCTCCACAGAAGTCTTTAGTAAAAGGCGAAAGACTTGTACGTTATGAAGAGAAACCAGAGTACGATTATCCGTCACTGCGGGAGCAGGGCATCAGGCTAGTTGGCATAGCCACCTTCCCCATGGTGAGCTTTGCTTGGTTGAGACGCTTGCCCCCCCCCCCCTTGCTCCTCGGCTGACCAAGTAGGAACAATCGGGCCCTATTCGATGGCTGCCTTGTCTTTTACTCTGTGCAAAAGACAAGGCAGCAACAAAAACACCACGGGAAAACCGTATTGAGGCTTTGTTCTGACCGCTCATTCGGTGTCGCGTTTCTTTCAAGCAATTCTCCCGGTTAGCCCGCACTCGGCTCGCTCCCAGAGCCGTGTTAAAGTGTACTTCGCATTCACTCTCTTTTCTCAGCAGACTCTTGGGATTTTATCAATAAAATGAATTCCTTCACTCAAACTATGTTAAAACTGCTTTGTCCTTCATATTTACCATGTCTTGAAAGATTTAAACAAAAAAAACAACGTCGTACTTTGCAGTAAAAGAAATAGCAAATCTAAAGTTTCAGGAATCCGAGAATAAGCTTACTTTCATGAGTTCTTCACGATTTCGGATTTTGCTATAAAATGAATTCCTTCACTCAAACTAAATTAAAACTGCTAAACCGCTAATCTGTTACATGTAAGGCAGATGTCAAATTCACCGAAATAGGATCTAAGGGTATTCGGCCAATCGAGCTGTAGCAGCTTCGGTAAAAGAGTATAAGTTGAAGAGTTTGTGAATAAAGGTGTGCGCACACATAGTGAGCTGTAGGAAAATAGGCAGGGAGCAATGCCGGCTGGGGTATATGTTCTTGTATGTTGTCTGACTGTTTGATTTGAATGTGTTGTGTAAGTGTCCTGTTGAATGTTACATGTTTGGGCTTTGACACGCTTCACTGTGGTTGTTAACTGTGTGGTGTGTCCTGAAATGTTATATGTTTGGGCTGTGTGACATGCTTAATGCTTGTCAGTAGCTACCCACTTATTCATATATAGCAACTGACAACGTAAGAAGTCCGGACATACTTTGATAGAGTAGTTGTAGAAGTATCCTTATTGATAATAGATAAACTAATTCATAGTGATAGAACAGTAGATGAACAGGTGCCTGCACATGTCTCACGAAAATAAAATGGATGTATGATTGCTGACGGCAGAGCAATACTGCCAAACTTATGAGTTCTTGTGGCAAACTTGATTCAGTGTCTTGACGTGTATACGCTGTTTCGCTGACTTGATTGTCACAAGAAACAAAGTGTGTTTGATAAGATCCGACCATTTTATTACGGGAGGATCAGTATGTATGGATTCTGATGTGACAAACCCATTCGTATCTTAAGCACAATCTAATACGTGAGACAACGCCCTGGCACACGATAAAAAAAAAAAGAGAGAGCGGTTTTGTGTCCCCACAGTCCATAATGTAGAAAAGAGAGAAAAAAGCCTTTCTGATTTGGTGTGTGTGCTCACAGTGCAGAGTGTAGAGAAAAGAAAGCCGTTTTGGTGTCACGGGTGTTGTGACTTACACACACACATTTCTGAATTGAGAAAGGAAATTATTTTAGAGGAAGCACTAGAGTTTAGATCCCACATTTGTTGATAGGCATTCATTTATTTCTTCACTTCTGATGAAGTTTCAACAATAAACAACAAACTTTGTATTATGAGAAAGAACCAGACTCATTCTTCAGGAATCCGAAAATAAGCTCTATTTTACGAGTTATGCACGAATTCGGATTCTCCTATAAAACGAATTCCTTAACTCTAACCAAGTTAAGACTGCTTTGTCCTTCATATTTATTCATGTCTAATCAAGTTTCAACGATAAACAACGTTGTACTTTGTAGAATGAGAAAGAACTTCTTCAGCAATAAGCATCTCTCGACATATGACGAAATACAGATTTTGCTATAAAATTAATTCCTTCTATCAGCCTGACTTAAAACTGTTTGTCCTCCTTATTTATCCACTTCAAATCAAGTTTCAACAATTAAAAAAATGTTGTAGTTTGAGAAAGAACAACTTAATCTTAAGCAATCAGTAGGGTAAGAAAGGGTAAGAAAAGGTGCAAATGCCAACCATACATCACTAAAAGGTGGAGCGGAAGTATTCGGCTGCAAGTAGGTGCGAATGCCTGACAATGTATGATCAAAAGAGGGAGCGGAGGTTTTCGGCTGCAAGGTCTGAATGTCCAACCATAATTTGTAAAAACCGGGGAAGAAAAGGCTAGAAAGCCCGACTATACACCATCAAAAGTGGGAGCGGAGGTGTTCGGCTGCAAGTAGGTGTGAATGTTCGACCATAATTTGTAAAAAGCGGGTAAGAAAAGGTTCGAATGCCCGACTATATATTAACCAAAGCAGGAGGAGAGGTCGTCGGATAAGAGTGGGTGAGAATTTACAACCATAATCTATAAAATGCGGTGAAAAAAAAGGTGTCAATACCCCATAGAACACTAAAAGGTAGAGCGGAAGTGTTCGGCTGCAAGAAGGTGTGAATGTCTGACCATAGTTTGTAAAAAGCGGGTAAGAAAAGGTTCGAATGCCCGAACATACACCATCAAAGGAGGGAGCGGAGGTGTTCCGCTGTAAGAAGGTGTGAATGTCCGACCAAAATATGTAAAAAGAAGTTAAGAAAAGGTTCGAATATCCAACCAAACATAATCAAAAGCGGGAGCAGAGCTGTTCGACTGCAAGTAGGTGTGAATGTCAGATCATAATTTGCAAAAAGCTGATGAGAAAGGGTGAGAATGCCCGACTATACACCATCAAATGCGGGAGCGGAGTTGTTCGGCTGTGAGTAGGTGTGAATCTCCGACCATAATTGCTGAAAAATGTGTTAGAAAAGGTAAAAATGCCGGTCCATACATCATCAAAAGCGAGAGAGGTTGTGTTCGGCTGCAAGTAGGTGTGAATGTCCAGCCATAATTACTCACAAACGGGTAAGAAAGGGTAGTATTGCCAGACCATATATGATCAAAACAGGGAGCGGAGGTGGTTCAGCTGCAAGAAGGTTTGAATGTCAAACTAAAGTTCAAATATATTAACAAAAGCGGGAGGAGAGGTCTTCGGATGAAAGTGGTTGAAAATTTCCAACCATAATGTATAAAATGCGGTGAAAAAAAAGGTGTGATAGATAAAAGGTGGAGCGGAAGTGTTCGGCTGCAAGAAGGTGTGAATGTCCGACTATATTTGGTGAAAAGCAGGTGAAGCAAGGTCTGAATGCCCAACCTTACATCATCAAAAGCAAGATCAGAGTTGTTTGGCTGCAAGAAGGCCATAGTTTGCCAAAAGCGGGTAAGGTGCGAATGTCCAACTAAATATCAACAAAATTTGGGGCGGGGGTTTTCGGATGCAAGTGGGTGTGAATATCCCACCATACAAGTATGGTGGAGAGGAAGCTGTGAATGGCCGACCATAGTTTGGAAAAAGCGGGTAAGAAAAGGTTTGAATGCCCGAACATACACCATCAAAAGAGGGAGCGGAGGTGTTCCGCTGTACGAAGGTGTGAATGTCCGACCATACTTGGTAAAAAGCGGGTAAGAAAAGGTTAAAATACCCGACTGTACACAATCAATAGCGGGAGCGGATGTGTTCGGCTACAAGAAGGTGTGACAGTCCGACCATGGTTTGTAAAAAGCGGGTAAGAAAAGGTGCGAATGTCCGACAATGTATGATCAAAAGAGAGAGCGGAGGTTTTCGGATACACGAAGGTTTGAATGTCCTACCATAGTTTGTAAATAGCGGGTAAGAAAAGGTTCGAATGCCCGACTATACACCATAAAAAGCGGGAGCGGAGGTCTTCCGCTGTAAGACGGTGTGAATGTCCGACCATAGTTGGTAAAAAGCGGGTAAGAAAAGGTTAAAATACCCGACTGTACACAATCAATAGCGGGAGCGGAGTTGTTCGGCTACAAGAAGGTGTGAAAGTCCGACCATGGTTTGTAAAAAGCAGTTAAGAAAAGGTTCGAATATCCAACCAAACATAATCAAAAGCGGGAGCAGAGCTGTTTGACGGCAAGTAGGTGTGAATGTCCAGCCATAATTACTCACAAACGGGGGAAGAAAAGGTAGTATTGCCAGACCATACATGATCAAAACAGGGAGCGGAGGTTCAGCTGCAAGGTGTGAATGTCTGACTATAGTTTGTAAAAAGTGGGTAAGACAAGGTGCGAATGCCCAACAATGTATGATCAAAAGAGAGAGCGGAGGTGTTCGGCTGCAAGGTCTGAATGTCCAACCATAATTTGTAAAAACCGGGTAAGAAAAGGCTCGAAAGCCCGACTATACATCATCAAAAGCGGGAGCGGAGGTGTTCAGCTGCAAGAAGGTGTGAATGTTCGACTAAAGTTTGTAAAAAGCTGGTAAGACAAGGAGTGATGTCCCGACATTGTATGATCAAAAGCGGGAGCGGAGGTGTCCAGCTGTGAGTAGGTGTGAATGTCCGACCATAATTGCTGAAAAATGTGTTAGAAAAGGTAAGAATACGGGACCATACATCATCAAAAGCGGGAGAGGTGGTGTTCGGCTGCAAGAAGGTGTGAAAGTCCGACAATGGTTTGTAAAAAGCGGGTAAAAAAAGGTTCGAATGCCCGAATATACATCATCAAAAGCGGAGGTGTTCGGATGCAAGAAGGTGTGAACGTCCGACCAAAGTTTGTAAAAAGCAGTGAAAAGCGAGAAAAAGCATTTCGTGAGTTCTGCATGATTTGGGATTTTGCTTATAAAATGCATTACTTCACTCAAACTATGTTAAAACTGATTTGTCCTTCATATTTACTATGTCTAGAAATATTTAAAAAAAAAACAACGTTGTACTTTGCAGTAAAAGAAAGAGCAAATCTAAAGTTTCAGGAATATAAGCCTGCTTTCATGAGTTCTGCACGATTTCGGATTTTGCTATAAAATGAATTGCTTTGCTCAAACCAAGTTAAAACTGCTTTGTCCTTCCATATTCATCAATGTCTAGATCGACTTCAACAAAGAAAAACATTGGACTTTGCAGTAGAAGAAGTTGAAATCCATCTACACATTGATAAATATGAAGGACAAAGCAGTTCCCACTTGCCCATAAGAAAATAAGCTTATTCTCAGATTCCTGATCCTTCAGTGTTGCTCTTTCTTCTACTGCAAAATACAATGTTGTTCTTTGTTGAAGTCGATCTAGACATTGATAAATATGAAGGAAAAAGCAGTTTTAACTTGGTTTGAGTGAATGAATTCATTTTAGACATAAAATCCGAAATCGTGCAGAACTCATGAAAATAAGCTTATTCTCGGATTCCTAAAACTTTTGATTGGCTCTTTCTTTTACTGCAAAGTACAACGTTGTTTTTTTGTTTAAATCTATCGAGACATTGATAAATATGAAGGTAAAAGCCGTTTTAACATAGTTTGAGTGAAGGAATTGATTTTATAGATAAAATCCCAAATCATGCAGAACTCCTCAAAAGGGGCGTATGGCTTAATCACAAGTGTGGCTCGTTCTCATTCAGGGTAGTATGAGGAAGTTTATGCTTGAAATATATGTATAAATGGGTACATATGAAGGACAAAGCAGTGTTAACTTAGTTTGAGTGAAGGAATTCATTTTATACATAAAATCCCAAATCATGCAGAACTCCTCAAAAGGGAGGTATGGCTTAATCACAAGTGTGGCTCGTTCTCATTCAGGGTAATATGAGGAAGTTTATGCTTGAAATATATGTAGAAATGGGTACATATGAAGGACAAAGCAGTGTTAACTTAGTTTGCGTGAAGAAATTCATTTTATACATAAAATCCGAAATCGTGCAGAACTCATGAAAATAAGCTTATTCTCGGATTCCTAAAACTTTTGATTTGCACTTTCTTTTACTGCAAAGTACAACGTTGTTTTTTGTTGAAATCTATCTAGACATTGATAAATACCAGCCGAAACTCTGCTGCCGCTTTTGATAATTTATGGTTGGGCATTCTTACCTTTTCTTACCCGCTTTTTACAAATTATGATCTTACATTCACACCTACTTGCAGTCGAACACCTTCTCATCCACTTATGATCATGTGCGGTTGGGCTTTCGCACCTTTTCTTACCCATTTTTCAGTAATTATGGGTGGACATTCAGACCTTCTTGCACCTGAACACCTCTGCTCCCGCTTTTGATGGTGTATAGTCGGGCTTTCGAGCCTTTTCTTCCCCGATTTTTACAAATTATGGTTGGACATTCAGACCTTGCAGCCGAAAACCTCCGCTCCCTCTTTTGATCATACATTGTCGGGCATTCGCCCCTTGTCTTACACGGTTTTTACAAAATTTAGTCAGACATTCACACCTTGCAGCTGAACCACCTCCATTCCCTGTTTTGATCATGTGTGGTCTGGAAATACTACCTTTTCTTCCCCCGTTTGTGAGTAATTCTGGCTGGACATTCACACCTACTTGCAGCCGAAAAACCACCTCTCCCGCTTTTGATGATGTATTGTCCGGCATTCTAGTCTTTTCTATCACATTTTTCAGCAATTATGATCTGACATTCACACCTACTTGCAGTCGAACAGCTCTGCTCCCGCTTTTGATTATGTTCGGTTGGATATTCAAACCTTTTCTTAACTGCTTTTTACAAACTTTGGTCGGACGTTCACACCTTCTTGCAGCCGAACACCTAAGCTTCCGGTTTTGATAGTGTATATTCGGGCTTACGAACCTTTTCTTACCCGCTTTTTACAAACCATGGGTGGACTTTCACACCTTCTCTTAGCTGAACAACTCCGCTCCCTCTTTTGATTGTGTACAGTCGGGTATTTTAACCTTTTCTTACCCGCTTTTTACCAAATATGATCGGACATTCACACCGTCTTACAGCGGAACACCTCCGCTCCCTCTTTTGATGGTGTATGTTCGGGCATTTGAACCTTTTCTTACCCGCTTTTTACAAACCAGGGTCGGACTTTCACACCTTTTAGTAGCCGAACAACTCCGCTCCCGCTATTGATTGTGTACAGTCGGGTATTTTAACCTTTTCTTACCCGCTTTTTACCAACTATGGTCGGACATTCACACCGTCTTACAGCGGAACACCTCCTCTCCCGCTTATGATCATGTATGGTTTGATATTCGAAAATTTACTTTTTTGTTTTAAAGCAATTATTGATGGACATTCAAACCTTCTTTTTGATGGTGTATAGTCGGGCTTTCGAGCCTTTTCTTCCCGGTTTTTACAAACCATGGTCGGACTTTCACACCTTCTTGTAGCCGAACAACTCCGCTCCCGCTATTGATAGTGTACAGTCGGGTATTTTAACCTTTTCTTACCCGCTTTTTAACAACTATGGTCGGACATTCACACCGTCTTACAGCGGAACACCTCTTCTCCCGTTTTTGATGGTGTATAGTCGGGCATTCGAACCTTTTCTTACCCGCTTTTTACAAACTATGGTGGGACATTCACACCTTCTTGTAGCCGAACACATCCGCTCCCGCTATTGATTGTGTACAGTCGGGTATTTTAACCTTTTCTTACCTGCTTTTTACCAACTATGGTCGGACATTCACACCTTCGTACAGCGGAACACCTCCGCTCCCTCTTTTGATGGTGTATAGTCGGGTATTCAAACCTTTTCTTACCCGCTTTTTCCAAACTATGGTCGGCTATTCACAGCTTCCTCTCCACCATACTTGTATGGTTGGATATTCACACCCACTTGCATCCGAAGACCTCTGCCCCAAATTTTGTTGATATTTAGTCGGACATTCGCACCTTACCCGCTTTTGGCAAACTATGGCCTTCTTGCAGCCAAACACCTCTGATCTCGCTTTTGATGATGTAAGGTTGGGCATTCAGACCTTGCTTCACCTGCTTTTCACCAAATATAGTCGGACATTCACACCTTCTTGCAGCCGAACACTTCCGCTCCACCTTTTAGTGTTCTATCACACCTTTTTTTCACCGCATTTTATACATTATGGTCGGAAATTTTCAACCACTCTCATCCGAAGACCTCTCCTCCCGCTTTCTTTAATATATTTGAACTTTAGTCGGACATTCAAACCTTCTTGCAGCTGAACCACCTCCGCTCCCTGTTTTGATCATATATGGTCTGGCAATACTACCTTTTCTTACCCATTTGTGAGTAATTATGGCTGGACATTCACACCTACTTGCAGCCGAACACAACCTCTCTCGCTTTTGATGATGTATGGACCGGCATTTTTACCTTTTCTAACACATTTTTCAGCAATTATGGTCGGAGATTCACACCTACTCACAGCCGAACAACTCCGCTCCCGCATTTGATGATGTATAGTCGGGCATTCTCACCCTTTCTCATCAGCTTTTTGCAAATTATGATCTGACATTCACACCTACTTGCAGTCGAAAAGCTCTGCTCCCGCTTTTGATTATGTTTGGTTGGATATTCGAACCTTTTCTTAACTGCTTTTTACATATTTTGGTTGGACGTTCACACTTTCTTGTAGCCGAAAACTTCCACTCCTGCTTTTGATGATGTATGGTTGGGCATTCACACCTTTTTTTTGCCCATTTTTCAGGAATTATGGGTGGACATTCACACCTTGCAGCTGAACACCTCCTATTCCACTTATGATCATGTGCGGTTTGATTTTCGAAAAGTTTCTTTCATGTTTTCTAGCAATTATTGATGGACATGTAGACCTTCTTGCAGCTGAACACCTCCGCTCCCGCTTTTGATCATACATTGTCAGGCATTCGCACCTTGTCTTACCCACTTTTTACAAACTTTAGTCGAACAGTCACACCCACTTGCAGCCGAACACGACCTCTCTCGCTTTTGATGATGTATGGACCGGCATTCTTACCTTTTCTAACACATTTTTCAGCAATTATGGTCGGAGATTCACACCTACTCACAGCCGAACAACTCCGCTCCCGCATTTGATGGTGTATAGTCGGGCATTCTCACCCTTTCTCATCAGCTTTTTGCAAATTATGATCTGACATTCACACCTACTTGCAGTCGAACAGCTCTGCTCCCGCTTTTGATTATGTTTGGTTGGATATTCGAACCTTTTCTTAACTGCTTTTTACAAACTTTGGTTGGACGTTCACACCTTCTTGTAGCCGAACACATGCACTCCTGCTTTTGATGATGTATGGTTGGGCATTCGCACCTTTTTTTTACCCATTTTTCAGGTATTATGGGTGGACATTCACACTTTCTTGCAGCTGAACACCTCCTCTCCCACTTATGATCATGTGTGGTTTTATTTTCGAAAATTTTCTTTCATGTTTTCTAGCAATTATTGATGGACATTTAGACCTCCTTGCAGCTGAACACCACCTCTCCCGATTTTGATGATGTATAGACCGGCATTTTTACCTTTTCTAACACAATTTTCAGCAATTATGGTTGGAGATTCACACCTACTCACAGCCGAATAACTCCGCTACCGCATTTGATGGTGTATAGTCGGGCATTCTCACCCTTTCTCATCAGCTTTTTGCAAATTATGATCTGACATTCACACCTACTTCCAGTCGAACAGCTCTGCTCCCGCTTTTGATTATGTTTGGTTAGATATTCGAACCTTTTCTTAACTGCTTTTTACAAACTTTGGTCGGACGTTCACAATATCTTGCAGCCGAACACCTCCGCTTCCGCTTTTGATGGTGTATATTCGGGCATACGAACCTTTTCTTACCCGCTTTTTACAAACCAAGGTCGGACTTTCACACCTTCTCTTAGCTGAACAACTCCGCTCCCTCTTTTGATTGTGTACAGTCGGGTAATTTAACCTTTTCTTACCCGCTTTTTACCATCTATGGTCGGACATTCACACCGTCTTACAGCGGAACACCTCCGCTCCCTCTTTTGATGATGTATGGTTAGGCATTCGCACCTTTTCTTACCCATTTTTCAGTAATTATGGGTAGACATTCACACCTTCTTGCAGCTGAACACCTCCTCTCCCGCTTATGATCATGTGCAGTTTGATATTCGAAAATTTTCTTTCATGTTTTCTAGCAATTATTGATGGACATTCAGACCGTCTTGCAGCTGAACAGCTCTGCTCCCGCTTTTGATTATGTATGGTTGGATATTCGAACCTTTTCTTAACTGCTTTTTACAAACTTTGGTCGGACGTTCACAATATCTTGCAGCCGAACACCTCCGCTTCCGCTTTTGATGGTGTATATTCGGGCATTCGCACCTTTTCTTACCCGCTTTTTACAAACCATGGTCGGACTTTCACACCTTTTAGTAGCCGAACAACTCCGCTCCCGCTATTGATTGTGTACAGTCGGGTATTTGAACCTTTTCTTACCCGCTTTTTACCAACTATGGTTGGACATTCACACCTTCTTACAGCAGAACACCTCCGCTCCCTGTTTTGATTATGTATGGTTTGACATTGGCACCTTCTCTCACCCGCCTTTTACTATGGTCGGCCATTCACAGCTTCCTCTCCACCATACTTGTATGGTGGGATATTCACACCCACCTGCATCCGAAGACCTCCGCCCCCACTTTTGTTGATATTTAGTCGGTCATTCGCACCTTACCCGCTTTTGGCAAACTATGGCCTTCTTGCAGCCAAACACCTCTGATCTCGCTTTTGATGATGTAAGGTTGGGCATTCAGACCTTGCTTCACCTGCTTTTCACCAAATATAGTCGGACATTCACACCCACTTGCATCCGAAGACCTCCGCCCCAAATTTTGTTGATATTTAGTCGGACATTCGCACCTTACCCGCTTTTGGCAAACTATGGCCTTCTTGCAGCCAAACACCTCTGATCTCGCTTTTGATGATGTAAGGTTGGGCATTCAGACCTTGCTTCACCTGCTTTTCACCAAATATAGTCGGACATTCACACCTTCTTGCAGCCGAACACTTCCGCTCCACCTTTTAGTGTTCTATCACACCTTTTTTTCACCGCATTTTATACATTATGGTTGGAAATTTTCAACCACTCTCATCCGAAGACCTCTCCTCCCGCTTTTGTTAATATATTTGAACTTTAGTCGGACATTCAAACCTTCTTGCAGCTGAACCACCTCCGCTCCCTGTTTTGATCATATATGGTCTGGCAATACTACCTTTTCTTACCCGTTTGTGAGTAATTATGGCTGGACATTCACACCTACTTGCAGTCGAACACAACCTCTCTCGCTTTTGATGATGTATGGACCGGCATTCTTACCCTTTCTAACACATTTTTCAGCAATTATGGTCGGAGATTCACACCTACTCACAGCCGAACAACTCCGCTCCCGCATTTGATGGTGTATAGTCGGGCATTCTCACCCTTTCTCATCAGCTTTTTGCAAATTATGATCTGACATTCACACCTACTTGCAGTCGAACAGCTCTGCTCCCGCTTTTGATTATGTATGGTTGGATATTCGAACCTTTTCTTAACTGCTTTTTACAAACTTTGGTTGGACGTTCACACCTTCTTGTAGCCGAACACATGCACTCCTGCTTTTGATGATGTATGGTTGGGCATTTGCACCTTTTTTTTACCCATTTTTCAGGTATTATGGGTGGACATTCACACCTTCTTGCAGCTGAACACCTCCGCTCCCACTTATAATCATGTGTGGTTTGATTTTCGAAAATTTTCTTTCATGTTTTCTAGCAATTATTGATGGACATTCAGACCGTCTTGCAGCTGAACACCTCCGCTCCCACTTTTGATGGTGTATAGTCGGGCTTTCGAGCCTTTTCTTCCCCGGTTTTTACAAATTATGGTTGGACATTCAGACCTTCTTGCAGCCGAAAACCTCCACTCCCTCTTTTGATCATACATTGTCGGGCATTCGCACCTTTTCTTACCCGCTTTTTACAAACCATGGTCGGACTTTCACACCTTTTAGTAGCCGAACAACTCCGCTCCCGCTATTGATTGTGTACAGTCGGGTATTTTAACCTTTTCTTACCCGCTTTTTACCAACTATGGTTGGACATTCACACCTTCTTACAGCAGAACACCTCCGCTCCCGCTTTTGATTATGTTTGGTTAGATATTCGAACCTTTTCTTAACTGCTTTTTACAAACTTTGGTCGGACGTTCACAATATCTTGCAGCCGAACACCTCCGCTTCCGCTTTTGATGGTGTATATTCGGGCATACGAACCTTTTCTTACCCGCTTTTTACAAACCAAGGTCGGACTTTCACACCTTCTCTTAGCTGAACAACTCCGCTCCCTCTTTTGATTGTGTACAGTCGGGTAATTTAACCTTTTCTTACCCGCTTTGTACCATCTATGGTCGGACATTCACACCGTCTTACAGCGGAACACCTCCGCTCCCTCTTTTGATGATGTATGGTTAGGCATTCGCACCTTTTCTTACCCATTTTTCAGTAATTATGGGTAGACATTCACACCTTCTTGCAGCTGAACACCTCCTCTCCCGCTTATGATCATGTGCAGTTTGATATTCGAAAATTTTCTTTCATGTTTTCTAGCAATTATTGATGGACATTCAGACCGTCTTGCAGCTGAACACCTCCGCTCCCACTTTTGATGGTGTATAGTCGGGCTTTCGAGCCTTTTCTTCCCCGGTTTTTACAAATTATGGTTGGACATTCAGACCTTCTTGCAGCCGAAAACCTCCACTCCCTCTTTTGATCATACATTGTCGGGCATTCGCACCTTTTCTTACCCGCTTTTTACAAACCATGGTCGGACTTTCACACCTTTTAGTAGCCGAACAACTCCGCTCCCACTATTGATTGTGTACAGTCGGGTATTTTAACCTTTTCTTACCCGCTTTTTACCAACTATGGTTGGACATTCACACCTTCTTACAGAAGAACACCTCCGCTCCCTGTTTTGATTATGTATGGTTTGACATTCGCACCTTCTCTCACCCGCCTTTTACTATGGTCGGCCATTCACAGCTTCCTCTCCACCATACTTGTATGGTGGGATATTCACACCCACTTGCATCCGAAGACCTCCGCCCCCACTTTTGTTGATATTTAGTCGGTCATTCGCACCTTACCCGCTTTTGGCAAACTATGGCCTTCTTGCAGCCAAACACCTCTGATCTCACTTTTGATGATGTAAGGTTGGGCATTCAGACCTTGCTTCACCTGCTTTTCACCAAATATAGTCGGACATTCACACCTTCTTGCAGCCGAACACTTCCGCTTTTAGTGTTCTATGAGGCATTCACATATTTTTTTTCACCGTATTTTATAGATTATGGTTGGAAATTCTCACCCACTCTCATCCGAAGACCTCTCCTCCCGCTTTTGTTAATATATAGTCGGGCATTCGAACCTTTTCTTACCCGCTTTTTACAAACATTCACACCTACTTGCAGCTGAATACTTCCGCTCCACCTTTTAGGTATGTATGGTTGGCATTTGCACCTCTTTTTGTACTGATTGCTGAAGATTAAGTTGTTCTTTCTCAAATTACAAATTTTTTTTAATTGTTGAAACTTGATTTGAAGTGGATAAATAAGGAGGACAAACAGTTTTAAGTCAGGCTGATAGAAGGAATTAATTTTATAGCAAAATCTGTATTTCGTCATATGTCGAGAGATGCTTATTGCTGAAGAAGTTCTTTCTCATTCTACAAAGTACAACGTTGTTTATCGTTGAAACTTGATTAGACATGAATAAATATGAAGGACAAAGCAGTCTTAACTTGGTTGGAGTTAATGAATTCGTTTTATAGGAGAATCCGAATTCGTGCATAACTCATAAAATAGAGCTTATTTTCGGATTCCTGAAGAATGAGTCTGGTTCTTTCTCATAATACAAAGTTTGTTGTTTATTGTTGAAACTTCATCAGAAGTGAAGAAATAAATGAATGCCTATCAACAAATGTGGGATCTAAACTCTAGTGCTTCCTCTAAAATAATTTCCTTTCTCAATTTAGAAATGTGTGTGTGTAAGTCACAACACCCGTGACACCAAAACGGCTTTCTTTTCTCTACACTCTGCACTATGAGCACACACACCAAATCAGAAAGGCTTTTTTCTCTCTTTTCTACATTATGGACTGTGGAGACACAAAACCGCTCTCTCTCTTTTTTTTTTTTTATCGTGTGCCAGGGCGTTGTCTCACGTATTAGATTATGCTTAAGATACGAATGGGTTTATCAGTCACATCAGAATCCATACATACTGATCCTCCCGTAATAAAATGGTCGGATCTTATCAAACACACTTTGTTTCTTGTGACAATCAAGTCAGCGAAACAGCGTATACACGTCAAGACACTGAATCAAGTTTGCCACAAGAACTCATAAGTTTGGCAGTATTGCTCTGCCGTCAGCAATCATACACCCATTTTATTTTCGTGAGACATGTGCAAGCACCTGTTCATCTACTGTTCTATCACTATGAATTAGTGATCTATTATCAATAAGAATACTTCTACAACTACTATCAAAGTATGTCCGGACTTCTTATGTTGTCAGTTGCTATATATGAATAAGTGGGTAGCTACTGACAAGCATTAAGCATGTCACACAGCCCAAACATATAACATTTCAGGACACACCACACAGTTAACAACCACAGTGAAGCGTGTCAAAGCCCAAACATGTAACATTCAAAATGACACTTACACAACACATTCAAATCAAACAGTCAGACAACATACAAGAACATATACCCCAGCCGGCATTGCTCCCTGCCTATTTTCGTACAGCACACTATGTGTGCGCACACCTTTATTCACAAACTCTTCAACTTATACTCTTTTACCGAAGCTGCTACAGCTCGATTGGCCGAATACCCTTTGATCTTATTTCGGTGAATTTGATATCTGCCTTACATATAACAGATTAGCGGTTTAGCAGTTTTAATTTAGTTTGAGTGAAGGAATTCATTTTATAGCAAAATCCGAAATCGTGAAGAACTCATGAAAGTAAGCTTATTCTCGGATTCCTGAAACTTTAGATTTGCTCTTTCTTTTACTGCAAAGTACAACGTTGTTTTTTTTTTAAAAATCTTTCTAGACATGGTAAATATTAAGGACAAATCAGTTTTCACATAGTTTGAGTGAAGGAATTCATTTTATAGATAAAATCCCAAGAGTCTGCTTAGAAAAGAGAGTGAATGCGAAGTAGACTTTAACACGGCTATGGGAGCGAGCCGAGTGTGGGCTAACCGGGAGAATTGCTTGAAAGAAACGCGACACCGAATGAGCGATCAGAACAAAGCCTCAATACGGGATTCTCGTGGTGTTTTTGTTGCTGCCTTGTCTTTTGCACGGAGTAAAAGACAAGGCAGCCATCGAATAGGGCCCGATTGTTCCTAGTTGGTCAGCCGAGGAGCAAGGGGGGGGGGGGGGGAGCAAGCGTCTCAACCAAGCAAAGCTCACCATGGGGAAGGTGGCTATGCCAACTAGCCTGATGCCCTGCTCCCGCAGTGACGGATAATCGTACTCTGGTTTCTCTTCATAACGTACAAGTCTTTCGCCTTTTACTAAAGATTTCTGTGGAGAGCAGCACTAATGAGTTGTTTCTATTTTTGGCAGGCTTTACCTTTGCGGGTGAAGCCCTTTCTGTCTGTGCAAAAGAAATCTTCTTACTGTGCAGAGTGACTTCTCTGAGTAGAGTCGCCTTACTTGTTGCGACTGTGCCGATGTTCGAAGCTGGAGTGCAAAGTTGTTGCTTGAATGGTGCTTGCTGCAGCGTGCGGGAGTGCAAAGTTATACCATTTAAAAGGGCTGAAGAGTGCTCAGTGCAGCGGGTGGGCGACACTCTGGCCACCTTGAAAACCGAGGTTACATCCACTACCAGGGGCAGCCCAAGTTCTGCCGCAAGTGTGGTGAGCATGGGCACCTGGTTGAGGCTTGTACCAAGGTGTTATGTGGGAAGAGCAGAGAAATTGGGCAAACTTTTGGAGAGTGTCCAAATGGCAGGAAATGTAATCTCTGTGGAGAATTAAATCACCTCTTCAGAGATTGCCCTAAATCTTTTGCCAACAAATTAAAGACGGTAAAGCCACAGTCAAGCCAACAAAGAGAAGGACCAAAGGTGGCAGTTGGTGAACAAAGTGAAGAGGTTGACCCAATAAATTCAAACTTCCCGCCAAAAGCTTGGATTGGAAGTGAGGAGCAAAAAGGGGAGGGGCCTGTAGAGGCCTCACCACTCAGTGTTGAAGTCTGTGAGAATTCACAGGCAGAGGGTGGAGCTACGCTAAATGAGGAGGAAGAGCAGACAGGTGAGTCTAGTGAAGATACTCACCTCCCCGAAGGTCAACAGCCGAAGAGGACGGCATCTGAGCCTCTGATTCCCCAGTGGTATCAGAGAAGAGGGGAAGGGTTAGGTCCCTTTCAGACAGTTCTTCAGTGGAAGAACCTAGAGTCTTCCCCTCCGACTCACCAAATGAGGTCTCCTTTCTAACTTCAGCTCTGCAATCAACCCCCAGGGACTCAAAGTTAAATGCAACATTGCGTCAGAGGCCAACACCGAGAGTCCGAAAAGGAAATATAGATCACCCTACTCACTTTTCACCTAAAGAAATGAAGGAAGAGCTAGTTTCCCAAGAAATAACCTGTGTGTAATTTGTTTTGATAACTTAGAAAAACGAAAATGACATACCTACTTTCCTTTATGCTTTTAATGGTTCTCACCTTCTCAACACTAAATGTGAGAAGTGTGAAATCAAAGACAAGAGCCCAGAGTATTTTATCCTTCTTAGACTCCATAAAATCAGATGTGTTTTTAATACAAGAATGTGGACTACCTTTTTTAAAAAACCATAGACAATGGGAGGAAATGTGGCCCCATTTATCGATATGGAGTGGCTCAAATCAAAATAAAAATGATGGTGTGGCCATTCTAATTAAAAATCCGCATGTTCTGGTGAAAGGTAGCACGGTGGTGAGAGACGGACGGGCACTTTTAGCACACTTGAATTTTATGGGGCAAGACTTTAACCTCTTAAATATTTATGGTTTCAATGGAAAAAATGAAAGGTATGACCTTTTAGAAGATATACAGCTTTACATGCTAGGGCAAGTACCTTTAGTTGTAGGAGGGGATTTTAACTGTATCTTGAGCAGGAAAGATAGAAAAAGAGCAGGGGTAGATTTTAAAGTGGATAAGACTTCGATTTTACTTCAGGGCATATGCAGGGATTTTAAGCTTACTGACTGTTTTAAAACCATGCATCCCAGAGAGGAGGGCTTCACCTGGTTTAGTCATGATGGCACCAGAGCCTCTCGCATTGATTATTTCTTTACTAGAGATTGCCCACCCACTGATGTTAGATTAACCCCTGTTTTCTTTTCAGACCACCTTATGCTCTCCTGCACCCTTTCACCCCCTTCTGGTGTGACGGTAGGAAGTGGTCTGTGGAAACTCAACTGTTCCCTGTTGGAGGATGAAATCATAGTCAGTCAGTACAGGGAATGTTATAAAGAGTGGCAGACCCTTCAAGACCTCTACAAAACACATGCACAATGGTGGGAAATGGTGAAGGAAATGACCCAGACTTTTTTTAAACAGCAAGGTAAACATAAAAAAAGGAAAGAGAATAGATGTATGATGGGACTACATAAACGCTTACAGCGCTACTTTAAACTAAATCAGTGTGGCATAGACTTTAAAGAAGAAATCAAAGATGTCAAAAAGGAAATGTCAGTTTTAGCAGAAATAAAGAGTAAAGGAATTTTTGTAAGAAGCAGGGAGCAGGAAATTGAGGAAGGTGAAAAAGAAAGAAAGTTATAAATAAAAAGGAGTGTATTCAAAATCTAAAAAGAGAAGATGGGTTTTTAACAAAATCCACACAAGAGATGATTGAAACTGTACATACCTTTTTTAGTAACATGTACAAAGAGAAACCAGTGCACTTGGAAACATCGGCAGAAATCTTAAAATTCGTTGACAAAACCGTAAAAGAGAATGCACACTTGACACAGAATTTTACTGCTTTAGAGTTAAAAAAATGCCTAACAGGTTTTAAGAGAAGTCGAGCTCCGGGTTTAGACGGGCTTCCTGCAGAATTCTATCTGACCTATTGGGACCTTTTATCATCAGACATTTTAGATGTTTTTAAAGATTTTGAAAAACTCGACCGACTGCCTGACAGTTTTAGAGTGGGAATAGTGACTCTACTTTATAAAAAAAATGATAAGACTGACCTAAAGAATTGGAGGCCCATCACACTTTTAAACTTTGACTGTAAACTTTTTAGCAAGGTTTTAGCGACACGGATGTCCTCTGTTTTAGAGGAGGTAATTCACCCAGACCAAGCTTGTGCCATCTCAGGGAGACAACTCACCGACAGCCTCGTACTGATTCGAGACATCATTGATTACGCTAGAGACAGAAACACCCGGCTTGTCATCTTAAATTTAGACTTTGAAAAAGCATTTGATCGGGTCTCGCATCAATATCTCTTTCAGGTGTTGCAGCCATCGAAAAGGGCCCGATTGTTCCTACTTGGTGAGCTTTGCTTGGTTGAGACGCTTGCCCCCCCCCCCCCCTGCTCCTCGGCTGACCAAGTAGAAACAATCTATTCGATGGCTGCCTTGTCTTTTACTCTGTGCAAAAGACAAGGCAGCCACAAACACCACGGGAACACCGTATTGAGGCTTTGTTCTGACCACTCATTCGGTGTCGCGTTTCTTTCAAGCAATTCTCCCGGTTAGCCCGCACTCGGCTCGCTCCCAGAGCCGTGTTAAAGTCCACTTCGCATTCACTCTCTTTTCTCAGCAGATTAAAAGAAAGTTTCATCTTGGGCTCCCTGAAACTTCCATCCTGCACCGCTGTTTGCTTTTTCACAAGAGCAGAGGAGAGCGCACCGTTCCCAGCGGCACTGCAGTACCGGGTCGAGGCTTGGAGTGAACGGAGCAAGCTTCTTTTTCAACTCCTATTCTTAAAAATCCATTTAATATGTTGTCCTCGTATAGAGGACATATTAAACTGATAAGAACAGATACTACACTTGATCTTAGCCAAAAGGCCGAGAAGCGATAACTGTCCACTGTTTCAGGTCCGAGGGCCCTTGCTGGCACAATGCGCACTTGTAGCAGTGTTCTTTTTATGGCCATAGGTGGCCAGAGTGTCACGTTGCACCTCCGCCCACCCGCTGCACTGAGCACTCTTCAGCCCTTTTAAATGGTATAACTTTGCACTCCCGCATGCTCCAGCAAGCACCATTCAAGCAGCAACTTTGCACTCCAGCTTCGAACATCGGCACAGTCGCAACAAGTAAGGCGACTCTACTCAGAGAAGTCACTCTGCAAAGTAGCAAGATTTCTTTTGCACAGACAGAAAGGGCTTCACCCGCAAAGGTAAAGCCTGCCAATAATAGAAACAACTCATTAGTGCTGCTCTCCACGGAAGTCTTTAGTAAAAGGCGAAAGACTTGTATGTTATGAAGAGAAACCAGAGTACGATTATCCGTCACTGCGGGAGCAGGGCATCAGGCTAGTTGGTATAGCCACCTTCCCCATGGTGAGCTTTGCTTGGTTGAGACGCTTGCCCCCCCCCCCCCCCCGCCCCCCCCTTGCTCCTCGGCTGACCAAGTAGGAACAATCGGGCCCTATTCGATGGCTGCCTTGTCTTTTACTCTATGCAAAAGACAAGGCAGCAACAAAAACACCACGAGAATCCCGTATTGAGGCTTTGTTCAGACCGCTCATTTGGTGTCGCGTTTCTTTCAAGCAATTCTCCCGGTTAGCCGACACTCGGCTCGCTCCCATAGCCGCGTTAAAGTCTACTTCGCATTCACTCTCTTTTCTCAGCAGACTCTTGGGATTTTATCTATAAAATGAATTCCTTCACTCAAACTATGTTAAAACTGCTTTGTCGTTCATATTTACCATGTCTAGAAAGATTTAAACAAAAAAAACAACGTTGTACTTTGCAGTAAAAGAAAGAGCAAATCTAAAGTTTCAGGAATCCGAGAATAAGCTTACTTTCATGAGTGCTTCACGATTTCGGATTTTGCTATAAAATGAATTCCTTCACTCAAACTAAATTAAAACTGCTAAACCGCTAATCTGTTACATGTAAGGCAGATGTCAAATTCACAGAAATAGGATCTAAGGCTATTCGGCCAATCGAGCTGTAGCAGCTTCGGTAAAAGAGTATAAGTTGAAGAGTTTGTGAATAAAGGTGTGCGCACACATAGTGAGCTGTAGGAAAATAGGCAGGGAGCAATGCCGGCTGGGGTATATGTTCTTGTATGTTGTCTGACTGTTTGATTTGAATGTGTTGTGTAAGTGTCCTGAAATGTTATATGTTTGGGCTGTGTGACATGCTTAATGCTTGTCAGTAGCTACCCACTTATTCATATATAGCAACTGACAACATAAGAAGTCTGGACATACTTTGATAGTAGTTGTAGAAGTATCCTTATTGATAATAGATAAACTAATTCATAGTGATAGAACAGTAGATGAACAGGTGCCTGCACGTCTCACGAAAATAAAATGGGTGTATGATTGCTGACGGCAGAGCAATACTGCCAAACTTATGAGTTCTTGTGGCAAACTTGATTCAGTGTCTTGACGTGTATACGCTGTTTCGCTGACTTGATTGTCACAAGAAACAAAGTGTGTTTGATAAGATCCGACCATTTTATTACGGGAGGATCAGTATGTATGGATTCTGATGTGACTGATAAACCCATTCGTATCTTAAGCATAATCTAATACGTGAGACAACGCCCTGGCACACAATCAAAAAAAAAAAGAGAGAGCGGTTTTGTGTCCCCACAGTCCATAATGTAGAAAAGAGAGAAAAAAGCCTTTCTGATTTGGTGTGTGTGCTCATAGTGCAGAGTGTAGAGAAAAGAGAGAAAAGAAAGCCGTTTTGGTGTCACGGGTGTTGTGACTTACACACACACATTTCTGAATTGAGAAAAGAAATTATTTTAGAGGAAGCAGTAGAGTTTAGATCCCACATTTGTTGATAGGCATTCATTTATTTCTTCACTTCTGATGAAGTTTCAACAATAAACAACAAACTTTGTATTATGAGAAAGAACCAGACTCATTCTTCAGGAATCCGAAAATAAGCTCTATTTTATGAGTTATGCACGAATTCGGATTCTCCTATAAAACGAATTCATTAACTCCAACCAAGTTAAGACTGCTTTGTCCTTCATATTTATTCATGTCTAATCAAGTTTCAACGATAAACAACGTTGTACTTTGTAGAATGAGAAAGAACTTCTTCAGCAATAAGCATCTCTCGACATATGACGAAATACAGATTTTGCTATAAAATTAATTCCTTCTATCAGCCTGACTTAAAACTGTTTGTCCTCCTTATTTATCCACTTCAAATCAAGTTTCAACAATTAAAAAAAATTTGTAGTTTGAGAAAGAACAACTTAATCTTCAGCAATCAGTATAAAAAGAGGTGCAAATGCCAACCATACATACCTAAAAGGTGGAGCGGAAGTATTCAGCTGCAAGTAGGTGTGAATGTTCGACCATAATTTGTAAAAAACGGGTAAGAAAATGTTCGAATGCCCGACTATATATTAACAAAAGCGGGAGGAGAGGTCTTCGGATGAGAGTGGGTGAGAATTTCCAACCATAATCTATAAAATGCGGTGAAAAAAAAGGTGTGAATACCCCATAGAACACTAAAAGGTGGAGCAGAAGTTTTCGGCTGCAAGAAGGTGTGACTGTTCGACTATATTTGGTGAAAAGCAGGTGAAGCAAGTTCTGAATGCCCAACCTTACATCATCAAAAACGAGATCAGAGGTGTTTGGCTGCAAGAAGGCCATAGTTTGCTAAAAGCGGGTAAGCTACGAATGACCGACTAAATATCAACAAAAGTGGGGGCGGAGGTCTTTCGGATGCAAGTGGGTGTGAATATCCCACCATACAAGTATGGTGGAGAGGAAGCTGTGAATGGCCGACCATAGTAAAAAGCGGGTGAGAAAAGGTGCGAATGTCCAATCATACATGATCAAAACAGGGAGCGGAGGTGTTTGGCTGCGACAAGGTGTGTATGTCCACCCATAATTAATGAAAAGCGGGCAACAAGTAGGTTTGAATACCCATCATCAAAAGCAGGAGTGGATGTATTCGGCTACAAGAAGGTTTGAATGTCTGACCATAGTTTGTAAAAAGCGGGTAAGAAAAGGTTCGAGTGCCCGAAAATACACCATCAAAAGAGGGAGCGGAGGTGTTCCGCTGTAAGACGGTGTGAATGTCCAACAATAGTTGGTAAAAAGCGGGTAAGAAAAGGTTAAAATACCCGACTGTACACAATCAATAGCGGGAGCGGAGTTGTTCGGCTACAAGAAGGTGTGAAAGTCCGACCATAGTTTGTAAAAAGCGGGTAAGAAAAGGTGCGAATGCCCGACAATGTATGATCAAAAGAGGGAGTGGAGGTTTTCGGCTGCAAGAAGGTCTGAATGTCCAACCATAATTTGTAAAAACCGGGGAAGAAAAGGCTCGAAAGCCCGACTATACACCATCAAAAGTGGGAGCGGAGGTGTTCAGCTTCAAGACGGTCTGAATGTCCATCAATAACTGCTAGAAAACATGAAAGAAAATTTTCGAATATCAAACTGCACATGATCATAAGCAGGAGAGGAGGTGTTCAGCTGCAAGAAGGTGTGAATGTCTACCCATAATTACTGAAAAATGGGTAAGAAAAGGTGCGAATGCCTAACCATACATCATCAAAAGAGGGAGCGGAGGTGTTCCGCTGTAAGACGGTGTGAATGTCCGACCATAGATGGTAAAAAGCGGGTAAGAAAAGGTTAAATTACCCGACTGTACACAATCAAAAGAGGGAGCGGAGTTGTTCAGCTAAGAGAAGGTGTGAAAGTCCGACCTTGGTTTGTAAAAAGCGGGTAAGAAAAGGTTCGTATGCCCGAATATACACGATCAAAAGTGGAAGCGGAGGTGTTCGGCTGCAAGATATTGTGAACGTCCGACGAAAGTTTGTAAAAAGCAGTTAAGAAAAGGTTAGAATATCTAACCAAACATAAGAATGAGTCTTTTCCGCTGTAGAATGCCCGACTATAGACCATCAAATGCGGGAGCGGAGGTGTTCGGCTCTGAGTAGGTGTGAATGTCCGACCATAATTGCTGAAGAATGTGTTAGAAAAGGTAAGAATGCTGGACCATACATCATCAAAAGCGGTAGAGGTGGTGTTCGGCTGCAAAAAGGTGTGACTGTTCGACTAAAGTTTGTAAAAAGTGGGTAAGACAAGGTGCGAATGCCTGACAATGTATGATCAAAAGCGGGAGCGGAGGTGTTCAGCTGCAAGAAGGTCTACATGTCCATCAATAATTGCTAGAAAACTTGAAAGAAACTTTTCGAAAATCAAACCGCACATGATCATAAGTGGGATAGGAGGTGTTCAGCTGCAAGGTGTGAATGTCCACCCATAATTCCTGAAAAATGGGCAAAAAAAAGGTGTGAATGCCCAACCATACATCATCAAAAGCAGGAGTGGAAGTGTTCGGCTACAAGAAGGTGTGAACGTCCAACCAAAATATGTAAAAAGAAGTTAAGAAAAGGTTCGAATATCCAACCAAACATAATCAAAAGCGGGAGCAGAGCTGTTCAACGGCAAGTAGGTGTGAATGTCAGATCATAATTTGCAAAAAGCTGATGAGAAAGGGTGAGAATGCCCGACTATACATCATCAAATGCGGGAGCGGAGTTGTTCGGCTGTGAGTAGGTGTGAATCTCCGACCATAATTGCTGAAAAATGTGTTAGAAAAGGTAAAAATGCCGGTCCATACATCATCAAAAGCGAGAGAGGTTGTGTTCGGCTGCAAGTAGGTGTGAATGTCCAGCCATAATTACTCACAAACGGGTAAGAAAAGGTAGTATTGCAGGACCATATATGATCAAAACAGGGAGCGGAGGTGGTTCAGCTGCAAGAAGGTGTGAATGTCTACACATAATTACTGAAAAATGGGTAAGAAAAGGTGCGAATGCCTAACCATACATCCTCAAAAGAGGGAGCTGAGGTGTTCCGCTGTAAGACGGTGTGAATGTCCGACCATAGATGATAAAAAGCGGGTAAGAAAAGGTTAAATTACCCGACTGTACACAATCAAAAGAGGGAGCGGAGTTGTTCAGCTAAGAGAAGGTGTGAAAGTCCGACCTTGGTTTGTAAAAAGCGGGTAAGAAAAGGTTCGTATGCCTGAATATACACCATCAAAAGCGGAAGCGGAGGTGTTCGGCTGCAAGATATTGTGAACGTCCGACCAAAGTTTGTAAAAAGCAGTTAAGAAAAGGTTTGAATATCTAACCAAACATAATCAAAAGCGGGAGCAGAGCTGTTCGACTGGAAGTAGGTGTGAATGTCAGATCATAATTTGCAAAAAGGTGATGAGAAAGGGTGAGAATGCCCGACTATACACCATCAAATGCGGTAGCGGAGTTGTTCGGCTGTGAGTAGGTGTGAATCTCCAACCATAATTGCTGAAAAATGTGTTAGAAAAGGTAAAAATGCCGGTCCATACATAATCAAAATCGGGAGAGGTGGTGTTCAGCTGCAAGAAGGTCTAAATGTCCATCAATAATTGCTAGAAAACATGAAAGAAAATTTTCGAAAATCAAACCACACATGATCATAAGTGGGAGAGGAGGTGTTCAGCTGCAAGAAGGTGTGAATGTCCACCAATAATACCTGAAAAATGGGTAAAAAAAAGGTGCGAATGCCCAACCATACATGATCAAAAGCAGGAGTGCATGTGTTCGGCTACAAGAAGGTGTGAACGTCCAACCAAAGTTTGTAAAAAGCAGTTAAGAAAAGGTTCGAATATCCAACCATACATAATCAAAAGCGGGAGCAGAGCTGTTCGACTGAGAGTAGGTGTGAATGTCAGATCATAATTTGCAAAAAGCTGATGAGAAAGGGTGAGAATGCCCGACTATACACCATCAAATGCGGTAGCGGAGTTGTTCGGCTGTGAGTAGGTGTGAATCTCCAACCATAATTTCTGAAAAATGTGTTAGAAAAGGTAAAAATGCCGGTCCATACATAATCAAAATCGGGAGGGGTGGTGTTGAGCTGCAAGAAGGTCTAAATGTCCATCAATAATTGCTAGAAAACATGAAAGAAAATTTTCGAAAATCAAACCATACATGATCATAAGTGGGAGAGGAGGTGTTCAGCTGCAAGAAGGTATGAATGTCCACCCATAATACCTGAAAAATGGGTAAAAAAAAGGTGCGAATGCCCAACCATACATCATCAAAAGCAGGAGTGCATGTGTTCGGCTACAAGAAGGTGTGAACGTCCAACCAAAGTTTGTAAAAAGCAGTTAAGAAAAGGTTCGAATATCCAACCATACATAATCAAAAGCGGGAGCAGAGCTGTTCGACTGCAAGTAGGTGTGAATGTCAGATCATAATTTGCAAAAAGCTGATGAGAAAGGGTGAGAATGCCCGACTATACACCATCAAATGCGGGAGCGGAGTTGTTCGGCTGTGAGTAGGTGTGAATCTCCGACCACAATTGCTGAAAAATGTGTTAGAAAAGGTAAGAATGCCGGTCCATACATCATCAAAAGCGAGAGAGGTTGTGTTCGGCTGCAAGTAGGTGTGAATGTCCAGCCATAATTACTCACAAACGGGTAAGAAAAGGTAGTATTGCCAGACCATATATGATCAAAACAGGGAGCGGAGGTGGTTCAGCTGCAAGAAGGTTTGAATGTCCGACTAAAGTTCAAATATATTAACAAAAGCGGGAGGAGAGGTCTTCGGATGAGAGTGGTTGAAAATTTCCAAACATAATGTATAAAATGCGGTGAAAAAAAGGTGTGATAGAACACTAAAAGGTAGAGCGGAAGTGTTCGGCTGCAAGAAGGTGTGAATGTCCGACTATATTTGGTGAAAAGCAGGTGAAGCAAGGTCTGAATGCCCAACCTTACATCATCAAAAGCGAGATCAGAGGTGTTTGGCTGCAAGAAGGCCATAGCTTGCCAAAAGCGGGTAAGGTGCGAATGACCGACTAAATATCAACAAAAGTGGGGCGGAGGTCTTCGGATGCAGGTGGGTGTGAATATCCCACCATACAAGTATGGTGGAGAGGAAGCTGTGAATGGCCGACCATAGTAAAAGGCGGGTGAGAGAAGGTGCGAATGTCAAACCATACATAATCAAAACAGGGAGCGGAGGTGTTCTGCTGTAAGAAGGTGTGAATGTCCAACCATAGTTGGTAAAAAGCGGGTAAGAAAAGGTTAAAATACCCGACTGTACACAATCAATAGCGGGAGTGGAGTTGTTCGGCTACTAAAAGGTGTGAAAGTCCGACCATGGTTTGTAAAAAGCGGGTAAGAAAAGGTGCGAATGCCCGACAATGTATGATCAAAAGAGGGAGTGGAGGTTTTCGGCTGCAAGAAGGTCTGAATGTCCAACCATAATTTGTAAAAACCGGGGAAGAAAAGGCTCGAAAGCCCGACTATACACCATCAAAAGCGGGAGCGGAGGTGTTCAGCTGCAAGAAGGTGTGAAAGTCCGACCATGGTTTGTAAAAAGCAGTTAAGAAAAGGTTCGAATATCCAACCAAACATAATCAAAAGCGGGAGCAGAGCTGTTCGACTGCAAGTAGGTGTGAATGTCCAGCCATAATTACTCACAAACGGGGGAAGAAAAGGTAGTATTGCCAGACCATACATGATCAAAACAGGGAGCGGAGGTTCAGCTGCAAGGTGTGAATGTCTGACTATAGTTTGTAAAAAGCGGGTAAGACAAGGTGCGAATGCCCAACAATGTATGATCAAAAGAGAGAGTGGAGGTGTTCGGCTGCAAGGTCTGAATGTCCAACCATAATTTGTAAAAACCGGGTAAGAAAAGGATCGAAAGCCCGACTATACATCATCAAAAGCGGGAGCGGAGGTGTTCAGCTGCAAGAAGGTGTGAATGTTCGACTAAAGTTTGTAAAAAGCTGGTAAGACAAGGAGCGATGTCCCGACATTTTATGATCAAAAGCGGGAGCGGAGGTGTCCAGCTGTGAGTAGGTGTGAATGTCCGACCATAATTGCTGAAAAATGTGTTAGAAAAGTTAAGAATACTGGACCATACATCATCAAAAGCGGGAGAGGTGGTGTTCGGCTGCAAGAAGGTGTGAAAGTCCGACAATGGTTTGTAAAAAGCGGGTAAAAAAAGGTTCGAATGCCCGAATATAGATCATCAAAAGCGGAAGCGGAGGTGTTCGGATGCAAGAAGGTGTGAACGTCCGACCAAAGTTTGTAAAAAGCAGTGAAAAGCGAGAAAAAGCATTTCGTGAGTTCTGCATGATTTGGGATTTTGCTTATAAAATGCATTACTTCACTCAAACTATGTTAAAACTGATTTGTCCTTCATATTTACCATGTCTAGAAATATTTAAACAAAAAACAACGTTGTACTTTGCAGTAAAAGAAATTGCAAATCTATAGTTTCAGGAATCCGAGTATAAGCCTGCTTTCATGAGTTCTGCACGATTTCGGATTTTGCTATAAAATGAATTGCTTTGCTCAAACCAAGTTAAAACTGCTTTGTCCTTCCATATTCATCAATGTCTAGATCGACTTCAACAAAGAAAAACATTGGACTTTGCAGTAGAAGAAGTTGAAATCCATCTACACATTGATAAATATGAAGGACAAAGCAGTTCCCACTTGCCCATAAGAAAATAAGCTTATTCTCGGATTCCTGATCCTTCAGTTTTGCTCTTTCTTCTACTGCAAAATACAATGTTGTTCTTTGTTGAAGTCGATCTAGACATTGATAAATATGAATGAAAAAGCAGTTTTAACTTGGTTTGAGTGAATGAATTCATTTTATACATAAAATCCGAAATCGTGCAGAACTCATGAAAATAAGCTTATTCTCGGATTCCTAAAACTTCTGATTGGCTCTTTCTTTTACTGCAAAGTACAACGTTGTTTTTTTTGTTTAAATCTATCGAGACATTGATAAATATGAAGGTAAAAGCCTTTTTAACATAGTTTGAGTGAAGGAATTGATTTTATAGATAAAATCCCAAATCATGCAGAACTCCTCAAAAGGGGCGTATGGCTTAATCACAAGTGTGGTTCTTTCTCATTCAGGGTAGTATGAGGAAGTTTATGCTTGAAATATATGTAGAAATGGGTACATATGATGGAAAAAGCAGTGTTAACTTAGTTTGAGTGAAGGAATTCATTTTATACATAAAATCCCAAATCATGCAGAACGTATGAAAATAAGCTTATTCTCGGATTCCTGATCCTTCAGTTTTGCTCTTTCTTCTACTGCAAAATACAATGTTGTTCTTTGTTGAAGTCGATCTAGACATTGATAAATATGAAGGAAAAAGCAGTTTTAACTTGGTTTGAGTGAATGAATTCATTTTATACATAAAATCCGAAATCGTGCAGAACTCATGAAAATAAGCTTATTCTCGGATTCCTAAAACTTTTGATTTGCACTTTCTTTTACTGCAAAGTACAACGTTGTTTTTTGTTGAAATCTATCTAGACATTGATAAATACCAGCCGAAACTCTGCTGCCGCTTTTGATAATTTATGGTTGGGCATTCTTACCTTTTCTTACCCACTTTTTACAAATTATGATCTTACATTCACACCTACTTGCAGTCGAACACCTTCTCATCCACTTATGATCATGTGCGGTTGGGCTTTCGCACCTTTTCTTACCCATTTTTCAGTAATTATGGGTGGACATTCAGACCTTCTTGCAGCCGAAAACCTCCGCTCCTCTTTTGATCATATATGGTCTGGCAATAGTACCTTTTCTTACTCGTTTGTGAGTAATTATGGCTGGACATTCACACCTTCTTGCAGCCGAACACAACCTCTCCCGCTTTTGATGATATATGGTCCGGCATTCTTACCTTTTCTAACACATTTTTTAGGCAATTATGGTCGGACATTCACACCTACTCACAGACGAACACCTCCGCTCCCACATTTGATAGTGTATAGTCGGGCATTCTCACCCTTTCTCATCAGCTTTTTGCAAATTATGATCTGATATTCACACCTACTTGCAGTCGAACAGCTCTGCTCCCGCTTTTGATTATGTTTGGTTGGATATTCGAACATTTTCTTAATGCTTTTTACAAACTTTGGTCGGACGTTCACACCGTCTTGCAGCCGAACACCTCCGCTTCCGCTTTTGATGGTGTATAGTCGGGCATTCGAGCCTTTTCTTACCCACCTATTACTTACTATGGTTGGACATTCAAACCTTCTTGTAGCCGAACACATCCGCTCCTGCTTTTGATGATGTATGATTTGTCATTCACACCTTTTCTTACCCATTTTTCAGTAATTATTGGTCGGACATTCAGACCTTCTTGCACCTGAACACCTCTGCTCCCGCTTTTGATGGTGTATAGTCGGGCTTTCGAGCCTTTTCTTCCCCGATTTTTACAAATTATTTGTTGGACATTCAGACCTTGCAGCCGAAAACCTCCGCTCCCTCTTTTGATCATACATTGTCGGGCATTCGCCCCTTGTCTTACACGGTTTTTACAAACTTTAGTCAGACATTCACACCTTGCAGCTGAACCACCTCCATTCCCTGTTTTGATCATGTGTGGTCTGGAAATACTACCTTTTCTTCCCCCGTTTGTGAGTAATTTTGGCTGGACATTCACACCTACTTGCAGCCGAAAAACCACCTCTCCCGCTTTTGATGATGTATTGTCCGGCATTCTAGTCTTTTCTATCACATTTTTCAGCAATTATGATCTGACATTCACACCTACTTGCAGTCGAACAGCTCTGCTCCCGCTTTTGATTATGTTCGGTTGGATATTCAAACCTTTTCTTAACTGCTTTTTACAAACTTTGGTCGGACGTTCAAACCTTCTTGCAGCCGAACACCCCCGCTTCCGCTTTTGATGGTATATATTCGGGTATTCGAACCTTCTCTTACCCGCTTTTTACAAACCATGGTTGGACTTTCATACCTTCTTGTAGCTGAACAACTCCACTCCTGCTTTTGATGATTTATGGTTGGACATTCGCATCTTTTCCTACCCATTTTTCAGTAATTATGGGTGGATATTCACATCTTCTTGCAGCTGAACACCTCCTCTCCCGCTAATGATCATGTAAGGGTTGATATTCGAAAATTTTCTTACATGTTTTAAAGCAATTATTAATGGACATTCACACCTACTTGCAGCCGAACACCACCTCTCCCGCTTTTGATGATGTATAGTCGGGATTTCTCACCCTTTCTCATCAGCTTTTTGCAAATTATTCTCTGACATTCACACCTACTTGCAGTCGAACAGCTCTGCTCCCGCTTTTGATTATGTTTGGTTAGATATTCGAACCTTTTCTTAACTGCTTTTTTACAAACTTTGGTCGGACTTTCACACCTTCTCTTAGCTGAACAACTCCGCTCCCTCTTTTGATTGTGTACATTCGGGTATTTTAACCTTTTCTTACCCGCTTTTTACCAACTATGATCGGACATTCACACCGTCTTACAGCGGAACACCTCCGCTCCCTCTTTTGATGGTGTATGTTCGGGCATTTGAACCTTTTCTTACCCGCTTTTTACAAACCAGGGTCGGACTTTCACACCT
This sequence comes from Leuresthes tenuis, assembly GCF_036924035.1. Lineage (NCBI taxonomy): Eukaryota > Metazoa > Chordata > Actinopteri > Atheriniformes > Atherinopsidae > Leuresthes > Leuresthes tenuis. Next base: position 10,821,948 of record NW_027325366.1, read on the forward strand.
TTTAGTAGCCGAACAACTCCGCTCCCGCTATTGATTGTGTACAGTCGGGTATTTTAACCTTTTCTTACCCGCTTTTTACCAACTATGGTCGGACATTCACACCGTCTTACAGCGGAACACCTCCTCTCCCGCTTATGATCATGTACGGTTTGATATTCGAAAATTTACTTTCTTGTTTTAAAGCAATTATTGATGGACATTCAAACCTCCTTTTTGATGGTGTATAGTCGGGCTTTCAAGCCTTTTCTTCCCGGTTTTTACAAACCATGGTAGGACTTTCACACCTTCTTGTAGCCAAACAACTCCGCTCCCGCTATTGATTGTGTACAGTCGGGTATTTTAACCTTTTCTTACCCGCTTTTTACCAACTATGGTCGGACATTCACACCGTCTTACAGCTGAACACCTCCGCTCCAGCTTTTGATGGTGTATAGTCGGGCTTTCGAGCCTTTTCTTCCCCGGTTTTTACAAATTATGGTTGGACAATCAGACCTTCTTTCAGCCGAAAACCTCCGCTCCCTCTTTTGATCATACATTGTCGGGCATTCGCACCTTTTCTTACCCGCTTTTTACAAACTTTAGTCGGACATTAACACCTTCTTGCAGCTTAACCACCTCCGCTCCCTGTTTTGATCATGTATGGTCTGGCAATACTACCTTTTCTTACCCATTTGTGAGTAATTATGGCTGGACATTCACACCTACTTGCAGCCGAACACCACCTCTCCCGCTTTTGATGATGTATGGACCGGCATTCTTACCTTTTCTAACACATTTTTCAGCAATTATGGTTGGAGATTCACATCTACTCACAGCCGAACACCTCCGCTCCCGCATTTGATAATGTATAGTCGGGCATTCTCACCCTTTCTCATCAGCTTTTTGCAAATTATTCTCTGACATTCACACCTACTTGCAGTCGAACAGCTCTGCTCCCGCTTTTGATTATGTTTGGTTAGATATTCGAACCTTTTCTTAACTGCTTTTTTACAAACTTTGGTCGGACGTTCACACCTTCTTGCAGCCGAACACCTACGCTTCCGGTTTTGATAGTGTATATTCGGGCATACGAACCTTTTCTTACCCGCTTTTTACAAACCATGGTCGGACTTTCACACCTTCTCTTAGCTGAACAACTCCGCTCCCTCTTTTGATTGTGTACAGTCGGGTAATTTAACCTTTTCTTACCCGCTTTTTACCAACTATGATCGGACATTCACACCGTCTTACAGCGGAACACATCCGCTCCCTCTTTTGATGGTGTATGTTCGGGCATTTGAACCTTTTCTTACCCACTTTTTACAAACCAGGGTCGGACTTTCACACCTTTTAGTAGCCGAACAACTCCGCTCCCGCTATTGATTGTGTACAGTCGGGTATTTTAACCTTTTCTTACCCGCTTTTTACCAACTATGGTCGGACATTCACACCATCTTACAGCGGAACACCTCCTCTCCCGCTTATGATCATGTACGGTTTGATATTCGAAAATTTACTTTCTTGTTTTAAAGCAGTTATTGATGGAAATTCAAACCTTCTTTTTGATGGTGTATAGTCGGGCTTTCGAGCCTTTTCTTCCCGGTTTTTACAAACCATGGTCGGACTTTCACACCTTCTTGTAGCCGAACAACTCCGCTCCCGCTATTGATTGTGTACAGTCGGGTATTTTATCCTTTTCTTACCCGCTTTTTACCAACTATGGTCGGACTTTCACACCGTCTTACAGCGGAACACCTCTGCTCCCATTTTTGATGGTGTATAGTCGGGCATTCGAACCTTTTCTTACCCGCTTTTTACAAACTATGGTGGGACATTCAAACCTTCTTGTATCCGAAAACCTCCGCTCTCTCTTTTGATCATACATTGTCGGACATTCGCACCTTTTCTTACCCGCTTTTTACAAACCATGGTCGGACTTTCACACCTTCTTGTAGCCGAACACATCCGCTCCCGCTATTGATTGTGTACAGTCGGGTATTTTAACCTTTTCTTACCCGCTTTTTACCAACTATGGTCGGACATTCACACCTTCGTACAGCGGAACACCTCCGCTCCCTCTTTTGATGGTGTATAGTCGGGTATTCAAACCTTTTCTTACCCGCTTTTTCCAAACTATGGTCGGCTATTCACAGCTTCTTATGCAAACTAGGCAAACTATGGCCTTCTTGCAGCCAAACACCTCTGATCTCGCTTTTGATGATGTAAGGTTGGGCATTCAGACCTTGCTTCACCTGCTTTTCACCAAATATAGTCGGATATTCACATCCACTTGCATCCGAAGACCTCTGCCCCAAATTTTGTTGATATTTAGTCGGACATTCGCACCTTACCCGCTTTTGTCAAACTATGGCCTTCTTGCAGCCAAACACCTCTGATCTCGCTTTTGATGATGTAAGGTTGGGCATTCAGACCTTGCTTCACCTGCTTTTCACCAAATATAGTCGGACATTCACACCTTCTTGCAGCCGAACACTTCCGCTCCACCTTTTAGTGTTCTATGGGGTATTCACACCTTTTTTTCACCGCATTTTATACATTATGGTCGGAAATTTTCAACCACTCTCATCCGAAGACCTCTCCTCCCACTTTCTTTAATATATTTGAACTTTAGTCGGACATTCAAACCTTCTTGCAGCTGAACCACCTCTGCTCCCTGTTTTGATCATATATGGTCTGGCAATACTACCTTTTCTTACCCGTTTGTGAGTAATTATGGCTGGACATTCACACCTACTTGCAGCCGAACACAACCTCTCTCGCTTTTGATGATGTATGGACCGGCATTCTTACCTTTTCTAACACATTTTTCAGCAATTATGGTCGGAGATTCACACCTACTCACAGCCGAACAACTCCGCTCCCGCATTTGATGGTGTATAGTCGGGCATTCTCACCCTTTCTCATCAGCTTTTTGCAAATTATGATCTGACATTCACACCTACTTGCAGTCGAACAGCTCTGCTCCCGCTTTTGATTATGTATGGTTGGATATTCGAACCTTTTCTTAACTGCTTTTTACAAACTTTGGTTGGACGTTCACACCTTCTTGCAGCCGAACACATGCACTCCTGCTTTTGATGATGTATGGTTGGGCATTCGCACCTTTTTTTTTACCCATTTTTCAGGTATTATGGGTGGACATTCACACCTTCTTGCAGCTGAACACCTCCTCTCCCACTTATGATCATGTGTGGTTTGATTTTCGAAAATTTTCTTTCATGTTTTCTAGCAATTATTGATGGACATTTAGACCTTCTTGCAGCTGAACACCACCTCTCCCGATTTTGATTATGTATGGACCGGCATTTTTACCTTTTCTAACACATTTTTCAGCAATTATGGTTGGAGATTCACACCTACTCACAGCCGAACAACTCCGCTACCGCATTTGATGGTGTATAGTCGGGCATTCTCACCCTTTCTCATCAGCTTTTTGCCAATTATGATCTGACATTCACACCTACTTGCATTCGAACAGCTCTGCTCCCGCTTTTGATTATGTATGGTTGGATATTCGAACCTTTTCTTAACTGCTTTTTACAAACTTTGGTTGGACGTTCACACCTTCTTGTAGCCGAACACATGCACTCCTGCTTTTGATGATGTATGGTTGGGCATTCGCACCTTTTTTTTACCCATTTTTCAGGTATTATGGGTGGACATTCACACCTTCTTGCAGCTGAACACCTCCTCTCCCACTTATGATCATGTGTGGTTTGATTTTCGAAAATTTTCTTTCATGTTTTCTAGCAATTATTGATGGACATTTAGACCTTCTTGCAGCTGAACACCACCTCTCCCGATTTTGATTATGTATGGACCGGCATTTTTACCTTTTCTAACACATTTTTCAGCAATTATGGTTGGAGATTCACACCTACTCACAGCCGAACAACTCCGCTACCGCATTTGATGGTGTATAGTCGGGCATTCTCACCCTTTCTCATCAGCTTTTTGCAAATTATGATCTGACATTCACACCTACTTCCAGTCGAACAGCTCTGCTCCCGCTTTTGATTATGTTTGGTTAGATATTCGAACCTTTTCTTAACTGCTTTTTACAAACTTTGGTCGGACGTTCACAATATCTTGCAGCCGAACACCTCCGCTTCCGCTTTTGATGGTGTATATTCGGGCATACGAACCTTTTCTTACCCGCTTTTTACAAACCAAGGTCGGACTTTGACACCTTCTCTTAGCTGAATAACTCCGCTCCCTCTTTTGATCGTGTACAGTCGGATAATTTAACCTTTTCTTACCCGCTTTTTACCATCTATGGTCGGACATTCACACCGTCTTACAGCGGAACACCTCCGCTCCCTCTTTTGATGATGTATGGTTAGGCATTCGCACCTTTTCTTACCCATTTTTCAGTAATTATGGGTAGACATTCACACCTTCTTGCAGCTGAACACCTCCTCTCCCGCTTATGATCATGTGCAGTTTGATATTCGAAAATTTTCTTTCATGTTTTCTAGCAATTATTGATGGACATTCAGACCGTCTTGCAGCTGAACAACTCCGCTCCCACTTTTGATGGTGTATAGTCGGGCTTTCGAGCCTTTTCTTCCCCGGTTTTTACAAATTATGGTTGGACATTCAGACCTTCTTGCAGCCGAAAACCTCCACTCCCTCTTTTGATCATACATTGTCGGGCATTCGCACCTTTTCTTACTCGCTTTTTACAAACCATGGTCGGACTTTCACACCTTTTAGTAGCCGAAAAACTCCGCTCCCGCTATTGATTGTGTACAGTCGGGTATTATAACCTTTTCTTACCCGCTTTTTACCAACTATGGTTGGACATTCACACCTTCTTACAGCAGAACACCTCCGCTCCCTGTTTTGATTATGTATGGTTTGACATTCGCACCTTCACTCACCCGCCTTTTACTATGGTCGGCCATTCACAGCTTCCTCTCCACCATACTTGTATGGTGGGATATTCACACCCACTTGCATCCGAAGACCTCCGCCCCCACTTTTGTTGATATTTAGTCGGTCATTCGCACCTTACCCGCTTTTGGCAAACTATGGCCTTCTTGCAGCCAAACACCTCTGATCTCGCTTTTGATGATGTAAGGTTGGGCATTCAGACCTTGCTTCACCTGCTTTTCACCAAATATAGTCGGACATTCACACCCTCTTGCATCCGAACACTTCCGCCCCAAATTTTGTTGATATTTAGTCGGACATTCGCACCTTACCCGCTTTTGGCAAACTATGGCCTTCTTGCAGCCAAACACCTCTGATCTCGCTTTTGATGATGTAAGGTTGGGCATTCAGACCTTGCTTCACCTGCTTTTCACCAAATATAGTCGGACATTCACACCTTCTTGCAGCCGAACACTTCCGCTCCACCTTTTAGTGTTCTATCACACCTTTTTTTCACCGCATTTTATACATTATGGTTGAAAATTTTCAACCACTCTCATCCGAAGACCTCTCCTCCCGCTTTTGTTAATATATTTGAACTTTAGTCGGACATTCGCACCTTCTCTCACCCGCCTTTTACTATGGTCGGCCATTCACAGCTTCCTCTCCACCATACTTGTATGGTGGGATATTCACACCCACTTGCATCCGAAGACCTCCGCCCCCACTTTTGTTGATATTTAGTCGGTCATTCGCACCTTACCCGCTTTTGGCAAACTATGGCCTTCTTGCAGCCAAACACCTCTGATCTCGCTTTTGTTGATGTAAGGTTGGGCATTCAGACCTTGCTTCACCTGCTTTTCACCAAATATAGTCGGACATTCACACCCACTTGCATCCGAACACTTCCGCCCCAAATTTTGTTGATATTTAGTCGGACATTCGCACCTTACCCGCTTTTGGCAAACTATGGCCTTCTTGCAGCCAAACACCTCTGATCTCGCTTTTGATGATGTAAGGTTGGGCATTCAGACCTTGCTTCACCTGCTTTTCACCAAATATAGTCGGACATTCACACCTTCTTGCAGCCGAACACTTCTGCTCCACCTTTTAGTGTTCTATCACACCTTTTTTTCACCGCATTTTATACATTATGGTTGAAAATTTTCAACCACTCTCATCCGAAGACCTCTCCTCCCGCTTTTGTTAATATATTTGAACTTTAGTCGGACATTCGCACCTTCTCTCACCCGCCTTTTACTATGGTCGGCCATTCACAGCTTCCTCTCCACCATACTTGTATGGTGGGATATTCACACCCACTTGCATCCGAAGACCTCCGCCCCCACTTTTGTTGATATTTAGTCGGTCATTCGCACCTTACCCGCTTTTGGCAAACTATGGCCTTCTTGCAGCCAAACACCTCTGATCTCGCTTTTGATGATGTAAGGTTGGGCATTCAGACCTTGCTTCACCTGCTTTTCACCAAATATAGTCGGACATTCACACCCACTTGCATCCGAACACTTCCGCCCCAAATTTTGTTGATATTTAGTCGGACATTCGCACCTTACCCGCTTTTGGCAAACTATGGCCTTCTTGCAGCCAAACACCTCTGATCTCGCTTTTGATGATGTAAGGTTGGGCATTCAGACCTTGCTTCACCTGCTTTTCACCAAATATAGTCGGACATTCACACCTTCTTGCAGCCGAACACTTCCGCTCCACCTTTTAGTGTTCTATCACACCTTTTTTTCACCGCATTTTATACATTATGGTTGAAAATTTTCAACCACTCTCATCCGAAGACCTCTCCTCCCGCTTTTGTTAATATATTTGAACTTTAGTCGGACATTCAAACCTTCTTGCAGCTGAACCACCTCCGCTCCCTGTTTTGATCATATATGGTCTGGCAATACTACCTATTCTTACCCGTTTGTGAGTAATTATGGCTGGACATTCACACCTACTTGCAGTCGAACACAACCTCTCTCGCTTTTGATGATGTATGGACCGGCATTCTTACCTTTTCTAACACATTTTTCAGCAATTATGGTCGGAGATTCACACCTACTCACAGCCGAACAACTCCGCTCCCGCATTTGATGGTGTATAGTCGGGCATTCTCACCCTTTCTCATCAGCTTTTTGCAAATTATGATCTGACATTCACACCTACTTGCAGTCGAACAGCTCTGCTCCCGCTTTTGATTATGTATGGTTGGATATTCGAACCTTTTCTTAACTGCTTTTTACAAACTTTGGTTGGACGTTCACACCTTCTTGTAGCCGAACACATGCACTCCTGCTTTTGATGATGTATGGATGGGCATTCGCACCTTTTTTTTACCCATTTTTCAGGTATTATGGGTGGACATTCACACCTTCTTGCAGCTGAACACCTCCTCTCCCACTTATGATCATGTGTGGTTTGATTTTCGAAAATTTTCTTTCATGTTTTCTAGCAATTATTGATGGACATTTAGACCTTCTTGCAGCTGAACACCACCTCTCCCGATTTTGATTATGTATGGACCGGCATTTTTACCTTTTCTAACACATTTTTCAGCAATTATGGTTGGAGATTCACACCTACTCACAGCCGAACAACTCCGCTACCGCATTTGATGGTGTATAGTCGGGCATTCTCACCCTTTCTCATCAGCTTTTGGCAAATTATGATCTGACATTCACACCTACTTGCAGTCGAACAGCTCTGCTCCCGCTTTTGATTATGTATGGTTGGATATTCGAACCTTTTCTTAACTGCTTTTTACAAACTTTGGTTGGACGTTCACACCTTCTTGTAGCCGAACACATGCACTCCTGCTTTTGATGATGTATGGTTGGGCATTCGCACCTTTTTTTTACCCATTTTTCAGGTATTATGGGTGGACATTCACACCTTCTTGCAGCTGAACACCTCCTCTCCCACTTATGATCATGTGTGGTTTGATTTTCGAAAATTTTCTTTCATGTTTTCTAGCAATTATTGATGGACATTTAGACCTTCTTGCAGCTGAACACCACCTCTCCCGATTTTGATTATGTATGGACCGGCATTTTTACCTTTTCTAACACATTTTTCAGCAATTATGGTTGGAGATTCACACCTACTCACAGCCGAACAACTCCGCTACCGCATTTGATGGTGTATAGTCGGGCATTCTCACCCTTTCTCATCAGCTTTTTGCAAATTATGATCTGACATTCACACCTACTTGCAGTCGAACAGCTCTGCTCCCGCTTTTGATTATGTATGGTTGGATATTCGAACCTTTTCTTAACTGCTTTTTACAAACTTTGGTTGGACGTTCACACCTTCTTGTAGCCGAACACATGCACTCCTGCTTTTGATGATGTATGGTTGGGCATTCGCACCTTTTTTTTACCCATTTTTCAGGTATTATGGGTGGACATTCACACCTTCTTGCAGCTGAACACCTCCTCTCCCACTTATGATCATGTGTGGTTTGATTTTCGAAAATTTTCTTTCATGTTTTCTAGCAATTATTGATGGACATTTAGACCTTCTTGCAGCTGAACACCACCTCTCCCGATTTTGATTATGTATGGACCGGCATTTTTACCTTTTCTAACACATTTTTCAGCAATTATGGTTGGAGATTCACACCTACTCACAGCCGAACAACTCCGCTACCGCATTTGATGGTGTATAGTCGGGCATTCTCACCCTTTCTCATCAGCTTTTTGCAAATTATGATCTGACATTCACACCTACTTGCAGTCGAACAGCTCTGCTCCCGCTTTTGATTATGTATGGTTGGATATTCGAACCTTTTCTTAACTGCTTTTTACAAACTTTGTTTGGACGTTCACACCTTCTTGTAGCCGAACACATGCACTCCTGCTTTTGATGATGTATGGATGGGCATTCGCACCTTTTTTTTACCCATTTTTCAGGTATTATGGGTGGACATTCACACCTTCTTGCAGCTGAACACCTCCTCTCCCACTTATGATCATGTGTGGTTTGATTTTCGAAAATTTTCTTTCATGTTTTCTAGCAATTATTGATGGACATTTAGACCTTCTTGCAGCTGAACACCACCTCTCCCGATTTTGATTATGTATGGACCGGCATTTTTACCTTTTCTAACACATTTTTCAGCAATTATGGTTGGAGATTCACACCTACTCACAGCCGAACAACTCCGCTACCGCATTTGATGGTGTATAGTCGGGCATTCTCACCCTTTCTCATCAGCTTTTTGCAAATTATGATCTGACATTCACACCTACTTCCAGTCGAACAGCTCTGCTCCCGCTTTTGATTATGTTTGGTTAGATATTCGAACCTTTTCTTAACTGCTTTTTACAAACTTTGGTCGGACGTTCACAATATCTTGCAGCCGAACACCTCCGCTTCCGCTTTTGATGGTGTATATTCGGGCATACGAACCTTTTCTTACCCGCTTTTTACAAACCAAGGTCGGACTTTCACACCTTCTCTTAGCTGAACAACTCCGCTCCCTCTTTTGATTGTGTACAGTCGGGTAATTTAACCTTTTCTTACCCGCTTTTTACCATCTATGGTCGGACATTCACACCGTCTTACAGCGGAACACCTCCGCTCCCTCTTTTGATGATGTATGGTTAGGCATTCGCACCTTTTCTTACCCATTTTTCAGTAATTATGGGTAGACATTCACACCTTCTTGCAGCTGAACACCTCCTCTCCCGCTTATGATCATGTGCAGTTTGATATTCGAAAATTTTCTTTCATGTTTTCTAGCAATTATTGATGGACATTCAGACCGTCTTGCAGCTGAACAACTCCGCTCCCACTTTTGATGGTGTATAGTCGGGCTTTCGAGCCTTTTCTTCCCCGGTTTTTACAAATTATGGTTGGACATTCAGACCTTCTTGCAGCCGAAAACCTCCACTCCCTCTTTTGATCATACATTGTCGGGCATTCGCACCTTTTCTTACCCGCTTTTTACAAACCATGGTCGGACTTTCACACCTTTTAGTAGCCGAACAACTCCGCTCCCGCTATTGATTGTGTACAGTCAGGTATTTTAACCTTTTCTTACCCGCTTTTTACCAACTATGGTTGGACATTCACACCTTCTTACAGCAGAACACCTCCGCTCCCTGTTTTGATTATGTATGGTTTGACATTCGCACCTTCTCTCACCCGCCTTTTACTATGGTCGGCCATTCACAGCTTCCTCTCCACCATACTTGTATGGTGGGATATTCACACCCACTTGCATCCGAAGACCTCCGCCCCCACTTTTGTTGATATTTAGTCGGTCATTCGCACCTTACCCGCTTTTGGCAAACTATGGCCTTCTTGCAGCCAAACACCTCTGATCTCGCTTTTGATGATGTAAGGTTGGGCATTCAGACCTTGCTTCACCTGCTTTTCACCAAATATAGTCGGACATTCACACCCACTTGCATCCGAAGACCTCCGCCCCAAATTTTGTTGATATTTAGTCGGACATTCGCACCTTACCCGCTTTTGGCAAACTATGGCCTTCTTGCAGCCAAACACCTCTGATCTCGCTTTTGATGATGTAAGGTTGGGCATTCAGACCTTGCTTCACCTGCTTTTCACCAAATATAGTCGGACATTCACACCTTCTTGCAGCCGAACACTTCCGCTCCACCTTTTAGTGTTCTATCACACCTTTTTTTCACCGCATTTTATACATTATGGTTGAAAATTTTCAACCACTCTCATCCGAAGACCTCTCCTCCCGCTTTTGTTAATATATTTGAACTTTAGTTGGACATTCAAACCTTCTTGCAGCTGAACCACCTCCGCTCCCTGTTTTGATCATATATGGTCTGGCAATACTACCTTTTCTTACCCGTTTGTGAGTAATTATGGCTGGACATTCACACCTACTTGCAGTCGAACACAACCTCTCTCGCTTTTGATGATGTATGGACCGGCATTCTTACCTTTTCTAACACATTTTTCAGCAATTATGGTCGGAGATTCACACCTACTCACAGCCGAACAACTCCGCTCCCGCATTTGATGGTGTATAGTCGGGCATTCTCACCCTTTCTCATCAGCTTTTTGCAAATTATGATCTGACATTCACACCTACTTGCAGTCGAACAGCTCTGCTCCCGCTTTTGATTATGTATGGTTGGATATTTGAACCTTTTCTTAACTGCTTTTTACAAACTTTGGTTGGACGTTCACACCTTCTTGTAGCCGAACACATGCACTCCTGCTTTTGATGATGTATGGTTGGGCATTCGCACCTTTTTTTTACCCATTTTTCAGGTATTATGGGTGGACATTCACACCTTCTTGCAGCTGAACACCTCCTCTCCCACTTATGATCATGTGTGGTTTGATTTTCGAAAATTTTCTTTCATGTTTTCTAGCAATTATTGATGGACATTTAGACCTTCTTGCAGCTGAACACCACCTCTCCCGATTTTGATCATGTATGGACCGGCATTTCTACCTTTTCTAACACATTTTTCAGCAATTATGGTTGGAGATTCACACCTACTCACAGCCGAACAACTCCGCTACCACATTTGATGGTGTATAGTCGGGCATTCTCACCCTTTCTCATCAGCTTTTTGCAAATTATGATCTGACATTCACACCTACTTCCAGTCGAACAGCTCTGCTCCCGCTTTTGATTATGTTTGGTTAGATATTCGAACCTTTTCTTAACTGCTTTTTACAAACTTTGGTCGGACGTTCACAATATCTTGCAGCCGAACACCTCCGCTTCCGCTTTTGATGGTGTATATTCGGGCATACGAACCTTTTCTTACCCGCTTTTTACAAACCAAGGTCGGACTTTCACACCTTCTCTTAGCTGAACAACTCCGCTCCCTCTTTTGATTGTGTACAGTCGGGTAATTTAACCTTTTCTTACCCGCTTTTTACCATCTATGGTCGGACATTCACACCGTCTTACAGCGGAACACCTCCGCTCCCTCTTTTGATGATGTATGGTTAGGTATTCGCACCTTTTCTTATCCATTTTTCAGTAATTATGGGTAGACATTCACACCTTCTTGCAGCTGAACACCTCCGCTCCTGCTTATGATCATGTGCAGTTTGATATTCGAAAATTTTCTTTCATGTTTTCTAGCAATTATTGATGGACATTCAGACCGTCTTGCAGCTGAACCCCTCCGCTCCCACTTTTGATGGTGTATAGTCGGGCTTTCGAGCCTTTTCTTCCCCGGTTTTTACAAATTATGGTTGGACATTCAGACCTTCTTGCAGCCGAAAACCTCCACTCCCTCTTTTGATCATACATTGTCGAGCATTCGCACCTTTTCTTACCCGCTTTTTACAAACCATGGTCGGACATTCACACCTTTTAGTAGCCGAACAACTCCGCTCCCGCTATTGATTGTGTACAGTCGGGTATTTTAACCTTTTCTTACCCGCTTTTTACCAACTATGGTTGGACATTCACACCTTCTTACAGCAGAACACCTCCGCTCCCTGTTTTGATTATGTATGGTTTGACATTCGCACCTTCTCTCACCCGCCTTTTACTATGGTCGGCCATTCACAGCTTCCTCTCCACCATACTTGTATGGTGGGATATTCACACCCACTTGCATCCGAAGACCTCCGCCCCCACTTTTGTTGATATTTAGTCGGTCATTCGCACCTTACCCGCTTTTGGCAAACTATGGCCTTCTTGCAGCCAAACACCTCTGATCTCGCTTTTGATGATGTAAGGTTGGGCATTCAGACCTTGCTTCACCTGCTTTTCACCAAATATAGTCGGACATTCACACCTTCTTGCAGCCGAACACTTCCGCTTTTAGTGTTCTATGAGGTATTCGCATATTTTTTTTCACCGTATTTTATAGATTATGGTTGGAAATTCTCACCCACTCTCATCCGAAGACCTCTCCTCCCGCTTTTGTTAATATATAGTCGGGCATTCGAACCTTTTCTTACCCGCTTTTTACAAATTATGGTCGAACATTCACACCTACTTTCAGCTGAATACTTCCGCTCCACCTTTTAGGTATGTATGGTTGGCATTTGCACCTCTTTTTATACTGATTGCTGAAGATTAAGTTGTTCTTTCTCAAACTACAAATTTTTTTTAATTGTTGAAACTTGATTTGAAGTGGATAAATAAGGAGGACAACCAGTTTTAAGTCAGGCTGATAGAAGGAATTAATTTTATAGCAAAATCTGTATTTCGTCATATGTCGAGAGATGCTTATTGCTGAAGAAGTTCTTTCTCATTCTACAAAGTACAACGTTGTTTATCATTGAAACTTGATTAGACATGAATAAATATGAAGGACAAAGCAGTCTTAACTTGGTATGAGTTAATGAATTAGTTTTTTAGGAGAATCCGAATTCGTGCATAACTCATAAAATAGAGCTTATTTTCGGATTCCTGAAGAATGAGTCTGGTTCTTTCTCATAATACAAAGTTTGTTGTTTATTGTTGAAACTTCATCAGAAGTGAAGAAATAAATGAATGCCTATCAACAAATGTGGGATCTATACTCTAGTGCTTCCTCTAAAATAATTTCCTTTCTCAATTTAGAAATGTGTGTGTGTAAGTCACAACACCCGTGACACCAAAACGGCTTACTTTTCTCTACACTCTGCACTATGAGCACACACACCAAATCAGAAAGGCTTTTTTCTCTCTTTTCTACATTATGGACTGTGGGGACACAAAACCGCTCTCTCTCTTTTTTTTTTTAATCGTGTGCCAGGGCGTTGTCTCACGTATTAGATTATGCTTAAGATACGAATGGGTTTATCAGTCACATCAGAATCCATACATACTGATCCTCCCGTAATAAAATGGTCGGATCTTATCAAACACACTTTGTTTCTTGTGACAATCAAATCAGCTAAACAGCGTATACACGTCAAGACACTGAATCAAGTTTGCCACAAGAACTCATAAGTTTGGCAGTATTGCTCTGCCGTCAGCAATCATACACCCATTTTATTTTCGTGAGACATGTGCAAGCACCTGTTCATCTACTGTTCTATCACTATGAATTAGTGATCTATTATCAATAAGGTTACTTCTACAACTACTATCAAAGTATGTCCGGACTTCTTATGTATTCAATTGCTATATATGAATAAGTGGGTAGCTACTGACAAGCATTAAGCATGTCACACAGCCCAAACATATAACATATCAGGATATACCACACAGTTAACAACCACAGTGAAGCGTGTCAAAGCCCAAACATGTAACATTCAACAGGACACTTACACAACACATTCAAATCAAACAGTCAGACAACATACAAGAACATATACCCCAGCCGGCATTGCTCCCTGCCTATTTTCGTACAGCACACTATGTGTGCGCACACCTTTATTCACAAACTCTTCAACTTATACTCTTTTACCGAAGCTGCTACAGCTCGATTGGCCGAATACCCTTTGATCCTATTTCGGTGAAAATGAACATCTGCCTTACATATAACAGATTAGCGGTTTAGCAGTTTTAATTTAGTTTGAGTGAAGGAATTCATTTTATAGCAAAATCCGAAATCGTGAAGAACTCATGAAAGTAAGCTTATTCTCGGATTCCTGAAACATTAGATTTGCTCTTTCTTTTACTGCAAAGTACAACGTTGTTTTTTTTTGTTTAAATCTTTCTAGACATGGTAAATATTAAGGACAAAGCAGTTTTCACATAGTTTGAGTGAAGGAATTCATTTTATAGATAAAATCCCAAGAGTCTGCTGAGAAAAGAGAGTGAATGCGAAGTAGACTTTAACACGGCTATGGGAGCAAGCCGAGTGTGGGCTAACCGGGAGAATTGCTTGAAAGAAACGCGACACCGAATGAGCGATCAGAACAAAGCCTCAATATGGGATTCTCGTGGTGTTTTTGTTGCTGCCTTGTCTTTTGCACAGAGTAAAAGACAAGGCAGCCATCGAATAGGGCCCGATTGTTCCTAGTTGGTCAGCCGAGGAGCAAGGGGGGGAGGGGAGCAAGCGTCTCAACCAAGCAAAGCTCACCATGGGGAAGGTGGCTATGCCAACTAGCCTGATGCCCTGCTCCCGCAGTGACGGCTAATCGTACTCTGGTTTCTCTTCATAACGTACAAGTCTTTCGCCTTTTACTAAAGATTTCTGTGGAGAGCAGCACTAATGAGTTGTTTCTATTTTTGGCAGGCTTTACCTTTGCGGGTGAAGCCCTTTCTGTCTGTGCAAAAGAAATCTTCTTACTGTGCAGAGTGACTTCTCTGAGTAGAGTCGCCTTACTTGTTGCGACTGTGCCGATGTTCGAAGCTGGAGTGCAAAGTTGTTGCTTGAATGGTGCTTGCTGGAGCGTGCGGGAGTGCAAAGTTATACCATTTAAAATGGCTGAAGAGTGCTCAGTGCAGCGGGTGGGCGACACTCTGGCCACCTTGAAAACCGAGGTTACATCCACTACCAGGGGCAGCCCAAGTTCTGCCGCAAGTGTGGTGAGCATGGGCACCTGGTTGAGGCATGTACCAAGGTGTTATGTGGGAAGAGCAGAGAAATTGGGCAAACTTTTGGAGAGTGTCCAAATGGCAGGAAATGTAATCTCTGTGGAGAATTAAATCACCTCTTCAGAGATTGCCCTAAATCTTTTGCCAACAAATTAAAGACGGTAAAGCCACAGTCAAGCCAACAAAGAGAAGGACCAAAGGTGGCAGTTGGTGAACAAAGTGAAGAGGTTGACCCAATAAATTCAAACTTCCCGCCAAAAGCTTGGATTGGAAGTGAGGAGCAAAAAGGGGAGGGGCCTGTAGAGGCCTCACCACTCAGTGTTGAAGTCTGTGAGAATTCACAGGCAGAGGGTGGAGCTACGCTAAATGAGGAGGAAGAGCAGACAGGTGAGTCTAGTGAAGATACTCACCTCCCCGAAGGTCAACAGCCGAAGAGGAAGGCATCTGAGCCTCTGATTCCCCAGTGGTATCAGAGAAGAGGGGAAGGGTTAGGTCCCTTTCAGACAGTTCTTCAGTGGAAGAACCTAGAGTCTTCCCCTCCGACTCACCAAATGAGCTCTCCTTTTTAACTTCAGCTCTGCAATCAACCCCCAGGGACTCAAAGTTAAATGCAACATTGCGTCAGAGGCCAACACCGAGAGTCTGAAAAGGAAATATAGATCACCCTACTCACTTTTCACCTAAAGAAATGAAGGAAGAGCTAGTTTCCCAAGAAATAACCTGTGTGTAATTTGTTTTGATAACTTAGAAAAACGAAAATGACATACCTACTTTCCTTTATGCTTTTAATGGTTCTCACCTTCTCAACACTAAATGTGAGAAGTGTGAAATCAAAGACAAGAGCCCAGAGTATTTTATCCTTCTTAGACTCCATAAAATCAGATGTGTTTTTAATACAAGAATGTGGACTACCTTTTTTAAAAAACCATAGACAATGGGAGGAAATGTGGCCCCATTTATCGATATGGAGTGGCTCAAATCAAAATAAAAATGATGGTGTGGCCATTCTAATTAAAAATCCGCATGTTCTGGTGAAAGGTAGCACAGTGGTGAGAGACGGACGGGCACTTTTAGCACACTTGAATTTTATGGGGCAAGACTTTAACCTCTTAAATATTTATGGTTTCAATGGAAAAAATGAAAGGTATGACCTTTTAGAAGATATACAGCTTTACATGCTAGGGCAAGTACCTTTAGTTGTAGGAGGGGATTTGAACTGTATCTTGAGCAGGAAAGATAGAAAAAGAGCAGGGGTAGATTTTAAAGTGGATAAGACTTCGATTTTACTTCAGGGCATATGCAGGGATTTTAAGCTTACTGACTGTTTTAAAACCATGCATCCCAGAGAGGAGGGCTTCACCTGGTTTAGTCATGATGGCACCAGAGCCTCTCGCATTGATTATTTCTTTACTAGAGATTGCCCACCCACTGATGTTAGATTAACCCCTGTTTTCTTTTCAGACCACCTTATGCTCTCCTGCACCCTTTCACCCCCTTCTGGTGTGACGGTAGGAAGTGGTCTGTGGAAACTCAACTGTTCCCTGTTGGAGGATGAAATCATAGTCAGTCAGTACAGGGAATGTTATAAAGAGTGGCAGACCCTTCAAGACCTCTACGAAACACATGCACAATGGTGGGAAATGGTGAAGGAAATGACCCAGACTTTTTTTAAACAGCAAGGTAAACATAAAAAAAGGAAAGAGAATAGATGTATGATGGGACTACATAAACGCTTACAGCGCTACTTTAAACTAAATCAGTGTGGCATAGACTTTAAAGAAGAAATCAAAGATGTCAAAAAGGAAATGTCAGTTTTAGCAGAAATAAAGAGTAAAGGAATTTTTGTAAGAAGCAGGGAGCAGGAAATTGAGGAAGGTGAAAAAGAAAGAAAGTTATAAATAAAAAGGAGTGTATTCAAAATCTAAAAAGAGAAGATGGGTTTTTAACAAAATCCACACAAGAGATGATTGAAACTGTACATACCTTTTATAGTAACATGTACAAAGAGAAACCAGTGCACTTGGAAACATCGGCAGAAATCTTAAAATTCGTTGACAAAACCGTAAAAGAGAATGCACACTTGACACAGAATTTTACTGCTTTAGAGTTAAAAAAATGCCTAACAGGTTTTAAGAGAAGTCGAACTCCGGGTTTAGACGGGCTTCCTGCAGAATTCTATCTGACCTATTGGGACCTTTTATCATCAGACATTTTAGATGTTTTTAAAGATTTTGAAAAACTCGACCGACTGCCTGACAGTTTTAGAGTGGGAATAGTGACTCTACTTTATAAAAAAAATGATAAGACTGACCTAAAGAATTGGAGGCCCATCACACTTTTAAACTTAGACTGTAAACTTTTTAGCAAGGTTTTAGCGACACGGATGTCCTCTGTTTTAGAGGAGGTAATTCACCCAGACCAAGCTTGTGCCATCTCAGGGAGACAACTCACCGACAGCCTCGTACTGATTCGAGACATCATTGATTACGCTAGAGACAGAAACACCCGGCTTGTCATCTTAAATTTAGACTTTGAAAAAGCATTTGATCGGGTCTCGCATCAATATCTCTTTCAGGTGTTGCAGCCATCGAAAAGGGCCCGATTGTTCCTACTTGGTGAGCTTTGCTTGGTTGAGACGCTTGCCCACCCCCCCTGCTCCTCGGCTGACCAAGTAGAAACAATCTATTCGATGGCTGCCTTGTCTTTTACTCTGTGCAAAAGACAAGGCAGCCACAAACACCACGGGAACACCGTATTGAGGCTTTGTTCTGACCACTCATTCGGTGTCGCGTTTCTTTCAAGCAATTCTCCCGGTTAGCCCACACTCGGCTCGCTCCCATAGCCGTGTTAAAGTCTACTTCGCATTCACTCTCTTTTCTCTGCAGACTCTTGGGATTTTATCTATAAAATTAATTCTTTCACTCAAACTATGTGAAAACTGCTTTGTCGTTCATATTTACCATGTCTAGAAAGATTTAAACAAAAAAAACAACGTTGTACTTTGCAGTAAAAGAAAGAGCAAATCTAATGTTTCAGGAATCCGAGAATAAGCTTACTTTCATGAGTTCTTCACGATTTCGGATTTTGCTATAAAATGAATTCCTCCACTCAAACTAAATTAAAACTGCTAAACCGCTAATCTGTTATATGTAAGGCAGATGTCAAATTCACAGAAATAGGATCTAAGGGTATTCGGCCAATCGAGCTGTAGCAGCTTCGGTAAAAGAGTATAAGTTGAAGAGTTTGTGAATAAAGGTGTGCACACACATAGTGAGCTGTATGAAAATAGGCAGGGAGCAATGCCGGCTGCCGGCTATATGTTCTTGTATGTTGTCTGACTGTTTGATTTGAATGTGTTGTGTAAGTGTCCTGAAATGTTATATGTTTGGGCTGTGTGACATGCTTAATGCTTGTCAGTAGCTACCCACTTATTCATATATAGCAACTGACAACATAAGAAGTCTGGACATACTTTGATAGTAGTTGTAGAAGTATCCTTATTGATAATAGATAAACTAATTCATAGTGATAGAACAGTAGATGAACAGGTGCCTGCACGTCTCACGAAAATAAAATGGGTGTATGATTGCTGACGGCAGAGCAATACTGCCAAACTTATGAGTTCTTGTGGCAAACTTGATTCAGTGTCTTGACGTGTATACGCTGTTTCGCTGACTTGATTGTCACAAGAAACAAAGTGTGTTTGATAAGATCCGACCATTTTATTACGGGAGGATCAGTATGTATGGATTCTGATGTGACTGATAAACCCATTCGTATCTTAAGCATAATCTAATACGTGAGACAACGCCCTGGCACACAATCAAAAAAAAAAAAGAGAGAGCGGTTTTGTGTCCCCACAGTCCATAATGTAGAAAAGAGAGAAAAAAGCCTTTCTGATTTGGTGTGTGTGCTCATAGTGCAGAGTGTAGAGAAAAGAGAGAAAAAAAAGCCGTTTTGGTGTCACGGGTGTTGTGACTTACACACACACATTTCTGAATTGAGAAAAGAAATTATTTTAGAGGAAGCAGTAGAGTTTAGATCCCACATTTGTTGATAGGCATTCATTTATTTCTTCACTTCTGATGAAGTTTCAACAATAAACAACAAACTTTGTATTATGAGAAAGAACCAGACTCATTCTTCAGGAATCCGAAAATAAGCACGAATTCGGATTCTCCTATAAAACGAATTAATTAACTCAAACCAAGTTAAGACTGCTTTGTCCTTCATATTTATTCATGTCTAATAAAGTTTCAACGATAAACAACGTTGTACTTTGTAGAATGAGAAAGAACTTCTTCAGCAATAAGCATCTCTCGACATATGATGAAATACAGATTTTGCTATAAAATTAATTTCTTCTATCAGCGTGACTTAAAACTTTTTGTCCTCCTTATTTATCCACTTCAAATCAAGTTTCAACAATTAAAAAAATGTTGTAGTTTGAGAAAGAACAACTTAATCTTAAGCAATCAGTAGGGTAAGAAAGGGTAAGAAAAGGTGCAAATGCCAACCATACATCACTAAAAGGTGGAGCGGAAGTATTCAGCTGCAAGTAGGTGTGAATGTTCGACCATAATTTGTAAAAAGTGGGTACGAAAAGGTTCGAATGCCCGACTAAATATTAACAAAAGCGGGTGGAGAGGTCTTCGGATGAGAGTGGGTGAGAATTTCCTACCATACAAGTATGGTGGAGAGGAAGCTGTGATTGGCAGACAATAGTAAAAAGCAGGTGAGAAAAGGTGCGAATGTCAAAACATACATGATCAAAACAGGGAGCGGAGGTGTTTGGCTGCGACAAGGTGTGAATGTCCACCCATAATTAATGAAAAACGGGCAACAAGTAGGTTCGAATGCCCAACCATACATCATCAAAAGCAGGAGTGGATGTGTTCGGCTTCAAGAAGGTATGAATGTCCATCAATAATTGCTATAAAACATGAAAGAACATTTTCGAATATCAAACCGCACATAATCATAAGCGGGAGAGGAGGTGTTCCGCTGCAAGAAGGTGTGAATATCCACCCATAATTCCTGAGAAATGGGTAAGAAAAGGTGCGAATGCCCAACCATACATCATCAAAAGCAGGAGTGGATGTGTTCGGCTACAAGAAGGTTTGAATGTCCGACCATAGTTTGTAAAAAGCGGGTAAGAACAGGTTTGTATGCCCGACTGTACACAATCAAATGTGGGAGCGGAGTTGTTCAGCTACAAGAAGGTGTGAAAGTCCGACCATGGTTTGTAAAAAGCGGGTAAGAACAGGTTCGTATGCCCGAATATACACCATCAAATGCGGGAGCGGAGGTGTTCGGCTGTGAGTAGGTGTGAATCTCCAACCATAATTGCTGAAAAATGTGTTAGAAAAGGTAAGATACCGGTCCATACATCATCAAAAGCGGGAGAGGTGGTGTTCGGCTGCAAGTAGGTGTGAATGTCCAGCCATAATTACTCACAAATGGGTAAGAAAAGGTAGTATTGCCAGACCATACATGATCAAAACAGGGAGCGGAGCGGAGGTGGTTAAGCTGCAAGAAGGTGTTAATGTCCGACTAAAGTTTGTAAAAAGCGGGTAAGAAAAGGTGCGAATGCCCGACAATGTATGATCAAAAGAGGGAGCGGAGGTTTTCGGCTGAAAGAAGGTCTGAATGTCCAACCATAATTTGTAAAAACCGGGGAAGAAAAGGCTCGAAAGCCCGACTTTACACCATCAAAAGCTGGAGCGGAGGTGTTCAGCTGCAAGAAGGTCTGAATGTCCATCAATAATTGCTAGAAAACATGAAAGAGAATTTTCGAATATCAAACCGCACATGATAATAAGCGGGAGAGGAGGTGTTCAGCTGCAAGAAGGTGTGAATGTCCACCCATAATTACTGAAAAATGGGTAAGAAAAGGTGCGAATTCCCAACCATACATCATCAAATGCACGAGTGGATGTGTTCGGCTACAAGAAGGTTTGAATGTCCGACCATAGTTTGTAAAAAGCGGGTAAGAAAAGGTTCGAATGCCCAAACATACACCATCAAAAGAGGGAGCGGAGGTGTTCCGCTGTAAGAAGGTGTGAATGTCCGACCATAGTTGGTAAAAAGCGGGTAAGAAAAGGTTAAAATACCCGACTGTACACAATCAATAGCGGGAGCGGAGTTGTTCGGCTACTAAAAGGTGTGAAAGTCCGACCCTGGTTTTAAAAAGCGGGTAAGAAAAGGTTCGAATGCCCGAACATACACCATCAAAAGAGGGAGCGGAGTTGTTCAGCTAAGAGAAGGTGTGAAAGTCCGACCATGGTTTGTAAAAAGCGGGTAAGAAAAGGTTCGTATGCCCGAATATACACTATCAAAACCGGAAGCGTAGGTGTTCGGCTGCAAGAAGGTGTGAACGTCCGACCAAAGTTTGTGAAAAAGCAGTTAAGAAAAGGTTCGAATATCTAACCAAACATAATCAAAAGCGGGAGCAGAGCTGTTCGACTGCAAGTAGGTGTGAATGTCAGAGAATAATTTGCAAAAGCTAATGAGAAAGGGTGAAAAATCCCGACTATACACCATCAAATGCGGTAGCGGAGTTGTTCGGCTGTGAGTAGGTGTGATTCTCCAACCATAATTGCTGAAAAATGTGTTAGAAAAGGTAAGAATGCCGGTCCATACATCATCAAAAGCGGGAGAGGTGGTGTTCGGCTGCAAGTAGGTGTGAATGTCCATTAATAATTGCTTTAAAACATGAAAGAAAATTTTCGAATATCAAACCTTACATGATCATTAGCGGGAGAGGAGGTGTTCAGCTGCAAGAAGGTGTGAATATCCACCCATAATTACTGAAAAATGGGTAGGAAAAGATGCGAATGTCCAACCATAAATCATCAAAAGCAGGAGTGGAGTTGTTCAGCTACAAGAAGGTATGAAAGTCCAACCATGGTTTGTAAAAAGCGGGTAAGAGAAGGTTCGAATACCCGAATATATACCATCAAAAGCGGAAGCGGAGGTGTTCGGCTGCAAGAAGGTTTGAACGTCCGACCAAAGTTTGTAAAAAGCAGTTAAGAAAAGGTTTGAATATCCAACCGAACATAATCAAAAGCGGGAGCAGAGCTGTTCGACTGCAAGTAGGTGTGAATGTCAGATCATAATTGCTGAAAAATGTGATAGAAAAGACTAGAATGCTGGACAATACATCATCAAAAGCAGGAGAGGTGGTTTTTCGGCTGCAAGTAGGTGTGAATGTCCAGCCATAATTACTCACAAACGGGGGAAGAAAAGGTAGTATTTCCAGACCACACATGATCAAAACAGGGAATGGAGGTGGTTCAGCTGCAAGGTGTGAATGTCTGACTAAAGTTTGTAAAAACCGTGTAAGACAAGGGGCGAATGCCCGACAATGTATGATCAAAAGAGGGAGCGGAGGTTTTCGGCTGCAAGGTCTGAATGTCCAACCACAATTTGTAAAAATCGGGGAAGAAAAGGCTCGAAAGCCCGACTATACACCATCAAAAGCGGGAGCAGAGGTGTTCAGGTGCAAGAAGGTCTGAATGTCCGACCAAAAATTACTGAAAAATGGGTAAGAAAAGGTGTAAATGCCAAATCATACATCATCAAAAGCAGGAGCGGATGTGTTCGGCTACAAGAAGGTCTGAATGTCCAACCATAATTTGTAAAAACCGGGGAAGAAAAGGCTCGAAAGCCCGACTATACACCATCAAAAGTGGGAGCGGAGGTGTTCAGCTGCAAGACGGTCTGAATGTCCATTAATAATTGCTAGAAAACATGAAAGAAAATTTTCGAATATCAAACTGCACATGATCATAAGCGGGACAGGAGGTGTTCAGCTGCAAGAAGGTGTGAATGTCTACCCATAATTACTGAAAAATGGGTAAGAAACGGTGGGAATGCCTAACCATACATTATCAAAAGAGGGAGCGGAGGTGTTCCGCTGTAAGACGGTGTGAAAGTCCGACCTTGGTTTGTAAAAAGCGGGTAAGAAAAGGTTCGTATGCCCGAATATACACCATCAAAAGCGGAAGCGGAGGTGTTCGGCTGCAAGATATTGTGAACGTCCGACCAAAGTTTGTAAAAAGCAGTTAAGAAAAGGTTCGAATATCTAACCAAACATAATCAAAAGCAGGAGCAGAGCTGTTCGACTGCAAGTAGGTGTGAATGTCAGATCATAATTTGCAAAAAGCCAATGAGAAAGGGTGAGAATGCCCGACTATACACCATCAAATGCGGTAGCGGAGTTATTCGGCTGTGAGTAGGTGTGAATCTCCAACCATAATTGCTGAAAAATGTGTTAAAAAAAGGTAAAAATGCCGGTCCATACATCATCAAAAGCGGGAGAGGTGGTGTTCAGCTGCAAGAAGGTCTAAATGTCCATCAATAATTGCTAGAAAACATGAAAGAAAATTTTCGAAAATCAAACCACACATGATCATAAGTGGGAGAGGAGGTGTTCAGCTGCAAGAAGGTGTGAATGTCCACCCATAATACCTGAAAAATGGGTAAAAAAAAAGGTGCGAATGCCCAACCATACATCATCAAAAGCAGGAGTGCATGTGTTCGGCTACAAGAAGGTGTGAACGTCCAACCAAAGTTTGTAAAAAGCAGTTAAGAAAAGGTTCGAATATCCAACCAAACATAATCAAAAGCGGGAGCAGAGCTGTTCGACTGCAAGTAGGTGTGAATTTCAGATCATAATTTGCAAAAAGCTGATGAGAAAGGGTGAGAATGCCCGACCATACACCATCAAATGCGGGAGCGGAGTTGTTCGGCTGTGAGTAGGTGTGAATCTCCGACCATAATTGCTGAAAAATGTGTTAGAAAAGGTAAGAATGCCGGTCCATACATCATCAAAAGCGAGAGAGGTTGTGTTCGGCTGCAAGTAGGTGTGACTGTTCGACTAAAGTTTGTAAAAAGTGGGTAAGACAAGGTGCGAATGCCTGACAATGTATGATCAAAAATGGGAGCGGAGGTGTTCAGCTGCAAGAAGGTCTACATGTCCATCAATAATTGCTAGAAAACATGAAAGAAACTTTTCGAAAATCAAACCGCACATGATCATAAGTGGGATAGGAGGTGTTCAGCTGCAAGGTGTGAATGTCCACCCATAATTCCTGAAAAATGGGCAAAAAAAATGTGTGAATGCCCAACCATACATCATCAAAAGCAGGAGTGGAAGTGTTCGGCTACAAGAAGGTGTGAACGTCCAACCAAAATATGTAAAAAGCAGTTAAGAAAAGGTTCGAATATCCAACCAAACATAATCAAAAGCTTTTCGACTGCAAGTAGGTGTGAATGTCAGATCATAATTTGCAAAAAGCTGATGAGAAAGGGTGAGAATGCCCGACTATACATCATCAAATGCGGGAGCGGAGTTGTTCGGCTGTGAGTAGGTGTGAATCTCCGACCATAATTGCTGAAAAATGTGTTAGAAAAGGTAAAAATGCCGGTCCATACATCATCAAAAGCGAGAGAGGTTGTGTTCGGCTGCAAGTAGGTGTGAATGTCCAGCCATAATTACTCACAAACGGGTAAGAAAAGGTAGTATTGCCAGACCATATATGATCAAAACAGGGAGCGGAGGTGGTTCAGCTGCAAGAAGGTTTGAATGTCCGACTAAAGTTTGTAAAAAGCGGGTAAGACAAGGTGTGAATGCCCGACAATATATGATCAAAAGAGGAGCGGAGGTTTTCGGCTGCAAGAAGGTCTGAATGTCCACCCATAATTACTGAAAAATGGGTAAGAAAAGGTGCGAAAGCCCAACCGCACATGATCATAAGTGGATGAGAAGGTGTTTGACTGCAAGTAGGTGTGAATGTAAGATCATAATTTGTAAAAAGCGGGTAAGAAAAGGTAAGAATGCCCAACCATAAATTATCAAAAGCGGCAGCAGAGTTTCGGCTTGTATTTATCAATGTCTAGATAGATTTCAACAAAAAACAACGTTGTACTTTGCAGTAAAAGAAAGTGCAAATCAAAAGTTTTAGGAATCCGAGAATAAGCTTATTTTCATGAGTTCTGCACGATTTCGGATTTTATGTATAAAATGAATTTCTTCACGCAAACTAAGTTAACACTGCTTTGTCCTTCATATGTACCCATTTCTACATATATTTCAAGCATAAACTTCCTCATATTACCCTGAATGAGAAAGAGCCACACTTGTGATTAAGCCATACCTCCCTTTTGAGGAGTTCTGCATGATTTGGGATTTTATCTATAAAATTAATTCCTTCACTCAAACTATGTTAAAACGGCTTTTACCTTCATATTTATCAATGTCTCGATAGATTTAAACAAAAAAACAACGTTGTACTTTGCAATAAAAGAAAGAGCAAATCAAAAGTTTTAGGAATCCGAGAATAAGCTTATTTTCATGAGTTCTGCACGATTTCGGATTTTATGTATAAAATGAATTCATTCACTCAAACCAAGTTAAAACTGCTTTTTCCTTCATATTTATCAATGTCTAGATCGACTTCAACAAAGAACAACATTGTATTTTGCAGTAGAAGAAAGAGCAAAACTGAAGGATCAGGAATCCGAGAATAAGCTTCTTTTCATACGTTCTGCATGATTTGGGATTTTATGTATAAAATGAATTCCTTCACTCAAACTAAGTTAACACTGCTTTGTCCATCATATGTACCCATTTCTACATATATTTCAAACATAAACTTCCTCATACTACCCTGAATGAGAAAGAACCACACTTGTGATTAAGCCATACGCCCCTTTTGAGGAGTTCTGCATGATTTGGGATTTTATCTATAAAATCAATTCCTTCACTCAAACTATGTTAAAACGGCTTTTACCTTCATATTTATCAATGTCTCGATAGATTTAAACAAAAATGTATAAAATTATGTATAAAATGAATTCATTCACTCAAACCAAGTTAAAACTGCTTTTTCCTTCATATTTATCAATGTCTAGATCGACTTCAACAAAGAACAACATTGTATTTTGCAGTAGAAGAAAGAGCAACACTGAAGGATCAGGAATCCGAGAATAAGCTTATTTTCTTATGGGCAAGTGGGAACTGCTTTGTCCTTCATATTTATCAATGTGTAGATGGATTTCAACTTCTTCTACTGCAAAGTCCAATGTTTTTCTTTGTTGAAGTCGATCTAGACATTGATGAATATGGAAGGACAAAGCAGTTTTAACTTGGTTTGAGCAAAGCAATTCATTTTATAGCAAAATCCGAAATCGTGCAGAACTCATGAAAGCAGGCTTATACTCGGATTCCTGAAACTTTAGATTTGCTCTTTCTTTTACTGCAAAGTACAACGTTGTTTTTTTGTTTAAATATTTCTAGACATGGTAAATATAAAGGACAAATTAGTTTTAACATAGTTTGAGTGAAGTAATGCATTTTATAAGCAAAATCCCAAATCATGCAGAACTCACGAAATGCTTTTTCTCGCTTTTCACTGCTTTTTACAAACTTTGGTCGGACGTTCACACCTTCTTGCATCCGAACACCTCCGCTTCCGCTTTTGATGATGTATATTCGGGCATTCGAACCTTTTTTTACCCGCTTTTTACAAACCATTGTCGGACTTTCACACCTTCTTGCAGCCGAACACCACCTCTCCCGCTTTTGATGATGTATGGTCCAGTATTCTTACCTTTTCTAACACATTTTTCAGCAATTATGGTCGAACATTCACACCTTCTTGCAGCTGAACACCTCCGCTCCCGCTTTTGATGATGTATAGTCGGGCTTTCGAGCCTTTTCTTACCCGGTTTTTACAAATTATGGTTGGACATTCAGACCTTGCAGCCGAACACCTCCGCTCTCTCTTTTGATCATACATTGTTGGGCATTCGCACCTTGTCTTACCCGGTTTTTACAAACTATAGTCAGACATTCACACCTTGCAGCTGAACCTCCGCTCCCTGTTTTGATCATGTATGGTCTGGCAATACTACCTTTTCTTCCCCCGTTTGTGAGTAATTATGGCTGGACATTCACACCTACTTGCAGTCGAACAGCTCTGCTCCCGCTTTTGATTATGTTTGGTTGGATATTCGAACCTTTTCTTAACTGCTTTTTACAAACCATGTTCGGACTTTCACACCTTCTTGTAGCCGAACAACTCCGCTCCCGCTATTGATTGTGTACAGTCGGGTATTTTAACCTTTTCTTACCCGCTTTTTACCAACTATGGTCGGACATTCACACCGTCTTACAGCGGAACACCTCCGCTCCCGCTTTTTATGGTGTATGGTCGGGCATTCGAACCTTTTCTTACCCGCTATTTACAAACTATGGTAGGACATTCAAACCTTCGTGTATCCGAAAACCTCCGCTCTCTCTTTTGATCATACATTGTCGGACATTCGCACCTTTTCTTACCCGCTTTTTACAAACCATGGTCGGACTGTCACACCTTCTTGTAGCCGAACACATCCGCTCCCCCTATTGATTGTGTACAGTCGGGTATTTTAACCTTTCCTTACCCGCTTTTTACCAAGTATGGTCGGACATTCACACCTTCGTACAGCGGAACACCTCCGCTCACTCTTTTGATGGTGTATGTTCGGGCATTCAAACCTTTTCTTACCCGCTTTTCCCAAACTATGGTCGGCTATTCACAGCTTCCTCTCCACCATACTTGTATGGTGGGATATTCACACCCACTTGCATCCGAAAACCTCCGCCCCAAATTTTGTTGATATTTAGTCGGACATTCGCACCTTACCCGCTTTTGGCAAACTATGGCCTTCTTGCAGCCAAACAACTCTGATCCTGCTTTTGATGATGTAAGGTTGGGTATTCAGACCTTGCTTCACCTGCTTTTCACCAAATATAGTCGGACATTCACACCTTCTTGCAGCCGAACACTTCCGCTCCACCTTTTAGTGTTCTATCACACCTTTTTTTTCACCGCATTTTATACATTATGGTTGGAAATTTTCAACCACTTTCATCCGATGACCTCTCCTCCCGCTTTTGTTAATATATTTGAACTTTAGTTTGACATTCAAACCTTCTTGCAGCTGAACCACCTCCGCTCCCTGTTTTGATCATATATGGTCATGCAATACTACCTTTTCTTACCCGTTTGTGAGTAATTATGGCTGGACATTCACACCTACTCACAGCCGAACAACTCCGCTCCCGCATTTGATGATGTATAGTCGGGCATTCTCACCCTTTCTCATCAGCTTTTTGCAAATTATGATCTGACATTCACACCTACTTGCCGTCGAACAGCTCTGCTCCCGCTTTTGATTATGTTTGGTTGGATATTCGAACCTTTTCTTAACTTCTTTTTACATATTTTGGTTGGACGTTCACACCTTCTTGTAGCCGAACACTTCCACTCCTGCTTTTGATGATGTATGGTTGGGCATTCACACCTTTTTTTTGCCCATTTTTCAGGAATTATGGGTGGACATTCACACCTTGCAGCTGAACACCTCCTATCCCACTTATGATCATGTGCGGTTTGATTTTCGAAAAGTTTCTTTCATGTTTCCTAGCAATTATTGATGGATATGTAGACCTTCTTGCAGCTGAACACCTCCGCTCCCGCTTTTGATCATACATTGTCAGGCATTCGCACCTTGTCTTACCCACTTTTTACAAACTTTAGTCGAACAGTCATACCTTTTTGCAGCCGAACACCACCTCTACCGCTTTTGATGATGTATGGTCCAGCATTCTTACCTTTTCTAACACATTCTTCAGCAATTATGGTCGGACATTCACACCTACTCAGAGCCGAACACCTCCGCTCCCGCATTTGATGGTGTATAGTCGGGCATTCTCACCCTTTCTCATCAGCTTTTTACAAATTATGATCTGACATTCACACCTGCTTTTGATAATGTATTGTTAGGCATTCGCACCTTTTTTTTTTACCAATTTTTCAGGAATTATGGGTGGACATTCACACCTTCTTGCAGCCGAACACCTCCTCTCCCGCTTATGATCATGTGCGGTTTGATATTCGAAAATTTACTTTCTTGTTTTAAAGCAATTATTGATGGACATTCAAACCTTCTTTTTGATGGTGTATAGTCGGGCTTTCGAGCCTTTTCTTCCCGGTTTTTACAAACCATGGTCGGACTTTCACACCTTCTTGTAGCCGAACAACTCCACTCCCGCTATTGATTGTGTACAGTCGGGTATTTTAACCTTTTCTTACCCGCTTTTTACCAACTATGGTCGGACATTCACACCGTCTTACAGCGGAACACCTCTGCTCCCGCTTTTGATGGTGTATAGTCGGGCATTCGAACCTTTTCTTACCCGCTTTTTACAAACTATGGTGGGACATTCAAACCTTCTTGTATCCGAAAACCTCCGCTTTCTCTTTTGATCATACATTGTCGGACATTCGCACCTTTTCTTACCCGCTTTTTACAAACCATGGTCGGACTTTCACATCTTCTTGTAGCCGAACACATCCGCTCCCGCTATTGATTGTGTACAGTCGGGTATTTTAACCTTTTCTTACCCGCTTTTTACCAAGTATGGTCGGACATTCACACCTTCGTACAGCGGAACACCTCCGCTCCCTCTTTTGATGGTGTATGTTCGGGCATTCAAACCTTTTCTTACCCGCTTTTTCCAAACTATGGTCGGCTATTCACAGCTTCCTCTCCACCATACTTGTATGGTGGGATATTCACACCCACTTGCATCCGAAGACCTCCGCCCCAAATTTTGTTGATATTTAGTCGGACATTCGCACCTTACCCGCTTTTGGCAAACTATGGCCTTCTTGCAGCCAAACACCTCTGATCTCGCTTTTGATGATGTAAGGTTGGGCATTCAGACCTTGCTTCACCTGGTTTTCACCAAATATAGTCGGACATTCACACCTTCTTGCAGCCGAACACTTCCGCTCCACCTTTTAGTGTTCTATCACACCTTTTTTTCACCGCATTTTATACATTATGGTTGGAAATTTTCAACCACTCTCATCCGAAGAC
Organism: Leuresthes tenuis; assembly: GCF_036924035.1. Taxonomy (NCBI): domain Eukaryota; kingdom Metazoa; phylum Chordata; class Actinopteri; order Atheriniformes; family Atherinopsidae; genus Leuresthes; species Leuresthes tenuis. Next base: position 10,852,204 of record NW_027325366.1, read on the forward strand.
CTCTCCTCCCGCTTTTGTTAATATATTTGAACTTTAGTCGGACATTCAAACCTTCTTGCAGCTGAACCACCTCCGCTCCCTGTTTTGATCATATATGGTCTGGCAATACTACCTTTTCTTACCCGTTTGTGAGTAATTTTGGCTGGACATTCACACCTACTTGCAGCCGAACACAACCTCTCTCGCTTTTGATGATGTATGGACCGGCATTCTTACCTTTTCTAACACATTTTTCAGCAATTATGGTCGGAGATTCACACCTAGTCACAGCCGAACAACTCCGCTCCCGCATTTGATGGTGTATAGTCGGGCATTCTCACCCTTTCTCATCAGCTTTTTGCAAATTATGATCTGACATTCACACCTACTTGCAGTCGAACAGCTCTGCTCCCGCTTTTGATTATGTTTGGTTGGATATTCGAACCTTTTCTTAACTTCTTTTTACATATTTTGGTTGGACGTTCACACCTTCTTGTAGCCGAACACTTCCACTCCTGCTTTTGATGATGTATGGTTGGGCATTCACACCTTTTTTTTGCCCATTTTTCAGGAATTATGGGTGGACATTCACACCTTGCAGCTGAACACCTCCTATCCCACTTATGATCATGTGCGGTTTGATTTTCGAAAAGTTTCTTTCATGTTTTCTAGCAATTATTGATGGACATGTAGACCTTCTTGCAGCTGAACACCTCCGCTCCCGCTTTTGATCATACATTGTCAGGCATTCGCACCTTGTCTTACCCACTTTTTACAAACTTTAGTCGAACAGTCATACCTTTTTGCAGCCGAACACCGCCTCTCCCGCTTTTGATGATGTATGGTCCAGCATTCTTACCTTTTCTAACACATTCTTCAGCAATTATGGTCGGACATTCACACCTACTCAGAGCCGAACACCTCCGCTCCCGCATTTTATGGTGTATAGTCGGGCATTCTCACCCTTTCTCATCAGCTTTTTACAAATTATGATCTGACATTCACACCTGCTTTTGATAATGTATTGTTAGGCATTCGCACCTTTTTTTTACCCATTTTTCATGAATTATGGGTGGACATTCACACCTTCTTGCAGCCGAACACCTCCTCTCCCGCTTATGATCATGTGCGGTTTGATATTCGAAAATTTACTTTCTTGTTTTAAAGCAATTATTGATGGACATTCAAACCTTCTTTTTGATGGTGTATAGTCGGGCTTTCGAGCCTTTTCTTCCCGGTTTTTACAAACCATGGTCGGACTTTCACACCTTCTTGTAGCCGAACAACTCCGCTCCCGCTATTGATTGTGTACAGTCGGGTATTTTAACCTTTTCTTACCCGCTTTTTACCAACTATGGTCGGACATTCACACCGTCTTACAGCGGAACACCTCTGCTCCCGCTTTTGATGGTGTATAGTCGGGCATTCGAACCTTTTCCTACCCGCTTTTTACAAACTATGGTGGGACATTCAAACCTTCTTGTATCCGAAAACCTCCGCACTCTCTTTTGATCATACATTGTCGGACATTCGCACCTTTTCTTACCCGCTTTTTACAAACCATGGTCGGACTTTCACATCTTCTTGTAGCCGAACACATCCGCTCCCGCTATTGATTGTGTACAGTTTGGTATTTTAACCTTTTCTTACCCGCTTTTTACCAACTATGGTCGGACATTCACACCTTCGTACAGCGGAACACCTCCGCTCCCTCTTTTGATGGTGTATGTTCGGGCATTCAAACCTTTTCTTACCCGCTTTTTCCAAACTATGGTCGGCTATTCACAGCTTCCTCTCCACCATACTTGTATGGTGGAATATTCACACCCACTTGCATCCGAAGATCTCCGCCCCAAATTTTGTTGATATTTAGTCGGACATTCGCACCTTACCCGCTTTTGGAAAACTATGGCCTTCTTGCAACCAATCACCTCTGATCTCACTTTTGATGATGTAAGGTTGGGCATTCAGACCTTGCTTCACCTGCTTTTCACCAAATATAGTCGGACATTCACACCTTCTTGCAGCCGAACACTTCCGCTTTTAGTGTTCTATGAGGCATTCACATATTTTTTTTCACCGTATTTTATAGATTATGGTTGGAAATTCTCACCCACTCTCATCCGAAGACCTCTCCTCCCGCTTTTGTTAATATATAGTCGGGCATTCGAACCTTTTCTTACCCGCTTTTTACAAATTATAGTTGAACATTCACACCTACTTGCAGCTGAATACTTCCGCTCCACCTTTTAGGTATGTATGGTTGGCATTTGCACCTCTTTTTATACTGATTGCTGAAGATTAAGTTGTACTTTCTCAAACTACAACATTTTTTTAATTGTTGAAACTTGATTTGAAGTGGATAGATAAGGAGGACAAACAGTTTTAAGTCAGGCTGATAGAAGGAATTAATTTTATAGCCAAATCTGTACTTCGTCATATGTCGAGAGATGCTTATTGCTGAAGAAGTTCTTTCTCATTCTACAAAGTACAACGTTGTTTATCGTTGAAACTTGATTAGACATGAATAAATATGAAGGACAAAGCAGTCTTAACTTGGTTTGAGTTAAGGAATTCGTTTTATAGGAGAATCCGAATTCGTGCATAACTCATAAAATAGAGCATATTTTCGGATTCCTGAAGAATGATTCTGGTTCTTTCTCATAATACAAAGTTTGTTGTTTATTGTTGAAACTTCATCAGAAGTGAAGAAATAAATTAATGCCTATCAACAAATTGACCTTCTGTTGACCTTCGGGGAGGTGAGTATCTTCACTAGACTCACCTGTCTGCTCTTCCTCCTCATTTAGCGTAGCTCCACCCTCTGCCTGTGAATTCTCACAGACTTCAACACTGAGTGGTGAGGCCTCTACAGGCCCCTCCCCTTTTTGCTCCTCACTTCCAATCCAAGCTTTTGGCGGGAAGTTTGAATTTATTGGGTCAACCTCTTCACTTTGTTCACCAACTGCCACCTTTGGTCCTTCTCTTTGTTGGCTTGACTGTGGCTTTACCGTCTTTAATTTGTTGGCAAAAGATTTAGGGCAATCTCTGAAGAGGTGATTTAATTCTCCACAGAGATTACATTTCCTGCCATTTGGACACTCTCCAAAAGTTTGCCCAATTTCTCTGCTCTTCCCACATAACACCTTGGTACAAGCCTCAACCAGGTGCCCATGCTCACCACACTTGCGGCAGAACTTGGGCTGCCCCTGGTAGTGGATGTAACCTCGGTTTTCAAGGTGGCCAGAGTGTCGCTCACCCGCTGCACTGAGCACTCTTCAGCCATTTTAAATGGTATAACTTTGCACTCCCGCACGCTCCAGCAAGCACCATTCAAGCAACAACTTTGCACTCCAGCTTCGAACATCGGCACAGTCGCAACAAGTAAGGCGACTCTACTCAGAGAAGTCACTCTGCACAGTAAGAAGATTTCTTTTGCACAGACAGAAAGGGCTTCACCCGCAAAGGTAAAGCCTGCCAAAAATAGAAACAACTCATTAGTGCTGCTCTCCACAGAAATCTTTAGTAAAAGGCGAAAGACTTGTACGTTATGAAGAGAAACCAGAGTACGATTATCCGTCACTGCGGGAGCAGGGCATCAGGCTTGTTGGCATAGCCACCTTCCCCATGGTGAGCTTTGCTTGGTTGAGACGCTTGCTCCCCCCGCCTTGCTCCTCGGCTGACCAAGTAGGAACAATCGGGCCCTATTCGATGGCTGCCTTGTCTTTTACTCTGTGCAAAAGACAAGGCAGCAACAAAAACACCACGAGAATCCCGTATTGAGGCTTTGTTCTGACCGCTCATTCGGGGTCGCGTTTCTTTCAAGCAATTCTCCTGGTTAGCCCACACTCGGCTCGCTCCCATAGCCGTGTTAAAGTCTACTTCACATTCACTCTCTTTTCTCAGCAGACTCTTGGGATTTTATCTATAAAATGAATTCCTTCACTCAAACTATGTGAAAACTGCTTTGTCCTTAATATTTACCATGTCTAGAAAGATTTAAACAAAAAAAACAACGTTGTACTTTGCGGTAAAAGAAAGAGCAAATCTAAAGTTTCAGGAATCCGAGAATAAGCTTACTTTCATGAGTTCTTCACGATTTCGGATTTTGCTATAAAATGAATTCCTTCACTCAAACTAAATTAAAACTGCTAAACCGCTAATCTGTTATATGTAAGGCAGATGTCAAATTCACCGAAATAGGATCAAAGGGTATTCGGCCAATCGAGCTGTAGCAGCTTCGGTAAAAGAGTATAAGTTGAAGAGTTTGTGAATAAAGGTGTGCACACACATAGTGTGCTGTACGAAAATAGGCAGGGAGCAATGGCGGCTGGGGTATATGTTCTTGTATGTTGTCTGACTGTTTGATTTGAATGTGTTGTGTAAGTGTCCTGTTGAATGTTACATGTTTGGGCTTTGACACGCTTCACTGTGGTTGTTAACTGTGTGGTGTGTCCTGAAATGTTATATGTTTGGGCTGTGTGACATTCTTTAATGCTTGTCAGTAGCTACACACTTATTCATATATAGCAACTGACAACATAAGAAGTCCGGACATACTTTGATAGTAGTTGTAGAAGTATCCTTATTGATAATAGATCACTAATTCATAGTGATAGAACAGTAGATGAACAGGTGCTTGCACATGTCTCACGAAAATAAAATGGGTGTATGATTGCTGACGGCAGAGCAATACTGCCAAACTTATGAGTTCTTGTGGCAAACTTGATTCAGTGTCTTGACGTGTATACGCTGTTTCGCTGACTTGATTGTCACAAGAAACAAAGTGTGTTTGATAAGATCCGACCATTTTATTACGGGAGGATCAGTATGTATGGATTCTGATGTGACTGATAAACCCATTCGTATCTTAAGCATAATCTAATACGTGAGACAACGCCCTGGCACACGATAAAAAAAAAAAAAGAGAGAGAGCGGTTTTGTGTCCCCAGAGTCCATAATGTAGAAAAGAGAGAAAAAAGCCTTTCTGATTTGGTGTGTGTGCTCATAGTGCAGAGTGTAGAGAAAAGAAAGCCGTTTTGGTGTCACGGGTGTTGTGACTTACACACACATATTTCTAAATTGAGAAAGGAAATTATTTTAGAGGAAGCACTAGAGTTTAGATCCCACATTTGTTGATAGGCATTCATTTATTTCTTCACTTCTGATGAAGTTTCAACAATAAACAACAAACTTTGTATTATGAGAAAGAACCAGACTCATTCTTCAGGAATCCGAAAATAAGCTCTATTTTATGAGTTATGCACGAATTCGGATTCTCCTATAAAACGAATTCATTAACTCAAACCAAGTTAAGATTGCTTTGTCCTTCATATTTATTCATGTCTAATCAAGTTTCAACGATAAACAACGTTGTACTTTGTAGAATGAGAAAGAACTTCTTCAGCAATAAGCATCTCTCGACATATGACGAAATACAGATTTTGCTATAGAATTAATTCCTTCTATCAGCCTGACTTAAAACTGTTTGTCCTCCTTATTTATCCACTTCAAATCAAGTTTCAACAATTAAAAAAAATTTGTAGTTTGAGAAAGAACAACTTAATCTTCAGCAATCAGTATAAAAAGAGGTGCAAATGCCAACCATACATACCTAAAAGGTGGAGCGGAAGTATTCAGCTGCAAGTAGGAGTGAATGTTCGACTATAATTTGTAAAAAGCGGGTAAGAAAAGGTTCGAATGCCCGACTATATATCAACAAAAGCGGGAGGAGAGGTCTTCGGATGAGAGTGGGTGAGAATTTCCAACCATAATCTATAAAATACGGTGAAAAAAAATATGTGAATGCCTCATAGAACACTAAAAGCGGAAGTGTTCGGCTGCAAGAAGGTGTGAATGTCCGACTATATTTGGTGAAAAGCAGGTGAAGCAAGGTCTGAATGCCCAACCTTACATCATCAAAAGCGAGATCAGAGGTGTTTGGCTGCAAGAAGCCCATAGTTTGCCAAAAGCGGGTAAGGTGCGAATGACCGACTAAATATCAACAAAAGTGGGGGCGGAGGTCTTCGGATGCAAGTGGGTGTGAATATCCCACCATACAAGTATGGTGGAGAGGAAGCTGTGAATGGCCGACCATAGTAAAAGGCGGGTGAGAGAAGGTGCGAATGTCAAACCATACATAATCAAAACAGGGAGTGGAGGTGTTCTGCTGTAAGAAGGTGTGAATGTCCAACCATAGTTGGTAAAAAGCGGGTAAGAAAAGGTTAAAATACCCGACTGTACACAATCAATAGCGGGAGCGGAGTTGTTCGGCTACTAAAAGGTGTGAAAGTCCGACCATGGTTTGTAAAAAGCGGGTAAGAAAAGGTTCGTATGCCCGACAATGTATGATCAAAAGAGGGAGTGGAGGTTTTCGGCTGCAAGAAGGTCTGAATGTCCATCCATAATTTGTAAAAACCGGGGAAGAAAAGGCTCGAAAGCCCGACTATACACCATCAAAAGTGGGAGCGGAGGTGTTCAGCTGCAAGACGGTCTGAATGTCCATCAATAATTGCTAGAAAACATGAAAGAAAATTTTCGAATATCAAACTGCACATGATCATAAGCGGGAGAGGAGGTGTTCAGCTGCAAGAAGGTGTGAATGTCTACCCATAATTACTGAAAAATGGGTAAGAAAAGGTGCGAATGCCTAACCGTACATCATCAAAAGAGGGAGCGGAGGTGTTCCGCTGTAAGACGGTGTGAATGTCCGACCATAGATGGTAAAAAGCGGGTAAGAAAAGGTTAAATTACCCGACTGTACACAATCAAAAGAGGGAGCGGAGTTGTTCAGCTAAGAGAAGGTGTGAAAGTCCGACCTTGGTTTGTAAAAAGCGGGTAAGAAAAGGTTCGTATGCCCGAATATACACCATCAAAAGCGGAAGCGGAGGTGTTCGGCTGCAAGATATTGTGAACGTCCGACCAAAGTTTGTAAAAAGCAGTTAAGAAAAGGTTCGAATATCTAACCAAACATAATCAAAAGCGGGAGCAGAGCTGTTCGACTGGAAGTAGGTGTGAATGTCAGATCATAATTTGCAAAAAGCTGATGAGAAAGGGTGAGAATGCCCGACTATACACCATCAAATGCGGTAGCGGAGTTGTTCGGCTGTGAGTAGGTGTGAATCTCCAACCATAATTGCTGAAAAATGTGTTAGAAAAGGTAAAAATGCCGGTCCATACATAATCAAAATCGGGAGAGGTGGTGTTCAGCTGCAAGAAGGTCTAAATGTCCATCAATAATTGCTAGAAAACATGAAAGAAAATTTTCGAAAATCAAACCACACATGATCATAAGTGGGAGAGGAGGTGTTCAGCTGCAAGGAGGTGTGAATATCCACCCATAATACCTGAAAAATGGGTAAAAAAAAGGTGCGAATGCCCAACCATACATCATCAAAAGCAGGAGTGCATGTGTTCGGCTACAAGAAGGTGTGAACGTCCAACCAAAGTTTGTAAAAAGCAGTTAAGAAAAGGTTCGAATATCCAACCATACATAATCAAAAGCGGGAGCAGAGCTGTTCGACTGCAAGTAGGTGTGAATGTCAGATCATAATTTGCAAAAAGCTGATGAGAAAGGGTGAGAATGCCCGACTATACACCATCAAATGCGGGAGCGGAGTTGTTCGGCTGTGAGTAGGTGTGAATCTCCGACCATAATTGCTGAAAAATGTGTTAGAAAAGGTAAGAATGCCGGTCCATACATCATCAAAAGCGAGAGAGGTTGTGTTCGGCTGCAAGTAGGTGTGAATGTCCAGCCATAATTACTCACAAACGGGTAAGAAAAGGTAGTATTGCCAGACCATATATGATCAAAACAGGGAGCGCAGGTGGTTCAGCTGCAAGAAGGTTTGAATGTCCGACTAAAGTTTGTAAAAAGCGGGTAAGACAAGGTGTGAATGCCCGACAATGTATGATCAAAAGAGGAGCGGAGGTTTTCGGCTGCAAGAAGGTCTGAATGTCCACCCATAATTACTGAAAAATGGGTAAGAAAAGGTGCGAAAGCCCAACCGCACATGATCATAAGTGGATGAGAAGGTGTTCGACTGCAAGTAGGTGTGAATGTAAGATCATAATTTGTAAAAAGCGGGTAAGAAAAGGTAAGAATGCCCAACCATAAATTATCAAAAGCGGCAGCAGAGTTTCGGCTGGTATTTATCAATGTCTAGATAGATTTCAACAAAAAACAACGTTGTACTTTGCAGTAAAAGAAAGTGCAAATCAAAAGTTTTAGGAATCCGAGAATAAGCTTATTTTCATGAGTTCTGCACGATTTCGGATTTTATGTATAAAATGAATTTCTTCACGCAAACTAAGTTAACACTGCTTTGTCCTTCATATGTACCCATTTCTACATATATTTCAAGCATAAACTTCCTCATACTACCCTGAATGAGAAAGAACCACACTTGTGATTAAGCCATACGCCCCTTTTGAGGAGTTCTGCATGATTTGGGATTTTATCTATAAAATCAATTCCTTCACTCAAACTATGTTAAAACGGCTTTTACCTTCATATTTATCAATGTCTCGATAGATTTAAACAAAAAAACAACGTTGTACTTTGCAGTAAAAGAAAGAGCCAATCAAAAGTTTTAGGAATCCGAGAATAAGCTTATTTTCATGAGTTCTGCACGATTTCGGATTTTATGTATAAAATGAATTCATTCACTCAAACCAAGTTAAAACTGCTTTTTCCTTCATATTTATCAATGTCTAGATCGACTTCAACAAAGAACAACATTGTATTTTGCAGTAGAAGAAAGAGCAACACTGAAGGATCAGGAATCGGAGAAAAAGCTTATTTTCTTATGGGCAAGTGGGAACTGCTTTGTCCTTCATATTTATCAATGTGTAGATGGATTTCAACTTCTTCTACTACAAAGTCCAATGTTTTTCTTTGTTGAAGTCGATCTAGACATTGATGAATATGGAAGGACAAAGCAGTTTTAACTTGGTTTGAGCAAAGCAATTCATTTTATAGCAAAATCCGAAATCGTGCAGAACTCATGAAAGCAGGCTTATACTCGGATTCCTGAAACTTTAGATTTGCTCTTTCTTTTACTGCAAAGTACAACGTTGTTTTTTTGTTTAAATATTTCTAGACATGGTAAATATGAAGGACAAATCAGTTTTAACATAGTTTGAGTGAAGTAATGCATTTTATAAGCAAAATCCCAAATCATGCAGAACTCACGAAATGCTTTTTCTCGCTTTTCACTGCTTTTTACAAACTTTGGTCGGACGTTCACACCTTCTTGCATCCGAACATCTCCGCTTCCGCTTTTGATGATGTATATTCGGGCATTCGAATTTTTTTTTACCCGCTTTTTACAAACCATTGTCGGACTTTCACACCTTCTTGCAGCCGAACACCACCTCTCCCGCTTTTGATGATGTATGGTCCAGTATTCTTACCTTTTCTAACACATTTTTCAGCAATTATGGTCGGACATTCACACCTACTCACAGCTGGACACCTCCGCTCCCGCTTTTGATCATACAATGTCGGGACATCGCTCCTTGTCTTACCAGCTTTTTACAAACTTTAGTCGAACATTCACACCTTCTTGCATCCGAACATCTCCGCTCCCGCTTTTGATGATGTGTAGTCGGGCTTTCGAGCCTTTTCTTACCCGGTTTTTACAAATTATGGTTGGACATTCAGACCTTGCAGCCGAACACCTCCGCTCTCTCTTTTGATCATACATTGTTGGACATTCGCACCTTGTCTTACCCGCTTTTTACAAACTATAGTCAGACATTCACACCTTGCAGCTGAACCTCCGCTCCCTGTTTTGATCATGTATGGTCTGGCAATACTACCTTTTCTTCTCCCGTTTGTGAGTAATTATGGCTGGACGTTCACACCTACTTGCAGTCGAACAGCTCTGCTCCCGCTTTTGATTATGTTTGGTTGGATATTCGAACCTTTTCTTAACTGCTTTTTACAAACCATGGTCGGACTTTCACACCTTCTTGTAGCCGAACAACTCCGCTCCCGCTATTGATTGTGTACAGTCGGGTATTTTAACCTTTTCTTACCCGCTTTTTACCAACTATGGTCGGACATTCACACCGTCTTACAGCGGAACACCTCCGCTCCCGCTTTTTATGGTGTATAGTCGGGCATTCGCACCTTTTCTTACCCGCTTTTTACAAACTATGGTAGGACATTCAAACCTTCGTGTATCCGAAAACCTCCGCTCTCTCTTTTGATGGTGTATGTTCGGGCATTCAAACCTTTTCTTACCCGCTTTTTCCAAAGTATGGTCGGCTATTCACAGCTTCCTCTCCACCATACTTGTATGGTGGGATATTCACACCCACTTGCATCCGAAAACCTCCGCCCCAAATTTTGTTGATATTTAGTCGGACATTCGCACCTTACCCGCTTTTGGCAAACTATGGCCTTCTTGCAGCCAAACAACTCTGATCTTGCTTTTGATGATGTAAGGTTGGGCATTCGAACCTTGCTTCACCTGCTTTTCACCAAATATAGTCGGACATTCACACCTTCTTGCAGCCGAACACTTCCGCTCCACCTTTTAGTGTTCTATCACACCTTTTTTTTCACCGCATTTTATACATTATGGTTGGAAATTTTCAACCACTTTCATCCGAAGACCTCTCCTCCCGCTTTTGTTAATATATTTGAACTTTAGTTTGACATTCAAACCTTCTTGAAGCTGAACCACCTCCGCTCCCTGTTTTGATCATATATGGTCTGGCTACTACCTTTTCTTACCCGTTTGTGAGTAATTATGGCTGGACATTCACACCTACTTGCAGCCGAACACAACCTCTCTCGCTTTTGATGATGTGTGGACCGGCATTTTTACCTTTTCTAACACATTTTTCAGCAATTATGGTCGGAGATTCACACCTACTCACAGCCGAACAACTCCGCTCCCGCATTTGATGATGTATAGTCGGGCATTCTCACCCTTTCTCATCAGCTTTTTGCAAATTATGATCTGACATTCACACCTACTTGCAGTCGAACAGCTCTGCTCCCGCTTTTGATTATGTTTGGTTGGATATTCGAACCTTTTCTTAACTTCTTTTTACATATTTTGGTTGGACGTTCACACCTTCTTGTAGCCGAACACTTCCACTCCTGCTTTTGATGATGTATGGTTGGGCATTCACACCTTTTTTTTGCCCATTTTTCAGGAGTTATGGGTGGACATTCACACCTTGCAGCTGAACACCTCCTATCCCACTTATGATCATATGCGGTTTGATTTTCGAAAAGTTTCTTTCATGTTTTCTAGCAATTATTGATGGACATGTAGACCTTCTTGCAGCTGAACACCTCCGCTCCCTGTTTTGATCATATATGGTCTGGCAATACTACCTTTTCTTACCCGTTTGTGAGTAATTATGGCTGGACATTCACACCTACTTGCAGCCGAACACAACCTCTCTCGCTTTTGATGATGTATGGACCGGCATTTTTACCTTTTCTAACACATTTTTCAGCAATTATGGTCGGAGATTCACACCTACTCACAGCCGAACAACTCCGCTCCCGCATTTGATGATGTATAGTCGGGCATTCTCACCCTTTCTCATCAGCTCTTTGCAAATTATGATCTGACATTCACACCTACTTGCAGTCGAACAGCTCTGCTCCCGCTTTTGATTATGTTTGGTTGGATATTCGAACCTTTTCTTAACTTCTTTTTACATATTTTGGTTGGACGTTCACACCTTCTTGTAGCCGAACACTTCCACTCCTGCTTTTGATGATGTATGGTTGGGCTTTCACACCTTTTTTTTTCCCATTTTTCAGGAATTATGGGTGGACATTCACACCTTGCAGCTGAACACCTCCTATCCCACTTATGATCATGTGCGGTTTGATTTTTGAAAAGTTTCTTTCATGTTTTCTAGCAATTATTGATGGACATGTAGACCTTCTTGCAGCTGAACACCTCCGCTCCCGCTTTTGATCATACATTGTCAGGCATTCGCACCTTGTCTTACCCACTTTTTACAAACTTTAGTCGAACAGTCACACCTTTTTGCAGCCGAACACCACCTCTACCGCTTTTGATGATGTATGGTCCAGCATTCTTACCTTTTCCAACACATTCTTCAGCAATTATGGTCGGACATTCACACCTACTCAGAGCCGAACACCTCCGCTCCCGCATTTGATGGTCTATAGTCGGGCATTCTACAGCGGAAAAGACTCATTCTTATGTTTGGTTAGATATTCGAACCTTTTCTTAACTGCTTTTTACAAACTTTGGTCGGACGTTCACAATATCTTGCAGCCGAAAACCTCCGCTTCCGCTTTTGATGGTGTATATTCGGGCATACGAACCTTTTCTTACCCGCTTTTTACAAACCAAGGTCGGACTTTCACACCTTCTCTTAGCTGAACAACTCCGCTCCCTCTTTTGATTGTGTACAGTCGGGTAATTTAACCTTTTCTTACCCGCTTTTTACCATCTATGGTCGGACATTCACACCGTCTTACAGCGGAACACCTCCGCTCCCTCTTTTGATTATGTATGGTTAGGCATTCGCACCTTTTCTTACCCATTTTTCAGTAATTATGGGTAGACATTCACACCTTCTTGCAGCTGAACACCTCCTCTCCTGCTTATGATCATGTGCAGTTTGATATTCGAAAATTTTCTTTCATGTTTTCTAGCAATTATTGATGGACATTCAGACGGTCTTGAAGCTGAACACCTCCGCTCCCACTTTTGATGGTGTATAGTCGGGCTTTCGAGCCTTTTCTTCCCCGGTTTTTACAAATTATGGTTGGACATTCAGACCTTGCAGCCGAAAACCTCCATTCCCTCTTTTGATCATACATTGTCGGGCATTCGCACCTTTTCTTACCCGCTTTTTACAAACCATGGTCGGACTTTCACACCTTCTTGTAGCCGAACAACTCCGCTCCCGCTATTGATTGTGTACAGTCGGGTATTTTAACCTTTTCTTACCCGCTTTTTACCAACTATTGTTGGACATTCACACCGTCTTACAGCGGAACACCTCCGCTCCACCTTTTAGTGTTCTATGGGGTATTCACACCTTTTTTTTCACCGCATTTTATTGATTATGGTTGGAAATTCTCACCCACTCTTATCCGAAGACCTCTCCCCCTGCTTTTGTTAATATACAGAAGGGCATTCAAACCTTTTCTTACCCGCTTTTTACAAATTATGGTCGAACATTCACACCTACTTGCAGCCGAACACCTCCGCTACCGCTTTTGATGGTGTATAGTCGGGCTTTCGAGCCTTTTCTTCCCCGGTTTTTACAAATTATGATTGTACATTCAGACCTTGTAGCGGAAAACCTCCGCTCCCTCATTTGATCATACATTGTCAGGCATTCGCACCTTGTCTTACCCGCTTTTTATAAACTTTAGTCAGACATTCACACCTTGCAGCTGAACCACCTCCGCTCCCTGTTTTGATAATGTATGGTCTGGGAATACTGCCTTTTCTTACCGGTTTGTGAGTAATTATGGCTGGACATTCACACCTACTTGCAGCCAAACACCACTTTTCCCGTTTTTGATGATGTATGGTCTGGCATTCTAGTCTTTTCTAACACATTTTTCAGCAATTATGGTTTGACATTCACACCTACTCACAGCCGAACACTTCCGCTCCCGCATTTGATGGTGTATAGTCGGGCATTCTCACCCTTTCTCATCAGCTTTTTGCAAATTATGATCTGACATTCACACCTACTTGCAGTCGAACAGCTCTGCTCCCGCTTTTGATTATGTTTGGTTGGATATTCGAAACTTTTCTTCACTGCTTTTTACAAACTTTGGTCGGACGTTCACACCTTCTTGCAGCCGAACACCTCCGCTTCCGCTTTTGATGGTATATATTCGGGCATTCGCACCTTTTCTTACCCGCTTTTTACAAACCATGGTCGGACTTTCACACCTTCTTGTAGCCGAACAACTCCGCTCCCGCTATTGATTGTGTACAGTCGGGTATTTTAACCTTTTCTTACCCGCTTTTTACCAACTATTGTTGGACATTCACACCGTCTTACAGCGGAACACCTCCGCTCCCTCTTTTGATGGTGTATGTTCGGGCATTCGAACCTTTTCTTACCCGCATTTTACGAACTATGGTCGGACATTCAAACCTTCTTGTAGCCGAACACATCCACTCCTGCTTTTGATGATGTATGGTTGAGCATTCACACCTTTTCTTACCCATTTTTTACAAACTATGGTCGGACATTCACACCTTTTTGCAGCTGAACACCTCCTCTCCCGCTTATGATGATGTGTGGTTTGATATTCGAAAATTTTCTTTCATGTTTTCTAGCAATTATTGATGGACATTCAGACCTTCTTGCAGCTGAACACCTCCGCTCACGCTTTTGATGATGAATAGTCGGGCTTTCGAGCCTTTTCTTCCCCGGTTTTTACAAAATTATTGTTGGACATTCAGACCTTCTTGCAGCCGAAAACCTCCGCTCCCTCTTTTGATCATACATTGTCGGGCATTCGCACCTTCTCTTACCCGCTTTTTACAAACCAGGGTCGGACTTTCACACCTTTTAGTAGCCGAACAACTCCGCTCCCGCTATTGATTGTGTACAGTCGGGTATTTTCACCTTTTCTTACCCGCTTTTTACCAACTATGGTCAGACATTCAAACCTTCTTACAGTGGAACACCTCCGCTCCCTCTTTTGATGGTGTATGTTCGGGCATTCGAACCTTTTCTTACCCGCTTTTTACAAACTATGGTCGGACATTAAAACCTTCTTGTAGCCGAACACATCCACTCCTGCTTTTGATGATGTATGGTTGGGCATTCGTACCTTTTCTTACCCATTTTGCAGTAATTATGGGTGGACATTCACACCTTTTTGCATTTTAACACCTCCTCTCCCGCTTATGATCATGTGCGGTTTGATATTCGAAAATTCTCTTCCATGTTTTCTAGCAATTATTGATGGACATTCAGACCTTCTTGCAGCTGAACACCTCCGCTCCAGCTGTTGATGGTGTATAGTCGGGCTTTCGAGCCTTTTCTTCCCCGATTTTTACAAATTATGGATGGACATTCAGACCTTCTTTCAGCCGAAAACCTCCGCTCCCTCTTTTGATCATACATTGTCGGGCATTCGCACCTTTTCTTACCCGCTTTTTACAATTCATGGTCGGACTTTCACACCTTTTAGTAGCGGAACAACTCTGCTCCCGCTATTGATTGTGTACAATAGGGTATTTTAACCTTTTCTTACCAGCTTTTTGCCAATTATGGTATGACATTCACACCTTCTTACAGCGGAACAACTCCGCTCCCTCCTTTGATGGTGTATGTTCGGGCATTCGAACCTTTTCTTACCCGCTTTTTACAAACTATGGTCAGACATTCAAACCTTCTTGTAGCCGAACACATCCACTCCTGCTTTTGATGATGGGTATTCAAACCTACTTGTTGCCCGCTTTTCATTAATTATGGGTGGACATACACAGCTTGTCGCAGCCAAATACCTCCGCTCCCTGTTAGGATCATGTATGGTTGGGCATTCGTACCTTTTCTTACCCATTTTGCAGTAATTATGGGTGGACATTCACACCTTCTTGCATTTGAACACCTCCTCTCCCGCTTATGATCATGTGCGGTTTGATATTCGAAAATTCTCTTCCATGTTTTCTAGCAATTATTGATGGACATTCAGACCTTCTTGCAGCTGAACACCTCCGCTCCAGCTGTTGATGGTGTATAGTCGGGCTTTCGAGCCTTTTCTTCCCAGATTTTTACAAAATATGGATGGACATTCAGACCTTGTTTCAGCCGAAAACCTCCGCTCCCTCTTTTGATCATACATTGTCGGGCATTCGCACCTTTTCTTACCCGCTTTTTACAAACCATGGTCGGACTTTCACACCTTTTAGTAGCGGAACAACTCTGCTCCCGCTATTGATTGTGTACAATAGGGTATTTTAACCTTTTCTTACCTGCTTTTTGCCAACTATGGTCGGACATTCACACCTTCTTACAGCGGAACACCTCCGCTCCCTCCTTTGATGGTGTATGTTCGGGCATTCGAACCTTTTCTTACCCGCTTTTTACAAACTATGGTCAGACATTCACACCTTCTTGCAGCCGAACACTTCCGCTCTACCTTTTAGTGTTCTATGGGGTATTCACACCTTTTTTTTCACCGCATTTTATAGATTATGGTTGTAAATTCTCACCCACTCTTATCCGAAGACCTCTCCTCCTGCTTTGGTTAATATATAGTCGGGCATTCGAACCTTTTCTTACCCGCTTTTTACAAATTATGGTCGAACATTCACACCTACTTGCAGCCGAACACCTCCGCTCCCGCTTTTGATGGTGTATAGTCGGGCTTTCGAGCCTTTTCTTCTCCGGTTTTTACAAATTATGGTTGGACATTCAGACCTTGCAGCCGAAAACCTCCGCTCCCTCTTTTGATCATACATTGTCAGGCATTCGCACCTACTTGCAGCCGAATACTTCCGCTCCACCTTTTAGTGATGTATGGTTGGCATTTGCACCTTTTCTTACCCTTTCTTACCCTACTGATTGCTTAAGATTAAGTTGTTTTTTCTCAAACTACAACATTTTTTTAATTGTTGAAACTTGATTTGAAGTGGATAAATAAGGAGGACAAACAGTTTTAAGTCAGGCTGATAGAAGGAATTAATTTTATAGCAAAATCTGTATTTCGTCATATGTCGAGAGATGCTTATTGCTGAAGAAGTTCTTTCTCATTCTACAAAGTACAACGTTGTTTATCGTTGAAACTTGATTAGACATGAATAAATATGAAGGACAAAGCAGTCTTAACTTGGTTAGAGTTAAGGAATTCGTTTTATAGGAGAATCCGAATTCGTGCATAACTCGTAAAATAGAGCTTATTTTCGGATTCCTGAAGAATGAGTCTGGTTCTTTCTCATAATACAAAGTTTGTTGTTTATTGTTGAAACTTCATCAGAAGTGAAGAAATAAATGAATGCCTATCAACAAATGTGGGATCTAAACTCTAGTGCTTCCTCTAAAATAATTTCCTTTCTCAATTCAGAAATGTGTGTGTGTAAGTCACAACACCCGTGACACCAAAACGGCTTTCTTTTCTCTCTTTTCTCTACACTCTGCACTGTGAGCACACACACCAAATCAGAAAGGCTTTTTTCTCTCTTTTCTACATTATGGACTGTGGGGACACAAAACCGCTCTCTCTTTTTTTTTTTGATTGTGTGCCAGGGCGTTGTCTCACGTATTAGATTATGCTTACGATACGAATGGGTTTATCAGTCACATCAGAATCCATACATACTGATCCTCCCGTAATAAAATGGTCGGATCTTATCAAACACATTTTGTTTCTTGTGACAATCAAGTCAGCGAAACAGCGTATACACGCCAAGACACTGAATCAAGTTTGCCACAAGAACTCATAAGTTTGGCAGTATTGCTCTGCCGTCAGCAATCATACACCCATTTTATTTCCGTGAGACATGTGCAGGCACCTGTTCATCTACTGTTCTATCACTATGAATTAGTTTATCTATTATCAATAAGGATACTTCTACAACTACTATCAAAGTATGTCCAGACTTCTTATGTTGTCAGTTGCTATATATGAATAAGTGGGTAGCTACTGACAAGCATTAAGCATGTCACACAGCCCAAACATATAACATTTCAGGACACACCACACAGTTAACAACCACAGTGAAGTGTCAAAGCCCAAACATGTAACATTCAACAGGACACTTACACAACACATTCAAATCAAACAGTCAGACAACATACAAGAACATATACCCCAGCCGGCATTGCTCCCTGCCTATTTTCCTACAGCTCACTATGTGTGCGCACACCTTTATTCACAAACTCTTCAACTTATACTCTTTTACCAAAGCTGCTACAGCTCGATTGGCCGAATACCCTTAGATCCTATTTCGGTGAATTTGACATCTGCCTTACATGTAACAGATTAGCGGTTTAGCAGTTTTAATTTAGTTTGAGTGAAGGAATTCATTTTATAGCAAAATCCGAAATCGTGAAGAACTCATGAAAGTAAGCTTATTCTCGGATTCCTGAAACTTTAGATTTGCTCTTTCTTTTACTGCAAAGTACAACGTTGTTTTTTTTTTGTTTAAATCTTTCTAGACATGGTAAATATGAAGGACAAAGCAGTTTTAACATAGTTTGAGTGAAGGAATTCATTTTATAGATAAAATCCCAAGAGTCTGCTGAGAAAAGAGAGTGAATGCGAAGTAGACTTTAACACGGCTCTGGGAGCGAGCCGAGTGTGGGCTAACCGGGAGAATTGCTTGAAAGAAACGCGACACCGAATGAGCGGTCAGAACAAAGCCTC
Source organism: Leuresthes tenuis (assembly GCF_036924035.1). Taxonomy (NCBI): domain Eukaryota; kingdom Metazoa; phylum Chordata; class Actinopteri; order Atheriniformes; family Atherinopsidae; genus Leuresthes; species Leuresthes tenuis. The sequence continues at coordinate 10,870,541 of NW_027325366.1, forward strand.
AATACGGTGTTCCCGTGGTGTTTTTGTTGCTGCCTAGTCGATTGCACAGGGGCAAGCGTTTCAACCAAGCAACGCTCACCATGGGGAAGGTGGCTATGGCAACTAGCCTGATGCCCTGCTCCCGCAGTGACAGATAATCGTACTCTGGTTTCTCTTCATAACATACAAGTCTTTCGCCTTTTACTAAAGACTTTCGTGAAGAGCAGCACTAATGAGTTGTTTCTATTTTTGGCAGGCTTTACCTTTGCGGGTGAAGCCCTTTCTGTCTGTGCAAAAGAAATCTTGTTACTGTGCAGAGTGACTTCTCTGAGTAGAGTCGCCTTACTTGTTGCGATTGTGCCGATGTTCGAAGCTGGAGTGCAAAGTTGTTGCTTGAATGGTGCTTGCTGGAGCATGCGGGAGTGCAAAGTTATACCATTTAAAAGGGCTGAAGAGTGCTCAGTGCAGCGGGTGGGCGGAGGTGCAACGTGACACTCTGGCCACCTATGGCCATAAAAAGAACACTGCTACAAGTGCGCATTGTGCCAGCAAGGGCCCTCGGACCTGAAACAGTGGACAGTTATCGCTTCTCGGCCTTTTGGCTAAGATCAAGTGTAGTATCTGTTCTTATCAGTTTAATATGTCCTCTATACGAGGACTACATATTAAATGGATTTTTAAGAATAGGAGTTGAAAAAGAAGCTTGCTCCGTTCACTCTAAGCATCGACCCAGTACTGCAGTGCCGCTGGGAATGGTGCGCTCTTCTCTGCTCTTGTGAAAAAGCAAACAGCGGTGCAGGATGGAAGTTTCAGGGAGCCCAAGATGAAACTTTCTTTTAATCTGCTGAGAAAAGAGAGTGAATGCGAAGTAGACTTTAACAAAGCTCTGGGAGCGAGCCGAGTGTGGGCTAACCGGGAGAATTGCTTGAAAGAAACGCGACACCGAATGAGTGGTCAGAACAAAGCCTCAATACGGTGTTCCCGTGGTGTTTGTGGCTGCCTTGTCTTTTGCACAGAGTAAAAGACAAGGCAGCCATCGAATAGGGCCCGATTGTTCCTACTTGGTCAGCCGAGGAGCAAGGGGGGGGAGCAAGCGTCTCAACCAAGCAAATCTCACCAAGTAGGAACAATCGGGCCCTATTCGATGGCTGCAACACCTGAAAGAGATATTGATGCGAGACCCGATCAAAAGCCTTTTCAAAGTCTAAATTTAAGATGACAAGCCGGGTGTTTCTGTCTCTAGCGTAATCAATGATGTCTCGAATCAGTACGAAGCTGTCGGTGAGTTGTCTCTCTGAGATGGCACAAGCCTGGTCTGGGTGAATTACCTCCTCTAAAACAGAGGACATCCGTGTCGTTAAAACCTTGCTAAAAAGTTTACAGTCAAAGTTTAAAAGTGTGATGGGCCTCCAATTCTTTAGGTCAGTCTTATCATTTTTATCAGAAGTGAAGAAATAAATGAATGCCTATCAACAAATGTGGGATCTAAACTCTAGTGCTTCCTCTAAAATAATTTCCTTTCTCAATTAAGAAATGTGTGTGTGTAAGTCACAACACCCGTGACACCAAAACGGCTTTCTTTTCTCTACACTCTGCACTATGAGCACACACACCAAATCAGAAAGGCTTTTTTTTCTCTTTTCTACATTATGGACTGTGGGGACACAAAACCGCTCTCTCTTTTTTTTTTTATCGTGTGCCAGGGAGTTGTCTCACGTATTAGATTGTGCTTAAGATACGAATGGGTTTATCAGTCACATCAGAATCCATATATACTGATCCTCCCGTAATAAAATGGTCGGATTTTATCAAACACACTTTGTTTCTTGTGACAATCAAGTCAGCGAAACAGCGTATACACGTCAAGACACTGAATCAAGTTTGCCACAAGAACTCATAAGTTTGGCAGTATTGCTCTGCCGTCAGCAATCATACATCCATTTTATTTTCGTGAGACATGTGCAGGCACCTGTTCATCTACTGTTCTATCACTATGAATTAGTTTATCTATTATCAATAAGGATACTTCTACAACTACTCTATCAAAGTATGTCCGGACTTCTTACGTTGTCAGTTGCTATATATGAATAAGTGGGTAGCTACTGACAAGCATTAAGCATGTCACACAGCCCAAACATATAACATTTCAGGACACACCACACAGTTAACAACCACAGTGAAGCGTGTCAAAGCCCAAACATGTAACATTCAACAGGACACTTACACAACACATTCAAATCAAACAGTCAGACAACATACAAGAACATATACCCCAGCCGGCATTGCTCCCTGCCTATTTTCCTACAGCTCACTATGTGTGCGCACACCTTTATTCACAAACTCTTCAACTTATACTCTTTTACCGAAGCTGCTACAGCTCGATTGGCCGAATACCGAATAATCCTAATTCGGTGAATTTGACATCTGCCTTACATGTAACAGATTAGCGGTTTAGCAGTTTTAATTTAGTTTGAGTGAAGGAATTCATTTTATAGCAAAATCCGAAATCGTGAAGAACTCATGAAAGTAAGCTTATTCTCGGATTCCTGAAACTTTAGATTTGCTATTTCTTTTACTGCAAAGTACAACGTTGGTTTTTTTGTTTAAATCTTTCAAGACATGGTAAATATGAAGGACAAAGCAGTTTTAACATAGTTTGAGTGAAGGAATTCATTTTATTGATAAAATCCCAAGAGTCTGCTGAGAAAAGAGAGTGAATGCGAAGTAGACTTTAACACGGCTCTGGGAGCGAGCCGAGTGCGGGCTAACCGGGAGAATTGCTTGAAAGAAACGCGACACCGAATGAGCGGTCAGAACAAAGCCTCAATACGGTTTTCCCGTGGTGTTTTTGTTGCTGCCGCTGTTTGCTTTTTCACAAGAGCGCACCTGTTGAGGGGGGGCCTGGGGGGGCCTGGGTGATGGTGGGTCTCAGGCCCAGGCTGCTGCGACTGGTGTGACCGGGTGGTTTGTTTGTTTGTTTTTTGTTGTTGTTTGTTTGTTTTTTGTAGAGGTCCTCCGGAGTGGGGTTGGGTTGAGTGGGGTGGGGCGGGATGGGTACCTTCTGGGGGTACAGTAGCTCCCAGAATATGATCATGTGCGGTTTGATATTCGAATATTTTCTTTCATATTTTAAAGCAATTATTGACAGACATTCAGACCTTCTTGCAGCTGACCCCCTCTGCTCCCGCTTTTGATGGTGTATAGTCTGGCTTTCGAGCCTTTTCTTCCCGGTTTTTACAAATTATGGTTGGACATTCAGACCTTCTTGCAGCCGAACACCTCCGCTCCCTCTTTTGATTATACATTGTCGGGCATTCGCACCTTGTCTTACCTGCTTTTTACAAAATTTAGTCGGACATTCACACCTTCTTGCAGCTGAACCACCTCCTCTCCCTGTTTTGATCATGTATGGTCTGGCAATACTACCTTTTCTTACCCATTTGTGAGTAATTATGGCTGGACATTCACACCTACTTGCAGCCGAACACCACCTCTCCCGCTTTTGATGATGTATGGACCGGCATTCTTACCTTTTCTAACACATTTTTCAGCAATTATGGTCGGAGATTCACACCTACTCACAGCCGAACAACTCCGCTCCCGCATTTGATGGTGTATAGTCGGGCATTCTCACCCTTTCTGATCAGCTTTTTGCAAATTATGATCTGACATTCACACCTACTTGAAGTCGAACAGCTCTGCTCCCGCTTTTGATTATTTTTGGTTGGATATTCGAATCTTTTCTTAACTGCTTTTTACAAACTTTGGTCGGACGTTCACGTCTTCTTGAATTCGAACACCTCCGCTTCCGCTTTTGATGGTGTATATTCGGGCATGCCAACCTTTTCTTACCCGCTTTTTACAAAACATGGTCGGACTTTCACACCTTCTTGTAGCTGAACAACTCCGCTCCCTCTTTTGATTGTGCACAGTTGGGTATTTTAACCTTTTATTACCCGCTTTTTAGCAACTATGGTCGGACATTCAAACCTTCTTGTAGCCGAATACATCCACTCCTGCTTTTGATGATGTATGGTTGGGCATTCGCACCTTTTCTTAACCATTTTTCAGTAATTATTGGTGGACATTCAGACCTTCTTGCAGCCGAACACCTCCGCTCCCTCTTTTGATCATACATTGTCAGGCATTCGCACCTTGTCTTACCCGCTTTTTACAAACTTTAGTCGGATATTCACACCTTGCAGCTGAACCACCTCCGCTCCCTGTTTTGATCATGTATGGTCTAGCAATACTACCTTTTCTTACCCGTTTGTGAGTAATTATAGCTGGACATTCATACCTACTTGCAGCTGAACACCACGTCTCCCGCTTTTGATGATGTATGGACCGGCATTCTTACCTTTTCTAACACATTTTTAAGCAATTATGGTCGGAGATTCACACCTACTCACAGACGAACACCTCCGCTCCCGCATTTGATGGTGTATAGTCGGGCATTCTCACCCTTTCTCATCAGCTTTTTGCAAATTATGATCTGAAATTCACACCTACTTGCAGTTGAACAGCTCTGCTCCCGCTTTTGATTATGTTTGGTTGGATATTCGATACTTTTCTTAACTGCTTTTTTACAAACTTTGGTCGGACGTTCACACCTTCTTGCAGCCGAACACCTCCGCTTCCGCTTTTGATGGTATATATTCGCGCATTCGAACCTTTTCCTAGCCGCTTTTTACAAACCATGGTTGGACTTTCACACCTTCTTGTAGCCTAACAACTCCGCTACCGCTATTGATTGTGTACAGTCGGGTATTTTAACCTTTTCTTACCCGCTTTTTACAAACTATGGTCGGACATTCACACCTTCTTACAGCGGAACACCTCCGCTCCCTCTTTTGATGGTGTATGTTCGGGCATTCAAACCTTTTCTTACCCGCTTTTTATAAACTATGGTCGGATATTCAAACCTTCTTGTAGCCTAACACATCCACTCCTGCTTTTGATGATGTATTGTTGGGCATTCGAACCTACTTGTTGCCCGCTTTTAATTAATTATGGGTGGACATTCATAGCTTCCTCTCCACCATACTTGTATGGTGGGATATTCACACCCACTTGAATCCGAAGACCTCCGCCCCCACTTTTGTTGATATTTAGTCGGTCATTCGCACCTTACCCGCTTTTGGCAAACTATGGCCTTCTTGCAGCCAAACACCTCTGATCTCGCTTTTGATGATGTAAGGTTGGGCATTCAGACCTTGCTTCACCTGCTTTTCACCAAATGTAGTCGGACATTCACACCTTCTTGCAGCCAAACACTTCCGCTCCACCTTTTAGTGTTCTATCACACCTTTTTTTTCACCGCATTTTATAGATTATGGTTGGAAATTCTCACCCACTCTAATCCGAAGACCTCTCCTCCCGCTTTTGTTAATATATTTGAACTTTAGTCGGACATTCACACCTTCTTGCAGCTGAACCACCTCCGCTCCCTGTTTTGATCATGTATGGTCTGGCAATACTACCTTTTCTTACCCGTTTGTGAGTAATTATGGCTGGACATTCACACCTACTTGCAGCCGAACACCACCTCTCTCGCTTTTGATGATGTATGGAACGGCATTCTTACCTTTTCTAACACATTTTTCAGCAGTTATGGTCGGAGATTCACACGTACTTACAACCGAACAACTCCGCTCCCGCATTTGATGGTGTATAGTCGGGCATTCTCACCCTTTCTCATCAGCTTTTTGCAAATTATGATCTGACATTCAACCCTACTTGCAGTCGAACAGCTCTGCTCCCGCTTTTGATTATTTTTGGTTGGATATTCTAACCTTTTCTTAACTGCTTTTTACAAACTTTGGTTGGACGTTCACACCTTCTTGTAGCCGAACACATCCACTCCTGCGTTTGATGATGTATGGTTGGGCATTCGCACCTTTTTTTTACCCATTTTGCTGGAATTATGGGTGGACATTCACACCTTCTTGCAGCTGACCACCTCCTCTCCCACTTATGATCATGTGCGGTTTGATTTTCGAAAATTTTCTTTCATGTTTTCTAGCAATTATTTATGGACATTTAGACCTTCTTGCAGCTGAACACCTCCGCTCCTGCTTTTGATCATATATTGTCAGGCATTCGCACCTTGTCTTACCCGCTTTTTACAAACTTTATTCGAACATTCACACCTTTTTGCAGCCGAGCACCACCTCTCCCGCTTTTGATGATGTATGGTCCGGCATTCTTACCTTTTCTAACACATTTTTCAGCAATTATGGTCGGACATTCACACCTACTCACAGCCGAACACCTCCGCTCCCTCTTTTGATGGTTTATAGTCGGGCATTCTCACCCTTTCTCATCAGCTTTTTGCAAATTATGATCTGACATTCACACCTGCTTTTGATTATGTATGGTTGGGCATTCGCACCTTTTCTTAATCATTTTTCAGTAATTATTGGTGGACATTCAGACCTTCTTGCAGCTGAACCCCTCTGCTCCCGCTTTTGATGGTGTATAGTCGGGCTTTCGAGCCTTTTCTTCCCCGGATTTTACAAATTATGGTTGGACATTCAGACCTTCTTGCAGCCGAACACCTCCGCTCCCTCTTTTGATTATACATTGTCGGGCATTCACACCTTGTCTTACCCGCTTTTTACAAACTTTAGTCGGACATTCACACCTTCTTGCAGCTGAACCACCTTCGCTCCCTGTTTTGATCATGTATGGTCTGGCAATATTACCTTTTCTTACCCGTTTGTGAGTAATTATGGCTTGACATTCACACCTACTTGCAGCCGAACACCACCTCTCCCGCTTTTGATGATGTATGGACCGGCATTCTTACCTTTTCTAACACATTTTTCAGCAATTATGGTCGGACATTCACACCTACTCAGAGCCAAAACCCTCTGCTCCCACTTTTGATGGTGTATAGTCGGGCATTCTCACCCTTTCTCATCAGCTTTTTGCAAATTATGATCTGACATTCACACCTGCTTTTGATTATGTATGGTTGGGCATTCGCACCTTTTTTTACCCATTTTTCAGGAATTATGGGTGGACATTCACACATTCTTGCAGCTGAACACCTACTCTCCCGCTTATGATCATGTGCGGTTTGATATTCGAATATTTTCTTTCATATTTTAAAGCAATTATTGACAGACATTCAGACCTTCTTGCAGCTGAACCCCTCTGCTCCCGCTTTTGATGGTGTATAGTCTGGCTTTCGAGCCTTTTCTTCCCGGTTTTTACAAATTATGGTTGGACATTCAGACCTTCTTGCAGCCGAACACCTCCGCTCCCTCTTTTGATTATACATTGTCGGGCATTCGCACCTTGTCTTACCTGCTTTTTACAAAATTTAGTCGGACCTTCACACCTTCTTGCAGCTGAACCACCTCCGCTCCCTGTTTTGATCATGTATGGTCTGGCAATACTACCTTTTCTTACCCATTTGTGAGTAATTATGGCTGGACATTCACACCTACTTGCAGCCGAACACCACCTCTCCCGCTTTTGATGATGTATGGACCGGCATTCTTACCTTTTCTAACACATTTTTCAGCAATTATGGTCGGAGATTCACACCTACTCACAGCCGAACAACTCCGCTCCCGCATTTGATGGTGTATAGTCGGGCATTCTCACCCTTTCTGATCAGCTTTTTGCAAATTATGATCTGACATTCACACCTACTTGAAGTCGAACAGCTCTGCTCCCGCTTTTGATTATTTTTGGTTGGATATTCGAATCTTTTCTTAACTGCTTTTTACAAACTTTGGTCGGACGTTCACGTCTTCTTGAAGTCGAACACCTCCGCTTCCGCTTTTGATGGTGTATATTCGGGCATGCCAACCTTTTCTTACCCGCTTTTTACAAAACATGGTCGGACTTTCACACCTTCTTGTAGCTGAACAACTCCGCTCCCTCTTTTGATTGTGCACAGTTGGGTATTTTAACCTTTTATTACCCGCTTTTTAGCAACTATGGTCGGACATTCAAACCTTCTTGTAGCCGAACACATCCACTCCTGCTTTTGATGATGTATGGTTGGGCATTCGCACCTTTTCTTAACCATTTTTCAGTAATTATTGGTGGACATTCAGACCTTCTTGCAGCCGAACACCTCCGCTCCCTCTTTTGATCATACATTGTCAGGCATTCGCACCTTGTCTTACCCGCTTTTTACAAACTTTAGTCGGACATTCACACCTTCTTGCAGCTGAACCACCTCCGCTCCCTGTTTTGATCATGTATGGTCTAGCAATACTACCTTTTCTTACCCGTTTGTGAGTAATTATGGCTGGACATTCATACCTACTTGCAGCTGAACACCACGTCTCCCGCTTTTGATGATGTATGGACCGGCATTCTTACCTTTTCTAACACATTTTTAAGCAATTATGGTCGGAGATTCACACCTACTCACAGACGAACACCTCCGCTCCCGCATTTGATGGTGTATAGTCGGGCATTCTCACCCTTTCTCATCAGCTTTTTGCAAATTATGATCTGAAATTCACACCTACTTGCAGTCGAACAGCTCTGCTCCCGCTTTTGATTATGTTTGGTTGGATATTCGATACTTTTCTTAACTGCTTTTTTACAAACTTTGGTCGGACGTTCACACCTTCTTGCAGCCGAACACCTCCGCTTCCGCTTTTGATGGTATATATTCGCGCATTCGAACCTTTTCCTAGCCGCTTTTTACAAACCATGGTTGGACTTTCACACCTTCTTGTAGCCTAACAACTCCGCTACCGCTATTGATTGTGTACAGTCGGGTATTTTAACCTTTTCTTACCAGCTTTTTGCCAACTATGGTTGGACATTCACACCGTCTTACACCGGAACACCTCCGCTCCCTCCTTTGATGGTGTATGTTCGGGCATTCGAACCTTTTCTTACCCGCTTTTTACAAAATATGGTCGGGCATTCAAACCTTCTTGTCGCCAAACACATCCACTCCTGCTTTTGATGATGTATGGTTGGGCATTCGCACCTTTTCTTATCCATTTTTCAGTAATTATGGGTGGACATTCACACCTTCTTGCAGCTAAACACCTCCTCTCCCGCTTATGATCATGTGTGGTTTGATACTCGAAAATTCTCTTTCATGTTTTCTAGCAATTATTGATGGACATTCAGACCTTCTTGCAGCTGAACACCTCCGCTCCAACTTTTGATGGTGTATATTCGGGCATGCCAACCTTTTCTTACCCGCTTTTTACAAAACATGGTCGGACTTTCACACCTTCTTGTAGCTGAACAACTCCGCTCCCTCTTTTGATTGTGCAAAGTCGGGTATTTTAACCTTTTCTTACCCGCTTTTTAGCAACTATGGTCGGACATTCACACCATCTTACAGCAGAACACCTCCGCTCCCTCTTTTGATGGTGTATGTTCGGTCATTCGAACCTTTTCTTACCCGCCTTTTACAATCTATGGTCGGACATTCAAACCTTCTTGTAGCCGAACACATCCACTCCTGCTTTTGATGATGTATGGTTGGGCATTCGCACCTTTTCTTAACCATTTTTCAGTAATTATTGGTGGACATTCAGACCTTCTTGCAGCCGAACACCTCCGCTCCCTCTTTTGATCATACATTGTCAGGCATTCGCACCTTGTCTTATCCGCTTTTTACAAACTTTAGTCGGACATTCACACCTTCTTGCAGCTGAACCACCTCCGCTCCCTGTTTTGATCATGTATGGTCTAGCAATACTACCTTTTCTTACCCGTTTGTGAGTAATTATGGCTGGACATTCATACCTACTTGCAGCTGAACACCACCTCTCCCGCTTTTGATGATGTATGGACCGGCATTCTTACCTTTTCTAACACATTTTTAAGCAATTATGGTCGGAGATTCACACCTACTCACAGACGAACACCTCCGCTCCCGCATTTGATGGTGTATAGTCGGGCATTCTCACCCTTTCTGATCAGCTTTTTGCAAATTATGATCTGACATTCACACCTACTTGCAGTCGAACAGCTCTGCTCCCGATTTTGATTATGTTTGGTTGGATATTCAATACTTTTCTTAACTGCTTTTTACAAACTTTGGTCGGACGTTCACACCTTCTTGCAGCCGAACACCTCCGCTTCCGCTTTTGATGGTATATATTCGCGCATTTGAACCTTTTCCTAGCCGCTTTTTACAAACCATGGTGGGACTTTCACACCTTCTTGTAGCCTAACAACTCCGCTACCGCTATTGATTGTGTACAGTCGGGTATTTTAACCTTTTCTTACCCGCTTTTTGCCAACTATGGTTGGACATTCACACCGTCTTACACCGGAACACCTCCGCTCCCTCCTTTGATGGTGTATGTTCGGGCATTCGAACCTTTTCTTACCCGCTTTTTACAAACTATGGTCGGGCATTAAAACCTTCTTGTAGCCGAACACATCCACTCCTGCTTTTGATGATGTATGGTTGGGCATTCGCACCTTTGTGCTCCTCACCCTCCCTTTCTCCCTCCTCCTCCCCTCACCTGAAATTCACTGAGGAGATGATGGAACGGGTTAATGTTGGGCTTAGATCTACCCCCCAGCCCAATCCCTTTTTATCCCCCATAAACCCCCAACCAAAGCGGCCAAAGGTTCCCCGCCGAGCCCCGCCCCTACTAGAGCAGCCGAAGCGACGGAGCCCAGCCCCACCCCCTTGGGGTCCAGGCTGTGTGGATTCTGACAGTCGTGACTTTTCCCAGGACAAGCTGGGGCCCTGTTCGTTAGAAGATTTTAAAATTTCTGTACTTTTAGGTGACAGAAGGAGAAATGTGACCCAGTCAAAACAAAGAGAGTTGCACTCAAAAAGATCTTTAAATAAAGTAAACATACCTTGTGTGCCACAGACTGCTCCCAAACACGAGGGGGCAAATAATACCTCTAAAACACTTAAGTTGGCTTTATTAAATGTTAGGTCTTTAGCTGGGAAAACATTCTTAATTAATGATTTTATGACTGAGCACACCCTGGATTTTATGTTTTTAACTGAAACTTGGTTGGAACAAAATAACAGTGCTGCTGTTCTTATTGAGTCAACACCTCCTGGTTACAGTTTTAACAGCGAGGCCAGAGTGAGCAGGAGAGGAGGAGGGGTCGCAGTCTTATTCAATTAATCATTTCAATGTAAGCAGTTATCTCCTGGAAGTTTTCAGTCCTTTGAATATATGGCTATTGTGAGTGGGGATAGCCTTATAAGGAAATATCATGTATAACCGGCTTGCTCATTTCTGTGCTTGCACAGCAGCCTTATAAGGAGATATCTCTGAGAAAGACATGTTGTGAAACTAGGACCGCACCTACAACGGTCTTCTGAAAGTAACGCCTTATACCAGTACACACACGCACACACATAGAGGAAGAGACAAGATATTGACGCACACACATCTCATAAGGTGGAGACTGAACTCAAGTCTATATAACATCACACCCCTAGACAAAGACAGAGCTTTTCCGTACTTTGTGCTGTTCGCATGTATTGTACTGAACTGTTCTCCGCACTTTGCAAACTGCGCAAATAAAACTGTGTTGATTCTTATATCGTCTCCTCTGTCTTCCTCCTTCACTGCATCAACGGACTCGGAAAGAGGTACAGGTTGACCTCAACAATTTTGGGGGCTCGTCCGGGATGTGGTGAGGAGAGGACGGAGTTCATTCGGATAAAAGGTTCCTTCACGGTGACAGAGACGGGACACGAGCCGGCACGTTAACACAGAGGTAAGCAGAACCTGTTTTATCAAACTCTGCACATTGAATATCTTAAAACAACGTGTCCTGTCCTGAAACTGGTGATTGAATCAGCAAAAGACGATAAGAGTTAATGTTGATAACTGCGTGAAATTATAAGAGAAAAGTGAATAGAAAAGAGGATAAAACAGACTGTCATTGGTCGTGGCGGACCCCACCGGTTGCCTGACGAGGAACCGGAAGCCTGAGAGGCTGCTGGGTTAGAGTCCCGGGGAGGTGAAGACACCCCGAATTCTACTGGGTTTGAGTCCCTGGGGTTAGAGTCCCCTAAAGTAGCATACTCTGCGGAGTTGGGTTAGAGTCCCTTGAGGTTATACTCCTCATAAATTCTTAAGTCTGTTTGGGGCTAGAGTCCCCTATACTAGAGTACAGGAACAGGGTTCCTGAGGTATTTTTTTCTATAAATGCATTTTGAAAGAGTGTGTGAAGATTTTAACGTGTTTTGTGTGTTTTGTATTTGTTTGAGAGAAATAAGGAGAAGCGGGCTGTGGGAAAAATAAAATTCTGAGGTGTCTAAAGGTGAATGGGTACATAAAACGGTGTCTTGACAAACTCGACAATCAGACAGAGGAAACCTAACGGTGATAACGTAATCTGTCTGAGCCATCGAAACCTAGCGGTGCTAACATAAGTGGCTTGGTTTGTCAAAAGGGTCAGTTGCTCGGGTGTTATGCCATACAAACTGACTGGCCGTTAATAAATCATCACCTTACAAGGCTTGTTGCTCGGACGTACGTCATACAAACCGGCTGGCCTCAGAATTTAGAACAGGAGAAGTAAAATGGAGGGAGAGTTTGACAGAGAAATAGATGATGGGAGATGGGGCCCAGGTATGGGTGCCTGGAGGTCCCTCGAGCTGCAGTTAGAGAATACGTTAAAAGCAGCAGGGGCAGTGTTACCTAAAAAGGGTAGGGACAGGAAATTAGCCGACATGAAGGGACAAGTGGAACAATTGGTGAGATATAAGGGCAAGAAAATGTCAGACCCCGGTCCGTTAGGGGCCTGGTTGTGGGAAAAGGAGAAAGAATGTAAGGTGAGGAAAGAAGAGCTGGCAGAGCAGGGACAAAAGGCAGGTGTGCTGCAACGTTCAAAATTAAAAAAAGGAGGCGAAAGAGCAGGAGGAGCGACGACGGGGCTGGTCTGAGCTGGCGGTCTTCTGGCAAAGTGTGAGACATCTCCATGAGAACGCAGGAAAACCAGGAGGCAAACAAATGGTAACTGCACCTGACACTCCTACATGCCCACCTCCATATGCACCGCCTGCTGCACCGACACCAGGGTTATATCCCACACTATAGGTGACTAGTGGTACACTTCAGGTTGGAGCCTCAGAAGAGACACTTGTAAGTGACAGTGTGACTGAAGCAGGTGCAGCCACTCCTACAGCATCAATCTCTGAGACTTCAGTAAGGACAGGGACGACGTCCAAATCTTCTTATAACCCCTTCACAGGTGATAACCTCTCGGCGCCCCCAGACCCATTCTCGCAGAGACAGGCAAGAGAACAGGCTCCACAGCACACGGTAAAACGAGAAGTCACACCACAGCCACGGAGGCAGGTCATGAGGGGAAGTGAGATGTCAGATTGTGAGGAGGAAGCAGAAGCAGCAGGGACAGCTTCTTTTCAAGGCAAGGGACAGTGGGAAAGTGAAAGACAAGAAGTACCAGTAAGTTTTAGCTTGGCAGGAACATGGAGGGAAGATGAGGAAGATTCAGCCGTCAGGAAAGAGAGAGAGCTAGATGAGTTATGTCGGTAAGAGATAGAAGAGCTCTGTCAAAAAAGGGACGGACTGGTGAGAAGTGTAGAGAAAGGAATGAAGGTGGCAGAGGAACTGACAGATACGATAGGCAGAAGAGTTAGCCAGCGCCGACGTGGTGGGACAATCCTTCCGGTCACAATGTACCCACTAACAGCAGTACCAGGACAAGGTGACCAGTACCGACCATTTACTATAGGGGACATACAGGCCATAGTGGAGAAATTACCACCTGTAGCCGAGGGTGGAAATTTGTGGCTCAGCAAATTGGATTCTCTGACGGCAGGACAGAAATTGGCATTGGGGGACTTTAGAGCTATTGCAGGACGATGCATGACGGGTGGGGACATGAGAGAAATTGAGACTATCGCTCATACAGACAGGGTGACAGATGACACCCCTTTCACGCATCATAGCACTGAAATAGGGAAAGCTATGAGAGAAAAATATCCACTACCTAACGCCACCGTAATGCCAAAGATGAGATGGGACCCCAAACAAAATCCCAGGGAGTATGTGGATCAGAGCAAGGATTTATGGTTGAAACACACAGGATGCCACCCAGGGAAAGCTGGAGCTCAGAGAGAGTGGTTTAGACAGGCTATACTGGAAGGAGTGCCGGAGAATGTCAAAACAGCCATGGTAAATAACCCGGACATGCTCGGTAGTGAATCCCATGTCTGGGAGAAACACTTAATACACCACCTCACCCGTGCTCAAGATAATACGCAGAAGGAACAGGATGACTTAAAAGAATTGCAGGTTCAGCTGTTAAAATTACAGTTAACGGAAGCTAGACAGAAATGTAATGATAAAAATAAAAAACAAAAAGGGGAAGCTGCGAAGGTCATGTTAGCTGCCGAGCCACCACAGGTTCCTGATTTATTTCCGGTCCCACCATGGGTACCGCAGCCCCCATCAGGCGGGAGAAGACATGGGGGAGGACCAATGCGGGGTGGAGGCTTTGGGGGAAGAGGTCGGGGACTAAGGGGCGGTACAGGAAGAGTACAGTCGGGGGAGACTCGTTGTTGTTATCTCTGCGGAGATCCTAATCACTGGATAAGAAACTGCCCACATAATCCAAGAGCACAGAAAGGTGTGGATAGTGGTCCTCCTGGGAGAGGCAGGGGTCGCGGCTCCGGACCTCCTGTTACTGCACCTATGTATCCTCAGCAGCCTTGGGGAGCAGCTGCTGCTGGTCAGTTCCCATTGTGGGACAATGGGGAGAACTCTGACCAGTCCGGTCAGTATTGACACACCCCACAGAGACTCTCAGACAGCATCACTACGGCAGAACCGATGCTGTCAGTTCAGATTGAGAAAAAAGATCTGCCTTTCTTGGTTGACACTGGAGCCACATGTTCCACATTGAAAGTTGTACCATCTGGTTCCCTGTCATCGCATACCATCACGCTTATGGGCTTCTCTGGGGAGAAAAAGACACTGCCGTTCACTAAGCCGCTACTCACCCAGGTGGGAAAACAGACTGTGACACATCCATTTGTACATTCACCTTCTGTACCGATGAACTTGCTGGGAAGAGATCTCCTGATAAAACTGGGGGCCACGATACTCTGCAGCGCCGATGGCCTGGTTGTTGTCATGCCTGATGGATCTCATTTGCCGTGCTCTGGACCGATGGAGAACATCACTGGTCAATATCTTGTGCAGCCAGTGAATGAACAATACGCGGACATATACTGGGGTCTATTACAGCCGGAAACATCTGAGCGGCGTGGTATCCTCTCGGCTTACCTCCAGTGGAAACCCTGGATTTCCCAACTCGAACCCTATGTCTCACCTCCAGATTCCCCCCATGTTACTCTATTTTATGATGGGTTACAGACAGATTGGTATCAGGAAAATTTTCAGGACCAACTTGAAGGTCGAGATTGGCAAATTAAGACACATAATATTTATGTGGCGCCTGAAGGCGTGGCGGCAGGTGTTGCCCTGACCTCTGCACAACTTCCCTGGTATATGATGGCAGAAGAAACGGCCCCACATGTATCATTGGCATTACACCCACAGCATCAGGCAAAAGAGCTAGGGAGTATTGTTAAACGGGCACTCCTACAATCCGATTGGGTAAATACACAACTTCCACAAGTTCAGTATTCTGCGCAAGCTCGCACATATCGCATTCAGGTTTCAGGGGAAGATACAGTCACATTAGAGCATGCACAGATCTCTAGACATCATGGCCGTGAACGTACAGATCACGTGGAGGCGGCAGCTCTACTCGCCAGCCTCCCTGAACACCTATGGGCACAGGGTCCGACAGATGTTGGACAAGTTAAGTACAAGCCCATTACATTCCAGGTGCGTGTGGGTCCCCCTATTTGGATAAGGCAGTATCCTCATAAACCTCAGGCGGAAGAAGGACTTAGGGACACTATTGATGGCCTGTTACAAAAGGGGGTGTTAGAACCCTCGTCCTCAGAGTGGAACACACCCATTTTACCTATTGAAAAGAAAGGGACAGGTAAATATCGCATGGCACATGACCTACGGGCAATCAACGATATTCTCCTCACTCCTACAGTTCCTGTTCCGAATCCATATGTGGCTCTAACCAATTTGGATCCTAAACATGAGTGGTTTACCTGCATTGACTTGGCTAATGCATTCTTTTGTCTTCCCTTGGCGGAAGACTGCAGGCACATTTTCTCGTTTTCGTATCAGCACAAGCAGCTACAGTACACCAGGCTGCCACAAGGGTTCGCTTTGTCCCCAGGGATTTTTAACCAAGTTTTAAAAGATATCCTGAGTGATTGCCCACTACCAGAGGAGGTGACTCTCGTTCAGTATGTAGATGATTTGTTGTTGGCAGCGCCCACTGCGGCTCTGTGTTTGGAAGCAACTAAAAATGTCCTTTTACATCTTGCAAGAACAGGGTTCAAGGTCAGCAAAGCCAAACTTCAGGTTGCACGGCGGCAGGTAGCGTTTTTGGGCAGGCAAATTTCCCAAAAAGGAGCAGGGCTCTCCCCTCAGCACAGGTCTACTATTCTCCATCACTCTAAGCCAGTGAAGGTAAAGGACATGTTGTCTTTCTTAGGGTTGACGGGCTATAGTAGGACTTACATAGCCAATTACACCGGCTTAACTAGACCTCTGCAGGCCCTAGTGAAAGAACAAGGCATGCGCAACCTGTCAGCGACCCTTAATTGGACTCAGGAGGCGGAGGAAGCCTTTATTGCACTAAAACAAGCCCTCTCCACAGCAGCAGACCTAGCTATACCCGATTATAGCTTACCATTCTACTTGGATGTCTCTGGAACAGAACTTTGCACTAATGGCGTCCTGTTCCAGAGAAAAGGGGGTGAGAGAGTAGTACTAATGTATATCAGTGTGATGCTAGACAATATGGAAAAGCGCCATCCTATGTGTACACAACAGGCAGCAGGGATAGCAAAGCTCATTCAAAAAACTGCACACATTGTCATGGGACATCAACTGCACATTCTGACCACACATAGCGTTGTGGCCTATGTGAACTCACAGACTTTTACGCTGACTGCTCTGAGACAAAGACGACTGAGCAAAATTCTCGAGGCACCAAACCTGACTTTCACTCATGAAGGCATAAACATGGCAGACCAGCTAGGAACAGGCGAGCCGCATGAGTGTACGGACAGAGTGCAGAAAGAGGAGAAAGTACGACTGGACCTACAAACAGAGCCGATACCAGGGGCCAGAGAACTGTACACAGACGGCTGTTGCTTCAGGGATGAACGAGAAGGACTGAAAGCAGCATATGCAGTTGTAGAGGACGTCCAAGGGGAACTGATCACACGACAAGCAGAGAGACTGGAAGGACAGCAGTCAGCACAAAGAGCAGAAGTATTGGCAGTAATAGCAGCACTGAGGCTAGGGGAAGGGCAGGAAGTAAACATTTACACAGATTCAGCCTATGCAGCAGGAGCAGTACATGTGGAACTGAAACAGTGGTTGAGGGCTGGATTTCTAACCGCAACAAATAAACCCATCAGACATGAGGCAGAAATGAAAGAGCTAGCGGAGGCCCTACTACTCCCGAGCAAAGTAGCTGTTATCAAATGTAAGGGCCATGAGAAAAATGACTCACCTACAAAAAAGGGAAACGACGCAGCAGATATGGCAGCTAAAACCGCGGCAGGATATGTGGTGAAGGCGATCCT
Source organism: Leuresthes tenuis (assembly GCF_036924035.1). Taxonomy (NCBI): domain Eukaryota; kingdom Metazoa; phylum Chordata; class Actinopteri; order Atheriniformes; family Atherinopsidae; genus Leuresthes; species Leuresthes tenuis. The sequence goes on from NW_027325366.1 coordinate 10,888,167, forward strand.
CATGTGCGCTGAGACAGAGAAAGACACAGACATGACCGCACTGATAGCTGAGCAAGCTGCGGCCTCTCCACAAGAAAAGACATTATGGAAAGCGAGAGGGGCGACAGAAGTACACGGCCTCTGGAGGGGCCCAGATGGACGACCTATACTACCTCCAGGGATCAGACAGACAGCGTTGGCGGAGGCACATGGAGTGGGACATGTGGGGGTAGCTCAAATGATGAGAAATCTAGAGCACTGGTGGCATCCATACCTAAAGGACATGGCCAAACATTTTGTGGGGTCATGCGAGGAGTGTCTAAAGTACAATGTCAGACCAACAGTGAAACCACACCCTGGACGTTATCCATTGGAGGTAAAGCCAGGGAAAGAAATCATCATTGATTACACAGACATGATCACACCGGTGAAAGGGTATAGGTATATTCTGATGTGTGTGGACGCATATTCAGGATGGCCTGAGGCATGGCCTACCAAGAAAGAGGATGGTAAGTCGGTAATAAAATTTCTGATCAACCATTATATCCCCAGGCATGGATTTCCAGAAAGGATCAGGTCAGACAACGGCACTCACTTCAAAAACCAAGAGTTGCAACAGGTTGAGGCCATGCTAGGGCTAAAACACAAGTTTGGTACTGTCTACCATCCACAATCACAGGGTAAGGTTGAGAGAATGAATCAGACAGTGAAGAGCAAATTGGCTAAAATCTGTGCACAGACCAAAATGAATTGGCTAGATGCGTTGCCCTTAGCCTTAATGTCCATCAGGAGCTCTGTTAATCAGTCCACAAGGTTTACACCACATGAGCTCCAGACAGGGAGAGCTTTTCCTGGACCTCAATCTAAGTTGCCAGGAACAGGACATATTGAACAACACCTAACCCACAAAATGTATTTCCATGAACTCCAAAGTCTCGTTGCAGAATTTTCAAAGCAGGTGGCGAGTAGCAGAGGAGAGGGCCAACCAGCGCCGGCTCCAGAGGCTGAGTGGGTATTGCTGAGGGTCATCAAAAGAAAGTGGTCGGAGCCAAGGTGGACAGGGCCCTATCAGGTGACCGAGAGGACCTCCCACGCAGTCCGAGTCAAAGGGAAAGGTGATACGTGGTTCCATTGGAGCCAGTGTGCGGCAGCCGAGGAACCTCAACGCTCCCTAGCAGCGACTCACCAGGCGCTGAAAGATTTGTACACTGTACCAGCTGGTACAGAGGAAAAGACCACCAACCAACAAGGGGCAGAATAATCCCCTGGTGGCATTTTGCAGGCAGAAGTAGTACACTTCTGCCTCCTTGCAACGACATCATTTACGAGCAGGACGGGTGTTGGACCCGGGCTCCAACTCAACCCTCATCTGGAAACGTCAGCCCTCACCCTCTTCATATTACCAGCGACTGACTGTCCTTAAAGAGCACCCGGAGTTGTGCTTCTCAGAAGAACGGGACCAGATGACGTCATCGCAGTTGAATTCTTTTATTTTTGGATTTGTTATACTCATAATCGTGTTTGCTGGGGCTTTGCTTAAACTTGCTCTTACAGGTCATACCAAATTATAATCATGTTAAGGTTTGCTATTTGCTAAGGAGTTGGGTAATGTTGACAAACTATAAGGTTTTAAGCTCCTCTAGGGGTAACCCCGCCTAGAGCACCCTGACGGATAAGGTCTGACTTACCAAGAAAGTTTTGCTTGCTATTTTTATCATACTTGAGACACAGTGAAACATATTAGAATGTTATTGTTTGGGAGTTGGAAAATTCTCACATGTTGTGCAGCCATCACGTGCGTGATTGTCCCCCTGATCTTCTGGTTATGTGAACCCAGTCCTGCACACAAACGACCCAAACGACAAACTCAAAAACAAGATTTTTGTTTGAACCAATATGGCGGCTTGGAGTTGAATTACACAGTAGGCTCCACCACAGCGTTTCAATTCGATTTGTGCGACGTTATTAAATGCGGAGGCAATGCAGCGGGTTGGAGAGGATATGATGTTTATCTCTGTGCTGACTCCTTTGTAAGTGAAGATTGCGCAAGGCGCCGAACGCCAGGTGGCTCCACGTGGTGGAAGCGTCTGTGCCACTCGTGGGGTCAGGCGGTGGGTTATACAGGGCCATGGACGCCCACTTATACGTATGGGAATGCAACCAAAGCTGCGAAAGTCGCCTTAGCCAGAGAAGGATGGGTTAATGATAAGCAAGGTCTGAACCCTCTCATGTTATCAATTGATAAAATGACAGGCGGATTTCACCCGGAAGGGCAAAATCATGACAAAACAGTGTATTTCATTCTCGGGGTGGAGACCTCAGGTAATGACCCTCAGGCTTTTGTAAAAGTCAATTTCATCACACCACCAGTCAATTTAACTAGCACCCCTTCGCCAGACACAACTGTAAACCCACCAGTTGGACAGGATAAGAAACTGGCCGAATCGGTAATCCAAGACAGCAATTCTAAGTTTAAGGTAATTGACTTTTCTCAACTGAAACCCGCAGATGTAGTGCGTATGGCCACTGGCGTCTCAGAGGAAAATTTATGGCTATCTTGGGTAGCTCAAACTGCTCAGGAAAATAGTAAAGGAGATTGCGTGGCCTGTGCGTCTGCGCGCCCTAAACTGGTTACCGTCCCAGCTCCTCTAATTACTAATGACACATCAGGGTATCAATGTATGATGAATCTCACTTGGGGCAGAGATACAAGCTGCCAGACTCTGGGCAGTCTTTTCCCACCAATTAGCAACAAGACTATAGTTGGCCCATTTACGCCAGAGAAGGGTAATGGGTCTTATGTGTGCTTTAACATTACATCCCCGCGCTGCACGGTTAATCATACCAAGCCATCACCCGATGTTCAGTTAGGCGCTATAGATCCCTCATGGTGTCGGGGGATGAGGCCAGGTAATGAATTAGGAGGGTGGGCGAGAGCAGGATTGTATTTCTATTGTGGTCAACCTAAATTACATGTCAGGGTCCCACCTCACAGCATGGGGGTTTGCGCGATGGTCAGATTACGTACTCCTCTTATCCTGTTAGGAGATAGGTTAAGACATTTACATGGGGAACGGGACAGCAGTGCGGCTTTGACTCGCCGACGACGTCGCCATATTCTTACACGGCGCAGCACACACAATTTTGATTTATCAGTTGATAACCCCACCTACATGGATGCTATAGGAGTACCACGTGGAGTTCCTAACGAATTTAAATTGGCTGATCAAGTTGCGGCAGGATTCGAGAATATTCCTATTATAGCGGCCTTCTTTCCGGTGACTCCGAATAAAAATGTGGATCGGATTAATTATGTACATTATAACGTGTTGCGACTGACCAATTTGACCAGGGATGCTGTTGCAGGTTTGGCAGAACAGACAGCTCCCACCTCTCTCATGGCGGTGCAAAATAGGATGGCCTTAGACATGTTGTTAGCGGAAAAAGGTGGTGTTTGTGCCATGTTTGGTGATATGTGTTGCACATTTATCCCCAATAATGCGGCTCCAGATGGTTCGGTATCGAAAGCCCTACAAGGTTTGCGCACGCTCTCTAAAATAATGCATGAACACTCTGGGATTGACAATCCGCTGGATGAATGGCTGACCAAGGTGTTTGGGAAATGGAAGACTCTGATAATGTCACTTTTTGTATCTCTTGCTATATTCGTCGCTATTTTGGTGACTTGTGGTTGCTGCTGTATCCCATGTATCCGTTCACTTGCCATTAGACTTATAACTACCACTATAGAGGGGAAGGCTCCCTCCCCTTTGGTAATGCCACTGCTGAACCCTCCCGATCCTGATATAGATGAAGACGATATCATCAGAATGTCAGAGATTGTGTGATCACCTTGTAGTGATCAAAAGGGGGCGTGAGGTTTTTCAATTTCTTTTTAGTCATGTATTGTTACTCAACTATTTGTGTGATCTCTTAAAAGAGATCAAAAGGGGGTATTGTGAGTGGGGATAGCCTTATAAGGAAATATCATGTATAACCGGCTTGCTCATTTCTGTGCTTGCACAGCAGCCTTATAAGGAGATATCTCTGAGAAAGACATGTTGTGAAACTAGGACCGCACCTACAACGGTCTTCTGAAAGTAACGCCTTATACCAGTACACACACGCACACACATAGAGGAAGAGACAAGATATTGACGCACACACATCTCATAAGGTGGAGACTGAACTCAAGTCTATATAACATCACACCCCTAGACAAAGACAGAGCTTTTCCGTACTTTGTGCTGTTCGCATGTATTGTACTGAACTGTTCTCCGCACTTTGCAAACTGCGCAAATAAAACTGTGTTGATTCTTATAGCGTCTCCTCTGTCTTCCTCCTTCACTGCATCAACGGACTCGGAAAGAGGTACAGGTTGACCTCAACACTATACAGCTGAAGGCCTCACCCAGAGTCCTGTTTCTGAATATTTACAGGCCCCCTAAATACTGTGCAGATTTTTCTGAAGACCTCAGTGAACTGCTGTCTATGATCTGTGTTGATTTTGACTGTATAATTATTGTTGGTGATTTTAACATCCATATGGACAACCCTCAGGACAGAGGGATTAAAGACCTGAGTAACACTCTGGACAACTTTGGTCTGACTCAGCATATAACAGAGCCCACGCACAATAGGGGGCACACTCTAGACTTAGTGATCTCTAAGGGTCTAAGCATTTCAAAGATTACTGTGTCTGATGTGGGCCTGTCTGACCATTCCTGTGTTTTCTTTTTTTTTTTTCTTTGAGAGTACGATTTCAGTGCACACAAATGTCTCAACAGCAGTGATCTCAAAATGGTGTGTAACTGAAAAAAGTAGTAAGATCTTTAACCAGGTCTTCTCTTTAACACCTGCCCTTTCCGGGGGTTCAGTCAGTGAGGTCGTCAGTAGCTTTAATACTAAAATGTTAAATGTTATGGATACTATTGCTCCCATTAAGGTGAAGGTTATCTCTGGAAGGAAGAAGTCTCCATGGCGAAATTCCACACTGGTGAAAAATGGGAAAAGAGAGTGTCGGAAAGCTGAGCGCAGATGGAGAAAAACAAATCTCCAGGTTCATTATGACATCTATAAAGAGAAACTTCACTCTTATAATTTACAACTGAGGAATGCAAGGAAATCCTACTTCTCTGACATCATCACCAAAAACAGTCATAATGCTCGGGCCTTATTTGCTACAGTTGACAGGCTAACAAACCCTCCTGTGTCAGTGGCAACTGAACTCCATTCCACCATGGCCTGCAATGACTTTGCCAAATTCTTCATAGACAAAGTCCAAAATATTAGACAAGCAGTTGGTACATCAGCAGCAGGTTCAGCATATGCACTGTGTCCACCGAAAACCGGTTTAAACACCATGACACTATTTCAACCCATTAACAGTAAAGACCTGGAGGACATCTTACGTCACCTGAAGTCCTCCTCTTGCTGTTTAGACATCCTACCAACAGGTTTTTTCAAAGGGGTCTCAAAGACTTTGGAGTTGGACCTGTTACTGATCGTGAACTTGTCCTTAACGTCAGGTGTGTTTCCAGAGCCACTAAAAACAGCTGTAATTAAACCTCTGCTGAAAAAGGACAATCTTGACAAGACGCAAATGAACAACTACAGGCCCATCTCAAATCTCCAATTTTTAAGTAAGATCATTGAAAAAGCGGTTTTTCAACAGCTTAATTACTTTTTAACACAAAATAACTGCTATGATACCTTCCAGTCAGGCTTTAGACAGAACCACAGCACTGGGACTGCTCTGACCAAAGTGTTTAATGACATATGTCTGAATACAGACAGTGGAAAAATGTCAGTCTTAGTTTTACTGGATCTCAGTGCTGCCTTTGATACAGTTGACCACAATATATTACTCAAACGACTGGAGAACTGGGCTGGTCTTTCCGGAAATGCCGGCTGGGGTATATGTTCTTGTATGTTGTCTGACTGTTTGATTTGAATGTGTTGTGTAAGTGTCCTGTTGAATGTTACATGTTTGGGCTTTGACACGCTTCACTGTGGTTGTTAACTGTGTGGTGTGTCCTGAAATGTTATATGTTTGGGCTGTGTGACATGCTTAATGCTTGTCAGTAGCTACCCACTTATTCATATATAGCAACTGACAACATAAGAAGTCCGGACATACTTAGATAGTAGTTGTAGAAGTATCCTTATTGATAATAGATAAACTAATTCATAGTGATAGAACAGTAGATGAACAGGTGCCCTGCACAAGTCTCACGAAAATAAAATGGGTGTATGATTGCTGACGGCAGAGCAATACTGCCAAACTTATGAGTTCTTGTGGCAAACTTGATTTAGTGTCTTGACGTGTATACGCTGTTTCGCTGACTTGATTGTCACAAGAAACAAAGTGTGTTTGATAAGATCCGACCATTTTATTACGGGAGGATCAGTATGTATGGATTCTGGTGTGACAGATAAACCCATTCGTATCTTAAGCATAATCTAATACGTGAGACAACGCCCTGGTACACAATCAAAATCAGAGCGGTTTTGTGTCCCCACAGTCCCTAATGTAGAAAAGAGAGAAAAAAGCCTTTCTGATTTGGTGTGTGTGCTCACAGTGCAGAGTGTAGAGAAAAGAGAGAAAAGAAAGCCGTTTTGGTGTCACGGGTGTTGTGACTTACACACACACATTTCTGAATTGAGAGAGGAAATTATTTTAGAGGAAGCATTAGAGTTTAGATCCAACATTTGTTGATAGGCATTCATTTATTTCTTCACTTCTGATGAAGTTTCAACAATAAACAACAAACTTTGTATTATGAGAAAGAACCAGACTCATTCTTCAGGAATCCGAAAAAAAGCTCTATTTTAAAGGATTCTCCTATAAAACGAATTCCTTAACTCAAACCAAGTTAAGACTGCTTTGTCCATATTTATTCATGTCTAATCAAGTTTCAACGATAAACAATGTTGTACTTTGTAGAATGAGAAAGAACTTCTTCAGCAATAAGCATCTCTCGACATTTTACGTAGTACAGATTTTGCTATAAAATTAATTCCTTCTATCAGCCTGACTTAAAACTGTTTGTCCTCCTTATTTATCCACTTCAAATCAAGTTTCAACAATTTAAAAAATTTTGTAGTTTGAGAAAGAACAACTTAATCTTTAGCAATCAGTATAAAAAGAGGGTAAGAAAAGGTACAAATGCCAACCATACATCACTAAAAGGTGGAGCGGAAGTATTCGGCTGCAAGTAGGTGTGAATGTTCGACCATAATTTGTAAAAAGCGTGTAAGAAAAGGTTCGAATGCCCGACTATATAGCGGGAGGAGAGGTCTTCGGATTAGAGTGGGTGAGAATTTCCAACCATAATCTATTAAATGCGGTGAAAAAAAAGTTTGAATGCCCCATAGAACACTAAAAGGTGGAGCGGAAGTTTTCGGCTGCAAGAAGGTGTGAATGTCCGACTATATTGGGTGAAAAGCAGGTGAAGCAAGGTCTGAATGCCCAACCTTACATCATCAAAAGCGAGATCAGAGGTGTTTGGCTGCAAGAAGGCCATAGTTTGCAAAAAGCAGGTAAGGTGCGAATGACCGACTAAATATCAACAAAAGTGGGGGCGGAGGTCTTCGGATGCAAGTGGGTGTAAATATCCCAACATACAAGTATGGTGGAGAGGAAGCTGTGAATGGCCGACCATAGTAAAAAGCGGTTGAGAGAAGGTGCGAATGTCAAACCATACATGATCAAAACAGGGAGCGGAGGTGTTTGGCTGCGACAAGGTGTGAATGTCCACCCATAATTAATGAAAAGCGGGCAACAAGTAGGTTCGAATGCCCAACCATACATCATCAAAAGCAGGAGTGGATGTGTTCGGCTACAAGAAGGTTTGAATGTCCGACCATAGTTTGTAAAAAGCGGGTAAGAAAAGGTTTGAATGCCTGAACATACACCATCAAAGGAGGGAGCGGAGGTGTTCCGCTGTAAGACGGTGTGAATGTCCGATCATAGTTGGTGAAAAGTGGGTAAGAAAAGGTTAAAATACCCGACTGTACACAATCAAATGAGGGAGCGGAGTTGTTCAGCTAAGAGAAGGTGTGAAAGTCCGACCATGGTTTGTAAAAAGCGGGTAAGAAAAGGTTTGTATGCCCGAATATACACTATCAAAACCGGAAGCGTAGGTGTTCGGCTGCAAGAAGGTGTGAACGTCCAACCAAAGTTTGTGTAAAAGCAGTTAAGAAAAGGTTCGAATATCTAACCAAACATAATCAAAAGCGGGAGCAGAGCTGTTCGACTGCAAGTAGGTGTGAATGTCAGAGAATAATTTGCAAAAAGCTGATGAGAAAGGGTGAGAATGCCCGACTATACACCATCAAATGCGGTAGCGGAGTTGTTCGGCTGTGAGTAGGTGTGAATGTCCAACCATAATTGCTGAAAAATGTGTTAGAAAAGGTAAAAATGCCGGTCCATACATGATCAAAATCGGGAGAGGTGGTGTTCAGCTGCAAGAAGGTCTAAATGTCCATCAATAATTGCTAGAAAACATGAAAGAAAATTTTCGAAAATCAAACCACACATGATCATAAGTGGGAGAGGAGGTGTTCAGCTGCAAGAAGGTGTGAATGTCCACCCATAATACCTGAAAAATGGGTAAAAAAAAAGGTGCGAATGCCCAACCATACATCATCAAAAGCAGGAGTGCATGTGTTCGGCTACAAGAAGGTGTGAACGTCCAACCAAAGTTTGTAAAAAGCAGTTAAGAAAAGGTTCGAATATCCAACCATACATAATCAAAAGCGGGAGCAGAGCTGTTCGACTGCAAGTAGGTGTGAATGTCAGATCATAATTTGCAAAAAGCTGATGAGAAAGGGTGAGAATGCCCGACTATACACCATCAAATGCGGTAGCGGAGTTGTTCGGCTGTGAGTAGGTGTGAATCTCCAACCATAATTGCTGAAAAATGTGTTAGAAAAGGTAAAAATGCCGGTCCATACATAATCAAAATCGGGAGAGGTGGTGTTCAGCTGCAAGAAGGTCTAAATGTCCATCAATAATTGCTAGAAAACATGAAAGAAAATTTTCGAAAATCAAACCACACATGATCATAAGTGGGAGAGGAGGTGTTCAGCTGCAAGAAGGTGTGAATGTCCACCCATAATACCTGAAAAATGGGTAAAAAAAAGGTGCGAATGCCCAACCATACATCATCAAAAGCAGGAGTGCATGTGTTCGGCTACAAGAAGGTGTGAACGTCCAACCAAAGTTTGTAAAAAGCAGTTAAGAAAAGGTTCGAATATCCAACCATACATAATCAAAAGCGGGAGCAGAGCTGTTCGCCTGCAAGTAGGTGTGAATATCAGATCATAATTTGCAAAAAACTGATGAGAAAGGGTTAGAATGCCCGACTATACACCATCAAATGCGGGAGCGGAGTTGTTCGGCTGTGAGTAGGTGTGAATCTCCGACCATAATTTCTGAAAAATGTGTTAGAAAAGGTAAGAATGCCGGTCCATACATCATCAAAAGCGAGAGAGGTTGTGTTCGACTGCAAGTAGGTGTGAATGTCCAGCCATAATTACTCACAAACGGGTAAGAAAAGGTAGTATTGCCAGACCATATATGATCAAAACAGGGAGCGGAGGTGGTTAAGCTGCAAGAAGGTTTGAATGTCCGACTAAAGTTCAAATATATTAACAAAAGCGGGAGGAGAGGTCTTCGGATGAGAGTGGTTGAAAATTTTCAACCATACTGTATAAAATGCGGTGAAAAAAAGGTGTGATAGAACACTAAAAGGTGGAGCGGAAGTGTTCGGCTGCAAGAAGGTGTGAATGTCCAACTATATTTGGTGAAAAGCAGGTGAAGCAAGGTCTGAATGCCCAACCTTACATCATCAAAAGCGAGATCAGAGGTGTTTGGCTGCAAGAAGGCCATAGTTTGCCAAAAGCGGGTAAGTTGCGAATGTCCGACTAAATATCAACAAAATTTGGGGCGGAGGTCTTCGGATGCAAGTGGGTGTGAATGTCCGACTATATTTGGTGAAAAGCAGGTGAAGCAAGGTCTGAATGCCCAACCTTACATCATCAAAAGCGAGATCAGAGGTGTTCGACTGCAAGTAGGTGTGAATGTCAGATCATAATTTGCAAAAAGCTGATGAGAAAGGGTGAGAATGCCCGACTATACACCATCAAATGCGGTAGCGGAGTTATTCGGCTGTGAGTAGGTGTGAATCTCCAACCATAATTGCTGAAAAATGTGTTAGAAAAGGTAAGAATGCCGGTCCATACATCATCAAAAGCGAGAGAGGTGGTGTTCGGCTGCAAGTAGGTGTGAATGTCCAGCCATAATTACTCACAAACGGGTAAGAAAAGGTAGTATTGCCAGACCATACATGATCAAAACAGGGAGCGGAGGTGGTTTAGCTGCAAGAAGGTGTGAATGTCCGACTAAAGTTCAAATATATTAACAAAAGCGGGAGGAGAGGTCTTCGGATGAGAGTGGTTGAGAATTTCCAACCATAATCTATAAAATTCGGTGAAAAAAAGGTGTGATAGAACACTAAAAGGTGGAGCGGAAGTGTTCGGCTGCAAGAAGGTGTGAATGTCCGACTATATTTGGTGAAAAGCAGGTGAAGCAAGGTCTGAATGACCAACCTTACATTATCAAAAGCGAGATCAGAGGTGTTTGGCTGCAAGAAGGCCATAGTTTGCCAAAAGCGGGTAAGCTGCGAATGACCAACTAAATATCAACAAAAGTGGGGGCGGAGGTCTTCGGATGCAACTGGGTGTGAACATCCCACCATACAAGTATGGTGGAGAGGAAGCTGTGAACAGCCGACCATAGTTTGCAAAAAGCGGGTGAGAAAAGGTGCGAATGTCCAACCATACATGATCAAAACAGGGAGCGGAGGTGTTTGGCTGTGACAAGGTGTGAATGTCCACCCAAAATTAATGAAAAGCGGGCAAAAAGTAGGTTTGAATGCCCAACCATACATCATCAAAAGCAGGAGTGGATATGTTCGGCTACAAGAAGGTTTGAACGTCTGACCATAGTTTGTAAAAAGCGGGTAAGAAAAGGTTCGAATGCCCAAAAATACACCATCAAAAGAGGGAGCGGAGGTGTTCCGCTGTAAGAAGGTGTGAATGTCCGACCATAGTTGGTAAAAAGTGGGTAAGAAAAGGTTAAAATACCCGACTGTACACAATCAATAGGGGGAGCGGAGTTGTTCGGCTACAAGAAGATGTGAAAGTCCAACCATGGTTTGTAAAAAGCGGGTAAGAAAAGGTGCGAATGCCCGAAAATGTATGATCAAAAGAGGGAGCGGAGGTGTTCGGCTGCAAGAAGGTGTGAATGTACACCCATAATTAATGAAAAATGGGTAAGAAAAGGTGCGAATGCCCAACTATACATAATCAAAAGCAGGAGTGGATGTGTTCGGCTCCAAGAAGGGTTGAATGTCTGACCATAGTTTGTAAAAAGCAGGTAAGAAAAGGTTTGACTGCCCGAACATACACCATCAAAAGAGGGAGCGGAGGTGTTCCGCTGTAAGAAGGTGTGAATGTCCGACCATAGTTTGTAAAAAGCGGGTAAGAAAAGGTTAAAATACCCGACTGTACACAATCAATAGCGGGAGCGGAGTTGTTCGGCTACAAGAAGGTGTGAAAGTCCAACCATCGTTTGTAAAAAGCTGGTAAGAAAAGGTTCGAATGCCCGGATATATACCATCAAAAGCGGAAGCGGAGGTGTTCGGCTGTAAGACGGTGTAAATGTCCGACCATAGTTGATAAAAAGTGGGTAAGAAAAGGTTAAAATACCTGACTGTACACAATAAATAGGGGGAGCGGAGTTGTTCGGCTACAAGAAGGTGTGAAAGTCCAACCATGGTTTGTAAAAAGCTGGTAAGAAAAGGTTCGAATGCCTGAATATTTACCATCAAAAGCGGAAGCGGAGGTGTTCGGCTGCAAGAAGGTGTGAACGTCCGACCAAAGTTTGTAAAAAGCAGTTAAGAAAAGGTTCGAATATCCAACCAAACATAATCAAAAGCGGGAGCAGAGCTGTTCGACTGCAAGTAGGTGTGAATGTCCAGCCATAATTACTCACAAACAGGTAAGAAAAGGTAGTATTGCCAGACCATACATGATCAAAACAGGGAGCGGAGGTGGTTCAGCTGCAAGGTGTGAATGTCTGACTATAGTTTGTAAAAAGCGGGTAAGATAAGGTGCGAATGCCCGACAATGTATGATCAAAAGAGGGAGCAGAGGTTTTCGGCTGCAAGAAGGTCTGAATGTCCACCCAAAATTCCTGAAAAATGGGTAAAAAATGGGTGCGAATGCCAAACCATACATCATCAAAAGCAGGAGTGGATGTGTTCGGCTACAAGAAGATTTGAATGTCCATCAATAATTGCTTTAAAACATGAAAGAAAATTTTCGAATATCAAACCGCACATGATCATAAGCGGGAGAGGAGTTGTTCAGCTGCAAGAAGGTGTGAATGTCCACCCATAATTACTGAAAAATGGGTAAGAAAAGGTGAAAATGCCCAACCATACATCATCAAAAGCAGGAGTGGATGTGTTCGGCTACAAGAAGGTTTGAATGTCCGACCATAGTTTGTAAAAAGCGGGTAAGAAAAGGTTCGAATGCCCGAACATAGACCATCAAAAGAGGGAGCGGAGGTGTTCCGCTGTAAGAAGGTGTAAATGTCCGACCATAGTTGGTAAAAAGCGGGTAAGAAAAGGTTAAAATACCCGACTGTAGACAATCAATAGCGGGAGCAGAGTTGTTTGGCTACAAGAAGGTGTGAAAGTCCGACCACGGTTTGTAAAAAGCGGGTAAGAAAAGGTTCGAATGCCCGAATATATACCATCAAAAGTGGAAGTGGATGTGTTCGGCTGCAAGAAGGTGTGAACGTCCGACCAAAGTTTGTAAAAAGCAGTCAAGAAAAGGTTCGAATATCCAACCAAACATAATCAAAAGCGGGAGCAGAGCTGTTCGACTGCAAGTAGGTGTGAATGTCAGATCATAATTTGCAAAAAGCTGATGAGAAAGGGTGAGAATGCCCGGCTATACACCATCAAATGCGGGAGCGGAAGTGTTCGGCTGTGAGTAGGTGTGAATGTCCAACCATAATTGCTGAAAAATGTGTTAGAAGAGACTAGAATGCCGGACAAGACATCATCAAATGCGGGAGCGGAGTTGTTCGGCTGTGAGTAGGTGTGAATCTCCGAGCATAGTTTGTAAAAAGGGGGTAAGAATAGGTTCGAATGCCCGAACATACACTATCAAAACAGGGAGCTGAGGTGGCTCAGCTGCAAGGTGTGAATGTCTGACTATAGTTTGTAAATAAGGTGCGAATGCCCAACAATGTATAATCAAAAGAGGGAGCGGAGGTTTTCGGCTACAAGAAGGTTTGAATGTCCGACCATAGTTTGTAAAAAGCGGGTAAGAAAAGGTTCAAGCGCCTGACTATACACCATCAAAAGCGGGAGCAGAGGTGTTCCGCTGTAAGACGGCGTGAATGTCCGACCATATTTGGTAATAAGTGGGTAAGAAAAGGTTAAAATACCCGACTGTACACAATCAATAGCGGGAGAGGAGGTTTTCAGCTGCAAGAAGGTGTGAATGTCCACCCATAATTACTGAAAAATGGGTAAGAAAAGGTGCGAATGCCCAACCATACATTATCAAAAGCAGGTGTGAATGTCAGATCATAATTTGCAAAAAGCTGATGAGAAAGGGTGAGAATGCCCGACTATACACCATCAAATGCGGGAGCGGAGTTGTTCGGATGTGAGTAAGTGTGAATCTCCGACCATAATTGCTGAAAAAAGTGTTAGAAAAGGTAAGAATGCCGTTCCATACATCATCAAAAGCGGGAGAGGTGGTGTTCGGCTGCAAGTAGGTGTGAATGTCCAGCCATAATTACTAACAAACGGGTAAGAAAAGGTAGTATTGCCATACCATACATGATCAAAACAGGGAGCGGAGGTGGTTCAGCTGCAAGAAGGTGTGAATGTCCGACTAAAGTTCAAATATATTAACAAAAGCGGGAGGAGAGGTCTTCGGATGAGAGTGGTTGAGAATTTCCAAAAATAATCTATAAAATGCGGTGAAAAAAAAGGTGTGATAGAACACTAAAAGGTGGAGCGGAAGTGTTCGGCTGCAAGAAGGTGTGAATGTCCTACTATATTTGGTGAAAAGCAGGTGACCTTACATCATCAAAAGCGAGATCAGAGGTGTTTGGCTGCATGAAGGCCATAGTTTGCCAAAAGCGGGTAAGCTACGAATGACCGACTAAATATCAACAAAAGGTCTTCGGATGCAAGTGGGTGTGAATATCCCACCATACAAGTATGGTGGAGAGGAAGCTGTGAACAGCCGACCATAGTTGGCAAAAAGCGGGTGAGAAAAGGTGCGAATGTCCAACCATACATGATCAAAACAGGGAGCGGAGGTGTTTGGCTGTGACAAGGTGTGAATGTCCACCCAAAATTAATGAAAAGCGGGCAACAAGTAGGTTTGAATGCCCAACCATACATCATCAAAAGCAGGAGTGGATGTGTTCGGCTACAAGAAGGTTTGAATGTCCGAGCATAGTTTGTAAAAAGCGGGTAAGAAAAGGTTCGAATGCCCAAACATACACCATCAAAAGAGGGAGCGGAGGTGTTCCGCTGTAAGAAGGTGTGAATGTCCGACCATAGTTGGTAAAAAGTGGGTAAGAAAAGGTTAAAATACCCGACTGTACACAATCAATAGCGGGAGCGGATGTGTTTGGCTACAAGAATGTGTGAAAGTCCGACCATGGTTTGTAAAAAACGGGTAAGAAAAGGTGCGAATGCCCGACAATGTATGATCAAAAGAGGGAGCGGAGGTTTTTGGCTACAAGAAGGTTTGAATGTCCGAGCATAGTTTGTAAAAAGCGGGTAAGAAAAGGTTCGAATGCCCAAACATACACCATCAAAAGAGGGAGAGGAGGTGTTCCGCTGTAAGAAGGTGTGAATGTCCGACCATAGTTGGTAAAAAACGGGTAAGAAAAGGTTAAAATACCCGACTGTACACAATCAATAGCGGGAGCGGATGTGTTTGGCTACAAGAATGTGTGACAGTCCGACCATGGTTTGTAAAAAACGGGTAAGAAAAGGTGCGAATGCCCGACAATGTATGATCAAAAGAGGGAGCGGAGGTTTTCGGCTACAAGAAGGTGTGAATGTCCGACCATAGTTGGTAAAAAGCGGGTAAGAAAAGGTTCAAATGCCTGACTATACACCATCAAAAGCGGGAGTGGAGGTGTTCCGCTGTAAGACGGTGTGAATGTCCAACCATAGTTGGTAAAAAGCGGGTAAGAAAAGGTTAAAATACCTGACTGTACACAATCAATAGCGGGAGCGGAGTTGTTCGGCTACAAGAAGGTGTGAAAGTTCAACCATGGTTTGTAAAAAGCTGCTAAGAAAAGGTTCGAATGCCCGAATATATACCATCAAAAGCGGGAGCAGAGCTGTTCGACTGCAAGTAGGTGTGAATGTCCAGCCATAATTACTCACAAACGGGTAAGGAAAGGTAGTATTGCCAGACCATACATGATCAAAACAGGGAGCTGAGGTGGTTCAGCTGCAAGGTGTGAATGTCTGACTATAGTTTGTAAAAAGCGGGTAAGACAAGGTGCGAATGCCCGACAATGTATGATCAAAAGAGGGAGTGGAGGTCTTCGGCTGCAAGGTCTGAATGTCCAACCATAATTTCTAAAAACCGGGTAAGAAAAGGCTCGAAAGCCCGACTATACACAATCAAAAGCGGGAGCGGGAGGTTTTCAGCTGCAAATCCTTCACTCAAACCAAGTGAAAACTGCTTTGTCCTTCATATTTATCAATGTCTAGATCGACTTCAACAAAGAACAACATTGTACTTTGCAGTAAAGAAAGAGCAAATCAAAAGTTTTAGGAATCCGAGAATAAGCTTATTTTCATGAGTTCTGCACGATTATTGATTTTACTATAAATGAATGCCTTCACTCAAACTATGTTAAAACTGCTTTGTCCTTCATATTTATCAATGTCTAGATTGACTTCAACAAAGAACAACACTGGATTTTGCAGTAGAAGAAAGAGCAACACTGAAGGATCAGTAATCCGAGAATAAGCTTATTTTCATACGTTCTGCATGATTTGGGATTTTATGTATAAAATGAATTCCTTCACTCAAACCAAGTTAAAACTGCTTTGTCCTTCATATTTATCAATGTCTAGATCGACTTCAACAAAGAACAACATTGTATTTTGCAGTAGAAGAAAAAGCAACACTGAAGGATCAGGAATCCGAGAATAAGCTTATTTTCATACGTTCTGCATGATTTGGGATTTTATGTATAAAATGAATTCCTTCACTCAAACCAAGTGAAAACTTCTTTGTCCTTCATATTTATCAATGTCTAGATTTACTTCAACAAAGAACAACATTGTATTTTGCAGTAGAAGAAATAGCAACACTGAAGGATCAGGAATCCGAAAACAAGCTTATTTTCATACTTTCTGCTTGATTTGGGATTTTGCTATCAAATTAATTCCTTCACTCAAACAAAGTGGAAACTGCTTTGTCCTTCATATTTATCAATGTCTATATCGATTTCAACAAAGAACAAGGCTGTATTTTGCAGTATAGGAAAGAGCAACACTGGAGGATCAGGAATCCGAGAATAAGCTTACTTTCATGAGTCCTGCACGATTTCGGATTTTCCTATAAAATGAATTGCTTTGCTCAAACCAAGTTAAAATTGCTTTGTCCTTCATAGTTATCCATGTCTAAAATGTATCAAGCATAAAGTTCCTCATATTACCCTGAATGACAAAGAAGCATCCCTTTGGTTGAGCAATACGTTCCTTTTGCGGAGTTATGCATGATTTCGGATTTTGCTATAAAATTCATTCCTTCACACCTTTCTTTTTTCACCGCATTTTATAGATTATGGTTGGAAATTTCAACCACTCTAATCCGAAGACCTCTCCTCCCGCTTTTGTTAATTTTTGTTCAAACTTTCAAGTTATTTTGAAATAATAAACTAAATAAATAAATAAATAAATAGATAAATAAATAAATAAATAAATAAATAGCTATTTTAACCTTTTCTTACCCGCTTTTTACCAACTATGGTCGGACATTCACACCGTCTTACAGCGGAACATCTCCGCTCCCGCTTTTGATGGTGTATAGTCAGGCATTTGAACCTTTTCTTACCCGCTTTTTACAAACTATGGTCGGACATTCAAACCTTCTTGTAGCCGAAAACCTCTGCTCCCTCTTTTGATTATACATTGTCGGGCATTCGCACCTTATCTTACCCGCTTTTTACAAACTATAGTCAGACATTCACACCTTGGTTCTGAACCACCTCAGCTCCCTGTTTTGATCATGTATGGTCTGGCAATACTACCTTTTCTTACCCGTTTGTGAGTAATTATGGCTGGACATTCACACCTACTTGCAGTCGAACAGCTCTGCTCCCGCTTTTGATTATGTTTGGTTGGATATTCGAACCTTTTCTTAACTGCTTTTTACAAACTTTGGTCGGACGTTCACACCTTCTTGCAGCCGAACACTTCCGCTTCCGCTTTTGATGGTATATATTCGGGCATTAGAACCTTTTCTTACCAGCTTTTTACAAACCATCGTTGGACTTTCACACCTTCTTGTAGCCGAACAACTCCGCTCCCCCTATTGATTTTGTACAGTCGGGTATTTTAACCTTTTCTTACCCGCTTTTTACCAACTATGGTCGGACATTCACACCGTCTTACAGCGGAACACCTCCGCTCCCGCTTTTGATGGTGTATAGTCAGGCATTTGAACCTTTTCTTACCCGCTTTTTACAAACTATGGTCGGACATTCAAACCTTCTTGTAGCCGAAAACCTCTGCTCCCTCTTTTGATTATACATTGTCGGGCATTCGCACCTTATCTTACCCGCTTTTTACAAACTATAGTTAGACATTCACACCTTGGTTCTGAACCACCTCAGCTCCCTGTTTTGATCATGTATGGTCTGGCAATACTACCTTTTCTTACCCGTTTGTGAGTAATTATGGCTGAACATTCACACCTACTTGCAGTCGAACAGCTCTGCTCCCGCTTTTGATTATGTTTGGTTGGATATTCGAACCTTTTCTTAACTGCTTTTTACAAACTTTGGTCGGACGTTCACACCTTCTTGCAGCCGAACACTTCCGCTTCCGCTTTTGATGGTATATATTCGGGCATTAGAACCTTTTCTTACCAGCTTTTTACAAACCATGGTCGGACATTCAAACCTTCTTGTAGCCAAAAACCTCCGCTCCCTCTTTTGATCATACATTGTCGGGCATTCGCACCTTTTCTTACCCGTTTTTTACAAACCATGGTCGGACTTTCACACATTCTTGTAGCCAAACACATCCGCTCCCGCTATTGATTGTGTACAGTCGGGTATTTTAACCTTTTCTTACCCACTTTTTACCAACTATGGTCGGACATTCACACCTTCTTACAGCGGAACACCTCCGCTCCCTCTTTTGATGGTGTATGTTTGGGCATTCGAACCTTTTCTTACCCGCTTTTTACAAACTATGCTCGGACATTCAAACCTTCTTGTAGCCGAACACATCCACTCCTTCTTTTGATGATGTATGCTTGGGCATTCAAACCTACTTTTTACCCGCTTTTCATTAATTTTGGGTGGACATTCATACCTTGTCACAGCCAAACACCTCCGCTCCCTGTTTTGATCATGTATGGTTGGACATTCGCTACTTTTCTCACCCGCTTTTTGCAAACTATGGTCGGCTGTTCACAGCTTCCTCTCCACCATACTTGTATGGTGGGATATTCACACCCACTTGCATCCGAAGACCTTTTGTTGATATTTAGTTGGTCATTCGCAGCTTACCCGCTTTTGGCAAACTATGGCCTTCATGCAGCCAAACACCTCTGATCTCGCTTTTGATAATGTAAGGTTGGGCATTCAGACCTTGCTTCACCTGCTTTTCACCAAATATAGTCGGACATTAAAACCTTCTTGCAGCCGAACACTTCCGCTCCACCTTTTAGTGTTCTATCACACCTTTTTTTCACCGAATTATGGTTGGAAATTCTCAACCACTCTCATCCGAAGACCTCTCCTCCCGCTTTTGTTAATATATTTGAACTTTAGTCGGACATTCACACCTTCTTGCAGCTGAACCACCTCCGCTCCCTGTTTTGATCATGTATGGTCTGGCAATACTACCTTTTCTTACCCGTTTGTGAGTAATTATGGCTGGACATTCACACCTACTTGCAGCCGAACACCACCTCTCTCGCTTTTGATGATGTATGGACCGGCATTCTTACCTTTTCTAACACATTTTTCAGAAATTACGGTCGGAGATTCACACCTACTCACAGCCGAACAACTCCGCTCCCGCATTTGATGGTGTGCAGTCGGACATTCTCACCCTTTCTCATCAGCTTTTTGCAAATTATGATCTGACATTCACACCTACTTGCAGTCGAAAAGCTATGCTCCCGCTTTTGATTATGTTTGGTTGGATATTCAAACCTTTTCTTAACTGCTTTTTACAAACTTTGGTTGGACGTTCACACCTTCTTGTAGCCGAACACATCCACTCCTGCTTTTGATGATGTATGGTTGGGCATTCGCACCTTTTTTTTACCCATTTGTCAGGAATAATGGGTGGACATTCACACCTTCTTGCAGCTGAACACCTCCTCTCCCACTTATGATCATGTGCGGTTTGATTTTCGAAAATTTTCTTTCATGTTTTCTAGCAATTATTGATGTACATTTAGACCTTCTTGCAGCTGAACACCTCCGCTCCTGCTTTTGATCATACCTTGTCAGGCATTCGCACCATGTCTTACCCGCTTTTTACAAACTTTAGTCGAACATTTACACCTTTTTGCAGCCGAACACCACCTCTCTCGCTTTTGATGATGTATGGTCCGGCATTCTTTCCTTTTCTAACACATTTTTCAGCAATTATGGTCGGACATTCACACCTACTCAGAGCCGAACACCTCCGCTCCCGCATTTGATGGTGTATAGTCGGGCATTCTCACCCTTTCGTATCAGCTTATTGCAAATTATGATCTGACATTCACACCTGCTTTTGATAATGTATGGTTGGGCATTCGCACCTTTTTTTACCCATTTTTCAGGAATTATGGGTGGACATTCACACCTTCTTGCAGCTGAACACCTCCTCTCCTTCTTATGATCATGTGCAGATGATATTCGAAAATTTTCTTTCATGTTTTAAAGCAATTATTGATGGACACTCAGACCTTCTTGCAGCTGAACCACTCTGCTCCCGCTTTTGATGGTGTATAGTCGGGCTTTCGAGCCTTTCCTTCCCGGTTTTTACAAATTATGGTTGGACATTCAGACCTTCTTGCAGCCGAACACCTCCGCTCCCTCTTTTGATCATACATTGTCGGGCATTCCAACCTTTTCTTACCAGCTTTTTACAAACCATGGTTGAACTTTCACACCTTCTTGTAGCCGAACAACTCCGCTCCCGCTATTGATTGTGAACAGTCAGGTATTTTAACCTTTTCTTACCCGCTTTTTACCGACTATGGTCGGACATTCACACCGTCTTACAGCGGAACACATCCGCTCCCGCTATTGATTGTGACAGTCGGGTATTTTAACCTTTTCTTACCCGTTTTTTACCAACTATGGTCGGACATTCACACCTTCTTACAGCGGAACACCTCCGCTCCCTCTTTTGATGGTGTATGTTTGGGCATTCGAACCTTTTCTTACCCGCTTTTTACAAACTATGCTCGGACATTCAAACCTTCTTGTAGCCTAACACATCCACTCCTGCTTTTTATGATGTATGGTTGGGCATTTAAACCTACTTGTTTCCCACTTTTCATTAATTTTGGGTGGACATTCACACCTTGTCACAGCCAAACACCTCCGCTCCCTGTTTTGATCATGTATGGTTGGACATTCGCACCTTTTTTTCACCCGCTTTTTGCCAACTATGGTCGGCTTTTCACAGCTTCCTCTCCACCATGCTTGTATGGTGGGATATTCACACCCAGTTGCATCCGAAGACCTTTTGTTGATATTTAGTCGGTCATTCGCAGCTTACCCGCTTTTGGCAAACTATGGCCTTCATGCAGCCAAACACCTCTGATCTCGCTTTTGATGATGTAAGGTTGGGCATTCAGACCTTGCTTCACCTGCTTTTCACCAAATATAGTAGGACATTCACACCTTCTTGCAGCCGAACACTTCCGCTCCACCTTTTAGTGTTCTATCACACCTTTTTTTCACCGCATTTTATAGATTATGGTTGGAAATTCTCAACCACTCTCATCCGAAGACCTCTCCTCCCGCTTTTGTTAATATATTTGAACTTTAGTCGGACATTCACACCTTCTTGCAGCTGAACCACCTCCGCTCCCTGTTTTGATCATATATGGTATGGCAATACTACCTTTTCCTACCCGTTTGTTAGTAATTATGGCTGGACATTCACACCTACTTGCAGCCGAACACCACCTCTCCCGCTTTTGATGATGTATGGACCGGCATTCTTACCTGTTCTAACACATTTTTCAGCAATTATGGTCGGAGATTCACACTTACTCACAGCCGAACAACTCCGCTCCCGCATTTGATGGTGTATAGTCGGGCATTCTCACCCTTTCTCATAAGCTTTTTGCAAATTATGATCTGACATTCACACCTGCTTTTGATAATGTATGGTTGGGCATTCGCACCTTTTCTTACCCATTTTTCAGTAATTATGGGTGGACATTCACACCTTCTTGCAGCTGAACACCTCCTCTCCCACTATTGATTGTGTACAGTCGGGTATTTTAACCTTTTCTTACCCGCTTTTTACCAAATATGGTCGGACATTCACACCGTCTTACAGCGGAACACCTCTGCTCCCGCTTTTGATGGTGTATAGTCAGGCGCTTGAACCTTTTCTTACCTGCTTTTTACAAACTATGGTCGGACATTCAAACCTTCTTGTAGCCGAAAACCTCCGCTCCCTCTTTTGATTATACATTGTTGGGCATTCGCACCTTATTTACAAACTATAGTCAGACATTCACACCTTGCAGCTGAGCCACCTCAGCTCCCTGTTTTGATAGTGTATGTTCGGGCATTCGAACCTATTCTTACCCCCTTTTTACAAACTATGCTCGGAGATTCACACCTACTCACAGCAGAACAACTCCGCTCCCGCATTTGATGATGTCTTGTCCGGCATTCTAGTCTCTTCTAACACATTTTTCAGCAATTATGGTTGGACATTCACACCTACTCACAGCCGAACACTTCCGCTCCCGCATTTGATGGTGTATAGCTGGGCATTCTCACCCTTTCTCATCAGCTTTTTGCAAATTATGATCTGACATTCACACCTACTTGCAGTCGAACAGCTCTGCTCCCGCTTTTGATTATGTTTGGTTGGATATTCGAACTTTTTCTTAACTGATTTTTACAAACTTTGGTCGGACGTTCACACCTTCTTGCAGCCGAACACATCCACTTCCACTTTTGATGGTATATATTCCCGGCATTCGAACCTTTTCTTACCCGCTTTTTACAAACCGTGGTCGGACTTTCACACCTTCTTGTAGCCAAACAACTCCGCTCCCGCTATTGATTGTGTACAGTCGGGTATTTTAACATTTTCTTACCCGCTTTTTACCAACTATGGTCGGACATTTACACCTTCTTACAGCGGAACACCTCCGCTCCCTCTTTTGATGGTCTATGTTCGGGCATTCGAACCTTTTCTTACCCGCTTTTTACAAACTATGGTCGGACATTCAAACCATCTTGTATCCGAACACATCCACTCCTGCTTTTGATGATGTATGGTTGGGCATTTTCACCTTTTCTTACCCATTTTTCAGTAATTATGGGTGGACATTCACACCTTCTTGCAGCTGAACAACTCCTCTCCCGCTTATGATCATGTGCGGATTGATATTCGAAAATTTTCTTTCATGTTTTAAAGCAATTATTGATGGACATTCAAATCTTCTTGTAGCCGAACACATCCACTCCTGCTTTTGATGATGCATGGTTTGGCATTCGCACCCTTTTTTTACCCATTTTTCAGGAATTTTGGGTGGACATTCAGACCTTCTTGCAGCCGAAAACCTCTGCTCCCTCTTTTGATCATACATTGTCGGGCATTCGCACCTTATCTTACCCGCTTTTTACAAACTATAGTATGACATTCACACCTTGCAGCTGAACCACCTCCGCTCCCTGTTTTGATCATGTATGGTCTGGCAATACTACCTTTTCTTACCCGTTTGTGAGTAATTATGGCTGGACATTCACACCTACTTGCAGTCGAACAGCTCTGCTCCCGCTTTTGATTATGTTTGGTTGGATATTCGAACCTTTTCTTAACTGCTTTTTACAAACTTTGGTCGGACGTTCACACCTTCTTGCAGCCGAACACCTCCGCTTCCGCTTTTGATGGTATATATTCGGGCATTCGAACCTTTTCTTACCAGCTTTTTACAAACCATGGTTGGACTTTCACACCTTCTTGTAGCCGAACAACTCCGCTCCCCCTATTGATTGTGTACAGTCGGGTATTTTAACCTTTTCTTACCCGCTTTTTACCAACTATGGTCGGACATTCACACCGTCTTGTAGCCAAAAACCTCCGCTCCCTCTTTTGATCATACATTGTCGGGCATTCGCACCTTATCTTACCCGCATTTTACAAACTATAGTCAGACATTCACACCTTGGTGCTGAACCACCTCAGCTCCCTGTTTTGATCATGTATGGTCTGGCAATACTACCTTTTCTTACCCGTTTGTGAGTAATTATGGCTGGACATTCACACCTACTTGCAGTCGAAAAGCTCTGCTCCCGCTTTTGATTATGTTTGGTTGGATATTCGAACCTTTTCTTAAATGCTTTTTACAAACTTTGGTCGGACGTTCACACCTTCTTGCAGCCAAACACCTCCGCTTCCGCTTTTGATGGTATATATTCGGGCATTCGAACCTTTTCTTAGCAGCTTTTTACAAACCATGGTTGGACTTTCACACCTTCTTGTAGCCGAACAACTCCGCTTCCGCTATTGATTGTGTACAGTCGGGTATTTTAACCTTTTCTTACCCGCTTTTTACCAACTATGGTCGGACATTCACACCGTCTTACAGCGGAACACCTCCGCTCCCGCTTTTGATGGTGTATTGTCAGGCATTTGAACCTTTTCTTACCCGCTTTTTACAAACCATGGTTGGACTTTCACACCTTCTTGTAGCCGAACAACTCCGCTCCCGCTATTGATTGTCTACAGTCGGGTATTTTAACCTTTTCTTACCCGCTTTTTACCAACTATGGTCGGACATTTACACCTTCTTACAGCGGAACACCTCCGCTCCCTCTTTTGATGGTCTATGTTCGGGCATTCGAACCTTTTCTTACCCGCTTTTTACAAACTATGGTCGGACATTCAAACCTTCTTGTAGCCGAACACATCCACTCCTGCTTTTGATGATGTATGGTTGGGCATTTTCACCTTTTCTTACCCATTTTTCAGTAATTATGGGTGGACATTCACACCTTCTTGCAGCTGAACAACTCCTCTCCCGCTTATGATCATGTGCGGTTTGATATTCGAAAATTTTCTTTCATGTTTTAAAGCAATTATTGATGGACATTCAAATCTTCTTGTAGCCGAACACATCCACTCCTGCTTTTGATGATGTATGGTTTGGCATTCGCACCCATTTTTTACCCATTTTTCAGGAATTTTGGGTGGACATTCAGACCTTCTTGCAGCCGAAAACCTCTGCTCCCTCTTTTGATCATACATTGTCGGGCATTCGCACCTTATCTTACCCGCTTTTTACAAACTATAGTCAGACATTCACACCTTGCAGCTGAACCACCTCCGCTCCCTGTTTTGATCATGTATGGTCTGGCAATACTACCTTTTCTTACCCGTTTGTGAGTAATTATGGCTGGACATTCACACCTACTTGCAGTCGAAAAGCTCTGCTCCCGCTTTTGATTATGTTTGGTTGGATATTCGAACCTTTTCTTAACTGCTTTTTACAAACTTTGGTCGGACGTTCACACCTTCTTGCAGCCAAACACCTCCGCTTCCGCTTTTGATGGTATATATTCGGGCATTCGAACCTTTTCTTAGCAGCTTTTTACAAACCATGGTTGGACTTTCACACCTTCTTGTAGCCGAACAACTCCGCTTCCGCTATTGATTGTGTACAGTCGGGTATTTTAACCTTTTCTTACCCGCTTTTTACCAACTATGGTCGGACATTCACACCGTCTTACAGCGGAACACCTCCGCTCCCGCTTTTGATGGTGTATTGTCAGGCATTTGAACCTTTTCTTACCCGCTTTTTACAAACTATGGTCGGACATTCAAACCTTCTTGTAGCCAAAAACCTCCGCTCCCTCTTTTGATCATACATTGTCGGGCATTCGCACCTTTTCTTACCCGTTTTTTACAAACCATGGTCGGACTTTCAAACCTTCTTGTAGCCCAACACATCCACTCCTGCTTTTGATGATGTATGTTTGGGCATTCGCACCTTTTCTTACCCATTTTTCAGTAATTATGGGTGGACATTCACACCTTCTTGCAGCTGAACACCTCCTCTCCCGCTTATGATGGTGTATAGTCGGGCTTTCAAGCCTTTTCTTACCCGGTTTTTACAAATTATAGTTGGACATTCACACCTTCTTGCAGCTGAATAACTCCTCTCCCGCTTATGATCATGTGCGGTTTGATATTCGAAAATTTTCTTTCATGTTTTAAAGCAATTATTGATGGACATTCAAATCTTCTTGTAGCCGAACACATCCACTCCTGCTTTTGATGATGTATGGTTTGGCATTCGCACCCTTTTTTTACCCATTTTTCAGGAATTTTGGGTGGACATTCAGACCTTCTTGCAGCCGAAAACCTCCGCTCCCTCTTTTGATCATACATTGTCGGGCATTCGCACCTTATCTTACCCGCTTTTTACAAACTATAGTCAGACATTCACACCTTGCAGCTGAACCACCTCCGCTCCCTGTTTTGATCATGTATGGTCTGGCAATACTACCTTTCCTTACCCGTTTGTGAGTAATTATGGCTGGACATTCACACCTACTTGCTGTCGAACAGCTCTGCTCCTGCTTTTGATGGTATATATTCGGGCATTCGAACCTTTTCTTAACTGCTTTTTGCAAACTTTGGTCGGACGTTCACACCTTCTTGCAGCCGAACACCTCCGCTTCCGCTTTTGATGGTATATATTCGGGCATTCGAACCTTTTCTTAGCAGCTTTTTACAAACCATGGTTGGACTTTCACACCTTCTTGTAGCCGAACAACTCCGCTTCCGCTATTGATTGTGTACAGTCGGGTATTTTAACCTTTTCTTACCCGCTTTTTACCAACTATGGTCGGACATTCACACCGTCTTACAGCGGAACACCTCCGCTCCCGCTTTTGATGGTGTATTGTCAGGCATTTGAACCTTTTCTTACCCGCTTTTTACAAACTATGGTCGGACATTCAAACCTTCTTGTAGCCAAAAACCTCCGCTCCCTCTTTTGATCATACATTGTCGGGCATTCGCACCTTTTCTTACCCGTTTTTTACAAACCATGGTCGGACTTTCAAACCTTCTTGTAGCCCAACACATCCACTCCTGCTTTTGATGATGTATGTTTGGGCATTCGCACCTTTTCTTACCCATTTTTCAGTAATTATGGGTGGACATTCACACCTTCTTGCAGCTGAACACCTCCTCTCCCACTTATGATGGTGTATAGTCGGGCTTTCAAGCCTTTTCTTACCCGGTTTTTACAAATTATAGTTGGACATTCACACCTTCTTGCAGCTGAACAACTCCTCTCCCGCTTATGATCATGTGCGGTTTGATATTCGAAAATTTTCTTTCATGTTTTAAAGCAATTATTGATGGACATTCAAATCTTCTTGTAGCCGAACACATCCACTCCTGCTTTTGATGATGTATGGTTTGGCATTCGCACCCTTTTTTTACCCATTTTTCAGGAATTTTGGGTGGACATTCAGACCTTCTTGCAGCCGAAAACCTCCGCTCCCTCTTTTGATCATACATTGTCGGGCATTCGCACCTTATCTTACCCGCTTTTTACAAACTATAGTCAGACATTCACACCTTGCAGCTGAACCACCTCCGCTCCCTGTTTTGATCATGTATGGTCTGGCAATACTACCTTTTCTTACCCGTTTGTGAGTAATTAATCCCAAAATATTGAGCATAAAATAAGTCTTAATGCTGATGATGTATTACTTTTCCTTCAGAACTCACAGACGTCTCTCAGTCACACGATCACACTCATAAATAAATTCTCAGCACTTTCTGACTGCTTTATCAACTGGTCTAAGACCACAGTTCTGCCCATTAACTGTAGGGTCCATAATATACCTGCGATCACTTTACAGTCAGGAAATATTAGATATTTAGGCATAAACATTTCCTCCAGGCTCTCAGAGCTAACAAAGCTAAATTATGTGCAATTATTAAAGACAGTAGAGGACGATCTCTCGTTGGAAGTCCTTACCTATATCACTTATGGGGAGAGTTACATCCATTAAAATGATGATACTACCAAAAGTTAACTATTTGTTCTCAATGATCCCCATAAAACCATCTGCTACTTGGTTTAAGTCACTAGATTCATGCATCTCCAAATTTCTGTGGAAAAACAAACCACCACGTATTAGTTTAAAAACCTTACAGAAGTCCAAGGACAGTGGTGGATTAGATTTACCTCATTTTCAGCACTATTCCTTAGACAATAGGTTACAATATATATCAAAATGGTTTAAACCTTGTTGTTGTCACAGTTCGCAGAGACGTTTTAATCGTTGAGGATTCTATATTCACCCCCTCATTAGAGGCACGTAATGCAGATTGATGACACTGAATCTTCTTCTCTGTTCATTGCTGGCATCATTCCCAGCATCGTAAGTGTTCGTGGCATTGTTAGCCTCTTCTTCTGGATCTTGATATCGAGAATCCTTTTGTATTTCTGGTTTGTCAGTCCTCTGTCTTCGTTCACCGGAGTCTTTGTCTTTTTGTCCTTGAGTTTGGTGATTTTTTCTTCTTTTGATGCCTTGACACAATGTGACAGGTGATACCACGTGGGAGATCCTGTAACTTGGACTGCTGTCCCTGTGCTGCGAAATGGCTGTGCTGCTCAAATGGTCTCTCCTTTATCATGGTTACATGCTGCCATTCCGACATCTCGCCATTCCGACATGGGTCTCCAATTGTCGGAATGGCGACACTTAATTTTTTATCAAACGTCCCACCATTCCGACACTTTTTTCCTCCTATGGTCGGAATGGCGGTATGTTTTTTGTTTTTTTTAACATACCGCCATTCCGACAGTTCCTTTTAATAGCCTATTTTTTACCCAAAACATTTTGCACTAATGATATGGCGGCGCAAATACGCCCTAAAGTTTGGCGCACAAGCTTTGCACATGCAGAGGCCACAGCCTCGCAAACAAACTTTAATAATCTATTATCAAAATCCCCTGAATTTCAAATATAAAAATACAGATATTAATGTAACTCTGGCGAGACTGAAACTGATTAAGCAGAAATACAGTGTCAGTGAGCTGTCACAGCAGCCAGCTGGAGCGGAGCTCTCCACAGAGCCCATGCGTCTTTTGCACGCTGTCATCATATGCAAAAGTAATAATTGCAATTACAGATATCACGGCTACTGCACAGGACACAGTTGCGAGCACTCTGCCTTGCCTTGCCAATAGGAGAAGAGAGAAATGACAGCATAGAACGTATAAAACACAACAAAATTCAGTAAAAACGTTTATTCATGTTATTCACGTGATTTATGAGTACTCACTCCAATTTTGGGAAGCGCGGATGGGCTTTGCGCATTTGGCACAAACACACAGCCGCAACGGTTGTAGCTTTATACAGCCTGTTGATATCTTAAGGACCTAACTGGTCACACCTGGGAGTAAATGTCATGTAGAGATTGTTTTTACATGACATTACAGCTGAACATATAGCTTTCATCCACAAACCAACGTGGGAGAGCCCGAAGACGCATGTGCCAGACGCACATAGGCATGCGTAAAACCAATTTTGACCACTTCATACTGTTTATTTGCTTTCTTTTAGTTAACTTTCGTTTCTTTTGGATTCTTGTGCGTGTTATGGAGCCGTTTTGGTCCATGTTTGTAAGCCTTTTTTTCCTGGATTAAATTTTCGGAAGTTGAAACAAGTGGCATTGGAGTGTGTGATTGAAAACCACCGCGGACTGCTTCTCCTCCTCCAGTTGCCGAGACTTTGTGTTTTTAATAACGCTTGTCTATAAACATGTGTTAAACATATAAATTGCATGAACAGAAAGAAGGGACTCACCTGTTGAGTAACACACATTTCCTTATACGGAAAGCCTTGTCGGAATGGTGGGACATTTGAACGTCAGAATAGCGGGATGTCGCAATGGTGGGATGTCGGAATGGTGGGACGTTTGCATGTCGGAATGGTGGTATGTCGGAATGATGGTATGTCAGAATGGTGGGATGTCGGAATAGCGGGATGTCGGAATGGCGGGATTTCGGAATGGGTGTTGCCACCCCCTTCATCATATACACAGTTATTTATACATCCCCTTCCACCATGAAGCGTTGTCCCTTTTTGTTTCTCTCTTTGTTCTTAAAATGCTGTTATGCATGTCTAAACCAATCCATTAAATTAGATCATTTTGGCAGTAAAGCGATCTACAATGTGCTTGGTCGCAAAGCTGCTCATCTGTGGTAAACAGCTCTTCAGAAAGGCATTCTTCAATTGATTTCACTAATTCTATGTAATAATTTTGTGATTTCCTACAAAACTACACTTCTTCTCCCATCTGTCTGAGTATTTAATATTGTCTGGGTCCCGTTAAAACATGTATTTTTCCCATCTAATTCCTTGTTTGCTTTAAAACAAGTATTCCCCATTTTCTATCCCTTCAGTAGCCAACCAGTTTGTATGGAGTACACTGGAGCAACTTGACTGATCAGTAAAACACTGCTTTTGTTGTCACCGCAAGGCTTCCCCCGTCGGTTGTTTCACTGAGACACTACTGAGTAACTATAACTCAACACAGTTTATACACATAACATTCCTATGCATACTAACAAACAAACAAACAATTATTTATCGCAATTTTCTCATCTCTGTTTGAACGTACACCCAGGTAAATATTCCTGTAGTCTTCTCATACCGACTATGGACCCATTCATTGTTTAACTTCACTGTTTTGCAAATCCTAATTGAATATTACACATTGACATTGAACTTTACTTGATAAGCAGGTCTTCATTGCATTCAGCAGCCTATATGTGAGCATCTATGTGTAAGCTGTTCTTCTTTGCATTTATCAGCAGCAAGCAATTCTTCATTGCACATGCATATGAAAATAGTAAAACAATTCCAATGCGTTAGCGAAACCTTCTATATCAGGAGTGTCCATCATGATGCTGGGAATAAAACCTCTTTCCTAGAATAGTTCAACCTTCATTACTCAACTGATCATAACTCCGCAATGAGCACATTTCAAAGTATCATTCCTCTACATGAATTCAAAAATCTATGTGTAAATGTTTAATATTTCTTATATTTGTTGATGTCATTCTGTGTGCATGTGGCCTAAACCCAATCTCTGTGTGGCAATTTTAATTTAAACAAGTTGAACTCTGCCTCTGATCATTTAAAAAAGGTGTGTACCAATATCAACCTTTCTCAGGTAATTACAGATCCTACAAAACCAAAGAGATCCTTCAAGGTTGTCCCTGATTGGCTCAATCTTAACAAATCAAAGGTAGAAAATCCGCAGTATCTGAACTTGGTGTTAGTTATCACTGCTCAATAGCCTGTATCAGAATTGCAAAAATGAAAACATTAGGTCCACGCTTGGTATCCAGATCCTGAAACATCTCCATGAGCAGGCTTTTTTTTAACTGATCTGTTGAATAGTTATATGACACTGTTAAAATCCCAGATGAAGATCTAGCACTTGACCATTTTTGTAAATCTTCTAATTCCATAGTTGATAAACACGCCCCTTTTAAAAAGTATAGAACTTAGAACAGGTCTATCCCTGGCTTTCGGCAGAACTGTCTTCTTTACTTTTTTTTCCCCTTGTCCTGTTCAGCATTATGTCAGAAGAATTGTAGTCTGAATACCTTTGATGCCAAACAGATTTGTTTTGCCAAGGGAAGTTTTATAAATGTAAAGCTCCCCTTGATGCCCATTTATTTATTTCTGTTTACAATATATGACATGAACTGAACTGAACCGGACCGGGGGACAAGGAAAGAAGAAGAGGAAAGAAGAGGAAACAGAACAAAAATAGAAACAAAAACCAGACAACCAGCTGCTACACCTGTAAAAAACAAAACAGACAACAATCCATGGCCTATGAGGGGAATCCAGCCTTAGCGCCACCAGGAGCACCTGAAAGCAGACAAGCAGAGAAAAAACAAACACACAAACAAACAAAAACAAGCACAAGGAGCGGCAATCGCATACAACACAGCTGTGGATATAGATGACCTGAGACGACATGATAATACATCAACTGCTTAGTGACCATGCTACTGGACTAATGAATGTGTGTGTGTGTGTGTGAGAACATTCAGCACCCATGGCACAGGACCTACATGATAACCGTGCTTAGTTATGAGTGTATAAGCGTACAGGGCCACAATCCACAGCCCCCCCCACAGAGAATGAAATTCAGCCAATTGATGTTTTGAGGAGGCAGACATTGTTTCCATGCTAATATAATCTAAAAGAAAATTTCTAAACTGGTTAATACACAGATTGTTCTTCGCTTTCCAGTTCATGAGAATAGTTTTCTTTGCGATACATAACACTGTGACAACCATGTGTGCTGAGTTAATTTCCATGTTGATGTTGTCTAAGTCACCCAGTATGCACAGTGTGGGGCATGCAGGGATGCTACACTTTAGCCATGTTGATAGGTCCTCACAGACTTCAAGCCAGAACTTCTGGACAGGCGCAGAAAACCACAAAGCGTGTGCATAATCATCAGGTGTGTTATCTGTGCAATGTGAGCAGATGTTTGAGTGTGTTAGACCCATCCTGAACATCCTTTGTCCTGTATAGTGTGTTCTATGAAGGATTTTGTATTGTATGAGCTGTAAATTAGGATTTCGAGTCTTTATGAAGGTGTTCAAACATATTTGTGGTTAGAAGCTATGACCAGAACTGATGGATAAATCTGCCTCCCATTTTGAGGATGGAAGAGACATTGTGTCATCTATCTTAGACAATAATTTATATATTTTTGATAGTAGTTTTGGGGTACAGCTGCTTAGAAATTCTGCTACCCTAGTCGGGGGTTGTAAGTCTGGTTGGTGGAGGATATATCCATCCATCCATCCATCATCTGCCGCTTATCCGGGGGTCGGGTCGCGGGGGCAGCAGCTTGAGCAGAGAAACCCAGACGTCTTGTGCCCGGCCACTTCCTCCAGCTCTTCCGGGGGGACCCCGAGGCGTTCCCAGGCCAGCCGAGAGACATAGTCTCTCCAACGTGTCCTGGGTCTCCCCCGGGTATAGAGCTGGTCCACTGTTCCAAAAGCCACACTGCATCTCCTGAATCCGAGGCTCGATTATCCGACGGATCCTCCTCTCCAATACCCCCGAATAGACCTTACCAGGGAGGCTGAGGAGTGTGATATCCCTATAGTTGGAACACACCCTCCGGTCCCCCTTTTTAAAGAGGGGGACCACCACCCCAATCTGCCAGTCCAGAGGCACTGTCCCCGATGTCCACGCGATACTGCAGAGGCGTGTCAGCCAAGACAGCCCTACAACATCCAGAGCCTTGAGAAACTCAGGACGGACGTCATCCACCCCCGGGGCCTTGCCACCGAGGAACTTTTTAACCACCTCGGCAACCTCAGCCCCAGAAATGGGAGGCCCCATCTCCGAGCTCTCCGACTCTGCCTCTTCCGAGCACGTGTTGGTAGGATTGAGGAGTTCCTCGAAGTACTCCCCCCACCGACTCACAACATCCCTAGTTGAGGTCAGCAAAGCCCCGTCCGCACTGTAAACAGTGTTGACTGTGAGCCGCTTCCCCCCCCTGAGACGCCGGATGGTGGACCAGAATCTTTTCGAGGCCGTCCGGAAATCGTTCTCCATGGTCTCACCGAACTCCTCCCAGGCCCGAGTTTTTGCCTCAGCAACCGCCGAAGCCTCGGCCCGTCTGGCCCGTCGGTACCTATCAGCTTCTTCCAGGGTCCCACTGGCCAAAAAGGCCCGATAGGACTCCTTCTTCAGCTTGACGGCTTCCCTCACCACTGGTGTCCACCAGCAGGTTGGAGGGTTGCCGCCACGACAGGCACCGACCACCTTACGGCCACAACTCCGACCAGCTGCCTCGGCAATGGAGTCACGGAACATGGCCCATTCAATGTCCCCCACCTCAAATATGGTTGAAGCTCTGCCGGAGGTGGGAGTTAAAGCTCCTTCTGACGGGGGATTTTGACAAACGCTCCCAGCAGACCCTCACAATACGTTTGGGCCTGCCAGGTCTGATCGGCATCCTCCCCCACCAGCGGAGCCAACTCACCACCAGGTGGTGATCAGTTGACAGCTCCGCCCCTCTCTTCACCCGAGTGTCCAGGACATACGGCCGCAAGTCCGATGATACAACCACAAAGTCGATCATCGAACTGCGGCCAAGGGTGTCCTGGTGCCAAGTGCACATATGGACACCCTTATGCCTGAACATGGTGTTCGTTATGGACAGTCTATGACTGGCACAGAAGTCCAACAACATAACACCACTCTGATTCAGATCGGGGGGGGGCGTTCCTCCCAATCACACCCCTCCAGGTCTCACTGTCATTGCCCACGTGAGCATTGAAGTCCCCCAGCAGAATGAGGGAGTCTCCGGTAGGAGCATTCTCCAGTGCCTCCCCCAGAGACTCCAAAAAGGGTAGGTACTCTGAACTGCTGTTTGGCGCATAGGCACAAACAACAGTCAGGACTCGTCCCCCCACCCAAGGCGGAGGGAGGCTACCCTCTCGTTCACTGGGGTAAACCCCAATGTACTGGCACACAGCCGGGGGGCAATAAGTATGCCCACACCTGCTCTGCGCCTCTCACCACGGGCAACTCCAGAGTGGAAGAGAGTCCAACCCCTCTCAAGAGTACTGGTTCCAGATCCCAAGCCGTGCGTCGAGGTGAGTCCGACTATATCTAACGGTCTGATGAAGTTTCAACAATAAACAACAAACTTTGTATTATGAGAAAGAACCAGACTCATTCTTTAGGAATCCGAAAATAAGCTCTATTTTACGAGTTATGCACGAATTCGGATTCTCCTATAAAACGAATTCCTTAACTCAAACCAAGTTAAGACTGCTTTGTCCTTCATATTTATTCATGTCTAATCAAGTTTCAATGATAAAAAACGTTGTACTTTGTAGAATGAGAAAGAACTTCCTCAGCAATAAGCATCTCTCGACAAATGACGAAATACAGATTTTGCTATAAAATTAATTGCTATCAGCCTGACTTAAAACTGTTTGTCTTCCTTATTTCCTTCAAATCAAGTTTCAACAATTAAAAAAATTTTGTAGTTTGAGAAAGAACAACTTAATCTTGAGCAATCAGTATAAAAAGAAGGTAAGCAAAGGTGCGAATGTCAAACCATACATGATCAAAACAGGGAGCGGAGGTGTTTGGCTGAGACAAGGTGTGAATGTCCACCCATAATTAATGAAAAGCGGGCAACAAGTAGGTTCGAATGCCCAACCATACATCATCAAAAGCAGGAGTGGATATGTTCGGCTACAAGAAGGTTTGAACGTCTGACCATAGTTTATAAAAAGCGGGTAAGAAAAGGTTCGAATGCCCGAACATACACCATCAAAGGAGGGAGCGGAGGTGTTCCGCTGTAAGAAGGTGTGAATGTCCGACCATAGTTGGTAAAAAACGGGTAAGAAAAGGTTAAAATACCCGACTGTACACAATCAGTAGCGGGTGCGGAGTTGTTCGGCTACTAAAAGGTGTGAAAGTCCGACCATGGTTTGTAAAAAGCGGGTAAGAAAAGGTGCGAATGCCCGAAAATGCATGATCAAAAGCAGGAGTGGATGTGTTCGGCTACAAGAAGATTTGAATGTCCATCAATAATTGCTTTAAAACATGAAAGAAAATTTTCGAATATCAAACCGCACATGATCATAAGCGGGAGAGGAGTTGTTCAGCTGCAAGAAGGTGTGAATGTCCACCCATAATTACTGAAAAATGGGTAAGAAAAGGTGAAAATGCCCAACCATATATCATCAAAAGCAGGAGTGGATGTGTTCGGCTACAAGAAGGTTTGAATGTCCGACCATAGTTTGTAATAAGCGGGTAAGAAAAGGTTCGAATGCCCGAACATAGACCATCAAAAGAGGGAGCGGAGGTGTTCCGCTGTAAGAAGGTGTAAATGTCCGACCATAGTTGGTAAAAAGCGGGTAAGAAAAGGTTAAAATACCCAACTGTACACAATCAATAGCGGGAGCGGAGTTGTTTGGCTACAAGAAGGTGTGAAAGTCCGACCATGGTTTGTAAAAAGCGGGTAAGAAAAGGTTCGAATGCCCGAATATATACCATCAAAAGTGGAAGTGGATGTGTTCGGCTGCAAGAAGGTGTGAACGTCCGACCAAAGTTTGTAAAAAGCAGTTAAGAAAAGGTTCGAATATCCAACCAAACATAATCAAAAGCGGGAGCAGAGCTGTTCGACTGCAAGTAGGTCTGAATGTCAGATCATAATTTGCAAAAAGCTGATGAGAAAGGGTGAGAATGCCCGGCTATACACCATCAAATGCGGGAGCGGAAGTGTTCGGCTGTGAGTAGGTGTGAATGTCCGACCATAATTGCTGAAAAATGTGTTAGAACAGACTAGAATGCCGGACAAGACATCATCAAATGCGGGAGCGGAGTTGTTCGGCTGTGAGTAGGTGTGAATCTCCGAGCATAGTTTGTAAAAAGGGGGTAAGAATAGGTTCGAATGCCCGAACATACACTATCAAAACAGGGAGCTGAGGTGGCTCAGCTGCAAGGTGTGAATGTCTGACTATAGTTTATAAATAAGGTGCGAATGCCCAACAATGTATAATCAAAAGAGGGAGCGGAGGTTTTCGGCTACAAGAAGGTTTAAATGTCCGACCATAGTTTGTAAAAAGCGGGTAAGAAAAGGTTCAAGCGCCTGACTATACACCATCAAAAGCGGGAGCAGAGGTGTTCCGCTGTAAGACGGTGTGAATGTCCGACCATATTTGGTAAAAAGCGGGTAAGAAAAGGTTAAAATACCCGACTGTACACAATCAATAGCGGGAGAGGAGGTGTTCAGCTGCAAGAAGGTGTGAATGTCCACCCATAATTACTGAAAAATGGGTAAGAAAAGGTGCGAATGCCCAACCATACATTATCAAAAGCAGGTGTGAATGTCAGATCATAATTTGCAAAAAGCTGATGAGAAAGGGTGAGAATGCCCGACTATACACCATCAAATGCGGGAGCGGAGTTGTTCGGCTGTGAGTAAGTGTGAATCTCCGACCATAATTGCTGAAAAATGTGTTAGAAAAGGTAAGAATGCCGGTCCATACATCATCAAAAGCGGGAGAGGTGGTGTTCGGCTGCAAGTAGGTGTGAATGTCCAGCCATAATTACTAACAAACGGGTAAGAAAAGGTAGTATTGCCATACCATACATGATCAAAACAGGGAGCGGAGGTGGTTCAGCTGCAAGAAGGTGTGAATGTCCGACTAAAGTTCAAATATATTAACAAAAGCGGGAGGAGAGGTCTTCGGATGAGAGTGGTTGAGAATTTCCAAAAATAATCTCTAAAATGCGGTGAAAAAAAAGGTGTGATAGAACACTAAAAGGATTGAGCGGAAGTGTTCGGCTGCAAGAAGGTGTGAATGTCCTACTATATTTGGTGAAAAGCAGGTGATGCAAGGTCTGAATGCCCAACCTTACATCATCAAAAGCGAGATCAGAGGTGTTTGGCTGCATGAAGGCCATAGTTTGCCAAAAGCGGGTAAGCTGCGAATGACCGAATAAATATCAATAAAAGGTCTTCGGATGCAAGTGGGTGTGAATATCCCACCATACAAGTATGGTGGAGAGGAAGCTGTGAACAGCCGACCATAGTTGGCAAAAAGCGGGTGAGAAACTTGCGAATGTCCAACCATACATGATCAAAACAGGGAGCGGAGGTGTTTGGCTGTGACAAGGTGTGAATGTCCACCCAAAATTAATTAAAAGCGGGCAACAAGTAGGTTTGAATGCCCAACCATACATCATCAAAAGCAGGAGTGGATGTGTTCGGCTACAAGAAGGTTTGAATGTCCGAGCATAGTTTGTAAAAAGCGGGTAAGAAAAGGTTCGAATGCCCAAACATACACCATCAAAAGAGGGAGAGGAGGTGTTCCGCTGTAAGAAGGTGTGAATGTCCGACCATAGTTGGTTAAAAACGGGTAAGAAAAGGTTAAAATACCCGACTGTACACAATCAATAGCGGGAGCGGATGTGTTTGGCTACAAGAATGTGTGACAGTCCGACCATGGTTTGTAAAAAACGGGTAAGAAAAGGTCCGAATACCCGACAATGTATGATCAAAAGAGGGAGCGGAGGTTTTCGGCTACAAGAAGGTTTGAATGTCCGACCATAGTTTGTAAAAAGCGGGTAAAAAAAGGTTCAAATGCCTGACTATACACCATCAAAAGCGGGAGTGGAGGTGTTCCGCTGTAAGACGGTGTGAATGTCTGACCATTGTTGGTAAAAAGCGGGTAAGAAAAGGTTAAAATACCCGACTGTGCACAATCAATAGCGGGAGCGGAGTTGTTCGGCTACAAGAAGGTGTGAAAGTCCAACCATGGTTTGTAAAAAGCAGTTAAGAAAAGGTTCGAATATCCAACCAAACATAATCAAAAGCGGGAGCAGAGCTGTTCGACTGCAAGTATGTGTGAATGTCCAGCCATAATTACTCACAAACGGGTAAGAAAAGGTAGTATTGCCAGACCATACATGATCAAAACAGGGAGCTGAGGTGGTTCAGCACCAAGGTGTGAATGTCTGACTATAGTTTGTAAAAAGCGGGTAAGCTGCGAATGACCGACTAAATATCAACAAAAGGTCTTCGGATGCAAGTGGGTGTGAATATCCCACCATACAAGTATGGTGGAGAGGAAGCTGTGAACAGCCGACCATAGTTTGCAAAAAGCGGGTGAGACAAGGTGCGAATGTCCAACCATACATGATCAAAACAGGGAGCGGAGGTGTTTGGCTGTGACAAGGTGTGAATGTCCGACCATAGTTGGTAAAAAGTGGGTAAGAAAAGGTTAAAATACCCGACTGTACACAATCAATAGGGGGAGCGGAGTTGTTCGGCTACAAGAAGGTGTGAAAGTCCAACCATGGTTTGTAAAAAGCTGCTAAGAAAAGGTTCGAATGCCCGAATATATACCATCAAAAGCGGAAGCGGAGGTGTTCGGCTGCAAGAAGGTGTGAACGTCCGACCAAAGTTTGTAAAAAGCAGTTAAGAAAAGGTTCGAATATCCAACCAAACATAATCAAAAGCGGGAGCAGAGCTGTTCGACTGCAAGTAGGTGTGAATGTCCAGCCATAATTACTCACAAACGGGTAAGAAAAGGTAGTATTGCCAGACCATACATGATCAAAACAGGGAGCTGAGGTGGTTCAGCACCAAGGTGTGAATGTCTGACTATAGTTTGTAAAAAGCGGGTACGATAAGGTGCGAATGCCCGACAATGTATAATCAAAAGAGGGAGCAGAGGTTTTCGGCTACAATAAGGTTTGAATGTCCGACCATAGTTTGTAAAAAGCGGGTAAGAAAAGGTTCAAATGCCTGACTATACACCATCAAAAGCGGGAGCGGAGATGTTCCGCTGTAAGACGGTGTGAATGTCCGACCATAGTTGGTAAAAAGCGGGTAAGAAAAGGTTAAAATACCCGACTGTACACAATCAATTGCGGGAGCGGAGTTGTTTGGCTGCAAGAAGGTGTGAACGTCCGACCAAAGTTGGCAAAAAGCAGTAAAGAAAAGGTTCGAATATCCAAACATAATTAAAAGCGAGAAAGATTGTGTTCAGCTGCAAGTAGGTGTGAATATCCAGCCACAATTACTCACAAACGGGTAAGAAAATGTAGTATTGCCAGACCATACATGATCAAAACAGGGAGCGGAGGTGGTTTAGCTGCAAAAAGGGGTGAATGTCCAACTAAAGTTCAAATATATTAACAAAAGCGGGAGGAGAGGTCTTCGGATTAGAGTGGTTGAAATTTCCAACCATAATCTATAAAATGCGGTGAAAAAAAAAGGTGTGAAGGAATGAATTTTATAGCAAAATCTGAAATCATGCATAACTCCGTAAAAGGAACGTATTGCTCAACCAAAGGGTTGCTTCTTTCTCATTCAGGGTAATATGAGGAACTTTATGCTTGATACATTTTAGACATGGATAACTATGAAGGACAAAGCAATTTTAACTTGGTTTGAGCAAAGCAATTCATTTTATAGGAAAATCCGAAATCGTGCAGGACTCATGAAAGTAAGCTTATTCTCGGATTCCTGATCCTCCAGTGTTGCTCTTTCCTATACTGCAAAATACAGCCTTGTTCTTTGTTGAAATCGATATAGACATTGATAAATATGAAGGACAAAGCTGTTTCCACTTTGTTTGAGTGAAGGAATTAATTTTATAGCAAAATCCCAAATCAAGCAGAAAGTATGAAAATAAGCGTGTTTTCGGATTCCTGATCCTTCAGTGTTGCTATTTCTTCTACTGCAAAATACAATGTTGTTCTTTGTTGAAGTCAATCTAGACATTGATAAATATGAAGGACAAAGCAGTTTTAACATAGTTTGAGTAAAGGAATTCATTTTATACATAAAATCCCAAATCATGCAGAACGTATGAAAATAAGCTTATTCTCGGATTCCTGTTCCTTCAAGTGTTGCTCTTTCTACTACTGCAAAATACAATGTTGTTCTTTGTTGAAGTAAATCTAGACATTGATAAATATGAAGGACAAAGCAGTTTTCACTTGGTTTGAGTGAAGGAATTCATTTTATACATAAAATCCCAAATCATGCAGAACGTATGAAAATAAGCTTATTCTCGGATTCCTGTTCCTTCAAGTGTTGCTCTTTCTACTACTGCAAAATACAATGTTGTTCTTTGTTGAAGTAAATCTAGACATTGATAAATATGAAGGACAAAGCAGTTTTCACTTGGTTTGAGTGAAGGAATTCATTTTATACATAAAATCCCA
The DNA here is from genome assembly GCF_036924035.1 of Leuresthes tenuis. Lineage (NCBI taxonomy): Eukaryota > Metazoa > Chordata > Actinopteri > Atheriniformes > Atherinopsidae > Leuresthes > Leuresthes tenuis. Next base: position 10,928,494 of record NW_027325366.1, read on the forward strand.
AATCATGCAGAACGTATGAAAATAAGCTTATTCTCGGATTACTGATCCTTCAGTGTTGCTCTTTCTTCTACTGCAAAATCCAGGGTTTTTCTTTGTTGAAGTCAATCTAGACATTGATAAATATGAAGGACAAAGCAGTTTTAACATAGTTTGAGTGAAGGCATTCATTTATAGTAAAATCAATAATCGTGCAGAACTCATGAAAATAAGCTTATTCTCGGATTCCTAAAACTTTTGATTTGCTCTTTCTTTACTGCAAAGTACAATGTTGTTCTTTGTTGAAGTCGATCTAGACATTGATAAATATGAAGGACAAAGCAGTTTTCACTTGGTTTGAGTGAAGGATTTGCAGCTGAAAACCTCCCGCTCCCGCTTTTGATTGTGTATAGTCGGGCTTTCGAGCCTTTTCTTACCCGGTTTTTAGAAATTATGGTTGGACATTCAGACCTTGCAGCCGAAGACCCCCACTCCCTCTTTTGATCATACATTGTCGGGCATTCGCACCTTGTCTTACCCGCTTTTTACAAACTATAGTCAGACATTCACACCTTGGTGCTGAACCACCTCAGCTCCCTGTTTTGATCATGTATGGTCTGGCAATACTACCTTTTCTTACCCGTTTGTGAGTAATTATGGCTGGACATTCACACCTACTTGCAGTCGAACAGCTCTGCTCCCGCTTTTGATGGTATATATTCGGGCATTCGAACCTTTTCTTAACTGCTTTTTGCAAACTTTGATCGGACGTTCACACCGTCTTGCAACCGAACATCTCCGCTTCCGCTTTTGATGGTATATATTCGGGCATTCGAACCTTTTCTTAGCAGCTTTTTACAAACCATGGTTGAACTTTCACACCTTCTTGTAGCCGAACACCTCCGCTCCCGCTTTTGATGGTGTATAGTCAGGCATTTTAACCTTTTCTTACCCGCTTTTTATAAACTATGGTCGGACATTCAAACCTTCTTGTAGCCGAAAACCTCCGCTCCCTCTTTTGATCATACTTTGTCGGGCATTCGCACCTTTTCTTACCCGTTTTTTTACAAACCATGGTCGGACTGTCACACATTCTTGTAGCCAAACACATCCGCTTCCGCTATTGATTGTGTACAGTCGGGTATTTTAACCTTTTCTTACCCGTTTTTTACCAACTATGGTCGGACATTCACACCTTCTTACAGCGGAACACCTCCGCTCCCTCTTTTGATGGTGTATGTTTGGGCATTCGAACCTTTTCTTACCCGCTTTTTACAAACTATGGTCGGACATTCAAACCTTCTTGTAGCCGAACACATCCACTCCTGCTTTTGATGATGTATGGTTGGGCATTCAAACCTACTTGTTGCCCGCTTTTCATTAATTTTGGGTGGACATTCACACCTTGTCACAGCCAAACACCTCCGCTCCCTGTTTTGATCATGTATGGTTGGACATTCGCACCTTTTCTCACCCGCTTTTTGCCAACTATGGTCGGCTGTTCACAGCTTCCTCTCCACCATACTTGTATGGTGGGATATTCACACCCACTTGCATCCGAAGACCTTTTGTTGATATTTAGTCGGTCATTCGCAGCTTACCCGCTTTTGGCAAATTATGGCCTTCATGCAGCCAAACACCTCTGATCTCGCTTTTGATGATGTAAGGTTGGGCATTCAGACCTTGCTTCACCTGCTTTTCACCAAATATAGTCGGACATTCACACCTTTTTGCAGCCGAACACTTCCGCTCCACCTTTTAGTGTTCTATCACACCTTTTTTTTCACCGCATTTTATAGATTATGGTTGGAAATTCTCAACCACTCTCATCCGAAGACCTCTCCTCCCGCTTTTGTTAATATATTTGAACTTTAGTCGGACATTCACACCTTCTTGCAGCTGAACCACCTCCGCTCCCTGTTTTGATCATGTATGGTCTGGCAATACTACCTTTTCTTACCCGTTTGTTAGTAATTATGGCTGGACATTCACACCTACTTGCAGCCGAACACCACCTCTCCCGCTTTTGATGATGTATGGACCGGCATTCTTACCTTTTCTAACACAGTTTTCAGCAATTATGGTCGGAGATTCACACTTACTCACAGCCGAACAACTCCGCTCCCGCATTTGATGGTGTATAGTCGGGCATTCTCACCCTTTCTCATCAGCTTTTTGCAAATTATGATCTGACATTCACACCTGCTTTTGATAATGTATGGTTTGGCATTCGCACCTTTTCTTACCAATTTTTCAGTAATTATGGGTGGACATTCACACCTTCTTGCAGCTGAACACCTCCTCTCCCGCTATTGATTGTGTACAGTCGGGTATTTTAACCTTTTCTTACCCGCTTTTTACCAAATATGGTCGGACATTCACACCGTCTTACAGCGGAACACCTCTGCTCCCGCTTTTGATGGTGTATAGTCAGGCATTTGAACCTTTTCTTACCCGCTTTTTACAAACTATGGTCGGACATTCAAACCTTCTTGTAGCCAAACAACTCCACTCCCGCTATTGATTGTGTACAGTCGGGTATTTTAACCTTTTCTTACCCGCTTTTTACCAACTATGGTCGGACATTTACACCTTCTTACAGCGGAACACCTCCGCTCCCTCTTTTGATGGTCTATGTTCGGGCATTCAAACCTTTTCTTACCCGCTTTTTACAAACTATGGTCGGACATTCAAACCTTCTTGTAGCCGAACACATCCACTCCTGCTTTTGATGATGTATGGTTGGGCATTTTCACCTTTTCTTACCCATTTTTCAGTAATTATGGGTGGACATTCACACCTTCTTGCAGCTGAACAACTCCTCTCCCGCTTATGATCATGTGCGGTTTGATATTCGAAAATTTTCTTTCATGTTTTAAAGCAATTATTGATGGACATTCAAATCTTCTTGTAGCTGAACACATCCACTCCTGCTTTTGATGATGTATGGTAACCTTTTCTTACCCGCTTTTTACTAACTATGGTCGGACATTCAAACCTTCTTGTAGCCAAAAACCTCCGCTCCCTCTTTTGATCATACATTGTCGGGCATTCGCACCTTATCTTACCCGCTTTTTACAAACTATAGTCAGACATTCACACCTTGCAGCTGAACCACCTCCGCTCCCTGTTTTGATCATGTATGGTCTGGCAATACTACCTTTTCTTACCCGTTTGTGAGTAATTAATCCCAAAATATTGAGCATAAAATAAGTCTTTATGCTGATGATGTATTACTTTTCCTTCAGAACTCACAGACGTCTCTCAGTCACACGATCACACTCATAAATAAATTCTCAGCACTTTCTGACTACTCTATCAACTGGTCTAAGACCACAGTTCTGCCCATTAACTGTAGGGTCCATAATATACCTGCGATCACTTTACAGTCAGGAAATATTAGATATTTAGGCATAAACATTTCCTCCAGGCTCTCAGAGCTAACAAAGCTAAATTATGTGCAATTATTAAAGACAGTAGAGGACGATCTCTCGTTGGAAGTCCTTACCTATATCACTTATGGGGAGAGTTACATCCATTAAAATGATGATACTACCAAAAGTTAACTATTTGTTCTCAATGATCCCCATAAAACCATCTGCTACTTGGTTTAAGTCACTAGATTCATGCATCTCCAAATTTCTGTGGAAAAACAAACCACCACGTATTAGTTTAAAAACCCTACAGAAGACCAAGGACAGTGGTGGATTAGATTTACTTCATTTTCAGCACTATTCCTTAGACAATAGGTTACAATATATATCAAAATGGTTTAAACCTTGTTGTTGTCACAGTTCCCAGAGACGTTGTAATCGTTGAGGATTCTATATTCACCCCCTCATTAGAGGCACGTAATGCAGATTGATGACACTGAATCTTCTTCTCTGTTCATTGCTGGCATCATTCCCAGCATCGTAAGTGTTCGTGGCATTGTTAGCCTCTTCTTCTGGATCTTGATATCGAGAATCCTTTTGTATTTCTGGTTTGTCAGTACTCTCTCTTCGTTCACCGGAGTCTTTGTCTTTTTGTCCTTGAGTTTGGTGATTTTTTCTTCTTTTGATGCCTTGACACAATGTGACAGGTGATACCACGTGGGAGATCCTGTAACTTGGATTGCTGTCCCTGTGCTGCGAAATGGCTGTGCTGCTCAAATGGTCTCTCCTTCATCATGGTTACATGCTGCCATTCCGACATCTCGCCATTCCGACATGGGTCTCCAATTGTCGGAATGGCGACACTTAATTTTTTATCAAACGTCCCACCATTCTGACACTTTTTTCCTCCTATGGTCGGAATGGCGGTATGTTTTTTGTTTTTTTTAACATACCGCCATTCCGACAGTTCCTTTTAATAGCCTATTTTTTACCCAAAACATTTTGCACTAATGATATGCCGGCGCAAAAACGCCCTAAAGTTTGGCGCACAAGCTTTGCACATGCAGAGGCCACAGCCTCGCAAACAAACTTTAATAATCTATTATCAAAATCCCCTGAATTTCAAATATAAAAATACAGATATTAATGTAACTCTGGCGAGACTGAAACTGATTAAGCAGAAATACAGTGTCAGTGAGCTGTCACAGCAGCCAGCTGGAGCGGAGCTCTCCACAGAGCCCATGCGTCTTTTGCACGCTGTCATCATATGCAAAAGTAATAATTGCAATTACAGATATCACGGCTACTGCACAGGACACAGTTGCGAGCACTCTGCCTTGCCTTTGCCAATAGGAGAAGATAGAAATGACAGCATAGAACGTATAAAACACAACAAAATGCAGTAAAAACGTTTATTCATGTTATTCACGTGATTTATGAGTACTCACTCCAATTTTGGGAAGCGCGGATGGATTTTGCGCATTTGGCACAAACACACAGCCGCAACGGTTGTAGCTTTATACAGCCTGTTGATATCTTAAGGACCTAACTGGTCACACCTGGGACTAAATGTCATGTAGAGATTGTTTTTACATGACATTACAGCTGAACATATAGCTTTCATCCACAAACCAACGTGGGAGAGCCCGAAGACGCATGTGCCAGACGCACATAGGCATGCGTAAAACCAATTTTGACCACTTCATACTGTTTATTTGCTTTCTTTTAGTTAACTTTCGTTTCTTTTGGATTCTTGTGCGTGTTATGGAGCCGTTTTGGTCCATGTTTGTAAGCCTTTTTTTCCTGGATTAAATTTTCGGAAGTTGAAACAAGTGGCATTGGAGTGTGTGATTGAAAACCACCGCGGACTGCTTCTCCTCCTCCAGTTGCCGAGACTTTGTGTTTTTAATAACGCTTGTCTATAAACATGTTAAACATATAAATTGCATGAACAGAAAGAAGGGACTCACCTGTTGAGTAACACACATTTCCTTATACGGAAAGCCTTGTCGGAATGGTGGGACATTTGAACGTCAGAATAGCGGGATGTCGCAATGGTGGGATGTCGGAATGGTGGGACGTTTGCATGTCGGAATGGTGGTATGTCGGAATGGTGGTATGTCGGAATGGTGGGATGTCGGAATAGCGGGATGTCGGAATGGCGGGATTTCGGAATGGGTGTTGCCACCCCCTTCATCATATACACAGTTATTTATACATCACCTTCCACCATGAAGCGTTGTCCCTTTTTGTTTCTCTCTTTGTTCTTAAAATGCTGTTATGCATGTCTAAACCAATCCATTAAATTAGATCATTTTGGCAGTAAAGCGATCTACAATGTGCTTGGTCGCAAAGCTGCTCATCTGTGGTAAACAGCTCTTCAGAAAGGCATTCTTCAATTGATTTCACTAATTCTATGTAATAATTTTGTGATTTCCTACAAAACTACACTTCTTCTCCCATCTGTCTGAGTATTTAATATTGTCTGGGTCCCGTTAAAACATGTATTTTTCCCATCTAATTCCTTGTTTGCTTTAAAACAAGTATTCCCCATTTTCTATCCCTTCAGTAGCCAACCAGTTTGTATGGAGTACACTGGAGCAACTTGACTGATCAGTAAAACACTGCTTTTGTTGTCACTGCAAGGCTTCCCCCGTCGGTTGTTTCACTGAGACACTACTGAGTAACTATAACTCAACACAGTTTATACACATAACATTCATATACATACTAACAAACAAACAAACAATTATTCATCGCAATTTTCTCATCTCTGTTTGAACGTACACCCAGGTCAATATTCCTGTAGTCTTCTCATACCGACTATGGACCCATTCATTTTTTAACTTCACTGTTTTGCAAATCCTAATTGAATATTACACATTGACATTGAACTTTACTTGATAAGCAGGTCTTCATTGCATTCAGCAGCCTATATGTGAGCATCTATGTGTAAGATGTTCTTCTTTGCATTTATCAGCAGCAAGCAATTCTTCATTGCACATGCATATGAAAATAGTAAAACAATTCCAATGCGTTAGCGAAACCTATATCAGGAGTGTCCATCATGATGCTGGGAATAGAACCTCTTTCCCAGAATAGTTCAACCTTCATTACTCAACTGATCATAACTCCGCAATGAGCACATTTCAAAGTATCATTCCTCTACATATATTCAAAAATCTATGTGTAAATGTTTAATATTTCTTATATTTGTTGATGTCATTCTGTGTGCATGTGGCCTAAACCCAATCTCTGTGTGGCAATTTTAATTTAAACAAGTTGAACTCTGCCTCTGATCATTTAAAAAAGGTGTGTACCAATATCAACCTTTCTCAGGTAATTACAGATCCTACAAAACCAAAGAGATCCTTCAAGGTTGTCCCTGATTGGCTCAATCTTAACAAATCAAAGGTAGAAAATCCGCAGTATCTGAACTTGGTGTTAGTTATCACTGCTCAATAGCCTGTATCAGAATTGCAAAAATGAAAACATTAGGTCCACGCTTGGTATCCAGATCCTGAAACATCTCCATGAGCAGGCTTTTTTTTAACTGATCTGTTGAATAGTTATATGACACTGTTAAAATCCCAGATGAAGATCTAGCACTTGACCATTTTTGTAAATCTTCTAATTCCATAGTTGATAAACACGCCCCTTTTAAAAAGTATAGAACTTAGAACAGGTCTATCCCTGGCTTTCGGCAGAACTGTCTTCTTTACTTTTTTTCCCCTTGTCCTGTTCAGCATTATGTCAGAAGAATTGTAGTCTGAATACCTTTGATGCCAAACAGATTTGTTTTGCCAAGGGAAGTTTTATAAATGTAAAGCTCCCCTTGATGCCCATTTATTTATTTCTGTTTACAATATATGACATGAACTGAACTGAACCGGACCGGGGGACAAGGAAAGAAGAAGAGGAAAGAAGAGGAAACAGAACAAAAATAGAAACAAAAACCAGACAACCAGCTGCTACACCTGTAAAAAACAAAACAGACAACAATCCATGGCCTATGAGGGGAATCCAGCCTTAGCGCCACCAGGAGCACCTGAAAGCAGACAAGCAGAGAAAAAACAAACACACAAACAAACAAAAACAAGCACAAGAAGCGGCAATCGCATACAACACAGCTGTGGATATAGATGACCTGAGACGACATGATAATACATCAACTGCTTAGCGACCATGCTACTGGACTAATGAATGTGTGTGTGTGTGTGTGTGTGTGTGTGTGTGTGAGAACATGCAACACCCATGGCACAGGACCTACATGATAACCGTGCTTAGTTATGAGTGTATAAGCGTACAGGGCCACAATCCACAGCCCCCCCCTAAGCAATCAGAAGCAGGCAGAGAGGGCCACAAGACCCAGGCCACCAGCAGCCCCCACAGAGCACAGAACCCAGGCAGCCCACCGCAGGGGCAACCACGCATCCACCCAGAAGACTGCAGAGGAAGCCCCCGGAAAGAGCCCCCATAAGCATAGGGCAGAGGCACTCCGGGAACCAGGGGCAACAGCCCACCGACCCCGCCAGGCCCCAGCCGCCCAGACATGGGCCGTGCACTGGACCTGGGCCCCAGGAGCCCGAGCGCCCCCAAACACCCCGGCAGAGGCCCCACCCAATACCCAGGAGGGCCAAGCGCCCCAGACAGCCACAAAGTGGGTCAGCGCCTGCCCCAGCGCCCCTGGCCAAGTGCCCTGGGAGTCAAGACGTGCCCACAGGTGGGTGAAGTCGCGAGCAGTGGGGAGAGGCAACGCTGATGCCCCATCGGGAGAAACACAGACAGGCCAAGCGACAGCAAGTCCCAGATCCAGGCCCAATCATTACCACACACACTTTCACGTCCCATACATCCACACATCCTACCTCCCTCGACTCTGCTGGGGTGTAGTGCAGCGGGCACACCAGGAGGCCAGCAACCCCCCAGCCACCACAGACCCCGAACCAGCAGAACAATTAATTAATCCTCCTGGCCCCTCCTGCCCCGAGCAGACACCAGGAAGCAGGGGTGTGCGAAGAAGACCCCTCCCCTCACCCTTCTGGCTCTTCAATATTTTCTAATAGTGAGCAATTAAAATTGAGGGGCAGCCAAACTTGTAGAACTGGGAGCGCGGCACTCTGGGCCGCCTACATACCCAAAGAGCCCCGCCCACCAGATGCCACTCAGTGTAACCACCCCCAAGACCTAATGTGTGTGTGTGAGTGTGTTTGATAAGTAGTAATGTCTAAGGTGTAATTAAAACAGGGGCAGGGAACTGCAGAGTGCAACCAAAGGGGACCACCTACGTGGCCCCATCCACTACACCCCACCGAACACACACGCCCCCAAAACCCTTCATGTGTGAGTGTGTGCTGTGTACAGGAGCCAGAAGGGAGAGGGGTATGGGGATATATACCGGGGGAGCTACTCTCCCCCAGAGAGGGCAGCCAGGGACTGGCTGCAATAGGCATCCCCGCTACCTGGGAGCCAACAATGGGCAGGAGGGCCTGATGTCCACCAGGCTCGGGGCCTGCAGCGACCATATTCCGGGAGCTACTGTACCCCCAGAAGGTACCCATCCCGCCCCACCCCACTCAACCCAACCCCACCCAGGAGGACCTCTACAAAAAACAAACAAACAAACCACCCGGTCACACCAGTCGCAGCAGCCCGAGCCTGAGATCCACCATCACCCAGCAACCCACCACCACCACTATGTGATAAAACTAATCAGAGGGGACCAGAGAGAATGAAATTCAGCCAATTGATGTTTTGAGGAGGCAGACATTGTTTCCATGCTAATATAATCTAAAAGAAAATTTCTAAACTGGTTAATACACAGATTGTTCTTCGCTTTCCAGTTCATGAGAATAGTTTTCTTTGCGATACATAACACTGTGACAACCATGTGTGCTGAGTTAATTTCCATGTTGATGTTGTCTAAGTCACCCAGTATGCACAGTGTGGGGCATGCAGGGATGCTACACTTTAGCCATGTTGATAGGTCCTCACAGACTTCAAGCCAGAACTTCTGGACAGGCGCAGAAAACCACAAAGCATGTGCATAATCATCAGGTGTGTTATCTGTGCAATGTGAGCAGATGTTTGAGTGTGTTAGACCCATCCTGAACATCCTTTGTCCTGTATAGTGTGTTCTATGAAGGATTTTGTATTGTATGAGCTGTAAATTAGGATTTCGAGTCTTTATGAAGGTGTTCAAACATATTTGTGGTTAGAAGCTATGACCAGAACTGATGGATAAATCTGCCTCCCATTTTGAGGATGGAAGAGACATTGTGTCATCTATCTTAGACAATAATTTATATATTTTTGATAGTAGTTTTGGGGTACAGCTGCTTAGAAATTCTGCTACCCTAGTCGGGGGTTGTAAGTCTGGTTGGTGGAGGATATATCCATCCATCCATCCATCATCTGCCGCTTATCCGGCGGTCGGGTCGCGGGGGCAGCAGCTTGAGCAGAGAAACCCAGACGTCTCTGTTCCCGGCCACTTCCTCCAGCTCTTCCGGGGGGACCCCGAGGCGTTCCCAGGCCAGCCGAGAGACATAGTCTCTCCAACGTGTCCTGGGTCTCCCCCGGGGTCTCCTCCCAGTGGGACGTGCCCGGAACACCTCCCCAGGGAGGCGCCCAGGGGGCATCCTAACCAGATGCCCGAGCCACCTCATCTGACTCCTCTCAATGCGGAGGAGCAGCGGTTCTACTCCGAGCCCCTCCCGGATGACTGAGCTTCTCACCCTATCTCTAAGGGAGAGCCCAGACACCCTGCGGAGGAAACCCATTTCGGCCGCTTGTATTCGCGATCTTGTTCTTTCGGTCACTACCCACAACTCGTGACCATAGGTGAGGATGGGAACGTAGATTGACCAGTAAGTAGAGAGCTTCGCCTTCTGGCTCAGCTCCCTCTTCACAACGACGGGTCGGTGCAGAGCCTGCAACACTGCAGGCGCCGCACCGATCCGCCCGTCAATCTCCCGCTCCATTCGTCCGTCACTCGTGAACAAGACCCCGAGATACTTGAACTCCTCCTCTTGGGGAAGGATCTCATTCCCGACCCGGAGAGAGCATTCCACCCTTTTCCGGCTGAGAACCATAGTCTCGGATTTGGAGGTGCTGATTCTCATCCCAGCCGCTTCACACTCGGCTGCGAATCACTCCAGTGAGAGCTGAAGGTCACGGCCTGACGACGCTAACAGAACCACATCATCTGCAAAAAGCAGAGACCCGATTCTGAGGTCGCCAAATGGGACACCCTCAACGCCCTGGCTCCGCCTAGAAATTCTGTCCATAAAAGTTAGGAACAGAATCGGTGACAAAGGGCAGCCCTGACGGAGTCCAACTCTCACCGGAAACGTATCCGACTTACTGCCGGCAATGCGGACCAAACTCTGGCACCGGTCATACAGAGACCGAACGGCCCCTATCAAGGGGTCCGGCACTCCATATTCCCGGAGCACCCCCCACAGGACTCCACGAGGGACACGGTCGAACGCTTTCTCCAAGTCCACAAAACACATGTAGACTGGTTGGGCGAACTCCCATGCACCCTCCAGGATCCTGCCGAGGGTATAGAGCTGGTCCACTGTTCCACGGCCAGGACGAAAGCCACACTGCATCTCCTGAATCCGAGGCTCGATTATCCGACGGATCCTCCTCTCCAATACCCCCGAATAGACCTTACCAGGGAGGCTGAGGAGTGTGATACCCCTATAGTTGGAACACACCCTCCGGTCCCCCTTTTTAAAGAGGGGGACCACCACCCCAATCTGCCAGTCCAGAGGCACTGTCCCCCATGTCCACGCGATACTGCAGAGGCGTGTCAGCCAAGACAGCCCTACAACATCCAGAGCCTTGAGAAACTCAGGACGGACCTCATCCACCCCCGGGGCCTTGCCACCGAGGAACTTTTTAACCACCTCGGCAACCTCAGCCCCAGAAATGGGAGGCCCCGTCTCCGAGCTCTCCGACTCTGCCTCTTCCGAGCACGTGTTGGTAGGATTGAGGAGTTCCTCGAAGTACTCCCCCCACCGACTCACAACATCCCTAGTTGAGGTCAGCAAAGCCCCGTCCGCACTGTAAACAGTGTTGACTGTGAGCCGCTTCCCCCCCCTGAGACGCCGGATGGTGGACCAGAATCTTTTCGAGGCCGTCCGGAAATCGTTCTCCATGGTCTCACCGAACTCCTCCCAGGCCCGAGTTTTTGCCTCAGCAACCGCCGAAGCCGCGGCCTGTCTGGCCCGTCGGTACCTATCAGCTTCTTCCAGGGTCCCACTGGCCAAAAAGGCCCGATAGGACTCCTTCTTCAGCTTGACGGCTTCCCTCACCACTGGTGTCCACCAGCAGGTTGGAGGGTTGCCGCCACGACAGGCACCGACCACCTTACAGCCACAACTCCGACCAGCTGCCTCGGCAATGGAGTCACGGAACATTCAATGTCCCCCACCTCAAATATGGTTGAAGCTCTGCCGGAGGTGGGAGTTAAAGCTCCTTCTGACGGGGGATTCTGACAAACGCTCCCAGCAGACCCTCACAATACGTTTGGGCCTGCCAGGTCTGATCGGCATCCTCCCCCACCAGCGGAGCCAACTCACCACCAGGTGGTGATCAGTTGACAGCTCCGCCCCTCTCTTCACCCGAGTGTCCAGGACATACGGCCGCAAGTCCGATGATACAACCACAAAGTCGATCATCGAACTGCGGCCAAGGGTGTCCTGGTGCCAAGTGCACATATGGACACCCTTATGCCTGAACATGGTGTTCGTTATGGACAGTCTATGACTGGCACAGAAGTCCAACAACATAACACCACTCTGATTCAGATCGGGGGGGCCGTTCCTCCCAATCACACCCCTCCAGGTCTCACTGTCATTGCCCACGTGAGCATTGAAGTCCCCCAGCAGAATGAGGGAGTCTCCGGTAGGAGCATTCTCCAGTGCCTCCCCCAGAGACTCCAAAAAGGGTAGGTACTCTGAACTGCTGTTTGGCGCATAGGCACAAACAACAGTCAGGACTCGTCCCCCCACCCAAGGCGGAGGGAGGCTACCCTCTCGTTCACTGGGGTAAACCCCAATGTACTGGCACACAGCCGGGGGGCAATAAGTATGCCCACACCTGCTCTGCGCCTCTCACCACGGGCAACTCCAGAGTGGAAGAGAGTCCAACCCCTCTCAAGAGTACTGGTTCCAGATCCCAAGCCGTGCGTCGAGGTGAGTCCGACTATATCTAACGGTCTGATGAAGTTTCAACAATAAACAACAAACTTTGTATTATGAGAAAGAACCAGACTCATTCTTTAGGAATCCGAAAATTAGCTCTATTTTACGAGTTATGCACGAATTCGGATTCTCCTATAAAACGAATTCCTTAACTCAAACCAAGTTAAGACTGCTTTGTCCTTCATATTTATTCATGTCTAATCAAGTTTCAATGATAAACAACGTTGTACTTTGTAGAATGAGAAAGAACTTCTTCAGCAATAAGCATCTCTCGACAAATGACGAAATACAGATTTTGCTATAAAATTAATTGCTATCAGCCTGACTTAAAACTGTTTGTCTTCCTTATTTATCCACTTCAAATCAAGTTTCAACAATTAAAAAAATTTTGTAGTTTGAGAAAGAACAACTTAATCTTGAGCAATCAGTATAAAAAGAAGGTAAGCAAAGGTGCGAATGTCAAACCATACATGATCAAAACAGGGAGCGGAGGTGTTTGGCTGAGACAAGGTGTGAATGTCCACCCATAATTAATGAAAAGCGGGCAACAAGTAGGTTCGAATGCCCAACCATACATCATCAAAAGCAGGAGTGGATATGTTCGGCTACAAGAAGGTTTGAACGTCTGACCATAGTTTGTAAAAAGTGGGTAAGAAAAGGTTCGAAAGCCCGAACATACACCATCAAAGGAGGGAGCGGAGGTGTTCCGCTGTAAGAAGGTGTGAATGTCCGACCATAGTTGGTAAAAAACGGGTAAGAAAGGTTAAAGTACCCGACTGTACACAATCAGTAGCGGGTGCGGAGTTGTTCGGCTACTAAAAGGTGTGAAAGTCCGACCATGGTTTGTAAAAAGCGGGTAAGAAAAGGTGCGAATGCCCGAAAATGAATGATCAAAAGAGGGAGCGGAGGTGTTCGGCTGCAAGAAGGTGTGAATGTACACCCATAATTACTGAAAAATGGGTAAGAAAAGGTGCGAATGCCTAACTATACATAATCAAAAGCAGGAGTGGATGTGTTCGGCTCCAAGAAGGGTTGAATGTCTGACCATAGTTTGTAAAAAGCAGGTAAGAAAAGGTTTGACTGCCCGAACATACACCATCAAAAGAGGGAGCGGAGGTGTTCCGCTGTAAGAAGGTGTGAATGTCCGACCATAGTTGGTAAAAAGCGGGTAAGAAAAGGTTAAAATACCCGACTGTACACAATCAATAGCGGGAGCGGAGTTGTTCGGCTACTAAAAAATGTGAAAGTCCGACTATGGTTTGTAAAAAGCGGGTAAGAAAAGGTGCTAATGCCCGACAATGTATGATCAAAAGAGGGAGTGGAGGTTTTCGGCTGTAAGAAGGTCTGAATGTCCAACTATAATTTGTAAAAACCGGGTAAGAAAAGGCTTGAAAGCCCGACTATACACCATCATAAGCGGGAGAGGAGGTGTTCAGCTGCAAGAAGGTGTGAATGTCCACCCATAATTACTGAAAAATGGGTAAGAAAAGGTGCGAATGCCCAAACATACATCATCAAAAGCAGGAGTGGATGTGTTGGGCTACAAGAAGGTTTGAAAGTCCGACCATGGTTTGTAAAAAACGGGTAAGAAAAGGTGCGAATGCCCGACAATGTATGATCAAAAGAGGGAGCGGAGGTTTTTGGCTACAAGAAGGTTTGAATGTCCGACCATAGTTTGTAAAAAGCGGGTAAGAAAAGGTTCAAATGCCTGACAATACACCATCAAAAGCGGGAGCGGAGGTGTTCCGCTGTAAGACGGTGTGAATGTCCGACCATAGTTGGTAAAAAGCGGGTAAAAAAAGGTTAAAATACCCGACTGTACACAATCAATAGCGGGAGCGGAGTTGTTCGGCTACAAGAAGGTGTGAAAGTCCATCCATGGTTTGTAAAAAGCTGCTAAGAAAAGGTTCGAATGCCCGAATATATACCATCAAAAGCGGAAGCGGAGGTGTTCGGCTGCAAGAAGGTGTGAACGTCCGACCAAAGTTTGTAAAAAGCAGTTAAGAAAAGGTTCGAATATCCAACCAAACATAATCAAAAGCGGGAGCAGAGCTGTTCGACTGCAAGTAGGTGTGAATGTCAGATCATAATTTGCAAAAAGCTGATGAGAAAGGGTGAGAATGCCCGGCTATACACCATCAAATGCGGGAGCGGAAGTGTTCGGCTGTGAGTAGGTGTGAATGTCCGACCATAATTGCTGAAAAATGTGTTAGAAGAGACTAGAATGCCGGACAAGACATCATCAAATGCGGGAGCGGAGTTGTTCGGCTGTGAGTAGGTGTGAATCTCCGAGCATAGTTTGTAAAAAGGGGGTAAGAATAGGTTCGAATGCCCGAACATACACTATCAAAACAGGGAGCTGAGGTGGCTCAGCTGCAAGGTGTGAATGTCTGACTATAGTTTGTAAATAAGGTGCGAATGCCCAACAATGTATAATCAAAAGAGGGAGCAGAGGTTTTCGGCTACAAGAAGGTTTGAATGTCCGACCATAGTTTTTAAAAAGCGGGTAAGAAAAGGTTCAAGCGCCTGACTATACACCATCAAAAGCGGGAGCAGAGGTGTTCCGCTGTAAGACGGTGTGAATGTCCGACCATATTTGGTAAAAAGTGGGTAAGAAAAGGTTAAAATACCCGACTGTACACAATCAATAGCGGGAGAGGAGGTGTTCAGCTGCAAGAAGGTGTGAATGTCCACCCATAATTACTGAAAAATGGGTAAGAAAAGGTGCGAATGCCCAACCATACATTATCAAAAGCAGGTGTGAATGTCAGATCATAATTTGCAAAAAGCTGATGAGAAAGGGTGAGAATGCCCGACTATACACCATCAAATGCGGGAGCGGAGTTGTTCGGCTGTGAGTAAGTGTGAATCTCCGACCATAATTGCTGAAAAATGTGTTAGAAAAGGTAAGAATGCCGGTCCATACATCATCAAAAGCGGGAGAGGTGGTGTTCGGCTGTGAGTAGGTGTGAATGTCCAGCCATAATTACTAACAAACGGGTAAGAAAAGGTAGTATTGCCATACCATACATGATCAAAACAGGGAGCGGAGGTGGTTAAGCTGCAAGAAGGTGTGAATGTCCGACTAAAGTTCAAATATATTAACAAAAGCGGGAGGAGAGGTCTTCGGATGAGAGTGGTTGAGAATTTACAAAAATAATCTATAAAATGCGGTGAAAAAAAAGGTGTGATAGAACACTAAAAGGTGGAGTGGAAGTGTTCGGCTGCAAGAAGGTGTGAATGTCCTACTATATTTGGTGAAAAGCAGGTGATGCAAGGTCTGAATGCCCAACCTTACACCATCAAAAGCGGGAGCGGAGGTGTTCCGCTGTAAGACAGTGTGAATGTCCAACCATAGTTGGTAAAAAGCGGGTAAGAAAAGGTTAAAATACCTGACTGTACACAATCAATAGCGGGAGCGGAGTTTTTCGGCTACAAGAAGGTGTGAAAGTTCAACCATGGTTTGTAAAAAGCTGCTAAGAAAAGGTTCGAATGCCCGAATATATACCATCAAAAGTGGAAGCGGAGGTGTTCGGCTGCAAGAAGGTGTGAACGTCCGACCAAAGTTTGCAAAAAGCAGTTAAGAAAAGGTTCGAATGCCCGAATATATACCATCAAAAGCGGGAGCAGAGCTGTTCGACAGCAAGTAGGTGTGAATGTCCAGCCATAATTACTCACAAACGGGTAAGGAAAGGTAGTATTGCCAGACCATACATGATCAAAACAGGGAGCTGAGGTGGTTCAGCTGCAAGGTGTGAATGTCTGACTATAGTTTGTAAAAAGCGGGTAAGACAAGGTGCGAATGCCCGACAATGTATGATCAAAAGAGGGAGTGGAGGTCTTCGGCTGCAAGGTCTGAATGTCCAACCATAATTTCTAAAAAGCGGGTAAGAAAAGGCTCGAAAGCCCGACTATACACAATCAAAAGCGGGAGCGGGAGGTTTTCAGCTGCAAATCCTTCACTCAAACCAAGTGAAAACTGCTTTGTCCTTCATATTTATCAATGTCTAGATCGACTTCAACAAAGAACAACATTGTACTTTGCAGTAAAGAAAGAGCAAATCAAAAGTTTTAGGAATCCGAGAATAAGCTGATTTTCATGAGTTCTGCACGATTATTGATTTTACTATAAATGAATGCCTTCACTCAAACTATGTTAAAACTGCTTTGTCCTTCATATTTATCAATGTCTAGATTGACTTCAACAAAGAAAAACACTGGATTTTGCAGTAGAAGAAAGAGCAACACTGAAGGATCAGTAATCCGAGAATAAGCTTATTTTCATACGTTCTGCATGATTTGGGATTTTATGTATAAAATTAATTCCTTCACTCAAACCAAGTTAAAACTGCTTTGTCCTTCATATTTATCAATGTCTAGATTGACTTCAACAAAGAACAACATTGTATTTTGCAGTAGAAGAAAAAGCAACACTGAAGGATCAGGAATCCGAGAATAAGCTTATTTTCATACGTTCTGCATGATTTGGGATTTTATGTATAAAATGAATTCCTTCACTCAAACCAAGTGAAAACTTCTTTGTCCTTCATATTTATCAATGTCTAGATTTACTTCAACAAAGAACAACATTGTATTTTTTAGTAGAAGAAATAGCAACACTGAAGGATCAGGAATCCGAAAACAAGCTTATTTTCATACGTTCTGCTTGATTTGGGATTTTGCTATAAAATTAATTCCTTCACTCAAACAAAGTGGAAACTGCTTTGTCCTTCATATTTATCAATGTCTATATCGATTTCAACAAAGAACAAGGCTGTATTTTGCAGTATAGGAAAGAGCAACACTGGAGGATCAGGAATCCGAGAATAAGCTTACTTTCATGAGTCCTGCACGATTTCGGATTTTCCTATAAAATGAATTGCTTTGCTCAAACCAAGTTAAAATTGCTTTGTCCTTCATAGTTATCCATGTCTAAAATGTATCAAGCATAAAGTTCCTCTTATTACCCTGAATGAGAAAGAAGCATCCCTTTGGTTGAGCAATACATTCCTTTTGCGGAGTTATGCATGATTTCGGATTTTGCTATAAAATTAATTCCTATTGATTGTGAACAGTCGGGTATTTTAACCTTTTCTTACCCGCTTTTTACCAACTATGGTCGGACATTCACACCGTCTTACAGCGGAACATCTCCACTCCCACTTTTGATGGTGTATAGTCAGGCATTTGAACCTTTTCTTACCCGCTTTTTACAAACTATGGTCGGACATTCAAACCTTCTTGTAGCCGAAAACCTCTGCTCCCTCTTTTGATTATACATTGTCAGGCATTCGCACCTTATCTTACCCGCTTTTTACAAACTATAGTCAGACATTCACACCTTGGTGCTGAACCACCTCAGCTCCCTGTTTTGATCATGTATGGTCTGGCAATACTACCCTTTATTACCCGTTTGTGAGTAATTATGGCTGGACATTTACACCTACTTGCAGTCGAACAGCTCTGCTCCCGCTTTTGATTATGTTTGGTTGGATATTCGAACCTTTTCTTAACTGCTTTTTACAAACTTTGGTCGGACGTTCACACGTTCTTGCAGCCGAACACCTCCGCTTCCGCTTTTGATGGTATATATTCGGGCATTCGAACCTTTTCTTACCAGCTTTTTACAAACCATGGTTGGACTTTCACACCTTCTTGTAGTCGAACAACTCCGCTCCCCCTATTGATTGTGTACAGTCGGGTATTTTAACCTTTTCTTACCCGCTTTTTACCAACTATGGTCGGACATTCACACCGTCTTACAGCGGAACACCTCCGCTCCCGCTTTTGATGGTGTATAGTCAGGCATTTGAACCTTTTCTTACCCGCTTTTTACAAACTATGGTCGGACATTCAAACCTTCTTGTAGCCAAAAACCTCCGCTCCCTCTTTTGATCATACATTGTCGGGCATTCGCACCTTTTCTTACCCGTTTTTTACAAACCATGGTCGGACTTTCAAACCTTCTTGTAGCCCAACACATCCACTCCTGCTTTTGATGATGTATGTTTGGGCATTCGCACCTTTTCTTACCCATTTTTCAGTAATTATGGGTGGACATTCACACCTTCTTGCAGCTGAACACCTCCTCTCCCGCTTATGATGGTGTATAGTCGGGCTTTCAAGCCTTTTCTTACCCGGTTTTTACAAATTATAGTTGGACATTAAGACCTTCTTACAGCCGAAAACCTCCACTCCCTCTTTTGATCATACATTGTCGGGCATTAGCACCTTTTCTTACCCGCTTTTTACAAACCATAGTCGGACTTTCACATTTTTTAGTAGCCGAACAACTCCGCTCCCGCTATTGATTGTGTACAGTCGGGTATTTTAACCTTTTCTTACCCGCTTTTTACCAACTATGGTCGGACATTCACACCTTCTTACAGCGGAACACCTCCGCTCCCTCTTTTGATGGTGTATGTTCGGGCAGTCAAACCTTTTCTTACCTGCTTTTTACAAACTATGGTCAGACATTCAACCCTTCTTGGAGCCGAACACATCCACTCCTGCTTTTGATTATGTATAGTTAGGCATTCGCAACTTTTCTTACCCATTTTTCAGTAATTATGGGTGTACATTCACACCTTCTTGCAGCCGAACACCTCCGCTCCCTCTTTTGATCATACATTTTCGGGCATTTGCACCTTTTCTTACCCGCTTTTTACAAACCATGGTCGGACTTTCACACCTTTTAGTAGCCGAACAACTCCGCACCCGCTACTGATTGTGTACAGTCGGGTACTTTAACCTTTTCTTACCCGTTTTTTACCAACTATGGTCGGACATTCACACCTTCTTACAGCGGAACACCTCCGCTCCCTCCTTTGATGGTGTATGTTCGGGCATTCGAACCTTTTCTTACCCGCTTTTTACAAACTATGGTCAGACGTTCAAACCTTCTTGTAGCCGAACATATCCACTCCTGCTTTTGATGATGTATGGTTGGGCATTCGAACCTACTTGTTGCCCGCTTTTCATTAATTATGGGTGGACATTCACACCTTGTCTCAGCCAAACACCTCCGCTCCCTGTTTTGATCATGTATGGTTTGACATTCGCACCTTTGCTTACCTTCTTTTTATACTGATTGCTCAAGATTAAGTTGTTCTTTCTCAAACTACAAAATTTTTTTAATTGTTGAAACTTGATTTGAAGTGGATAAATAAGGAAGACAAACAGTTTTAAGTCAGGCTGATAGCAATTAATTTTATAGCAAAATCTGTATTTCGTCATTTGTCGAGAGATGCTTATTGCTGAAGAAGTTCTTTCTCATTCTACAAAGTACAACGTTGTTTATCATTGAAACTTGATTAGACATGAATAAATATGAAGGACAAAGCAGTCTTAACTTGGTTTGAGTTAAGGAATTCGTTTTATAGGAGAATCCGAATTCGTGCATAACTCGTAAAATAGAGCTTATTTTCGGATTCCTAAAGAATGAGTCTGGTTCTTTCTCATAATACAAAGTTTGTTGTTTATTGTTGAAACTTCATCAGACCGTTAGATATAGTCGGACTCTCCTCGACGCACGGCTTGGGATCTGGAACCAGTACTCTTGAGAGGGGTTGGACTCTCTTCCACTCTGGAGTTGCCCGTGGTGAGAGGCGCAGAGCAGGTGTGGGCATACTTATTGCCCCCCGGCAATGACAGTGGGCAATGACAGTGAGACCTGGAGGGGTGTGATTGGGAGGAACGGCCCCCCCGATCTGAATCAGAGTGGTGTTATCTTGTTGGACTTCTGTGCCAGTCATAGACCGTCCATAACGAACACCATGTTCAGGCATAAGGGTGTCCATATGTGCACTTGGCACCAGGACACCCTTGGCCGCAGTTCGATGATCGACTTTGTGGTTGTATCATCGGACTTGCGGCCGTATGTCCTGGACACTCGGGTGAAGAAAGGGGCGGAGCTGTCAACTGATCACCACCTGGTGGTGAGTTGGCTCCGCTGGTGGGGGAGGATGCCGATCAGACCTGGCAGGCCCAAACGTATTGTGAGGGTCTGCTGGGAGCGTTTGTCAGAATCCCCCGTCAGAAGGAGCTTTAACTCCCACCTCCGGCAGAGCTTCAACCATATTTGAGGTGGGGGACATTGAATGTTCCGTGACTCCATTGCCGAGGCAGCTGGTCGGAGTTGTGGCCGTAAGGTGGTCGGTGCCTGTCGTGGCGGCAACCCTCGAACCTGCTGGTGGACACCAGTGGTGAGGGAAGCCGTCAAGCTGAAGAAGGAGTCCTATCGGGCCTTTTTGGCCAGTGGGACCCTGGAAGAAGCTGATAGGTACCGACGGGCCAGACGGGCCGCGGCTTCGGCGGTTGCTGAGACAAAAACTCGGGCCTGGGAGGAGTTCGGTGAGACCATGGAGAACGATTTCCGGACGGCCTCGAAAAGATTCTGGTCCACCATCCGGCGTCTCAGGGGGGGGAAGCGGCTCACAGTCAACACTGTTTACAGTGCGGACGGGGCTTTGCTGACCTCAACTAGGGATGTTGTGAGTCGGTGGGGGGAGTACTTCGAGGAACTCCTCAATCCTACCAACACGTGCTCGGAAGAGGCAGAGTCGGAGAGCTCGGAGACGGGGCCTCCCATTTCTGGGGCTGAGGTTGCCGAGGTGGTTAAAAAGTTCCTCGGTGGCAAGGCCCCGGGGGTGGATGAGGTCCGTCCTGAGTTTCTCAAGGCTCTGGATGTTGTAGGGCTGTCTTGGCTGACACTCCTCTGCAGTATCGCGTGGACATCGGGGACAGTGCCTCTGGACTGGCAGATTGGGGTGGTGGTCCCCCTCTTTAAAAAGGGGGACCGGAGGGTGTGTTCCAACTATAGGGGTATCACACTCCTCAGCCTCCCTGGTAAGGTCTATTCGGGGGTATTGGAGAGGAGGATCCGTCGGATAATCGAGCCTCGGATTCAGGAGATGCAGTGTGGCTTTCGTCCTGGCCGTGGAACAGTGGACCAGCTCTATACCCTCGGCAGGATCCTGGAGGGTGCATGGGAGTTCGCCCAACCAGTCTACATGTGTTTTGTGGACTTGGAGAAAGCGTTCGACCGTGTCCCTCGTGGAGTCCTGTGGGGGGTGCTCCGGGAATATGGAGTGCCGGACCCCTTGATAAGGGCCGTTCGGTCTCTGTATGACTGGTGCCAGAGTTTGGTCCGCATTGCCGGCAGTAAGTCGGATACGTTTCCGGTGAGAGTTGGACTCCGTCAGGGCTGCCCTTTGTCACCGATTCTGTTCCTAACTTTTATGGACAGAATTTCTAGGCGGAGCCAGGGCGTTGAGGGTGTCCCATTTGGCGACCTCAGAATCGGGTCTCTGCTTTTTGCAGATGATGTGGTTCTGTTAGCGTCGTCAGGCCGTGACCTTCAGCTCTCAATGGAGTGATTCGCAGCCGAGTGTGAAGCGGCTGGGATGAGAATCAGCACCTCCAAATCCGAGACTATGGTTCTCAGCCGGAAAAGGGTGGAATGCTCTCTCCGGGTCGGGAATGAGATCCTTCCCCAAGAGGAGGAGTTCAAGTATCTCGGGGTCTTGTTCACGAGTGACGGACGAATGGAGCGGAAGATTGACGGGCGGATCGGTGCGGCGCCTGCAGTGTTGCAGGCTCTGCACCGACCCGTCGTTGTGAAGAGGGAGCTGAGCCAGAAGGCGAAGCTCTCTACTTACTGGTCAATCTACGTTCCCATCCTCACCTATGGTCACGAGTTGTGGGTAGTGACCGAAAGAACAAGATCGCGAATACAAGCGGCCGAAATGGGTTTCCTCCGCAGGGTGTCTGGGCTCTCCCTTAGAGATAGGGTGAGAAGCTCAGTCATCCGGGAGGGGCTCGGAGTAGAACCGCTGCTCCTCCGCATTGAGAGGAGTCAGATGAGGTGGCTCGGGCATCTGGTTAGGATGCCCCCTGGGCGACCTCCCTGGGGAGGTGTTCCGGGCACGTCCCACTGGGAGGAGACCCCGGGGGAGACCCAGGACACGTTGGAGAGACTATGTCTCTCGGCTGGCCTGGGAAAGCCTCGGGGTCCCCCCGGAAGAGCTGGAGGAAGTGGCCGGGGACAGAGACGTCTGGGTTTCTCTGCTCAAGCTGCTGCCCCCGCGACCCGACCCCCGGATAAGCGGCAGATGATGGATGGATGGATGGATATATCCTCCACCAACCAGACTTACAACCCCCGACTAGGGTAGCAGAATTTCTAAGCAGCTGTACCCCAAAACTACTATCAAAAATATATAAATTATTGTCTAAGATAGATGACACAATGTCTCTTCCATCCTCAAAATGGGAGGCAGATTTATCCATCAGTTCTGGTCATAGCTTCTAACCACAAATATGTTTGAACACCTTCATAAAAACTCGAAATCCTAATTTACAGCTCATACAATACAAAATCCTTCATAGAACACACTATACAGGACAAAGGATGTTCAGGATGGGTCTAACACACTCAAACATCTGCTCACATTGCACAGATAACACACCTGATGATTATGCACACGCTTTGTGGTTTTCTGCGCCTGTCCAGAAGTTCTGGCTTGAAGTCTGTGAGGACCTATCAACATGGCTAAAGTGTAGCATCCCTGCATGCCCCACATTGTGCATACTGGGTGACTTAGACAACATCAACATGGAAATTAACTCAGCACACATGGTTGTCACAGTGTTATGTATCGCAAAGAAAATTATTCTCATGAACTGGAAAGCGAAGAACAATCTGTGTATTAACCAGTTTAGAAATTTTCTTTTAGATTATATTAGCATGGAAACAATGTCTGCCTCCTCAAAACATCAATTGGCTGAATTTCATTCTCTCTGGTCCCCTCTGATTAGTTTTATCACATAGTGGTGGTGGTGGGTTGCTGGGTGATGGTGGGTCTCAGGCCCGGGCTGCTGCGACTGGTGTGACCGGGTGGTTTGTTTGTTTGTTTTTTGTAGAGGTCCTCCTGGGTGGGATTGGGTTGAGTGGGGTGGGGCGGGATGGGTACCTTCTGGGGGTACAGTAGCTCCCGGAATATGGTCGCTGCAGGCCCCGAGCCTGGTGGACATCAGGCCCTCCTGCCCATTGTTGGCTCCCAGGTAGCGGGGATGCCTATTGCAGCCAGTCCCTGGCTGCCCTCTCTGGGGGAGAGTAGCTCCCCCGGTATATATCCCCATACCCCTCTCCCTTCTGGCTCCTGTACACAGCACACACTCACACATGAAGGGTTTTGGGGGCGTGTGTGTTCGGTGGGGTGTAGTGGATGGGGCCACGTAGGTGGTCCCCTTTGGTTGCACTCTGCAGTTCCCTGCCCCTGTTTTAATTACACCTTAGACATTACTACTTATCAAACACACTCACACACACACATTAGGTCTTGGGGGGTGGTTACACTGAGTGGCATCTGGTGGGCGGGGCTCTTTGGGTATGTAGGCGGCCCAGAGTGCCGCGCTCCCAGTTCTACAAGTTTGGCTGCCCCTCAATTTTAATTGCTCACTATTAGAAAATATTGAAGAGCCAGAAGGGTGAGGGGAGGGGTCTTCTTCGCACACCCCTGCTTCCTGGTGTCTGCTCGGGGCAGGAGGGGTCAGGAGGATTAATTAATTGTTCTGCTGGTTCGGGGTCTGTGGTGGCTGGGGGGTTGCTGGCCTCCTGGTGTGCCCGCTGCACTACACCCCAGCAGAGTCGAGGGAGGTAGGATGTGTGGATGTGTGGATGTATGGGACGTGAAAGTGTGTGTGGTAATGATTGGGCCTGGATCTGGGACTTGCTGTCGCCTGGCCTGCCTGTGTTTCTCCCGATGGGGCATCAGCGTTGCCTCTCCCCACTGCTCGCGACTTCACCCACCTGTGGGCACGTCTTGACTCCCAGGGCACTTGGCCAGGGGCGCTGGGGCAGGCGCTGACCCACTTTGTGGCTGTCTGGGGCGCTTGGCCCTCCTGGGTATTGGGTGGGGCCTCTACCGGGGGGTTTGGGGGCGCTCGGGCTCCTGGGGCCCAGGTCCAGTGCACGGCCCATGTCTGGGCGGCTGGGGCCTGGCGGGGTCGGTGGGCTGTTGCCCCTGGTTCCCGGAGTGCCTCTGCCCTATGCTTATGGGGGCTCTTTCCGGGGGCTTCCTCTGCAGTCTTCTGGGTGGATGCGTGGTTGCCCCTGCGGTGGGCTGCCTGGGTTCTGTGCTCTGTGGGGGCTGCTGGTGGCCTGGGTCTTGTGGCCCTCTCTGCCTGCTTCTGATTGCTTGGGGGGGGGCTGTGGATTGTGGCCCTGTACGCTTATACACTCATAACTAAGCACGGTTATCATGTAGGTCCTGTGCCATGGGTGTTGCATGTTCTCACACACACACACACACATTCATTAGTCCAGTAGCATGGTCACTAAGCAGTTGATGTATTATCATGTCGTCTCAGGTCATCTATATCCACAGCTGTGTTGTATGCGATTGCCGCTTCTTGTGCTTGTTTTTGTTTGTTTGTGTGTTTGTTTTTTCTCTGCTTGTCTGCTTTCAGGTGCTCCTGGTGGCGCTAAGGCTGGATTCCCCTCATAGGCCATGGATTGTTGTCTGTTTTGTTTTTTACAGGTGTAGCAGCTGGTTGTCTGGTTTTTGTTTCTATTTTTGTTCTGTTTCCTCTTCTTTCCTCTTCTTCTTTCCTTGTCCCCCGGTCCGGTTCAGTTCAGTTCATGTCATAACAGTGAAGTTAAACAATGAATGGGTCCATAGTCGGTATGAGAAGACTACAGGAATATTGACCTGGGTGTACGTTCAAACAGAGATGAGAAAATTGCGATGAATAATTGTTTGTTTGTTTGTTAGTATGTATATGAATGTTATGTGTATAAACTGTGTTGAGTTATAGTTACTCAGTAGTGTCTCAGTGAAACAACCGACGGGGGAAGCCTTGCGGTGACAACAAAAGCAGTGTTTTACTGATCAGTCAAGTTGCTCCAGTGTACTCCATACAAACTGGTTGGCTACTGAAGGGATAGAAAATGGGGAATACTTGTTTTAAAGCAAACAAGGAATTAGATGGGAAAAATACATGTTTTAACGGGACCCAGACAATATTAAATACTCAGACAGATGGGAGAAGAAGTGTAGTTTTGTAGGAAATCATAAAATTATTACATAGAATTAGTGAAATCAATTGAAGAATGCCTTTCTGAAGAGCTGTTTACCACAGATGAGCAGCTTTGCGACCAAGCACATTGTAGATCGCTTTACTGCCAAAATGATCTAATTTAATGGATTGGTTTAGACATGCATAACAGCATTTTAAGAACAAAGAGAGAAACAAAAAGGGACAACGCTTCATGGTGGAAGGTGATGTATAAATAACTGTGTATATGATGAAGGGGGTGGCAACACCCATTCCGAAATCCCGCCTTTCCGACATCCCGCTATTCCGACATCCCACCATTCCGACATACCACCAGTCCGACATGCAAACGTCCCACCATTCCGACATCCCACCATTGCGACATCCCGCTATTCTGACGTTCAAATGTCCCACCATTCCGACAAGGCTTTCCGTATAAGGAAATGTGTGTTACTCAACAGGTGAGTCCCTTCTTTCTGTTCATGCAATTTATATGTTTAACACATGTTTATAGACAAGCGTTATTAAAAACACAAAGTCTCGGCAACTGGAGGAGGAGAAGCAGTCCGCGGTGGTTTTCAATCACACACTCCAATGCCACTTGTTTCAACTTCCGAAAATTTAATCCAGGAAAAAAAGGCTTACAAACATGGACCAAAACGGCTCCATAACACGCACAAGAATCCAAAAGAAACGAAAGTTAACTAAAAGAAAGCAAATAAACAGTATGAAGTGGTCAAAATTGGTTTTACGCATGCCTATGTGCGTCTGGCACATGCGTCTTCGGGCTCTCCCACGTTGGTTTGTGGATGAAAGCTATATGTTCAGCTGTAATGTCATGTAAAAACAATCTCTACATGACATTTAGTCCCAGGTGTGACCAGTTAGGTCCTTAAGATATCAACAGGCTGTATAAAGCTACAACCGTTGCGGCTGTGTGTTTGTGCCAAATGCGCAAAACCCATCCGCGCTTCCCAAAATTGGAGTGAGTACTCATAAATCACGTGAATAACATGAATAAACGTTTTTACTGCATTTTGTTGTGTTTTATACGTTCTATGCTGTCATTTCTCTCTTCTCCTATTGGCAAGGCAAGGCAGAGTGCTCGCAACTGTGTCCTGTGCAGTAGCCGTGATATCTGTAATTGCAATTATTACTTTTGCATATGATGACAGCGTGCAAAAGACGCATGGGCTCTGTGGAGAGCTCCGCTCCAGCTGGCTGCTGTGACAGCTCACTGACACTGTATTTCTGCTTAATCAGTTTCAGTCTCGCCAGAGTTACATTAATATCTGTATTTTTATATTTGAAATTCAGGGGATTTTGATAATAGATTATTAAAGTTTGTTTGCGAGGCTGTGGCCTCTGCATGTGCAAAGCTTGTGCGCCAAACTTTAGGGCGTATTTGCGCCGGCATATCATTAGTGCAAAATGTTTTGGGTAAAAAATAGGCTATTAAAAGGAACTGTCGGAATGGCGGTATGTTAATAAAAACAAAAAACATACCGCCATTCCGACCATAGGAGGAAAAAAGTGTCGGAATGGTGGGACAATTGGAGACCCATGTCGGAATGGCGAGATGTCGGAATGGCAGCATGTAACCATGATGAAGGAGAGACCATTTGAGCAGCACAGCCATTTCGCAGCACAGGGACAGCAATCCAAGTTACAGGATCTCCCACGTGGTATCACCTGTCACATTGTGTCAAGGCATCAAAAGAAGAAAAAATCACCAAACTCAAGGACAAAAAGACAAAGACTCCGGTGAACGAAGACAGAGGACTGACAAACCAGAAATACAAAAGGATTCTCGATATCAAGATCCAGAAGAAGAGGCTAACAATGCCACGAACACTTACGATGCTGGGAATGATGCCAGCAATGAACAGAGAAGAAGATTCAGTGTCATCAATCTGCATTACGTGCCTCTAATGAGGGGGTGAATATAGAATCCTCAACGATTACAACGTCTCTGGGAACTGTGACAACAACAAGGTTTAAACCATTTTGATATATATTGTAACCTATTGTCTAAGGAATAGTGCTGAAAATGAAGTAAATCTAATCCACCACTGTCCTTGGTCTTCTGTAGGGTTTTTAAACTAATACGTGGTGGTTTGTTTTTCCACAGAAATTTGGAGATGCATGAATCTAGTGACTTAAACCAAGTAGCAGATGGTTTTATGGGGATCATTGAGAACAAATAGTTAACTTTTGGTAGTATCATCATTATAATGGATGTAACTCTCCCCATAAGTGATATAGGTAAGGACTTCCAACGAGAGATCGTCCTCTACTGTCTTTAATAATTGCACATAATTTAGCTTTGTTAGCTCTGAGAGCCTGGAGGAAATGTTTATGCCTAAATATCTAATATTTCCTGACTGTAAAGTGATCGCAGGTATATTATGGACCCTACAGTTAATGGGCAGAACTGTGGTCTTAGACCAGTTGATAGAGTAGTCAGAAAGTGCTGAGAATTTATTTATGAGTGTGATCGTGTGACTGAGAGACGTCTGTGAGTTCTGAAGGAAAAGTAATACATCATCAGCATAAAGACTTATTTTATGCTCAATATTTTGGGATTAATTACTCACAAACGGGTAAGAAAAGGTAGTATTGCCAGACCATACATGATCAAAACAGGGAGCGGAGGTGGTTCAGCTGCAAGGTGTGAATGTCTGACTATAGTTTGTAAAAAGCGGGTAAGATAAGGTGCGAATGCCCGACAATGTATGATCAAAAGAGGGAGCGGAGGTTTTTGGCTACAAGAAGGTTTGAATGTCCGACCATAGTTAGTAAAAAGCGGGTAAGAAAAGGTTACCATACATCATCAAAAGCAGGAGTGGATGTGTTCGGCTACAAGAAGATTTGAATGTCCGAGCATAGTTTGTAAAAAGCGGGTAAGAAAAGGTTCGAATGCCCAAACATACACCATCAAAAGAGGGAGCGGAGGTGTTCCGCTGTAAGAAGGTGTGAATGTCCGACCATAGTTGGTAAAAAACGGGTAAGAAAAGGTTAAAATACCCGACTGTACACAATCAATAGCGGGAGCGGATGTGTTTGGCTACAAGAATGTGTGACAGTCCGACCATGGTTTGTAAAAAACGGGTAAGAAAAGGTGCGAATGCCCGACAATGTATGATCAAAAGAGGGAGCGGAGGTTTTCGGCTACAAGAAGGTTTGAATGTCCGACCATAGTTTGTAAAAAGCGGGTAAGAAAAGGTTCAAATGCCCGAATATATACCATCAAAAGCGGGAGCAGAGCTGTTCGACTGCAAGTAGGTGTGAATGTCCAGCCATAATTACTCACAAACGGGTAAGAAAATGTAGTATTTCCAGACCATACATGATCAAAACAGGGAGCTGAGGTGGCTCAGCTGCAAGGTGTGAATGTCTGACTATAGTTTGTAAATAAGGTGCGAATGCCCAACAATGTATAATCAAAAGAGGGAGCGGAGGTTTTCGGCTACAAGAAGGTTTGAATGTCCGACCATAGTTTGTAAAAAGCGGGTAAGAAAAGGTTCAAATGCCTGACTATACACCATCAAAAGCGGGAGCAGAGGTGTTCCGCTGTAAGACGGTGTGAATGTCCTACCATATTTGGTAAAAAGCGGGTAAGAAAAGGTTAAAATACCCGACTGTACACAATCAATAGCGGGAGAGGAGGTGTTCAGCTGCAAGAAGGTGTGAATGTCCACCCATAATTACTGAAAAATTGGTAAGAAAAGGTGCGAATTCCAAACCATACATTATCAAAAGCAGGTGTGAATGTCAGATCATAATTTGCAAAAAGCTGATGAGAAAGGGTGAGAATGCCCGACTATACACCATCAAATGCGGGAGCGGAGTTGTTCGGCTCTGAGTAAGTGTGAATCTCCGACCATAATTGCTGAATTGTTGAATCGTTTGTTTGTGAAATTAATTTGTTTGTTTGTTAAAGGGGCTGGTTGTTGAATTGTTTGTTTGTTAAATTGTTTTTTTTCCTTCTTTGCTGCAGTGTTGTTTTATTTGCTATGTATGTATAAGAGTGAAACAGCTGCTGGTGTGTGATGTTGCTGCTGGTGACGACAGAAAAATGTGTTATTGACTAATTGAGTTGAAGTGAACATTGGAATCTGGTTGTTGCTCGTGACATAGCGACAGAAGTAGTGTTTCATTCAATAGTACTCACAATAACTCCACCGAAAATTGATTAGCTGCAAGAGGAGAGTATGGGAAATATCTGTTTTAAAGCTAACCGGGAGTTAAGTGGGAGTGCTAAAATCATGTTTCAGAAAAAAACAGATAATATTGAATACTTAGAGAGATGAGAAAATAAATTTGGGTTTGAGGGAGAATTGAACATGGTAAAATTGCCCAATCCTAGAGAAGGGGAATACAAAAGTAATGTACAAAGTAAATCTAGTTTAAAAAAGCACAACAAAAAAAAGAACAACAAGGATTAGAGCTAGACATTTGTACAAGTTTGTGTATTAAGATTTAGCAGATCTCTTAAAGAGTTAAAGTTCAGAAGATCTCAGACAAACAAACAGATCATTTCAAATCTTTACTCATTTCACAGGAAAAACTGTCTGAGCAAAAGATGTTTTACAAGCTGAGATTTTTATCATTTCCATATCAAACCTGCCATTCTTAGGCAAAGTCCTAGGAAAAGTTGTATACCAACAGCTTTCTGACTTTTTCCTGTCTAACAATGCTTTTGATACTTTCCTCTCATAGTCTTGGTTTTATGTGTTTAACTGAGAGATGAAACAACAAGACAAGACGAGAGTGGGGAGGGTAAAACATTTATTTTTGTCCTTAATTCGAGCATGTGTCATTTAAAAATGGAGATAAAATTATCTTAAATACTTTGTCTTACCGCAGAATGATTTTATTGATGATTTTACTGAATTTCTTTAAATTGTGTGCACTGCTGTTGACTGTTTAGTCATAACAGGGGACTTGAAGGTGCACATGGATGTAGCCCATAATAAGCAAGCTAAAGAACTCACTGCTTTCCTTGAAATGTTTGGTCTAACTCAGCGTGTGACTTTGCATAGATGAAGAGATAGTTATTTTTCTGAAATCATAAAAAAAAAAAACTGCAGTAACAACTCTCATGTCTTGCTTGCTACAGTAAACAGATTAACAAACCCTCCAGGTTGCATTTAGAACTCATTTCTACATATAAGGGTAATGAAGTTGGAATATTCTTTAATGACAAAGTTCAAGGCATTAAAAATGAAATACTTTCCACCTGAAGCAGGTCTGAGACCAGACAGTCAGACCTTTCAGGTGCAGATGATTTTCAAGCCAAACTTAAACATTTTCTAAATTTGAGATTAGCTCTTCTGAAAAAAAATCATAAGTGTATCAGAAACATAAGCCGGAAATAGAGAATTTAACATATTAATGTTAAGTAATGCTATGGTTAAGTAATGCTTCATTACTTCTGATTGACTAACTTCCCTAAAACTTATGAATTTATGAGCTTAGGAACTGACATCATATTCATCAGAGATTAAAGCATTTATCTCACAGAATGGGAACCAAAAGAGTATTAGTATATATATACATATATATATATATATAATATATTTATATATATTTTATATATAAAATATATATTTTTTAAAAACCAACACAGCAATGAAATATGCTATGTGAGTCAGATATCAAACAATAGTTTTCTTAAGGAGAAATTTAAAGACAGCTGCAATAAATCAGCGTAATATATGGAGTAATATATTAATACTATAAGCAGTTTCTAAGCCTGCAGATGAATATTAATTAAATTAAACAGAAAGGTTGTGCATGTGTGTTCAACAGGTGCCAAACTAGATGGGTCAAATGCAGAGAGTAATTTTGTCTGACTTGTAACATGACAATAAACAGTCATCTTAATGTGTTTGCACAGCAATGGAATAAAGAGGGAAAGCAGAGGAGCACTCTAACAACAAAAAGAAAAGGAAGAAAGGACTAAACTTTTTGTTGGAAGGGAGAGAAGCAACTATTTAGGTGATGAGGGAAAGCAAAAACACAGATCACAACAGGAGCAGTGACAGAGAAGGAGAGACAGAGCAGGAGGAGATACATGTCGGCTGTGTGGAAGGAGGGGGCATTGGGCGACTGCAGGAGCAAGAGTAAGATAGAGGAAGATTTTGGGAGTCAGTTATGACTAGATAAGAAAAAAACAGGAGCTGTAACCAGGATAGAAGCAGAAAAGCCAGAAAAAGTGTTAAACTTAGAGGGAATTGAACTTATCTTATAGTATGACATCAAACCTGAGATTAGATTGAATGTTTCCGGGACGGAGGTAACTTTTCTATGCGACACAGGTGCAAAACGAACTGTAATCCATCCTGATGACATTTCGGGAGTTGAGGAATCCAAAGAAATTATTTGTGTCAAATCAGCAAATGGTAAGAGCCATCCTGAGCGTTTATCAAAACTCTTGACAGTAACAGATACACGGAGTGGAGTAAGTGCTGATTGTCAAGTTGTCTTGTCCACTCTGTGTCCCTGTAACTTACTGGGAAGGGATTTACTCCATTTATTGAAGCTAAGAATAGTTCCAGAAGAAAAAGGGTTAACTGTAGTTCGAATGAAGTCCGCTCAAACAATGATTCAGCATGAGACCACCTGCATACTGGTATAGTTTGGATCTTGTGTCTACAGGCCCCAGCGCTATCACGCTTCCTCTCCTTAAGAAGGCAAAAGAACACGTCTCAGGAAAGCTCACCCTC
This sequence comes from Leuresthes tenuis, assembly GCF_036924035.1. Classification (NCBI taxonomy): domain Eukaryota; kingdom Metazoa; phylum Chordata; class Actinopteri; order Atheriniformes; family Atherinopsidae; genus Leuresthes; species Leuresthes tenuis. The sequence continues at coordinate 10,960,846 of NW_027325366.1, forward strand.
AGGTCACCACATGAAGTACACTGTACTGTGTATTACAAATATACTCAAGGGGAGGACATATTTAATTTTTTAAACAAATGAGAAAGTTAAAACGTGCTGAAGTTAAAACACTTATACTGGAATAAAGAGGGTTGTTGTGCAGTCAGCTGCTTACTCTCCCACAGCATGAGAAAGTTTTTAAGATCATGGAATGCACCCCATATGTCACTCTCCAAACCCACAGATGACCACTGGAGGCGTTTAGGTGTGTTTGTGACTGCATGTGAAGAAGCCTCAGATTGGGAGGAGGTGGATCCAGGAATAGAGTATTCTGAGAAACTGGATGCATATACTAGTCCATTAAATTGGACCATGGATGCAAAACCAAATGTACACTTACAAGGACAGATCTGGAAGAATAAAGGTGCCATTTACTATGAAATGTAGAACTTATACTGCCAAAGAGTTTGTTTAAATATGCTTCAGTATCGAGCCATGGAGCACGGCATGTCTCTACAGGAGGGCTGGTAGCAATAATGAACAAGGTTTTTGCAGTGTATGGTTTTATTTATAATAAAATCATAATATCATAATATGATAATAAAGAATTTTTGTCTAACATGTCAAATATGTGCAAATATGATCCATACATATGGCCTAGGACCGGGACGAGGACAGTTCCCGAGGCCGGAGGACCCTTTTCAACACGTTTGTATGGATTTCATTGAATTAAATAAAGGGGTCTCCCTGGTGATTAGTGATGTTTTACCAAATGAAGTGAAGTATTTCCAAATGCACAGGCAGATGTACCCTCAACACTGGTGAATTAAATATTACCTAGATTTGGAATTCCTGAAAAAATCTACAGTGATAACAGGGACGCACTTTGTAAACAATATTATCTTCCTGATGGCGAAGAACTTAAAAGCAAAAAAGGATCTCAGAAACCACTCTGCATATCATCCACAATCAGCAGATTTGCTGGAAAGACACAATTGAATAATTAGGTCAAGACTGAAGAGACTGGGAAGAATTGGGTTTACTGTTTACCACTAGTAGTCCTAAACATGCATATTACTCTAACTAGCACAGGATTAACTCCATTTGAGATAATGTATAATGTATGACCATTTTTACAACCACAGTTAAAACTATTCACCGGACATGATGAAGAAAGAGAAGAAACCTTAGCAGGATACATGGTTAAAATGTTAACAAGTAGAGAGATCTCTTCTGTCTAGTGTCTGTTCCAGGTGACCCTTTGGAGGAATCTCTAAAACCTGGAGACTGGATCCTCATCAAAGTGATAAAGAAAGATAACTGCTCCAGCCCAAGGTGGGAAGGTCCATATCAGGTACTGCTTACAGAAACCACAGCAGCTAAACTAATATATCCTGGATGCACTTATCACACTGTAAACTAGTAAGGCCACGACCTGCAGAAGTAGGGAAAGATTAGTTACCCACCACCGTTCTCTGAGGCATAAGTCTGACTACAAAGGGGAATTCTCTCAACAGGAGGGGGTTCGTCTCAACCTCAGTGAAGAAAACAACGGCTAAAACGAGAACATAGGGTGTGGCTAAAATAAGACAGGGATAGACAGACAGCAGCCGTGGCATCCATTTAAATTACCAGGATTTGTAGGTTAAAAGGAACCAGTTGTGTATTGTTAATCATTATTCTTATTATCGTATTCCTAATTCTATGGGATTAAGCACAGATTAATAAAAAACTAAAAGATAATGCACTACAATGAATCACACGGACACAGACTGACCACAGAGATAGGAGGTCCCTCAGGTCCAACAGACAACTTGTCAACCTATTTTTTTGTTGCAGGAATAGATGGGGTGGCTGACATTGACTTATGCTCAATTATTTTATGTAAAGACAACCAAAAAGCCCATGTGTATTCTGAAAAGTACATATGTGAAATGTATGTTAATACAAGATTTCTGAAGAATCGCCTGTGTATCAGTTGGAATTTTGTTAGAATGTATACAGATTGACAAAATATCCAATCTAATTGTATTGAATGTGCTAAAGCCAGAATATAAATTTAGAAATTAAGCATTACAATTGCATTACAATTGCATAATGAATCTTTTGTACCTAACACAGAGCAATGTAAAACTCTCTCTTTGTTGTTCCCAGCAGTTAAGAAAAGAGACAACTGCCCTCAGCGTTGGCTTATACGGGTAATTTATATATGTTTCATCCACAGGAGTACAGGTAAGAATGTGGGTACACTCATGTCACATAATTGTCAAGAATCCATCTATTGTCACTCAGGACGCAGGTAACTACTCAGCATCTTGGTTTCGGAACCAAACTTCCATGAGAGCAGACCTCTGGTGGCTGTGTGGGGATATGAAACTGAGGTCCGTCCTTCTGCCTAACTGGCAGCTGCACAATAGCCCAACTACTGATGCCTTTCCGTCTGTTCCCTGAGGGGGACTTTAAGGCCTTGGGTGAGAAGCTGCAATGTCTCAAGCATTTAACTGTGTCTGGAGGTTCATTTGACAACAGAGTGTACCTGGATAGCATTGGAATTCTGAGTCCCAGATGAATTTAAAGCTAGAAATCAAGTAACTACAGACTTTGAATCTTTTCTTTTCTGGTGGGCAACAATAAAAAAAATGTTTATTGGATAAATTACATCTACAAGGCATTGCTGAACAATTAAAATGTTTGGAACTTTATCCTGTTCCTTTATTCCTAACAATACTTCCGCAGATGGCAGAATCACAAAGAGGGACTCGCATCACTCTCTGCAGAGCTGATAGAAAATCAACGATCCCTACACTGACATGATGGAGAAGTGGTTTGGTCTCTGTCTGTTGTAGCCATAGTAGCCACCTGAGCTTGATGTTGTATCAAATGCTTGAGAGGACTGTCCCAAAGACTGATTGAAACCATCCGTACCCGCATAATGTATCAACAGGTAGAGGGAGATGATGACAACGAATGACACATGGATGATGGAGACGATGATACAGATAACATTTAAAGTACTTTGAATGACCCCGAGTGAATTCTCAATGATTTCTTTAATGATTATTTTTGCGTTCATATGAAAGACCAATGAGCATGGGAATTGGACCTATTAAAAGACAATTCCTGAATGTAGAGCATTGTAAAGATGATATGTTGCTTCTTCCTGCTAACATTTGTCCACAGTTTGATGAACTGCATCAGCAGCAGAACCACTACAGGACTCAAAGTCAGGTAACTGACCAGGTTTCTGGAATTCTGGAATCCCCATCATGCCAAGATGATGGCGGAACAATCACAAACTTTTATCCACATGTGTAAAAAAGGATGGACGGCGAAGCTAAGCTCTCCACCCCAACTGAATGAAAAGCTGATTTGAAGAGTTCATTCCACCAAGACTGAAAAGGAAATGTCACCCATGAAATCAACAATGCTTTTAGGGACTTCTATAAAACCTTATATTCATCACAAAATGATCCATCAGACAGTAACATAGATCAGTTTCATAGATCATAGACTATTCTACCGTCAACAACCTGGAAACCACAATAGTCTCTCTAGATGCAGAAAAAGTATTTGATCGAGTGAACTGGACATTTTTATTTGCAGCATTAAACAAATTCGGGTTTGGGTCACACTTCATCAACTGGATAAGGATATTATATAGCTCCCCAAATGCAAGTGTCAGGACTAATGATCAAACTTCTCCAAGCTTCAGTCTGCAGAGAGGTACAAGACAGGGTTGCCCACTTTCTCCCTCACTTTTTGCTATTTTCATCAAACCTTTAGCAGCTGCTATCAGACAAGATAGAAATATTAAAGGCATCCAACCCCAAAATATTGAGCATAAAATAAATCTTTATGCTGATGATGTATTACTTTTCCTCCAGAACTCACAGACGTCTCTCACTCACACGATCACACTCATAAATAAATTCTCAGCACTTTCTGACTACTCTATCAATTGGTCTAAGACCACAGTTCTGCCCATTAACTGTAGGGTCCAGAATATACCTGGGATCACTTTACAGTCAGGAAATATTAGATATTTAGGCATAAACATTTCCTCCAGGCTCTCAGAGCTAACAAAGCTAAATTATGTGCAATTATTAAAGACAGTAGAGGACGATCTCTCTCGTTGGAAGTCCTTACCTATATCACTTATGGGGAGAATTACATCCATTAAAATGATGATACTATCAAAAGTTAACTATTTGTTCTCAATGATCCCCATAAAACCATCTGCTACTTGGTTTAAGTCACTAGATTCATGCATCTCCAAATTTCTGTGGAAAAACAAACCACCACGTATTAGTTTAAAAACGCTACAGAAAACCAAGGAAAGTGGTGGATTAGATTTACCTCATTTTCAGCACTATTCCTTAGCCAATAGGTTACAGTATATATAAAACATAGTTTGCACCTAGCCCAATAGATGCACCATTGATATATATAGAACAAGCATTGTGGGATAATCTGGAAATCTCTGACCTGCCACTTATTAGTCAAAACGTAAAAAAATCACAAATGTTTTAAAAGCATTAACATCAGCACCTCTCTGACAGCCTGGTGGGAATTTCTTAAAATAACAAAGTCTTCACATGTCCCGTGTAAGCTTACACCCATCTGGAACAATCCTGACATCCTGCAAAACAAAAAAATGCTAAACTTTCCTCTGTGGAAGATCAAAGAAATCAAACATCTGGAACATATAATCCAAAATGGAACATTTATTTCATTTGATGAGCTCATATCACAACATGAGATAGGCAACAATAATTTCCTAGAATATCAACAACTTAAGTCTATAATAACAAAGAAATATATCTTCCACCAACCAGACTTACAACTCCCGATTAGGGTAGCAGAGTTTCTAAGCATCTGCATCCCAAAACTACTATCAAAAATATATAAATTATTATCTAAGATAGATGACACAATGTCTCTACCATCCTCAAAATGGGAGTGAGATTTATATATTAGTTCTAGTCATAGCTTCTGGCCACAAACATGTTTGAACACCTTTAGAATGACTCGAAATCCTAATTTACAGCTCATACAATACAAAATTCTTCATAGAACACACTATACAGGACAAAGGATGTTCAGGATGGGTCTAACACACTCAAACATCTGCTCACATTGCACAGATAACACACCTGATGATTATGCACACGCTTTGTGGTTTTGTGCGCCTGTCCAGAAGTTCTGGTTTGAAGTCTGTACGGACCTTTCAACATGGCTAAAGTGTAGCATTCCTGCATGCCCCACACTGTGCATACTGGGTGACTTAGACAACATCAACATGGAAATTAACTCAGCACACATGGTCCTCACAGTGTTGTTAGCCCGATTTTTTCATTGGAAGCCCAAGAATAAGCTGGAGAAATCGTTTATTAAAAAAGTATTTATTAGTGGTCACAAGTAGAGTATATTGCAGCGCTGGACTCGGAGTGCCAGAGCTCCCGCAGGAAATCCGTCAGGCCGAGCCCCGTTATCCGGAAACATGTCATATTTCTTGTCAGAGTATAATTGGCCAGTTTTGAGTGGCATGATCAGGCCAGCTGCTGTTCTTGTTGTGTTTTTTGGATGTGATAAACAATGTGTGTGTATGTGTGAGTGCTGTTTTAGGTGTCTAATGTACCAGACCTATCTGCCCTAATAGAGATGTTTTGTCTGACCCAGTTGTTTATGTCATTCTAAGGTCTTGGACCATTTAAGGTCATCTGTTGTGCAGTATGAGCAGAGTGGAAAAGTACCAGCCAGGAACATAGGTTATTTAGTAAAATACAGAAAATGAATTTATAATTTCTAAGAACAAAGCCAATTATAACAACTCCCCCTTTTGACATGATTTAATCATGTCAACTAAATGAGGTAGGAATGTTATATTCTGTATTGTGTCACACCTGTTAGCGGCAGCCAACTTAGCAGGTCCCCAAACTGCAAGTGGCCAACTACCTTGAGGTGCAGCACAACCAGACAGGAGATTCTTGTTATCCCCCTTTTGATATAACTTCATTATGTGAGCTGTTATGTGTAAGCTGTTCTTCTTTGCAATTATCAGCAGCAAGCAAGTTTTCATTGCATATGCATGTGTAAAATAATTGTAATGCGTTAGCTAAACCTTTCTGTATCAGGAGTGTTTATCATGATGCTGGGAACAGAACCTCTTTCCCAGAATAGTTCAACCTTCATTACTCAACTGATCATAACTCTGCAATGAGCACATTTCTTAAAAGCTATAAGTATCACGCCTGTACGTGTATGCAAGGAATAAATTAATAAATGTTTCAATATGTCTTAAAATTAGTGTGTGTATGTGGCCCCAAACCCAATCTCTGTGTAGAATCTTAGTTCATTTTAGCCCAAAACTATATGTGGTTTAAGCAGTGGCAAGACCCTGCTCACCCATAAGTACCATTACAACACATAACAATAATTAACTAAGCTACAACAATTCATAAAATATTGAAACTCAAAAAGTGCTTAAGGCAATTAACATTACCATCAGGATCGTCCACTATTCGCAGCGAATAGGAGCGAAAAACCCGATGGCTGATATCCGGGAAAATTCTCCTATGGCCCCATTCCCCCTTGGCGACCGACCACTTAATTACCTTTCAGTGCCTAAGGTCCCGCTCCGAACAGCCGATTCACACCAATGGCAATGGACATATGTATGAATTCCTATGATTAGTAATTGGTCTACTTAAAATCATTAAACTAAAGAGGAACATCACAAAACACAAAACAATGCAGTACAGACATTTAAACATGACTTGAATATGAAGATATGACCCTGTTGAGAACAGATGAGTAATGATAGATGTAGTGTAAAAACTAACAATTTCTTTTGAGTGAAAATTTTATGATAACATTGTGCAGAGTGGTGTAGTGCAGCTCAGTCTCTTGTGGTCCAATCCTGTCACTGCTTGGTGTTTGGTTGTCCTTCTGGCTGAACCTCAGTTCAGCAGTCTGAGCTAACTAGGAAGGAGAGGTTACCAGCACTTCACTTCCACAAAGGGGTCTTTACCACCCGTTTTCCCTAACTAATCTTTTTCTTTGGGACAATTAAGGAGATAATTCAGATTATTTTGTTGACAGTGGTTGAAGGTTGTATGGTTGTTCAACCATTATCTTGGCATGATGATCGTGCCTCCCAGAATTTCAGACTGACGTCTTGTCAGTCACTTGGCTGTGAGTCCTTTAGAGGTTCTGCTGCAGATGCAGTTAATTTAAGCTGTGGATGAATGTTAGCAGGAGAGAGAACTGAGCAGCACAACATGTCATTTTCACAATGTTTTATATTCAGGAATTGCCTTTTAACAGGTTCAATCCCAGTATTCATTGGTCGACAAATAAAGTTTTCATATGAACCCCAAACAAAAACAAATAAATAAACCGAAAAAAATAAATAAATAAATGAAATGAAAAACAAAACAACTGGCCAGTTGAAGACAAAGACAAAACACAAGACAACATAGAAAAAAAGACAAAAGGAAGACAAAGACTCACTGAATTTTGGGAAAATCTTGAGAAGTGTTAGTAAACTATGATTAATTGTTGTATCTCCACCCCCCCGATGAGACTTAGTCTCATCCGTATGTTAGTTCTGCTGAACTCTTCCACTGCAGTTTCTGCTCCTGTGTTGCTGCTGCAGGACAGAAATGTTTGTGGTTAGAGTTCATTTTGGGAGCAGCACAGCATCAAGAAAGCAGCCATTTCTTCTCAATGAGTAACTGATTAACCTTTTTGGGATAAATATTGTCTGTCCTCTTAATTCAGCTCAGAGTGCGTTTGATAAAATTTCAGCACGATCTGCTTAATTCTCACTTGTTACTTTATACTAAATTCTATTTAATTCTTACCAGTGGCTGTGTTTCGTGATGCTGAGCCATCCACAGACAGTTCAGGATCAGCATTAAGTTTTTTCTGCTCCATTTGAATTAGAAACACTTCATGGGGTACCAACAGTGTGACATCAGAGTTTCTTATAACATCACATGATACAATAACATATTTCCATACAAATTAGAATCAAAGACAAAGGTTTATTCTATTTTTCTATTTGTCTCAATTCCTCATTTATTTATTTTTTAGATGAGCCATGTGGCCTTGTGCTGCTAAATTTTTCCTTAGCAGTGCCACAGCATCGTGCTTGTGTTCAGATCTTTGGTTGGTTATTGATCACTGTTATCTTGCATGCATGCTTTGAACTAAGGGCCAGGATTCTTGATATTATTTTGTAATATTTTTTTAAATTTTTTTTTTCCTGGTAGCAGTTTTGGAATGTTAGCTAAATTGTTCAGGATCATTCTTGTTTTTTCTTGACATGAATTAGGCCTTCAATCGTGCTGTTCAAAGCTCTGTGCTTTACCTTACTTCGAGCAGCTCTGCCTCAGTTTATTATGTTTTACTTAATCTTTACTTCTTCCTTCCAGTATGTGTGGATGTATGTGGGTGTATGTGTACGTATAGATGTGCGCGTGTGTGTGTGTATGTGTGTCTATATGTGGCCTTGGGTTTCACTGCTTTGTTTTATTTTCTTCTATCATTTTCTTGTATGAAAAGTGTTATGAAAATAAAGTTTGATTGATTGATTGATTGATTGCACCAGATTAAACAACTTGGGTCATCTCCCATGTAAATTCTCGAATGAACCAGAACACATGATTAAAACTGTTCTCACAGAACATTTTATTCATCCCATTCATATCTTTTTCGTTCGACCAACATGTCATGACTGAGCACAGATCGGATTGTACCTTGTATCTTGTTTCTCAATAAATTGTAATTGAAGTGGGTTGTTGCCATTTTCCAGAGATCTTTTAGTCACCTGGTGTGGAGTGGTGGGAAGAGAGGGTAGGTCCAGATTACTGTTGTAGTTCTTTGTAACTTGAGCTTTTAATGTCTGACTTTCACACAGGAGAGGTGTGAAAATTAGTTATTGTAACCTTTATTGTTTCTGCTACTGTGGTTCTACAGTCTAGTCTCCACAGTGGTGTTTTCCTTTGGTTTCATCGTCAGTGGTCTGTTCAGTCTCTGATAGAGTTTTAGTCCCCGTGGTCTAGTCTTTGTCAGCAGGTGAGGTTCCTAAGTCAGTCCAGACCTCAGTTAATGTTCTTTCGGTAGAATCTTGAGCCTGAGTACAGTGATCCTTGTGGATCCAGTTACTCAGTCTATTCTCAGTCAACCATACCTTTACACAATGTGTTGTAGCTTCTGCGTCCTGTCCATATAGGAGAGGACCAGTTAAGTTTGTTCACTTTCCTGGTCCTGTTCCTTGCTGAGATATACTCATCACCGTGTTATTCAGTTGTTTCACATACACACAAGTTTCCATACTGTAGTACAACAAGGGGTGAGCCTGTTGGTGCAGTTGTAAATGGACAGGGTGTTTCCTCCCTGTCATGACCTCATGTGGGACAACATGACAACATTCATGGTGGCATTTGGAGTAAATCTTAGGCTAACACAATACGTAGAGCTTCAGCCCAGGTTAACTGTGTGTCTGCACAGACTTCTTTTCGGCCTTTTTGATGGTTCTATTTGCTCTTTTCACTAGTCCTTGTAAAGCTGGGTGAGAGACTGCACCGAGCTTATGTGTAATTCCAGACAATTTTTCCACTTCTCCTAGTTCTTCATTGGAGAAGTGAGTACCATTATCTGATCTTATCACTTCTGGTACCCCAAATCTTGGAATAATTTCTCTTGTAAGCCATTTAATGACTTCTTTTCCTTTTTCGGTTTTAGTAGGTGTGGCTTCTACCCATCTAGAAAATGGAGCTACACACACTAGAAGAAATAGTTTACCTTCAGTCCTGTTCGCTGCTCCCATGTCAGTAAACTCAATTACTATCTGTTTCCAAGGGGCATCAGGTACTGGGAAACTACCTAGTCCTGCTTTGAGATTGAACAGCTTGCAAATTTCACAAGATTGCACAAAATATTTTATTGTGTCTTTTAGGTGGGGGTGCCACCAGTGTTGTGAAATGAGCGCTGTTACTTTTGAGCTAGCACAGTGAGCTCTACTGTGTGCTTCTTGACATAGCCAATTTAGTAGTCCAGTTTGAGCTACTATTTTGCCTTCATGATTCCAGCAGCGTCCTGTGGAATCTTTTTTTTTTCGTTCCATGCTTGCTTTTCAGATGGTGCCGCTGCTTTGTGAAGTTCTTTAATGTTTTCTAAACATAATTCTCATTGTGATTTTTCCTCCAATGTTTTCTGAGACATCTGGTTAAATGCAGTATACCCTGCTTTTGTTTTTGCTGCCTTATCTGCCGCATTGTTGCCTCTCGCTACTCTCCCATTTCCCTTTTGATGTCCTCTGCACTCGACTCTAGCAACTTGTTTTGGTTCAAGTATGGCATAATATAGTTCGAGTAATTGATTCAAGTGTTTAACCGGGGTGCCTGCTGAGGTCACAAAGCCTTTCCTTTTCCAGTGACACATGTCTGGTTTAGAGGCATGTCTTTAACTGTAAACACTGTTTTTATTTCACTAATTTATTCAATGTTTATTGTTAGATTAATTAATATTTATCTGCAGGGTTAGAATTTGCTAATAGTATTAATATAGTGTTCAGCTGACTTGACTTGACTTGTTATGACTCAGACTTACTGCAGCTGTCTTTAAATTTCTTTTAGAGGTTTCTTCTTCAAGAAACTCATTGGTGATATCTGACTCTCGTTGTGCCTTTTATTGCCGTGTTTTTGTTAATTTCCTAATAATCTAACTCACTTTAAACCTTTATATAAAGCACGTTGCTGCTCTGTTAAGATAACAGATCCATTGATTCATAGATCTGCTGCAGTTAAATAGTTAAATGGTTTAATGAGATCAATTATAAATACTGATGATAAATATTAACTCAGAATTGGTGAAAATAAGCAGAGGAGAAGTATTTAGATCAGCTAAATTTTAAGTCATGTTACTGTGATCTCTAACACAATAAAGGCTAACCTTTAATGCTTTAAGATGGTAAGAAACTGTCTGACACCTATCTGCCTGACCTTGCTGTTAAATCCCGATATTTTCTAATATGTCATATGTCCGGTCTCAGACCTGCTTCAGGTGGAAATCATAAAGTCTCAATTTGTAGAACATCTTTTGTTCAGGCAGTTTTTCAATTAAAGGATCAAAGATTTAAATGCTATGTCTCTTGTAAGCCATTTAATGACTTCTTTTCCTTTTTCGGTTTTAGTAGGTGTGGCTTCTATCCATCTAGAAAAGGGAGCTACACACACTAGAAGAAATAGTTTACCTTCAGTCCTGTTCGCTGCTCCCATGTCAGTAAACTCAATTACTATCTGTTTCCAAGGGGCATCAGGTACTGGGAAACTACGTAGTCCTGCTTTGAGATTGAACAGCTTGCAAATTTCACAAGATTGCACAAAATATTTTATTGTGTCTTTTAGGTGTGGGTGCCACCAGTGTTGTGAAATGAGCGCTGTTACTTTTGAGCTAGCACAGTGAGCTCTACTGTGTGCTTCTTGACATAGCCAATTTAGTAGTCCAGTTTGAGCTACTATTTTGCCTTCATGATTCCAGCAGCGTCCTGTGGAATCTTTTTTTTTTCGTTCCATGCTTGCTTTTCAGATGGTGCCGCTGCTTTGTGAAGTTCTTTAATGTTTTCTAAACATAATTCTCATTGTGATTTTTCCTCCAATGTTTTCTGAGACATCTGGTTAAATGCAGTATACCCTGCTTTTGTTTTTGCTGCCTTATCTGCCGCATTGTTGCCTCTAGCTACTCTCCCATTTCCCTTTTGATGTCCTCTGCACTCGACTCTAGCAACTTGTTTTGGTTCAAGTATGGCATAATATAGTTCGAGTAATTGATTCAAGTGTTTAACCGGGGTGCCTGCTGAGGTCACAAAGCCTTTCCTTTTCCAGTGACACATGTCTGGTTTAGAGGCATGTCTTTAACTGTAAACACTGTTTTTATTTCACTAATTTATTCAATGTTTATTGTTAGATTAATTAATATTTATCTGCAGGGTTAGAATTTGCTAATAGTATTAATATAGTGTTCAGCTGACTTGACTTGACTTGTTATGACTCAGACTTACTGCAGCTGTCTTTAAATTTCTTTTAGAGGTTTCTTCTTCAAGAAACTCATTGGTGATATCTGACTCTCGTTGTGCCTTTTATTGCCGTGTTTTTGTTAATTTCCTAATAATCTAACTCACTTTAAACCTTTATATAAAGCACGTTGCTGCTCTGTTAAGATAACAGATCCATTGATTCATAGATCTGCTGCAGTTAAATAGTTAAATGGTTTAATGAGATCAATTATAAATACTGATGATAAATATTAACTCAGAATTGGTGAAAATAAGCAGAGGAGAAGTATTTAGATCAGCTAAATTTTAAGTCATGTTACTGTGATCTCTAACACAATAAAGGCTAACCTTTAATGCTTTAAGATGGTAAGAAACTGTCTGACACCTATCTGCCTGACCTTGCTGTTAAATCCCGATATTTTCTAATATGTCATATGTCCGGTCTCAGACCTGCTTCAGGTGGAAATCATAAAGTCTCAATTTGTAGAACATCTTTTGTTCAGGCAGTTTTTCAATTAAAGTATCAAAGATTTAAATGCTATGTCTCTTGTAAGCCATTTAATGACTTCTTTTCCTTTTTCGGTTTTAGTAGGTGTGGCTTCTATCCATCTAGAAAAGGGAGCTACACACACTAGAAGAAATAGTTTACCTTCAGTCCTGTTCGCTGCTCCCATGTCAGTAAACTCAATTACTATCTGTTTCCAAGGGGCATCAGGTACTGGGAAACTACCTAGTCCTGCTTTGAGATTGAACAGCTTGCAAATTTCACAAGATTGCACAAAATATTTTATTGCGTCTTTTAGGTGGGGGTGCCACCAGTGTTGTGAAATGAGCGCTGTTACTTTTGAGCTAGCACAGTGAGCTCTACTGTGTGCTTCTTGACATAGCAAATTTAGTAGTCCAGTTTGAGCTACTATTTTGCCTTTATGATTCCAGCAGCGTCCTGTGGAATCTTTTTTTTTTCGTTCCATGCTTGCTTTTCAGATGGTGCCGCTGCTTTGTGAAGTTCTTTAATGTTTTCTAAAAATAATTCTCGTTGTGATTTTTCCTCCAATGTTTTCTGAGACATCTGGTTAAATGCAGTATACCCTGCTTTTGTTTTTGCTGCCTTATCTGCCGCATTGTTGCCTCTTGCTACTCTCCCATCTCCCTTTTGATGTCCTCTGCACTCGACTCTAGCAACTTGTTTTGGTTCAAGTATGGCATAATATAGTTCGAGTAATTGATTCAAGTGTTTAACCGGGGTGCCTGCTGAGGTCACAAAGCCTTTCCTTTTCCAGTGACACATGTCTGGTTTAGAGGCATGTCTTTAACTGTAAACACTGTTTTTATTTCACTAATTTATTCAATGTTTATTGTTAGATTAATTAATATTTATCTGCAGGGTTAGAATTTGCTAATAGTATTAATATAGTGTTCAGCTGTACAGCTCTCTGGTTGCTGTGGCTATTTTTAAATGTGCCATGAAAACAAACCTTGACTTGACTTGTTATGACTCAGACTTACTGCAGCTGTCTTTAAATTTCTTTTAGAGTTTTCTTCTTCAAGAAACTCATTGGTGATATCTGACTCTCGTTGTGCCTTTTATTGCCGTGTTTTTGTTAATTTCCTAATAATCTAACTCACTTTAAACCTTTATATAAAGCATGTTGCTGCTCTGTTAAGATAACAGATCCATTGATTCATAGATCTGCTGCAGTTAAATAGTTAAATGGTTTAATGAGATCAATTATAAATACTGATGATAAATATTAACTCAGAATTGGTGAAAATAAGCAGAGGAGAAGTATTTAGATCAGCTAAATTTTAAGTCATGTTACTGTGATCTCTAACACAATAAAGGCTAACCTTTAATGCTTTAAGATGGTAAGAAACTGTCTGATACCTATCTGCCTGACCTTGCTGTTAAATCCCGATATTTTCTAATATGTCATATGGTCTGACTGTCCGGTTTCAGACCTGCTTCAGGTGGAAATCATAAAGTCTCAATTTGTAGAACATCTTTTGTTCAGGCAGTTTTTCAATTAAAGGATCAAAGATTTAATTGCTATGTCTCTTGTAAGCCATTTAATGACTTCTTTTCCTTTTTCGGTTTTAGTAGGTGTGGCTTCTATCCATCTAGAAAAGGGAGCTACACACACTAGAAGAAATAGTTTACCTTCAGTCCTGTTCGCTGCTCCCATGTCAGTAAACTCAATTACTATCTGTTTCCAAGGGGCATCAGGTACTGGGAAACTACCTAGTCCTGCTTTGAGATTGAACAGCTTGCAAATTTCACAAGATTGCACAAAATATTTTATTGTGTCTTTTAGGTGGGGGTGCCACCAGTGTTGTGAAATGAGCGCTGTTACTTTTGAGCTAGCACAGTGAGCTCTACTGTGTGCTTCTTGACATAGCAAATTTAGTAGTCCAGTTTGAGCTACTATTTTGCCTTTATGATTCCAGCAGCGTCCTGTGGAATCTTTTTTTTTTCGTTCCATGCTTGCTTTTCAGATGGTGCCGCTGCTTTGTGAAGTTCTTTAATGTTTTCTAAAAATAATTCTCGTTGTGATTTTTCCTCCAATGTTTTCTGAGACATCTGGTTAAATGCAGTATACCCTGCTTTTGTTTTTGCTGCCTTATCTGCCGCATTGTTGCCTCTCGCTACTCTCCCATCTCCCTTTTGATGTCCTCTGCACTCGACTCTAGCAACTTGTTTTGGTTCAAGTATGGCATAATATAGTTCGAGTAATTGATTCAAGTGTTTAACCGGGGTGCCTGCTGAGGTCACAAAGCCTTTCCTTTTCCAGTGACACATGTCTGGTTTAGAGGCATGTCTTTAACTGTAAAAACTGTTTTTATTTCACTAATTTATTCAATGTTTATTGTTAGATTAATTAATATTTATCTGCAGGGTTAGAATTTGCTAATAGTATTAATATAGTGTTCAGCTGACTTGACTTGACTTGTTATGACTCAGACTTACTCCTAATAATCTAACTCACTTTAAACCTTTATATAAAGCACGTTGCTGCTCTGTTAAGATAACAGATCCATTGATTCATAGATCTGCTGCAGTTAAATAGTTAAATGGTTTAATGAGATCAATTATAAATACTGATGATAAATATTAACTCAGAATTGGTGAAAATAAGCAGAGGAGAAGTATTTAGATCAGCTAAATTTTAAGTCATGTTACTGTGATCTCTAACACAATAAAGGCTAACCTTTAATGCTTTAAGATGGTAAGAAACTGTCTGTCACCTATCTGCCTGACCTTGCTGTTAAATCCCGATATTTTCTAATATGTCATATGGTCTGACTGTCCGGTCTCAGACCTGCTTCAGGTGGAAATCATAAAGTCTCAATTTGTAGAACATCTTTTGTTCAGGCAGTTTTTCAATTAAAGGATCAAAGATTTAAATGCTATGTTTGTTTGTCTGACTTTTTAAGAGAGCTGTTAAATCTTAATTCAACAACAAACTGGTTCTAATGTTTAGTTTTAAACAGTCTGTTCTTCCTGGATTTATTTTGGACATTGTATTGCTTCTTATCTCTTCACTGTAATACTTGCATTGAAAAGCGGTTTTCAGATTGTCCATTCAATGTGGTATTTCTCCCATTCAAATTTATTTAAAAATAAATTAATTATTGAATTGATGATAAATGCTCTAGTAAAAACTTCCATTATCATTGTAAATTTTTTGACTAAATAACTATATGTAACTCTGGTACTCTTTAAGTACAGGCCCATGATCAATCAGAATCTGTCCTCACTCTCAGGGCTGAATGGGGGAAGAAGGAAGCAGGGTTGGGATGAGATCATCTTAGGGTGAGAGCATTTATGACAAAGCTAAGGATATCTAACCTTTTCTTTTCCAATTACACATGTCCACATGTACAGCCTAAGCTGTTTATGCTGAATCTGTATAAATGGTCAGTTTTTTATTTTGCTAAATGGCATGCTTCTGTTATTGAGTGTGATGTTAGGAAGATGTGTCTTATCTGCTAGTGTAGTAGGATGTGTCCCTGGAAAAGATGACGTTGTGTCTGGCACGTGCTGTGGTAGAGGTGCAGAGGACTGCGTCTGAATAGAGAATTTAACTTCTCCAAAAAAAATACTGACAGTCTGCAAGAAATGTTACTGCTCTTTTTTTCGTCTTTTTCTGCCCTTGCTTTCTGCAATAAACCTGCCCCGGTAGCTGAGAGTAGCTGCCCCGGTATATATCCCCATACCCCTCTCCCTTTTGGCTCCTGTACACAGCACACACTCACACATGAAGGGTTTTGGGGGCGTGTGTGTTCTGTGGGGTGTAGTGGATGGGGCCACGTAGGTGGTCCCCTTGGCTGCACTCTGCAGTTCCCCGCCCCTGTTTTATTTACACCTTAGACATCACTACTTATCAAACACACACACACACATTAGGTCTTGCGGGGTGGTTGCACTGAGTGGCATCTGGTGGGCGGGGCTCTTTGGGTATGTAGGCTGCCCAGAGGGCCGCGCTCCCAGTTCTACAAGGTTGGCTGCCCCTCAATTTTAATCGCTCACTATTAGAAAATATTGAAGAGCCAGAAGGGTGAGGGGAGGGGTCTTCTCATACCCCTGCTTCCTGGTTGCTGCTCGGGCAGGAGTGGCCAGGAGGAATTAATTATTCTGCTGGTTCAAGGTCTGTGGTGGCTGGGGGGCTGCTGGCCCCCTGGTGTGCCCACTGCGCTACACCCCAGCGGAGTCAAGGGAGGGAGGACGTGTGGATGTATGGGACGTGAAAGTGTGTGTGGTGATGATTGGGCCTGGGTCTGGGACTTGCTGTCGCCTGGCCTTCCTGTGCTTCTCCCAATGGGGGGGCGGCGTTGCCTCTCCCCACTGCTCGCGACTTCACCCACCTGTGGGCACGTCTTGACTCCCAGGGCACTTGGCCAGGGGCGCTGGGGCAGGCGCTGACCCACTGTGTGGCTGTCTGGGGCGCTTGGCCCTCCCAGGTATTGGGTGGGGCCTCTAACGGGGGGTATTGGGGCGCTCGGGCTCCTGGGGCCCGGGTCCGGTGCATGGCCCATGTCTGGGCGGCTTGGGCCTGGCGGGATCGGTGGGCTGTTGCCCCTGGCTCCCGGAGGGCCTCTGCCCTATGCTTATGGGGGCTCTGTCCGGGGGCTTCCTCTGCTGTCTACTGGGTGTATGCGTGGTTGTCCCTGCGGTGGGCATCCTGGGTTCTGTGCTCCGTGGGGGCTGCCGGTGGCCTGGGTCTTGTGGCCCTCTCTGCCTGCTTCTGATTGCTTGGGGGGGCTGTGGATTGTGGCCGTGTACACTTATACACTCATAACTCAGCACGGTTATCATGTAGGTCCTGTGCCATGGGTCTCGCATGTTCTCACACACACACACACACACAACACACATTCATTAGTCCAGTAGCAGTTGATGTATTACCATGTCGCCTCAGGTCATCTATATCCACAGTTGTGTTGTATGCGATTGCCACTACTTGTGCTTGTTTTTGTTTGTTTGTGTGTTTGTTTGTTCTCTGCTTGTCTGCTTTCAGGTGTTCCTGGTAGACAATAGTCTCTCTAGATGCAGAAAAAGCATTTGATCGAGTGAACTGGAAATTTTTATTTACAGCATTAAACAAATTCGGGTTTGGGTCACACTTCATCAACTGGATAAGGATATTATATAGCTCCCCAAATGCAAGTGTCAGGACTAATGATCAAACTTCTCCAAGCTTCAGTCTGCAGAGAGGTGGAAGACAGGGTTGCCCACTTTCTCCCTCACTTTTTGCTATTTTCATCGAACCTTTAGCAGCTGCTATCAGACAAGATAGAAATATTAAAGGCATCCAACCCCAAAATATTGAGCATAAAATAAGTCTTTATGCTGATGATGTATTACTTTTCCTCCAGAACTCACAGACGTCTCTCACTCACACGATCACACTCTTAAATAAATTCTCAGCACTTTCTGACTACTCTATCAATTGGTCTAAGACCACAGTTCTGCCCATTAACTGTAGGGTCCAGAATATACCTGCGATCACTTTACAGTCAGGAAATATTAGATATTTAGGCATAAACATTTCCTCCAGGCTCTCAGAGCTAACAAAGCTAAATTATGTGCAATTATTAAAGACAGTAGAGGACGATCTCTCTCGTTGGAAGTCCTTACCTATATCACTTATGGGGAGAGTTACAACCATTAAAATGATGATACTATCAAAAGTTAACTATTTGTTCTCAATGATCCCCATAAAACCATCTGCTACTTGGTTTAAGTCACTAGATTCATGCATCTCCAAATTTCTGTGGAAAAACAAACCATCACGTATTAGTTTAAAAACGCTACAGAAAACCAAGGAAAGTGGTGGATTAGATTTACCTCATTTTCAGCACTATTCCTTAGCCAATAGGTTACAGTATATATAAAACATAGTTTGCACCTAGCCCAATAGATTAACCATTGATATATATAGAACAAGCATTGTGGGATAATCTGGAAATCTCTGACCTGCCACTTATTAGTCAAAACGTAAAAAAATCACAAATGTTTTAAAAGCATTAACATCAGCACCTCTCTGACAGCCTGGTGGGAATTTCTTAAAATAACAAAGTCTTCACATGTCCCGTGTAAGCTTACACCCATCTGGAATAATCCTGACATCCTGCAAAACAAAAAAATGCTAAACTTTCCTCTGTGGAAGATCAAAGGAATCAAACATCTGGAACATATAATCCAAAATGGAACATTTATTTAATTTGATGAGCTCATATCACAACATGAGATAGGCAGCAATAATTTCCTAGAATATCAACAACTTAAGTCTATAATAACAAAGAAATATATCTTCCACCAACCAGACTTACAACTCCCGATTAGGGTAGCAGAGTTTCTAAGCATCTGCATCCCAAAACTACTATCAAAAATATATAAATTATTATCTAAGATAGATGACACAATGTCTCTACCATCCTCAAAATGGGAGTGAGATTTATATATTAGTTCTAGTCATAGCTTCTGGCCACAAACATGTTTGAACACCTTTAGAATGACTCGAAATCCTAATTTACAGCTCATACAATACAAAATTCTTCATAGAACACACTATACAGGACAAAGGATGTTCAGGATGGGTCTAACACACTCAAACATCTGCTCACATTGCACAGATAACACACCTGATGATTATGCACACGCTTTGTGGTTTTGTGCGCCTGTCCAGAAGTTCTGGTTTGAAGTCTGTACGGACCTTTCAACATGGCTAAAGTGTAGCATTCCTGCATGCCCCACACTGTGCATACTGGGTGACTTAGACAACATCAACATGGAAATGAACTCAGCACACATGGTCCTCACAGTGTTGTTAGCCCGATTTTTTCATTGGAAGCCCAAGAATAAGCTGGAGAAATCGTTTATTAAAAAAGTATTTATTAGTGGTCACAAGTAGAGTATATTGCAGCGCTGGACTCGGAGTGCCAGAGCTCCCGCAGGAAATCCGTCAGGCCGAGACCCGTTATCCGGAAACATGTCATATTTCTTGTCAGAGTATAATTGGCCAGTTTTGAGTGGCATGATCAGGCCAGCTGCTGTCCTTGTTGTGTTCTTTGGATGTGATAAACAATGTGTGTGTATGTGTGAGTGCTGTTTTAGGTGTCTAATGTACCAGACCTATCTGCCCTAATAGAGATGTTTTGTCTGACCCAGTTGTTTATGTCATTCTAAGGTCTTGGACCATTTAAGGTCATCTGTTGTGCAGTATGAGCAGAGTGGAAAAGTACCAGCTAGGAACATAGGTCATTTAGTAAAATACAGAAAATGAATTTATAATTTCTAAGAACAAAGCCAATTATAACAACTCCCCCTTTTGACATGATTTAATCATGTCAACTAAATGAGGTAGGAATGTTATATTCTGTATTGTGTCACACCTGTTAGCGGCAGCCAACTTAGCAGGTCCCCAAACTGCAAGTGGCCAACTACCTTGAGGTGCAGCACAACCAGACAGGAGATTCTTGTTATCCCCCTTTTGATATAACTTCATTATGTGAGCTGTTATGTGTAAGCTGTTCTTCTTTGCAATTATCAGCAGCAAGCAAGTTTTCATTGCATATGCATGTGTAAAATAATTGTAATGCGTTAGCTAAACCTTTCTGTATCAGGAGTGTTTATCATGATGCTGGGAACAGAACCTCTTTCCCAGAATAGTTCAACCTTCATTACTCAACTGATCATAACTCTGCAATGAGCACATTTCTTAAAAGCTATAAGTATCACGCCTGTACGTGTATGCAAGGAATAAATTAATAAATGTTTCAATATGTCTTAAAATTAGTGTGTGTATGTGGCCCCAAACCCAATCTCTGTGTAGAATCTTAGTTCATTTTGGCCCAAAACTATATGTGGTTTAAGCAGTGGCAAGACCCTGCTCACCCATAAGTACCATTACAACACATAACAATAATTAACTAAGCTACAACAATTCATAAAATATTGAAACTCAAAAAGTGCTTAAGGCAATTAACATTACCATCAGGATCGTCCACTGTTCGCAGCGAATAGGAGCGAAAAACCCGATGGCTGATATCCGGGAAAATTCTCCTATGGCCCCATTCCCCCTTGGCGACCGACCACTTAATTACCTTTCAGTGCCTAAGGTCCCGCTCCGAACAGCCGATTCACACCAATGGCAAAGGACATATGTATGAATTCCTATGATTAGTAATTGGTCTACTTAAAATCATTAAACTAAAGAGGAACATCACAAAACACAAAACAATACAGTACAGACATTTAAACATGACTTGAATATGAAGATATGACCCTGTTGAGAACAGATGAGTAATGATAGATGTAGTGTAAAAACTAACAATTTCTTTTGAGTGAAAATTTTATGATAACATTGTGCAGAGTGGTGTAGTGCAGCTCAGTCTCTTGTGGTCCAATCCTGTCACTGCTTGGTGTTTGGTTGTCCTTCTGGCTGAATCTCAGTTCAGCAGTCTGAGCTAACTAGGAAGGAGAGGTTACCAGCACTTCACTTCCACAAAGGGGTCTTTACCACCCGTTTTCCCTAACTAATCTTTTTCTTTGGGACAATTAAGGAGATAATTCAGATTATTTTGTTGACAGTGGTTGAAGGTTGTATGGTTGTTCAACCATTATCTTGGCATGATGATCGTGCCTCCCAGAATTTCAGACTGACGTCTTGTCAGTCACTTGGCTGTGAGTCCTTTAGAGGTTCTGCTGCAGATGCAGTTAATTTAAGCTGTGGATGAATGTTAGCAGGAGAGAGAACTGAGCAGCACAACATGTCATTTTCACAATGTTTTATATTCAGGAATTGCCTTTTAACAGGTTCAATCCCAGTATTCATTGGTCGACAAATTAAGTTTTCATGTGAACCCCAAACAAAAACAAATAAATAAACCGAAAAAAATAAATAAATAAATGAAATGAAAAACAAAACAACTGGCCAGTTGATAGAAAACATGTTTTAGGACAGTACCTTTAGACTCACCAACCTGCTGTACAGCATTAATGTGAAATCCAGTACCATCAACCTTTTCTGTGGAAAAAACTTCAAACCATTTAGAGAACACAGCAAGACAAAGACAAAACACAAGACAACATAGAACAAAAGACAAAAGGAAGACAAAGACTCACAGAATTTTGGGAAAATCTTGAGAAGTGTTAGTAAACTATGATTAATTGTTGTATCTCCACCCCCCCGATGAGACTTAGTCTCATCCGTATGTTAGTTCTGCTGAACTCTTCCACTGCAGTTTCTGCTCCTGTGTTGCTGCTGCAGGACAGAAATGTTTGTGGTTAGAGTTAATTTTGGGAGCAGCACAGCATCAAGAAAGCAGCCATTTCTTCTCAATGAGTAACTGATTAACCTTTTTGGGATAAATATTGTCTGTCCTCTTAATTCAGCTCAGAGTGCTTTTGATAAAATTTCAGCACGATCTGCTTAATTCTCAATTGTTACTTTATACTAAATTCTATTTAATTCTTACCAGTGGCTGTGTTTCGTGATGCTGAGCCATCCACAGACAGTTCAGGATCAGCAGTTTTTTCTGCTCCATTTGAATTAGAAACACTTCATGGGGTACCAACAGTGTGACATTAGAGTTTCTTATAACATCACATGATACAATAACATATTTCCATACAAATTAGAATCAAATACAAAGGTTTATTCTATTTTTCTATTTGTCTCAATTCCTCATTTATTTATTTTTTAGATGAGCCATGTGGCCTTGTGCTGCTAAATTTTTCCTTAGCAGTGCCACAGCATCGTGCTTGTGTTCAGATCTTTGGTTGGTTATTGATCACTGTTATCTTGCATGCATGCTTTGACCTAAGGGCCAGGATTCTTGATATTATTTTGTAATATTTTTTTAAATTTTTTTTTTCCTGGTAGCAGTTTTGGAATGTTAGCTAAATTGTTCAGGATCATTCTTGTTTTTTCTTGACATGAATTAGGCCTTCAATCGTGCAGTTCAAAGCTCTGTGCTTTACCTTACTTCGAGCAGCTCTGCCTCAGTTTATTATGTTTTACTTAATCTTTACTTCTTCCTTCCAGTATGTGTGGATGTATGTGGGTGTATGTGTACGTATAGATGTGCATGTGTGTGTGTGTGTATGTGTGTCTATATGTGGCCTTGGGTTTCACTACTTTGTTTTATTTTCTTCTATCATTTTCTTGTATGAAAAGTGTTATGAAAATAAAGTTTGATTGATTGATTCATTGATTGATTGCACCAGATTAAACAACTTGGGTCATCTCCCACGTAAATTCTCGAATGAACCAGAACACATGATTAAAACTGTTCTCACAGAACATTTTATTCATCCCATTCATATCTTTTTCGTTCGACCAACATGTCATGACTGAGCACAGATCGGATTGTACCTTGTATCTTGTTTCTCAATAAATTGTAATTGAAGTGGGTTGTTGCAATTTTCCAGAGATCTTTTAGTCACCTGGTGTGGAGTGGTGGGAAGAGAGGGTGTGTCCAGATTACTGTTGTAGTTCTTTGTAACTTGAGCTTTTAATGTCTGACTTTCACACAGGAGAGGTGTGAAAATTAGTTATTGTAACCTTTTGTTTCTGCTACTGTGGTTCTACAGTCTAGTCTCCACAGTGGTGTTTTCCTTTGGTTTCATCGTCAGTGGTCCGTTCAGTCTCTGATAGAGTTTTAGTCCCCGTGGTCTAGTCTTTGTCAGCAGGTGAGGTTCCTAAGTCTGTCCGGACCTCAGTTAATGTTCTTTCGGTAGGATCTTGAGCCTGAGTACAGTGATCCTTGTGGATCCAGTTACTCAGTCTATTCTCAGTCAACCATACCTTTACACAATGTGTTGTAGCTTCTGCGTCCTGTCCATATAGGAGAGGACCAGTTAAGTTTGTTCACTTTTCTGGTCCTGTTCCTTGCTGAGATATACTCATCACCGTGTTATTCAGTTGTTTCACATTCACACAAGTTTCCATACTGTAGTACAACAAGGGGTGAGCCTGTTGGTGCAGTTGTAAATGGACAGGGTGTTTCCTCCCTGTCATGACCTCATGTGGGACAACATGACAACATTCATGGTGGCATTTGGAGTAAATCTTAGGCTAACACAATACGTAGAGCTTCAGCCCAGGTTAACTGTGTGTCTGCAGAGACTTCTGTTCGGCCTTTTTGATGGTTCTATTAGCTCTTTTCACTAGTCCTTGTAAAGCTGGGTGAGAGACTGCACCGAGCTTATGTGTAATTCCAAACAATTTTTCCACTTCTCCTAGTTCTTCATTGGAGAAGTGAGTATCATTATCTGTTCTTATCACTTCTGGTACCCCAAATCTTGGAATAATTTCTGTTGTAAGCCATTTAATGACTTCTTTTCCTTTTTCGGTTTTAGTAGGTGTGGCTTCTACCCATCTAGAAAAGGGAGCTACACACACTAGAAGAAATAGTTTACCTTCAGTCCTGTTCGCTGCTCCCATGTCAGTAAACTCAATTACTATCTGTTTCCAAGGGGCATCAGGTACTGGGAAACTACCTAGTCCTGCTTTGAGATTGAACAGCTTGCAAATTTCACAAGATTGCACAAAATATTTTATTGCGTCTTTTAGGTGGGGGTGCCACCAGTGTTGTGAAATGAGCGCTGTTACTTTTGAGCTAGCACAGTGAGCTCTACTGTGTGCTTCTTGACATAGCAAATTTAGTAGTCCAGTTTGAGCTACTATTTTGCCTTCATGATTCCAGCAGCGTCCTGTGGAATCTTTTTTTTTTCGTTCCATGCTTGCTTTTCAGATGGTGCCGCTGCTTTGTGAAGTTCTTTAATGTTTTCTAAACATAATTCTCGTTGTGATTTTTCCTCCAATGTTTTCTGAGACATCTGGTTAAATGCAGTATACCCTGCTTTTGTTTTTGCTGCCTTATCTGCCGCATTGTTGCCTCTAGCTACTCTCCCATCTCCCTTTTGATGTCCTCTGCACTCGACTCTAGCAACTTGTTTTGATTCAAGTATGGCATAATATAGTTCGAGTAATTGATTCAAGTGTTTAACCGGGGTGCCTGCTGAGGTCACAAAGCCTTTCCTTTTCCAGTGACACATGTCTGGTTTAGAGGCATGTCTTTAACTGTAAACACTGTTTTTATTTCACTAATTTATTCAATGTTTATTGTTAGATTAATTAATATTTATCTGCAGGGTTAGAATTTGCTAATAGTATTAATATAGTGTTCAGCTGTACAGCTCTCTGGTTGCTGTGGCTATTTTTAAATGTGCCATGAAAACAAACCTTGACTTGACTTGTTATGACTCAGACTTACTGCAGCTGTCTTTAAATTTCTTTTAGAGTTTTCTTCTTCAAGAAACTCATTGGTGATATCTGACTCTCGTTGTGCCTTTTATTGCCGTGTTTTTGTTAATTTCCTAATAATCTAACTCACTTTAAACCTTTATATAAAGCACGTTGCTGCTCTGTTAAGATAACAGATCCATTGATTCATAGATCTGCTGCAGTTAAATAGTTAAATGGTTTAATGAGATCAATTATAAATACTGATGATAAATATTAACTCAGAATTGGTGAAAATAAGCAGAGGAGAAGTATTTAGATCAGCTAAATTTTAAGTCATGTTACTGTGATCTCTAACACAATAAAGGCTAACCTTTAATGCTTTAAGATGGTAAGAAACTGTCTGACACCTATCTGCCTGACCTTGCTGTTAAATCCCGATATTTTCTAATATGTCATATGGTCTGACTGTCCGGTCTCAGACATGCTTCAGGTGGAAATCATAAAGTCTCAATTTGTAGAACATCTTTTGTTCAGGCAGTTTTTCAATTAAAGGATCAAAGATTTAAATGCTATGTTTGTTTGACTGACTTTTTAAGAGAGCTGTTAAATCTTAATTCAACAACAAACTGGTTCTAATGTTTAGTTTTAAACAGTCTGTTCTTCCTGGATTTATTTTGGACATTGTATTGCTTCTTATCTCTTCACTGTAATACTTGCATTGAAAAGCGGTTTTCAGATTGTCCATTCAATGTGGTATTTCTCCCATTCAAATTTATTTGAAAATAAATTAATTATTGAATTGATGATAAATGCTCTAGTAAAAACTTCCATTATCATTGTAAATTTTTTGACTAAATAACTATATGTAACTCTGTTACTCTTTAAGTACAGGCCCATGATCAATCAGAATCTGTCCTCACTCTCAGTGCTGAATGGGGGAAGAAGGAAGCAGGGTTGGGATGAGATAATCTTAGGGAGAGAGCATTTATGACAAAGCTAAGGATATCCAACCTTTTCTTTTCCAATTACACATGTCCACATGTAGAGCCTAAGCTGTTTATGCTGAATCTGTATAAATGGTCATTTTTTTATTTTGCTAAATGGCATGCTTCTGTTATTGAGTGTGATGTTAGGAAGATGTGTCTTATCTGCTAGTGTATCTTTTCCCTGGAAAAGATGACGTTGTGTCTGGCACGTGCTGTGGTAGAGGTGCAGAGGACTGCGTCTGAATAGAGAATTTAACTTCTCCAAAAAAAATACTGACAGTCTGCAAGAAATGTTACTGCTTTTTTTTCCGTCTTTTTCTGCCCTTGCTCTCTGCAATAAACCTGCCTCTTTTAGCTTTGCTGTTGCTTGATTCCTACTGCCTGTTGCTTGTTTTGAAAACATAGAGAAATCACTCAATTGCGGTGGCGCACTTTCAAACCCTCCAAACATTCCTTTCCCTTGCATTTCTCTCGTCCAATTTACAAATCTATCTGTCTCTCTTTTTTCGTCTTCTCTTGGAACTTTTTTCTGCCATCTCGTCAA
This sequence comes from Leuresthes tenuis, assembly GCF_036924035.1. NCBI lineage: Eukaryota > Metazoa > Chordata > Actinopteri > Atheriniformes > Atherinopsidae > Leuresthes > Leuresthes tenuis. The sequence continues at coordinate 10,987,168 of NW_027325366.1, forward strand.
CGTCTCAAATAATACCGACCCCAATGAGCCGGGTTTACATGTTTTCCACTTATCAACAAAGGTTTGTGACATATTCAGGTATTTCACGTGTTAATCAGAATGGGTGAATGGTGCAATGCCCGAGTGTTGGACCTGACCAAGAAGCTTCTACACAGAATCTTTTACTCTGTGCGCTTGATCGCTGGGGGCTCTCCCAGTCTCTTCACTCGTTTTAATTCACCAAACTCTGTAACACCCTAACTAAATTCCCCTTTATTTTCTAGTCCAATGCCCCCTTTTACAGAACTACTTGAGATCTGTGTCAGTGTAGGAATTCTCCAGCAGTCTCTATTGCTAGATACACTTCCACTAACACAGTAAAATATCAACCAAGTAGCAAACCACCCCACATTTTCATGAAAAATAACCAACTTAGCCCTGTGTCCTTATGCAGAGATAAACACTTAGTGTATCGCCTGTTCACAACAACTGCAGAACCACCGCCGCTTGTGGAAGAAAAAAAAAAAAAACCCCAGACACACCGCCGATTGTGGATTTTACAGTCCAAGTGCCAATTGCACAGAGATTACTTACGCTGCCTATTGTGAAGTAATACAGACCCACCGCCGATTGCAGATAAAGGTCTAAGCGCCCTTGTGCACAGAAATTACTCACGTCGCCTGTTGTGCAGTAATGCAGACCCACCGCCGATTGCGGATTTTACGGTCCAAGTGCCAATTGCACAGACATTACTCACGCCGCCAATTGCAGACTAACAGACCCCCGCTTATTGGCATCTACTTCCTATTCAGTTTAGAAGACAGGATGAATTTTATGTCTTTTATTTGGCCAAATTGTACTAAACTAGGACACATATGACTCTCCCTATGTGAGACTATGTGTTTATACTTTACATGTGACCACCTAGTAAACCTGTAGACACAAATTTTGTGCTTTTGATTTAGTGATCGGAGGACATCCTAATTCAGACAATTTAGTTTAGAATGACCAATGTGCAGAAATTTCACATATCCTGATACAAGAGGTTTTCTGCTCACCTTGTGTTTTAGGCGCCTTGAATTGTCTGAAGAAGGGTCCCCTCCAACCAGCTCCGGAAGTCCTCGATCGGACACGGTCTCAGAGTCAGCCAATCCGGGTCACGGCACCAATTGTTAGCCCGATTTTTTCATTGGAAGCCCAAGAATAAGCTGGAGAAATGGTTTATTAAAACAGTATTTATTAGTGGTCACAAGTAGAGTATATTGCAGCGCTGGACTCGGAGTGCCAGAGCTCCCGCAGGAAATCCGTCAGGCCGAGACCCGTTATCCGGAAACATGTCATATTTATATTCAGCTTTATCTCACAGAAGTTGTATTCACACTTGTCAGAGTATAATTGACCAGTTTTGAGTGGCATGATCAGGCCAGCTTCTGTCCTTGTTGTGTTCTTTGGATATGGTAAACAATGTGTGTGTATGTGTGACTGCTGTTTTAGGTGTCTAATGTACCAGACCTATCTGCCCTAATAGAGAGGTTTTGTCTGACCCAGTTGTTTATGTCATTCTAAGGTCTTGGACCATTTAAGGTCATCTGTTGTGCAGTATGAGCAGAGTGGAAAGGTACCAGCTAGGAACATAGGTTATTTAGTAAAATACAGAATATGAATTTATAATGTCTAAGAACAAAGCCAATTATAACAGTGTTATGTATCGCAAAGAAAACTATTCTCATGAACTGGAAAGCGAAGAACAATCTGTGTATTAACCAGTTTAGAAATGTTCTTTTAGATTATATTAGCATGGAAACAATGTGTGCCTCCTCAAAACATCAATTGGCTGAATTTCATTCTCTCTGGTCCCCGCTGATTAGGTTTATCACATAGTGGTGGTGGGATGCTGTCCCGTCGCTCTGGGCGGTTGGGTGTGTGCTGGGGGGGGGGCTGTGTGGCTTCGGGCGTCTGGTGGGCAGTTTTGGGGGCTTGCGGGTGGGGCTGTCTTGCGGTGCGGGGCGGGGTCCCTTTGGGGCCTTGGGGTGGTGGCTGCTTGCTCTGTACCGGGTGGCCGGGCCGCTCTGGCGTGGGTGGTGGTGCTGGGCCTGGGCCCTGGTGGCTGGACGCTGCCTTGCGCCCGGGGGGGCTGGGTTGCCCTGGACTTGCCACAGTATGGGTGGGTTGGTGCAGGTCCTGGTGCCAGGCTTGTTGCTCTGGGACCTCCAGGGTGTCCGCAGGTGGTTGTTAATTTTAGGGTGTTGGGGCGTGCGGTGGGGGGGTGATGGTGGGTCTCAGGCCCGGGCTGCTGCGTCTGGTGTGACCGGGTGGTTTGTTTGTTGTTGTTTGTTTGTTTGTTTGTAGAGGTCCTCCGGGGTGGGGCGGGGTTGGGTAGAGTGGGATGGGGTGGGGTGGGTACCTTCTGGGGGTACAGTAGCTCCTGGAATATGGTCGCTGCAGGCCCCGTGCCTGGTGGACATCAGGCCCTCCTGCCCTGTGTTGGGTCCCAGGTAGCGGGGGTGCCTATTGCAGCCAGTCCCTGGCTGCCTTCTCCGGGGGAGAGTAGCTGCCCTGGTGTATATCCCCATACCCCTCTCCCTTTTGGCTCTTGTACACAGCACACACTCACACATGAAGTGTTTTGGGGGCGTGTGTGTTCTGTGGGGTGTAGTGGATGGGGCCACGTAGGTGGTTCCCTTGGCTGCACTCTGCAGTTCCCCGCCCTTGTTTTAATTACACCTTAGACATCACTACTTATCAAACACACACACACACATTAAGTCTTGGCGGGTGGTTGCAGTGAATGGCATCTGGTGGACGGGGCTCTTTAGGTATGTAGGCTGCCCAGAGGGCCGCGGTCCCAGTTCTACAAGGTTGGCTGCCCCTCAATTTTAATCGCTCACTATTAGAAAATATTGAAGAGCCAGAAGGGTGAGGGGAGGGGTCTTCTCACACCCTTGCTTCCTGGTTGCTGCTTGGGCAGGAGTGGCCAGGAGGAATTAATTATTCTGCTGGTTCAGGGTCTGTGGTGGCTGGGGGGCTGCTGGCCCCCTGGTGTGCCCGTTGCGCTACACCCCAGCGGAGTCAAGGGAGGGAGGACGTGTGGATGTATGGGACGTGAAAGTGTGTGTGGTGATGATTAGGCCTGGGTCTGGGACTTGCTGTCGCCTGGCCTTCCTGTGCTTCTCCCAATGGGGGGGCGGCGTTGCCTCTCCCCACTGCTCGTGACTTCACCCACCTGTGGGCACGTCTTGACTCCCAAGGCACTTGGCCAGGGGCGCTGGGGCAGGCACTGACCCACTGCGTGGCTGTCTGGGGCACTTGGCCCTCCCGGGTATTGGGTGGGGCCTCTGCCGGGGGGTTTTGGGGCGCTCGGGCTCCTGGGGTCCGGGTCCGGTGCATGGCCCATGTCTGGGCGGCTGGGGCCTGGTGGGGTCGGTGGGCTGTTGCCCCTGGCTCCCGGGGGGCCTCTGCCCTATGCTTATGGGGGCTCTGTCCGGGGGCTTCCTCTGCTGTCTACTGGGTGGATGCGTGGTTGTCCCTGCGGTGGGCATCCTGGGTTCTGTGCTCCGTGGGGGCTGCTGGTGGCCTGGGTCTTGTGGACCTCTCTGCCTGCTTCTGATTCCTTAACCAACTAAGCACGGTTATCATGTAGGTCCTGTGCCATGGGTGTTGCATGTTCTCACACACACACACAACACACATTCATTAGTCCAGTAGCAGTTGATGTATTACCATGTCACCTCAGGTCATCTATATCCACAGTTGTGTTGTATCGATTGCCACTACTTGTGCTTGTTTTTGTTTGTTTGTGTGTTTGTTTGTTTTCTGCTTGTCTGCTTTCAGGTGCTCTTGGTGGCGCTAAGGCTGGATTCGCAACAGAGACCATGGATTATTGTCTGTTTTGTGTTTTTACAGGTGTAGATGCTGGTTGTCTGGTTTTTGTTTCTATTTTTGTTCTGTTTCCTCTTCTTTCCTCTTCTTCTTTCCTTGTCCCCCGTTCCAGTTCAGTTCTATTACATGTTATATATTGTAAACAGAAATAAATAAATGGGCATCAAGGGGAGCTTTACATTTGTAAAACTTCCCTTGGCAAAGCAAATCTGTTTGGCATAAAAGGTATTCACAATTCTGCTGCCATAATGCTGAACAGAACAAGGGAAAAAAAAAAGTGAAGGAATTCATTTTACAGCAAAATCCTAAATCGTGCATAACTCCTCATAAGGAGTGTATTGCTCAAACATAAGTGTGGTTCTTTCTCATACAAGGTTATAAAAAGAAGTTTATGTTTGAAACCAGCTTAAACATGGACAAATATGAAGGACAAATCAGTTATAACTTGGTTTCAGTGAAGCAATTAATTTTATGGCAATATCTGAAATCTTGACTATCTCCTTAAAAGAAAGCGAATTTCGGATTCCAGAAGAACAAGTTTGTTTTTTTCTCATATAAAGTAATATAAAGAAGTTTATACTTGAAACCAGCTTAGACATGGATAAATAAGAAGGACAAAGCAGTTTTAACTTGGTTTAAGTGTAGGAATTCATTTTACAGCAAAATCCTGAATCGTGCATAACTCCTCATAAGGAGTGTATTGCTCAAACATAAGTGTGGTTCTTTCTCATACAAGGTTATAAAAAGAAGTTTATGTTTGAAACCAGCTTAAAAATGGACAAATATGAAGGACAAAGCAGTTTTAACTTGGTTTAAGTGAAGGAATTCATAGTTAGCAGTTCCTTGATGAGGGATATTTCAGACACCAAAATCCACCCCATCACTATCAGTGATCACGCTCCAGTTTCTATCAAGAATAAAAGAGTTATACCACCAGCTAGGAATTGGAGATTTAATACATCATTACTAAAAGACCATGATTTTATTAATTATTTCAAAATGGAATGGTCTGTATATTTAGAAAATAATGACCTGCCAGGAATGTCACCTTTACCCTCTGGGAAGCCGGAAAAGTAGTCATGAGAGGCAAAATAATCTCGTTTTCATCAAATAAGAAAAAGAGGGAAAGTTCAAGGATATCAGATTTAGAACTCAGGATCAAATCATTAGAAGTTGTCTACAGTACCTCCAAAGAGGAACACACACTGAATGAACTAAGAAAAGCTAAACTTGAATTAAACAAATTTATTAACAAACAAACACAGTTGCTGATACAAAGACTTTGCTTGGAGAACTTTGAGCATGGCAATAAATCTGGAAGGTTCCTAGCTAACCAACTAAAGAGAAATAAAGAGAAAACAACCAATGAAATCAACAATGCTTTTAGGGACTTCTATAAAACCTTATATTCATCACAAAATGATCCATCAGACAGTAACATAGATCAGTTTCATAGATCATAGACTATTCTACCATCAACAACCTGGAAACCACAATAGTCTCTCTAGATGCAGAAAAAGCCTTTGATCGAGTGAACTGGAACTTTTTATTTGCAGCATTAAACAAATTCGGGTTTGGGTCACACTTCATCAACTGGATAAGGATATTATATAGCTCCCCAAATGCGTGTGTCAGGAAAAATGATCAAACCTCTCCAAGCTTCAGTCTGCAGAGAGGTACAAGACAGGGTTGCCCACTTTCTCCCTCACTTTTTGCTATTTTCATCGAACCTTTAGCAGCTGCTATCAGACAAGATAGAAATATTAAAGGTATCCAACCCCAAAATATTGAGCATAAAATAAGTCTTTATAATGATGATGTATTACTTTTCCTCCAGAACTCACAGACGTCTCTCACTCACACGATCACACTCATAAATAAATACTCAGCACTTTCTGACTACTCTATCAATTGGTCTAAGACCACAGTTCTGCCCATTAACTGTAGGGTCCAGAATATACCTGCGATCACTTTACAGTCAGGAAATATTAGATATTTAGGCATAAACATTTCCTCCAGGCTCTCAGAGCTAACAAAGCTAAATTATGTGCAATTATTAAAGACAGTAGAGGACGATCTCTCTCGTTGGAAGTCCTTACCTATATCACTTATGGGGAGAGTTACAACCATTAAAATGATGATACTATCAAAAGTTAACTATTTGTTCTCAATGATCCCCATAGAACCATCTGCTACTTGGTTTAAGTCACTAGATTCATGCATCTCCAAATTTCTGTGGAAAAACAAACCACCACGTATTAGTTTAAAAACGCTACAGAAAACCAAAGAAAGTGGTGGATTAGATTTTCCTCATTTTCAGCACTATTCCTTAGCCAATAGGTTACAGTATATATCAAAATGGTTTACACCTAGCCCAATAGATGAACCATTGATAAATATAGAACAAGCATTGTGTGATAATCTGGAAATCTCTTACCTGCCTCTTATTAGTCAAAACGTAAAAAATCACAAATGTTTTAAAAGCATTAACATCAGCACCTCTCTGACAGCCTGGTGGGAATTTCTTAAAATAACAAAGTCTTCACTTGTCCCGTGTAAGCTTACACCCATCTGGAACAATCCTGACATACTGCAAAACAAAAAAATGCTAAACTTTACTCTGTGGAAGATCAAAGGAATCAAACATCTGGAACATATAATCCAAAATGGAAATTTTATTTCATTTGATGAGCTCATATCACAACATGAGATAGGCAGCAATAAATTCCTAGAATATCAACAACTTAAGTCTATAATAACAAAGAAATATATCCTCCACCAACCAGACTTACAACTCCCGATTAGGGTAGCAGAATTTATAAGCATCTGCACCCCAAAACTACTATCAAAAATATATAAATTATTGTCTAAGATAGATGTCACAATGTCTCTACCATCCTCAAAATGGGAGGCAGATTTATCTATTAGTTCTAGTCATAGCTTCTGGCCACAAACATGTTTGAACACCTTTAGAATGACTCGAAATCCTAATTTACAGCTCATACAATACAAAATTCTTCATAGAACACACTATACAGGACAAAGGATGTTCAGGATGGGTCTAACACACTCAAACATCTGCTCACATTGCACAGATAACACACCTGATGATTATGCACACGCTTTGTGGTTTTGTGCGCCTGTCCAGAAGTTCTAGTTTGAAGTCTGTACGGACCTATCAACATGGCTAAAGTGTAGCATTCCTGCATGTGTAGCATTCCTGCATGCCCCACACTTTCTAAGAACAAAGCCAATTATAACAACTCCCCCTTTTGACATGATTTAATCATGTCAACTAAATGAGGTAGGAATGTTATATTCTGTATTGTGTCACACCTGTTAGCGGCAGCCAACTTAGCAGGTCCCCAAACTGCAAGTGGCCAACTACCTTGAGGTGCAGCACAACCAGACAGGAGACTCTTGTTATCCCCCTTTTGATATAACTTCATTATGTGAGCTGTTATGTGTAAGCTGTTCTTCTTTGCAATTATCAGCAGCAAGCAAGTTTTCATTGCATATGCATGTGTAAAATAATTGTAATGCGTTAGCTAAACCTTTCTGTATCAGGAGTGTTTATCATGATGCTGGGAACAGAACCTCTTTCCCAGAATAGTTCAACCTTCATTACTCAACTGATCATAACTCTGCAATGAGCACATTTCTTAAAAGCTATAAGTATCACGCCTGTACGTGTATGCAAGGAATAAATTAATAAATGTTTCAATATGTCTTAAAATTAGTGTGTGTATGTGGCCCCAAACCCAATCTCTGTGTAGAATCTTAGTTCATTTTGGCCCAAAACTATATGTGGTTTAAGCAGTGGCAAGACCCTGCTCACCCATAAGTACCATTACAACACATAACAATAATTAACTAAGCTACAACAATTCATAAAATATTGAAACTCAAAAAGTGCTTAAGGCAATTAACATTACCATCAGGATCGTCCACTGTTCGCAGCGAATAGGAGCGAAAAACCCGATGGCTGATATCCGGGAAAATTCTCCTATGGCCCCATTCCCCCTTGGCGACCGACCACTTAATTACCTTTCAGAGCCTAAGGTCCCGCTCCGAAAAGCCGATTCACACCAATGGCAGTGGACATATGTATGAATTCCTATGATTAGTAATTGGTCTCCTTAAAATCATTAAACTAAAGAGGAACATCACAAAACACAAAACAATACAGTACAGACTTTTAAACATGATGTAAATATGAAGATATGACCCTGTTGAGAACAGATGAGTAATGATAGATGTAGTGTAAAAACTAACAATTTCTTTTGAGTGAAAATTTTATGATAACATTGTGCAGAGTGGTGTAGTGCACAGGAGAGGTGTGAAAATTAGTTATTGTAACCTTTATTGTTTCTGCTACTGTGGTTCTACAGTCTAGTCTCCACAGTGGTGTTTTCCTTTGGTTTCATCGTCAGTGGTCCGTTCAGTCTCTGATAGAGTTTTAGTCCCCGTGGTCTAGTCTTTGTCAGCAGGTGAGGTTCCTAAGTCAGTCCGGACCTCAGTTAATGTTCTTTCGGTAGGATCTTGAGCCTGAGTACAGTGATCCTTGTGGATCCAGTTACTCAGTCTATTCTCAGTCAACCATACCTTTACACAATGTGTTGTAGCTTCTGCGTCCTGTCCATATAGGAGAGGACCAGTTAAGTTTGTTCACTTTCCTGGTCCTGTTCCTTGGTGAGTATTTCTGTAACCTGCTGAGATATACTCATCACCGTGTTATTTAGTTGTTTCACATTCACACAAGTTTCCATACTGTAGTACAACAAGGGGTGAGCCTGTTGGTGCAGTTGTAAATGGACAGGGTGTTTCCTCCCTGGCATGACCTCATGTGGGACAACATGACAACATTCATGGTGGCATTTGGAGTAAATCTTAGGCTAACACAATACGTAGAGCTTCAGCCCAGGTTAACTGTGTGTCTGCAGAGACTTCTGTTCGGCCTTTTTGATGGTTCTATTTGCTCTTTTCACTAGTCCTTGTAAAGCTGGGAGAGAGACTGCACCGAGCTTATGTGTAATTCCAAACAATTTTTCCACTTCTCCTAGTTCTTCATTGGAGAAGTGAGTACCATTATCTGATCTTATCACTTCTGGTACCCCAAATCTTGGAATAATTTCTCTTGTAAGCCATTTAATGACTTCTTTTCCTTTTTCGGTTTTAGTAGGTGTGGCTTCTACCCATCTAGAAAAGGGAGCTACACACACTAGAAGAAATAGTTTACCTTCAGTCCTGTTCGCTGCTCCCATGTCAGTAAACTCAATTACTACCTGTTTCCAAGGGGCATCAGGTACTGAGAAACTACCTAGTCCTGCTTTGAGATTGAACAGCTTGCAAATTTCACAAGATTGCACAAAATATTTTATTGTGTCTTTTAGGTGGGGGTGCCACCAGTGTTGTGAAATGAGTGCTGTTACTTTTGAGCTAGCACAGTGAGCTCTACTGTGTGCTTCTTGACATAGCAAATTTAGTAGTCCAGTTGGAGCTACTATTTTGCCTTTATGATTCCAGCAGCGTCCTGTGGAATCTTTTTTTTTTCGTTCCATGCTTGCTTTTCAGATGGTGCCGCTGCTTTGTGAAGTTCTTTAATGTTTTCTAAACATAATTCTCGTTGTGATTTTTCCTCCAATGTTTTCTGAGACATCTGGTTAAATGCAGTATACCCTGCTTTTGTTTTTGCTGCCTTATCTGCCGCATTGTTGCCTCTCGCTACTCTCCCATCTCCCTTTTGATGTCCTCTGCACTCGACTCTAGCAACTTGTTTTGGTTCAAGTATGGCATAATATAGTTTGAGTAATTGATTCAAGTGTTTAACCGGGGTGCCTGCTGAGGTCACAAAGCCTTTCCTTTTCCAGTGACACATGTCTGGTTTAGAGGCATGTCTTTAACTGTAAACACTGTTTTTATTTCACTAATTTATTCAATGTTTATTGTTAGATTAATTAATATTTATCTGCAGGGTTAGAATTTGCTAATAGTATTAATATAGTGTTCAGCTGTACAGCTCTCTGGTTGCTGTGGCTGTTTTTAAATGTGCCATGAAAACAAACCTTGACTTGACTTGTTATGACTCAGACTTACTGCAGCTGTCTTTAAATTTCTTTTAGAGTTTTCTTCTTCAAGAAACTCATTGGTGATATCTGACTCTCGTTGTGCCTTTTATTGCCGTGTTTTTGTTAATTTCCTAAGAATCTAACTCACTTTAAACCTTTATATAAAGCACGTTGCTGCTCTGTTAAGATAACAGATCCATTGATTCATAGATCTGCTGCAGTTAAATAGTTAAATGGTTTAATGAGATCAATTATAAATACTGATGATAAATATTATCTCAGAATTGGTGAAAATAAGCAGAGGAGAAGTATTTAGATCAGCTAAATTTTAAGTCATGTTACTGTGATCTCTAACACAATAAAGGCTAACCTTTAATGCTTTAAGATGGTAAGAAACTGTCTGACACCTATCTGCCTGACCTTACTGTCAAATCCCGATATTTTCTAATATGTCATATGGTCTGACTGTCCGGTCTCAGACCTGCTTCAGGTGGAAATCATAAAGTCTCAATTTGTATAACATCTTTTGTTCAGGCAGTTTTTCAATTAAAGGATCAAAGATTTAAATGCTATGTCTCTTGTAAGCCATTTAATGACTTCTTTTCCTTTTTCGGTTTTAGTAGGTGTGGCTTCTATCCATCTAGAAAAGGGAGCTACACACACTAGAAGAAATAATTTACCTTCAGTCCTGTTCGCTGCTCCCATGTCAGTAAACTCAATTACTATCTGTTTCCAAGGAGCATCAGGTACTGGGAAACTACCTAGTCCTGCTTTGAGATTGAACAGCTTGCAAATTTCACAAGATTGCACAAAATATTTTATTGTGTCTTTTAGGTGGGGGTGCCACCAGTGTTGTGAAATGAGCGCTGTTACTTTTGAGCTAGCACAGTGAGCTCTACTGTGTGCTTCTTGACATAGCAAATTTAGTAGTCCAGTTGGAGCTACTATTTTGCCTTTATGATTCCAGCAGCGTCCTGTGGAATCTTTTTTTTTTCGTTCCATGCTTGCTTTTCAGATGGTGCCGCTGCTTTGTGAAGTTCTTTAATGTTTTCTAAACATAATTCTCGTTGTGATTTTTCCTCCAATGTTTTCTGAGACATCTGGTTAAATGCAGTATACCCTGCTTTTGTTTTTGCTGCCTTATCTGCCGCATTGTTGCCTCTCGCTACTCTCCCATCTCCCTTTTGATGTCCTCTGCACTCGACTCTAGCAACTTGTTTTGGTTCAAGTATTGCATAATATAGTTCGAGTAATTGATTCAAGTGTTTAACCGGGGTGCCTGCTGAGGTCACAAAGCCTTTCCTTTTCCAGTGACACATGTCTGGTTTAGAGGCATGTCTTTAACTGTAAACACTGTTTTTATTTCACTAATTTATTCAATGTTTATTGTTAGATTAATTAATATTTATCTGCAGGGTTAGAATTTGCTAATAGTATTAATATAGTGTTCAGTTGTACAGCTCTCTGGTTGCTGTGGCTGTTTTTAAATGTGCCATGAAAACAAACCTTGACTTGACTTGTTATGACTCAGACTTACTGCAGCTGTCTTTAAATTTCTTTTAGAGTTTTCTTCTTCAAGAAACTCATTGGTGATATCTGACTCTCGTTGTGCCTTTTATTGCCGTGTTTTTGTTAATTTCCTAAGAATCTAACTCACTTTAAACCTTTATATAAAGCACGTTGCTGCTCTGTTAAGATAACAGATCCATTGATTCATAGATCTGCTGCAGTTAAATAGTTAAATGGTTTAATGAGATCAATTATAAATACTGATGATAAATATTAACTCAGAATTGGTGAAAATAAGCAGAGAAGAAGTATTTAGATCAGCTAAATTTGGTCTGACTGTCCGGTCTCAGACATGCTTCAGGTGGAAATCATAAAGTCTCAATTTGTAGAACATCTTTTGTTCAGGCAGTTTTTCAATTAAAGGATCAAAGATTTAAATGCTATGTTTGTTTGTCTGACTTTTTAAGAGAGCTGTTAAATCTTAATTCAACAACAAACTGGTTCTAATGTTTAGTTTTAAACAGTCTGTTCTTCCTGGATTTATTTTGGACATTGTATTGCTTCTTATCTCTTCACTGTAATACTTGCATTGAAAAGCGGTTTTCAGATTGTCCATTCAATGTGGTATTTCTCCCATTCAAATTTATTTAAAAATAAATTAATTATTGAATTGATGATAAATGCTCTAGTAAAAACTTCCATTATCATTGTAAATTTTTTGACTAAATAACTATATGTAACTCTGGTACTCTTTAAGTACAGACCCATGATCAATCAGAATCTGTCCTCACTTTCAGGGCTGAATGGGGGAAGAAGGAAGCAGGGTTGGGATGAGATAATCTTAGGGTGAGAGCATTTATGACAAAGCTAAGGATATCTAACCTTTTCTTTTCCAATTACACATGTCCACATGTACAGCCTAAGCTGTTTATGCTGAATCTGTATAAATGGTCAGTTTTTTATTTTGCTAAATGGCATGCTTCTGTTATTGAGTGTGATGTTAGGAAGATGTGTCTTATCTGCTAGTGTAGTAGGATGTGTCCCTGGAAAAGATGACGTTGTGTCTGGCACGTGCTGTGGTAGAGGTGCAGAGAACTGCGTCTGAATAGAGAATTTAACTTCTCCAAAAAAAATACTGACAGTCTGCAAGAAATGTTACTGCTCTTTTTTTCGTCTTTTTCTGCCCTTGCTCTCTGCAATAAACCTGCCTCCTTTAGCTTTGCTGTTGCTTGATTCCTACTGCCTGTTGCTTGTTTTGAAAACATAGAGAAATCACTCAGTTGCGGTGGCGCACTTTCAAACCCTCCAAACATTCCTTTCCCTTGTATTTCTCTCGTCCAATTTACAAATCTATCTGTCTCTCTTTTTTCGTCATCTCTTGGAACTTTTTTCTGCCATCTCGTCAACGTGTCAAATAATACCGACCCCAATGAGCCGGGTTTACATGTTTTCCACTTATCAACAAAGGTTTGTGACATTTTCAGGTATTTCACGTGTTAATCAGAATGGGTGAATGGTGCAATGCCCGAGTGTTGGACCCGACCAAGAAGATTCTACACAGAATCTTTTACTCTGTGCGCTTGATCGCTGGGGGTTCTCCCAGTCTCTTCACTCGTTTTAATTCTCTGTAACACCCTAACTAAATTCCCCTTTATTTTCTAGTCCAATGCCCCCTTTTACAGAACTACTTGAGATCTGTGTCAGTGTAGGAATTCTCCAGCAGTCTCTATTGCTAGATACACTTCCACTAACACAGTAAAATATCAACCAAGTAGCAAACCACCCCACATTTTCATGAAAAATAACCAACTTAGCCCTGTGTCCTTATGCAGAAATAAACACTTAGTGTATCGCCTGTTCACAACAACTGCAGAACCACCGCCGCTTGCGGAGGAGGAAAAAAAAAAACCCAGACACACCGCCGATTGTGGATTTTATAGTCCAAGCACCAAATGCGTAGTAATAACAGACACACCGCCGATTGCGGATTTTACAGTCCAAGTGCCAATTGCACAGAGATTACTTACGCCGCCTATTGTGAAGTAATACAGACCCATCGCTGATTGCAGATAAAGGTCTAAGCGCCCTTGTGCACAGAAATTACTCACGTCGCCTGTTGTGCAGTAATGCAGACCCACCGCCGATTGCGGATTTTACGGTCCAAGTGCCAATTGCACAGACATTACTCACGCCGCCAATTGCAGACTAACAGACCCCGCCCATTGGCATCTACTTCCTATTCAGTTTAGAAGACAGGATGAATTTTATGTCTTTTATTTGGCCAAATTGTACTAAACTAGGACACATATGACTCTCCCTATGTGAGACTATGTGTTTATACTTTACATGTGACCACCTAGTAAACCTGTAGACACAAATTTTGTGCTTTTGATTTAGGGATCGGAGGACATCCTAATTCAGACAATTTAGTTTAGAATGACCAATGTGCAGAAATTTCACATATCCTGATACAAGAGGTTTTCTGCTCACCTTGTGTTTTAGGCGCCTTGAATTGTCTGAAGAAGGGTCCCCTCCAACCAGCTCCGGAAGTCCTCGATCGGACACGGTCTCAGAGTCAGCCAATCCTGGTCACGGCACCAATTGTTGGCCCGATTTTTTCATTGGAAGCCCAAGAATAAGCTGGAGAAATGGTTTATTAAAACAGTATTTACTAGTGGTCACAAGTAGAGTATATTGCAGCGCTGGACTCGGAGTGCCAGAGCTCCCGCAGGAAATCCGTCAGGCCGAGCCCTGTTATCCGGAAACATGTCATATTTCTTGTCAGAGTATAATTGGCCAATTTTGAGTGGCATGATCAGGCCAGCTGCTGTCCTTGTTGTGTTCTTTGGATGTGATAAACAATGTGTGTGTATGTGTGAGTGTTGTTTTAGGTGTCTAATGTACCAGACCTGTCTGCCCTAATAGAGATGTTTTGTCTGACCCAGTTGTTTATGTCATTCTAAGGTCTTGGACCATTTAAGGTCATCTGTTGTGCAGTATGAGCAGAGTGGAAAAGTAACAGCTAGGAACATAGGTTATTTAGTAAAATACAGAAAATGAATTTATAATTTCTAAGAACAAAGCCAATTATAACAACTCCCCCTTTTGACATGATTTAATCATGTCAACTAAATGAGGTAGGAATGTTATATTCTGTATTGTGTCACACCTGTTAGCGGCAGCCAACTTAGCAGGTCCCCAAACTGCCAGTGGCCAACTACCTTGAGGTGCAGCACAACCAGACAGAAGATTCTTGTTATCCCCCTTTTGATATAACTTCATTATGTGAGCTGTTATGTGTAAGCTGTTCTTCTTTGCAATTATCAGCAGCAAGCAAGTTTTCATTGCATATGCATGTGTAAAATAATTGTAATGCATTAGCTAAACCTTTCTGTATCAGGAGTGTTTATCATGATGCTGGGAACAGAACCTCTTTCCCAGAATAGTTCAACCTTCATTACTCAACTGATCATAACTCTGCAATGAGCACATTTCTTAAAAGCTATAAGTATCACGCCTGTACGTGTATGCAAGGAATAAATTAATAAATGTTTCAATATGTCTTAAAATTAGTGTGTGTATGTGGCCCCAAACCCAATCTCTGTGTAGAATCTTAGTTCATTTTAGCCCAAAACTATATGTGGTTTAAGCAGTGGCAAGACCCTGCTCACCCATAAGTACCATTACAACACATAACAATAATTAACTAAGCTACAACAATTCATAAAATATTGAAACTCAAAAAGTGCTTAAGGCAATTAACATTACCATCAGGATCGTCCACTGTTCGCAGCGAATAGGAGCGAAAAACCCGATGGCTGATATCCGGGAAAATTCTCCTATGGCCCCATTCCCCCTTGGCGACCGACCACTTAATTACCTTTCAGTGCCTAAGGTCCCGCGCCGAACAGCCAATTCACACCAATGGCAATGGACATATGTATGAATTCCTATGATTAGTAATTGGTCTACTTAAAATCATTAAACTAAAGAGGAACATCACAAAACACAAAACAATACAGTACATACATTTAAACATGATGTGAATATGAAGATATGACCCTGTTGAGAACAGATGAGTAATGATAGATGTAGTGTACAAACTAACAATTTCTTTTGAGTCAAAATTTTATGATAACATTGTGCAGAGTGGTGTAGTGCAGCTCAGTCTCTTGTGGTCCAATCCTGTCACTGCTTGGTGTTTGGTTGTCCTTCTGGCTGAACCTCAGTTCAGCAGTCTGAGCTAACTAGGAAGGAGAGGTTACCAGCACTTCACTTCCACAAAGGGGTCTTTACCACCCGTTTTCCCTAACTAATCTTTTTCTTTGGGACAATTAAGGAGATAATTCAGATTATTTTGTTGACAGTGGTTGAAGGTTGTGTGGTTGTTCAACCATTATCTTGGCATGATGATCGTGCCTCCCAGAATTTCAGACTGACGTCTTGTCAGTCACTTGGCTGTGAGTCCTTTAGAGGTTCTGCTGCAGATGCATTTAATTTAAGCTGTGGATGAATGTTAGCAGGAGAGAGAACTGAGCAGCACAACATGTCATTTTCACAATGTTTTATATTCAGGAATTGCCTTTTAACAGGTTCAATCCCAGTATTCATTGGTCGACAAATTAAGTTTTCATATGAACCCCAAACAAAAACAAATAAATAAACCGAAAAAAATAAATAAATAAATGAAATGAAAAACAAAACAACTGGCCAGTTGATAGAAACCATGTTTTAGGACAGTACCTTAGACTCACCAACCTGCTGTACAGCATTAATGTGAAATCCAGTACCATCAACCTTTTCTGTGGAAAAAACTTCAAATCATTTAGAGAACACAGCAAGACAAAGACAAAACACAAGACAACATAGAACAAAAGACAAAAGGAAGACAAAGACTCACAGAATTTTGGGAAAATCTTGAGAAGTGTTAGTAAACTATGATTAATTGTTGTATCTCCACCCCCCGATGAGACTTAGTCTCATCCGTATGTTAGTTCTGCTGAACTCTTCCACTGCAGTTTCTACTCCTGTGTTGCTGCTGCAGGACAGAAATGTTTGTGGTTAGAGTTAATTTTGGGAGCAGCACAGCATCAAGAAAGCAGCCATTTCTTCTCAATGAGTAACTGATTAACCTTTTTGGGATAAATATTGTCTGTCCTCTTAATTCAGCTCAGAGTGCTTTTGATAAAATTTCAGCACGATCTGCTTAATTCTCACTTGTTACTTTATACTAAATTCTATTTAATTCTTACCAGTGGCTGTGTTTCGTGATGCTGAGCCATCCACAGACAGTTCAGGATCAGCATTAAGTTTTTTCTGCTCCATTTGAATTAGAAACACTTCATGGGGTACCAACAGTGTGACATCAGAGTTTCTTATAACATCACATGATACAATAACATATTTCCATACAAATTAGAATCAAAGACAAAGGTTTATTCTATTTTTCTATTTGTCTCAATTCCTCATTTATTTATTTTTTAGATGAGCCATGTGGCCTTGTGCTGCTAACTTTTTCCTTAGCAGTGCCACAGCATCGTGCTTGTGTTCAGATCTTTGGTTGGTTATTGATCACTGTTATCTTGCATGCATGCTTTGACCTAAGGGCCCAGATTCTTGATATTATTTTGTAATATTTTTTTTTATTTATTTTTTCCTCGTAGCAGTTTTGGAATGTTAGCTAAATTGTTCAGGATCATTCTTGTTTTTTCTTGACATGAATTAGGCCTTTAATCGTGCAGTTCAAAGCTCTGTGCTTTACCTTACTTCGAGCAGCTCTGCCTCAGTTTATTATGTTTTACTTAATCTTTACTTCTTCCTTCCAGTATGTGTGGATGTATGTGGGTGTATGTGTACGTATAGACGTGCGTGTGTGTGTGTGTGTGTGTATGTGTGTCTATATGTGGCCTTGGGTTTCACTGCTTTGTTTTATTTTCTTCTATCATTTTCTTGTATGAAAAGTGTTATGAAAATAAAGTTTGATTGATTGATTCATTGATTGATTGCACCAGATTAAACAACTTGGGTCATCTCCCATATAAATTCTCGAATGAACCAGAACACATGATTAAAACTGTTCTCACAGAACATTTTATTCATCCCATTCATATCTTTTTCGTTCGACCAACATGTCATGACTGAGCACAGATCGGATTGTACCTTGTATCTTGTTTCTCAATAAATTGTAATTGAAGTGGGTTGTTGCCATTTTCCAGAGATCTTTTAGTCACCTGGTATGGAGTGGTGGGAAGAGAGGGTGTGTCCAGATTACTGTTGTAGTTCTTTGTAACTTGAGCTTTTAATGTCTGACTTTCACACAGGAGAACCTTTATTGTTTCTGCTACTGTGGTTCTACAGTCTAGTCTCCACAGTGGTGTTTTCCTTTGGTTTCATCGTCAGTGGTCCGTTCAGTCTCTGATAGAGTTTTAGTCCCCGTGGTCTAGTCTTTGTCAGCAGGTGAGGTTCCTAAGTCAGTCCGGACCTCAGTTAATGTTCTTTCGGTAGGATCTTGAGCCTGAGTACAGTGATCCTTGTGGATCCAGTTACTCAGTCTATTCTCAGTCAACCATACCTTTACACAATGTGTTGTAGCTTCTGCGTCCTGTCCATATAGGAGAGGACCAGTTAACTTTGTTCACTTTCCTGGTCCTGTTCCTTGGTGAGTATTTCTGTAACCTGCTGAGATATACTCATCACAGTGTTATTCAGTTGTTTCACATTCACACAAGTTTCCATACTGTAGTACAACAAGGGGTGAGCCTGTTGGTGCAGTTGTAAATTGACAGGGTGATTCCTCCCTGGCATGACCTCATGTGGGACAACATGACAACATTCATGGTGGCATTTGGAGTAAATCTTAGGCTAACACAATACGTAGAGCTTCAGCCCAGGTTAACTGTGTGTCTGCACAGACTTCTGTTCGGCCTTTTTGATGGTTCTATTTGCTCTTTTCACTAGTCCTTGTAAAGCTGGGTGAGAGACTGCACCGAGCTTATGTGTAATTCCAAACAATTTTTCCACTTCTCCTAGTTCTTCATTGGAGAAGTGAGTACCATTATCTGATCTTATCACTTCTGGTACCCAAAATCTTGGAATAATTTCTCTTGTAAGCCATTTAATGACTTCTTTTCCTTTTTTAGTAGGTGTGGCTTCTACCCATCTAGAAAAGGGAGCTACACACACTAGAAGAAATAGTTTACCTTCAGTCCTGTTCGCTGCTCCCATGTCAGTAAACTCAATTACTATCTGTTTCCAAGGGGCATCAGGTACTGGGAAACTACCTAGTCCTGCTTTGAGATTGAACAGCTTGCAAATTTCACAAGATTGCACAAAATATTTTATTGTGTCTTTTAGGTGGGGGTGCCACCAGTGTTGTGAAATGAGCGCTGTTACTTTTGAGCTAGCACAGTGAGCTCTACTGTGTGCTTCTTGACATAGCAAATTTAGTAGTCCAGTTGGAGCTACTATTTTGCCTTCATGATTCCAGCAGCGTCCTGTGGAATCTTTTTTTTTTTCGTTCCATGCTTGCTTTTCAGATGGTGCCGCTGCTTCGTGAAGTTCTTTAATGTTTTCTAAACATAATTCTCGTTGTGATTTTTCCTCCAATGTTTTCTGAGACATCTGGTTAAATGCAGTATACCCTGCTTTTGTTTTTGCTGCCTTATCTGCCGCATTGTTGCCTCTCGCTACTCTCCCATCTCCCTTTTGATGTCCTCTGCACTCGACTCTAGCAACTTGTTTTGGTTCAAGTATGGCATAATATAGTTCGAGTAATTGATTCAAGTGTTTAACCGGGGTGCCGGCTGAGGTCACAAAGCCTTTCCTTTTCCAGTGACACATGTCTGGTTTAGAGGCATGTCTTTAACTGTAAACACTGTTTTTATTTCACTAATTTATTCAATGTTTATTGTTAGATTAATTAATATTTATCTGCAGGGTTAGAATTTGCTAATAGTATTAATATAGTGTTCAACTGTACAGCTCTCTGGTTGCTGTGGCTGTTTTTAAATGTGCCATGAAAACAAACCTTGACTTGACTTGTTATGACTCAGACTTACTGCAGCTGTCTTTAAATTTCTTTTAGAGTTTTCTTCTTCAAGAAACTCATTGGTGATATCTGACTCTCGTTGTGCCTTTTATTGCCGTGTTTTTGTTAATTTCCTAATAATCTAACTCACTTTAAACCTTTATATAAAGCACGTTGCTGCTCTGTTAAGATAACAGATCCATTGATTCATATATCTGCTGCAGTTAAATAGTTAAATGGTTTAATGAGATCAATTATAAATACTGATGATAAATATTAACTCAGAATTGGTGAAAATAAGCAGAGGAGAAGTATTTAGATCAGCTAAATTTTAAGTCATGTTACTGTGATCTCTAACACAATAAAGGCTAACCTTTAATGCTTTAAGATGGTAAGAAACTGTCTGACACCTATCTGCCTGACCTTGCTGTTAAATCCCGATATTTTCTAATAAGTCATATGGTCTGACTGTCCGGTCTCAGACCTGCTTCAGGTGGAAATCATAAAGTCTCAATTTGTAGAACATCTTTTGTTCAGGCAGTTTTTCAATTAAAGGATCAAAGATTTAAATGCTATGTTTGTTTGTCTGACTTTTTAAGAGAGCTGTTAAATCTTAATTCAACAACAAACTGGTTCTAATGTTTAGTTTTAAACAGTGTGTTCTTCCTGGATTTATTTTGGACATTGTATTGCTTCTTATCTCTTCACTGTAATACTTGCATTGAAAAGCGGTTTTCAGATTGTCCATTCAATGTGGTATTTCTCCCATTAAAATTTATTTAAAAATAAATTAATTATTGAATTGATCATAAATGCTCTAGTAAAAACTTCCATTATCATTATAAATTTTTTGACTAAATAACTCTAGTACTCTTTAAGTACAGGCCCAGGGTGAGAGCATTTATGACAAAGCTAAGGATATCTAACCTTTTCTTTTCCAATTACACATGTCCACATGTACAGCCTAAGCTGTTTATGCTGAATCTGTATAAATGGTCATTTTTTTATTTTGCTAAATGGCATGCTTCTGTTATTGAGTGTGATGTTAGGAAGATGTGTCTTATCTGCTAGTGTAGTAGGATGTGTCCCTGGAAAAGATGACGTTGTGTCTGGCACGTGCTGTGGTAGAGGTGCAGAGGACTGCGTCTGAATAGAGAATTTAACTTCTCCAAAAAAAATACTGACAGTCTGCAAGAAATGTTACTGCTTTTTTTTCCGTCTTTTTCTGCCCTAGCTTTCTGCAATAAACCTGCCTCCTTTAGCTTTGCTGTTGCTTGATTCCTACTGCCTGTTGCTTGTTTTGAAAACATAGAGAAATCACTCAGTTGCGGTGGCGCACTTTCAAACCCTCCAAACATTCCTTTCCCTTGCATTTCTCTCATCCAATTTACAAATCTATCTGTCTCTCTTTTTTCGTCTTCTCTTGGAACTTTTTTCTGCCATCTCGTCAACGTGTCAAATAATACCGACCCCAATGAGCAGGGTTTACATGTTTTCCACTTATCAACAAAGGTTTGTGACATATTCAGGTATTTCACGTGTTAATCAGAATGGGTGAATGGTGCAATGCCCGAGTGTTGGACCTGACCAAGAAGCCTCTACACAGAATCTTTTACTCTGTGCGCTTGATCGCTGGGGGTTCTCCCAGTCTCTTCACTCATTTTAATTCACCAATCTCTGTAACACCCTAACTAAATTCCCCTTTATTTTCTAGTCCAATGCCCCCTTTTACAGAACTACTTGAGATCTGTGTCAGTGTAGGAATTCTCCAGCAGTCTCTATTGCTAGATACACTTCCACTAACACAGTAAAATATCAACCAAATAGCAAACCACCCCACATTTTCATGAAAAATAACCAACTTAGCCCTGTGTCCTTATGCAGAGATAAACACTTAGTGTATCGCCTGTTCACAACAACTGCAGAACCACCGCCGCTTGTGGAAGAGAAAAAAAACCCAAAAAAAACCAAGACACACCGCCGATTGTGGATTTTACAGTCCAAGCACCAAATGCGTAGTAATAACAGACACACCGCCGATTGCGGATTTTACAGTCCAAGTGCCAATTGCACAGAGATTACTTACGCCGCCTATTGTGAAGTAATACAGACCCACCGCCGATTGCAGATAAAGGTCTAAGCGCCCTTGTGCACAGAAATTACTCATGTCGCCTGTTGTGCAGTAATGCAGACCCACCGCCGATTGCGGATTTTACGGTCCAAGTGCCAATTGCACAGACATTACTCACGCCGCCAATTGCGGACTAACAGACCCCCGCCCATTGGCATCTACTTCCTATTCAGTTTAGAAGACAGGATGAATTTTATGTCTTTTATTTGGCCAAATTGTACTAAACTAGGACACATATGACTCTACCTATGTGAGACTATGTGTTTATACTTTACATGTGACCACCTAGTAAACCTGTAGACACAAATTTTGTGCTTTTGATTTAGTGATCGGAGGACATCCTAATTCAGACAATTTAGTTTAGAATGACCAATGTGCAGAAATTTCACATATCCTGATACAAGAGGTTTTCTGCTCACCTTGTGTTTTAGGCGCCTTGAATTGTCTGAAGAAGGGTCCCCTCCAACCAGCTCCGGAAGTCCTCGATCGGACACGGTCTCAGAGTCAGCCAATCCGGGTCACGGCACCAATTGTTAGCCCGATTTTTTCATTGGAAGCCCAAGAATAAGCTGGAGAAATGGTTTATTAAAACAGTATTTATTAGTGGTCACAAGTAGAGTATATTGCAGCGCTGGACTCGGAGTGCCAGAGCTCCCGCAGGAAATCCGTCAGGCCGAGCCCCGTTATCCGGGAACATGTCATATTTATATTCAGCTTTATCTCACAGAAGTTGTATTCACACTTGTCAGAGTATAATTGGCCAGTTTTGAGTGGCATGATCAGGCCAGCTTCTGTCCTTGTTGTGTTCTTTGGATATGATAAACAATGTGTGTGTATGTGTGACTGCAGTTTTAGGTGTCTAATGTACCAGACCTATCTGCCCTAATAGAGATGTTTTGTCTGACCCAGTTGTTTATGTCATTCTAAGGTCTTGGACCATTTAAGGTCATCTGTTGTGCAGTATGAGCAGAGTGGAAAAGTACCAGCTAGGAACAAAGGTTATTTAGTAAAATACAGAATATGAATTTATAATGTCTAAGAACAAAGCCAATTATAACAGTGTTATGTATCGCAAAGAAAACTATTCTCATGAACTGGAAAGCGAAGAACAATCTGTGTATTAACTAGTTTAGAAATGTTCTTTTAGATTATATTAGCATGGAAACAATGTGTGCCTCCCAACATCAATTGGCTGAATTTCATTCTCTCTGGTCCCCACTGATTAGGTTTATCACATAGTGGTGGTGGGTTGCTGTCCCGTCGCTCTGGGCGGTTGAGTGTGTGCTGAGGGGGGGCTGTGTGGCTTCGGGCGTCTGGTGGTCTCTCGGGTCGTGAGGACGGGGTTGGTCATTCCTGGAGGGGACTGTGTGTCGGGCTTGGAGGGCAGTTTTGGGGGCTTGCGGGTGGGGCTGTCTTGCGGTGTGGGGCAGAGTACCTTAGGGGCCTTGGGGTGGTGACTGCTGGCTCTGTACCGGGTGGCCGGGCCGCTCTGGCGTGGGTGGTGGTGCTGGGCCTTGGCCCTGGTGGCTGGGCGATGCCTTGCGCCCGGGGGGGCTGGGTTGCCCTGGACATGCCACAGTATGGGTGGGTTGGTGCAGGCTTGTTGCTCTGGGACCTCCAGGGTGTCCGCAGATGGTTGTTATCTTTAGGGTGTTGGGGCGTGGGGTGGGGGGGGGGGGTGCTTTTCCCCTGTTGGGGGGGGGCCTGGGTGATGGTGGGTCTCAGGCCCGGGATGCTGCGTCTGGTGTGACCGGGTGGTTTGTTTGTTGTTGTTTGTTTGTTTGTTTGTAGAGGTCCTCCGGGGTGGGGTTGGGTTGGGTTGAGTGGGGTGGGGTGGGATGGGTACCTTCTGGGGGTACAGTAGCTCCCGGAATATGGTCGCTGCAGGCCCCGAGCCTGGTGGACATACGGCCCTCCTGCCCTGTGTTGGGTCCCAGGTAGCAGGGGTGCCTATTGCAGCCAGTCCCTGGCTGCCTTCTGCGGGGGCGAGTAGCTGCCCCGGTGTATATCCCCATACCCCTCTCCCTTTTGGCTCCTGTACACAGCACACACTCACACATGAAGGGTTTTGGGGGCGTGTGTGTTCTGTGGGGTGTAGTGGATGGGGCCACGTAGGTGGTCCCCTTGGCTTCACTCTGCAGTTCCCCGCCCCTGTTTTGATTACACCTTAGACATCACTACTTATCAAACACACACACACACATTAGGTCTTGGCGGGTGGTTGCAGTGAACGGCATCTGGTGGGCGGGGCTCTTTGGGTATGTAGGCTGCCCAGAGGGCCGCGCTCCCAGTTCTACAAGGTTGGCTGCCCCTCAATTTTAATCGCTCACTATTAGAAAATATTGAAGAGCCAGAAGGGTGAGGGGAGGGGTCTTATCACACCCCTGCTTCCTGGTTGCTGCTCGGGCAGGAGTGGCCAGGAGGAATTAATTATTCTGCTGGTTCAGGGTCTGTGGTGGCTGGGGGGCTGCTGGCCCCCTGGTGTGCCCGCTGCGCTACACCCCAGCGGAGTCAAGGGAGGGAGGACGTGTGGATGTATGGGATGTGAAAGTGTGTGTGGTGATGATTGGGCCTGGGTCTGGGACTTGCTGTCGCCTGGCCTGCCTGTGCTTCTCCCAATGGGGGGGCGGCGTTGCCTCTCCCCACTGCTCGCGACCTCACCCACCTGTGGGCACGTCTTGACTCCCAGGGCACTTGGCCAGGGGCGGTGGGGCATGCGCTGACCCACTGTGTGGCTGTCTGGGGCGCTTGGCCCACCCGGGTATTGGGTGTGGCCTCTAACGGTGGGTTTTGGGGTGCTCGGGCTCCTGGGGCCCGGGTCCAGTGCACGGCCCATGTCTGGGCGGCTGGGGTCTGGTGGGGTCGGTGGGCTATTGCCCCTGGCTCCCGGGGGTTCTCTGCCCTATGCTTATGGGGGCTCTGTCCGGGGATTTCCTCTGCTGTCTACTGGGTGTATGCGTGGTTTTCCCTGTGGTGGTTATCCTAGGTTCTGTGCTCCGTGGGGGCTGCTGGTGGCCTGGGTCTTGTGGCCCTCTCTGCCTGCTTCTGATTCCTTAACCAACTAAGCACGGTTATCATGTAGGTCCTGTGCCATGGGTGTTGCATGTTCTCACACACACACACAACACACATTCATTAGTCCAGTAGCAGTTGATGTATTACTCAGGTCATCTATATCCACAGTTGAGTTGTATGCAATTGCTTGTTTTTGTTTTTTTGTGTGTTTGTTTGTTTTTTTCTCTGCTTGTCTGCTTTCAGGTGCTCCTGGTGGCGCTAAGGCTGGATTCGCAACAGAGACCATGGGTTATTGTCTGTTTTGTTTTTTTACAGGTGTAGCAGCTGGTTGTCTGGTTTTTGTTTCTATTTTTGTTCTGTTTCCTCTTCTTTCCTCTTCTTCTTTCCTTGTCCCCCGTTCCGGTTCAGTTCTATCACATGTTATATATTGTAAACAGAAATAAATAAATGGGCATCAAGGGGAGCTTTACATTTGTAAAACTTCCCTTGGTAAAGCAAATCTGTTTGGCATAAAAGGTATTCACAATTCTGCTGTCATAATGCTGAACAGAACAAGGGAAAAAAAAGTGAAGGAATTAATTTTACAGCAAAATCCTGAATCGTGCATAACTCCTCATAAGGAGTGTATTGCTCAAACATAAGTGTGGTTCTTTCTCATACAAGTTTATAAAAAGAAGTTTATGTTTGAAACCAGCTTAAACATTGACAAATATGAAGGACAAAGCAGTTTTAACTTGGTTTGAGTGAAGCAATTCATATTATGGCAATATCTGAAATCTTGACTATCTCCTTAAAATAAAGCGAATTTCAGATTCCAGAAGAACAAGTGTGGTTCTTTCTCATATAAGGTAATATAAAGAAGTTTATACTTGAAACCAGCGTAGACGTGGATAAATAAGAAGGACAAAGCAATTTTAACTTAGTTTAAGTGAAGGAATTGATTTTACAGCAAAATCCTAAATCGTGAATAACTCCTCATAAGGAGTGTATTGCTCAAACATAAGTGTGGTTCTTTCTCATACAAGGTTATAAAAATAAGTTTATACTTGAAACCAGCTTAGAAGAGTCCCTCCATCTTTCCTCTTCTATGATTCAAGCAAAAGTGTTTTGACTCTGGTACTAGTCTTTCCCATAATATTAACTGGTGAGAAGCACCTTTTATGTTCCTTCCCATAACAAGGAATGGGGAGAGAAGCACCTTTTCCCATAACATTGAATGTTCCTTCCCATAATAATGAATGGTGAAAAAAGGGCCTTTTCTCATAACATTGTGTGATCAGCAAGCATAAACAACGTAAATAGCTGGAGCACCATTTTGTTGGGAGACATCTCTGAGCGATCTTCCCGACAGGTTGTGTGGATTTGTGCGGACTTGTCTCTTTCTTGCAAGAAATAAATGTTTTGTGTTTATCGTATCCAGTGACTCTGAGCCTAATTTTAAGAGAATTTTTCTAACATAATGGTCCTTCGAGCCGGATTCTAAGTCCTTTCCACCTTCCAGAATCGGAGCTGAAACCGTGCACGAGGGAGTCCAGGATTCCTAACTGAAGTCCTCTCAGCACAGTTTCTGATAGAGGCCGGCTGCCACTGGCTGGAGGAAAGGTGACAGGATCTATTTTTGAATCAGTGGACAGACTCGCTGGATTCTTCGTTGTTTAACTTACCAGTGGATTTATGGTAAGGAACCCTTTGTATTACTATTGTTGGTTGGAAATAGTGTGATTATTAGGGAAATTTTTGATAAATTAACTAGCAATTGATGGAAAACTGGAGGCCTTTAAATAGATTGAGTCGTTGCTATTTTCCTAAGAATATACTATTTCGAATGCAACCTAGTAAATAAGCCTTTTAACTGGTAACTGTGTAAAAGTTATGTTGGATCACTCACAAATGAAGCAGTCAGAAAAAGTAAGCCTTTTAACTGGTAACCGTGTGTAGGTTGTGTTGGATTAACCCATAAAAGAAGCAGTCAGAAAAGGTCATCCTTTTAACTGGTAACTGTGTATAGGATTAACCCATAAAAACATCATTAGCGGTCAGAAAAGGTCATCCTTTTAACTGGTAACTGTGTATAGGATTAACCCATAAAAACCTAATTAGCGGTCAGAAAAGGTCATCTTTTTAACTGGTAACTGTGTGTAAATTGTGCTGGATTAACCCATAAAAGAAGCAGTCAGAACAGGTCAGCTTTTTAACTGGTAACTGTGTATAGGATTAACCCCTGAAAACATAATAGCAGTCAGAAAAGGTGAAGCAAAGGAAAAAAGCCTTTTAACTGGTAACTGTATGTTGTATTGGATAACCCACAAATGAAACGGTCCGAAAAGGTTAGCCTTTTAACTGGTAAACATGTGTAGTGGTGGGATTAACCAAGGACAACAAAAATGCAGTCAGAAAAGGTTAGTCCATAGTCTGTGTGAGAAGACTACAGGAATAAATAACTCCGCGCCGCGTGTTAGAAACAGAATCTTTCTTAAGAGAGTTTGCAATGAAAGATCGCAAGTTTTAAATCCATGTTAGTTTTTGTTAGTGTTATACGTCTGATCGTTTGTTTGTTAAATGGCCTGATTGTTGAATCGTTTGTTTGTGAAATTAATTTGTTTGTTTGTTAAAGGGGCTGGTTGTTGAATTGTTTGTTTGTTAAATTGTTTTTTTTCCTTCTTTGCTGCAGTGTTGTTTTATTTGCTATGTATGTATAAGAGTGAAACAGCTGCTGGTGTGTGATGTTGCTGCTGGTGACGACAGAAAAATGTGTTACTGACTAATTGAGTTGAAGTGAACATTGGAATCTGGTTGTTGCTCGTGACATAGCGACAGAAGTAGTGTTTCATTCAATAGTACTCACAATAACTCCACCGAAAATTGATTAGCTGCAAGAGGACAGTATGGGAAATATCTGTTTTAAAGCTAACCGGGAGTTAAGTGGGAGTGCTAAAATCATGTTTCAGAAAAAACCCGATAATATTGAATACTTAGAGAGATGAGAAAATAAATTTGGGTTTGAGGGAGAATTGAACATGGTAAAATTGCCCAATCCTAGAGAAGGGGAATACAAAAGTAATGTACAAAGTAAATCTAGTTTAAAAAAGCACAACAAAAAAAAGAACAACAAGGATTAGAGCTAGACATTTGTACAAGTTTGTGTATTAAGATTTAGCAGCTCTCTTAAAGAGTTAAAGTTCAGAAGATCTCAGACAAACAAACAGATCATTTCAAATCTTTACTCATTTCACAGGAAAAACTGTCTGAGCAAAAGATGTTTTACAAGCTGAGATTTTTATCATTTCCATATCAAACCTGCCATTCTTAGGCAAAGTCCTAGGAAAAGTTGTATACCAACAGCTTTCTGACTTTTTCCTGTCTAACAATGCTTTTGATACTTTCCTCTCATAGTCTTGATTTTATGTATTTAACTGAGAGATGAAACAACAAGACAAGACGAGAGTGGGGAGGGTCTTTGTGCCATATTCAGGGCCAAAATACCCACTCAACTAGATAAAACATTTATTTTTGTCCTTAATTCAAGCATGTGTCATTTAAAAATGGAGATAAAATTATCTTAAATACTTTGTCTCACCGCAGAATGATTTTATTGATGATTTTACTGAATTTCTTTAAATTGTGTGCACTGCTGTTGACTGTTTAGTCATAACAGGGGACTTGAAGGTGCACATGGATGTAGCCCATAATAAGCAAGCTAAAGAACTCACTACTTTCCTTGAAATGTTTGGTCTAACTCAGCGTGTGACTTTGCATAGATGAAGAGAGAGTTTTTTTTCTGAAATCATAAAAAAAAAAAAAAACTGCAGTAACAACTCTCATGTCTTGCTTGCTACAGTAAACAGATTAACAAACTCTCCAGGTTGCATTTAGAACTCATTTCTACATATAAGGGTAATGAAATTGGAATATTCTTTAATGACAAAGTTCAAGGCATTAAAAATGAAATACTTTCCACCTGAAGCAGGTCTGAGACCAGACAGTCAGACCTTTCAGGTGCAGATGATTTTCAAGCCAAACTGAAACATTTTCTAAATTTGAGATTAGCTCTTCTGAAAAAAAATCATAAGTGTATCAGAAACATAAGCCGGAAATAGAGAATTTAACATATTAATGTTAAGTAATGCTATGGTTAAGTAATGCTTCATTACTTCTGATTGACTAACTTCCCTAAAACTTATGAATTTATGAGCTTAGGAACTGACATCATATTCATCAGAGATTAAAGCATTTATCTCACAGAATGGGAACCAAAAGAGTATTAGTATATATATACATATATATATATATATAATATATTTATATATGTTTTATATATAAAATATATATTTTTTAAAAACCAACACAGCAATGAAATATGCTATGTGAGTCAGATATCAAACAATAGTTTTCTTAAAGAGAAATTTAAAGACAGCTGCAATAAATCAGCGTAATATATGGAGTAATATATTAATACTATAAGCAGTTTCTAAGCCTGCAGATAAATATTAATTAAATTAAACAGAAAGGTTGTGCATGTGTGTTCAACAGGTGCCAAACTAGATGGGTCAAATGCAGAGAGTAATTTTGTGTGACTTGTAACATGACAATAAACAGTCATCTTAAGGTGTTTGCACAGCAATGAAATAAAGAGGGAAAGCAGAGGAGCACTCTAACAACAAAAAGAAAAGGAAGAAAGGACTAAACTTTTTGTTGGAAGGGAGAGAAGCAACTATTTAGGTGATGAGGGAAAGCAAAAACACAGATCACAACAGGAGCAGTGACAGAGAAGGAGAGACAGAGCAGGAGGAGATATATGTCGGCTGTGTGGAAGGAGGGGGCATTGGGCGACTGCAGGAGCAAGAGTAAGATAGAGGAAGATTTTGGGAGTCAGTTATGACTAGATAAGAAAAAAACAGGAGCTGTAACCAGGATAGA
This sequence comes from Leuresthes tenuis, assembly GCF_036924035.1. NCBI lineage: Eukaryota > Metazoa > Chordata > Actinopteri > Atheriniformes > Atherinopsidae > Leuresthes > Leuresthes tenuis. The sequence continues at coordinate 11,016,692 of NW_027325366.1, forward strand.
AGCAGAAAAGCCAGAAAAAGTGTTAAACTTAGAGGGAATTGAACTTATCTTATAGTATGACATCAAACCTGAGATTAGATTGAATGTTTCCGGGACGGAGGTAACTTTTCTATGCGACACAGGTGCAAAACGAACTGTAATCCATCCTGATGACATACCGGGAGTTGAGGAATCCAAAGAAATTATTTGGGTCAAATCAGCAAATGGTAAGAGCCATCCTGAGCGTTTATCAAAACTCTTTACAGTAACAGATACACGGAGTGGAGTAAGTGCTGATTGTCAAGTTGTCTTGTCCACTCTGTGTCCTTGTAACTTACTGGGAAGGGATTTACTCCATTTATTGAAGCTAAGAATAGTTCCAGAAGAAAAAGGTTTAACTGTAGTTCGAATGAAGTCCGCTCAAACAATGATTCAGCATGAGACCACCTTCATACTGGTGTAGTTTGGATCTTGTGTCTACAGGCCCCAGCGCTATCACGCTTCCTCTCCTTAAGAAGGCAAAAGAACACGTCTCAGGAAAGCTCACCCTCAGGTCACCACATGAAGTACACTGTACTGTGTATTACAAATATACTCAAGGGGAGGACATATTTAATTTTTTAAACAAATCAGAAAGTTAAAACATGCTAAAGTTAAAACACTTATACTGGAATAAAGAGGGTTGTTGTGCAGTCAGCTGCTTACTCTCTCACAGCATGAGAAAGTTTTTAAGATCATGGAATGCACCCCATATGTCACTCTCCAAACCCAGAGATGACCACTGGAGGCGTTTAGGTGTGTTTGTGACTGCATGTGAAGAAGCCTCAGATTGGGAGGAGGTGGATCCAGGAATAGAGTATTCTCAGAAACTGGATGCATATACTAGTCCATTAAATTGGACCATGGATGCAAAACCAAATGTACACTTACAAGGACAGATCTGGAAGAATAAAGGTGCCATTTACTATGAAATGTAAAACTTATACTGCCAAAGAGCTTGTTTAAATATGCTTCAGTATCGAGCCATGGAGCACGGCATGTCTCTACAGGAGGGCTGGTAGCAATAATGAACAAGGTTTTTGCAGTGTATGGTTTTATTTATAATAAAATCATAATATCATAATATGATGATAAAGAATTTTTGTCTAATATGTCAAATATGTGCAAATATGATCCATACATATGGCCTAGGACCGGGACGAGGACAGTTCCCGAGGCCGGAGGACCCTTTTCAACACGTTTGTATGGATTTCATTGAATTATATAAAGGGGTCTCCCTGGTGATTAGTGATGTTTTACCAAATGAAGTGAAGTATTTCCAAATGCACAGGCAGATGTACCCTCAACACTGGTGAATTAAATATTACCTAGATTTGGAATTCCTGAAAAAATCTACAGTGATAACAGGGACGCACTTTGTAAACAATATTATCTTCCTGATGGCGAAGAACTTAAAAACAAAAAAGGATCTCAGAAACGACTGTGCATATCATCCACAATCAGCAGGTTTGCTGGAAAGACACAATTGAATAATTAGGTCAAGACTGAAGAGACTGGGAAGAATTGGGTTTACTGTTTACCACTAGTAGTCCTAAACATGCATATTACTCTAACTAGCACAGGATTAACTCCATTTGAGATAATGTATAATGTATGACCATTTTTACAACCACAGTTAAAACTATTAACCGGACATGATGAAGAAAGAGAAGAAACCTTAGCAGGATACATGGTTAAAATGTTAACAAGTAGAGAGATCTCTTCTGTCTAGTGTCTGTTCCAGGTGACCCTGTGGAGGAATCTCTAAAACCTGGAGACTGGATCCTCATCAAAGTGATAAAGAAAGATAACTGCTCCAGCCCAAGGTGGGAAGGTCCATATCAGGTACTGCTTACAGAAACCACAGCAGCTAAACTAATATATCCTGGATGCACTTATCACACTGTAAACTAGTAAGGCCACGACCTGCAGAAGTAGGGAAAGATTGGTTACCCACCACCGTTCTCTGAGGCATAAGTCTGACTACAAAGGGGAATTCTCTCAACAGGAGGGGGTTCGTCTCAACCTCAGTGAAGAAAACCACGGCTAAAACGAGAACATAGGGTGTGGCTAAAATAAGACAGGGATAGACAGACAGCAGCCGTGGCATCCATTTAAATTACCAGGATTTGTAGGTTAAAAGGAACCAGTTGTGTATTGTTAATCATTATTCTTATTATCGTATTCCTAATTCTATGGGATTAAGCACAGATTAATAAAAAACTAAAAGATAATGCACTACAATGAATCACACGGACACAGACTGACCACAGAGATAGGAGGTCCCTCAGGTCCAACAGACAACTTGTCAACCTATTTTTTTTGTTGCAGGAATAGATGGGGTGGCTGACATTGACTTATGCTCAATTATTTTATGTAAAGACAACCAAAAAGCCCATGTGTATTCTGAAAAGTACATATGTGAAATGTATGTTAATACAAGATTTCTGAAGAATCGCCTGTGTATCAGTTGGAATTTTGTTAGAATGTATACAGCATGACAAAATATCCAATCTAATTGTATTGAATGTGCTAAAGCCAGAATATAAATTTAGAAATGAAGCATTACAATTGCATTACAATTGCATAATGAATCTTTTGTACCTAACACAGAGCAATGTAAAACTCTCTCTTTGTTGTTCCCAGCAGTTAAGAAAAGAGACAACTGCCCTCAGCGTTGGCTTATACGGGTAATTTATATATGTTTCATCCACAGGGGTACAGGTAAGAATGTGGGTACTCTCATGTCACATAATTGTCAAGAATCCATCTATTGTCACTCAGGACGCAGGTAACTACTCAGCATCTTGGTTTCGGAACCAAACTTCCATGAGAGCAGACCTCTGGTGGCTGTGTGGGGATATGAAACTGAGGTCCGTCCTTCTGCCTAACTGGCAGCTGCACAATAGCCCAACTACTGATGCCTTTCCGTCTGTTCCCTGAGGGGGACTTTAAGGCCTTGGGTGAGAAGCTGCAATGTCTCAAGCATTTAACTGTGTCTGGAGGTTCATTTGACAACAGAGTGTACCTGGATAGCATTGGAATTCTGAGTCCCAGATGAATTTAAAGCTAGAAATCAAGTAACTACAGACTTTGAATCTTTTCTTTTCTGGTGGGCAACAATAAAAAAAAATGTTTATTGGATAAATTACATCTACAAGGCATTGCTGAACAATTAAAATGTTTGGAACTTTATCCTGTTCCTTTATTCCTAACAATACTTCCACAGATGGCAGAATCACAAAGAGGGACTCGCATCACTCTCTGCAGAGCTGATAGAGAATCAAAGATCCCTTCACTGACATGATGGAGAAGTGGTTTGGTCTCTGTCTGTTGTCACAGCCATAGTAGCCACCTGTGCTTGATGTTGTATCACATGCTTGAGAGGACTGTCCCAAAGACTGATTGAAACCATCCGTACCCGCATAATGTATCAACAGGTAGAGGGAGATGATGACAACGAATGACACATGGATGATGGAGACGATGATACAGATAACATTAAAAGTACTTTGAATGACCCCGAGTGAATTCTCAATGATTTCTTTAATGATTATTTTTGCGTTCATATGAAAGACCAATGAACATGGGAATTGGACCTATTAAAAGACAATTCCTGAATGTAGAGCATTGTAAAGATGATATGTTGCTTCTTCCTGCTAACATTTGTCCACAGTTTGATAAACTGCATCAGCAGCAGAACCACTACAGGACTCAAAGTCAGGTAACTGACCAGGTTTCTGGAATTCTGGAATTCCCATCATGCCAAGATGATGGCGGAACAATCACAAATTTTTATCCACATGTGTACAAAAGGGTGGACGGCGAAGCTAAGCGCTCCACCCCAACGGAATGAAAAGCTGATTTGAAGAGTTCATTCCACCAAGACTGAAAAGGAAATGTCACCCATGAAATCAACAATGCTTTTAGGGACTTCTATAAAACCTTATATTCATCACAAAATGATCCATCAGACAGTAACATAGATCAGTTTCATAGATCATAGACTATTCTACCATCAACAACCTGGAAACCACAATAGTCTCTCTAGATGCAGAAAAAGTATTTGATCGAGTGAACTGGACATTTTTATTTGCAGCATTAAACAAATTCGGGTTTGGGTCACACTTCATCAACTGGATAAGGATATTATATAGCTCCCCAAATGCAAGTGTCAGGACTAATGATCAAACTTCTCCAAGCTTCAGTCTGCAGAGAGGTACAAGACAGGGTTGCCCACTTTCTCCCTCACTTTTTGCTATTTTCATCGAACCTTTAGCAGCTGCTATCAGACAAGATAGAAATATTAAAGGCATCCAACCCCAAAATATTGAGCATAAAATAAGTCTTTATGCTGATGATGTATTACTTTTCCTCCAGAACTCACAGACGTCTCTCATTCACATGATCACACTCATAAATAAATTCTCAGCACTTTCTGACTACTCTATCAATTGGTCTGAGACCACAGTTCTGCCCATTAACTGCAGGGTCCAGAATATACCTGCGATCACTTTACAGTCAGGAAATATTAGATATTTAGGCATAAACATTTCCTCCAGGCTCTCAGAGTTAACAAAGCTAAATTATGTGCAATTATTAATTACAGTAGAGGACGATCTCTCTCGTTGGAAGTCCTTACCTATATCACTTATGGGGAGAGTTACAACCATTAAAATGATGATACTACCAAAAGTTAACTATTTGTTCTCAATGATCCCCAAAAAACCATCTGCTACTTGGTTTAAGTCACTAGATTAATGCATCTCCAAATTTCTGTGGAAAAACAAACCACCACGTATTAGTTTAAAAACCCTACAGAAAACCAAGGAAAGTGGTGGATTAGATTTACCTCATTTTCAGCACTATTCCTTAGCCAATAGGTTACAGTATATATCAAAATGGTTTAAACCTAGCCCAACAGATGAACCATGGATAAATATAGAACAAGCATTGTGTGATAATCTGGAAATCTCTGACCTGCCACTTATTAGTCAAAACGTAAAAAATCACAAATGTTTCAAAAGCATTAACATCATCACCTCTCTGACAGCCTAGTTGGAATTTCTTAAAATAACAAAGTCCTCACTTGTCCCGTGTAAGCTTACACCCATCTGGAACAATCCTCACATACTGCAAAACAAAAAAATGCTAAACTTTCCTCTGTGGAAGATCAAAGGAATCAAACATCAGGAACATATAATCCAAAATGGAAATTTTATTTCATTTGATGAGCTCATATCACAACATGAGATAAGCAGCAATAAATTCCTAGAATATCAACAACTTAAGTCTATAATAACAAAGAAATATATCCTCCACCAACCAGACTTACAACTCCCGACTAGGGTAGAAGAATTTCTAAGCATCTGCACCCCAAAACTACTATCAAAAATATATAAATTATTGTCTAAGATAGATGACACAATGTCTCTTCCATCCTCAAAATGGGAGGCAGATTTATCCATCAGTTCTAGTCATAGCTTCTGGCCACAAATATGTTTGAACACCTTCAGAATGACTCGAAATCCTAATTTACAGCTCATACAATACAAAATCCTTCATAGAACACACTATACAGGACAAAGGATGTTCAGGATGGGTCTAACACACTCAAACATCTGCTCACATTGCACAGATAACACACCTGATGATTATGCACACGCTTTGTGGTTTTGTGCGCCTGTCCAGAAGTTCTGGCTTGAAGTCTGTGAGGACCTATCAACATGGCTAAAGTGTAGCATCCCTGCATGCCCCACACTGTGCATACTGGGTGACTTAGACAACATCAACATGGAAATGAACTCAGCACACATGGTTCTCACAGTGTTATGTATCGCAAAGAAAACTATTCTCATGAACTGGAAAGCGAAAAACAATATGTGTATTAACCAGTTTAGAAATTTTCTTTTAGATTATATTAGCATGGAAACAATGTCTGCCTCCTCAAAACATCAATTGGCTGAATTTCATTCTCTCTGGTCCCCTCTGATTAGCTTTATCACATAGTGGTGGTGGTGGGTTGCTGTCCCGTCGCTCTGGGCGGTTGGGTGTGTGCTGGGGGGGGCTGTGTGGCTTCGGGCGTCTGGTGGTCTCTCGGGTCGTGGGGACAGGGTTGGTCATTGCTGGGGGGGACTGTGTGTCGGGCTTGGAGGGCAGTTTTGGGGGCTTGCGGGTGGGGCTGTCTTGCGGTGTGGGGCGGGCGGTGTTGAGGTGGTGGCTGCTGGCTCTATGCCGGGTGGCCGGGCCGCTCTGGCGTGCGTGGTGGTGCTGGTCCTGGGCCCTGGGGGCTGGGCACTCCAAGGTGTCCGCAGATGATTGTTTTTTTTTCAGGGTGTTGGGGCGTGCGGTGGGGGGGGGGGGGGGGGGGGGGGGGGGGGGCGGTTAATTAATCGCTTGGGTGATGGTGGGTCTCAGGCCTGGGCTGCTGCGACTGGTGTGACCGGGTGGTTTGTTTGTTTGTTTTTTGTTGTTGTTTGTTTGTTTTTTGTAGAGGTCCTCCAGGGTGGGGTTGGGTTGAGTGGGGTGGGGCGGGATGGGTACCTTCTGGGGGTAGAGTAGCTCCCGGAATATGGTCGCTGCAGGCCCCGAGCCTGGTGGACATCAGGCCCTCCTGCCCTGTGTTGGCTCCCAGGTAGCGGGGATGCCTATTGCAGCCAGTCCCTGGCTGCCCTCTCTGGGGGAGAGTAGCTCCCCCGGTGTATATCCCCATACCCCTCTCCCTTCTGGCTCCTGTACACAGCACACACTCACACATGAAGGGTTTTGGGGGCGTGTGTGTTCGGTGGTGTGTAGTGGATCGGGCCACGTAGGTGGTGCCCTTTTGTTGCACTTTGCAGTTCCCCGCCCCTGTGTTAGACATTACTACTTATCAAACACACTCACACACACACATTAGGTCTTGGGGGGTGGTTACACTGAGTGGCATCAGGTGGGCGGGGCTCTTTGGGTATGTAGGCTGCCCAGAGGGCTGCGCTCCCAGTTCTATAAGTTTGGCTGCCCCTCAATTTTAATTGCTCACTATTAGAAAATATTGAAGAGCCAGAAGGGTGGGGGGAGGGGTCTTCTTCGCACACCCCTGCTTCCTTGTTGCTGCTCGGGGCGGGAGGGGCCAGGAGGATTAATTAATTGTTCTGCTGGTTCGGGGTCTGTGGTGGCTGGGGGGCTGCTGGCCCCCTGGTGTGCCCGCTGCACTACACCCCAGTGGAGTCGAGGGAGGGAGGACGTGTGGATGTGTGGTAATGATTGGGCCTGGATCTGGGACTTGCTGTCGCCTAGCCTGCCTGTGCTTCTCCCGATGGGGGGGGCAGCGTTGCCTCTCCCTGCTGCTCGCGACTTCACCCACCTGTGGGCACGTCTTGACTCCCAGGGCACTTGGCCAGGGGCGCTGGGGCAGGCGCTGACCCACTGTGTGGCTGTCTGGGGCGCTTGGCCCTCCTGGGTATTGGGTGGGGCCTCTGCCGGGGGGTTTGGGGGTGCTCGGGCTCCTGGGGCCCGGTTCCAGTGCACGGCCCATGTCTGGGCGGCTGGGGCCTGGCGGGATCGGTGGGCTGTTGCCCCTGGCTCCCGGAGGGCCTCTGTCCTATGCTTATGGGGGCTCTTTCCGGGGGCTTCCTCTGCAGTCTTCTGGGTGGATGCGTGGTTGCCCCTGCGGTGGGCTTCCTGGGTTCTGTGCTCTGTGGGGCCCTCTCTGTCTGCTTCTGATTGCTTGGGGGGGCTGTGGATTGTGGACCTGTACGCTTATACACTCATAACTAAGCTTGGTTATCATGTAGGTCCTGTGCCATGGGTGTTGCATGTTCTCACACACACACACACACACACATTCATTAGTCCAGTAGCATGGTCACTAAGCAGTTGATGTATTATCATGTCGTCTCAGGTCATCTATATCCACAGCTGTGTTGTATGCGATTGCCACTTCTTGTGCTTGTTTTTCTTTGTTTGTGTGTTTGTTTTTTCTCTGCTTGTCTGCTTTCAGGTGCTCCTGGTGGCGCTAAGGCTGTATTCCCCTCAGAGGCCATGGATTGCTGTCTGTTTTGTTTTTTACAGGTGTAGCAGCTGGTTGTCTGGTTTTTGTTTCTATTTTTGTTCTGTTTCCTCTTCTTTCCTCTTCTTCTTTCCTTGTCCCCCGGTCCGGTTCAGTTCTATTACATGTCATATATTGTAAACAGAAATAAATAAATGGGCATCAAAGGGAGCTTTACATTTATAAAACTTCCCTTGGCAAAGCAAATCATTTTGGCATCAAAGGTATTCAGACTACAATTCTGCTGCCATAATGCTGAACAGGACAAGGGAAAAAAAAAAAAAAAAGTAAAGAAGACAGTTCTGCCAAAAGCCAGGGACTAGACCTGTTCTAAGTTCTATACTTTTTAAAAGGGGTGTGTTTATCAACTATGGAATTAGAAGATTTGCAAAAATGGTCAAGTGCTAGATCTTCTTCTGGGATTTTAACAGTGTCATGAGTATAACTATTCAACAGATCAGTTTAAAAAAAAGCCTGCTCATGGAGATGTTTCAGGATCTGGATACCAAGCGTTGACCTAATGTTTTCATTTTTGCAATTCTGATACAGGCTATTGAGCAGTGATAACTAACACCAAGTTCAGACACTGCGGATTTTCTACCTTTGATTTGTTAAGATTGAGCCAATCAGGGACAACCTTGAAGGATCTCTTAAGTTTGGTTTTGTAGGATCAGTAATTACCTGAGAAAGGTTGATATCGGTACACACCTTTTTTTAAATGATCAGAGGCAGAGTTCAACTTGTTTAAATTAAAATTGCCACACAGAGATTGGGTTTAGGCCACATGCACACAGAATGACATCAACAAATATAAGAAATATTAAACATTTACACATAGATTTTTGAATACATGTAGAGGAATGATACTTTGAAATGTGCTCATTGCGGAGTTATGATCAGTTGAGTAAGAAGGTTGAACTATTCTGGGAAAGAGGTTCTATTCCCAGCATCATGATGGACACTCCTGATATAGAAGGTTTCGCTAACGCATTGGAATTGTTTTACTATTTTCATATGCATGTGCAATGAAGAATTGCTTGCTGGTGATAAATGCAAAGAAGAACAGCTTACACATAGATGCTCACATATAGGCTGCTGAATGCAATGAAGACCTGCTTATCCAGTAAAGTTCAATGTCAATGTGTAATATTCAATTAGAATTTGCAAAACAGTGAAGTTAAACAATGAATGGGTCCATAGTCGGTATGAGAAGACTACAGGAATATTTACCTGGGTGTACGTTCAAACAGAGATGAGAAAATTGCGATAAATAATTGTTTGTTTGTTTGTTAGTATTTATATGAATGTTATGTGTATAAACTGTGTTGAGTTATAGTTACTCAGTAGTGTCTCAGTGAAACAACCGACGGGGGAAGCCTTGCGGTGACAACAAAAGCAGTGTTTTACTGATCAGTCAAGTTGCTCCGGTGTACTCCATACAAACTGGTTGGCTACTGAAGGGATAGAAAATGGGGAATACTTGTTTTAAAGCAAACAAGGAATTAGATGGGAAAAATACATGTTTTAACGGGACCCAGACAATATTAAATACTCAGACAGATGGGAGAAGAAGTGTAGTTTTGTATGAAATCACAAAATTATTACATAAAATTAGTGAAATCAATTGAAGAATGCCTTTCTGAAGAGCTGTTTACCACAGATGAGCAGCTCTGCGACCAAGCACATTGTAGATCGCTTTACTGCCAAAATGATCTAATTTAATGGATTGGTTTAGACATGCATAACAGCATTTTAAGAACAAAGAGAGAAACAAAAAGAGACAACGCTTCATGGTGGAAGGTGATGTATAAATAACTGTGTATATGATGAAGGAGAGACCATTTGAGCAGCACAGCCATTTCGCAGCACAGGGACAGCAGTCCAAATTAAAGGATCTCCCACGTGGTATCACCTGTCACACTGTGTCAAGGCATCAAAAGAAGAAAAAATCACCAAACTCAAGGACAAAGACACGAAGACTCCGGTGAACGAAGAGAGAGGAATCAGAAATACAAAAGGATGCTGTAGCCTATTGGCTAAGGAATAGTGCTGAAAATTAGGTAAATCTAATCCACCACTGTCCTTGGTCTTCTGTAGGATTTTTAAACTAATACGTGGTGGTTTGTTTTTCCACAGAAATTTGGAGATGCATGAATCTAGTGACTTAAACCAAGTAGCAGATGGTTTTATGGGGATCGTTGAGAACAAATAGTTAACTTTTGGTAGTATCATCATTTTAATGGTTGTAACTCTCCCCATAAGTGATATAGGTAAGGACTTCCAACGAGAGAGATCGTCCTCTACTCTCTTTAATAATTGCACATAATTTAGCTTTGTTAGCTCTGAGAGCCTGGAGGAAATGTTTATGCCTAAATATCTAATATTTCCTGACTGTAAAGTGATCGCAGGTATATTCTGGACCCTGCAGTTAATGGGCAGAACTGTGGTCTCAGACCAATTGATAGAGTAGTCAGAAAGTGCTGAGAATTTATTTATGAGTGTGATTGTGTGAGTGAGAGACGTCTGTGAGTTCTGAAGGAAAAGTAATACATCATCAGCATAAAGACTTATTTTATGCTCAATACTTTGGGATTGGATGTCTTTGATATTTCTATCTTGTCTGATAGAAGCTGCTAAAGGTTTGATGAAAATAGCAAAAAGTGAGGGAGAAAGTGGGCAACCCTGTCTTATACCTCTCTGCAGACTGAAGCTTGGAGAAGTTTGATCATTTGTCCTGACACTTGCATTTTGGGAGCTATATAATATCCTTATCCGGTTGATGAAGTGTGACCCAAACCCAAATTTGTTAAATGCTGCGAATAAAAATTTCCAGTTCACTCCATCAAATGCTTTTTCTGCATCTAGAGAGTCGATTGTGGTTTCCAAGTTGTTGATGGTAGAATAGTCTATGAGATTAATGATCCGGTTTGTGAACGAACTGTTGTGCCTACTGCTCTTCAGCCTGTCAAATGAAACGTAGAATTTGAAACGTGACAAATGAACGAAGACCCAAGGAGTTGAGTCGTAAACAAATCAATACTTTTTCCTGTGCGAGGACCCGTCAGCCGAGGAGTTGAGTCATGAACGAATCAATACTGTTTCCTGTCCTGCTGACTGAGCTTATGAAGCTGCCGCCTGCCATGTGGTGAGTAAGGGTACTGCATGAAAATGAACGAATCACTCACTGAGACAACTCGTTACTCCTGAGTCATATAAAAAATTAGTTCATATCGAACGAATCGATCACGAACGACACATCACTATCTATTTGACGAGTTATGCATGAATTCGGATTTTGCAATAAAATTAATTCCTTCTCTCAAACCAAGTTCAAACTGCTTTGTCCTTCATATTTATCTACTTCTAATCTAGTTTCAACAATAAACAACACTGTATTTTGTAGTATGAAAAAGAACCAGACCTAATTTTCAGCAATAAGCTTCTCTCGAGGAGATATGAAAGAATACAGATTTTGCTATAAAATGAAATCCTTCTATCAAACTTACTTAAAACGGTTTGTCCTTATTTCTTCACTTCTGATGAAGTTTCAACAATAAACAACAAACTTTGTATTATGAGAAAGAACCAGACTCATTCTTCAGGAATCCGAAAATAAGCTCTATTTTACGAGTTATGCACGAATTCGGATTCTCCTATAAAACGAATTCCTTAACTCAAACCAAGTTAAGACTGCTTTGTCCTTCATATTTATTCATGTCTAATCAAGTTTCAACGATAAACAACGTTGTACTTTGTAGAATGAGAAAGAACTTCTTCAGCACTAAGCATCTCTCGACATATGACGAAATACAGATTTTGCTATAAAATTAATTCCTTCTATCAGCCTGACTTAAAACTGTTTGTCCTCCTTATTTATCCACTTCAAATCAAGTTTCAACAATTAAAAAAATTTTGTAGTTTGAGAAAGAACAACTTAATCTTCAGCAATCAGTATAAAAAGAGGGTAAGAAAAGGTGCAAATGCCAACCATACATCACTAAAAGGTGGAGCGGAAGTATTCGGCTGCAAGTAGGTGTGAATGTTCGACCATCATTTGTAAAAAGCGGGTAAGAAAAGGTTCGAATGCCCGACTATATATTAACAAAAGTGGGAGGAGAGGTCTTCGGATGAGAGTGGGTGAGAATTTCCAACCATAATCTATAAAATGCGGTGAAAAAAAAGGTGTGAATAACCCATAGAACACTAAAAGGTGAAGCGGAAGTGTTCGGCTGCAAGAAGGTGTGAATGTCCGACTATATTTGGTGAAAAGCAGGTGAAGCAAGGTCTGAATACCCAACCTTACATCATCAAAAGCGAGATCAGAGGTGTTTGGCTGCAAGAAGGCCATAGTTTGCCAAAAGCGGGTAAGGTGCGCATGACCGATTATACACCATCAACAAAAGTGGGGGCGGAGGTGTTCAGCTGCAAGAAGGTCTGAATGTCCAACAATAATTGCTAGAAAACATGAAAGAGAATTTTCGAATATCAAACCGCACATGATCATAAGCGGCAGAGGAGGTGTGCAGCTGCAAGAAGGTGTGAGTGTCCAACCATAATTACTGAAAAATGGGTAAGAAAAGGTGCGAATGCCCAACCATTTATCATCAAAAGCAGGAGTGGATGTGTTCGGCTACAAGAAGGTTTGAATGTCCGACCATAGTTTGTAAAAAGCGGGTAAGAAAAGGTTCGAATGCCCGAACATACACCATCAAAAGAGGGAGCGGAGCTGTTCCGATGTAAGACGGTGTGAATGTCCGACCATAGTTGGTAAAAAGCGGGTAAGAAAAGGTTAAAATACCTGACTGTACACAATCAAAAGAGGGAGCAGAGTTGTTCAGCTACAAGAAGGTGTGAAAGTCCGACCATGGTTTGTAAAAAGCTGGTAAGAAAAGGTTCGTATGCCCGAATATACACCATCAAAAGCGGAAGAGGAGGTGTTCGGCTGCAAGAAGGTGTGAATGTCGGACCATAGTTGGTAAAAAGCGGGTAAGAAAAGGTTAAAATACCCAACTGTACACAATCAATAGCGGGAGCGGAGTTGTTCGGCTACAAGAAGGTGTGAAAGTCCGACCATGGTTTGTAAAAGGCGTGTAAGAAAAGGTTCGAATGCCCAAATATATACCATCAAAAGTGGAAGAGGAGGTGTTCGGCTGCAAGAAGGTGTGAACGTCCGACCAAAGTTTGTAAAAAGCAGTTAAGAAAAGGTTCGAATATCCAACCAAACATAATCAAAAGCGGGAGCAGAGCTGTTCGACTGCAAGTAGGTGTGAATGTCAGATCATAATTTGCAAAAAGCTGATGAGAAAGGGTGAGAATGCCCGACTAAACACAATCAAATGCGGGAGCAGAGGTGTTCGTCTGTGAGTAGGTGTGAATCTCCAACCATAATTGCTGAAAAATGTGTTAGCAAAGACTAGAATGCCGGACAATACATCATCAAGAGCGGGAGAGGTGGTGTTCGGCTGCAAGTAGGTGTGAATGTCCAGCCATAATTACTCACAAACGGGTAAGAAAAGGTAGTATTGCCAGACCATACATTATCAAAACAGGGAGCGGAGGTGGTTCAGCTGCAAGGTGTGAATGTCTGACCAAAGTTTGTAAAAACCGGGTAAGACAAGGTGCGAATGCGCACCAATGTATGATCAAAAGCGGGAGCGGAGGTTTTCGGCTGCAAGGTCTGAATGTCCAACCATAATTTGTAAAAACCGGGGAAGAAAAGGCTTGAAAGCCCAACTATACACCATCAAAAGAGGGAGCGGTGGTTTTCGACTGCAAGAAAGTCTGAATGTCCACCGATAATTCCTGAAAAATGGATAAAAAAAGGGTGCGAATGCCCAACCATACATCATCAAAAGCAGGAGTGGATGTGTTCGGCTACAAGTTTTGAATGTCCGAGCATAGTTTGTAAAAGGCGGGTAAGAAAAGGTTCGAATGCCCGAACATACACCATCAAAAGAGGGAGCGGAGGCGTTCCGCTGTAAGAAGGTGTGAATGTCCGACCATAGTTGGTAAAAAGTGGGTAAGAAAAGATTAAAATTCCCGACTGTACACAATCAAAAGAGGGAGCGGAGTTGTTCAGCTACAAGAAGGTGTGAAAGTTAGACCATGGTTTGTAAAAAGCGGGTAAAAAAAGGTTCGTATGCCCGAATATACACCATCGAAAGCGGAAGCGGAGGTGTTCGGCTGCAAGAAGGTGTGAACGTCCGACCAAAGTTTGTAAAAAGCAGTTAAGAAAACGTTTGAATATCTAACCAAACATAATCAAAAGCGGGAGCAGAGCTGTTCGACTGCAAATAGGTGTGAATGTCAGATCATAATTTTCAAAAAGCTGAAGAGAAAGGGTGAGAATGCCCGACTATACACCATCAAATGCGGTAGCGGAGTTGTTCGGCTGTGAGTAGGTGTGAATCTCCAACCATAATTGCTGAAAAATGTGTTAGAAAAGGTTAGAATGCCGGTCCATACATCATCAAAAGCGGGAGAGGTGGTGTTCGGCTGCAAGTAGGTGTCAATATCCGACTATAGTTTGTAAAAAGCGGGTAAGACAAGGTGAAAAAGCCCGACAATGTATGATCAAAAGAGGGAGCGGAGGTGTTCGGCTTTAAGAAGGTCTGAATGTCCAACCATAATTTGTAAAAACCGGGAAGAAAAGGCTCAAAAGCCCAACTATACACCATCAAAAGTGGGAGCGGAGGTGTTCAGCTGCAAGAAGGTCTGAATGCCCATCAATATTTTGCGTTATATCATGAAAGAAAATGTTTGAATATCAAACCGCACATGATCATAAGTGGGAGAGGAGGTGTTCAGCTGTAAGAAGGTGTGAATGTCCCTCCATAATTCCTGAAAAATGGGTAGAAAAAGGTGCGAATGCCCAACCATACATTATCAAAAGCAGGTGTGAATGTCAGATCATAATTTGCAAAAAGCTGATGAGAAAGGATGAGAATGCCCGACTATACAACATCAAATGCGGGAGCGGAGGTGTTCGGCTCTGAGTAGGTGTGAATGTCCGATCATAATTGCTGAAAAATGTGTTAGAAAAGGTAAGAATGCCGGACCATAAATCATCAAAAGCGGGAGAGGTGGTGTTCGGCTGCAAAAAGGTGTGAATGTTCGACTAAAGTTTGTAAAAAGCAGTTAAGAAAAGGTTAGAATATTCAACCAAACATAATCAAAAGCGGGAGCAGAGCTGTTCGACTGCAAGTAGGTGTGAATGTCAGATCATAATTTGCAAAAAAGCTGATGAGAAAGGGTGAGAATGCCCGACTATACACCATCAAATGCGGGAGTGGAGTTCTTCGGCTTTGAGTAGGTGTGAATGTCAAACCATAATTACTCACAAACGCGTAAGAAAAGGTAGTATTGCCAGACCATACATGATCAAAACAGGGAGCGGAGGTGGTTCAGCTGCAAGAAGGTGTGAATGTCCGACTAAAGTTTATAAAAAGCGGGTAAGACATGGTGCGAATGCCCGACAATGTATGATCAAAAGAGGGAGCGGAGGTTTTCGGCTGCAAGGTCTGAATGTCCAACCATAATTTGTAAAAACCGGGAACGAAAAGGCTCGAAAGCCCGACTATACACTATCAAAAGCGGGAGCGGAGGTGTTCAGCTGCAAGAAGGTCTGAATGTCCACCAATAATTACTGAAAAATGGTTAAGAAAAGTTGCGAATAGCCAACCATACATCATCAAAAGCAGGAGTGGATGTGTTCGGCTGCAAGAAGGTCTGAATGTCAAACCAAAATATGTAAAAACCGGGGAAGAAAAGGCTCGACAGCCCGACTATACACGATCAAAAGCGGGAGCGGAGGTGTTCAGCTGCAAGAAGGTCTGAATGTCCATCAGTAATTTCTAGAAAACATGAAAGAAAATTTTCGAATGTCAAACTGAATATGATCATAAGCGGGAGAAGAGTTGTTCAGCTGCAAGCAGGTGTTAATGTCCACCCATAATTACTAAAAAATGTGTTAGAAAAGACTAGAATGCCGGACAATACATCATCAAAAGCGGGAGAAGTGGTGTTCGGCTGCAAGTAGGTGTGAATGTCCGACCATAGTTGGTAAAAAGTGGGTAAGAAAAGATTAAAATTCCCGACTGTACACAATCAAAAGAGGGAGCGGAGTTGTTCAGCTACAGGAAGGTGTGAAAGTCCGACCATGGTTTGTAAAAAGCAGGTAAGAAAAGGTTCGTATGCCCGAATATAAACCATCATAAGCGGAAGCGGAGTTGTTTGGCTTCAAGAAGACGTGAACGTCCAACCAAAGTTTGTAAAAAGCAGTTAAGAAAAGGTTCGAATATCGAACCAAACATAATCAAAAGCGGGAGCAGAGCTGTTCGACTGCAAGTAGGTGTGAATGTCAGATCATAATTTGCAAAAAGCTAATGAGAAAGGGTGAGAATGCCCGACTATACACCATCAAATGCGGGAGTGGAGTTGTTCGGCTGTGAGTAGGTGTGAATGTCAAACCATAATTACTCACAAACGGGTAAGAAAAGGTAGTATTGCCAGACCATACATGATCAAAACAGGGAGCAGAGGTGGTTCAGCTGCAAGAAGGTGTGAATGTCCGACTAAAGTTTATAAAAAGCGGGTAAGACAAGGTGCGAATGCCCGACAATGTATGATCAAAAGAGGGAGCGGAGGTTTTCGGCTGCAAGGTCTGAATGTCCAACCATAATTTGTAAAAACCAGGGAAGAAAAGGCTCGAAAGCCTGACTATACACCATCAAAAGCGGGAGAGGAGTTATTCAGCTGCAAGAAGGTCTGAATGTCCACCAATAATTACTGAAAAATGGGTAAGAAAAGGTGCGAATGCCCAACCATACATCATCAAAAGCAGGAGGGGATGTGTTTGGATACAAGAAGGTTTGAATGTTCGACTATAGTTTGTAAAAGGTGGGTAAGAAAAGGTTCGAATGCTCGAACATACACCATCAAAAGAGGGAGCGGAGGTGTTCCGCTGTAAGTAGGTGTGAATGTCCGACCATAGTTGGTAAAAAGTGGGTAAGAAAAGATTAAAATTCCCGACTGTACACAATCAAAAGAGGGAGCGGAGTTGTTCAGCTACAGGAAGGTGTGAAAGTCCGACCATGGTTAGTAAAAAGCGGGTAAGAAAAGGTTCGTATGCCCGAATATAAACCATCATAAGCGGAAGCGGAGTTGTTTGGCTTCAAGAAGACGTGAACGTCCAACCAAAGTTTGTAAAAAGCAGTTAAGAAAAGGTTCGAATATCGAACCAAACATAATCAAAAGCGGGAGCAGAGCTGTTCGACTGCAGGTAGGTGTGAATGTCAGATCATAATTTGCAAAAAGCTAATGAGAAAGGGTGAGAATGCCCGACTATACACCATCAAATGCGGGAGTGGAGTTGTTCGGCTGTGAGTAGGTGTGAATGTCAAACCATAATTACTCACAAACTGGTAAGAAAAGGTAGTATTGCCAGACCATACATGATCAAAACAGGGAGAGGAGGTGGTTCAGCTGCAAGAAGGTGTGAATGTCCGACTAAAGTTTATAAAAAGCGGGTAAGACAAGGTGCGAATGCCCGACAATGTATGATCAAAAGAGGGAGCGGAGGTTTTCGGCTGTAAGGTCTGAATGTCCACCCATAATTTGTAAAAACCAGGGACGAAAAGGCTCGAAAGCCTGACTATACACTATCAAAAGCGGGAGCGGAGGTGTTCAGCTGCAAGAAGGTCTGAATGTCCACCAATAATTACTGAAAAATGGTTAAGAAAAGGTGCGAATAGCCAACCATACATCATCAAAAGCAGGAGCGGATGTGTTCGGCTACAAGAAGGTTTGAATGTCCGACCATAGTTTGTAAAAGGCGGGTAAGAAAAGGTTCGAATGCCCGAACATACACCATCAAAAGAGGGAGCGGAGGTGTTCCGCTGTAAGAAGATGGGAATGTCCGACCATAGTTGGTAAAAAGCTGGTAAGAAGAGGTGAAAATACCCGACTGTACTCAATCAAAAGAGGGAGCGGAGTAGTTCAGCAACAAAGTGTGAAAGTCCGACCATGGTTTGTAAAAAGCGGGTAAGAAAAGGTTGGTATGCCTGAATATAAACCATCATAAGCGGAAGCGGAGTTGTTCGGCTTCAAGAAGACGTGAACGTCCAACCAAAGTTTGTAAAAAGCAGTTAAGAAAAGCTTCGAATATCCAACCAAACATAATCAAAAGCGGGAGCAGAGCTGTTCGACTGCAAGTAGGTGTGAATGTCAGATCATAATTTGCAAAAAGCTGATTAGAAAGGGTGAGAATGCCCGACTATACACCATCAAATGTGGGAGCGGAGTTGTTCGGCTGTGAGTAGGTGTGAATCTCCAACCATAATTGCTGAAAAATGTGTTAGAAAAGGTAAGAATGCCGGTCCATACATCATCAAAAGCGGGAGGGGTGGTGTTCGGCTGCAAGTAGGTGTGAATGTCCAGCCATAATTAATCACAAACGGGTAAGAAAAGGCAGTATTGCCAGACCATACATGATCAAAACAGGGAACGGAGGTGGTTCAGCTGCAAGAAGGTGTGAATGTTCCGCTAAAGTTTATAAAAAGCGGGTAAGAAAAGGTTTGTATGCCCAAATATACACCATCAAAAGCGGAAGCGGAGGTGTTCGGCTGCAAGAAGGTGTGAACGTCTGACCAAAGTTTGTAAAAAGCAGTTAAGAAAAGTTTCGAATATCCAACCAAACATAATCAAAAGCGGGAGCAGAGCTGTTCGACTGCAAGTAGGTGTGAATGTCAGATCATAATTTTAAGAATGCTGATGAGAAAGGGTGAGAATGCCCGACTATACACCAACAAATGCGGGAGCGGAGTTGTTCGTCTGTGAGTAGGTGTGAATCTCCGAGAATAGTTTGTAAAAAGGGGGTAAGAATAGGTTCAAATGCCCAAACATACACCATCAAAAGAGGGAGCGGAGGTGTTCCGCTGTAAGAAGGTGTGAATGTCCGACCATAGTTTTTAAAAAGCGGGTAAGAAAAGGTTAAAATACCCAACTTTACACAATCAATAGCGGGAGCGGAGTTGTTCGGCTACTAAAAGGTGTGAAAGTCCTACCATGGTTTGTAAAAAGCGGGTAAGAAAAGGTGTGAATGCCCGACATTGTATGATCAAAAGAGGGAGAGGAGGTTTTCGGCTGCAAGAAGGTCTGAATGTCCAACCATAATATGTAACAACCGGGGAAGAAAAGACTCGAAAGCCCGACTATACACAATCAAAAGCGGGAGCGGAGGTGTTCAGCTGCAAGAAGGTCTGAATGTCCATCAGTAATTTCTAGGAAACATGAAAGAAAATTTTCGAATGTCAAACTGCATATGATCATAAGCGGGAGAGGAGTTATTCAGCTTTAAGCAGGTGTTAATGTCCACCCATAATTACTGAAAAATGTGTTAGAAAAGACTAGAACGCCGGACCATACATCATCAAAAGCGGGAGAAGTGGTGTTCGGCTGCAAGTAGGTGTGAATGTCAAGCCATAATTACTCACAAACGGGTAAGAAAAGGTAGTATTGCCAGACCATACATGATCAAACGAGGGAGCGGAGGTGGTTCAGCTGCAAGGTGTGAATGTCTGACTAAAGTTTGTAAAAAGCGGGTAAGACAAGGTGCGAATGCCTGACAATGTATGATCAAAAGAGGGAGCATAGGTTTTCGGCTGCAAGGTCTGAATTTCCAACCATAATTTGTAAAAACCAGGGAAGAAAAGGCTCGAAAGCCCGACTATACACCATCAAAAGCGGGAGCGGAGGTGTTCAGCTGCAAGAAGGTCTGAATGTCCACCAATAATTACTGAAAAATGGTTAAGAAAAGGTGCGAAAGCCCAACCATACATCATCAAAAGCAGGAGGGGATGTGTTTGGATACAAGAAGGTTTGAATGTCCGAGCATAGTTTGTAAAAGGCGGGTAAGAAAAGGTTCGAATGCCTGAACATACACCATCAAAAGAGGGAGCGGAGGTGTTCCGCTGTAAGAAGGTGTGAACGTCCGACCGTAGTTGGTAAAAAGCTGGTAAGAAAAGGTGAAAATACCCGACTGTACACAATCAAAAGAGGGAGCGGAGTAGTTCAGCAACAAAGTGTGAATGTCCGACCATGGTTTGTAAAAAGCGGGTAAGAAAAGGTTTGTATGCCCGAATATACACCATCAAAAGCGGGAGTGGAGGTGTTCGGCTGCAAGAAGGTCTGAATGTCCATCAGTAATTGCTAGAAAACATGAAAGAAAATTTTCGAATGTCAAACCGCTCATGATCATAAGCGGGAGAGAAGGTGTTCGACTGCAAGTAGGTGTGAATGTCAGATCAAAATTTGTAAAAAGCGGGTAAGAAAAGGTAAGAATGCCAAACCATAAATTGTCAAAAGCGGCAGCAGAGACGTTCGGCCGGTATTTATCAATGTCTAGATAGATTTCAACAAAAAACAACGTTGTACTTTGCAGTAAAAGAAAGAGCAAATCTAAAGTTTCAGGATTCCGAGAATAAACTTTTCATGAGTTCTGCATTTGTTGGGATTTTGTTTTAAAATGAATTCCTTCACTCAAACTATGTTAAAACTGCTTTGTCCTTCATATGTACCCATTTCTACATATATTTCAATCATAAACTTCCTCATATTACCCTGGATGAGAAAGAGCAACACTTGTGATTAAGCCATAAGCCCCTTTTGAGGAGTTCTGCATGATTTGGGATTTTATCTATAAAATTAATTCCTTCACTCAAACTATGTTAAAACGGCTTTTACGTTCATATTTATCATTGTCTAGATAGATTTAAACAAAAAAAAAAAACAACGTTGTACTTTGCAGTAAAAGAAAGAGCAAATCAAAAGTTTTAGGAATCCGAGAATAAGCTTATTTTCATGAGTTCTGCACGATTTCGGATTTTACTATAAAATGAATTCCTTCACTCAAACTATGTTAAAACTACTTTTAACTTCGTATTTATCAATGTCTAGATCGACTTCAACAAAGAACAACATTGTATTTTGCAGTAGAAGAAAGAGCAACACTGAAGGTTCAGGAATCCGAGAATAAGCTTATTTTCATATGTTCTGCATGATTTGGGATTTTATGTATAAAATGAATTCCTTCACTCAAACTATGTTAAAACTGCTTTTAACTTCATATTTATCAATGTCTAGATCGACTTCAACAAAGAACAACATTGTATTTTGCAGTAGAAGAAAGACTAACACTGAAGGATCAGGAATCCGAGAATAAGCTTCTTTTCATACGTTCTGCATGATTTGGGATTTTATGTATAAAATTAATTCCTTCACTCAAACCAAGTTAAAACTGCTTTGTCCTTCATATTTATCAATGTCTAGATCGACTTCAACAAAGAACAACATTTGATTTTGCAGTAGAAGAAAGAGAAACACTGAAGGATCAGGAATCCGAGAATAAGCTTATTTTCATGAGTTCTGCACGATTTCGGATTTACCTATAAAATTAATTGCTTTGCTCAAACCAATTTAAAATTGCTTTGTCCTTCATAGTTATCCATGTCTAAAAATGTATCAAGCATAAAGTTCCTCATATTACCCTGAATGAGAAAGAAGCATCCCTTTGGTTGAGCAATACGTTAATTTCTTCACTCAAACCAAGTGGAAACTGCTTTGTCCTTCATATTTATCAATATCTAGATCGATTTCAACTTCTTCTACTGCAAAGTCCAATGGTGTTCTTTGTTGAAGGCGATCTAACCTTTTCTTAACTGCTTTTTACAAACTTTGGTCGGACGTTCACATCTTCTTGTAGCCGAACAACTCCGCTCCCGCTATTGATTGTGTACAGTCGGGTATTTTAACCTTTTCTTACCCGCTTTTTACCATCTATGGTTGGACATTCACACCGTCTTACAGCGGAACACCTCCGCTCCCGCTTTTGATGGTGTATTTTCGGGCATTCGAACCTTTTCTTACCCGCTTTTTACAAACTATGGTCGGACATTCAAACCTTCTTGTAGCCGAAAACCTTCGCTCCCTCTTTTGATTATACATTGTCGGGCATTGGCACCTTTTCTTACCCGCTTTTTACAAACCATGGTCGGACTTTCACACCTTCTTGTAACCGAACACATCCTTTCCCGCTATTGATTGTATACAGTTGGGTATTTTAACCTTTTCTCACCCGCTTTTTAACAACTATGGTCCGACATTCACACCTTCTTACAGCGGAACACCTCCGCTCCCTCCTTTGATGGTGTATGTTCGGGCATTCAAACCTTTTCTTACCCGCTTTTTACAAACCATGGTCGGATATTCAAACCTTCTTGTAGCCGAACACATCCACTCCTGCTTTTGATGATGTATGGTTGGGCATTCGAACCTACTTGTTGCCCGCTTTTCATTAATTATGGGTGGACATTCACACCTTTTCGCAGCCAAACACCTCCACTCTTGTTTTGATCATGTATGGTTGGACATTCGCACCTTTTCTCACCCGCGTTTTGCAAACTATGGTCGGCCATTCACAGCTTCCTCTCATATAAGTATGGTGGGATATTCACACCCACCTGCATCCGAAGACCTCCGTCCCCACTTTTGTTGATATTTAGTCGGTCATTCGCACCTTACCCGCTTTTGGCAAACTATGGCCTTCTTGCAGCCAAACACCTCTGATCTCGCTTTTGATGATATAAGGTTGGGCATTCAGACCTTGCTTCACCTGCTTTTCACCAAATATAGTCGGACATTCACACCTTCTTGCAGCCGAACACCTCCGCTTCCGCTTTTGATGGTGTATATTCGGGCATACGAACATTTTCTTACCCGCTTTTTACAAACCATGGTCGGACTTTCACACCTTCTTGTAGCTGAACAACTCCGCTCCCTCTTTTGATTGTGTACACTCGGGTATTTTCACCTCTTCTTATCCACTTTTTACCAACTATGGTCGGACATTCACACCTTCTTAAAAGCGGAACACCTCCGCTCCCTCTTTTGATGGTGTATGTTAAGGCATTCGAAGCTTTTCTTACCCGCCTTTTACAAACTATGGTCGGACATTCAAACCTTCTTGTAGCCGAACAACTCCACTCCTGCTTTTGATGATGTATGGTTGGGCATTCGCACCTTTTCTTAACCATTTTTCAGTAATTATTGGTGGACATTTAGACCTTCTTGCAGCTGAACACCTCCGCTCTTGCTTTTGATGGTGTATAGTTGGGCATTCTCACCCTTTTTCATCAGCTTTTTGCAAATTATGATCTGACATTCACACCTACTTGCAGTCGAACAGCTCTGCTCCCGCTTTTGATTATGTTTGGTTGGATATTGGAACCTTTTAAATGCTTTTTACAAACTTTTATCGGACGTTCACACCTTGCAGCGGAACACCTCCGCTTCCGCTTTTGATGGTATATATTCGGGCATTCGAACCTTTTCTTACCCGCTTTTTACAAACCATGGTCGGACTTTCACACCTTCTTGTAGCTGAACAACTCCGCTCCCTCTTTTGATTGTGTACACTCGGGTATTTTCACCTCTTCTTACCCGCTTTTTACCAACTATGGTCGGACATTCACACCTTCTTAAAGCGGAACACCTCCGCTCCCTCTTTTGATGGTGTATGTTAAGGCATTCGAAGCTTTTCTTACCCGCCTTTTACAAACTATGGTCGGACATTCAAAACTTGTAGCCGAACACACCTACTCCTGTTTTTGATGATGTATGGTTGGGCATTCGCACCCTTTTTTTATCCATTTTTCAGGAATTATCGGTGGACATTCAAACTTTCTTGCAGCCGAAAACCACCGCTCCCTCTTTTGATGGTGTATAGTCGGGCTTTCGAGCCTTTTCTTCCCCGGTTTTTACAAATTATGGTTGGACATTCAGACCTTGCAGCCGAAAACCTCCGCTCCCGCTTTTGATCATACATTGTCGAGCATTCGCACCTTGTCTTACCCGCTTTTTACAAACTTTAGTCAGACATTCACACCTTGCAGCTGAACCACCTCCGCTCCCTGTTTTGATAATGTATGGTCTGGCAATACTACCTTTTCTTACCCGTTTGTGAGTAATTATGGCTGGACATTCACACCTACTTGCAGCCGAACACCACCTCTCCCGCTCTTGATGATGTATTGTCCGGCATTCTAGTCTTTTCTAACACATTTTTCAGCAATTATGGTCGGACATTCAAACCTACTCACAGCCGAACAGTACTGCTCCCGCATTTGATGGTGTATAGTCGGGCATTCTCACCCTTTCTCAACAGCTTTTTTGCAAATAATGATCTGACATTCACACCTACTTGCAGTCGAAAAGCTCTGCTCCCGCTTTTGATGATGTATAGTCCGGCATTCTTACCTTTTCTAAAACATTTTTCAGCATTTATGGTCGGACATTCACACCTACTCACAGACGAACACCTCCGCTCCCGCATTTGATTGTGTTTAGTCGGGCATTCTCACCCTTTCTCATCAGCTTTTTGCAAATTATGATCTGACATTCACACCTACTTGCAGTCGAACAGCTCTTCTCCCGCTTTTGATTATGTTTGGTTGGATATTCGAACCTTTTCTTAACTGCTTTTTACAAACTTTGGTCGGACGTTCACACCTTCTTGCACCCGAACACCTCCTCTTCCACTTTTGATGGTATATATTTGGGCATTCGAACCTTTTCTTATACGCCTTTTACAAACCATGGTCGGACTTTCACACCTTCTTGTAGCCGAACAACTCCGCTCCCGCTATTGATTGTGTACAGTTGGGTATTTTAACCTTTTCTTACCCGCTTTTTACCAACTATGGTCCGACATTCACACCTTCTTGCAGCCGAACACCTCCTCTTCCGCTTTTGATGGTGTATATTTGGGCATACGAACCTTTTCTTACCAGCTTTTTACAAACCATGGTCGGACTTTCACACCTTCTTGTAGCTGAACAAATCCGCTCCCCCTTTTGATTGTGTACAGTCAGGTATTTTAACCTTTTCTTAACCGCTTTTTACCAACTATGGTCGGACATTCACACCGTCTTACATCGGAGCAGCTCCGCTCCCTCTTTTGATGGTGTATGTTCGGGCATTCGAACCTTTTCTTACCCGCTTTTTACAAACTATGTTCGGACATTCAAACCTTCTTGCAGCCGAAAACCTCCGCTCCCTCTTTTAATCATACATTGTCGGGCATTCGCAGCTTTTCTTACCTGCTTTTTACAAACCAGGGTCGGACTTTCACATCTTTTAGTAGCCTAACAACTGCGTTCCTGGTATTGATTGTGTACAGTTGGGTATTTTAATCTTTTCTTACCCGCTTTTTACCAACTATGGTCGGACATTCAAACCTTCTTGTAGCCGAACACATCCACTCCTGCTTTTAATGATGCATGGTTGGGCATTCGCACCTTTTCTTACCCATTTTTCAGTAATTATGGTTAGACACTCACACCTTCTTGCAGCTGCACACCTCCTCTCCCGCTTATGATCATGTGCGGTTTGATATTCGAAAATTCTCTTTCATGTTTTCTAGCAATTATTGTTGGACATTCAGACCTTCTTGCAGCTGAACACCTCCGCCCCCACTTTTGTTGATGGTGTATAATCGGTCTTTCGCACCTTACCCGCTTTTGGCAAACTATGGCCTTCTTGCAGCCAAACACCTCTGATCTCGCTTTTGATGATGTAAGGTTGGGCACTCAGACCTTGCTTCACCTGCTTTTCACCAAATATAGTCGGACATTCACACCTTCTTGCAGCCGAACACTTCCGCTTCACCTTTTAGTGTTCTATGGGGTATTCACACCTTTTTTTCACCGTATTTTATAGATTATGGTTGGAAATTCTCACCCACTCTCATCCGAACACCTCTGTTCCCGCTTTTGTTAATATATAGTCGGGCATTCGAACCTTTTCTTACCCGCTTTTTACAAATTACGGTCGAACATTCACACCTACTTGCAGCCGAATACTTCCGCTCCACCTTTTAGTGATGTATGGTTGGCATTTGCACCTTTTCTTACCCTCTTTTTATACTGATTGCTGAAGATTAAGTTGTTCTTTCTCAAACTACAAATTTTTTTTAATTGTTGAAACTTGATTTGAAGTGGATAAATAAGGAGGACAAACAGTTTTAAGTCAGGCTGATAGAAGGAATTAATTTTATAGCAAAATCTGTATTTCGTCATATGTCGAGAGATGCTTATTGCTGAAGAAGTTCTTTCTCATTCTACAAAGTACAACGTTGTTTATCGTTGAAACTTGATTAGACATGAATAAATATGAAGGACAAAGCAGTCTTAACTTGGTTTGAGTTAAGGAATTCGTTTTATAGGAGAATCCGAATTCGTGCATAACTTGTAAAATAGAGCTTATTTTCGGATTCCTGAAGAATGAGTCTGGTTCTTTCTCATAATACAAAGTTTGTTGTTTATTGTTGAAACTTCATCAGAAGTGAAGAAATAAGGACAAACCGTTTTAAGTAAGTTTAATAGAAGGATTTCATTTTATAGCAAAATCTGTATTCTTTCATATCTCCTCGAGAGAAACTTATTGCTGAAAATTAGGTCTGGTTCTTTTTCATACTACAAAATACAGTGTTGTTTATTGTTGAAACTAGATTAGAAGTAGATAAATATGAAGGACAAAGCAGTTTGAACTTGGTTTGAGAGAAGGAATTAATTTTATTGCAAAATCCGAATTCATGCATAACTCGTCAAATAGATAGTGATGTGTCGTTCGTGAGCGATTCGTTCGATATGAACTATTTTTTTATATGACTCGGGAGTAACGAGTTGTCTCAGTGAGTGATTCGTTCATTTTCATGCAGTACCCTTACTCACCACATGGCAGGCGGCAGCTTCATAAGCTCAGTCAGCAGGACAGGGAACAGTATTGATTCGTTCACGACTCAACTCCTCGGGTGACGGGTCCTCGCACAGGAAACAGTATTGATTCGTTCATGACTCAACTCCTCGGCTGACGGGTCCTCGCACAGGAAAAAGTATTGATTTGTTTACGACTCAACTCCTTGGGTCTTCGTTCATTTGTCACGTTTCAAATTCTACGTTTCATTTGACAGGCTGAGGAGCAGTAGGCACAACAGTTCGTTCATGAACCGGATCATTAATCTCATAGACTATTCTACCATCAACAACTTGGAAACCACAATCGACTCTCTAGATGCAGAAAAAGCATTTGATGGAGTGAACTGGAAATTTTTATTCGCAGCATTAAACAAATTTGGGTTTGGGTCACACTTCATCAACCGGATAAGGATATTATATAGCTCCCCAAATGCAAGTGTCAGGACAAATGATCAAACTTCTCCAAGCTTCAGTCTGCAGAGAGGTATAAGACAGGGTTGCCCACTTTCTCCCTCACTTTTTGCTATTTTCATCAAACCTTTAGCAGCTTCTATCAGACAAGATAGAAATATCAAAGACATCCAATCCCAAAGTATTGAGCATAAAATAAGTCTTTATGCTGATGATGTATTACTTTTCCTTCAGAACTCACAGACGTCTCTCACTCACACAATCACACTCATAAATAAATTCTCAGCACTTTCTGACTACTCTATCAACTGGTCTAAGACCACAGTTCTGCCCATTAACTGTAGGGTCCAGAATATACCTGCGATCACTTTACAGTCAGGAAATATTAGATATTTAGGCATAAACATTTCCTCCAGGCTCTCAGAGCTAACAAAGCTAAATTATGTGCAATTATTAAAGAGAGTAGAGGACGATCTCTCTCGTTGGAAGTCCTTACCTATATCACTTATGGGGAGAGTTACAACCATTAAAATGATGATACTACCAAAAGTTAACTATTTGTTCTCAACGATCCCCATAAAACCATCTGCTACTTGGTTTAAGTCACTAGATTCATGCATCTCCAAATTTCTGTGGAAAAACAAACCACCACGTATTAGTTTAAAAATCCTACAGAAGACCAAGGACGGTGGTGGATTAGATTTACCTAATTTTCAGCACTATTCCTTAGCCAATAGGCTACAGCATCCTTTTGTATTTCTGATTTGTCAGTCCTCTCTCTTCGTTCACCGGAGTCTTCGTGTCTTTGTCCTTGAGTTTGGTGATTTTTTCTTCTTTTGATGCCTTGACACAGTGTGACAGGTGATACCACGTGGGAGATCCTTTAACTTGGACTGCTGTCCCTGTGCTGCGAAATGGCTGTGCTGCTCAAATGGTCTCTCCTTCATCATATACACAGTTATTTATACATCACCTTCCACCATGAAGCGTTGTCTCTTTTTGTTTCTCTCTTTGTTCTTAAAATGCTGTTATGCATGTCTAAACCAATCCATTAAATTAGATCATTTTGGCAGTAAAGCGATCTACAATGTGCTTGGTCGCAGAGCTGGTCATCTGTGGTAAACAGCTCTTCAGAAAGGCATTCTTCAATTGATTTCACTAATTTTATGTAATAATTTTGTGATTTCCTACAAAACTACACTTCTTCTCCCATCTGTCTGAGTATTTAATATTGTCTGGGTCCCGTTAAAACATGTATTTTTCCCATCTAATTCCTTGTTTGCTTTAAAACAAGTATTCCCCATTTTCTATCCCTTCAGTAGCCAACCAGTTTGTATGGAGTACACTGGAGCAACTTGACTGATCAGTAAAACAGTGCTTTTGTTGTCACCGCAAGGCTTCCCCCGTCGGTTGTTTCACTGAGACACTACTGAGTAACTATAACTCAACACAGTTTATACACATAACATTCATATACATACTAACAAACAAACAAGCAATTATTTATCGCAATTTTCTCATCTCTGTTTGAACGTACACCCAGGTAAATATTCCTGTAGTCTTCTCATACCGACTATGGACCCATTCATTGTTTAACTTCACTGTTTTGCAAATTCTAATTGAATATTACACATTGACATTGAACTTTACTGGATAAGCAGGTCTTCATTGCATTCAGCAGCCTATATGTGAGCATCTATGTGTAAGCTGTTCTTCTTTGCATTTATCACCAGCAAGCAATTCTTCATTGCACATGCACATGAAAATAGTAAAACAATTCCAATGCGTTAGCGAAACCTTCTATATCAGGAGTGTCCATCATGATGCTGGGAATAGAACCTGTTTCCCAGAATAGTTCAACCTTCTTACTTAACTGATCATAACTCCGCAATGAGCACATTTCAAAGTATCATTCCTCTACATGTATTCAAAAATCTATGTGTAAATGTTTAATATTTCTTATATTTGTTGATGTCATTCTGTGTGCATGTGGCCTAAACCCAATCTCTGTGTGGCAATTTTAATTTAAACAAGTTGAACTCTGCCTCTGATCATTTAAAAAAAAGTGTGTACCGATATCAACCTTTCTCAGGTAATTACTGATCCTACAAAACCGAACTTAAGAGATCCTTCAAGCCTGATTGGCTCAATCTTAACAAATCAAAGGTAGAAAATCCGCAGTGTCTGAACTTGGTGTTCGTTATCACTGCTCAATAGCCTGTATCAGAATTGCAAAAATGAAAACATTAGGTCCACGCTTGGTATCCAGATCCTGAAACATCTCCATGAGCAGGCTTTTTTTTAAACTGATCTGTTGAATAGTTATACTCATGACATATGAGTTAAAATCCCAGATGAAGATCTAGCACTTGACCATTTTTGTAAATCTTCTAATTCCATAGTTGATAAACACACCCCTTTTAAAAAGTATAGAACTTAGAACAGGTCTAGTCCCTGGCTTTCGGCAGAACTGTATTCTTTACTTTTTTTTTTTTTTCCCCTTGTCCTGTTCAGCATTATGGCAGCAGAATTGTAGTCTGAATACCTTTGATGCCAAAATGATTTGCTTTGCCAAGGGAAGTTTTATAAATGTAAAGCTCCCTTTGATGCCCATTTATTTATTTCTGTTTACAATATATGACATGTAATAGAAATTAACCGGACCGGGGGACAAGGAAAGAAGAAGAGGAAAGAAGAGGAAACAGAACAAAAATAGAAACAAAAACCAGACAACCAGCTGCTACACCTGTAAAAAACAAAACAGACAGCAATCCATGGCCTCTGAGGGGAATACAGCCTTAGCGCCACCAGGAGCACCTGAAAGCAGACAAGCAGAGAAAAAACAAACACACAAACAAAGAAAAACAAGCACAAGAAGTGGCAATCGCATACAACACAGCTATGGATATAGATGACCTGAGACGACATGACACACAACTGCTTAGTGACCATGCTACTGGACTAATGAATGTGTGTGTGTGTGTGGGAGAACATGCAACACCCATGGCACAGGACCTACATGATAACCGTGCTTAGTTATGAGTGTATAAGCGTACAGGGCCACAATCCACAGCCCCTCCAAGCAATCAGAAGCAGACAGAGAGGGCCACAAGACCCAGGCCACCAGCAGCCCCCACAGAGCACAGAACCCAGGAAGCCCACCGCAGGGGCAACCACGCATCCACCCAGAAGACTGCAGAGGAAGCCCCCGGAAAGAGCCCCCATAAGCATAGGGCAGAAGCCCTCCGGGAGCCAGGGGCAACAGCCCACCGACCCCGCCAGACCCCAGCCGCCCAGACATGGGCCGTGCACTGGACCCGGGCCCCAGGAGCCCGAGCGCCCCCAAACCCCCCGGCAGAGGCCCCACCCAATACCCAGGAGGGCCAAGCGCCCCAGACAGCCACACAGTGGGTCAGCGCCTGCCCCAGCGCCCCTGGCCAAGTGCCCTGGGAGTCAAGACGTGCCCACAGGTGGGTGAAGTCGCGAGCAGCGGGGAGAGGCAACGCTGCCCCCCCATCGGGAGAAGCACAGGCAGGCCAGGCAACAGCAAGTCCCAGATCCAGGCCCAATCATTACCACACATCCACACGTCCTCCCTCCCTCGACTCCACTGGGGTGTAGTGCAGCGGGCACACCAGGGGGCCAGCAGCCCCCCAGCCACCACAGACCCCGAACCAGCAGAACAATTAATTAATCCTCCTGGCCCCTCCCGCCCCGAGCAGCAACAAGGAAGCAGTGGTGTGCGAAGAAGACCCCTCCCCCCACCCTTCTGGCTCTTCAATATTTTCTAATAGTGAGCAATTAAAATTGAGGGGCAGCCAAACTTATAGAACTGGGAGCGCAGCCCTCTGGGCAGCCTACATACCCAAAGAGCCCCGCCCACCAGATGCCACTCAGTGTAACCACCCCCCAAGACCTAATGTGTGTGTGTGAGTGTGTTTGATAAGTAGTAATGTCTAACACAGGGGCGGGGAACTGCAAAGTGCAACAAAAGGGCACCACCTACGTGGCCCCATCCACTACACACCACCGAACACACACGCCCCCAAAACCCTTCATGTGTGAGTGTGTGCTGTGTACAGGAGCCAGAAGGGAGAGGGGTATGGGGATATACACCGGGGGAGCTACTCTCCCTCAGAGAGGGCAGCCAGGGACTGGCTGCAATAGGCATCCCCGCTACCTGGGAGCCAACACAGGGCAGGAGGGCCTGATGTCCACCAGGCTCGGGGCCTGCAGCGACCATATTCCGGGAGCTACTCTACCCCCAGAAGGTACCCATCCCGCCCCACCCTACTCAACCCAACCCCACCCTGGAGGACCTCTACAAAAAACTAACAAACAACAACAAAAAACAAACAAACAAACCACCCGGTCACACCAGTCGCAGCAGCCCAGGCCTGAGACCCACCATCACCCAAGCGAAAAGCACCGCCCCCCCCCAACCTTACGCCCCAACACCCTGAAAAAAAAACAACCATCTGCGGACACCTTGGAGCGCCCAGCCCCCAGGGCCCAGGCCCACCACCACCACGCACACCAGAGCGGGCCGGCCACCCGGCATAGAGCCAGCAGCCACCACCTCAAGGCCCCTAAGGGACCCCGCCCCACACCGCAAGACAGCCCCACCCGCAAGCCCCCAAAACTGCCCTCCAAGCCCGACACACAGTTCCCCCCAGCAATGACCAACCGCCCAGAGCGACGGGACAGCAACCCACCACCACCACTATGTGATAAAGCTAATCAGAGGGGACCAGAGAGAATGAAATTCAGCCAATTGATGTTTTGAGGAGGCAGACATTGTTTCCATGCTAATATAATCTAAAAGAAAATTTCTAAACTGGTTAATACACATATTGTTTTTCGCTTTCCAGTTCATGAGAATAGTTTTCTTTGCGATACATAACACTGTGAGAACCATGTGTGCTGAGTTAATTTCCATGTTGATGTTGTCTAAGTCACCCAGTATGCACAGTGTGGGGCATGCAGGGATGCTACACTTTAGCCATGTTGATAGGTCCTCACAGACTTCAAGCCAGAACTTCTGGACAGGCGCACAAAACCACAAAGCGTGTGCATAATCATCAGGTGTGTTATCTGTGCAATGTGATCAGATGTTTGAGTGTGTTAGACCCATCCTGAACATCCTTTGTCCTGTATAGTGTGTTCTATGAAGGATTTTGTATTGTATGAGCTGTAAATTAGGATTTCGAGTCATTCTGAAGGTGTTCAAACATATTTGTGGCCAGAAGCTATGACTAGAACTGATGGATAAATCTGCCTCCCATTTTGAGGATGGAAGAGACATTGTGTCATCTATCTTAGACAATAATTTATATATTTTTGATAGTAGTTTTGGGGTGCAGATGCTTAGAAATTCTGCTACCCTAATCGGGAGTTGTAAGTCTCGTTGGTGGAGGATATATTTCTTTGTTATTATAGACTTAAGTTGTTGATATTCTAGGAAATTATTGCTGCTTATCTCATGTTGTGATATGAGCTCATCAAATGAAATAAAATTTCCATTTTGGATTATATGTTCCAGATGTTTGATTCCTTTGATCTTCCACAGAGTAAAGTTTAGCATTTTTTTGTTTTGCAGTATGTGAGGATTGTTCCAGATGGGTGTAAGCTTACACGGGACAAGTGAGGACTTTGTTATTTTAAGAAATTCCCACCAGGCTCTCAGAGAGGTGATGATGTTAATGCTTTTGAAACATTTGTGATTTTTTACGTTTTGACTAATAAGTGGCAGGTCAGAGATTTCCAGATTATCACACAATGCTTGTTCTATATTTATCCATGGTTCATCTATTGGGCTAGGTTTAAACCATTTTGATATATTCTGTAACCTATTGGCTAAGGAATAGTGCTGAAAATGAGGTAAATCTAATCCACCACAGTCCTTGGTCTTCTGTAGGGTTTTGAAACTAATACGTGGTGGTTTGTTTTTCCACAGAAATTTGGAGATGCATGAATCTAGTGACTTAAACCAAGTAGCAGATGGTTTTATGGGGATCATTGAGAACAAATAGTTAACTTTTGGTAGTATCATCATTTTAATGGTTGTAACTCTCCCCATAAGTGATATAGGTAAGGACGTCCAACGAGAGAGATCGTCCTCTACTTTCTTTAATAAGTCTTTAATAATTGCACATAATTTAGCTTTGTTAACTCTGAGAGCCTGGAGGAAATGTTTATGCCTAAATATCTAATATTTCCTGACTGTAAAGTGATCGCAGGTATATTCTGGACCCTGCAGTTAATGGGCAGAACTGTGGTCTTAGACCAGTTGATAGAGTAGTCAGAAAGTGCTGAGAATTTATTTATGAGTGTGATCGTGTGAGTGAGAGACGTCTGTGAGTTCTGAAGGAAAAGTAATACATCATCAGCATAAAGACTTATTTTATGCTTAATATTTTGGGATTGGATGCCTTTAATATTTCTATCTTGTCTGATAGAAGCTGCTAAAGGTTTGATGAAAATAGCAAAAAGTGAGGGAGAAAGTGGGCAACCCTGTCTTGTACCTCTCTGCAGACTGAAGCTTGGAGAAGTTTGATCATTTGTCCTGACACTTGCATTTGGGGAGCTATATAATATCCTTATCCAGTTGATGAAGTGTGACCCAAACCCGAATTTGTTTAATGCTGCGAATAAAAATTTCCAGTTCACTCGATCAAATGCTTTTTCTGCATCTAGAGAGTCGATTGTGGTTTCCAAGTTGTTGATGCTAGAATAGTCTATGATATTAATGATCCGGTTTGTGGACAAACTGTTGTGCCTACTGCTCTTCAGCCTGTCAAATGAAACGTAGAATTTGAAACGTGAGAAATGAACGAAGACCCAAGGAGTTTAGTCGTAAACGAATCAATACTGTTTCCTGTGCGAGGACCCGTCAGCCGAGGAGTTGAGTCATGAACGAATCAATACTGTTTCCTGTGCGAGGACCCGTCACCCGAGGAGTTGAGTCGTGAACGAATCAATACTGTTTCCTGTCCTGCTGACTGAGCTTATGAAGCTGCCGCCTGCCATGTGGTGAGTAAGGGTACTGCATGAAAATGAACGAATCACTCACTGAGACAACTCGTTACTCCCGAGTCATATAAAAAATTAGTTCATATCGAACGAATCGCTCACGAACGACACATCATTATCTATTTGACGAGTTATGCATGAATTTGGATTTTGCAATAAAATTAATTCCTTCTCTCAAACCAAGTTCAAACTGCTTTGTCCTTCATATTTATCTACTTCTAATCTAGTTTCAACAATAAACAACACTGTATTTTGTAGTATGAAAAAGAACCAGACCTAATTTTTAGCAATAAGCTTCTCTCGAGGAGATATGAAGGAATACAGATTTTGCTATAAAATGAAATCCTTCTATCAAACTGACTTAAAACGGTTTGTCCTTATTTCTTCACTTCTTTGTATTATGAGAAAGAACCAGACTCATTCTTCAGGAATCCGAAAATAAGCTCTATTTTACGAGTTATGCACAAATTCAGATTCTCCATATAAAACGAATTCCTTAACTCAAACCAAGTTAAGACTGCTTTGTCCTTCATATTTATTCATGTCTAATCAAGTTTCAACGATAAACAACGTTGCACTTTGTAGAATGAGAAAGAACTTCTTCAGCAATAAGCAACTCTCGACATATGATGAAATACAGATTTTGCTATAAAATTAATTCCTTCTATCAGCCTGACTTAAAACTGTTTGTCCTCCTTATTGTTTCAACAATTAAAAAAATTTTGTAGTTTGAGAAAGAACAACTTAATCTTCAGCAATCAGTATAAAAAGAGGGTAAGAAAAGATGCAAATGCCAACCATACATCACTAAAAGGTGGAGCGGAAGTATTCGGCTGCAAGTAGGTGTGAATGTTCGACCATAATTTGTAAAAAGCGGGTAAGAAAAGGTTTGAATGCCCGACTATATATTAACAAACGCGGGAGGAGAGGTGTTCGGATGAGAGTGGGTGAGAATTTCCAACCATAATCTATAAAATACGGTGAAAAAAAGGTGTGAATACCCAATAGAACACTAAAAGGTGGAGCGGAAGTGTTCCGCTGCAAGAAGGTGTGAATGTCCGACTATATTTGATGAAAAGCAGGTGAAGCAAGGTCTGAATGCCCAACCTTACATCATCAAAAGCGAGATCAGAGGTGTTTGGCTGCAAGAAGGCCATAGTTTGCCAAAAGCGGGTAAGGTGCGAATGACCGACTAAATATCAACAAAAGTGGGGGCGGAGGTCTTCGGATGCAAGTGGGTGTGAATATCCCACCATACAAGTATGGTGGAGAGGAAGCTGTGAATGGCCAACCATAGTAAAAAGCGGGTGAGAAAAGGTGCGAATGTCCAACCATACATGATCAAAACAGTTAGCGTAGGTGTTTGGCTGCGACAAGGTGTGAATGTCCACCCATAATTAATGAAAAGCGGGAAACAAGTAGGTTCGAATGCCCAACCATACATCATCAAAAGCAGCAGTGGATGTGTTCGGCTACAAGAAGGTGTGAATGTCTGACCATAGTTTGTAAAAAGCAGGAAAGAAAAGGTTCGAATGCCCGAACATACACCATCAAAAGAGGGAGCGGAGGTGTTCCGCTGTAAGAAGGTGTGAATGTCCGACCATAGTTGATAAAAAGCGGGTAAGAAAAGGTTAAAATACCCAACTGTACACAATCAATAACGGGAGCGGAGTTGTTCGGCTACTAAAAGGTGTGAAAGTCCGACCATGGCTTGTAAAAAGCGGGTAAGAAAAGGTTCTTATGCCCGAACATAAACCATCAAAAGCGGAAGCGGAGGTGTTCGGCTTCAAGAAGACGTGAAAATCCGACCAAAGTTTGTAAAAAGCAGTTAAGAAAAGGTTCGAATATTCAACCAAACATAATCAAAAGCGGGAGCAGAGCTGTTCGACTGCAAGTAGGTGTGAATGTCAGATCATAATTTGCAAAAAAGCTGATGAGAAAGGATGAGAATGCCCGACTATACACCATCAAAACAGGGAGCGGAGGTGGTTCAGCTGCAAGAAGGTGTGAATGTCCGACTAAAGTTTATAAAAAGCGGGTAAGACAAGGTGCGAATGCCCGACAATGTATGATCAAAAGAGGGAGCGGAGGTTTTCGGCTGTAAGGTCTGAATGTCCAACCATAATTCTTAAAAACCGGGGACAAAAAGGTTCGAAAGCCTGACTATACACTATCAAAAGCGGGAGCGGAGGTGTTCAGCTGCAAGAAGGTCTGAATGTCCAACTATAATTACTGAAAAATGGTTAAGAAAAGGTGCGAATAGCCAACCATACATCATCAAAAGCAGGAGCGGATGTGTTCGGCTACAAGAAGGTTTGAATGTCCGACCATAGTTTGTAAAAGGCGGGTAAGAAAAGGTTTGAATGCCCGAACATACACCATCAAAAGAGGGAGCGGAGGTGTTCCGCTGTAAGAAAGTGGGAATGTCCGACCATAGTTGGTAAAAAGCTGGTAAGAAGAGGTGAAAATACCCAACTGTACTCAATAAAAAGAGGGAGCGGAGGTGTTCGGCTTCAAGAAGACGTGAACATCCGTCCAAAGTTTGTAAAAAGCAGATAAGAAAAGGTTTGAATATCCAACCAAACATAATCAAAAGCAGGAGAAGAGCTGTTCGACTGCAAGTAGGTGTGAATGTCAGATCATTATTTGCAAAAAGCTGATGAGAAAGGGTGAGAATTCCCGACTATTCACCATCAAATGCGGGAACGGTACTGTTCGGCTGTGAGTAGGTGTGAATGTCCAGCCATAATTACTCACAAACGGGTAAGAAAAGGCAGTATTGCCAGACCATACATGATCAAAACAGGGAACGGAGGTGGTTCAGCTGCAAGAAGGTGTGAATGTCCCACTAAAGTTTATAAAAAGCGGGTAAGAAAACGTTTGTATGCCCAAATATACACCATCAAAAGCGGAAGCGGAGGTGTTCGGCTGCAAGAAGGTGTGAACGTCCGACCAAAGTTTGTAAAAAGCAGTTAAGAAAAGTTTCGAATATCTAACCAAACATAATCAAAAGCGGGAGCAGAGCTGTTCGACTGCAAGTAGGTGTGAATGTCAGATCATAATTTTAAAAAAGCTGATGAGAAAGGGTGAGAATGCCCGACTATACACCAACAAATGCGGGAGCGGAGTTGTTCGTCTGTGAGTAGGTGTGAATCTCCGAGAATAGTTTGTAAAAAGGGGGTAAGAATAAGTTCGAAAGCCCGAACATACACCATCAAAAGAGGGAGCGGAGGTGTTCCGCTGTAAGAAGGTGTGAATGTCCGACCATAGTTTTTAAAAAGCAGGTAAGAAAAGGTTAAAATACCCGACTTTACACAATCAATAGCGGGGGCGGAGTTGTTCGGCTACTAAAAGGTGTGAAAGTCCGACCATGGTTTGTAAAAAGCGGGTAAGAAAAGGTGTGAATGCCCGACATTGTATGATCAAAAGAGGGAGAGGAGGTTTTCGGCTGCAAAAAGGTCTGAATGTCCAACCATAATATGTAACAACCGGGGAAGAAAAGACTCGAAAGCCCGACTATACACGATCAAAAGCGGGAGTGGAGGTGATCAGCTGCAAGAAGGTCTGAATGTACATCAATAATTGCTAGAAAACATGAAAGGAAATTTTCGAATGTCAAACTGCATATGATCATAAGCGGGAGAGGAGTTATTCAGCTTTAAGCAGGTGTTAATGTCCACCCATAATTTCTGAAAAATGTGTTGGAAAAAGACTAGAATGCCGGACCATACATCATCAAAAGCGGGAGAAGTGGTGTTTGGCTGCAAGTAGGTGTGACTGTCAAGCCATAATTACTCACAAACGGGTAAGAAAACGTAGTATTGCCAGACCATACATGATCAAAACAGGGAGCGGAGGTGGTTCAGCTGCAAGGTGTGAATGTCTGACTAAAGTTTGTAAAAAGCGGGTAAGACGAGGTGCGAATGCCTGACAATGTATGATCAAAAGAGGGAGCATAGGTTTTCGGCTGCAAGGTCTGAATGTCCAACCATAATTTGTAAAAACCAGGGAAGAAAAGGCTCGAAATCCCGACTATACACCATCAAAAGCGGGAGCGGAGGTGTTCAGCTGCAAGAAGGTCTGAATGTCCACCAATAATTACTGAAAAATGGTTAAGAAAAGGTGCGAAAGCCCAACCATACATCATCAAAAGCAGGAGGGGATATGTTTGGATACAAGAAGGTTTGAATGTCCGACTATAGTTTGTAAAAGGCGGGTAAGAAAAGGTTCGAATGCCTGAACATACACCATCAAAAGAGGGAGCGGAGGTGTTCCGCTGTAAGAAGGTGTGAATGTCCGACCGTAGTTTGTAAAAGCTGGTAAGAAAAGGTGAAAATACCCGACTGTATACAATCAAAAGAGGGAGCGGAGTAGTTCAGCAACAAAGTGTGAATGTCCAACCATGGTTTGTAAAAAGCGGGTAAGAAAAGTTTTGTATGCCCGAATATACACCATCAAAAGTGGGAGCGGAGGTGTTCGGCTGCAAGAAGGTCTGAATGTCCATCAGTAATTGCTAGAAAACATGAAAGAAAATTTTCGAATGTCAAACCGCTCATGATCATAAGCGGGAGAGAAGGTGTTCGACTGCAAGTAGGTGTGAATGTCAGATCAAAATTTGTAAAAAGCGGGTAAGAAAAGGTAAGAATGCCAAACCATAAAATGTCAAAAGCGGCAGCAGAGATGTTCGGCCGGTATTTATCAATGTCTAGATAGATTTCAACAAAAAACAACGTTGTACTTTGCAGTAAAAGGAAGAGCAAATCTAAAGTTTCAGGAATCCAAGAATAAGCTTTTCATGAGTTTTCATTTGTTGGGATTTTGTTTTAAAATGAATTCCTTCACTCAAACTATGTTAAAACTGCTTTGTCCTTCATATGTACCTATTTCTACATATATTTCAATCAGAAACTTGTGATTAAGCCATAAGCCCCTTTTGAGGAGTTCTGCATGATTTGGGATTTTATCTATAAAATTAATTCCTTCACTCAAACTATGTTAAAACGGCTTTTACGTTCAAATGTATCACTGTCTAGATAGATTTAAACAAAAAAAAAAACAACGTTGTACTTTGCAGTAAAAGAAAGAGCAAATCAAAAGTTGTAGGAATCCGAGAATAAGCTTATTTTCATGAGTTCTGCACGATTTCGGATTTTACTATAAAATGGATTTCTTCACTCAAACTATGTTAAAACTACTTTTAACTTCATATTTATCAATGTCTAGATCGACTTCAACAAAGAACAACATTGTATTTTGCAGTAGAAGAAAGAGCAACACTGAAGGTTCAGGAATCCGAGAATAAGCTTCTTTTCATACGTTCTGCATGATTTGGGATTTCATGTATAAAATGAATTCCTTCACTCAAACTATGTTAAAACTGCTTTTAACTTCATATTTATCAATGTCTAGATCGACTTCAACAAAGAACAACATTGTATTTTGCAGTAGAAGAAAGAGAAACACTGAAGGTTCAGGAATCCGAGAATAAGCTTCTTTTCATACGTTCTACATGATTTGGGATTTTGCTATAAAATGATTTCCTTCACTCAAACTATGTTAAAACTGCTTTGTCCTTCATATTTATCAATGTCTAGATCGACTTCAACAAAGAACAACATTGGATTTTGCAGTAGAAGAAAGACTAACACTGAAGGATCAGGAATCCGAGAATAAGCTTCTTTTCATACGTTCTGCATGATTTGGGATTTTATGTATAAAATGAATTCCTTCACTCAAACCAAGTTAAAACTGCTTTGTCCTTCATATTTATCATTGTCTAGATCGACTTCAACAAAGAACAACATTGGATTTTGCAGTAGAAGAAAGAGAAACACTGAAGGATCAGGAATCCGAGAATAAGCTTATTTTCATGAGTTCTGCACGATTTCGGATTTTGCTATAAAATGTATTGCTTTGTCCTTCATAGTTATCCATGTCTAAAAAAATGTATCAAGCATAAAGTTCCTCATATTACCCTGAATGAGAAAGAAGCATCCCTTTGGTTGAGCAATACGTTCCTTTGGAGGAGTTATGCGTGATTTCGGATTTTGCTATAAAATTCATTTCTTCACTCAAACCAAGTGGAAACTGCTTTGTCCTTCATATTTATCAATATCGAGATCGATTTCAACTTCTTCTACTGCAAAGTCCAATGGTGTTCTTTGTTGAAGGCGATCTAACCTTTTCTTAACTGCTTTTTACAAACTTTGGTCGGACGTTCACACCTTCTTGTAGCCGAACAACCCCGCTCCCGCTATTGATTGTGTACACGGGTATTTTCACCTCTTCTTACCCGCTTTTTACCAACTATGGTCGGACATTCACACCTTCTTACAGCGGAACACCTCCGCTCCCTCTTTTGATGGTGTATGTTAAGGCATTCGAAGCCTTTTCTTACCCGCCTTTTACAAACTATGGTCGGACATTCAAACCTTCTTGTAGCAGAACACATCCACTCCTGCTTTTGATGATGTATGGTTGGGCATTCGCACCTTTTCTTAACCATTTTTCAGTAATTATTGGTGGACATTCAGACCTTCTTGCAGCTGAACACCTCCGCTCTTGCTTTTGATGGTGTATAGTCGGGCATTCTCACCCTTTTTCATCAGCTTTTTGCAAATTATGATCTGACATTCACACCTACTTGCAGTCG
Source organism: Leuresthes tenuis (assembly GCF_036924035.1). Taxonomy (NCBI): domain Eukaryota; kingdom Metazoa; phylum Chordata; class Actinopteri; order Atheriniformes; family Atherinopsidae; genus Leuresthes; species Leuresthes tenuis. The sequence continues at coordinate 11,057,643 of NW_027325366.1, forward strand.
AACAGCTCTGCTCCCGCTTTTGATTATGTTTGGTTGGATATTGGAACCTTTTAAATGCTTTTTACAAACTTTTATCGGACGTTCACACCTTCTTGCAGCGGAACACCTCCGCTTCCGCTTTTGATGGTATATATTCGGGCATTCGAACCTTTTCTTACCCGCTTTTTACAAACCATGGTCAGACTTTCACACCTTCTTGTAGCTGAACAACTCCGCTCCCTCTTTTGATTGTGTACACTCGGGTATTTTCACCTCTTCTTACCCGCTTTTTACCAACTATGGTAGGACATTCACACCTTCTTACAGCGGAACACCTCCGCTCCCTCTTTTGATGGTGTATGTTAAGGCATTCGAAGCTTTTCTTACCCGCCTTTTACAAACTATGGTTGGACATTCAAACCTTCTTGTAGCCGAACACATCCACTCCTGATTTTGATGATGTATGGTTGGGCATTTGCACCTTTTCTTAACCATTTTTCAGTAATTATTGGTGGACATTCACACCTTCTTGCAGCTGAACACCCCCTTTGCCACTTATGATCATGTGCGGTTTGATTTTCGAAAATTTTCTTTCATGTTTTCTAGCAATTATTGATGGACATTTAGACCTTCTTGCAGCTGAACACCTCCTCTCCTGCTTTTGATCATACATTGTCAAGCATTCGCACCTTGTCTTACCCGCTTTTTACAAACTTTAGTCGAACATTCACAACTTTTTGCAGCCGAACACCACCTCTACCGCTTTTGATGATGTATGGTCCGGCATTCTTACCTTTTCTAACACATTTTTCAGCAATTATGATCGGACATTCACACCTACTCAGAGCCGAACACCTCCGCTCCCGCATTTGATGTTGTATAGTTGGGCATTCTCATCCTTTCTCATCAGCTTTTTGCAAATTATGATCTGACATTCACACCTGCTTTTGATAATGTATGGTTGGGCATTCGCACCTTTTTCTACCCATTTTTCAGGAATTATGGAGGGACATTCACACCTTCTTACAGCTGAACACCTCCTCTCTTATGATCATGTGCGGTTTGATATTCGAACATTTTCTTTCATGATATAACGCAATTATTGATGGACATTCAGACCTTCTTGCAGCTGAACACCTCCGCTCCCACTTTTGATGGTGTATAGTTGGGCTTTCGAGCCTTTTCTTCCCGGTTTTTACAAATTATGGTTGGACATTCAGACCTTCTTAAAGCCGAACACCTCCGCTCCCTCTTTTGATCATACATTGTCGGGCTTTTTCAATTTGTCTTACCCGCTTTTTACAAACTTTAGTCGGACATTCACACCTTCTTGCAGCTGAACAACCTCCGCTCCCTGTTTTGAACATGTATGGTCTGGCAATACTACCTTTTCTTACCCGTTTGTGAGTAATTATGGCTGGATATTCACACCTACTTGCAGCCGAACATCACCTCTTTCGCTTTTGATGATGTATGGACCGGCATTCTTACCTTTTCTAACACATTTTTCAGCAATTATGGTCGGAGATTCACACCTACTCACAGCCGAACAACTCCGCTACCGCATTTGATGGTGTATAGTCGGCCATTCTCACCCTTTCTCTTCAGCTTTTAGAAAATTATGATCTGACATTCACACCTATTTGCAGTTGAACAGCTCTGCTCCCGCTTTTGATTATGTTTGGTTAGATATTCAAACCTTTTCTTAACTGCTTTTTACAAACTTTGGTCGGACGTTCACACCTTCTTGCAGCCGAACACCTCCGCTTCCGCTTTCGATGGTGCATATTCGGGCATACGAACCTTTTCTTACCCGCTTTTTACAAACCATGGTCTAACTCTCACACCTTCTTGTAGCTGAACAATTCCGCTCCCTCTTTTGATTGTGTACAGTCGGGTATTTTAACCTTTTCTTACCCACTTTTTACCAACTATGGTCGGACATTCACACCTTCTTACAGCGGAACGCCTCCACTCCCTCTTTTGATGGTGTATGTTCGGGCATTCGAACCTTTTCTTACCCGCCTTTTACAAATTATGCTCGGACATTCAAAACTTGTAGCCGAACACATCCACTCCTGCTTTTGATGATGTATGGTTGGGCATTCGCACCCTCTTTTTATCCATTTTTCAGGAATTATCGGTGGACATTCAGACTTTCTTGCAGCCGAAAACCACCGCTCCCTCTTTTGATGTTGTATGTTAAGGCATTCGAAGCCTTTTCTTACCCGCTTTTTACCAACTATGGTCGGACATTCACACCTTCTTACAGCGGAACACCTCCGCTCCCTCTTTTGATGGTGTATGTTAAGGCATTCGAAGCCTTTTCTTACCCGCCTTTTACAAACTATGGTCGGACATTCAAACCTTCTTGTAGCAGAACACATCCACTCCTGCTTTTGATGATGTATGGTTGGGCATTCGCACCTTTTCTTAACCATTTTTCAGTAATTATTGGTGGACATTCAGACCTTCTTGCAGCTGAACACCTCCACTCTTGCTTTTGATGGTGTATAGTCGGGCATTCTCACCCTTTTTCATCAGCTTTTTGCAAATTATGATCTAACATTCACACCTACTTGCAGTCGAACAGCTCTGCTCCCGCTTTTGATTATGTTTGGTTGGATATTGGAACCTTTTAAATGCTTTTTACAAACTTTTATCGGACGTTCACACCTTCTTGCAGCGGAACACCTCCGCTTCCGCTTTTGATGGTATATATTCGGGCATTCGAACATTTTCTTACCCGCTTTTTACAAACCATGGTCAGACTTTCACACCTTCTTGTAGCTGAACAACTCCGCTCCCTCTTTTGATTGTGTACACTCGGGTATTTTCACCTCTTCTTACCCGCTTTTTACCAACTATGGTCGGACATTCACACCTTCTTACAGCGGAACACCTCCGCTCCCTCTTTTGATGGTGTATGTTAAGGCATTCAAAGCTTTTCTTACCCGCCTTTTACAAACTATGGTTGGACATTCAAACCTTCTTGTAGCCGAACACATCCACTCCTGATTTTGATGATGTATGGTTGGGCATTTGCACCTTTTCTTAACCATTTTTCAGTAATTATTGGTGGACATTCACACCTTCTTGCAGCTGAACACCTCCTCTCCCACTTATGATCATGTGCGGTTTGATTTTCGAAAATTTTCTTTCATGTTTTCTAGCAATTATTGATGGACATTTAGACCTTCTTGCAGCTGAACACCTCCGCTCCTGCTTTTGATCATACATTGTCAGGCATTCGCACCTTGTCTTACCCGCTTTTTACAAACTTTAGTCGAACATTCACACCTTTTTCCAGCCGAACACCACCTCTACCGCTTTTGATGATGTATGGTCCGGCATTCTTACCTTTTCTAACACATTTTTCAGCAATTATGATCGGACATTCACACCTACTCAGAGCCGAACACATCCGCTCCCGCATTTGACGTTGTATAGTCGGGCATTCTCATCCTTTCTCATCAGCTTTTTGCAAATTATGATCTGACATTCACACCTGCTTTTGATAATGTATGGTTGGGCATTCGCACCTTTTTCTACCCATTTTTCAGGAATTATGGAGGGACATTCACACCTTCTTACAGCTGAACACCTCCTCTCTTATGATCATGTGCGGTTTGATATTCGAACATTTTCTTTCATGATATAACGCAATTATTGATGGACATTCAGACCTTCTTGCAGTTGAACACCTCGGCTCCCACTTTTGATGGTGTATAGTTGGGCTTTCGAGCCTTTTCTTCCCGGTTTTTACAAATTATGGTTGGACATTCAGACCTTCTTAAAGCCGAACACCTCCGCTCCCTCTTTTGATCATACATTGTCGGGCATTAGCACCTTTTCTTACCCGCTTTTTACAAACCATAGTCGGACTTTCACATCTTTTAGTAGCCGAACAACTCCGCTCCCGCTATTGATTGTGTACAGTCGGGTATTTGAACCTTTTCTTACCCGCTTTTTACCAACTATGGTCGGACATTCACACCTTCTTACAGCGGAACACCTCCGCTCCCTCTTTTGATGGTGTATGTTCGGGAAGTCAAACCTTTTCTTACCTGCTTTTTACAAACTATGGTCAGACATTCAACCCTTCTTGGAGCCGAACACATCCACTCCTGCTTTTGATTATGTATAGTTGGGCATTCGCACCTTTTCTTACCCATTTTTCAGTAATTATGGGTGTACATTCACACCTTCTTGCAGCCGAACACCTCCGCTCCCTCTTTTGATCATACATTTTCGGGCATTCGCACCTTTTCTTACCCGCTTTTTACAAACCATGGTCGGACTTTCACACCTTTTAGTAGCCGAACAACTCCGCACCCGCTACTGATTGTGTACAGTCGGGTATTTTAACCTTTTCTTACCCCATTTTTACCAACTATGGTCGGACATTCACACCTTCTTACAGCAGAACACCTCCGCTCCCTCCTTTGATGGTGTATATTCGGGCATTCGAACCTTTTCTTACCCGCTTTTTACAAACTATGGTCAGACGTTCAAACCTTCTTGTAGCCGAACATATCCACTACTGCTTTTGATGATGTATCGTTGGGCATTCGAACCTACTTGTTGCCCGCTTTTCATTAATTATGGGTGGACATTCACACCTTGTCTCAGCCAAACACCTCCGCTCCCTGTTTTGATCATGTATGGTTTGACATTCGCACCTTTGCTTACCTTCTTTTTATACTGATTGCTCAAGATTAAGTTGTTCTTTCTCAAACTACAAAATTTTTTTAATTGTTGAAACTTGATTTGAAGTGGATAAATAAGGAAGACAAACAGTTTTAAGTCAGGCTGATAGCAATTAATTTTATAGCAAAATCTGAAAACTCTTGAGAGGGGTTGGACTCTCTTCCACTCTGGAGTTGCCCGTGGTGAGAGGCGCAGAGCAGGTGTGGGCATACTTATTGCCCCCCGGCTGTGTGCCAGTACATTGGGGTTTACCCCAGTGAACGAGAGGGTAGCCTCCCTCCGCCTTGGGTCCTGACTGTTGTTTGTGCCTATGCGCCAAACAGCAGTTCAGAGTACCTACCCTTTTTGGAGTCTCTGGGGGAGGCACTTGAGAATGCTCCTACCGGAGACTCCCTCATTCTGCTGGGGGACTTCAATGCTCACGTGGGCAATGACAGTGAGACCTGGAGGGGTGTGATTGGGAGGAACGGCCCCCCTGATCTGAATCAGAGTGGTGTTATGTTGTTGGACTTCTGTGCCAGTCATAGACTGTCCATAACGAACACCATGCTCAGGCATAAGGGTGTCCATATGTGCACTTGGCACCAGGACACCCTTGGCCGCAGTTCGATGATCGACTTTGTGGTTGTATCATCGGACTTGCGGCCGTATGTCCTGGACACTCGGGTGAAGAGAGGGGCGGAGCTGTCAACTGATCACCACCTGGTGGTGAGTTGGCTCCGCTGGTGGGGGAGGATGCCGATCAGACCTGGCAGGCCCAAACGTATTGTGAGGGTCTGCTGGGAGCGTTTGTCAGAATCCCCCGTCAGAAGGAGCTTTAACTCCCACCTCCGGCAGAGCTTCAACCATATTTGAGGTGGGGAACATTGAATGTTCCGTGACTCCATTGCCGAGGCAGCTGGTCGGAGTTGTGGCTGTAAGGTGGTCGGTGCCTGTCGTGGCGGCAACTCTCGAACCTGCTGGTGGACACCAGTGGTGAGGGAAGCCGTCAAGCTGAAGAAGGAGTCCTATCGGGCCTTTTTGGCCAGTGGGACCCTGGAAGAAGCTGATAGGTACCGACGGGCCAGACAGGCCGCGGCTTCGGCGGTTGCTGAGGCAAAAACTCGGGCCTGGGAGGAGTTCGGTGAGACCATGGAAAACGATTTCCGGACGGCCTCGAAAAGATTCTGGTCCACCATCCGGCGTCTCAGGGGGGGGAAGCGGCTCACAGTCAACACTGTTTACAGTGCGGACGGGGCTTTGCTGACCTCAACTAGGGATGTTGTGAGTCGGTGGGGGGAGTACTTCGAGGAACTCCTCAATCCTACCAACACGTGCTCGGAAGAGGCAGAGTCGGAGAGCTCGGAGACGGGGCCTCCCATTTCTGGGGCTGAGGTTGCCGAGGTGGTTAAAAAGTTCCTCGGTGGCAAGGCCCCGGGGGTGGATGAGGTCCGTCCTGAGTTTCTCAAGGCTCTGGATGTTGTAGGGCTGTCTTGGCTGACACGCCTCTGCAGTATCGCGTGGACATCGGGGACAGTGCATCTGGACTGGCCGATTGGGGTGGTGGTCCCCCTCTTTAAAAAGGGGGACCGGAGGGTGTGTTCCAACTATAGGGGTATCACACTCCTCAGCCTCCCTGGTAAGGTCTATTCGGGGGTATTGGAGAGGAGGATCCGTCGGATAATCGAGCCTCGGATTCAGGAGATGCAGTGTGGCTTTCGTCCTGGCCGTGGAACAGTGGACCAGCTCTATACCCTCGGCAGGATCCTGGAGGGTGCATGGGAGTTCGCCCAACCAGTCTACATGTGTTTTGTGGACTTGGAGAAAGCGTTCGACCGTGTCCCTCGTGGAGTCCTGTGGAGGTTGCTCCGGGAATATGGAGTGCCGGACCCCTTGATAGGGGCCGTTCGGTCTCTGTATGACCGGTGCCAGAGTTTGGTCCGCATTGCCGGCAGTAAGTCGGATACGTTTCCGGTGAGAGTTGGACTCCGTCAGGGCTGCCCTTTGTCACCGATTCTGTTCCTAACTTTTATGGACAGAATTTCTAGGCGGAGCCAGGGCGTTGAGGGTGTCCCATTTGGCGACCTCAGAATCGGGTCTCTGCTTTTTGCAGATGATGTGGTTCTGTTAGCGTCGTCAGGCCGTGACCTTCAGCTCTCACTGGAGTGATTCGCAGCCGAGTGTGAAGCGGCTGGGATGAGAATCAGCACCTCCAAATCCGAGACTATGGTTCTCAGCCGGAAAAGGGTGGAATGCTCTCTCCGGGTCGGGAATGAGATCCTTCCCCAAGAGGAGGAGTTCAAGTATCTCGGGGTCTTGTTCACGAGTGACGGACGAATGGAGCGGGAGATTGACGGGCGGATCGGTGCGGCGCCTGCAGTGTTGCAGGCTCTGCACCGACCCGTCGTTGTGAAGAGGGAGCTGAGCCAGAAGGCGAAGCTCTCTACTTACTGGTCAATCTACGTTCCCATCCTCACCTATGGTCACGAGTTGTGGTTAGTGACCGAAAGAACAAGATCGCGAATACAAGCGGCCGAAATGGGTTTCCTCCGCAGGGTGTCTGGGCTCTCACTTAGAGATAGGGTGAGAAGCTCAGTCATCCGGGAGGGGCTCGGAGTAGAACCGCTGCTCCTCCGCATTGAGAGGAGTCAGATGAGGTGGCTCGGGCATCTGGTTAGGATGCCCCCTGGGCGCCTCCCTGGGGAGGTGTTCCGGGCACGTCCCACTGGGAGGAGACCCCGGGGGAGAACCAGGACACGTTGGAGAGACTATGTCTCTCGGCTGGCCTGGGAACGCCTCGGGGTCCCCCCGGAAGAGCTGGAGGAAGTGGCCGGGAACAGAGACGTCTGGGTTTCTCTGCTCAAGCTGCTGCCCCCGCGACCCGATCCCCGGATAAGCGGCAGATGATGGATGGATGGATGGATATATCCTCCACCAACCAGACTTACAACCCCCGACTAGGGTAGCAGAATTTCTAAGCAGCTGTACCCCAAAACTACTATCAAAAATATATAAATTATTGTCTAAGATAGATGACACAATGTCTCTTCCATCCTCAAAATGGGAGGCAGATTTATCCATCAGTTCTGGTCATAGCTTCTAACCACAAATATGTTTGAACACCTTCATAAAGACTCGAAATCCTAATTTACAGCTCATACAATACAAAATCCTTCATAGAACACACTATACAGGACAAAGGATGTTCAGGATGGGTCTAACACACTCAAACATCTGCTCACATTGCACAGATAACACACCTGATGATTATGCACACGCTTTGTGGTTTTCTGCGCCTGTCCAGAAGTTCTGGCTTGAAGTCTGTGAGGACCTATCAACATGGCTAAAGTGTAGCATCCCTGCATGCCCCACACTGTGCATACTGGGTGACTTAGACAACATCAACATGGAAATTAACTCAGCACACATGGTTGTCACAGTGTTATGTATCGCAAAGAAAACTATTCTCATGAACTGGAAAGCGAAGAACAATCTGTGTATTAACCAGTTTAGAAATGTTCTTTTAGATTATATTAGCATGGAAACAATGTCTGCCTCCTCAAAACATCAATTGGCTGAATTTCATTCTCTCTGGTCCCCTCTGATTAGTTTTATCACATAGTGGTGGTGGTGGGTTGCTGGGTGATGGTGGGTCTCAGGCCCGGGCTGCTGCGACTGGTGTGACCGGGTGGTTTGTTTGTTTGTTTTTTGTAGAGGTCCTCCGGGGTGGGGTTGGGTTGAGTGGGGTGGGGCGGGATGGGTACCTTCTGGGGGTACAGTAGCTCCCGGAATATGGTCGCTGCAGGCCCCGAGCCTGGTGGACATCAGGCCCTCCTGCCCATTGTTGGCTCCCAGGTAGCGGGGATGCCTATTGCAGCCAGTCCCTGGCTGCCCTCTCTGGGGGAGAGTAGCTCCCCCGGTATATATCCCCATACCCCTCTCCCTTCTGGCTCCTGTACACAGCACACACTCACACATGAAGGGTTTTGGGGGCGTGTGTGTTCGGTGGGGTGTAGTGGATGGGGCCACGTAGGTGGTCCCATTTGGTTGCACTCTGCAGTTCCCTGCCCCTGTTTTAATTACGCCTTAGACATTACTACTTATCAAACACACTCACACACACACATTAGGTCTTGGGGGGTGGTTACACTGAGTGGCATCTGGTGGGCGGGGCTCTTTGGGTATGTAGGCTGCCCAGAGTGCCGCGCTCCCAGTTCTACAAGTTTGGCTGCCCCTCAATTTTAATTGCTCACTATTAGAAAATATTGAAGAGCCAGAAGGGTAAGGGGAGGGGTCTTCTTCGCACACCCCTGCTTCCTGGTGTCTGCTCGGGGCAGGAGGGGCCAGGAGGATTAATTAATTGTTCTGCTGGTTCGGGGTCTGTGGTGGCTGGGGGGTTGCTGGCCTCCTGGTGTGCCCGCTGCACTACACCCCAGCAGAGTCGAGGGAGGTAGGATGTGTGGATGTGTGGATGTATGGGACGTGAAAGTGTGTGTGGTAATGATTGGGCCTGGATCTGGGACTTGCTGTCGCCTGGCCTGCCTGTGTTTCTCCCGATGGGGCATCAGCGTTGCCTCTCCCCACTGCTCGCGACTTCACCCACCTGTGGGCACGTCTTGACTCCCAGGGCACTTGGCCAGGGGCGCTGGGGCAGGCGCTGACCCACTTTGTGGCTGTCTGGGGCGCTTGGCCCTCCTGGGTATTGGGTGGGGCCTCTGCCGGGGGGTTTGGGGGCGCTCGGGCTCCTGGGGCCCAGGTCCAGTGCACGGCCCATGTCTGGGCGGCTGGGGCCTGGCGGGGTCGGTGGGCTGTTGCCCCTGGTTCCCGGAGTGCCTCTGCCCTATGCTTATGGGGGCTCTTTCCGGGGGCTTCCTCTGCAGTCTTCTGGGTGGATGCGTGGTTGCCCCTGCGGTGGGCTGCCTGGGTTCTGTGCTCTGTGGGGGCTGCTGGTGGCCTGGGTCTTGTGGCCCTCTCTGCCTGCTTCTGATTGCTTGGGGGGGGGCTGTGGATTGTGGCCCTGTACGCTTATACACTCATAACTAAGCACGGTTATCATGTAGGTCCTGTGCCATGGGTGTTGCATGTTCTCACACACACACACACACATTCATTAGTCCAGTAGCATGGTCACTAAGCAGTTGATGTATTATCATGTCGTCTCAGGTCATCTATATCCACAGCTGTGTTGTATGCGATTGCCGCTTCTTGTGCTTGTTTTTGTTTGTTTGTGTGTTTGTTTTTTCTCTGCTTGTCTGCTTTCAGGTGCTCCTCTTGGCGCTAAGGCTGGATTCCCCTCATAGGCCATGGATTGTTGTCTGTTTTGTTTTTTACAGGTGTAGCAGCTGGTTGTCTGGTTTTTGTTTCTATTTTTTTCTGTTTCCTCTTCTTTCCTCTTCTTCTTTCCTTGTCCCCCGGTCCGGTTCAGTTCAGTTCATGTCATATATTGTAAACAGAAATAAATAAATGGGCATCAAGGGGAGCTTTACATTTATAAAACTTCCCTTGGCAAAACAAATCTGTTTGGCATCAAAGGTATTCAGACTACAATTCTTCTGACATAATGCTGAACAGGACAAGGGGAAAAAAAAGTAAAGAAGACAGTTCTGCCGAAAGCTAGGGATAGACCTGTTCTAAGTTCTATACTTTTTAAAAGGGGCGTGTTTATCAACTATGGAATTAGAAGATTTACAAAAATGGTCAAGTGCTAGATCTTCATCTGGGATTTTAACAGTGTCATATAACTATTCAACAGATCGGTTAAAAAAAAGCCTGCTCATGGAGATGTTTCAGGATCTGGATACCAAGCGTGGACCTAATGTTTTCATTTTTGCAATTCTGACACAGGCTATTGAGCAGTGATAACTAACACCAAGTTCAGATACTGCGGATTTTCTACCTTTGATTTGTTAAGATTGAGCCAATCAGGGACAACCTTGAAGGATCTCTTTGGTTTTGTAGGATCAGTAATTACCTGAGAAAGGTTGATATTGGTACACACCTTTTTTAAATGATCAGAGGCAGAGTTCAACTTGTTTAAATTAAAATTGCCACACAGAGATTGGGTTTAGGCCACATGCACACAGAATGACATCAACAAATATAAGAAATATTAAACATTTACACATAGATTTTTGAATATATGTAGAGGAATGATACTTTGAAATGTGCTCATTGCGGAGTTATGATCAGTTGAGTAATGAAGGTTGAACTATTCTGGGAAAGAGGTTCTATTCCCAGCATCATGATGGACACTCCTGATATAGAAGGTTTCGCTAACGCATTGGAATTGTTTTACTATTTTCATATGCATGTGCAATGAAGAATTGCTTGCTGCTGATAAATGCAAAGAAGAACAGCTTACACATAGATGCTCACATATAGGCTGCTGAATGCAATGAAGACCTGCTTATCAAGTAAAGTTCAATGTCAATGTGTAATATTCAATTAGGATTTGCAAAACAGTGAAGTTAAACAATGAATGGGTCCATAGTCGGTATGAGAAGACTACAGGAATATTTACCTGGGTGTACGTTCAAACAGAGATGAGAAAATTGCGATAATTAATTGTTTGTTTGTTTGTTAGTATGTATATGAATGTTATGTGTATAAACTGTGTTGAGTTATAGTTACTCAGTAGTGTCTCAGTGAAACAACCGACGGGGGAAGCCTTGTGGTGACAACAAAAGCAGTGTTTTACTGATCAGTCAAGTTGCTCCAGTGTACTCCATACAAACTGGTTGGCTACTGAAGGGATAGAAAATGGGGAATACTTGTTTTAAAGCAAACAAGGAATTAGATGGGAAAAATACATGTTTTAACGGGACCCAGACAATATTAAATACTCAGACAGATGGGAGAAGAAGTGTAGTTTTGTAGGAAATCACAAAATTATTACATAGAATTAGTGAAATCAATTGAAGAATGCCTTTCTGAAGAGCTGTTTACCACAGATGAGCAGCTTTGCGACCAAGCACATTGTAGATCGCTTTACTGCCAAAATGATCTAATTTAATGGATTGGTTTAGACATGCATAACAGCATTTTAAGAACAAAGAGAGAAACAAAAAGGGACAACGCTTCATGGTGGAAGGTGATGTATAAATAACTGTGTATATGATGAAGGGGGTGGCAACACCCATTCCGAAATCCCGCCATTCCGACATCCCGCTATTCCGACATCCCACAATTCCGACATACCACCATTCCGACATACCACCATTCCGACATGCAAACGTCCCACCATTCCGACATCCCACCATTGCGACATCCCGCTATTCTGACGTTCAAATGTCCCACCATTCCGACAAGGCTTTCCGTATAAGGAAATGTGTGTTACTCAACAGGTGAGTCCCTTCTTTCTGTTCATGCAATTTATATGTTTAACATGTTTATAGACAAGCGTTATTAAAAACACAAAGTCTCGGCAACTGGAGGAGGAGAAGCAGTCCGCGTGGTTTTCAATCACACACTCCAATGCCACTTGTTTCAACTTCCGAAAATTTAATCCAGGAAAAAAAGGCTTACAAACATGGACCAAAACGGCTCCATAACACGCACAAGAATCCAAAAGAAACGAAAGTTAACTAAAAGAAAGCAAATAAACAGTATGAAGTGGTCAAAATTGGTTTTACGCATGCCTATGTGCGTCTGGCACATGCGTCTTCGGGCTCTCCCACGTTGGTTTGTGGATGAAAGCTATATGTTCAGCTGTAATGTCATGTAAAAACAATCTCTACATGACATTTAGTCCCAGGTGTGACCAGTTAGGTCCTTAAGATATCAACAGGCTGTATGTTTGTGCCAAATGCGCAAAACCCATCCGCGCTTCCCAAAATTGGAGTGAGTACTCATAAATCACGTGAATAACATGAATAAACGTTTTTACTGCATTTTGTTGTGTTTTATACGTTCTATGCTGTCATTTCTATCTTCTCCTATTGGCAAGGCAAGGCAGAGTGCTCGCAACTGTGTCCTGTGCAGTAGCCGTGATATCTGTAATTGCAATTATTACTTTTGCATATGATGACAGCGTGCAAAAGACGCATGGGCTCTGTGGAGAGCTCCGCTCCAGCTGGCTGCTGTGACACCTCACTGACACTGTATTTCTGCTTAATCAGTTTCAGTCTCGCCAGAGTTACATTAATATCTGTATTTTTATATTTGAAATTCAGGGGATTTTGATAATAGATTATTAAAGTTTGTTTGCGAGGCTGTGGCCTCTGCATGTGCAAAGCTTGTGCGCCAAACTTTAGGGTGTATTTGCGCCGGCATATCATTAGTGCAAAATGTTTTGGGTAAAAAATAGGCTATTAAAAGGAACTGTCGGAATGGCGGTATGTTAAAAAAAACAAAAAACATACCGCCATTCCGACCATAGGAGGAAAAAAGTGTCGGAATGGTGGGACGTTTGATAAAAAATTAAGTGTCGCCATTCCGACAATTGGAGACCCATGTCGGAATGGCGAGATGTCGGAATGGCAGCATGTAACCATGATGAAGGAGAGACCATTTGAGCAGCACAGCCATTTCGCAGCACAGGAACAGCAATCCAAGTTACAGGATCTCCCACGTGGTATCACCTGTCACATTGTGTCAAGGCATCAAAAGAAGAAAAAATCACCAAACTCAAGGACAAAAAGACAAAGACTCCGGTGAACGAAGACTGACAAACCAGAAATACAAAAGGATTCTCGATATCAAGATCCAGAAGAAGAGGCTAACAATGCCACGAACACTTACGATGCTGGGAATGATGCCAGCAATGAACAGAGAAGAAGATTCAGTGTCATCAATCTGCATTACGTGCCTCTAATGAGGGGGTGAATATAGAATCCTCAACGATTACAACGTCTCTGGGAACTGTGACAACAACAAGGTTTAAACCATTTTGATATATATTGTAACCTATTGTCTAAGGAATAGTGCTGAAAATGAGGTAAATCTAATCCACCACTGTCCTTGGTCTTCTGTAGGGTTTTTAAACTAATACGTGGTGGTTTGTTTTTCCACAGAAATTTGGAGATGCATGAATCTAGCGACTTAAACCAAGTAGCAGATGGTTTTATGGGGATCATTGAGAACAAATAGTTAACTTTTGGTAGTATCATCATTTTAATGGATGTAATTCTCCCCATAAGTGATATAGGTAAGGACTTCCAACGAGAGATCGTCCTCTACTGTCTTTAATAATTGCACATAATTTAGCTTTATTAGCTCTGAGAGCCTGGAGGAAATGTTTATGCCTAAATATCTAATATTTCCTGACTGTAAAGTGATCGCAGGTATATTCTGGACCCTACAGGAAAAGTAATACATCATCAGCATAAAGACTTATTTTATGCTCAATATTTTGGGATTAATTACTCACAAACGGGTAAGAAAAGGTAGTATTGCCAGACCATACATGATCAAAACAGGGAGCGGAGGTGGTTCAGCTGCAAGGTGTGAATGTCTGACTATAGTTTGTAAAAAGCGGGTAAGATAAGGTGCGAATGCCCGACAATGTAAGATCAAAAGAGGGAGCGGAGGGTTTTGGCTACAAGAAGGTTTGAATGTCCGACCATAGTTTGTAAAAAGCGGGTAAGAAAAGGTTACCATACATCATCAAAAGCAGGAGTGGATGTGTTCGGCTACAAGAAGATTTGAATGTCCATCAATAATTGCTTTAAAACATGAAAGAACATTTTCGAATATCAAACCGCACATGATCATAAGCGGGAGAGGAGTTGTTCAGCTGCAAGAAGGTGTGAATGTCCACCCATAATTACTGAAAAATGGGTAAGAAAGGTGAAAATGCCCAACCATACATCATCAAAAGCAGGAGTGGATGTGTTCGGCTACAAGAAAGTTTGAATGTCCGACCATAGTTTGTAAAAAGCGGGTAAGAAAAGGTTCGAATGCCCGAACATAGACCATCAAAAGAGGGAGCGGAGGTGTTCCGCTGTAAGAAGGTGTAAATGTCCGACCATAGTTGGTATAAAGCGGGTAAGAAAAGGTTAAAATACCCGACTGTACACAATCAATAGCGGGAGCGGAGTTGTTTGGCTACAAGAAGGTGTGAAAGTCCGACCACGGTTTGTAAAAAGCGGGTAAGAAAAGGTTCGAATGCCCGAATATATACCATCAAAAGTGGAAGTGGATGTGTTCGGCTGCAAGAAGGTGTGAACGTCCGACCAAAGTTTGTAAAAAGCAGTTAAGAAAAGGTTCGAATATCCAACCAAACATAATCAAAAGCGGGAGCAGAGCTGTTCGACTGCAAGTAGGTGTGAATGTCAGATCATAATTTGCAAAAAGCTGATGAGAAAGGGTGAGAATGCCCGGCTATACACCATCAAATGTGGGAGCGGAAGTGTTCGGCTGTGAGTAGGTGTGAATGTCCAACCATAATTGCTGAAAAATGTGTTCGAAGAGACTAGAATGCCGGACAAGACATCATCAAATGCGGGAGCGGAGTTGTTCGGCTGTGAGTAGATGTGAATCTCCGAGCATAGTTTGTAAAAAGGGGGTAAGAATAGGTTCGAATGCCCGAACATACACTATCAAAACAGGGAGCTGAGGTGGCTCAGCTGCAAGGTGTGAATGTCTGACTATATTTTGTAAATAAGGTGCGAATGCCCAACAATGTATAATCAAAAGAGGGAGCGGAGGTTTTCGGCTGCAAGAAGGTTTGAATGTCCGACCATAGTTTGTAAAAAGCGGGTAAGAAAAGGTTAAAATGCCTGACTATACACCATCAAAAGCGGGAGCAGAGGTGTTCCGCTGTAAGACGGTGTGAATGTCCGACCATATTTGGTAAAAAGCGGGTAAGAAAAGGTTAAAATACCCGACTGTACACAATCAATAGCGGGAGAGGAGGTGTTCAGCTGCAAGAAGGTGTGAATGTCCACCCATAATTACTGAAAAATGGGTAAGAAAAGGTGCGAATGCCAAACCATACATTATCAAAAGCAGGTGTGAATGTCAGATCATAATTTGCAAAAAGCTGATGAGAAAGGGTGAGAATGCCCAACTATACACCATCAAATGCGGGAGCGGAGTTGTTCGGCTGTGAGTAAGTGTGAATCTCCGACCATAATTGCTGAAAAATGTGTTAGAAAAGGTAAGAATGCCGGTCCATACATCATCAAAAGCGGGAGAGGTGGTGTTCGGCTGCAAGTAGGTGTGAATGTCCAGCCATAATTACTAACAAACGGGTAAGAAAAGGTAGTATTGCCAGACCATACATGATCAAAACAGGGAGCGGAGGTGGTTCAGCTGCAAGAAGGTGTGAATGTCCGACTAAAGTTCAAATATATTAACAAAAGCGGGAGGAGAGGTCTTCGGATGAGAGTGGTTGAGAATTTCCAACCATAATCTATAAAATGCGGTGAAAAAAAAGGTGTGATAGAACACTAAAAGGTGGAGCGGAAGTGTTCGGCTGCAAGAAGGTGTGAATGTCCAACTATATTTGGTGAAAAGCAGGTGAAGCAAGGTCTGAATGCCCAACCTTACATCATCAAAAGCGAGATCAGAGGTGTTTGGCTGCATGAAGGCCATAGTTTGCCAAAAGCGGGTAAGCTGCGAATGACCGACTAAATATCAACAAAAGGTCTTCGGATGCAAGTGGGTGTTAATATCCCACCATACAAGTATGGTGGAGAGGAAGCTGTGAACAGCCGACCATAGTTGGCAAAAAGCGGGTGAGAAAAGGTGCGAATGTCCAACCATACATGATCAAAACAGGGAGCGGAGGTGTTTGGCTGTGACAAGGTGTGAATGTCCACCCAAAATTAATGAAAAGCGGGCAACAAGTAGGTTTGAATGCCCAACCATACATCATCAACAGCAGGAGTGGATGTGTTCGGCTACAAGAAGGTTTGAATGTCCGAGCATAGTTTGTAAAAAGCGGGTAAGAAAAGGTTAAAATACCCGACTGTACACAATCAATAGCGGGAGAGGAGTTGTTCAGCTGCAAGAAGGTGTGAATGTCCACCCATAATTACTGAAAAATGGGTAAGAAAAGGTGCGAATGCCAAACCATACATTATCAAAAGCAGGTGTGAATGTCAGATCATAATTTGCAAAAAGCTGATGAGAAAGGGTGAGAATGCCCGACTATACACCATCAAATGCGGGAGCGGAGTTGTTCGGCTGTGAGTAAGTGTGAATCTCCGACCATAATTGCTGAAAAATGTGTTAGAAAAGGTAAGAATGCCGGTCCATACATCATCAACAGCAGGAGTGGATGTGTTCGGCTACAAGAAGGTTTGAATGTCCGAGCATAGTTTGTAAAAAGCGGATAAGAAAAGGTTCGAATGCCCAAACATACACCATCAAAAGAGGGAGCGGAGGTGTTCCGCTGTAAGAAGGTGTGAATGTCCGACCATAGTTGGTAAAAAACGGGTAAGAAAAGGTTAAAATACCCGACTGTACACAATCAATAGCGGGAGCGGATGTGTTTGGCTACAAGAATGTGTGACAGTCCGACCATGGTTTGTAAAAAACGGGTAAGAAAAGGTACGAATGCCCGACAATGTATGATCAAAAGAGGGAGCGGAGGTTTTCGGCTACAAGAAGGTTTGAATGTCCGACCATAGTTTGTAAAAAGCGGGTAAGAAAAGGTTCAAATGCCTGACTATACACCATCAAAAGCGGGAGCGGAGGTGTTCGGCTACAAGAAGGTGTGAAAGTTCAACCATGGTTTGTAAAAAGCTGCTAAGAAAAGGTTCGAATGCCCGAATATATACCATCAAAAGCGGAAGCGGAGGTGTTCGGCTGCAAGAAGGTGTGAACGTCCGACCAAAGTTTGCAAAAAGCAGTTAAGAAAAGGTTCGAATGCCCGAATATATACCATCAAAAGCGGGAGCAGAGCTGTTCGACTGCAAGTAGGTGTTAATGTCCAGCCATAATTACTCACAAACGGGTAAGAAAAGGTAGTATTGCCAGACCATACATGATCAAAACAGGGAGCTGAGGTGGTTCAGCTGCAAGGTGTGAATATCTGACTATAGTTTGTAAAAAGCGGGTAAGACAAGGTGCGAATGCCCGACAATGTATGATCAAAAGAGGGAGTGGAGGTCTTCGGCTGCAAGGTCTGAATGTCTAACCATAATTTCTAAAAACCGGGTAAGAAAAGGCTCGAAAGCCCGACTATACACAATCAAAAGCGGGAGCGGGAGGTTTTCAGCTGCAAATCCTTCACTCAAACCAAGTGAAAACTGCTTTGTCCTTCATATTTATCAATGTCTAGATCGACTTCAACAAAGAACAACATTGTACTTTGCAGTAAAGAAAGAGCAAATCAAAAGTTTTAGGAATCCGAGAATAAGCTTATTTTCATGAGTTCTGCACGATTATTGATTTTACTATAAATGAATGCCTTCACTCAAACTATGTTAAAACTGCTTTGTCCTTCATATTTATCAATGTCTAGATTGACTTCAACAAAGAACAACACTGGATTTTGCAGTAGAAGAAAGAGCAACACTGAAGGATCAGTAATCCGAGAATAAGCTTATTTTCATACGTTCTGCATGATTTGGGATTTTATGTATAAAATGAATTCCTTCACTCAAACCAAGTTAAAACTGCTTTGTCCTTCATATTTATCAATGTCTAGATCGACTTCAACAAAGAACAACATTGTATTTTGCAGTAGAAGAAAAAGCAACACTGAAGGATCAGGAATCCGAGAATAAGCTTCTTTTCATACGTTCTGCATGATTCGGGATTTTATGTATAAAATGAATTCCTTCACTCAAACCAAGTGAAAACTGCTTTGTCCTTCATATTTATCAATGTCTAGATTGACTTCAACAAAGAACAACATTGTATTTTGCAGTAGAAGAAATAGCAACACTGAAGGATCAGGAATCCGAAAACACGCTTATTTTCATACGTTCTGCTTGATTTGGGATTTTGCTATAAAATTAATTCCTTCACTCAAACAAAGTGGAAACTGCTTTGTCCTTCATATTTATCAATGTCTATATCGATTTCAACAAAGAACAAGGCTGTATTTTGCAGTATAGGAAAGAGCAACACTGGAGGATCAGGAATCCGAGAATAAGCTTACTTTCATGAGTCCTGCACGATTTCGGATTTTCCTATAAAATGAATTGCTTTGCTCAAACCAAGTTAAAATTGCTTTGTCCTTCATAGTTATCCATGTCTAAAATGTATCAAGCATAAAGTTCCTCATATTACCCTGAATGAGAAAGAAGCATCCCTTTGGTTGAGCAATACGTTCCTTTTGCGGAGTTATGCATGATTTTGGATTTTGCTATAAAATTCATTCCTTCACACCTTTTTTTTTCACCGCATTTTATAGATTATGGTTGGAAATTTCAACCACTCTAATCCGAAGACCTCTCCTCCCGCTTTTGTTAATATATTTGAACTTTAGTTGGACATTCACCCCTTTTTGCAGCTAAACCACCTCCGCTCCCTGTTTTGATCATGTATGGTCTGGCAATACTACATTTTCTTACCCGTTTGTGAGTAATTATGGCTGGATATTCACACCTACTTGCAGCTGAACACAATCTCTCTCGCTTTTAATTATGTTTGGATATTCGAACCTTTTCTTTACTGCTTTTTGCCTACTTTGGTCGGACGTTCACACCTTCTTGCAGCCGAACACCTCCGCTTCCGCTTTTGATGGTATATATTCGGGCATTCGAACCTTTTCTTACCAGCCTTTTATAAACGATGGTTGGACTTTCACACCTTCTTGTAGCCGAACAACTCCGCTCCCGCTATTGATTGTGTACAGTCGGGTATTTTAACCTTTTCTTACCCGCTTTTTACCAACTATGGTCGGACATTCACACCGTCTTACAGCGGAACATCTCCGCTCCCGCTTTTGATGGTGTATAGTCAGGCATTTGAACCTTTTCTTACCCGCTTTTTAGAAACTATGGTCGGACATTCAAACCTTCTTGTAGCCGAAAACCTCTGCTCCCTCTTTTGATTATACATTGTCGGGCATTCGCACCTTATCTTACCCGCTTTTTACAAACCATAGTCAGACATTCACACCTTGCAGCTGAACCACCTCAGCTCCCTGTTTTGATCATGTATGGTCTGGCAATACTACCTTTTCTTACCCCTTTGTGAGTAATTATGGCTGGACATTCACACCTACTTGCAGTCGAACAGCTCTGCTCCCGCCTTTGATTATGTTTGGTTGGATATTCGAACCTTTTCTTAACTGCTTTTTACAAACTTTGGTCGGACGTTCACACCTTCTTGCAGCCGAACACTTCCACTTCCGCTTTTGATGGTATATATTCGGGCATTCGAACCTTTTCTTACCAGCTTTTTACAAACTATGGTCGGACATTCACACCGTCTTACAGCGGAACACCTCCGCTCCCGCTTTTGATGGTGTATAGTCAGGCCTTTGAACCTTTTCTTACCCGCTTTTTACAAACTATGGTCGGACATTCAAACCTTCTTGTAGCCAAAAACCTCCGCTCCCTCTTTTGATCATACATTGTCGGGCATTCGCACCTTTTCTTACCGGTTTTTTACAAACCATGGTCGGACTTTCACACATTCTTGTAGCCAAACAACTCCGCTCCCGCTATTGATTGTGTACAGTCGGGTATTTTAACCTTTTCTTACCCACTTTTTACCAACTATGGTCCGACATTCACACCTTCTTACAGCGGAACACCTCCGCTCCCTCTTTTAATGGTGTATGTTTGGGCATTCGAACCTTTTCTTACCCGCTTTTTACAAACTATGGTCGGACATTCAAACCTTCTTGTAGCCGAACACATCCACTCCTTCTTTTAATGATGTATGCTTGGGCATTCAAACCTACTTTTTACCCGCTTTTCATTAATTTTGGGTGGACATTCACACCTTGTCACAGCCAAACACCTCCGCTCCCTGTTTTGATCATGTATGGTTGGACATTCGCACCTTTTCTCACCCGCTTTTTGCAAACTATGGTCGGCTGTTCACAGCTTCCTCTCCACCATACTTGTATGGTGGGATGTTCACACCCAGTTGCATCCGAAGACCTCCGCCCCCCACTTTTGTTGATATTTAGTTGGTCATTCGCAGCTTACCCGCTTTTGGCAAACTATGGCCTTCTTGCAGCCAAACACCTCTGATCTCGCTTTTGATAATGTAAGGTTGGGCATTAAGACCTTGCTTCACCTGCTTTTCATCAAATATAGTAGGACATTCACACCTTCTTGCAGCCGAATACTTCCGCTCCACCTTTTATTTTTTTTTTTTTTTATTTTTTTTTTTTATTTTTTTTTTTTTTTATTTATTTATTTATTTATTTTTTTTTTTTTTTCATTTATTTATTTCTGTTTACAATATATGACATGTAATAGAACTGAACCGGACCGGGGGACAAGGAAAGAAGAAGAGGAAAGAAGAGGAAACAGAACAAAAATAGAAACAAAAACCAGACAACCAGCTGCTACACCTGTAAAAAACAAAACAGACAACAATCCATGGCCTCTGAGGGGAATCCAGCCTTAGCGCCACCAGGAGCACCTGAAAGCAGACAAGCAGAGAAAAAACAAACACACAAACAAACAAAAACAAGCACAAGAAGCGGTAATCGCATACAACACAGCTGTGGAGAGATGACCTGAAACCACAGGATAACACATAAACTGCTTAGCGAGCATGCTACTGGGCTAATAAATGTGTGTGTGAGAACATGCAACACCCATGGCACAGGATCTACATGGTAACCGTGGTTAGTTATGAGTGTATAAGTGTACAGGGCCACAATCCACAGCCCCCCCCCAGCAATCAGAAGCAGGCAGAGAGGGCCACAAGACCCAGGCCACCAGCAGCCCCCACGGAGCACAGAACCCACGAAGCCCACCGCAGGGACAACCACGCATCCACCCAGAAGACTGCAGAGGAAGCCCCCGGATAGAGCCCCCATAAGCATAGGGCAGAGGCCCTCAGAGAGCCAGGGGCAACAGCCCACCGACCCCGCCAGGTCCCAGCCGCCCAGACATGGGCCGTGCACTGGACCCGGGCCCCGGGAGCCCGAGCGCCCCCAAACCCCCCGGCAGAGGCCCCACCCAATACCCAGGAGGGCCAAGTGCCCCAGACAGCCACGCAGTGGGTCAGCGCCTGCCCCAGCGCCCCTGGCCAAGTGCCCTGGGAGTCAAGACGTGCCCACAGGTGGGTGAAGTCGCGAGCAGCGGGGAGAGGCAACGCCGCCCCCCCATCGGGAGAAGCACAGGCAGGCCAGGCGACAGCAAGTCCCAGATCCAGGCCCAATCATTACCACACACACTTTCACGTCCCATACATCCACACGTCCTCCCTCCCTCGACTCCACTGGGGTGTAGTGCAGCGGGCACACCAGGGGGCCAGCAGCCCCCCAGCCACCACAGACCCCGAACCAGCAGAACAATTAATTAATCCTCTTGGCCCCTCCCGCCCCGAGCAGCAACCAGGAAGCAGGGGTGTGGGAAGAAGACCCCTCCCCTCACCCTTCTGGCTCTTCAATATTTTCTAATAGTGAGCGATTAAAATTGAGGGGCAGCCCAACTTGTAGGACTGGGAGCGCGGCCCTCTGGGCAGCCTACATACCCAAAGAGCCCCGCCCACCAGATGCCACTCAGTGTAACCACCCCCCAAGACCTAATGTGTGTGTGTGAGTGTGTGTTTGATAAGTAGTAATGTCTAAGGTGTAATTAAAACAGGGGCGGGGAACTGCAGAGTGCAACCAAAGGGGACCACCTACGTGGCCCCATCCACTACACCCCACCGAACACACACGCCCCCAAAACCCTTCATGTGTGAGTGTGTGCTGTGTACAGGAGCCAGAAGGGAGAGGGGTATGGGGATATACACCGGGGGGAGCTACTCTTCCACGGAGAAGGCAGCCAGGGACTGGCTGCAATAGGCATCCCCGCTACCTGGGAGCCAACCCAGGGCAGGAGGGGCTGATGTCCACCAGGCTCGGGGCCTGCAGCGACCATATTGCGGGAGCTACTGTACCCCCAGAAGGTACCCATCCCGCCCCACCCCACCCCGGAGGACCTCTACAAACAACAAACAAACAACAACAAAAAACAAACAAACAAACCTCCCGGTCACACCAGTCGCAGCAGCCCGGGCCTGAGACCCACCATCACACAGGCCACCCCTCCCCCCCCAACAGGGGAAAAGCACCGCCCCCCCCCACCGCACGCCCCAACACCCTGAAAAAAAAACAACCATCTGCGGACACCTTGGAGGTCCCAGAGCAACAAGCCCGGCACCAGGACCTGCACCAACCCACCCATACTGTGGCGCGTCCAGGACAACCCAGCCCCTCCAGGCACACGCAGGGCCCCCCCCCGGGCGCAAGGCAGCGCCCAGCCACCAGGGCCCAGGCCCAGCACCACAACCCATGCCGGAGCTGCCCAGCCACCCGGCATAGAGCCAGCAGCCACCACCCCAAGGCCTCTAAGTGACCCCGCCCCACACCGCAAGACAGTCCCACCCGCAAGCCCCCAAAACTGCCCTCCAAGCCCGACACACAGTCCCCCCCAGCAATGACCAACCCGGTCCCCACGACCCGCGAGACCACCAGACACCCGAAGCCACACAGCCCCCCCCAGCACACACCCAACCGCCCAGAGCGACGGGACAGCAACCCACCACCACCACTATGTGATAAAGCTAATCAGCGGGAACCAGAGAGAGTTGAATTCAGCCAATTGATGTTTTGAGGAGGCAGACATTGTTTCCATGCTAATATAATCTAAAAGAAAATTTCTAAACTGGTTAATACACAGATTGTTCTTCGCTTTCCAGTTCATGAGAATAGTTTTCTTTGCGATACATAACACTGTGAGAACCATGTGTGCTGAGTTAATTTCCATGTTGATGTTGTCTAAGTCACCCAGTATGCACAGTCTGGGGCATGCAGGAATGCTACACTTTAGCCATGTTGATAGGTCCGCACAGACTTCAAGCCAGAACTTCTGGACAGGCGCACAGAACCACAAAGCATGTGCATAATCATCAGGTGTGTTATCTGTGCAATGTGAGCAGATGTTTGAGTGTGTTAGACCCATCCTGAACATCCTTTGTCCTGTATAGTGTGTTCTATGAAGGATTTTGTATTGTATGAGCTGTAAATTAGAATTCTGAGTCATTCTGAAGGTGTTCAAACATATTTGTGGCCAGAAGCTATGACTAGAACTGATGGATAAATCTGCCTCCCATTTTGAGGATGGAAGAGACATTGTGTCATCTATTTTAGACAATAATTTATATATTTTTGATAGTAGTTTTGGGGTGCAGATGCTTAGAAATTCTGCTACCCTAGTCGGGAGTTGTAAGTCTGGTTGGTGGAGGATATATTTCTTTGTTATTATAGACTTAAGTTGTTGATATTCTAGGAATTTATTGCTGCCTATCTCGTGTTGTGATATGAGCTCATCAAATTAAATAAAATGTCCATTTTGGATTATATGTTCCAGATGTTTGATTCCTTTGATCTTCCACAGAGTAAAGTTTAGCATTTTTTTGTTTTGCAGTATGTCAGGATTGTTCCAGATGGGTGTAAGCTTACATGGGACAATTGAAGACTTTGTTATTTTAAGAAATTCCCACCAGGCTGTCAGAGAGGTGCTGATGTTAATGCTTTTGAAACATTTGTGATGTTTTACGTTTTGACTAATAAGTGGCAGGTCAGAGATTTCCAGATTATCACACAATGCTTGTTCTACATTTATCCATGGTTCATCTATTGGGCTAGGTTTAAACCATTTTGATATATACTGTAACCTATTGGCTAAGGAATAGTGCTGAAAATTAGGTAAATCTAATCCACCACTGTCCTTGGTCTTCTGTAGGGTTTTTAAACTAATACGTGGTGGTTTGTTTTTCCACAGAAATTTGGAGATGCAAGAATCTAGTGACTTAAACCAAGTAGCAGATGGTTTTATGGGGATCATTGAGAACAAATAATTAACTTTTGGTAGTATCATCATTTTAATGGTTGTAACTCTCCCCATAAGTGATATAGGTAAGGACTTCCAACGAGAGAGATCGTCCTCTACTGTCTTTAATAATTGCACATAATTTAGCTTTGTTAGCTCTGAGAGCCTGGAGGAAATGTTTATGCCTAAATATCTGATATTTCCTGACTGTAAAGTGATTGCAGGTATATTCTGGACTCTGCAGTTAATGGGCAGAACTGTGGTCTTAGACCAATTGATAGAGTAGTCAGAAAGTGCTGAGAATTTATTTATGAGTGTGATCGTGTGAGTGAGAGACGTTTGAGAGTTCTGAAGGAAAAGTAAAACATCATCAGCATAAAGACTTATTTTATGCTCAATATTTTGGGGTTGGATGCCTTTAATATTTCTATCTTGTCTGATAGCAGCTGCTAAAGGTTCGATGAAAATAGCAAAAAGTGAGGGAGAAAGTGGGCAACCCTGTCTTGTACCTCTCTGCAGACTGAAGTTTGGAGAGGTTTGATCATTTGTCCTAACACACGCATTTGGGGAGCTATATAATATCCTTATCCAGTTGATGAAATGTGACCCAAACCCAAATTTGTTTAATGCTGCGAATAAAAATTTCCAGTTCACTCGATCAAATGCTTTTTCTGCATCTAGAGAGACTATTGTGGTTTCCAGGTTGTTGATGGTAGAATAGTCTATGAGATTAATTAGCCTGCGAGTGTTAGTGGATGAGTGTCTACCCTTTATAAAACCTGTCTGGTCAGGATGTATTATAAGTGGAGTTATTTTTTCTATTCTTTTGGCGAGGGCTTTACAAATTATTTTGAGGTCTGCATTTATTAGAGATATTGGGCGGTAGCTGGATGGAAGTATGGGGTCTTTTCCTGGTTTCTGTAGCAAGATAATGTTAGCAGAGTTCATGTGTGGGGATAATCTGCCATTCTGCTTAACTTGTAATACCATTTTGTGAAATGCAGGTGCCAAAACAGTCCAAAATTCTTTGTAGAACTCTGCTGGAAAACCATCTGGTCCCGGGGCTTTGTTACTAGGCATATGTTGAAGGGCTTCATGGAGTTCTCCTATTGAAAGAGTTGAATCCAGAGCCATTGCCTGTTCGGTTTGTAATTTTGGAAGGTTGATATTACTAAGAAACTGATCTATGTTACTGTCTGATGGATCATTTTGTGATGAATATAAGGTTTTATAGAAGTCCCTAAAAGCATTGTTGATTACATCGGGGTCATGGGTGACATTTCCTTTTGAGTCTTTAACAGAAGTGATTGTTGTTTTCTCTTTGTTTCTCTTTAGTTGGTTAGCTAGGAACCTTCCAGATTTATTGCCGTGCTCAAAGTTCTCCAAGCGAAGTCTTTGTATGAGAAACTGTGTTTGTTTATCAATAATTTTGTTTAATTCAAGTTTAGCTTTTCTTAATTCATTCAGTGTGTGTTCCTCTTTGGAGGTACTGTAGACAATTTCTAATGATTTAATCCTGAGTTCTAAATCTGATTTCCTTGAACTTTCCCTCTTTTTCTTATTCGATGAAAAAGAGATTATTTTGCCTCTCATAACTGCTTTTCCGGCTTCCCAAAGAGTACAAGCTGACATTCCTGGCAGGTCATTATTTTCTAAATATACAGACCATTCCCTTTTGAAATAATTAATAAAATCAGGGTCTTTTAGTAATGATGTATTAAATCTCCAATTCCTAGCTGGTGGTGTAACTCTGTTATTCTTCAGTGTGATAGAAACTGGAGCGTGATCACTGATAGTGATGGGGTGGATTTTGGCGTCTGAAATATCCCTCATCAAGGAACTGCTAACTAAGAAATAATCTATTCTTGAGTATGAGTGGTGTACCGGTGAGAAGAAGGTGTATTCTCTAAGAGTGGGGTGGTGGGAGCGCCAAGCATCACAAAGACCAAAATCTTTCATATACTGTTTAACAATATTCATGGACTGCCAGTTCCGCTGACTTCCTGAAGTACTGAGTCTGTCTACTCCTGAGTCTAATACCATGTTAAAGTCCCCTCCTATGATGAGTGTGTTATCTGAGTGATCAGAGAGTGAAGTGAAAAAGGAGTGAAAAAATGAGGGGTCATCCACATTTGGACCATATATATTTGCAATGCATAAATTCATATTTTGAACAGATAAATTAACTATTAGAAATCTACCTTCTGGATCTATAACTGTGTTGTTTACGGTGAAATTTACTCTTCTATTTATCAGAATGGCTACACCTCTTTGTCTGGAGTTGTAACAGGCTGAGTACACATGAGGAAACTGTGCTGTGGTGAGAACATCAGCTACAGTCTTTGATAAATGAATCTCCTGTAATAAAACAATGTCCGCCTGTAAATCCTTCAATTTATTGGAGATTTTTAATCTCTTCTCTCTGGACCCAGCTCCATGCACATTCCATGAGATAAACCTCAGTGTGGACATGCTCAGACTAACGCAGTGAGTGCTGGATGCTTGCTAAAAGCATCCCGTGCGTGTGTGTGCATATATGCTTCCGTGAACATGCCATTGTTGGTGTTTCAGTTGTCAGTATGAGCTTGCTACAATATGTACTTGCGCTGTCGATGCTGTGTGGAACTTGATTATGTGCTCTGCTCAAAACTCTATGTGCGCCGTGCTTGTTAACATTACTTATTAAGGTGGAAACGCAGCGGGTTGGGGAAGAAAGACAGAATAGAAAAACAGTGCAAAAGAGTGGAAGTGTGAGATAGAAAAAGGAAAAACAAAAACAAAAAAACATACCCAAATAAACAAATATGAACTGCATATATCCTATGCTGGTGAGACTGGCAGTGAGCTATATATTTTGCCTTGATAGATAACTGTGAATTGGATAGATTATTTCAGAGTTACTTATGTACCATCTATGGTGATATGATTTATACAAGTTAACGAATACAGATCACCTGGAGTTTAGAAGAGCCAAGGAGTGGTTTCCTGGTCGCGGTACAGCTGCCCGTTGATGAATAACTTATCCACCGCGATGACAGCTCGGGAGCCTCCTTCCATGAACTTTCTCCGGATGGGGAACAGAACCCTGCGTCTTTCCAGGATTTCTTTGGGAAACTGGTCGTTGACGCTGAAGTCCGTTCCTCTCAGCTCCCTGCCGCGGCCCCTCACCTGGACCTTCTGTTGATAATGCTCGAACTTGGCCACAATCGGTCTACCTTTTCTTACCCGTTTGTGAGTAATTATGGCTGGACATTCACACTTACTTGCAGCCGAACACCACCTCTCTCGCTTTTGATGATGTATGGACCGGCATTCTTACCTTTTCTAACACATTTTTCAGAAATTACGGTCGGAGATTCACACCTACTCACAGCCGAACATCTCTGCTCCCGCATTTGATGGTGTGCAGTCGGACATTCTCACCCTTTCTCATCAGCTTTTTGCAAATTATGATCTGACATTCACACCTACTTGCAGTCGAAAAGCTATGCTCCCGCTTTTGATTATGTTTGGTTGGATATTCAAACCTTTTCTTAACTGCTTTTTACAAACTTTGGTTGGACGTTCACACCTTCTTGTAGCCGAACACATCCACTCCTGCTTTTGATGATGTATGGTTGGGCATTCGCACCTTTTTTTTACCCATTTGTCAGGAATAATGGGTGGACATTCACACCTTCTTTCAGCTGAACACCTCCTCTCCCACTTATGATCATGTGCGGTTTGATTTTCGAAAATTTTCTTTCATGTTTTCTAGCAATTATTGATGGATATTTAGACCTTCTTGCAGCTGAACACCTCCGCTCCTGCTTTTGATCATACCTTGTCAGGCATTCGCACCATGTCTTACCCGCTTTTTACAAACTTTAGTCGAACATTTACACCTTTTTGCAGCCGAACACCACCGCTCTCGCTTTTGATGATGTATGGTCCGGCATTCTTTCCTTTTCTAACACATTTTTTAGCAATTATGGTCGGACATTCACACCTACTCAGAGCCGAACACCTCCGCTCCCGCATTTGATGGTGTATAGTCGGGCATTCTCACCCTTTCGCATCAGCTTTTTGCAAATTATGATCTGATATTCACACCTGCTTTTGATAATGTATGGTTGGGCATTCGCACCTTTTTTTACCCATTTTTCAGGAATTATGGGTGGACATTCACACCTTCTTGCAGCTGAACACCTCCTCTCCTTCTTATGATCATGTGCGGATGATATTCGAAAATTTTCTTTCATGTTTTAAAGCAATTATTGATGGACACTCAGACCTTCTTGCAGCTGAACCACTCTGCTCCCGCTTTTGATGGTGTATAGTCGGGCTTTCGAGCCTTTCCTTCCCGGTTTTTACAAATTATGGTTGGACATTCAGACCTTCTTGCAGCCGAACACCTCCGCTCCCTCTTTTGATCATACATTGTCGGGCATTCGAACCTTTTCTTACCAGCT
The DNA here is from genome assembly GCF_036924035.1 of Leuresthes tenuis. Classification (NCBI taxonomy): domain Eukaryota; kingdom Metazoa; phylum Chordata; class Actinopteri; order Atheriniformes; family Atherinopsidae; genus Leuresthes; species Leuresthes tenuis. Next base: position 11,086,669 of record NW_027325366.1, read on the forward strand.
TTTTACAAACCATGGTTGGACTTTCACACCTTCTTGTAGCCGAACAACTCCGCTCCCGCCATTGATTGTGTACAGTCGGGTATTTTAACCTTTTCTTACCCGCTTTTTACCAACTATGGTCGGACATTCACACCGTCTTACAGCGGAACACCTCCGCTCCGCGCTTTTGATGGTGTATAGTCAGGCATTTGAACCTTTTCTTACCCGCTTTTTACAAACTATGGTCGGACATTCAAACCTTCTTGTAGCCGAAAACCTCTGCTCCCTGTTTTGATTATACATTGTCGGGCATTCGCACCTTATCTTACCCGCTTTTTACAAACTGTAGTCAGACATTCACACCTTGGTGCTGAACCACCTCAGCTCCCTGTTTTGATCATGTATGGTCTGGCAATACTACCTTTTCTTACCCGTTTGTGAGTAATTATGGCTGGACATTCACACCTACTTGCATTCGAACAGCTCTGCTCCCGCTTTTGATTATGTTTGGTTGGATATTCGAACCTTTTCTTAACTGCTTTTTACAAACTTTGGTCGCACGTTCACACCTTCTTGCAGCCGAACACCTCCGCTTCCGCCTTTGATGGTATATATTCGGGCATTCGAACCTTTTCTTAGCAGCTTTTTACAAACCATGGTTGGACTTTCACAACTTCTTGTAGCCGAACAACTCCGCTCCCGCTATTGATTGTGTACAGTTGGGTATTTTAACCTTTTCTTACCCGCTTTTTACCAACTATGGTCGGACATTCACACCGTCTTACAGCGGAACACCTCCGCTCCCGCTTTTGATGGTGTATAGTCAGGCATTTGAACCTTTTCTTACCCGCTTTTTACAAACTATGGTCGGACATTCAAACCTTCTTGTAGCCAAAAACCTCCGCTCCCTCTTTTGATCATACATTGTCGGGCATTCGCACCTTTTCTTACCCGTTTTTTACAAACCATGGTCGGACTTTCACACATTCTTGTAGCCAAACACATCAGCTCCGGCTATTGATTGTGTACAGTCGGGTATTTTAACCTTTTCTTACGCACTTTTTACCAACCATGGTCTGATATTCACACCTTCTTGCAGCCGAACACCTCCGCTTCCTGTTTTGATCATGTATGGTTGGACATTCGCACCTTTTCTCACCCGCTTTTTGCCAACTATGGTCGGCTGTTCACAGCTTCCTCTCCACCATACTTGTATGGTGGGATATTCACACCCACTTGCATCCGAAGACCTTTTGTTGATATTTAGTTGGTCATTCGCAGCTTACCCGCTTTTGGCAAACTATGGCCTTCATTCAGCCAAACACCTCCGCTCCCTGTTTTGATCATGTATGGTTGGACATTCGCACCTTTTCTCACCCGCTTTTTGCCAACTATGGTCGGCTGTTCACAGCTTCCTCTCCACCATACTTGTATGGTGGGATATTCACACCCACTTGCATCCGAAGACCTTTTGTTGATATTTAGTCGGTCATTCGCAGCTTACCCGCTTTTGGCAAACTATGGCCTTCATTCAGCCAAACACCTCTGATCTCGCTTTTGATGATGTAAGGTTGGGCATTCAGACCTTGTTTCATCTGCTTTTCACCAAATATAGTAGGACATTCACACCTTCTTGCAGCCGAACACTTCCGCTCCACCTTTTAGTGTTCTATCACACCTTTTTTTTCACCGCATTTTATAGATTATGGTTGGAAATTCTCAACCACTCTCATCCGAAGACCTCTCCTCCCGCTTTTGTTAATATATTTGAACTTTAGTCGGACATTCACACCTTCTTGCAGCTGAACCACCTCCGCTCCCTGTTTTGATAATGTATGGTATGGCAATACTACCTTTTCTTACCCGTTTGTTAGTAATTATGGCTGGACATTCACACCTACTTGCAGCCGAACACCACCTCTCCCACTTTTGATGATGTATGGACCGGCATTCTTACCTTTTCTAACACATTTTTCAGCAATTATGGTCGGAGATTCACACTTACTCACAGCCGAACAACTCCGCTCCCGCATTTGATGGTGTATAGTCGGGCATTCTCACCCTTTCTCATCAGCTTTTTGCAAATTATGATCTGACATTCACACCTGCTTTTGATAATGTATGGTTGGGCATTCGCACCTTTTCTTACCCATTTTTCAGTAATTATGGGTGGACATTCACACCTTCTTGCAGCTGAACACCTCCTCTCTCGCTATTGATTGTGTACAGTCGGGTATTTTAACCTTTTCTTACCCGCTTTTTAACAAATATGGTCGGACATTCACACCGTCTTAAAGCGGAACACCTCTGCTCCCGCTTTTGATGGTGTATAGTCAGGCGCTTGAACCTTCTCTTACCCGCTTTTTACAAACTATGGTCGGACATTCAAACCTTCTTGTAGCCGAAAACCTCCGCTCCCTCTTTTGATTATACATTGTTGGGTATTCGCACCTTATTTACAAACTATAGTCAGACATTCACACCTTGCAGCTGAGCCACCTCAGCTCCCTGTTTTGATAGTGTATGTTCGGGCATTCGAACCTATTCTTACCCCCTTTTTACAAACTATGCTACTAACACCTACTCACAGCCGAACAACTCCGCTCCCGCATTTGATGATGTCTTGTCCGGCATTCTAGTCTCTTCTAACACATTTTTCAGCAATTATGGTCGGACATTCACACCTACTCACAGCCGAACACTTCCGCTCCCGCATTTGATGGTGTATAGCCGGGTATTCTCACCCTTTCTCATCAGCTTTTTGCAAATTATGATCTGACATTCACACCTACTTGCAGTCGAACAGCTCTGCTCCCGCTTTTGATTATGTTTGGTTGGATATTCGAACCTTTTCTTAACTGCTTTTTACAAACTTTGGTCGGACGTTCACACCTTCTTGCAGCCGAACACATCCACTTCCACTTTTGATGGTATATATTCGGGCATTCGAACCTTTTCTTACCCGCTTTTTACAAACCGTGGTCGGACTTTCACACCTTCTTGTAGCCAAACAACTCCGCTCCCGCTATTGATTGTGTACAGTCGGGTATTTTAACCTTTTCTTACCCGCTTTTTACAAACTATGGTCGGACATTCAAACCTTCTTGTAGCCGAAAACCTCCGCTCCCTCTTTTGATCATAAATTGTCGGGCATTCGCACCTTTTCTTACCCGTTTTTTACAAACCATGGTCGGACTGTCACACATTCTTGTAGCCAAACACATCCGCTCCCGCTATTGATTGTGTACAGTCGGGTATTTTAACCTTTTCTTACCCGTTTTTTACCAACTATGGTTGGACATTCACACCTTCTTACAGCGGAACACCTCCGCTCCCTCTTTTGATGGTGTATGTTTGGGCATTCGAACCTTTTCTTACCCGCTTTTTACAAACTATGCTCGGACATTCAACCCTTCGTGTAGCCGAACACATCCACTCCTGCTTTTGATGATGTATGGTTGGGCATTCAAACCTACTTGTTGCCCGCTTTTTATTAATTTTGGGTGGATATTCACACCTTGTCACAGCCAAACACCTCCGCTCCCTGTTTTGATCATGTATGGTTGGACATTCGCACCTTTTCTCACCCGCTTTTTGCCAACTATGGTCGGCTGTTCACAGCTTCCTCTCCACCATACTTGTATGGTGGGATGTTCACACCCAGTTGCATCCGAAGACCTCCGCCCCCCACTTTTGTTGATATTTAGTTGGTCATTCGCAGCTTACCCGCTTTTGGCAAACTATGGCCTTTTTGCAGCCAAACACCTCTGATCTCGCTTTTGATAATGTAAGGTTGGGCATTCAGACCTTGGTTCACCTGCTATTCACCAAATATAGTCGGACATTCACACCTTCTTGCAGCCGAACACTTCCGCTCCACCTTTTAGTGTTCTATCACACCTTTTTTTCACCGAATTTTATAGATTATGGTTGGAAATTCTCAACCACTCTCATCCGAAGACCTCTCCTCCCGCTTTTGTTAATATATTTGAACTTTAGTCAGACATTCACACCTTCTTGCAGCTGAACCACCTCCGCTCCCTGTTTTGATCATGTATGGTCTGGCAATACTACCTTTTCTTACCCGTTTGTGAGTAATTATGGCTGGACATTCACACCTACTTGCAGCCGAACACCACCTCTCTCGCTTTTGATGATGTATGGACCGGCATTCTTACCTTTTCTAACACATTTTTCAGCAATTATGGTCGGACATTCACACCTACTCAGAGCCGAACACCTCCGCTCCCGCATTTGATGGTGTATAGTCGGGCATTCTCACCCTATCTCATCAGCTTTTTGCAAATTATGATCTGACATTCACACCTGCTTTTGATAATGTATGGTTGGGCATTCGCACCTTTTTTTACCCATTTTTCAGGAATTATGGGTGGACATTCACACCTTCTTGCAGCTGAACACCTCCTCTCCTTCTTATGATCATGTGCGGATGATATTCGAAAATTTTCTTTCATGTTTTAAAGCAATTATTGATGGACATTCAGACCTTCTTGCAGCTGAACCACTCTGCTCCCGCTTTTGATGGTGTATAGTCGGGCTTTCGAGCCTTTCCTTCCCGGTTTTTACAAATTATGGTTGGACATTCAGACCTTCTTGCAGCCGAACACCTCCGCTCCCTCTTTTGATCATACATTGTCGGGCATTAGCACCTTTTCTTACCCGCTTTTTACAAACCATAGTCGGACTTTCACATCTTTTAGTAGCCAAACAACTCCGCTCCCGCTATTGATTGTGTACAGTCGGGTATTTTAACCTTTTCTTACCCGCTTTTTACCAACTATGGTCGGACATTCACACCTTCTTACAGCGGAACACCTCCGCTCCCTCTTTTGATGGTGTATGTTCGGGCAGTCAAACCTTTTCTTACCTGCTTTTTACAAACTATGGTCAGACATTCAACCCTTCTTGGAGCCGAACACATCCACTCCTGCTTTTGATTATGTATAGTTGGGCATTCGCACCTTTTCTTACCCATTTTTCAGTAATTATGGGTTTACATTCACACCTTCTTGCAGCCGAACACCTCCGCTCCCTCTTTTGATCATACATTTTCGGGCATTCGCACCTTTTCTTACCCGCTTTTTACAAACCATGGTCGGACTTTCACACCTTTTAGTAGCCGAACAACTCCGCACCCGCTACTGATTGTGTACAGTCGGGTATTTTAACCTTTTCTTACCCGTTTTTTACCAACTATGGTCGGACATTCACACCTTCTTACAGCGGAACACCTCCGCTCCCTCCTTTGATGGTGTATGTTCGGGCATTCGAACCTTGTCTTACCCGCTTTTTACAAACTATGGTCAGACGTTCAAACCTTCTTGTAGCCGAACATATCCACTCCTGCTTTTGATGATGTATGGTTGGGCATTCGAACCTACTTGTTGCCCGCTTTTCATTAATTATGGGTGGACATTCACACCTTGTCTCAGCCAAACACCTCCGCTCCCTGTTTTGATCATGTATGGTTTGACATTCGCACCTTTGCACCCTCTTTTTATACTGATTGCTCAAGATTAAGTTGTTCTTTCTCAAACTACAAAATTTTTTTAATTGTTGAAACTTGATTTGAAGTGGATAAATAAGGAAGACAAACAGTTTTAAGTCAGGCTGATAGCAATTCATTTTATAGCAAAATCTGTATTTCGTCATTTGTCGAGAGATGCTTATTGCTGAAGAAGTTCTTTCTCATTCTACAAAGTACAACGTTGTTTATCATTGAAACTTGATTAGACATGAATAAATATGAAGGACAAAGCAGTCTTAACTTGGTTTGAGTTAAGGAATTCGTTTTATAGGAGAATCCGAATTCGTGCATAACTCGTAAAATAGAGCTTATTTTCGGATTCCTGAAGAATTAGTCTGGTTCTTTCTCATAATACAAAGTTTGTTGTTTATTGTTGAAACTTCATCAGACCGTTAGATATAGTCGGACTCACCTCGACGCACGGCTTGGGATCTGGAACCAGTACTCTTGAGAGGGGTTGGACTCTCTTCCACTCTGGAGTTGCCCGTGGTGAGAGGCGCAGAGCAGGTGTGGGCATACTTATTGCCCCCCGGCTGTGTGCCAGTACATTGGGGTTTACCCCAGTGAACGAGAGGGTAGCCTCCCTCCGCCTTTGGGTGGGGGGACGAGTCCTGACTGTTGTTTGTGCCTATGCGCCAAACAGCAGTTCAGAGTACCTACCCTTTTTGGAGTCTCTGGGGGAGGCACTGGAGAATGCTCCTACCGGAGACTCCCTCATTCTGCTGGGGGACTTCAATGCTCACGTGGGCAATGACAGTGAGGCCTGGAGGGGTGTGATTGGGAGGAACGGCCCCCCCGATCTGAATCAGAGTGGTGTTATGTTGTTGGACTTCTGTGCCAGTCATAGACTGTCCATAACGAACACCATGTTCAGGCATAAGGGTGTCCATATGTGCACTTGGCACCAGGACACCCTTGGCCGCAGTTCGATGATCGACTTTGTGGTTGTATCATCGGACTTGCGGCCGTATGTCCTGGACACTCGGGTGAAGAGAGGGGCGGAGCTGTCAACTGATCACCACCTGGTGGTGAGTTGGCTCCGCTGGTGGGGGAGGATGCCGATCAGACCTGGCAGGCCCAAACGTATTGTGAGGGTCTGCTGGGAGCGTTTGTCAGAATCCCCCGTCAGAAGGAGCTTTAACTCCCACCTCCGGCAGAGCTTCAACCATATTTGAGGTGGGGGACATTGAGTCCGAATGGGCCATGTTCCGTGACTCCATTGCCGAGGCAGCTGGTCGGAGTTGTGGCCGTAAGGTGGTCGGTGCCTGTCGTGGCGGAAACTCGAACCTGCTGGTGGACACCAGTGGTGAGGGAAGCCGTCAAGCTGAAGAAGGAGTCCTATCGGGCCTTTTTGGCCAGTGGGACCCTGGAAGAAGCTGATAGGTACCGACGGGCCAGACGGGCCACGGCTTCGGCGGTTGCTGAGGCAAAAACTCGGGCCTGGGAGGAGTTCGGTGAGACCATGGAGAACGATTTCCGGACGGCCTCGAAAAGATTCTGGTCCACCATCCGGCGTCTCGGGGGGGGGGGAGCGGCTCACAGTAAACACTGTTTACAGTGGGGACGGGCTTTGCTGACCTCAACTAGGGATGTTGTGAGTCGGTGGGGGGAGTACTTCGAGGAACTCCTCAATCCTACCAACACGTGCTCGGAAGAGGCAGAGTCGGAGAGCTCGGAGACGGGGCCTCCCATTTCTGGGGCTGAGGTTGCCGAGGTGGTTAAAAAGCTCCTCGGTGGCAAGGCCCCGGGGGTGGATGAGGTCCGTCCTGAGTGTCTCAAGGCTCTGGATGTTGTAGGGCTGTCTTGGCTGACACGCCTCTGCAGTATCGCGTGTACATCGGGGACAGTGCCTCTGGACTGGCAGATTGGGGTGGTGGTCCCCCTCTTTAAAAAGGGGGACCGGAGGGTGTGTTCCAACTATAGGGGTATCACACTCCTCAGCCTCCCTGGTAAGGTCTATTCGGGGGTATTGGAGAGGAGGATCCGTCGGATAATCGAGCCTCGGATTCAGGAGATGCAGTGTGGCTTTCGTCCTGGCCGTGGAACAGTGGACCAGCTCTATACCCTCGGCAGGATCCTGGAGGGTGCATGGGAGTTCGCCCAACCAGTCTACATGTGTTTTGTGGACTTGGAGAAAGCGTTCGACCGTGTCCCTCGTGGAGTCCTGTGGGGGGTGCTCCGGGAATATGGAGTGCCGGACCCCTTGATAGGGGCCGTTCGGTCTCTGTATGACCGGTGCCAGAGTTTGGTCCGCATTGCCGGCAGTAAGTCGGATACGTTTCCGGTGAGAGTTGGACTCCGTCAGGGCTGCCCTTTGTCACCGATTCTGTTCCTAACTTTTATGGACAGAATTTCTAGGCGGAGCCAGGGCGTTGAGGGTGTCCCATTTGGCGACCTCAGAATCGGGTCTCTGCTTTTTGCAGATGATGTGGTTCTGTTAGCGTCGTCAGGCCGTGACCTTCAGCTCTCACTGGAGTGATTCGCAGCTGAGTGTGAAGCGGCTGGGATGAGAATCAGCACCTCCAAATCCGAGACTATGGTTCTCAGCCGGAAAAGGGTGGAATGCTCTCTCCGGGTCGGGAATGAGATCCTTCCCCAAGAGGAGGAGTTCAAGTATCTCGGGGTCTTGTTCACGAGTGACGGACGAATGGAGCGGGAGATTGACGGGCGGATTGGTGCGGCGCCTGCAGTGTTGCAGGCTCTGCACCGACCCGTCGTTGTGAAGAGGGAGCTGAGCCAGAAGGCGAAGCTCTCTACTTACTGGTCAATCTACGTTCCCATCCTCACCTATGGTCAAGAGTTGTGGGTAGTGACCGAAAGAACAAGATCGCAAATACAAGCGGCCGAAATGGGTTTCCTCCGCAGGGTGTCTGGGCTCTCCCTTAGAGATAGGGTGAGAAGCTCAGTCATCCGGGAGGGGCTCGGAGTAGAACCGCTGCTCCTCCGCATTGAGAGGAGTCAGATGAGGTGGCTCGGGCATCTGGTTAGGATGCCCCCTGGGCGCCTCCCTGGGGAGGTGTTCCGGGCACGTCCCACTGGGAGGAGACCCAGGACACGTTGGAGAGACTATGTCTCTCGGCTGGCCTGGGAACGCCTCGGGGTCCCCCCGGAAGAGCTGGAGGAAGTGGCCGGGGACAGAGACGTCTGGGTTTCTCTGCTCAAGCTGCTGCCCCCGCGACCCGACCCCCGGATAAGCGGCAGATGATGGATGGATGGATGGATATATCCTCCACCAACCAGACTTACAACCCCCGACTAGGGTAGCAGAATTTCTAAGCATCTGTACCCCAAAACTACTATCAAAAATATATAAATTATTGTCTAAGATAGATGACACAATGTCTCTTCCATCCTCAAAATGGGAGGCAGATTTATCCATCAGTTCTGGTCATAGCTTCTAACCACAAATATGTTTGAACACCTTCATAAAGACTCGAAATCCTAATTTACAGCTCATACAATACAAAATCCTTCATAGAACACACTATACAGGACAAAGGATGTTCAGGATGGGTCTAACACACTCAAACATCTGCTCACATTGCACAGATAACACACCTGATGATTATGCACACGCTTTGTGGTTTTCTGCGCCTGTCCAGAAGTTCTGGCTTGAAGTCTGTGAGGACCTATCAACATGGCTAAAGTGTAGCATCCCTGCATGCCCCACACTGTGCATACTGGGTGACTTAGACAACATCAACATGGAAATTAACTCAGCACACATGGTTGTCACAGTGTTATGTATCGCAAAGAAAACTATTCTCATGAACTGGAAAGCGAAGAACAATCTGTGTATTAACCAGTTTAGAAATTTTCTTTTAGATTATATTAGCATGGAAACAATGTCTGCCTCCTCAAAACATCAATTGGCTGAATTTCATTCTCTCTGGTCCCCTCTGATTAGTTTTATCACATAGTGGTGGTGGTGGGTTGCTGGGTGATGGTGGGTCTCAGGCCCGGGCTGCTGCGACTGGTGTGACCGGGTGGTTTGTTTGTTTGTTTTTTGATGTTGTTTGTTTGTTTTTTGTAGAGGTCCTCCTGGGTGGGGTTGGGTTGAGTGGGGTGGGGCGGGATGGGTACCTTCTGGGGGTACAGTAGCTCCCGGAATATGGTCGCTGCAGGCCCCGAGCCTGGTGGACATCAGGCCCTCCTGCCCATTGTTGGCTCCCAGGTAGCGGGGATGCCTATTGCAGCCAGTCCCTGGCTGCCCTCTCTGGGGGAGAGTAGCTCCCCCGGTATATATCCCCATACCCCTCTCCCTTCTGGCTCCTGTACACAGCACACACTCACACATGAAGGGTTTTGGGGGCGTGTGTGTTCGGTGGGGTGTAGTGGATGGGGCCACGTAGGTGGTCCCCTTTGGTTGCACTCTGCAGTTCCCTGCCCCTGTTTTAATTACACCTTAGACATTACTACTTATCAAACACACTCACACACACACATTAGGTCTTGGGGGGTGGTTACACTGAGTGGCATCTGGTGGGCGGGGCTCTTTGGGTATGTAGGCTGCCCAGAGTGCCGCGCTCCCAGTTCTACAAGTTTGGCTGCCCCTCAATTTTAATTGCTCACTATTAGAAAATATTGAAGAGCCAGAAGGGTGAGGGGAGGGGTCTTCTTCGCACACCCCTGCTTCCTGGTGTCTGCTCGGGGCAGGAGGGGCCAGGAGGATTAATTAATTGTTCTGCTGGTTCGGGGGTCTGTGGTGGCTGGGGGGTTGCTGGCCTCCTGGTGTGCCCACTGCACTACACCCCAGCAGAGTCGAGGGAGGTAGGATGTGTGGATGTGTGGATGTATGGGACGTGAAAGTGTGTGTGGTAATGATTGGGCCTGGATCTGGGACTTGCTGTCGCCTGGCCTGCCTGTGTTTCTCCCGATGGGGCATCAGCGTTGCCTCTCCCCACTGCTCGCGACTTCACCCACCTGTGGGCACGTCTTGACTCCCAGGGCACTTGGCCAGGGGCGCTGGGGCAGGCGCTGACCCACTTTGTGGCTGTCTGGGGCGCTTGGCCCTCCTGGGTATTGGGTGGGGCCTCTGCCGGGGGGTTTGGGGGCGCTCGGGCTCCTGGGGCCCAGGTCCAGTGCACGGCCCATGTCTGGGCGGCTGGGGCCTGGCGGGGTCGGTGGGCTGTTACCCCTGGTTCCCGGAGTGCCTCTGCCCTATGCTTATGGGGGCTCTTTCCGGGGGCTTCCTCTGCAGTCTTCTGGGTGGATGCGTGGTTGCCCCTGCAGTGGGCTTCCTGGGTTCTGTGCTCTGTGGGGGCTGCTGGTGGCCTGGGTCTTGTGGCCCTCTCTGCCTGCTTCTGATTGCTTGGGGGGGGGGGGGGCTGTGGATTGTGGCCCTGTACGCTTATACACTCATAACTAAGCACGGTTATCATGTAGGTCCTGTGCCATGGGTGTTGCATGTTCTCACACACACACACACACATTCATTAGTCCAGTAGCATGGTCACTAAGCAGTTGATGTATTATCATGTCGTCTCAGGTCATCTATATCCACAGCTGTGTTGTATGCGATTGCCGCTTCTTGTGCTTGTTTTTGTTTGTTTGTGTGTTTGTTTTTTCTCTGCTTGTCTGCTTTCAGGTGCTCCTGGTGGCGCTAAGGCTGGATTCCCCTCATAGGCCATGGATTGTTGTCTGTTTTGTTTTTTACAGGTGTAGCAGCTGGTTGTCTGGTTTTTGTTTCTATTTTTGTTCTGTTTCCTCTTCTTTCCTCTTCTTCTTTCCTTGTCCCCCGGTCCGGTTCAGTTCAGTTCATGTCATATATTGTAAACAGAAATAAATAAATGGGCATTAAGGGGAGCTTTACATTTATAAAACTTCCCTTGGCAAAACAAATCTGTTTGGCATCAAAGGTATTCAGACTACAATTCTTCTGACATAATGCTGAACAGGAAGAGGGGAAAAAAAAGTAAAGAAGTCAGTTCTGCCGAAAGCCAGGGATAGACCTGTTCTAAGTTCTATACTTTTTAAAAGGGGCGTGTTTATCAACTATGGAATTAGAAGATTTACAAAAATGGTCAAGTGCTAGATCTTCATCTGGGATTTTAACAGTGTCATATAACTATTCAACAGATCAGTTAAAAAAAAGCCTGCTCATGGAGATGTTTCAGGATCTGGATACCAAGCGTGGACCTAATGTTTTCATTTTTGCAATTCTGATACAGGCTATTGAGCAGTGATAACTAACACCAAGTTCAGATACTGCGGATTTTCTACCTTTGATATGTTAAGATTGAGCCAATCAGGGACAACCTTGAAGGATCTCTTTGGTTTTGTAGGATCAGTAATTACCTGAGAAAGGTTGATATTGGTACACACCTTTTTTAAATGATCAGAGGCAGAGTTCAACTTGTTTAAATTAAAATTGCCACACAGAGATTGGGTTTAGGCCACATGCACACAGAATGACATCAACAAATATAAGAAATATTAAACATTTACACATAGATTTTTGAATACATGAAGAGGAATGATACTTTGAAATGTGCTCATTGCGGAGTTATGATCAGTTGAGTAATGAAGGTTGAACTATTCTAGGAAAGAGGTTCTATTCCCAGCATCATGATGGACACTCCTGATATAGAAGGTTTCGCTAACGCATTGGAATTGTTTTACTATTTTCATATGCATGTGCAATGAAGAATTGCTTGCTGCTGATAAATGCAAAGAAGAACAGCTTACACATAGATGCTCACATATAGGCTGCTGAATGCAATGAAGACCTGCTTATCAAGTAAAGTTCAATGTCAATGTGTAATATTCAATTAGGATTTGCAAAACAGTGAAGTTAAACAATGAATGGGTCCATAGTCGGTATGAGAAGACTACAGGAATATTTACCTGGGTGTACGTTCAAACAGAGATGAGAAAATTGCGATAAATAATTGTTTGTTTGTTTGTTAGTATGTATAGGAATGTTATGTGTATAAACTGTGTTGAGTTATAGTTACTCAGTAGTCTCAGTGAAACAACCGACGGGGGAAGCCTTGCGGTGACAACAAAAGCAGTGTTTTACTGATCAGTCAAGTTGCTCCAGTGTACTCCATACAAACTGGTTGGCTACTGAAGGGATAAAAAATGGGGAATTCTTGTTTTAAAGCAAACAAGGAATTAGATGGGAAAAATACATGTTTTAACGGGACCCAGACAATATTAAATACTCAGACAGATGGGATAAGAAGTGTAGTTTTGTAGGAAATCACAAAATTATTACATGAAATTAGTGAAATCAATTGAAGAATGCCTTTCTGAAGAGCTGTTTACCACAGATGAGCAGCTTTGCGACCAAGCACAATGTAGATCGCTTTACTGACAAAATGATCTAATTTAATGGATTGGTTTAGACATGCATAACAGCATTTTAAGAACAAAGAGAGAAACAAAAAGGGACAACGCTTCATGGTGGAAGGTGATGTATAAATAAAAGTGTATATGATGAAGGGGGTGGCAACACCCATTCCGAAATCCCGCCATTCCGACATCCCGCTATTCCGACATCCCACCATTCCGACATACCACCATTCCGACATACCACCATTCCGACATGCAAACGTCCCACCATTCCGACGTTCAAATGTCCCACCATTCCGACAAGGCTTTCTGTATAAGGAAATGTGTGTTACTCAACAGGTGAGTCCCTTCTTTCTGTTCATGCAATTTATATGTTTAACACATGTTTATAGACAAGCGTTATTAAAAACACAAAGTCTCGGCAACTGGAGGAGGAGAAGCAGTCCGCGGTGGTTTTCAATCACACACTCCAATGCCACTTGTTTCAACTTCCGAAAATTTAATCCAGGAAAAAAAGGCTTACAAACATGGACCAAAACGGCTCCATAACACGCACAAGAATCCAAAAGAAACGAAAATTAACTAAAAGAAAGCAAATAAACAGTATGAAGTGGTCAAAATTGGTTTTACGCATGCCTATGTGCGTCTGGCACATGCGTCTTTGGGCTCTCCCACGTTGGTTTGTGGATGAAAGCTAGAAGGTGTGAATGTCCGACTATATTTGGTGAAAAGCAGGTGAAGAAAGGTCTGAATGCCCAACCTTACATTATCAAAAGCGAGATCAGAGGTGTTTGGCTGCAAGAAGGCCATAGTTTGCCAAAAGCGGGTAAGCTGCGAATGACCAACTAAATATCAACAAAAGTGGGGGCGGAGGTCTTCGGATGCAACTGGGTGTGAACATCCCACCATACAAGTATGGTGGAGAGGAAGCTGTGAACAGCCGACCATAGTTTGCAAAAAGCGGGTGAGACAAGGTGCGAATGTCCAACCATACATGATCAAAACAGGGAGCGGAGGTGTTTGGCTGTGACAAGGTGTGAATGTCCACCCAAAATTAATGAAAAGCGGGCAAAAAGTAGGTTTGAATGCCCAAGCATACATCATCAAAAGAAGGAGTGGATGTGTTCGGCTACAAGAAGGTTTGAATGTCCGACCATAGTTTGTAAAAAGCGGGTAAGAAAAGGTTCGAATGCCCAAACATACACCATCAAAAGAGGGAGCGGAGGTATTCCGCTGTAAGGTGTGAATGTCCGACCATAGTTGGTAAAAAGTGGGTAAGAAAAGGTTAAAATACCCGACTTTACACAATCAATAGGGGGAGCGGAGTTGTTCGGCTACAAGAAGGTGTGAAAGTCCAACCATGGTTTGTAAAAAGCTGGTAAGAAAAGGTTCGAATGCCCGAATATATACCATCAAAAGCGGAAGCGGAGGTGTTCGGCTGCAAGAAGGTGTGAACGTCCGACCAAAGTTTGTAAAAAGCAGTTAAGAAAAGGTTCGAATATCCAACCAAACATAATCAAAAGCGGGAGCAGAGCTGTTCGACTGCAAGTAGGTGTGAATGTCCAGCCATAATTACTCACAAACGGGTAAGAAAAGGTAGTATTGCCAGACCATACATGATCAAAACAGGGAGCTGAGGTGGTTCAGCACCAAGGTGTGAATGTCTGACTATAGTTTGTAAAAAGCGGGTAAGATAAGGTGCGAATGCCCGACAATGTATAATCAAAAGAGGGAGCAGAGGTTTTCGGCTACAAGAAGGTTTGAATGTCCGACCATAGTTTGTAAAAAGCGGGTAAGAAAAGGTTCAAATGCCTGACTCTACACCATCAAAAGCGGGAGCGGAGATGTTCCGCTGTAAGACGGTGTGAATGTCTGACCATAGTTGGTAAAAAGCGGGTAAGAAAAGGTTAAAATACCCGACTGTACACAATCAATAGCGGGAGCGGAGTTGTTCGGCTACAAGAAGGTGTGAAAGTCCAACCATCGTTTGTAAAAAGCTGGTAAGAAAAGGTTCGAATGCCCGAATATATACCATCAAAAGCGGAAGCGGAGGTGTTCGGCTGCAAGAAGGTGTGAACGTCCGACCAAAGTTGGCAAAAAGCATTAAAGAAAAGGTTCGAATATCCAAACATAATTAAAAGCGAGAGAAATTTTGTTCAGCTGCAAGTAGGTGTGAATATCCAGCCATAATTACTCACAGACGGGTAAGAAAATGTAGTATTGCCAGACAATACATGATCAAAACAGGGAGCGGAGGTGGTTTAGCTGCAAAAAGGGATGAATGTCCAACTAAAGTTCAAATATATTAACAAAAGCGGGAGGAGAGGTCTTCGGATTAGAGTGGTTGAAATTTCCAACCATAATCTATAAAATGCGGTGAAAAAAAAAGGTGTGAAGGAATGAATTTTATAGCAAAATCCGAAATCATGCATAACTCCGCAAAAGGAACGTATTGCTCAACCAAAGGGATGCTTCTTTCTCATTCAGGGTAATATGAGGAACTTTATGCTTGATACATTTTAGACATGGATAACTATGAAGGACAAAGCAGTTTCCACTTTGTTTGAGTGAAGGAATTAATTTTATAGCAAAATCCCAAATCAAGCAGAACGTATGAAAATAAGCCTCTTTTCGGATTCCTGATACTTCAGTGTTGCTATTTCTTCTACTGCAAAATACAATGTTGTTCTTTGTTGAAGTCAATCTAGACATTGATAAATATGAAGGACAAAGCAGTTTTAACTTGGTTTGAGTGAAGGAATTCATTTTATACATAAAATCCCAAATCATGCAGAACGTATGAAAATAAGCTTATTCTCGGATTACTGATCCTTCAGTGTTGCTCTTTCTTCTACTGCAAAATCCAGTGTTGTTCTTTGTTGAAGTCAATCTAGACATTGATAAATATGAAGGACAAAGCAGTTTTAACATAGTTTGAGTGAAGGCATTCATTCATCGTAAAATCAATAATCGTGCAGAACTCATGAAAATAAGCTTATTCTCGGATTCCTAAAACTTTTGATTTGCTCTTTCTTTACTGCAAAGTACAATGTTGTTCTTTGTTGAAGTCGATCTAGACATTGATAAATATGAAGGACAAAGCAGTTTTCACTTGGTTTGAGTGAAGGATTTGCAGATGAAAACCTCCCGCTTTTGATTGTGTATAGTCGGGCTTTCGAGCCTTTTCTTACCCGGTTTTTAGAAATTATGGTTGGACATTCAGACCTTGCAGCCGAAGACCTCCGCTCCCTCTTTTGATCATACATTGTCGGGCATTCGCACCTTGTCTTACCCGCTTTTTACAAACTATAGTCAGACATTCACACCTTGCAGCTGAACCACCTCAGCTCCCTGTTTTGATCATGTATGGTCTGGCAATACTACCTTTTCTTACCCGTTTGTGAGTAATTATGGCTGGACATTCACACCTACTTGCAGTCGAACAGCTCTGCTCCCGCTTTTGATGGTATATATTCGGGCATTCGAACCTTTTCTTAGCAGCTTTTTACAAACCATGGTTGAACTTTCACACCGTCTTACAGCGGAACACCTCCGCTCCCGCTTTTGATGGTGTATAGTCAGGCATTTGAACCTTTTCTTACCCGCTTTTTACAAACTATGGTCGGACATTCAAACCTTCTTGTAGCCGAAAACCTCCGCTCCCTCTTTTGATTATACATTGTTGGGCATTCGGACCTTATTTACAAACTATAGTCAGACATTCACACCTTGCAGCTGAGCCACCTCAGCTCCCTGTTTTGATAGTGTATGTTCGGGCATTCGAACCTATTCTTACCACCTTTTTACAAACTATGCTCGGAGATTCACACCTACTCACAGCCGAACAACTCCGCTCCCGCATTTGATGATGTATTGTCCGGCATTCTAGTCTCTTCTAACACATTTTTCAGCAATTATGGTCGGACATTCACACCTACTCACAGC